>NW_027362761.1:1186773262-1188080234 GCF_046119375.1 Phyllobates terribilis | reverse complement strand
ATTGTCTCTCTACACCTCTACAGGTCCTGTCCTGCCCTGCCGCCAGCGTTTTATCAGAGCAGGTTTTTAGTGCCGCTAGTGGAAATATAACTGATAAGCGCATCCGCCTGTCAATTGAAAATGCTGACAGGCTGACTCTTATAAAAATGAACAAGGGCTGGATTGGGCCAGACTTCTTAACACCACCGAATGATAGCAGCGTAACATAAACTCAAATCCAGTGGTTTTTTTTGGGAGGTCTATTCCCATGCACCTCTTCACACCTACACATGAGTATACGCTTCCTGAATTTGTCTATTTGCTCTTGTCCTCCTCCTTCTCCTCATCCTCCATCACCATATCATTCATCACTAAAGCTACCATATCACCTCCTTTATGAGTCTTGCAAAGGGCAGAAGAGTTCTTTCAAATTTTTGGCAGCCATTGCTTCAGTGCATAGGAAAACAGTATGGGAGACCCAATTCCTAATAATGAGAACATTGTTTTTAGGAGGCTCTCTGACCTCTACGTGTCTTGCATGGGGCATTGAAATTCCTCCAATTTTTTGGCAGCTGTTGCTTAATTGCATAGGCAAACAATATGGGAGACCCACTTCCTAATAACGGGAACATTGTTTTTAGGAAGCTCTCTGACCTTTTCGTCTCTTGCAAGGGGCATTGGAGTGCCTTCAAATTTTTGGTAGCCCTTGCAGTCACTGTATATGCAATAACAGTATAGGAGACTTACTCGTTAATAATGAGAACAACAAAGCATAGCCGGCTGATGGCTCTCTAACAATAGTGAGGGTCGACTGCTGGCTCTTTAAGAATAGTAAGGGCCGCCTAATGGCCCTATAAAAATAGGCTTTGTGACTTTCAGAGTCCCTCCATCATAAATGAAACAGGATGTGTCTGATGATATGTCACACACCACATAGCCAGATAAGGTTGTAAAATGTTAAAATTACATTTCCCAGTGAATGTATTTGTCTTGGTTGAAAGCAATGTAAAAGTGCAAACATGCATCAAAAACGCTACGTGTGAACATAGCCCAAGGTGTGGAGGAGCATTTTTGTTTTTGTACATTTATTTTGCCTTATATACAAGTCATTACCCTGGAAAGGATGTTCCTTAACATATTTCCCAGGAAAATCCATTTTGGTTTAGTTTTTGTATGTTTTGTTGTGAGTCCGTAAAAGTGGAGTAATATCTATGACAACGTTGTTGACAGCAGTGACCTGGGAGTCAGAAATGCTTCCAGGGGTCTTCCCTATGCTGTTCCCATGTCATTTGAGCACTGTTCCCATCGATTTGGGCAATTTTTAGGCCCTCTGCAGACCGCTGGGGGGAGATGCCTGAAAAATGCATAGACTTACATTGGGCTCATTGCTCGGGTCGAGCACCCGAGCATTCCTATTTGCTCGACCTGAGCATTGAGCACCCAAGAATTTTAGTGCTCGCCCATCACTAATAATGACTAGTGTTGAGCGAGCATGCTCGACACTGCTCGGTTCTCGCCCGAGCATCTCACTACTCGGGATGTTCGGCGAGCACCGAACATTTCCGGGTTACTCGGGTGGGAGCTCGGGTCTCCGCCCTGCATGTTTGGTGCTCTTTACAGAGCAGGGATTACATGCAGGGATTGCCAGCCAGTCACTGTAATGCAGCAGCCAAGTTGTTTGTGGGCATTACAGTGACTGGCTGGCCGCACAGCGTCACCTCGAGTATTTAAGACCGGGCGCCGCCATCTTGTGCACAGTTGCTCCGGATCAGACAGTGTAGGGTCAGTGCTACTGAGCTAGGGAGAGATTTATATTCTGAAATAGCTAGTGTAGGGTCTCTAAAGCCTGCCAAATCAAACAAACAGTCCTTCTCAGGACTAATATCCATCCCAAATATCAGGCAGGCAGGCAGGCTGTATAAGAGATGCTGTGGTTATACCAGCAAACGCTGCATTACAGTCCTGTGTGCTTCTGTTGGTAAAATTGCTAGACTTATCACCCCGGTCTCAGGGGCCAGGAAAAATGTATTTTTTTTTCATCTAAATCCTCGTATTTGTTTTCTTTTCCTCAGTCAGACTGTCCAAATACGCGTCTTATTAACCTTTTGATATTCCCCCCCCCCAAAAAAAAAATTGAGTGTGTCTGTGACTGTTCAGACATGAATATATCTGTTTGAAAGATTCTGGTGTAGGCCAGAAAAATATAACTGTGGTTTTGCAGTTCCACGGGTGAAATCTCTGTATTATCCTGTTTTAGGCATTTTTTGCCTTAAAAAAAAACTGTAATAGTGTCTCCTTGACTGGTCAGACACCAATATATCTATTTAAAAGAGTCTGGTGTAGGCCAGAAAAATATAACTGTGGTTTTGCAGTTCCACGGGTCAAATCTCTGGATTATCCTGTTTTTGGCATTTTTTGCCGTAAAAAAAAAAACGGTAATAGTGTCTCCCTGATTGTTCAGACATAAATATATCTGTTTGAAAGATTCTGGTGTAGGCAAGAAAAATATAACTGTGGTTTTGCAGTTCCACAGGTCAAATCTCAGTATTATCCTGTTTTTGTCATTTTTTGCCATAAAAAAAACTGTAATAGTGTCTCCCTGACTGGTCAGACACCAATATATCTGTTTAAGAGTCTGGTGTAGGCCAGCCAAATATAACTGTGGTTTTGCAGTTCCACGGTACCAATCTCTGTATTATCCAGCTTTTGGCATTTTTTCCGTAAAGAAAAACAGTAATAGTGTCTCCCTGATTGTTCAGACACAAATATATATGTTTGAAAGATTCTGGTTTAGGCCAGAAAAATATAACTGTGGTTTTGCAGTTCCACGGCTCAAATCTCTGTATTATCCAGCTTTTGGTATTTTTTCCATAAAGAAAAACAGTAATAGTGTCTCCCTGATTGTTCAGACACAAATATATCTCTTTGAAAGATTCTGGTGTAGGCCAGAAAAATATAACTGTGGATTTTCAGTTCCACGGTTCAAATCTCTGTATTATCCAGCTTTTGGTATTTTTTCCATAAAGAAAAACAGTAATAGTGTCTACCTGATTGTCCAGACATAAATATATCTGTTTGAAATATTCTGGTGTAGGCAAGAAAAATATAACTGTGGTT
The DNA here is from genome assembly GCF_046119375.1 of Phyllobates terribilis. NCBI lineage: Eukaryota > Metazoa > Chordata > Amphibia > Anura > Dendrobatidae > Phyllobates > Phyllobates terribilis. Next base: position 1,188,077,138 of record NW_027362761.1, on the reverse strand, counting down.
TTGCAGTTCCACAGGTCAAATCTCTGTATTATCCTGTTTTTGGCATTTTTTGCTGTAAAAAAAACTTAATAGTGTCTCCCTGACTGGTCAGACACCAATATATCTGTTTAAAAGAGTCTGGTGTAGGCCAGAAAAATATAACTGTGGTTTTGCAGTTCCACTGTACCAATCTCTGTATTATCCAGCTTTTGGCATTTTTTTCGTAAAGAAAAACAGTAATAGTGTCTCCCTGATTGTTCAGAGACAAATATATCTATTTGAAAGATTCTGGTGTAGGCCAGAAAAATATAACTGTGGTTTAGCAGTTCCACGGTTCAAATCTCTGTATTATCCAGCTTTTTGTATTTTTTCCATAAAGAAAAACAGTAATAGTGTCTCCCTGATTGTTCAGACACAAATATATCTCTTTGAAAGATTCTGGTGTAGGCCAGAAAAATATAACTGTGGATTAGCAGTTCCGTGGGTCAAACCTCTGTATTATCCTGTTTTTGGCATTTGTTGCCGTAAAAAAAAACTGTAATAGAGTCTCCTTGATTGGTCAGACACCAATATATCTGTTTAAAAGAGTCTGGTGTAGGCTAGAAAAATATAACTGTGGTTTTGCAGTTCCACGGGTCAAATCTCTGTATTATCCTGTTTTTGGCATTTTATGCCGTAAAAAAACCCCGTAATAGTGTCTCCCTGACTGGTCAGACACCAATATATCTGTTTAAAAGAGTCTGGTGTAGGCCAGAAAAATATAACTGTGGTTTTGCAGTTTCACGGTTCAAATCTCTGTATTATCCAGCTTTTTTGTATTTTTTCCATAATGAAAAACAGTAATAGTGTCTCCCTGATTGTTCAGACACAAATATATCTGTTTGAAAGATTCTGGTGTAGACCAGAGAAATAGAACTGTTGTTTTCCTCTTCCACGGTTCTAATCTCCTTTTTATTACCCTTTTTCCATTAATAGTGCGAGTGTAAGCTATTTTACTTAATTTACAATGGGCAAGGCGTGTGGCAAGGGACGTGGAACTGGACGTTCTGATGATGGTGCGTGTAGAGGACGGGGCCGTGGCCAAGGTGAAAATGTGTCACAACCAACCGAATTACTAGGGAACCACACTACAACACAAGTATTGCGAACTGATCAGTGTGAACAGGTTATTAATTGGATAGCAGATAATACTTCCAGTTACCTGGGCACCACTACCTCCGGTCTGTCTTCCACATGGTCAAGTTTTAGTAGCCGTGAGTCTCGACCGCACACTCCTCCTCACCCTGATGCTCCTTCCTCCCACCATGCTGAGTGTCGTCAGACAGCAACTGATCCCACACTTGGACACTCTGAAGAGCTGTTCACTGGTCCATTTCCATATTTGTGCCCCTCGCCTGCTCCGCTTGAAGTGGTGGAAGAGGAGATCCCATGTAGCAATGCCCAAATATTTGAACAGCCACGGCAAGAGGAAGTCGACGCTGGCAATTTGTCACAAGAGGTGGACGATGACGAGACACAATTGCCATGAAGTGAGGAGGAGGATCGTGGTGCGCAAGTGGAAGAGGAGGAGATGGTGGATGATCTAGTTACTGACCCAACGTGGCAGGAGGACATGCAGAGCGAGGCCAGCAGCACACAGGGGGAGGGAGGCAGAGTACCCCAACAGGCAGGAAGAAGCAGTGTGGTGGCCGCACACAGAAGGTGGGCAACAGTTCCCTGTAACACCAACACGAGGGACGTTGCCAGTAAAACCGGTAGGTCTTCCAGAGTCTGGAATTATTTTAAAGTCTCTGCTGATAATCCCAAAAAGGCCATTTGTACCACCTGCCATGCCAACATCAGCAGGGGTGACAAAACTACCAGCCTGACCACCACCAGCATGATCAGGCACATGGCAGCAAAGCACCCGACGTTGTAGGGTGAACCCCAGGGTACACGACCAGTGTCAGCAGGTGTCACCACTGCTTCTTCCTCTGTTGTGCGTGTAATAGAACCCCCTGTTGTGCGTGCAAGGCAATCCCCTGTCCATGCTGCATGCAAAGATGCCCCCTCCTCTCAGTCTTCACTTGTTATGGCAGTTTCTCAAGAAACAGCATCAACGTCCACGTCCACGTCCCACCGAATCGTTCAATTGTCCATATCCCAGAGCTTTGAACGAAAGTGCAAATTCGCAGCCAACGCCCCTCAGGCCATAGTCCTAAATTCGCACATTTCACGACTGCTTGCATTGGAAATGCTGCCTTTTAGGCTGGTGGAGACGGAATCCTTCCGCAACCTTATGGCGGTGACCGTCCCTCGGTACTCGGTCCCCAGCCAACACTATTTTGTCCGGTGTGCCATCCCCGCACTACACAAGCACGTGTCCCAAAACATCTGCCATGCCCTCAACAGCGCAGTTACTGGGAGAGTCCACCTGACAACGGACACGTGGACCAGTGCTTGTGGCCCGGGATGGTACATCTCCCTAATGGCACACTGGGTAAATATAGTGGAAGCCGGGACCCAGTCGGACCATGGGACGGAACACATCCTCCCCACACCGAGGATTGCGGGCCCTATGTCAGTCAGAGTTGCCCCCACAGTGTACAACTCCTGCACCTCATCCTCCTCCTCATGTTCAGCCTCCATCTCCGATATCACCACATCAGTTACAAGCTGGAAGCACTGCAGTACTGCCTCAGCCAAGCAGCAACAGGCTGTGCTGAAACTCATAAGCTTAGGTGATAAACCTCATACTGCTTGTGAGTTGTGAATAGCTGTGAAAGAGCAGGCAGATCTGTGGCTGAGACCGCTGAACCTACATCCAGACATGGTCTTGTGTGACAATGGCCGTAACTTGGTGGCGGCTCTGAGGTGAGGCGAGATCACACACGTACCATACCTGGCTCATGTGCTTAACCTAGTGGTTCAGCGGTTTCTTAAATTGTACCCCGAGTTGTCAGCTCTGCTCTTCAAAGTACGCCGCCTGTCAGCTCATTTTCGCTACAGCTTCCGCCACCCTTGCTGTGTTGCAGCAGCGTTTGCAGCTTCCGGCACACTGACTGGTGTGTGATGTCCCCACACATTGGAACTCTACCCTCCACATGTTGCAAAGGATTTGTGAGCAGAAGAGAGCAGTTGTGGAGTACCAACTGCAACAAGGCCGTCGATATTCAGGTCAGACTCCACACATAAGACCTCAGGAGTGGACCTGGATGTCTGACATATGTACCATCCTGACAAACTTAGAGGAGTCCAGCAAGATGGTGAGTGGCGATGACTCCATCATTAGCGTCAGCATCCCACTTGTCTGTATTTTGCAACGTTCTCTGCAGAGAATTGAAGAGGAGGCATTGCAGCCAGAGTATCATGAGATGGATCAAGAAGACGTAGCGGGCGATTACACACAGCTCAGCCTCATCTCATCCCAACGTGCATTGGGGGACAATGAGAGGGAGGAGGAGGAGGAGGATGAACAGGAGCTGGTATCATGCGCTGTAGACTGTAGTACCTGTACAACTGTCATACAGTCGGTTCAGCGTGGGTGGCCTGAGGACAGGGGTGAGGAGGAGGAGGAGAGAATGGTCAGTCATCATCTTGGTGAGGACACAGAAGTCTTGCCCGTTACTAGAGATGAGCGTTGTTCTACTCGAACTGTTCGCCAATCTCAAATTCGAGCTGTTTTGGGCGGTGTTCGAGCCGTTCGGCGAACACGAACAATTTGAGAAAAATTCGGCTGTTCGAGGTTATGTTCGATAACTGTTCGTGCACCAAAATCATAACTGGATTTTTTCTCAGTAATGATGAAAATTAATGTTAATACGCAGTTTGAGTGTACAGCGGGGTGGGGGGAGGGGCAGTGGATGGATCTCTGCAGGAACAATGAAGATCTCCATTTTTTTTTCTCTTTCCCGCATTTGCAGTGGGGAGGTGCAATCTGTCAGCCTATCAGCAGCGCACACACGGAGCGAAGTGCTTTTTTTCACACAAGCAAGGGCATGTGTCATTGGCAGTGTATGTCACATGTCCTTGCCCTATAAGACCAAGCCATTTTCCCCGTCGCCACCATTTTCTCACTGCTGCAGCTGCGTGTTAGACAGCACCGCTGTTGCTGTGTGCGCTATACCTTGTTAATTTCAAGCCAATTTTCGCACAAATATACAGATAGCTTGGGAGTAGGGAATAGTTGTGATTGCAGTCCTTTTAAGGACTAGGTTACAGCATTTCCTACGACTTTTATCAGGGAGGTCTGTGCTCTTAAATAGATAGGTTGTGGGAGTAAAGACTAATTGTAATTGGAGTCCTTTTCAGGACTAGGTTACATGAGTTCCTATCAGTTTTTGCCAGGCAGGTCTGTGCCAGTGCTGTGCAAGTTTTTTTCACAGCATTTGGCTGAATCTAGCAAAGCTAATCCTTTTTGGCCTATTGCAGAGTGTGTTAGTCAGTGGAGTAGCCTATCTGTGTTGCAAGATATAACACCTGTGTATAGAATACCAATTTTTTTACTGCACCTAGTGAAGTAAAATCTTTTGGGCATAGCATCATTCTATTAGTCCATCTATACTGACCTCCATCAGGTTGCAAACTGAATATAATTTTTTTCTGCATCTAGCTCTGAAAAAATATTTGGGCTTCTAGCAGTGTGTGGGACTTGGTCTATTAGTCCATCTATACTGACCTCCATCAGGTTGCAAATTAAAAATAATTTTTTTCTTCATTTAGCTCTGAAAAAATATTTGGGCTTCTAGCAGTGTGTGGGACTTGTTCTATTAGTCCTTCTATACTGACCTCCAGCAGGTTGCAAATTGAATATAATTTTTTTCTGCATCTAGCTCTGAAAAAATAGTTGGGCTTCTAGCGGTGTGTGGGACTTGGTCTATTAGTCCATCTATACTGACCTCCATCAGGTTGCAAATTAAAAATAATTTTTTTCTGCATCTAGCTCTGAAAAAATATTTGGGCTTCTAGCAGTGTGTGGGACTTGGTCTATTAGTCCATCTATACTGACCTCCATCAGGTTGCAAATTTAAAATAATTTTTTTCTGCATCTAGCTCTGAAAAAATATTTTGGCTTCTAGCAGTGTGTGGGACTTGATCTATTAGTCCATCTATACTGACCTCCATCAGGTTGCAAATTAAAAATAATTTTTATCTGCATCTAGCTCTGAAAAAATATTTGGGCTTCTAGCAGTGTGTGGGACTTGGTCTATTAGTCCATCTATACTGACCTCCATCAGGTTGCAAATTAAAAATAATTTTTTTCTTCATTTAGCTCTGAAAAAATATTTGGGCTTCTAGCAGTGTGTGGGACTTGTTCTATTAGTCCTTCTATACTGACCTCCAGCAGGTTGCAAATTGAATATAATTTTTTTCTGCATCTAGCTCTGAAAAAATAGTTGGGCTTCTAGCGGTGTGTGGGACTTGGTCTATTAGTCCATCTATACCGACCTCCATCAGGTTGCAAATTAAAAATAATTTTTTTCTGCATCTAGCTCTGAAAAAATATTTGGGCTTCTAGCAGTGTGTGGGACTTGGTCTATTAGTCCATCTATACTGACCTCCATCAGGTTGTAAATTAAAAATAATTCTTTTCTGCATCTAGCTCTGAAAAAATATTTGGGCTTCTAGCGGTGTGTGGGACTTGGTCTATTAGTCCATCTATACTGACCTCCATCAGGTTGCAAATTAAAAATAATTTTTTTCTGCATCTAGCTCTGAAAAAATATTTGGGCTTCTAGCAGTGTGTGGGACTTGGTCTATTAGTCCATCTATACTGACCTCCATCAGGTTGCAAATTAAAAATAATTTTTTTCTGCATCTAGCTCTGAAAAAATATTTGGGCTTCTAGCAGTGTGTGGGACTTGATCTATTAGTCCATCTATACTGACCTCCATCAGGTTGCAAATTAAAAATAATTTTTATCTGCATCTAGCTCTGAAAAAATATTTGGGCTTCTAGCAGTGTGTGGGACTTGGTCTATTAGTCCATCTATACTGACCTCCATCAGGTTGCAAATTAAAAATAATTTTTTTCTTCATTTAGCTCTGAAAAAATATTTGGGCTTCTAGCAGTGTGTGGGACTTGTTCTATTAGTCCTTCTATACTGACCTCCAGCAGGTTGCAAATTGAATATAATTTTTTTCTGCATCTAGCTCTGAAAAAATAGTTGGGCTTCTAGCGGTGTGTGGGACTTGGTCTATTAGTCCATCTATACCGACCTCCATCAGGTTGCAAATTAAAAATAATTTTTTTCTGCATCTAGCTCTGAAAAAATATTTGGGCTTCTAGCAGTGTGTGGGACTTGGTCTATTAGTCCATCTATACTGACCTCCATCAGGTTGTAAATTAAAAATAATTCTTTTCTGCATCTAGCTCTGAAAAAATATTTGGGCTTCTAGCGGTGTGTGGGACTTGGTCTATTAGTCCATCTATACTGACCTCCATCAGGTTGCAAATTAAAAATAATTTTTTTCTGCATCTAGCTCTGAAAAAATATTTGGGCTTCTAGCAGTGTGTGGGACTTGGTCTATTAGTCCATCTATACTGACCTCCATCAGGTTGCAAATTAAAAATAATTTTTATCTGCATCTAGCTCTGAAAAAATATTTGGGCTTCTAGCAGTGTGTGGGACTTGGTCTATTAGTCCATCTATACTGACCTCCATCAGGTTGCAAATTAAAAATAATTTTTTTCTTCATTTAGCTCTGAAAAAATATTTGGGCTTCTAGCAGTGTGTGGGACTTGTTCTATTAGTCCTTCTATACTGACCTCCAGCAGGTTGCAAATTGAATATAATTTTTTTCTGCATCTAGCTCTGAAAAAATAGTTGGGCTTCTAGCGGTGTGTGGGACTTGGTCTATTAGTCCATCTATACTGACCTCCATCAGGTTGCAAATTAAAAATAATTTTTTTCTGCATCTAGCTCTGAAAAAATATTTGGGCTTCTAGCAGTGTGTGGGACTTGGTCTATTAGTCCATCTATACTGACCTCCATCAGGTTGCAAATTAAAAATAATTTATTTCTGCATCTAGCTCTGAAAAAATATTTGGGCTTCTAGCGGTGTGTGGGACTTGGTCTATTAGTCCATGTATACTGACCTCCATCAGGTTGCAAATTAAAAATAATTTTTTTCTGCATCTAGCTCTGAAAAAATATTTGGGCTTCTAGCAGTGTGTGGGACTTGGTCTATTAGTCCATCTATACTGACCTCCATCAGGTTGCAAATTAAAAATAATTTTTTTCTGCATCTAGCTCTGAAAAAATATTTGGGCTTCTAGCGGTGTTTGGGACTTGGTCTATTAGTCCATCTATACTGACCTCCATCAGGTTGCAAATTAAAAATAATTTTTTTCTTCATTTAGCTCTGAAAAAATATTTGGGCTTCTAGCAGTGTGTGGGACTTGGTCTATTAGTCCATCTATACTGACCTCCATCAGGTTGCAAATTAAAAATAATTTTTTTCTTCATTTAGCTCTGAAAAAATATTTGGGCTTCTAGCAGTGTGTGGGACTTGTTCTATTAGTCCTTCTATACTGACCTCCAGCAGGTTGCAAATTGAATATAATTTTTTTCTGCATCTAGCTCTGAAAAAATAGTTGGGCTTCTAGCGGTGTGTGGGACTTGGTCTATTAGTCCATCTATACTGACCTCCATCAGGTTGCAAATTAAAAATAATTTTTTTCTGCATCTAGCTCTGAAAAAATATTTGGGCTTCTAGCAGTGTGTGGGACTTGGTCTATTAGTCCATCTATACTGACCTCCATCAGGTTGCAAATTAAAAATAATTTTTATCTGCATCTACAGTACCTCTGAAAAAATATTTGGGCTTCTAGCAGTGTGTGGGACTATTTGTATTAGTCCATCTATACTGACCTCCATCAGGTTGCAAATTCAAAATAATTTTTTTCTGCATCTAACCCAGCCAATAGTTTTGGCCTAATACCACAGTTTGGCCACTCAGCTCTGCTCGGTTACCATCCATTGTTTTTTTGTGCAAACAACTCCAGAGTTGTGAATTAGTTAACCACCAAAATGAGTGGAAAAAGGCCTGCTGCTGGTGGAAAGGGGAATAGGCGTGTTGGGAAGGGGAAAAAAGGTTGTGTCCGTGGGGTAGGTGTTAAAGCAACAGTAACATCTGCAGAAGAAAGACCATCTTCCAGCCAAACTAAAATGTCTACTTCTTTTAGCGGACAATGTGATAAGATCCCTTTCTTACGGCCACGCCAATCGCTACAAATTCCAGATGAGGCACAAAAACAGCAGGTGCTTCAACGGATATCAAGTGCTCCTTTAAGTGGGCTCTCCTCCACATCAACTTCAACATCACAAATACTCCAGTCCTCAAAGGTGTCACCCAAATCGCACTTGCTTCCTCACAGCTCCCAAATCTCCAGCTGCCCGTCTGAGTATGAGGTAGAACAGATGGTTGAGTCTGCAGAGCTGTTTACTCATACTATAGCCTGGGAATCAGAGGTCGACTCCAGCGCTTCTGTGAATCCAGACGAGGAAATGATCTGCACTGATGCCCAGAATCTTTATGAGTCAGATCCAGGACCAGACGCAGAAGGTTCTGACCATAATGTAGACCCTCATTCCCAAACTGTAACTCCTGTTGGTGGAGACAATGAGGAAGACGATGATAAGACTCAAATACCTGATTGGAGCGACAACTTTAGTTTTTTGTCAGGGCAGGAACAGGTTGGCTCTGAGGACGACGGGTGTGATAACGCACAGGGTGATGATGATGAGGTCGGAGATCCCACTTACTGTCAACCCACAGTCAGCCAAGAGATGAGGTCAGCAGAGGAGGTGGAGGAAGATGCTAGTGACGACGGGGTCAGGTTGCGCCTTCCTGGACAGAGACGTAGTACTGGAAGCACGTCAACAACTGCATCCTCAAACACAACTCTGCCTCTCACCACAAGTCGTGGTGGCTCTTCAGGTCGCATGGGTGCTAAGCCTTGCATAGCCTGGGCATTTTTTCAGATCGATAAAGATGACCCAACTCGTGTTATCTGTAACATTTGTCAGCAAAAGCTAAGTAGAGGCCAAAAAATACATAGTTTGAGTACTTCATGCATGAACCGGCACATGGACAAGAAGCATAAGTTGCAGTGGGAAGCTCAGTGTGCTACAATGCGGCCTAGCCGGCCGGGCCAATCACCGTCTGCCATATCTTGTGCATCCGCGGCCTCTTCATCCTCTGTGACTGGGGGGACAGCAGTCACACCTGTTTTGGGGCGCAGACCTGCCACCTCTTTACCCGCAACAGCCAGCGTGATTGGCAGGTCATCATTTTCTTTGGAGGTGGTAACACCAGCTGGTGTTGAGCGCTGTCCGACATCGATAGCACCACCTTTGGATCAAGGCAACCTAACATGTCCGCCTGCATCTTCCTCACAGACCGGCAGTTTGCCGGGGACACCCTTATCAACCCCGTCTAAGCACAATAGCCAGCCCTCGGTCCCTCAGATGTGGACAAGTAAAAGACCATTTCCTCCTAGCCATGAGAAAGCTAAGAGGTTGAATTTCACCATCTGCAAGCTCTTGGCTACAGAAATGCTGCCTTTCCGCTTGGTGGACACAGAGGATTTTCGAGACCTTATGTCCGTCGCAGTGCCCCAGTACCAGATGCCCAGTCGGCACTACTTCTCAAAGAAAGGTGTGCCTGCGCTCCACCAGCATGTCGCACACAACATCACCGCTTCTTTGAGAAACTCTGTGTGTGACAGGGTGCATTTCACCACAGACACTTGGACGAGTAGGCATGGACAGGGGCGTTACATGTCGCTGACTGGGCACTGGGTAACTATGGTGACAGCAGGACAAGGGGCTGCTGTCCAAGTCTTGCCGTCCCCATGAGTTGTGCGTCAATCCTCTTTATGTCAAAGTTCCTACACTGCTTCTGCCTCCTCAACCTCCTCTCGGTCTTCCACCTGCACCCAAAGCCTGTCTGGTCATGCCACAAGCTTTCTAACTGCGCAGAAGGGATCCTGCACACCTCCTTACTATGCTGGCAGTAGGGCTCAACGTCATCAGGCGGTTTTTACATTGAAATGTCTGGGAAATGTGAGTCACACAGCTGAGGAGTTGTGGTCAGCTCTGGAGAACCAATTTCATGAATGGTTGTCTCCACTGGACCTGAAACCAGGGAAGGCCGTGTGCGACAATGCTGCAAACCTGGGTGCGGCCCTTCGCCGGGGCAATGTCACACACGTGCCTTGTATGGCTCACGTGTTGAACCTGGTTGTCCAGCAATTTTTAGCCCACTATCCCAGACTAGATGGCCTTCTGCAGAGGGCACGGTCGCTGTGTGCTCACTTCCGCCGTTCGCATCCCGCAGCTCAGCGACTTACATCTCTACAGAAGTCGTTGGGCCTGCCACTTCACCGGCTAAAATGCGATGTGCCTACCCGGTGGAATTCAACTCTGCACATGTTGCAGCGACTGTGGCAGCACCGACAAGCCCTGGTGCAATACGTTCTGACGTATAGCCTGGGCCAACGAGATTCAGAGGTGGGGCAAATCACGCTGGAGGAGTGGTCTCAGATCAGGGACCTATGCACCCTTCTGCACAGTTTTGAAATGGCGACGAAGATGTTTAGTGCTGACGATGCCATTATCAGCATGACTATTCCGGTGATTTACATGCTGGAGCACATGTTAAACAGAATTCGGAGTCAGGTGGTGGCACAAGAGGAGGTGGAGGAAGTAGAGGAGGAGGAGTTGTATGCGGAAGGGCTAACATCTGCAAGGTCCAGAAGGTCGGCAGCACCAAGGCGGCAGGCATGTGAGGGTGAATCTTACATGTGCTTTTCCACAAAATACCAGTGGTGCACGTTGTGAATCTCACAGTTCCAACTTGCCAACCGTGGGACCGTCAAGTGTTCAGCACTAGTGTTGAGCCACCCCCGTAGTGTTCGAGTTCGGTTCGGTTCGTCGAACACCCGTGTGTTCGCCGAACTGTTCGTCGAACTGTTCGTCGAACACCTTCGAACACCGTTAAAACCAATGGCAGGCAAACAAAAACACATAGAAACACATAGAAAACACCTTCAAAGGTGTCCAAAAGCTGACAAACTGCTCAGAAGACACAACTAACACATGGAAAAGTGACAAGTACATATAGTCATGCGAAAAGAAAAGAGGTGGAGGAGTAAAAGGAGGGGGAGACACAGATATAGGCATGTCAGGCCCTTCTAAAATCCAAAAAGTGAGAAGCCGAGACGGCCAGTCCGCTCCTGCCCGTGCCACCTCCGTGTCGCCGGGTTTGTGCCAGAGCCGCGGTGAACCCTGACGGCCAGCCCCCCTCTCCCAATACTGGTGCCTGTCCGCTGGTGGGTCGAGAGAGCCCCCCTGTGGTGGAGGCAGCTCTAAGCTTTTTAATTTAAATTGTCCCTCTAATTTGAATGAATACACTTTAAATCCATTTACAAGGATCTATTGGAGGGCAAGTCTCATGCCAGCAGCCGCGTAATTCCAGCTCCAGTAGCGTCCACTAAAGCTGCTGCAGTTAAAAAGCTTTTATAAGGATCGAGCTCGGCTGTCCACCGCAAGGCATCCTAGTGCCAGTCCCAGCCCCTATGCCTTGGGGTGCCTCCTGATGCTCTTCACTGAGTATCCCGTGGTCCCGAAGCATTTCCTTTGAAAAAATTAAGTGTCCAAACTACAGGTGGTGTAGCTTGCTTAACAGCCGGGATAATTCGCTGACTAGCAGACACTGCTACTAGGCACAAAGTATTTCCTGGGCTAGATGCAGTTAAAAATTTGTAAGTAGATACTCTCGTTGGATGCTGAGAAAGCATTCCATAGAGTCTCCTGGCACGCCATATATGAGTCTCTTAAAAAGCTTGGGGTAGGGGTCTAGGGGACCCTTTTATAGCCAAAATCACGGCCCTGTATCACAATACGTCACCTAGGCTGAAGATAAATGGAACTGTAGCACCGAGGGCTCGGTTGCTACAGACGTATTGCACCTCACCCAGAGGTGTGATATCTCACTCTCAGATAAGGATGGAGTGTGGATCAGGACCCGACACCTGCATGCATTACACCACATTGCCGTGGGGCAGGGCGACCAATATGCCCCTGAGATGGGCACGACAGTCCCTGTCCCTGGCTGGAGTGGGGGGAGGGAACACTGAGGAAGGGGAACCCTGCAGTGCAGGAGCAGGGAGGAAGCAGTTCCTGGGTGCATTGAGAAGGGAGTATAAAAGGTGGGCACCATCTTAGTTCAGTGCAGAGAAGTCTGAGCAGAAGTGGCAGGGAGCAGGGGCTCTGCATGAGCTCTGCTCCGGAGGCAGGCCTAGTAACAGAGGCCCAGGCCTGCAAGAGGGAGAAGGAAGGAAGAGGAGCGGAGAAGGCTCCAGGAACGAGGAATGAAGGGATCCCAGGGGTGCGGACGGGCGAGTCGCCACCGCACGCCCGAATCCACCTGCGTGGAGGGGTCAGGCCAAAGGGGGAGACCGGTCCCCGAACTAGTGGAGGCAGGAAACGACCCTCAGCTAGAAACCGGAGGCTCTGACATTTTATGTGGCGCAGCCCCTTGCTCCACCCGCTAGGAAGGCACCACATAGGGTCAGGGAAACTGGCGCCAAGTTTTCCAAGAGGAGGCCCGAGGCAGCCGGACTGAAGTGTTGGTAAGAAAGGCCAGACAAAGGACACACAAAGGGGGTCCTGTGAAGCGCTCCAAAGTTATCTGGGAGTTGTCTGAGCCCCTCACCTGGTGAGCACAGTACGACGTGGGCAGCCGTTACCTGCAGACGTGGTCTGGATAATAAGAACTGTGAGTAAAGGCCCTGAACTGCATCACTGACTCCGTGTCGTTACTGCTGCTGCTTTGCACCATCACCCCCATCCTCCGCATACACTGCCCTGAGGCTATACTCCTCCCGTGGGGAGTTATGCTACTCTCTGCTGCACCCACAAAACCAGCCTTAGCGGTCTGCCCTGTAGCAGCGGTTCACTCTGACCGCAATCCACGGGTGGCATAGTCGGACATTTAAACATCAAAACCACATAAATAGTTCCGCCACTGGTTTGACCGCCCTGAGCCACGGAACCGGATCGCCGCCACGAAGACTACAACCACCAGCATCCACCAAAAAGGGTCCGGCTCCGGGTGTCCCAAGGCCCAGGGGGTGCGTCAGAACATTTTCATCACCTTTCACAATCACCAATGGGACAAGGCAGGGATGTCCTCTGTCCCCTCTCTTATACATCCTAGTGACGGAGCACCTGCTCTCATCAATTCGCCATAACCCCAATATTAGGTGGATTGAGGTGGGAGGCACCGAGTACAAGTGCTCTCTATTTGCTGATGATGTCCTAGTATATATCACTCAATCACATATATCCATCCCTGCTGTTATGGCTGAAATAGATCACTTTGTTACATGGTAAAATTTTAAAATCAATGCAGCGAAGTCTGAGGCCCTCGATGTCTCCCTCCCTAAATCCATATAGGATTCCATCCAGTCCAACTTTCCCTTTGCCTGGCCCTCACAGGGTATCAAATACTTAGGAATTCCTATTCATAGAGACCTCTCCCATCTATGTTATCTTAATTTTGGGCCCTTTATTGAACAATTCCATACAGACCACGGTTGGCAAGTTAGAACTGTAAGATTCACTACGTGAACCACTGGTGTTTTGTGGAAAAGCACATGTACACCGCATTCCAAATTATTATGCAAAAAGTGTTTAGGAGTGATAAGGGAAGAATTTGTTTGTTTGTCAGTTAAACTCATTGATGGTGATGTGTGTCAGGGCTCTTTATATCACTGTAAGCAATTGCAGACACCTGTGCTAATTAGTTTGGCAGGTGTGTCCAATGAAAGGCAAGACTACTTAAGAAGGCTCTCTCACATTATTAAGCAGCCTACATTTTCTACCAAAATGGGAAAGAAAAAGGATGTGTCGGCTGCTGAGAAGCAACAAATTGTGGAGTGTTTAGGTCAAGGCATGACTACAATCAACATTGTGCGATGATCAGGATGAAGAGTCTTGGCAATCAAGAAGTATGTAGCTGATTCACAGTACACACGTGTGCGTGCTGATAAGGGCAAATTGAGGACTCTTTCCTACAGGCAATTACGTCAGGTTGAAAGAGCAGCGGCAAAAAAGCCTTGTCATAGCAGCAGACAAGTTTTTGAAGCTGCTTGTGCCTCCAACGTCCCCCGAACAACAAGATGCAGGGTCCTTCAGAGGTTTGCAGCTGTGAATACGCCATCCTGTCGACCTCCTCTATCCACTTCACACAAGCAGAAACGGCTCCAGTGGGCCAAACATTACATGAAGACTGATTTCAAAACTGTTTTGTTCACGGATGAGTGCCGTGCAGCGCTCGATGGTCCAGATGAATGGAGTGGAGGATGGCTGGTTGATGGACACCCCACGCAAACACGGCTACAGCGCCAACAAGGAGGAGGTGGAGTAATGTTTTGGGCTGGAATCATGGGGACAGAGATTGTCGGCCCCTTTAGGATCCCTGAAGGCGCTAAAGATGAACTCCATAATGTATGTGGATTTTCTCAAACAGCACTTCCTGCCATGGTTCAAGAAGAAGAACCGTGTATTTCACAGCAAGATCATTTTTCTGCATGATAATGCACCATCTCATGCTGCACATAAAACATCTGCATCTCTGGCTGATATGGGCATAAAAGGGGACAAACTTATGGTGTGACCCCCATGCTCCCCTGACCTCTACCCCATTCAGAACCTTTGGAGCATCATTAAAAGGAGTGTCTATGATGGCGGGAGGCAGTTCACATCTAAGCAACAGCTCTGGGAGGGTATTCTGTCCTCATGCAAAACAATTGAAGCACAAACCATCCAAAACCTGACAAATTCAATGGACGAGAGAGTTCAGAAGCTCCTTTCGAACAAGGGGTCCTATGTGAAAATGTAACATCACCTAGAATAAAGTTTTGAGTTGAAAACTGTTTGATTTCAGTTTCTAACAACCTGCTAATGCTTATAATTTCAAAAATGACCATTTTTTTGGTCTTTATTAAAATGAAAAGGTTGATCGAAAAGTTTGGGGGATCTAAGAGTGTGGCAACCCAGTAGTCATGATTACTTCGAATTCTGACAATATGAGGGTCATGCTGCAGGTAGTGCAGCAAGAAGGCACTTATGTGTCTTGCGCATCTCGGAGCCCCAAAATTATTTTCCGGGCTAGATGCAGCTAAAAATTATTTTTAATTTTAAATCTGGTGAAGCTTATTATAGATGGCTTAATAGGATCAGTGCTGCACACTGCTACAAAGCCCAAATTATTTTCCAGTCAAGATACAGATAAACATGATTAGTATTTTGAAAGCTTAAAACGGTTGGTAGGGTGATTTTAACCAATCATCAAGCTTTTACTCTCCCCAGGATGACACAGGGGTAGAAAAGTCGTTTCGGATCCATGATTTGTTCATCTTTATGAACGTGAGTCTGTCTACATTATCAGTGGAGAGCCGCGTGCGCTTATCTGTCAGCACACCACCAGCAGCGCTGAACACACGTTCAGACAGAATGCTGGGTGCGGGGCATGACAAGATCTCCAAGGCGTAAGTGGCTAGCTCCAGCCATTTATCCAGATTGGAAGCCCAAAAAGAGCAAGGGTCCATTGACACAGTCGTGGCTTCAATGTTTACTTGGAGATACTCCTGTACCATCGTCTCTAGGCGTTGACTATGTGTCAGACTTCTTGTCTCCTGTGGCCTTGCAAAGGATGGGCTAAAAAAGTGGTGAAATGATTCCTCAAAATTGATGTTACCAGCAGATACTGTGGTTCTGTTACGGTTTGAGTGCTGAACACTTGACGGTCCCACGGTTGGCAAGTTGGAACTGTGAGATTCACCACGTGCACCACTGGTATTTTGTGGAAAAGCACATGTAAGATTCTGCAACAGTCTCTGCTGATACTCCTGCATGCGCGCATCCCTTTCTATGGCAGGAATAATTTCTGCAAATTTACTTTTGTACCGGGGATCTAACAGTGTGGCAACCCAGTAGTCAGGATTATTTCTAATTCTCACAATTCGAGGGTCATGTTGCAGGTAGTGCAGCAAGAAGGCACTCATGTGTGTTGCGCATCCAGGAGCACCAAGTCCCTGTTGTGTTGGTGGCGAGGTAACAATCATGCTTCCTTCCTCTGTCCTCTCCCCCCAACCTCGCACAACAGAAATGTGATCAAGGTCTCCCTCATCTGATGAGTCTTCCATCAGTTCGTCCTCCACTTCTTCCTGGGCTCCTGCACCTTCCTCACTAGTTTGGCTGCTACCATGCGCCCTGGTAAAATCATCTCCCCCACCCTCACATGCCTGCCGCCTTGGTGCTGCCGACCGTCTGGACCTTGCAGATGTTAGCCCTTCCGCATACAACTCCTCCTCCTCTACTTCCTCCACCTCCTCTTGTGCCACCACCTGACTCCGAATTCTGTTTAACATGTGCTCCAACATGTAAATCACCGGAATAGTCATGCTGATAATGGCATCGTCAGCACTAAACATCTTCGTCGCCATTTCAAAACTGTGCAGAAGGGTGCATAGGTCCCTGATCTGAGACCACTCCTCCAGCGTGATTTGCCCCACCTCTGAATCTCGTTGGCCCAGGCTATACGTCAGAACGTATTGCACCAGGGCTTGTCGGTGCTGCCACAGTCGCTGCAACATGTGCAGAGTTGAATTCCACCGGGTAGGCACATCGCATTTTAGCCGGTGAAGTGGCAGGCCCAACGACTTCTGTAGAGATGTAAGTCGCTGAGCTGCGGGATGCGAACGGCGGAAGTGAGCACACAGCGACCGTGCCCTCTGCAGAAGGCCATCTAGTCTGGGATAGTGGGCTAAAAATTGCTGGACAACCAGGTTCAACACATGAGCCATACAAGGCACGTGTGTGACATTGCCCCGGCGAAGGGCCGCACCCAGGTTTGCAGCATTGTCGCACACGGACTTCCCTGGTTTCAGGTCCAGTGGAGACAACCATTCATGAAATTGGTTCTCCAGAGCTGACCGCAACTCCTCAGCTGTGTGACTCACATTTCCCAGACATTTCAATGTAAAAACCGCCTGATGACGTTGAGCCCTACTGCCAGCATAGTAAGGAGGTGTGCAGGATCCCTTCTGCGCAGTTAGAAAGCTTGTGGCATGACCAGACAGGCTTTGGGTGCAGGTGGAAGACCGAGAGGAGGTTGAGGAGGCAGAAGCAGTGGAGGAACTTTGACATAAAGAGGATTGACGCACAACTCGTGGGGACGGCAAGACTTGGACAGCAGCCCCTTGTCCTGCTGTCACCATAGTTACCCAGTGCCCAGTCAGCGACATGTAACGCCCCTGTCCATGCCTACTCGTCCAAGTGTCTGTGGTGAAATGCACCCTGTCACACACAGAGTTTCTCAAAGAAGCGGTGATGTTGTGTGCGACATGCTGGTGGAGCGCAGGCACACCTTTCTTTGAGAAGTAGTGCCGACTGGGCATCTGGTACTGGGGCACTGCGACGGACATAAGGTCTCGAAAATCCTCTGTGTCCACCAGGCGGAAAGGCAGCATTTCTGTAGCCAACAGCTTGCAGATGGTGAAATTCAACCTCTTAGCTTTCTCATGGCTAGGAGGAAATGGTCTTTTACTTGTCCACATCTGAGGGACCGAGGGCTGGCTATTGTGCTTAGACGGGGTTGATAAGGGTGTCCCCGGCAAACTGCCGGTCTGTGAGGAAGATGCAGGCGGACATGTTAGGTTGCCTTGATCCAAAGGTGGTGCTATCGATGTCGGACAGCGCTCAAGACCAGCTGGTGTTACCACCTCCAAAGAAAATGATGACCTGCCAATCACGCTGGCTGTTGCGGGTAAAGAGGTGGCAGGTCTGCGCCCCAAAACAGGTGTGACTGCTGTCCCCCCAGTCACAGAGGATGAAGAGGCCGCAGATGCACAAGACATGGCAGACGGTGGTTGGCCCGGCCGGCTAGGCCGCATTGTAGCACACTGAGCTTCCCACTGCAACTTATGCTTCATGTCCATGTGCCGGTTCATGCATGAAGTACTCAAACTATGTATTTTTTGGCCTCTACTTAGCTTTTGCTGACAAATGTTACAGATAACACGAGTTGGGTCATCTTTATCGATCTGAAAAAATGCCCAGGCTATGCAAGGCTTAGCACCCATGCGACCTGAAGAGCCACCACGACTTGTGGTGAGAGGCAGAGTTGTGTTTGAGGATGCAGCTGTTGACGTGCTTCCAGTACTACGTCTCTGTCCAGGAAGGCGCAACCTGACCTCGTCGTCACTAGCATCTTCCTCCACCTCCTCTGCTGACCTCATCTCTTGTCTGACTGTGGGTTGACAGTAAGTGGGATCTCCGACCTCATCATCATCACCCTGTGCGTTATCACACCCGTCGTCCTCAGAGCCAACCTGTTCCTGCCCTGACAAAAAACTAAAGTTGTCGCTCCAATCAGGTATTTGAGTCTTATCATCGTCTTCCTCATTGTCTCCACCAACAGGAGTTACAGTTTGGGAATGAGGGTCTACATTATGGTCAGAACCTTCTGCGTCTGGTCCTGGATCCGACTCAAAAAGATTCTGGGCATCAGTGCAGATCATTTCCTCGTCTGGATTCACAGAAGCGCTGGAGTCGACCTCTGATTCCCAGGCTATAGTATGAGTAAACAGCTCTGCAGACTCAACCATCTGTTCTACCTCATACTCAGACGGGCAGCTGGAGATTTGGGAGCTGTGAGGAAGCAAGTGCGATTTGGGTGACACCTTTGAGGACTGGAGTATTTGTGATGTTGAAGTTGATGTGGAGGAGAGCCCACTTAAAGGAGCACTTGATATCCGTTGAAGCACCTGCTGTTTTTGTGCCTCATCTGGAATTTGTAGCGATTGGCGTGGCCGTAAGAAAGGGATCTTATCACATTGTCCGCTAAAAGAAGTAGACATTTTAGTTTGGCTGGAAGATGGTCTTTCTTCTGCACCTACCCCACGGACACAACCTTTTTTCCCCTTCCCAACACGCCTATTCCCCTTTCCACCAGCAGCAGGCCTTTTTCCACTCATTTTGGTGGTTAACTAATTCACAACTCTGGAGTTGTTTGCACAAAAAAACAATGGATGGTAACCGAGCAGAGCTGAGTGGCCAAACTGTGGTATTAGGCCAAAACTATTGTCTGGGTTAGATGCAGTAAAAAATTATATTCAGTTTGCAACCTGATGGAGGTCAGTATAGAAGGACTAATAGAACAAGTCCCACACACTGCTAGAAGGCCAAATATTTTTTCAGAGCTAGATGCAGAAAACATTATATTCAATTTGCAACCTGCTGGAGGTCAGTATAGAAGGACTAATAGAACAAGTCCCACACACTGCTAGAAGCCCAAATATTTTTTCAGAGCTAAATGAAGAAAAAAATTATTTTTAATTTGCAACCTGATGGAGGTCAGTATAGATGGACTAATAGACCAAGTCCCACACACTGCTAGAAGCCCAAATATTTTTTCAGAGCTAGATGCAGAAAAAAATTATTTTTAATTTGCAACCTGATGGAGGTCAGTATAGATGGACTAATAGACCAAGTCCCACACACCGCTAGAAGCCCAAATATTTTTTCAGAGCTAGATGCAGAAATTTTTTTTATTCAATTTGCAACCTGATGGAGGTCAGTATAGATGGACTAATAGACCAAGTCCCACACACTGCTAGAAGCCCAAATATTTTTTCAGAGCTAGATGAAGAAAAAAATAATTTTTAATTTGCAACCTGATGGAGGTCAGTATAGATGGACTAATAGACCAAGTCCCACAAACTGCTAGAAGCCCAAATATTTTTTCAGAGCTAGATGCATAAAAAAATTATTTTTAATTTGCAACCTGATGGAGGTCAGTATAGATGGACTAATAGAACAAGTCCCACACGCTGCTAGAAGCCCAAATATTTTTTCAGAGATAAATGAAGAAAAAAATTATTTTTAATTTGCAACCTGATGGAGGTCAGTATAGATGGACTAATAGACCAAGTCCCACACACTGCTAGAAGCCCAAATATTTTTTCAGAGCTAGATGCAGAAAAAAATTATTTTTAATTTGCAACCTGATGGAGGTCAGTATAGATGGACTAATAGACCAAGTCCCACACACCGCTAGAAGCCCAAATATTTTTTCAGAGCTAGATGCAGAAAAAAATTATATTCAATTTGCAACCTGCTGGAGGTCAGTATAGAAGGACTAATAGAACAAGTCCCACACACTGCTAGAAGCCCAAATATTTTTTCAGAGCTAAATGAAGAAAAAAATTATTTTTAATTTGCAACCTGATGGAGGTCAGTATAGATGGACTAATAGACCAAGTCCCACACACTGCTAGAAGCCCAAATATTTTTTCAGAGCTAGATGCAGAAAAAAATTATATTCAGTTTGCAACCTGATGGAGGTCAGTATAGATGGACTAATAGAATGATGCTATGCCCAAAAGATTTTACTTCACTAGGTGCAGTAAAAAAATTGGTATTCTATACACAGGTGGTATATCTTGCAACACAGATAGGCTACTCCACTGACTAACACACTCTGCAATAGGCCAAAAAGGATTAGCTTTGCTAGATTCAGCCAAATGCTGTGAAAAAAACTTGCACAGCACTGGCACAGACCTGCCTGGCAAAAACTGATAGGAACTGATGTAACCTAGTCCTGAAAAGGACTCCAATTACAATTAGTCTTTACTCCCACAATCTATCTATTTAAGAGCACAGACCTGCTTGATAAAAGTCATAGGAAATGCTGTAACCTAGTCCTTAAAAGGACTGCAATCACAACTATTCCCTACTCCCAAG
Source organism: Phyllobates terribilis (assembly GCF_046119375.1). Taxonomy (NCBI): domain Eukaryota; kingdom Metazoa; phylum Chordata; class Amphibia; order Anura; family Dendrobatidae; genus Phyllobates; species Phyllobates terribilis. The sequence continues at coordinate 1,188,056,362 of NW_027362761.1, read as the reverse complement.
CTATCTGTATATTTGTGCGAAAATTGGCTTGAAATTAACAAGGTATAGCGCACACAGCAACAGCGGTGCCGTCTAACACGCAGCTGCAGCAGTGAGAAAAATGGTGGCGACGGGGAAAATGGCTTGGTCTTATAGGGCAAGGACATGTGACATACACTGCCAATGACACATGCCCTTGCTTGTGTGAAAAAAAGCACTTCGCTCCGTGTGTGCGCTGCTGATAGGCTGACAGATTGCACCTCCCCACTGCAAATGCGGGAAAGAGAAAAAAAAATGGAGATCTTCATTGTTCCTGCAGAGATCCATCCCCTGCCCCTCCCCCCGCCCCGCTGTACACTCAAACTGCGTATTAACATTAATTTTCATCATTACTGAGAAAAAATCCAGTTATGATTTTGGTGCACGAACAGTTATCGAACATAACCTCGAACAGCCGAATTTTTCTCAAATTGTTCGTGTTCGCCGACCGGCTCGAACACCGCCCAAAACAGTTCGAATTTGAGATTGGCGAACAGTTCGAGTAGAACAACGCTCATCTCTATTCAGCACTCAAACCGTAACAGAACCACAGTATCTGCTGGTAACATCAATTTTGCGGAATCATTTCACCACTTTTTTAGCCCATCCTTTGCAAGGCCACAGGAGACAAGAAGTCTGACACATAGTCAACGCCTAGAGACGATGGTACAGGAGTATCTCCAAGTAAACATTGAAGCCACGACTGTGTCACTGGACCCTTGCTCTTTTTGGGCTTCCAATCTGGATAAATGGCCGGAGCTAGCCACTTACGCCTTGGAGATCTTGTCATGCCCCGCAGCCAGCGTTCTTTCTGAACGTGTGTTCAGCGCTGCTGGTGGTGTGCTGACAGATAAGCGCACGCGGCTCTCCACTGATAATGTAGACAGACTCACGTTCATAAAGATGAACAAATCATGGATCCGAAACGACTTTTCTACCCCTGTGTCATCCTGGGGAGAGTAAAAGCTTGATGATTGGTTAAAATCACCCTACCAACCGTTTTAAGCTTTCAAATTACTAATCATGTTTATCTGTATCTTGACTGGAAAATAATTTGGGCTTTGTAGCAGTGTGCAGCACTGATCCTATTAGGCCATCTATACTAAAGCTTCACCAGATTTAAAATTAAAAATAATTTTTAGCTGCATCTAGCCCGGAAAATAATTTTGGGGCTCCGAGATGCGCAAGGCACATAAGTGCCTTCTTGCTGCACTACCTGCAGCATGACCCTCATATTGTCAGAATTCGAAGTAATCATGACTACTGGGTTGCCACACTCTTAGATCCCCCAAACTTTTCGATCAACCTTTTCATTTTAATAAAGACCAAAAAAATGGCCATTTTTGAAATTATAAGCATTAGCAGGTTGTTAGAAACTGAAATCAAACAGTTTTCAACTCAAAACTTTATTCTAGGTGATGTTACATTTTCACATAGGACCCCTTGTTCGAAAGGAGCTTCTGAACTCTCTCGTCCATTGAATTTGTCAGGTTTTGGATGGTTTCTGCTTCAATTGTTTTGCATGAGGACAGAATACCCTCCCAGAGCTGTTGCTTAGATGTGAACTGCCTCCCGCCATCATAGACACTCCTTTTAATGATGCTCCAAAGGTTCTGAATGGGGTAGAGGTCAGGGGAGCATGGGGGTCACACCATAAGTTTGTCCCCTTTTATGCCCATATCAGCCAGAGATGCAGATGTTTTATGTGCAGCATGAGATGGTGCATTATCATGCAGAAAAATGATCTTGCTGTGAAATACACGGTTCTTCATCTTGAACCATGGCAGGAAGTGCTGTTTGGGAAAATCCACATACATTATGGAGTTCATCTTTAGCGCCTTCAGGGATCCTAAAGGGGCCGACAATCTCTCTCCCCATGATTCCAGCCCAAAACATTACTCCACCTCCTCCTTGTTGGCGCTGTAGCCGTGTTTGCGTGGGGTGTCCATCAACCAGCCATCCTCCACTCCATCCATCTGGACCATCGAGCACTGCACGGCACTCATCCGTGAACAAAACAGTTTTGAAATCAGTCTTCATGTAATGTTTGGCCCACTGGAGCCGTTTCTGCTTGTGTGAAGTGGATAGAGGAGGTCGACAGGATGGCGCATGCACAGCTGCAAACCTCTGAAGGACCCTGCATCTTGTTGTTCGGGGGACGTTGGAGGCACAAGCAGCTTCAAAAACTTGTCTGCTGCTATGACAAGGCTTTTTTGCCGCTGCTCTTTCAACCTGACGTAATTGCCTGTAGGAAAGAGTCCTCAATTTGCCCTTATCAGCACGCACACGTGTGTACTGTGAATCAGCTACATACTTCTTGATTGCCAAGACACTTCATCCTGATCATCGCACAATGTTGATTGTAGTCATGCCTTGACCTAAACACTCCACAATTTGTTGCTTCTCAGCAGGCGACACATCCTTTTTCTTTCCCATTTTGGCAGAAAATGTAGGCTGCTTAATAATGTGAGAGAGCCTTCTTAAGTAGTCTTGCCTTTCATTGGACACACCTGCCAAACTAATTAGCACAGGTGTCTGCAATTGCTTACAGTGATATAAAGAGCCCTGACACACATCACCATCAATGAGTTTAACTGACAAACAAACAAATTCTTCCCTTATCACTCCTAAACACTTTTTGTATAATAATTTGGAACGCAGTGTACATGTGCTTTTCCACAAAACACCAGTGGTTCATGTAGTGAATCTTACAGTTCTAACTTGCCAACCGTGGTCTGTATGGAGTTGTTCAATAAAGGGCCCAAAATTAAGATAACATAGATGGGAGAGGTCTCTATGAATAGGAATTCCTAAGTATTTGATACCCTGTGAGGGCCAGGCAAAGGGAAAGTTGGACTGGATGGAATCCTATATGGATTTGGGGAGGGAGACATCGAGGGCCTCAGACTTCGCTGCATTGATTTTAAAATTTTACCATGTAACAAAGTGATCTATTTCAGCCATAACAGCATAGATGGATATATGTGATTGAGTGATATATACTAGGACATCATCAGCAAATAGAGAGCACTTGTACTCGGTGCCTCCCACCTCAATCCACCTAATATTGGGGTTATGGCGAATTGATGAGAGCAGGTGCTCCGTCACTAGGATGTATAAGAGAGGGGACAGAGGACATCACTGCCTTGTCCCATTGGTGATTGTGAAAGGTGATGAAAATGTTCTGACGCACCCCCTGGGCCTTGGGACACCCGGAGCCGGACCCTTTTTGGTGGATGCTGGTGGTTGTAGTCTTCGTGGCGGCGACCCAGTTCCGTGGCTCAGGGCGGTCAAACCAGTGGCGGAACTATTTATGTGGTTTTCATGTTTAAATGTCCGACTACGCCACCCGTGGATTGCGGTCAGAGTGAACCGCCGCTACAGGGCAGACCACTGATTCTGGTGTTGTGGGTGCAGCAGAGCGTAGCATAACTCCCCACGGGAGGAGCATAGCCTCAGGGCAGTGTATGCGGAGGATGGGGGTGATGGTGCAGGGCAGCAGCAGTAACGACACGGAGTCAGTGATGCAGTTCAGGGCCTTTACTCACAGTTCTTATTATCCAGACCACGTCTGCAGGTAACGGCTGCCCACGTCGTACTGTGCTCACCAGGTGAGGGGCTCAGACAACTCCCAGATATATTTGGAGCACTTCACAGGACCCCCTTTGTGTGTCCTTTGTCTGGCCTTTCTTACCAACACTTCTGTCCGGCTGCCTCGGGCCTCCTCTTGGTAAACTTGGCGCCAGTTTCCCTGACCCTATGTGGTGCCTTCCTAGCGGGTGTAGCGAGGGGCTGCGCCACATAAAATGTCAGAGCCTCCGGTTTCTAGCTGAGGGTCGTTTCCTGCCTCCACTAGTTCGGGGACCGGTCTCCCCCTTTGGCCTGACCCCTCCACGCAGGTGGATTCGGGCGTGCGGTGGCGACTCGCCCGTCCGCACCCCTGGGATCCCTTCATTCCTCGTTCCTGGAGCCTTCTCCGCTCCTCTTCCTTCCTTCTCCCTCTTCCAGGCCTGGGCCTCTGTTACTAGGCCCGCCTCCGGAGCAGAGCTCATGCAGAGCCGCTGCTCCCTGCCACTTCTGCTCAGACTTCTCTGCACTGAACTAAGATGGTGCCCACCTTTTATACTCCCTTCTCAATGCACCCAGGAACTGCTTCCTCCCTGCTCCTGCACTACAGGGTTCCCCTTCCTCAGTGTTCCCTCCCCCCACTCCAGCCAGGGACAGGGACTGTCGTGCCCATCTCAGGGGCATATTGGTCGCCCTGCCCCACGGCAATGTGGTGTAATGCATGCAGGTGTCGGGTCCTGATCCACACTCCATCCTTACCTGAGAGTGAGATATCACACCTCTGGGTGAGGTGCAATACGTCTGTAGCAACCGAGCCCTCAAGGTGCTACAGTTCCATTTATCTTCAGCCTAGGTGACGTATTGCGATACAGGGCCGTGATTTTGGCTATAAAAGGGTCCCCTAGACCCCTACCCCAAGCTTTTTAAGAGAATCATATATGGCGTGCCAGGAGACTCTATGGAATGCTTTCTCAGCATCCAACGAGAGTATCTAATTACAAATTTTTAACTGCATCTAGCCCAGGAAATACTTTGTGCCTAGTAGCAGTGTCTGCTAGTGAGCGGATTATCCCGGCTGTTAAGCAAGCTGCACCACCTGTAGTTTAGACACTTAATTTTTTCAAAGGAAATGCTTCGGGACCATGGGATACTTAGTGAAGAGCATCAGGAGGCACCCCAAGGCATAGGGGCTGGGACTGGCAGTAGGATGCCTTGCGGTGGACAGCCGAGCTCGATCCTTATAAAAGCTTTTTAACTGCAGCAGCTTTAGTGGACGCTACTGGAGCTGGAATTACCGCGGCTGCTGGCATGAGACTTGCCCTCCAATAGATCCTTGTAAATGGATTTAAAGTGTATTCATTCAAATTAGAGAGACAATTTAAATTAAAAAGTTTAGAGCTGCCTCCACCACAGGGGGGCTCGCTCGACCCACCAGCGGACAGGCACCAGTATTGGGAGAGGGGGGCTGGCCGTCAGGGTTCACCGCGGCTCTGGCACAAACCCGGCGACACGGAGGTGGCACGGGCAGGAGCGGACTGGCCGTGTCGGCTTCTCACTTTTTGGATTTTAGAAGGGCATGAAATGCCTATATCTGTGTCTCCCCCTTCTTTTACTCCTCCATCTCTTTTATTTTCGCATGACTATATGTACTTGTTACTTTTCCATGTGTTAGTTATGTCTTCTGAGCAGTTTGTCAGCTTTTGGACACCTTTGAAGGTGTTTTCTATGTGTTTCTATGTGTTTTTGTTTGCCTGCCATTGGTTTTAACGGTGTTCGAAGGTGTTCGACGAACAGTTCGACGAACAGTTCGGCGAACACACGGGTGTTCGACGAACCAAACCGAACTCGAACACTACGGGGGTGGCTCAACACTACCCGTTACCAGTCTGGCACGCATGACTGACTTTATGTTACCCTGCCTTAACCGAGACCCTCGCGTTGTAAAAATGTTGGGTGACAGTCATTACTGGTTGGTGACACTTTTAGACCCCCGCTACAAGGAGAACTTTAGCTCTCTTATTCCTAAGGTGGAGAGGTCTACAAAAATGGGGCAGTACCGGAAGGCCCTTGCTGCAGAACTGTTAAAAAAATTCCCATCTGAACACTCTAGCGGCAGAGGTCACAGTTCGTTGACCAACCAAGGCGTACAGGCAAGAGAGACGCAACTCCAATCGAGCAGAGGCAGGGGAACACTGTCAACATTCTGGGACAGTTTTCTGAGACCCGCCCAGCTTACAGGCCCTGAGGCGCGGGGTACTCTCACAAGGAGTGGAAAGTTTCAAAAGATGGTGAGGGAGTACCTTGGCGACCGTACCAGCATCCTCCGTGATTCTTCTGTGCTTTTTAATTATTGGGTATCCAAGCTGGACAATTGGAACGAACTCGCTCTGTATGCCTTGGAGGTCCTGGCCTGCCCTGCCGCTAGCGTGTTATCGGAGCATGTTATTAGTGCCGCTGGGGGAATTATAACTCGCCTGTCAACTGACTATGCTGACAAGCTGACCCTTATCAAAATGAACAAGGGCTGGATTAGGCCAGACTTCTCATCATCACCAAATGACAGCAGAGTAACATAAAGTCAAATCCACTGTGTTATTTCGGGAGGTGTATTCCCATGCACCGCTTCACACCCACACATGGGTATACGCTTCCTCATTTCGGCTGTATTTTGCTCTTCTCCTTATCCTCAGCCTCCTCCACCACTATACCACCAGGGAGACCTTGGTTCGTGTTGCCAGCAATGCAAGTTCCTCCCTCCTAATTTTTGGCAGCTTTTGCTTGGAAGGCATAGGCAAAGACTATGGGAGTCCCACTCAAGAATAATGGGAATAATGTTTTTAAGATGCTGTACTGCATGGCTCTTCCAAGGGGCATTAAAAACGTCTTGCTAAGCTACTGCGACCTCCACCATTCTTCCAAGGGGCATTAAAACCATCTTGTTAAGCTACTGTGACCTCCACCACTTTTCCAAGGGGCATTAAAATCATCTTGTTAAGCTACTGCGACCTCCACCACTTTTCCCAGGGGCATTAAAACCATCTTGTTAAGCTGCTGCGACCTCCAATACATTTGAAAGGGGCATTGATATTGTCTTTTTATTCCACTGTGACCTCCACGTCTCTTCCAAGGGGCATTAAACCGTCTTTTTAAGCTACTGCGACCTCCACGTCTCTTCCAAGTGGCATTAAAACCGTCTTGTTAAGCTACTGCGACCTCCACCACTTTTCCCAGGGGCATTGATATTGTCTCTTTATTCCACTGTGACCTACACGTCTCTTCCAAGGGGCATTAAACCGTCTTTTCAAGCTACTGCGACCTCCACGTCTCTTCCAAGGGGCTTTAAAACAGTCTTGTTAAGCTACTGCAACCTCCACGTCTCTTCCAAGGGGCATTAAAACCGTCTTGTTAAGCTACTGCGACCTCCACATCTCTTCAAAGGGGCATTAAAACCATCTTGTTAAGCTACTGTGACCTCCACCACTCTTCCAAGGGGCACTAAAACCATCTTGTTAAGCTACTGCGACCTCCACCACTTTTCCCAGGGGCATTAAAACCGTCTTGTTAAGCTGCTGCGACCTCCACCACATTTGAAAGGGGCATTGATATTGTCTTTTTTATTCCACTGTGACCTCCACGTCTCTTCCAAGGGGCAGTAAACCGTCTTTATAAGCTACTGCGACCTCCACGTCTCTTCCAAGTGGCATTAAAACCGTCTTGTTAAGCTACTGCGACCTCCACCACTTTTTCCAGGGGCATTGATATTGTCTCTTTATTCCACTGTGACCTACACGTTTCATCCAAGGGGCATTAAACCGTTTTTTTAAGCTACTGCGACCTCCACGTCTCTTCCAAGGGGCTTTAAAACAGTCTTGTTAAGTTACTGCAACCTCCACGTCTCTTCCAAGGGGCATTAAAACCGTCTTGTTATGCTACTGCGACCTCCACGTCTCTTCCAAGGGGCATTAAAACCGTCTTGTTAAGCTACTGCGACCTCCACATCTCTTCCAAGGGGCATTAAAACCATCTTGTTAAGCTACTGCGACCTCCACCACTTTTCCAAGGGGCATTAAAACCATCTTGTTAAGCAACTGCGACCTCCACGTCTCTTCCAAGGGGCATTAAAACCATCTTGTTAAGCTACTGCGACCTCCACGTCTCTTCCAAGGGGCATTAAAACCATCTTGTTAAGCTACTGTAACCTCCACGTCTCTTCCAAGGGGCATTAAAACCGTCCTGTTAAATCATTCTGAACTCCACAGCTCTTCCAAGGGGCATTGAAATGTTGTTTTTAATTAACTCTAACCTCCATGACTCTTCCAACGGGCATTGCATTTCCTCCTAATTTTAGTCAGCTTTTGCTTTTCAATGCATAGGTGAACACTAAGGGAGACCCACTCCCCATTAATGGGTGAAAGTTTTTTAGTATGCTGTAATCCACGTCTGTTTCAAGGGCCATTGCAGTTCCTCATAATTTTTGGAAAGCCTTCCATTCACTGCTTAGGCCAACAGTGCACAGGAGACCCAGTTGCTATAAATGGAAAAAACGGTTTAGTTAAGGCCCTCTAACCTCCATGTCACTTCCAAGGGGCATTGGAGTGCCTCAAAATTTATGGTAGGCATTGCACTCACTGTATGCCCTATAACTTTGTTGCCGAACAGCTCCTTTTGTACAGAAACATATCCTACAAGACATGTGTGGTTGACTGGCCTGATATTGATGTGAATGGTCCCTGTTCCTCCTGCTCTTTCTCCTTTGCCACCACCTCATCCATCATTCATCACCTGAAGCTTTGTTTTATCGGGAGTCATGGAACTGGGATAGTAGCAGGAAAACATCCAGCAATCCTCGGAGGAGGTAGGATATGCGCCAAAACGCTGACCACCTCAGGCCTAGCCGCTACTACAAACTTGCGCTTGCATTCCAAGGAACAGAAAGCTAAGGAGATGGATGGCCTCATGATCATGAATAATTTACTTATTGTGTAGGAGGCTGACCACTGCTGCTGTCTACCTTTTGAACTTTGTGTTGAAGCCTGATTGACCCTGGACTCGCAATCCTCTATGTCTGGTGGACGTGATGCATCCCAGTGTCCAACTGTGTACCGGCTACCACAATATTAACCCAGTGTGAAGGCGTGAGTTGGACCATCCCTGGCCACATTCACTTGTCCACGTGTTTGTGGTCAGGCTGTCCTTCAAATAGGGGCGGCTGGGGACCGTTTATGGACACCCGGCCGCCCCCAGGCGGCTGGGAACCATGTGTGGACACCCGGCCACGGGGCGGCTGGAGACCGAGTATGGACACCCGGCCACCCCCTGGCGTCTGGGGACCGAGCGTGGACACCCGGCCGCCGGGCTGCTAGGGACTGAGTATGGATACCAGGCCGTCGACGCAGCCATGACGTGGTGGCCAGATTCCGCCTCCGCATACCTAAAAGACCCAATTTGTAGTGCAAGCAAGCTAGCAGTATGGTATTGCAGCTTGGGGGTGGGTGGGTGGCAGGTTGCACACTTACGCTTGCATTCCAAGAAAACAAAGCAGATGCTAACTTCTTTCAACATCATGCTCCTCACCTTGTCACTCTCAACTCCCCTGCCCTAAAGCAGGCCGGGCTAAGAAAAGTGTGTGGGGGGAAGATGACAGGAGAAATAGGGGCAGCTGGGGACCGTTTATGGACACCCGGCCGCCCCAGGCGGCTGGAGATCCGTGTGTGGACACCCGGCCATGGGGCGGCTGAGGACCGTTTATGGACACCCGGTTGCCCCCTGGCGGCTGGGGACCGAGCGTGGACACCCGGCCGCCGGGCGGCTGGGGACTGAGTTTGGATACCAGGCCGCCGACGCAGCCATGATGTGGTGGCCAGATTCCGCCTCCACATGCCTAAAAGACTCAATTTCAAGTGCAAGCAAGCTAGCAGTATGGTATTGCAGCCTGGGGGTGGGTTGGTGGCAGGCTGCACACTTACGTTTGCATTCCAAGAAAACAAAGCAGATGCTAACTTCTATCATCATCATGCTCCTCACCTTGACACTCTCAGAGTCTGGTTCTCTGGTGGGCTCATCCAATACTGCCCTAAAGCAGCCCGGGCTCAGAAAAGTGTGTGGGGGGAAGTTGACAGGAGAAATAGGGGCAGCTGGGGACCGTTTATGGACACCCGGCTGCCCCCTGGCGGCTGGGGACCGAGCGTGGACACCCGGCCGCCGGGCGGCTGGGGACTGAGTATGGATAACAGGCCGCCGACGCAGCCATTACGTCGTGGCCAGATTCCGCCTCCACATGCCTAAAAGGCCCAATTTCAAGTGCAAGCAAGCTAGCAGTATGGTATTGCAGCTTGGGGGTGGGTGGGTGGCAGGCTGCATACTTGCGCTTGTATTGCAAGGAATGGGGGAGGTACAATTGAACACTGCCCTGGGACAAGGACTTGCACAGGGATAGTTGCAAGTCTGCAACTTCTGATGCGGCAAGGATCACTTCTGATGTGCACACTTTTAGGCTGTGACCTGGGTGTCAGAGATGCTTCCAGGGGTCTTCCCCTTGCTGTTCCCATGTCTTTTCAGCACTGTATGCATGTGTCACACAGCGCATGGCCAGATAAGATTGTAAAATGTTAAAATTACATTTCCCGGTGAATGCATTTGTCACGGTTGAAAGCAATACAAAAGTGCAAAAACGCATAAAAAATGCTACTTGTGAACATAGCCCAAGGTGGTGAGGAGTATTTTTGTTTTTGGTTATTTATTTTACCTTATACACAAGTCTTTACCCTGGAAAGGAAGTTCTTTAACATATTTCACAGGAAAACCATTTCAGTTTCGTTTTTGAACGTTTTATTGTGAGCCTGTGAAAGTGGCTTAATACCTCTGACCACGTTGTTGACAGCAGTGACCTGGGGTCAGAAATGCTTCCTGGGGCGATGCCCATGCTGTCCCCATGTCTTTTGAGCACTGTCAATATCATTTTGGGCACTTGTTAGGCTTTTAAACGACTGCCGGGGGTGCTGCCTCAAAAATGCTTGGGTCTCCCATAGAGATGAGCGTTGTTCTACTCGAACTGTTCGCCAATCTCAAATTCGAGCTGTTTTGGGCGGTGTTCGAGCCGTTTGGCGAACACGAACGATTTGAGAAAAATTCGGCTGTTCGAGGTTATGTTCGATAACTGTTCGTGCACCAAAATCATAACTGGATTTTTTCTCAGTAATGATGAAAATTAATGTTAATACGCAGTTTGAGTGTACAGCGGGGTGGGGGGAGGGGCAGGGGATGGATCTCTGCAGGAATAATGAAGATCTCCATTTTTTTTTCTCTTTCCCGCATTTGCAGTGGGTAGGTGCAGTCTGTCAGCCTATCAGCAGCGCACACACGGAGCGAACTGCTGTTTTTCACACAAGCAAGGGCATGTGTCATTGGCAGTGTATGTCACATGTCCTTGCCCTATAAGACCAAGCCATTTTCCCCGTCGCCACCATTTTCTCACTGCTGCAGCTGCGTGTTAGACGGCACCGCTGTTGCTGTGTGCACTATACCTTGTTAATTTCAAGCCAATTTTCGCACAAATCTACAGATAGCTTGGGAGTAGGGAATAGTTGTGATTGCAGTCCTTTTAAGGACTAGGTTACAGCATTTCCTATGACTTTTATCAGGCAGGTCTGTGCTCTTAAATAGATAGATTGTGGGAGTAAAGACTAATTGTAATTGCAGTCCTTTTCAGGACTAGGTTACATCAGTTCCTATCAGTTTTTGCCAGGCAGGTCTGTGCCAGTGCTGTGCAAGTTTTATTCACAGCATTTGGCTGAATCTAGCAAAGCTAATCCTTTTTGGCCTATTGAAGAGTGTGTTAGTCAGTAGAGCAGCCTATCTGTGTTGCAAGATATACCACCTGTGTATAGAATACCAATTTTTTTACTGCACCTAGTGAAGTAAAATCTTTTGGGCATAGCATCATTCTATTAGTCCATCTATGCTGACCTCCATCAGGTTGCAAATTGAATATAATTTTTTGCTGCATCTAGCTCTGAAAAAATATTTGGGCTTCTAGCAGTGTGTGGGACTTGTTCTATTAGTCCATCTATACTGACCTCCATCAGGTTGCAAACTGAATATAATTTTTTTCTGCATCTAGCTCTGAAAAAATATTTGGCCTTCTAGCAGTGTGTGGGACTTTCTCTATTAGTCCATCTGAACTGACCTCCATCAGGTTGCAAATTAAAAATAATTTTTATCTGCATCTACCTCTGAAAAAATATTTGGGCTTCTAGCTGTGTGTGGGACTTGTTCTATTAGTCCATCTATACTAACCTCCATCAGGTTGCAAGCTGAATATAATTTTTTTCTGCATCTAGCTCTGAAAAAATATTTGGCCTTCTAGCAGTGTGTGGGACTTTCTCTATTAGTCCATCTATACTGACCTCCATCAGGTTGCAAATTAAAAATAATTTTTATCTGCATCTAGCTCTGAAAAAATATTTGGCCTTCTAGCAGTGTGTGGGACTTTCTCTATTAGTCCATCTATACTGACCTCCATCAGGTTGCAAATTAAAAATATTTTTTATCTGCATCTACCTCTGAAAATATATTTGGGCTTCTAGCAGTGTGTGGGACTTGTTCTATTAGTCCATCTATACTGACGTCCATCAGGTTGCAAACTGAATATAATTTTTTTCTGCATCTACCACTGAAAAAATATTGGGCTTCTAGCTGTGTGTGGGACTTTTTCTATTAATCCATCTATACTGACCTCCATCAGGTTGCAAACTGAATATAATTTTTTTCTGCATCTACCTCTGAAAAAATATTTGCGCTTCTAGCTGTGTGTGGGACTTGTTCTATTAGTCCATCTATACAGACCTCCATCAGGTTGCAAACTGAATATAATTTTTTTCTGCATCTAGCTCTGAAAAAATATTTGGCCTTCTAGCAGTGTGTGGGACTTTCTCTATTAGTCCATCTATACTGACCTCCATCAAGTTGCAAATTAAAAATAATTTTTATCTGCATCTAGCTCTGAAAAAATATTTGGGCTCTAGCTGTGTGTGGGACTTGTTCTATTAGTCCATCTATACTGACCTCCATCAGGTTGCAAACTGAATATAATTTTTTTCTGCATCTAGCTCTGAAAAAATATTTGGCCTTCTAGTAGTGTGTGGGATTTTCTCTATTAGTCCATCTATACTGATCTCCATCAGGTTGCAAATTAAAAATAATTTTTATCTGCATCTAGCTCTGAAAAAATATTTGGCCTTCTAGCAGTGTGTGGGACTTTCTCTATTAGTCCATATATACTGACCTCCATCAGGTTGCAAATTAAAAATAATTTTTATCTGCATCTAGCTCTGAAAAAATATTTGACCTTCTAGCAGTGTGTGGGAATTTCTCTATTAGTCCATCTATACTGACCTCCATCAGGTTGCAAGCTGAATATATTTTTTTTCTGCATCTACCTCTGAAAAAATATTTGGGCTTCTAGCTGTGTGTGGGACTTGTTCTATTGGTCCATCTATACTGACCTCCATCAGGTTGCAAATCGAATATAATTTTTTTCTGCATCTAATCCAGCCAATATTTTTGGCCTAATACCACAGTTTTGCGACTCAGCTCTGCTCGGTTCCCATCCATTGTTTTTTTGTGCAAACAACTCCAGAGTTGTGAATTAGTTAACCACCAAAATGAGTGGAAAAAGGCCTGCTGCTGGTGGAAAGGGGAATAAGCGTGTTGGGAAGGGGAAAAAAGGTTGTGTCCGTGGGGTAGGTGTTAAAGCAACAGTAACATCTGCAGAAGAAAGACCATCTTCCAGCCAAACTAAAATGTCTACTTCTTTTAGCAGACAATGTGATAAGATCCCTTTCTTACGGCCACGTAAATCGCTACAAATTCCAGATGAGGCACAAAAACAGCAGGTGCTTCAACGGATATCAAGTGCTCCTTTAACTGGGCTCTCCTCCACATCAACTTCAACATCACAAATACTCCAGTCCTCAAAGGTGTCACCCCAATCGCACTTGCTTCCTCACAGCTCCCAAATCTCCAGCTGCCCGTCTGAGTATGAGGTAGAACAGATGGTTGAGTCTGCAGAGCTGTTTACTCATACTATAGCCTGGGAATCAGAGGTCAACTCCAGCGCTTCTGTGAATCCAGACGAGGAAATGATCTGCACTGATGCCCAGAATCTTTATGAGTCGGATCCAGGACCAGACGCAGAAGGTTCTGACCATAATGTAGACCCTCATTCCCAAACTGTAACTCCTGTTGGTGGAGACAATGAGGAAGACGATGATGAGACTCAAATAACTGATTGGAGCGACAACTTTAGTTTTTTGTCAGGGCAGGAACAGGTTGGCTCTGAGGACGACGGGTGTGATAACGCACAGGGTGATGATGATGAGTTTGGAGATCCCACTTACTGTCAACCCACAGTCAGCCAAGAGATGAGGTCAGCAGAGGAGGTGGAGGAAGATGCTAGTGACGACGAGGTCAGGTTGCGCCTTCCTGGACAGAGACGTAGTACTGGAAGCACGTCAACAACTGCATCTTCAAACACAATTCTGCCTCTCACCACAAGTCGTGGTGGCTCTTCAGGTCGCATGGGTGCTAAGCCTTGCATAGCCTGGGCATTTTTTCAGATCGATAAAGATGACCCAACTCGTGTTATCTGTAACATTTGTCAGCAAAAGCTAAGTAGAGGCCAAAAAATACATAGTTTGAGTACTTCATGCATGAACCGGCACATGGACATGAAGCATAAGTTGCAGTGGGAAGCTCAGTGTGCTACAATGCGGCCTAGCCGGCCGGGCCAACCACCGTCTGCCATATCTTGTGCATCCGCGGCCTCTTCATCCTCTGTGACTGGGGGGACAGCAGTCACACCTGTTTTGGGGCGCAGACCTGCCACCTCTTTACCCGCAACAGCCAGCGTGATTGGCAGGTCATCATTTTCTTTGGAGGTGATAACACCAGCTGGTGTTGAGCTCTGTCCGACATCGATAGCACCACCTTTGGATCAAGGCAACCTAACATGTCCGCCTGCATCTTCCTCACAGACCGGCAGTTTGCCGGGGACACCCTTATCAACCCCGTCTAAGCACAATAGCCAGCCCTCGGTCCCTCAGATGTGGACAAGTAAAAGACCATTTCCTCCTAGCCATGAGAAAGCTAAGAGGTTGAATTTCACCATCTGCAAGCTGTTGGCTACAGAAATGCTCCCTTTCCGCCTGGTGGACACAGAGGATTTTCGAGACCTTATGTCCGTCGCAGTGCCCCAGTACCAGATGCCCAGTCGGCACTACTTCTCAAAGAAAGGTGTGCCTGCGCTCCACCAGCATGTCGCACACAACATCACCGCTTCTTTGAGAAACTCTGTGTGTGACAGGGTGCATTTCACCACAGACACTTGGACGAGTAGGCATGGACAGGGGCGTTACATGTCGCTGACTGGGCACTGGGTAACTATGGTGACAGCAGGACAAGGGGCTGCTGTCCAAGTCTTGCCGTCCCCACGAGTTGTGCGTCAATCCTCTTTATGTCAAAGTTCCTCCACTGCTTCTGCCTCCTCCACCTCCTCTCGGTCTTCCACCTGCACCCAAAGCCTGTCTAGTCATGCCACAAGCTTTTTAACTGCCCAGAAGGGATCCTGCTCACCTCCTTACTATGCTGGCAGTAGGGCTCAATGTCATCAGGCGGTTTTTACTTTGAAATGTCTGGGAAATGTGAGTCACACAGCTGAGGAGTTGTGGTCAGCTCTGGAGAACCAATTTCATGAATGGTTGTCTCCACTGGACCTGAAACCAGGGAAGGCCGTGTGCGACAATGCTGCAAACCTGGGTGCGGCCCTTCGCCGGGGCAATGTCACACACGTGCCTTGTATGGCTCACGTGTTGAACCTGGTTGTCCAGCAATTTTTAGCCCACTATCCCAGACTAGATGGCCTTCTGCAGAGGGCACGGTCGCTGTATGCTCACTTCCGCCGTTCGCATCCCGCAGCTCAGCGACTTACATCTCTACAGAAGTCGTTGGGCCTGCCACTTCACCGGCTAAAATGCGATGTGACTACCCGGTGGAATTCAACTCTGCACATGTTGCAGCGACTGTGGCAGCACCGACAAGCCCTGGTGCAATACGTTCTGACGTATAGCCTGGGCCAACGAGATCCAGAGGTGGGGAAAATCACGCTGGAGGAGTGGTCTCAGATCAGGGACCTATGCACCCTTCTGCACAGTTTTGAAATGGCGACGAAGATGTTTAGTGCTGACGATGCCATTATCAGCATGACTATTCCGGTGATTTACATGGGCTAACATCTGCAAGGTAAAGACGGTCGGCAGCACCAAGGCGGCAGGCATGTGAGGGTGGGGGAGATGGTTTTACCAGGGCGCATGGTAGCAGCCAAACTAGTGAGGAAGGTGCAGGAGCCCAGGAAGAAGTGGAGGACGAACTGATGGAAGACTCATCAGATGAGGGAGACCTTGATCACATTTCTGTTGTGCGAGGTTGGGGGGAGAGGACTGAGGAAGGAAGCATGATTGTTACCTCGCCACCAACACAACAGGGACTTGGTGCTCCTGGATGCGCAACACACATGAGTGCCTTCTTGCTGCACTACCTGCAACATGACCCTTGAATTGTGAGAATTAGAAATAATCCTGACTACTGGGTTGCCACACTGTTAGATCCCCGGTACAAAAGTAAATTTGCCAAAATTATTCCTGCCATAGAAAGGGATGCATGCATGCAGGAGTATCAGCAGAGACTGTTGCAGAATCTTACATGTGCTTTTCCACAAAACACCAGTGGTGCACGTAGTGAATCTCACAGTTCCAACTTGCCAACCGTGAGACCGTCGAGTGTTCAGCACTCGAACCGTAACAGAACCCCAGTATCTGCTGGTAACATCAATTTTGCGGAATCATTTCACCACTTTTTTAGCCCATCCTTTGCAAGGCCACAGGAGACAAGAAGTCTGACACATAGTCAATGCCTAGAGACGATGGTATAGGAGTATCTCCAAGTAAACATTGAAGCCATGACTGTGTCACTGGACCCTTGCTCTTTTTGGGCTTCCAATCTGGATAAATGGCCGCAGCTAGCCACTTACGCCTTGGAGATCTTGTCATGCCCCGCAGCCAGCGTTCTGTCTGAACGTGTGTTCAGCACTGCTGGTGGTGTGCTGACAGATAAGCGCACGCGGCTCTCCACTGATAATGTAGACAGACTCACGTTCATAAAGATGAACAAATCATGGATCCGAAACGACTTTTCTACCCCTGTGTCATCCTGGGGAGAGTAAAAGCTTGATGATTGGTTAAAATCACCCTACAAAACCGTTTTAAGCTTTCAAATTACTAATCATGTTTATCTGTATCTTGGCTGGAAAATAATTTGGGCTTTGTAGCAGTGTGCAGCACTGATTCTATTAGGCCATCTATAATAAGCTCCACCAGATTTAAAATAACTAATCATGTTTATCTGTATCTTGGCTGGAAAATAATTTGGGCTTTGTAGCAGTGTGCGGCACTGATCCTATTAGGCCATCTATACTAAGCTCCACCAGATTTAAAATTAATAATAATTTTTAGCTGCATCTAGCCCGGAAAATAATTTTGGGGCTCCGAGATGCGCAAGACACATAAGTGCCTTCTTGCTGCACTACCTGCAACATGACCCTCATATTGTCAGAATTCGAAGTAATCATGACTACTGGGTTGCCACACTCTTAGATCACCCAAACTTTTCGATCAACCTTTTCATTTTAATAAAGGCCAAAAAAATTGTCATTTTTGAAATTATAAGCATTAGCAGGTTATTAGAAACTGAAATCAAACAGTTTTCAACTCAAAACTTTATTCTAGGTGATGTTACATTTTCACATAGGACCCCTTGTTCAAAAGGAGCTTCTGAACTCTCTCGTCCATTGAATTTGTCAGGTTTTGGATGGTTTCTGCTTCAATTGTTTTGCATGAGGACAGAATACCCTCCCAGAGCTGTTGCTTAGATGTGAACTGCCTCCCGCCATAATAGACACTCCTTTTGATGATGCTCCAGAGGTTCTGAATGGGGTAGAGGTCAGGGGAGCATGGGGGTCACACCATAAGTTTGTCCCCTTTTATGCCCATATCAGCCAGAGATGCAGATGTTTTATGTGCAGCATGAGATGGTGCATTATCATGCAAAAAAATGATCTTGCTGTGAAATACACGGTTCTTCTTCTTGAACCATGGCAGGAAGTGCTGTTTGAGAAAATCCACATACATTATGGAGTTCATCTTTAGCGCCTTCAGGGATCCTAAAGGGGCCGACAAACTCTCTCCCCATGATTCCAGCCCAAAACATTACTCCACCACCTCCTTGTTGGCGCTGTAGCCGTGTTTGCGTGGGGTGTCCATCAACCAGCCATCCTCCACTCCATCCATCTGGACCATTGAGCGCTGCATGGCACTCATCCGTGAACAAAACAGTTTTGAAATCAGTCTTCATGTAATGTTTAGCCCACTGGAGCCGTTTCTGCTTGTGTGAAGTGGATAGAAGAGGTCGACAGGATGGTGTATGCACAGCTGCAAACCTCTGAAGGACCCTGCATCTTGTTGTTCGGGGGACGTTGGAGGCACCAGCAGCTTCAAAAACTTGTCTGCTGCTATGACAAGGCTTTTTTGACGCTGCTCTTTTAACCTGACGTAATTGCCTGTAGGAAAGAGTCCTCAATTTGCCCTTATCAGCACGCACACGTGTGTACTGTGAATCAGCTACATACTTCTTGATTGCCAAGACACTTCATCCTGATCATCGGACAATGTTGATTGTAGTCATGCCTTGACCTAAACACTCCACAATTTGTTGCTTCTCAGCAGCCGACACATCCTTTTTCTTTCCCATTTTGGCAGAAAATGTAGGCTGCTTAATAATGTGAGACAGCCTTCTTAAGTAGTCTTGCCTTTCATTGGACACACCTGCCAAACTAATTAGCACAGGTGTCTGCAATTGCTTACAGTGATATAAAGAGCCCTGACACACATCACCATCAATGAGTTTAACTGACAAACAAACAAATTCTTCCCTTATCACTCCTAAACACTTTTTGCATAATAATTTGGAACACAGTGTACATGTGCTTTTCCACAAAACACCAGTGGTTCACGTAGTTAATCTTACAATTCTAACTTGCCAACCGTGGTCTGTATGGAGTTGTTCAATAAAGGGCCCAAAATTAAGATTACATAGATGGGAGAGGTCTCTATGAATAGGAATTCCTAAGTATTTGATACCCTGTGAGGGCCAGGCAAAGGGAAAGTTGGACTGGATGGAATCCTATATGGATTTGGGGAGGGAGACATCGAGGGCCTCAGACTTCGCTGCATTGATTTTAAAATTTGACCATGTAACAAAGTGATCTATTTCAGCCATAACAGCATGGATGGATATATGTGATTGAGTGATATATACTAGGACATCATCAGCAAATAGAGAGCACTTGTACTCGGTGCCTCCCACCTCAATCCACCTAATATTGGGGTTATGGCGAATTGATGAGAGCAGGTGCTCCGTCACTAGGATGTATAAGAGAGGGGACAGAGGACATCCCTGCCTTGTCCCTTTGGTGATTGTGAAAGGTGATGAAAATGTTCTGATGCACCCCCTGGGCCTTGGGACACCCGGAGCCGGACCCTTTTTGGTGGATGCTAGTGGTTGTAGTCTTCGTGGCGGCGACCCGGTTCCGTGGCTCAGGGTGGTCAAACCAGTGGCGGAACTATTTATGTTGTTTTGATGTTTAAATGTCCGACTTCGCCACCCGTGGATTGCGGTCAGAGTGAACCGCCGCTCCAGGGCAGACCGCTGAGGCTGGTGTTGTGGGTGCAGCAGAGCGTAGCATAACTCCCCACGGGAGGAGTATAGCCTCAGGGCAGTGTATGCGGAGGATGGGGGTGATGGTGCAGGGCAGCAGCAGTAACGACACGGAGTCAGTGATGCAGTCCAGGGCCTTTACTCACAGTTCTTATTATCCAGACCACGTCTGCAGGTAACGGCTGCCCACGTCGTACTGTACTCACCAGGTGAGGGGCTCAGACAACTCCCAGATATCTTTGGAGCGCTTCACAGGACCCCCTTTGTGTGTCCTTTGTCTGGCCTTTCTTACCAACCCTTCTGTCCGGCTGCCTCGGGCCTCCTCTTGGTAAACTTGGCGCCAGTTTCCCTGACCCTATGTGGTGCCTTCCTAGCGGGTGTAGCGAGGGGCTGCGCCACATAAAATGTCACAGCCTCCGGTTTCTAGCTTAGGGTCGATTCCTGCCTCCACTAGTTTCGGGGACCGGTCTCCCCCTTTGGCCTGACCCCTCCACGCAGGTGGATTCGGGCGTGCGGTGGCGACTCGCCCGTCCGCACCCCTGGGATCCCTTCATTCCTCGTTCCTGGAGCTTTCTCCGCTCCTCTTCCTTCCTTCTCCCTCTTCCAGGCCTGGGCCTCTGTTACTAGGCCCGCCTCCGGAGCAGAGCTCATGCAGAGCCCCTGCTCCCTGCCACTTCTGCTCAGACTTCTCTGCACTGAACTAAGATGGTGCCCACCTTTTAAACTCCCTTCTCAATGCACCCAGGAACTGCTTCCTCCCTGCTCCTGCACTACAGGGTTCCCCTTCCTCAGTGTTCCCTCCCCCCACTCCAGCCAGGGACAGGGACTGTCGTGCCCATCTCAGAGGCATATTGGTCGCCCTGCCCCACGGCAATGTGGTGTAATGCATGCAGGTGTCGGGTCCTGATCCACACTCCATCCTTACCTGAGAGTGAGATATCACACCTCTGGGTGAGGTGCAATACCTCTGTAGCAACCGAGCCCTCAGGGTGCTACAGTTCCATTTATCTTCAGCCTAGGTGACGTATTGTGGTACAGGGCCGTGATTTTGGCTATAAAAGGGTCCCCTAGACCCCTACCCCAAGCTTTTTAAGAGAATCATATATGGCGTGCCAGGAGACTCTATGGAATGCTTTCTCAGCATCCAACGAGAGTATCTAATTACAAATTTTTAACTGCATCTAGCCCAGGAAATACTTTGTGCCTAGTAGCAGTGTCTGCTAGTCAGCGGATTATCCCGGCTGTTAAGCAAGCTATACCACCTGTAGTTTGGACACTTAATTTTTTCAAAGGAAATGCTTTGGGACCACGGGATACTCAGTGAAAAGCATCAGGAGGCACCCCAAGGCATAGGGGCTGGGACTGGCAGTAGAATGCCTTGCGGTGGACAGCCGAGCTCGATCCTTATAAAAGCTTTTTAACTGCAGCAGCTTTAGTGGACGCTACTGGAGCTGGAATTACGCGGCTGCTGGCATGAGACTTGCCCTCCAATAGATCCTTGTAAATGGATTTAAAGTGTATTCATTCAAATTAGAGAGACAATATAAATTAAAATGCTTAGAGCTGCCTCCACCACAGGGGGGCTCGCTCGACCCACCAGCGGACAGGCACCAGTATTGGGAGAGGGGGGCTGGCCGTCAGGGTTCACTGCGGCTCTGGCACAAACCCGGCGACACGGAGGTGGCACGGGCAGGAGCGGACTGAACGTGTCGGCTTCTCACTTTTTGGATTTTAGAAGGGCATGACATGCCTATATCTGTGTCTCCCCCTCCTTTTACTCCTCCACCTCTTTTCTTTTCGCATGACTATATGTACTTGTCACTTTTCCATGTGTTAGTTGTGTCTTCTGAGCAGTTTGTCAGCTTTTGGACACCTTTGAAGGTGTTTTCTATGTGTTTCTATGTGTTTTTGTTTGCCTGCCATTGGTTTTAACGGTGTTCGAAGGTGTTCGACGAACAGTTCGACGAACAGTTCGGCGAACACACGGGTGTTCGACGAACCGAACCGAACTCGAACACTACGGGGGTGGCTCAACACTAGTCTCCCATAGACTAACATTGGGCTCGTTGCTCGGGTTGAGCACCCGAGTATCACAGCGAGCTCGGCCCGAGCTTCGAGCACCCGAGCATTTTAGTGCTCGCTCAACACTAATAATGAGGTAATCTGCAGAGTGATGACATTTTTTGGAGCATAGGAGACATGAGTGTGATCAACAGCTTTTAGATCTCATATCTAGCAGTCAGTGTGGGGGAAGAGGCAGTGCAGCAGGGTTGGCAGCTCTACACTTGCTGTGGCAATGGTAATGTGCATTTGGTCTTGCCAATAAAGCAGATTTGAATTTGGAAGGAGAGATACTAGAAGTGTTTGTAATGAGACTTAACTTTACAGCACTGCTCCTCACCCAGTGACTGCTGGAGGTGAGAGCTGACAGCTGTCAGTTGATCACACTCAGATCTGCTGTGCTCCAGCACTTGTCATTACTCTGCAGTGAGGAGAGCAGACTGTCAGTACAACTGTTTGGGTGCCAAATACCTTGATACTAGTAAATATCTCTGCAAATGAGAGGAGAAATTAAAAAAAAACAGAACATTTTATTCCGCTTTGCTGCCACTATTACATCGTGTGTCTAGTTCAACAGGGAAACTTTGGTGAAAGGTCCTCTTTAAGCACGCATAAGACCAGTGTGCACATCAGATGTTGGAAACCGTTAATATTTCAGTTTTCTTCAGATTTAAGCACTCTTCCTATTAACTCAACCAGCAGTTCTTTAGACTCTTCCTAGCCCTGCACTCTTCAAAATCAAGCACTCTCCTTTTTTCAGCACCCTTTAAATCCAAGCAATATTCGGTCTTCTAGCATAAACTCAATCCCCCACCTTTCAGACTCTACTTCCCCATCAAAGTTTATATTTTAAAACCCTTCATGCCCCAGGACTCTTCCCATCTGAGCCATTTTATCCACCATATGTGCCAGAACCCATCAGTCTCAATCATTCTTCAAATTTAGGCACCTATAAGAAACATCAGATCTTCGGAAATCTTATTCCTTGCTACCGCTCAGATTTCAGCAACCATCATGATTAAGGATCCTTCATTTCTCAGCACCTTTCATATTCAAGCATTCTTCAGCATACAGTAAATCCTGGCACCCTTCATATCCTTGCATCTGAGCATCCTTTACTTTCCAGCACCCTTTAGATCCACCACCACTCAGCCTTCCAACATGTCTTGGACCCCACCACCCTTCAGACCCCAGCACCCATCAGATTTTATTTCTCAGCAGTCAGCACCCTTCGTATCCCACCACATATCTAAGCCTGCGACATGTCCCAGCACCCTTTAGTCCCTATCATTCTTCACATTTGGGGACCTATCAATTCCCTGTATGCAGCAGATCTTAGAAATCCTCACCACTGTTCAGACCCCGGCATCCATTAGATCTTAGGAACCTTTATTTCTTAGCACCCTCCACATACAAGCACTATTCAAACCTGAGTACCCATCAGATCTTAGCACCCTTCTGACCTCAGAGCAGACAATCATGAATTACAGTTTTGTAAGAGAATGACCACAGCTTAATTCACCTACATTAATATTAATAAGAAGAAATATTTTTTTCTGTTGCCTTTTATTTGCCCTTTCTGGTGCCTATCTCACACTGCCCTTATTGTGATATAATAGCTTGTAATCTATTTCCCCATATCACAGATTAAAATCAGATATCACTTGGAATTAATATTGTACTTTTCTTATTACGCTCTGTTTGGCACCCTTGAAATTGTTCTAGAAAATGAAGTATTTCTCCCAAAAAATTATTGCGATTACACGTTTTGTTATACACTTGTTTATTTCCTTTGTGTGTATTGGAACAACACAAAAAAAACAGAGAAAAAAAGGCTTTATTATTATACTGGCTTTTTAAACCATACTAGACACCAGAATGCTGCACAATATCACTGCTAGGGGACAGCTCTGACAGCTCTTGTCCTTATAATGTTACATAAGGAAGAATTATGTAGAGAAATGTGACTTCCTTTTAACCATGAAGAAGCCTCAGAGTGTAGCAATATGCATGGGGTCTCCTCATTCCATTTTTATGCCTGATCTCACAGGTTCTGTTATGTAAGGCAATAAAAAAAAGGCAAATTGGACATCATTTCACACAAAACTCTAAATATGAGCAGGACAAAATTGTTGACCCTTTTCCAAAAATGTGAGTAAACAAGCATGTGATGCTCGTTCACGCTCACCTGTGGCAAGTAACAGGTGTGGACAATATGAAAATCACACCTGAAATTGGATAAAAAGGGGAGAATTGACTCAATCTTTGCATTGTGTGTCTGCGTGTGCCACACTAAGCATGGAGAACAGAAAGATTTCTGGGAGAAATACTTCATTTTCTGGAACAATTTAAAGGGTGTTAACTAATTATGAGCGAGCACTAAAATGCTCGGGTGCTCATTGTTCGGGTGGAGCAAATTGTAATGCTTGGGTGCTCAATGTAAGTCAATAAGAAACTCGAGCAATTTTCCAGCGGCTCCCCTCTGGAGGTCTGCAGGGGGGGCCTAAAAATTGTCCAAATCGATGGGAACAGTGCTGAAATGACATGGAAACAGCATGGAGAAGACCCCTGAAAGCATCTCTGACTTCCAGGTTACTGCTGTTAACAACTTTGTCAGAGTAATACTCCACTTTTACGGACCCACAATAAAACATACAAAAACGAAGCCAAAATTTATTTTCCTGGAAAAAACGTTAAGGGACATTTTTTCCAGGGTCATGACTTGTATAGGAGGCAAAATAAGTAACCTAAACCAAAAATACTCCTCCACACCTTGGACTATGTTCACACGTAGCGTTTTTGATTCATTTTTGCACTTTTGCATTGCTTTCAATGGTGAAAAATACATTCACCAGTAAATGTAATTTTAACATTCTACTAACTTATCTGGCCATGTGGTGAGTAAGACATGATCAGACACATTCTGTTTCATTTATGAAGGAGGGATTCAGAAAGTCACAAAGCCTATTTTTACAGGGCAATCAGGTGACCCTTACTATTGTTAAAGGGCTAGCAGTTGGACCTCACTATTGTTAAAGGGCCATCAGCCGGCTATGATTTGTTGTTCCCATTATTAAAGAGTGGGTCTCCTATACTGTTATTGCGTATGCAGTGATTGCAAGGGCTGCCAAAAATTTGGACACACCCCAATACCCCTTTGAAAATAAATAGAGGAGGGCCTCAGTAAAAAAATGTACCCATTATTAAGGAGTTGGTCTCCTATAGTGGTAATGCAGTGACAGCAAGGGCTGCCCAAAAATTGGACGCACTCCAATACTGCTTTGAAAAAATGCAGAGGAGATCCTCATTAAAAAATATTGTTATAATGGTTAAGGAGTGGGTCTCCTATTCTGAAAACATTTACCCCTGGGGTAAAAATGAACATACGGTATAACAGAGAATATTAGAGGTAGGCCTCTAAAAAATTTCCTAAGGGCATTATAAACACCCTTAAAAAAAATTATTGCGTCACGGTCACCCTGGTGATAGGATGGAGGATGTAGAGAAGGAGAAGGAGGACAACAGAAAATAGATAAAATCAGGAAGTGTTTACCCATGTCTGGGTGTGAAGAGGTGCATGGGAATAGACCCCCAAAAAAGCCACTGGATTTGACTTTATGTTCCACTGCTATCATCTGGTAGTGTTGATAAGTCTGGACCAATCCAGCCCTTGTTCATTTTGATAAGAGTCAGTCTGTCAGCATTTTCAGTTGACAGGCAGATGCGCCTATCAGTTATAATGCCCCTGGCATCACTAAAAACAGCCTGTTGCCGCTTGGTCGAGGCAGTGCTGCAGTGCTTTCAGCTTCCGACTAATGTGGTCATTTCGGAGATGGAGGCTGAGTAGGAGGAGGTTCAGCTGTAGAATGTGGGGGCAAACCTTTTTGACCCAGGGCCCGCAAACCTCAGCGTCGGGAGGACGTGTTCCGTCTAAGGCTCCAACTGGGATCCCGGCTTCCACTATATTAACCCTTTGTGCCATCAGCGAGATGTACCATCCCTGGCCACAAGCACTTGTCCACGTGTCCATGGTTAGGTGGACCTTCCCAGTAACTGTGTTGTTGAGGGCACAGCTAAGGTTCTGGGACACGTGCTTGTGTAATGCAGGGATGGCAGACTCGGAGAAATAGTGGAGGCTGGGAACCGAGTACCAAGGGATGGCGTCCTCCATCAGGTTGTGAAAAGATCTTGTCTCCATGAGCTTAAAAGGCAACATTTTAAGTGCAAGCATTCGATAAATGCGGGAGTTTAGTTTTGTGGCCTGTGGGGCATTTGCTGCGTATTTGCGCTTGAGTTCAAAGGACTATGGTATGGACAACTGAACGCTGTGCTGGGACAAGGACAAGGTTGCTGATGGTGATGGTTGCAAGTGTGCAACGAAAGGTGCAGGGCGGGAGGCATCTTCACCTGCGCCATGGACGGAGGATTGGCGTGCACGCAGAACAGCAGAACAAGCAGTGGTGTCACTCGCAGACACTGTTTCTAGACCCTGGCATTCAGCCCACTTGTAGAGTGCTGTGCTGTCATGTGCCTGAGCATGCTGGTGGTGGTAAGTAGAGATGAACGGTGTTCAACTCGAACTGTTCGCTAATCTCAAATTAGAGCTGTTTTGAGCGGTGTTCGAGCCGTTCGGCGAATACGAACGATTTGAAAAAAATCCAGCTGTTCGAGGTTGTGTTCGATAACTGTTCGTGCACCAAAATCATAACTGGATTTTTTCACAGTAATGCTGATAATCAATGTTAATACGCAGTTTGAGTGTACAGCGGGGCGGGGGGAGGGGCAGGGGATGGATCTCTGCATAAATAATTAAGATCTCCATTTTTTTTCTCTTTCCCGCATTTACAGTGGGGAGGTGCAATCTGTCAGCCTATCAGCAGCGCACACACGGAGCGAACTGCTTTTTTTCACACAAGCAAGGGGATGTGTCATTGGCTGTGTATGTCACATGTCCTTGCCCTATAAGACCCAGCCATTTTCCCCATCGCCACCATTTTCTCACTGCTGCAGCTGCGTGTTAGACGGGACTGCTGTTGCTGTGTGCCCTATACTTTCAGTGTTAATTTCAAGCCAATTTTCTCAGAAATATACAAATAGCTTGGGAGTAGGGAATAGTTGTGATTGCAGTCATTTTGAGGACTAGGTTCCAGCATTTCCTACGACTTTTAGCAGGCAGGTCTGTGCTTCAAAATAGACAGCTTGGGAGTAGGGACTAGTTGTAATTGCAGTCCTTTTGAGGACTAGGTTACAGCATTTCCTAGGACTTTTTGCCAGGCAGGTCTGTGCCAGTGCTGTGCAAGTGTTTTTCACAGCATTTGGCTAAATCTAGCTAAGCAAATCCTTTTTGGCCTCTTGCAGTGTGTGTTAGTCAGTGGAGTTGCGTATCTGTGTTGCTAGCTACACCACCTGTGTATAGAATACAATTTTTTTTACTGCACCTAGCCAAGTAAAACCTTCTGGGCATAGAATCATTCTATTAGGACATCTATACTAAGCTCCACCAGCTTGCAAATTACTAATAATTTTTATCTGCATCTAGCTCGGAAAATAATTTTGGGCTTGTAGCAGTGTGTGGGACTTATTCTATTAGTCCATCTATACTAAGCTCCACCAGCTTGCAAATTACAAATAATTTTTAGCTGCATCTTGTCTGGAAAATAATTTTGGGCATAGTAGCAGTGTGTGGTACTCATTCTATTAGGCCATCTATACTAAGCTCCACCAGCTTGTAAATTACAAATAACTTTTAGCTGCATCTAGCTCGGAAAATAATTTTGGGCTTGTAGCAGTGTGTGGGACTTTTTCTATTAGTCCATCTATACTAAGCTCCACCAGCTTGCAAATTACTAATAATTTTTAGCTGCATCTAGCTCGGAAAATAATTTTGGGCATAGTAGCAGTGTGTGGTACTCATTGCATTAGGCCATCTATACTAAGCTCCACCAGCTTGCAAATTACAAATAATTTTTAGCTGCATCTTGTCTGGAAAACAATTTTGAGCATAGTAGCAGTATGTGGTACTCAATCTATTCGGCCATCTTTACTAAGCTCCACCAGCTTGCAAATTACAAATAATTTTTATCTGCATCTAGTTTGGAAAATAATTTTGGGCTTGTAGTAGCGTGTGGGACTTATTCTATTAGTCCATCTATACTAAGCTCCACCAGTTTGCAAATTACAAATAATTTTTAGCTGCATCTAGCTCGGAAAATAATTTTGGGCTTGTAGCAGTGTGTGGGACTTAATCTATTAGTCCATCTATACTAAGCTCCACCAGCTTGCAAATTACTAATAATTTTTAGCTGCATCTAGCTCGGAAAATAATTTTGGGCATAGTAGCAGTGTGTGGTACTCATTCTATTAGGCCATCTATACTAAGCTCCACCAGCTTGCAAATTACTAATAATTTTTAGCTGCGTCTAGTCTGGAAAATAATTTTGGGCATAGTAGCAGTGTGTGGTACTCATTCTATTAGGCCATCTATACTAAGCTCCACCAGCTTGCAAATTACTAATAATTTTTAGCTGCATCTAGTCTGGAAAATAATTTTGGGCATAGTAGCAGTGTGTGGTGCTCATTCTATTAGGCCATCTATATTAAGCTCCACCAGCTTGCAAATTACAGATAATTATGATCAGCATCTAGCTCGGAAAATAATTTTGGGCTTGTAGCAGTGTGTGGGACTTATTCTATTAGTCCATCTATACTAAGCTCCACCAGCTTGCAAATTACAAATAATTTTTATCTGCATCTAGCTCGAAAAATAATTTTGGGCTTGTAGCAGTGTGTGGGACTTACTCTATTAGTCCATCTATACTAAGCTCCACCAGCTTGCAAA
The DNA here is from genome assembly GCF_046119375.1 of Phyllobates terribilis. Taxonomy (NCBI): domain Eukaryota; kingdom Metazoa; phylum Chordata; class Amphibia; order Anura; family Dendrobatidae; genus Phyllobates; species Phyllobates terribilis. The sequence goes on along the minus strand of NW_027362761.1, from coordinate 1,188,028,053 downwards.
TTACAAAACATTTTTATCTGCATCTAGCTCGGAAAATAATTTTGGGCTTGTAGCAGTGTGTGGGACTCATTCTATTAGTCTATCTATACTAAGCTCCACCACCTGTGTATGTAATAAAATTGTTTTACTGCATCTAACCCAGCCAATTCTTTTGAGCTAATACCACAGTTTGGCCACTCAGCTCAGCTCGGTTCCCATCCATCGTTTTATGTGCAAACAACTCCAGAGTTGTCAATTAATTAACAACCAAAATGAGTGGAAAAAGGCCTGCTGCTGGTGGAAAGGGGAATAGACGTGTTGGGAAGGGAAGAAAAGGTTGTCTCCGAGGGGTAGGTGTTAAAGCAACAGTAACATCTGCAGAAGAAAGACCATCTTCCAGCCAAACTAAGATGTCTACTTCTTTTAGCGGACAATGGGATACGATCCCTTTCTTATGGCCACGCCAATCACTACAAGTTCCAGATGAGGCACAAAAACAGCAGGTGCTTCAACGGATATCAAGTGCTCCTTTAAGTGGGTCCTCCTCCACCTCAACTTCATCATCACAAATACTCCAGTCCACAGAGGTGTCACCCCAATCGCACTTGCTTCCTCACAGCTCCCAAGTCTCCAGCTGCCCGTCTGAGTATGGGGTAGAACAGATGGTTGAGTCTGCAGAGCTGTTTACTCATACTATAGCCTGGGAATCAGAGGTCGGCTCCAGAGCTTCTGTGAATCCAGACGAGGAAATGATCTGCACTGATGCCAAGAATCTTTATGAGTCGGATCCAGGACCAGACGCAGAAGGTTCTGACCATAATGTAGACCCTCATTCCCAAACTGTAACTCCTGATGGTGGAGACAATGAGGAAGACGAAGATGAGACTCAAATACTTAATTGGAGCGACAACTTGAGTTTATTGTCAGGGCAGGAAGAGGTTGGCTCTGAGGACGACGGGTGTGAGAACGCACAGAGTGATGATGACAAGGTTGCAGATCCCACTTACTGTCAACCCACAGTCAGCCAGTCGATGAGGTCAGCAGAGGAGGTGGAGGAGGATGCTAGTGACGACGAGGTCAGGTTGTGCCTTCCTGGACAGAGATGTAGTACTGGAAGCGCGTCAACAACTGCATCCTCAAACACAACTCTGCCTCTGACCACAAGTCGTGGTGGCTCTCCAGGTCGCATGGGTGCTAAGCCTTGCATAGCCTGGGCATTTTTTCCGATCGATAAAGATGACCCAACTCGTGTTATCTGTAACATTTGTCACCAAAAGCTAAGTAGAGGCCAAAAAAAACATAGTTTGAGTACTTCATGCATGAACCGTCACATGGATATGAAGCATAAGTTGCAGTGGGAAGCTCACTGTGCTACAATGCGGTATAGCGGGCCGGGCCAACCACCATCTGCCCCATCTTGTGCATCCGCGGCCTCTTTATCCTCTGTGACTGGGGAGACAGCAATCACACCTGTTTTGGGACGCAGACCTGCCACCTCTTTACCCGCAACAGCCAGCGTGATTGGCAGGTCATCATTTTATTTGGAGGTGGAAACACCAGCTGGTGTTGAGCGCTCTCCGACAACGAGAGCACCACCTTTGGATCAAGGCAACCTAACATGTCCACCTGCATCTTCCTCACAGACCAGCAGTTTGCCGGGGACACCCTTTTCAACCCCGTCTACGCACAACAGCCAGCCCTCGGTCCCTCAGATGTGGACAAGTAAAGACCATTTCCTCCTAGCCATGAGAAAGCTAAGAGGTTGAATTTCACCATCTGCAAACTCTTGGCTACAGAAATGCTGCCTTTCCTCCTGGTGGACACAGAGGATTTTCGAGACCTTATGTCCGTCGCAGTGCCCCAGTACCAGATGCCCAGTCGGCACTACTTCTCAAAGAAAGGTGTGCCTGCGCTCCACCAGCATGTCGCCCACAACATCACCACTTCTTTGAGAAACTCTGAGTGTGACAGGATGCATTTCACCACAGACACTTGTACAAGTAGGGATGGACATGGGCGTTACATGTCGCTGACTGGGCACTGAGTAATTATGGTGACAGCAGGATAAGGGGCTGCTGTCCAAGTCTTGCCGTCCCCACGAGTTGTACGTCAATCCTCTTTATCTCGAAGTTCCTCCACTGCTTCTGCCTCCTCAACCTCCTTTCGGTCCTCCACCTGCACCCAAAGCCTGTCTGGTCATGCCACACACTTTCTAGCTGCGCAGAAGGGATCCTGCACACCTCCTTACTATGCTGGCAGCAGGGCTCAACGTCATCAGGCAGTTTTTACTTTGAAATGTCTGGGAAATGTGAGTCACACAGCTGAGGAGTTGTGGTCAGCTCTGAAGAACTAGTTTCATGAATGGTTGTCTCCACTGGACCTGAAACCAGGGAAGGCCGTGTGCGACAATGCTGCAAACCTCGGTGCGGCCCTTCGCCGGGCCAATGTCACACACGTGCCTTGTATGGCTCACGTGTTGAACCTGGTTGTTCAGCAATTTTTAGGCCACTATCCCGGACTAGATGGCCTTCTGCAGAGGGCATGGTCGCTGTGTGCTCACTTCCGCCGTTCGCATCCCGCAGTCCAGCGACTTACATCTCTACAGAAGTCGTTGGGCCTGCCACTTCACCGGCTAAAATGCGATGTGCCTACCAGGTGGAATTCAACTCTGCACATGTTGCAGCGACTGTGGCAGCACCGACAAGCCCTGGTGCAATACGTTCTGACGTATAGCCTGGGTCAACGGGATCCAGAGGTGGGGCAAATCACGCTGGAGGAGTGGTCTCAGATCAGGGACCTATGCACCCTTCTGCACAGTTTTGAAATGGCGACGAAGATGTTTAGTGCTGACGGTGCCATAATCAGCAGGACTATTCCGGTGTTTAACATGCTGGAGCACATGTTAAACAGAATTCGGAGTCAGGTGGTGCGACATGAGGAGGTGGAGGAAGTAGAGGAGGAGGAGTTGAATGCGGAAGGGCTAACATCAGCAAGGTCCAGACGGTCGGCAGCACCAAGGCAGCAGGCATGTGAGGGTGGGGGAGATGGATTTACCAGGGCGCATGGTAGCAGCCAAACTAGTGAGGAAGGTGCAGGAGCCCAGGAAGAAGTGGAGGATGAACTGATGGAAGACTCATCTGATGAGGGAGACCTTGATCACATTTCTGTTGTGCGAGGTTGGGGGGAGAGGGCAGTGGAAGCAAGCATGATTGTTACCTCATCACCAACACAACAGGGACTTGGTGCTCCTGGATGCGCAAGACACATGAGTGCCTTCTTGCTGCACTACCTGCAACATGACCCTCGAATTGTCAGAATTCGAAATAATCCTGACTTCTGGGTTGCCTCACTCTTAGATCCCCGGTACAAAAGTAAATTTGCCGAAATATTTCCTGCCATGGAAAGGGATTCACGCATGCAGGAGTATCAGCAGAGACTGTTGCAGAATCTTACATGTGGTTTTAAACAAAACACCAGTGGTGCACGTAGTGAATCTCACAGTTCTAACTTGCCAACCGTGGGACTGTCGAGTGTTCAGCACTCAAACCGTAACAGAAACACAGTATCTGCTGGTAACAGCAATTTTGTGTAATCATTTCACAGCTTTTTTTGCACATCCTTTGCAAGGCCACAGGAGACAAGAAGTCTGACACATAGTCAACGCCTAGAGACGATGGTACAGGAGTATCTCCAAGTAAACATCGAAGCCATGACTGTGTCACTGGACCCTTGCTCTTTTTGGGCTTCCAATCTGGATAAATGTCCGGAGCTCACCACTTACGCCTTCGAGATCTTGTCATGCCCCGCAGCCAGCGTTCTCTCTGAACGTGTGTTCAGCGCTGCTGGTGGTGTGCTGACAGATAAGCGCACTCGGCTGTCCACTGAGAATGTAGACAGAATCATGTTCATAAAGATGAACAAATCATGGATCCGCAAGGACTTTTCTACCCCTGTGTCATCCTGGGGAGAGTAAAAGCTTGAGGATTTCGTAAAATCACCTCACCAACCATTTTAAGCTTTCAAATTACTAATAATTTTTAGCTGTAACTTGTCTGGAAAATAATTTTGGGCCTGTAGCAGTATGCGGTACTCATTCTATCATGCCATCTATACTAAGCTCCACCAGCTTGCAAATTACTAATAATTTTTAGCTGCATCTTGTCTGGAAAATAATTTTGGGCCTATAGCAGTGTGCGGTACTCATTCTATTATGCCATCTATACTAAGCTCCACCAGCTTGCAAATTACTAATAGTTTTTAGCTGCATCTTGTCTGGAAAATAATTTTGGGCCTGTAGCAGTGTGCGGTACTCATTCTATTATGCCATCTATACTAAGCTCCACCAGCTTGCAAATTACTAATAATTTTTAGCTGCATCTTGTCTGGAAAATAATTTTGGGCCTGTAGCAGTGTGCGGTACTCATTCTATTATGCCATCTATACTAAGCTCCACCAGCTTGCAAATTAATAATAATTCTTAGCTGCATCTTGTCTGGAAAATAATTTTGGGCCTGTAGCAGTGTGCGGTACTCATTCTATTAAGCTATCTATACTAAGCTCCACCAGCTTGCAAATTACTAATAATTTTTAGCTGCATCTTGTCTGGAAAATAATTTTGGGCATAGTAGCAGTGTGTGGTACTCATTCTTACCAACCATTTTAAGCAACTCTGGGGCAATTGATGCCACTTAAGTGGCGTATGTGCCACAAATTTTTGGAAAAAATGGAGACTCTTTTTGGAGTCCCCTTGCTTTGTTTTACGTGACATTGCCATCGTCAATTAGAGGTGGGTTGGGTCTCCCCCCCCCCTCTTTTAACCGGAAGAAAATACATACACTATGGCTTGGGGTAACACAGATGGATGAGTCTGAAGAGCTGTTTACTCAGAGGTCTGCTCCAAAGCTTCAGTGTCTGCTAGTCAGTGTAGTAACCCAGCTGTGAAGCAAGCTGCACCGCCTGTGTATCTAATAATGATTTTTAAATGCATCTAGCCTTGGCAGACTGTGGGGACCCCTAACCAAACCCAGACGCTCAGCCGCCTAACGCCTCCCTTTCATTCACAATACAATCATGTAACTCTTACAACTGGATGGGTGAGGATCGGTCACAGCTTTATTAACTGTTTATACTCATTCCGTTAGAAATGCATTTTATTTCTAAAATAATTCAGCTTGTTGCAGCATGCCCTGTGTCTCCAGTCTCCACAACGGCAAATTGGCCAGCAAGTGTAACTCTCCAACATGTCCTTTCTATTTCCAGGCCACGGAGGATCCTGCTTACTCGTATGCAGGACTCCGACCCCCATCCATCACTCTTAATGCTTGTTCCACTCCGTCCTGGAGTCCTGACAGTAATATGTCCAGTCCAACATCCATTAAGTGAACACCGTTGGGCCGTATGAGTTGTCGGTGTCGTATCACTACACAACCTCTGTCTTTTATAAATTTTGCCATCCGAATATTTATTACCTGCCTTGTCCGTTCGATGGCCGTAATGTCTCACGCACCTTGCCATACCGTTCTTGGCACAATCTCTGACCATACTATAGTTAGTTTTGTGAAAAATTCTCTGAAGCGCTCAGTGTCTAGTTTCATTATTGCCATTAGTTATGCGCTCTTGTGATAAGCTATGTCGTTTCCCCCGGCCTGTATAACTAAGATGACCGGACCTCTTGCCTCTCTCCCTACCTTGATTACCTCCATTAGTACCTGTGGCCATTGCAGGCCTCTAATACCTCTCCAGTTCAAATATGTGTTATGAAACTCCAATTTCCTCCCGCCTGGGCGGACTTTCACCCTTCTTTCTGCACAATATATATACGAGTTCTTAATCATTGCATAGCAAAAAAACAGCAAGGAAGTGGTATTTATATGTCATGTCCTGCTATGCACCTGTTCAAGGCTGAGTTAATCAGAAATTTAAACACACATACCATGTTAAAATCGTATAGCATAGAAACAATGCATATAAATGTAAATAATCAAAAAGAAAAAGAAAAGAAGAAAAAAGGAACATATGTATAATAATAATCTATAAATAATCACTCATAATGATACATCAAATCATGTCTGATGTTTAAACCCGCTGGTACACGTGTATTTAAAGTATAAATCCACCAACTTTCTCTATTAAGGATCTTTCTCCTATAATCATCCACCAAATCTCCACCAAATGCCACGGCCCATGGAGGGGCCACCACAGTCACTGAATCCTTCCTTATTTAGTATAGAGTCTACCAATACTTTGGGCGTATTAGCCCAGCTGCGAAGCAAGCTGCACCGCCTGTGTATCTAATGAGAATTTTTAGCTGCATCTAGCCTAGGCAGACTGTGGGGACCCCCAACCAAACCCAGACGCTCTGCATCTAACCCAGCCAATCATTTGATAGTATTGCTAGTAGCAGAGTCGCATGGGCTCTAAACCTTGCATAGCCTGTGCATTTTTTCAGATCGCTAAGGATGACCCAAATCTTGTTATCTGTAACATTTGTAACCAAAAGCTAAGTAGAGGCCAAAAAATCCATAGTTTGAGTACTTCATGCATGAACCGTCACATGGATATGAAGCATAAGTTACAGTGCGAAGCTCACTGTGCTACAATGCAGCCTAGCGGGCCGGGCCAGCCACCATCGGCCCCACCTGTGTCATCCTGGGGAGACTAAAAGCTACTGCGTAGTCTTTTCCAAAAATTTGAGGGAATTACCACGGGAATGGTTTGGAAGAGGTATAAGAGTTTAGGTAGGACGTTCATTTTTAGTATACTTATTCTGCCGAACCAGGAAAAATCCTTCACCGTCCAAGAAGTAAGATCTTTATGGAGTTGTTCAATAAAGGGCCCAAAATTAAGATAAAATAGACGGGAGAGGTCTCTATGAATACGAATTCCTAAGTATTTGATACCCTGTGAGGGCCAGGCAAAGGGAAAGTTGGACTGGATGGAATCCTTTATGGATTTGGGGAGGGAGACATCGAGGGCCTCAGACTTTGCTGCATTGATTTTAAAATTTGACCATGTAACAAAGTGATCTATTTCAGCCATAACAGCAGGGATGGATATATGTGATTGAGTGATATATACTAGGACATCATCAGCAAATGCAGAGCACTTGTACTCAGTGCCTCCCACCTCAATTCACCAAATATTGGGGTTATCGCGAATTGATCAGAGCAGGTGCTCCATCACTAGGATGTATAAGAGAGGGGACAGAGGACCTCCCTGCTTTGTCCCATTGGTGATTATGAAAGGTGATGAAAATGTTCCATTTATCTTTAGCCTAGCTGACGGATTGCGATACAGGGCCATGATTTTGGCTATAATAGGGTCCCCTAGACCCCTACACCAAGCTTTTTAAGATAATAATATATGGCGTGCCAGGAGACTCTATGGAATGCTTTCTCAGCATCCTACAAGAGTATCTAATTACAAATTTTTAACTGCATCTACCCCAGGCAATACTTTGTGCCTAGTAGCAGTGTCTGCTAGTCAGCAGAGTAGCCACCGCCTGTAGATCTAATTACAAATTTTTAACTACATCTAGCCCAGGAAATACTTTGTGCCTAGTAGCAGTGTCTGCTACTCAGCGGATTATCCCAACTGTTAAGCAAGCTACACCACCTGTAGTTTGGACACTTAATTTTTTCAAAGGAAATTGTTCAGGCCCCCAGGACACTCAGTGAAGAGTATCGGGGAAGCACCCCAAGGGACAGGGGCTGGGACTGGCGGTAGGACGCCTTGCGGTGGACCTCCAAGCTCGATCCTTATCAAAGCTTTTTAACTGCAGCAGCTTTAGTGGACGCTACTGGAGCTGGAATTACCGCGGCTGCTGGCATGAGACTTGCCCTCCAATAGATCCTTGTAAAAGGATTTAAAGTGTACTCATTCAAATTACAGAGACAATTTAACCCCTTTACCCCCGAGGGTGGTTTGCACGTTAATGACCAGGCCAATTTTTACAATTCTGACCACTGTCACTTTATGAGGTAATTACTCTGGAAATCTTCAACGGATCCCCCTGATTCTGAGATTCTTATTTCGTGACATATTGTACTTCATGATTGTGGTAAAATTTCTTCGATATCACTTGCGTTTATTTGTGAAAAAAATGGAAATTTGGCGAAAATTTTGAAAATTTTGCAATTTTTAAAATTTGAATTTTTATGCCCTTAAATCAGAGAGATATGTCACACAAAAGAGTTAATAAATAACATTTCCCACATGTGTAATTTACATCAGCACAATTTTGGAACCAAAATTTTTTTTTGTTAGGGAGCTATAAGGGTTAAAAGTTGACCAGCAATTTCTCATTTTTCCAACAAAATTTACAAAACCATTTTTTTAGGGACCACATCACAATTGAAGTCACTTTGAGAGGTCTTTATGACAGAAAATACCCAAAAGTGACACCTTTCTAAAAACTGCACCCCTCAAGGTGCTCAAAACCACATTCAAGAACTTTATTTACCCTTCAGGTGCTTCACAGGAATTTTTGGAATGTGGAAGAAAAAAATGAACATTTAACTTTTTTCACAAAAATGTTACTTTAGACCCAATTTTTTTTATTTTTGCAAGGGTAACAGGAAAAAATGGACCCCAATATTTGTTGTGCAATTTCTCCTGGGCACAAAGATACCCCATATGTGGGGAAAAACCACTGTTTGGGCGCACGGCAGGGCTCGGAAGGGAAGGAGCACCATTTGACTTTTTGATTGTAAAATTTGCTTGAATAATTAGCGGACGCTATGTTGCGTTTGGAGAGCCCCTGATGTGCCTAAACAGTGGAAACCCCCCACAAGTGATCCCATTTTGGAAACTAGACCCCCCAAGGCACCTATCTAGATGCATAGTGAGAACTTGGAACCCCTAGGTGCTTCACAAATTGATTCGTAAAAATGAAAAAGTATTTTTTTTTCCACTTTTTCATTTTTACGAATCAATTTGTGAAGCACCTGAGGGTTCCAAGTGCTCACTATGCATCTAGATTGGTGCCTTGGGGGGTCTAGTTTACAAAATGGGGTCACTTGAGGGGGAGCTCCATTGTTTAGGCACATCAGGGGCTCTCCAAACGCGACATGGTGTCCGCTAACAAATTGAATGGAAAATCGGCTCAAATTGTTAGCGGACACCATGTTGCGTTTGGTGAGCCCCTGATGTGCCTAAACAGTGGAAACCCCCCACAAGTGACCCCATTTTGGAAACTAGATCCCCCCAAGGCACCTATCTAGATGCATAGTGAGAACTTGGAACCTCTAGGTGCTTAACAAATTGATTCGTAAAAATGAAAAAGTATTTTTTTTCCCACTTTTTCATTTTTACGAATCAATTTGTGAAGCACCTGAGGGTTCCAAGTGCTCACTATGCATCTAGATTGGTGCCTTGGGGGGTCTAGCTTCCAAAATGGGGTCACTTGTGGGGGAGCTCCACTGTTTAGGCACATCAGGGGCTCTCCAAAAGCGACATGGTGTCCGCTAACAAATTGAATGGAAAATCGGCTCAAATTGTTAGCGGACACCATGTTGCGTTTGGAGAGCCCCTGATGTGCCTAAACAGTGGAAACACCCCAAAAGTGACCCCATTTTAGAAACTAGACCACCCAAGGCACCTATCTAGATGCATAGTGAGAACTTGGAACCCCTAGGTGCTTCACAAATTGATTCGTAAAAATGAAAAAGTATTTTTTTTTCCACTTTTTCATTTTTACGAATGAATTTGTGAAGCACCTGAGGGTTCCAAGTGCTCACTATGCATCTAGATTGGTGCCTTGGGGGGTCTAGTTTCCGAAATGGGGTCACTTGTGGGGGAGCTCCAATGTTTAGGCACACAGGGGCTCTCCAAACGCAGCATAGTGTCCGCTAACAATTTGAGCCGATTTTCCATTCAATTTGTTAGCAGACACCATGTCGCGTTTGGAGAGCCCCTGATGTGCCTAAACAGTGGAGCTCCCCCACAAGTGACCCCATTTTGGAAACTATACCCCTCAAGGATTTTATTAAGGGGTATAGTGAACATTTTGAACCCAGAGGTACGATACAGAATTTGATAACATTAGGTCATCATATTGAATAAGTTGTCATTAGTCTTGAGCGCAAGTGCTCGCTACTTGAGTTTGCATCGGGTACTCAGGTATGCACCATGTATCACGGGTGCTCAAGTGAAATGCTCGAGTCCCCACCCGCATGTTTCACGGTTATTAGACACCCCCAAAAAAACATGCGGGGATCGCTCGTGCATGGCAGGCAATCCCTGCGAGTTTTTTTTGGCCGCGAAGAATATGGGGCGGAGACTCGAGCACCCGCGATACTCAGTGCATACCCGAGCACCCGATGCAAACTCAAGTAGCGAGCACTTGCGCTCAACACTAGTCGCCATACCGTCATCTTTTATACTTTTGAAAAAAAAAAACAACCCCAACCCTAACATTAGCACAACCACAACCTCAGCCCTAGCATTTATTTTTTACACCATTCCTCGTGCAGTATAAGTGATGAGATTACTTTATTCTTTGTGTCGGTGCGATTACAGCGATACCAGAATCATATCGGGTTTTTATGATTGACAGCTGTCACACACTAAAAGACACATATTTTGTAAAATCTAGTTTTTGCATCGCCATATTTTGGCCGACAGAGTCATGCGATGGCTTGTTTTATGCGGGGTGAGTTGACGTTTTTATTGGTGCCATTTTCAGGCACGTGACATTTTTTGATCGATTTCTATTCCGATTTTTGGGAGGCAGAATAAACAAAAACCAACAATTCAGGAATTGTGTTTTTTTACATTTTTTTATTCTGTTCCGCGTGTGGTAAAATTGATAAGGCAGCTTTATTCTTCGGGTCAGTACATTTACAGCGGTACCACATTTATATTGTTTTTTATGTTTTGGCGCTTTTGCACAATAAAAGCTATTTTATAGAAAAAAATTATTCTTTTGCATCGCTTTATTCTGAGAGCTGTAACTTTTTGATTTTTCAGATGATGGAGCTGTATGGCGGCTTGATTTTTGCGGGACGAGATGTCGCTTTTAGCGGTACTATTTTTATTTATATTTGTCTTTCTGATCGCGTGTTATTCCATTTTTTGTTTGGCGGTATGATGATAAATCATTGTTTTTTGCTTTGTTTTTTATTTTATTTTTTTACCGTATTCACTGAAGGGGTTAACTAGTGGAAAAGTTTTATAGGCCAGGTCGTTACGGACGTGGCGATACCAAATATGTGTACTTTTATTGTTTGTTTGTTTTTTTTTCATAATAATATTTATTGATGGGTACATTATATTTTTATTTTTAGTGGATTATTTTTTTTATTTTTTTTTTATATTTTTACAATTTTTTTTTTTTTCACTTTTTGGGAGTTTTTTTACTTTTTTACTTTGTCCCACTATGGGACTTTCACTTTTTTTATTCTGATCGCCTGCACAGCATAGGGATGGAGCACCATCCCTGTGCCATGTAGGCAGTCAGCGCTGGACAGGGAGAAGATAGTTTGGAGATGCACTGCACATGTCCAAACAATCTTCCTGCTGTCTGGTGACCCGGATGTTGTCATGACGACATCAGGTCATCATGGCAACACCCAGGAAGCCGCGGCACACATCGCTGGAGGCCGGAAGAGGAGGTGAGTATCTGCGATCACCTCCCCTTGCCTCCGCAATGCTGCGATCGACTTCGATCACAGCATTGTGGGGGTTAATGTGCTGGGAGCATTGAGGGACCACTCCCTGCACATAGCACCGGGTGTCAGCTGTGACAATCAGCTGACACCCGGCGGCGATCGCGATGACGTACTAATACGGGTCAGGCTCTTAAAGCCCAGGGCACTGACGTGTATTAGTACGTCATGGGCTTTAAAGGGGTTAAATTAAAAAGCTTAGACCTGCCTCCACCGCAGGGGGGCTCGCTCGACCCACCAGCGGACAGGCACCAGTATTGGGAGAGGGGGGCTGGCCGTCAGGGTCCACCGCAGCTCTGGCACAAACCCGGCGACACGGAGGTCGCACGGGCAGGAACGGACTGGCCGTGTCGGCTTCTCACTTTTTGGATTTTAGAAGGGCATGACATGCCTATATCTGTGTCTCCCCCTCCTTTTACTCCTCCACCTCTTTTCTTTTCGCATGACTATATGTGCTTGTCACTTTTCCATGTGTTAGTTGTGTCTTCTGAGCAGTTTGTCAGGTTTTGGACACCTTTGAAGGTGTTTTCTATGTGTTTCTATCTGTTTTTGTTTGCCTGCCATTGGTTTTAACGGTGTTCGACGAACAGTTCGACGAACAGTTCGGTGAACATACGGGTGTTCGACGAACCGAACCAAACTCGAACACTACGGGGGTGGCTCAACTCTACTCCTAAGATAGCCAAATCTAAAAAAAATCCACTCCAACTTCCAAAAATATTAAGCTTGGATATTTATGAGTCTTTTGGGTTGATTGAGAACATAGTTGTTGATCAATAATCAAAATAATCCTCTAAAATACAACTTGCCTAATAATTCTGCACACAGTGTAGACCAGATGATGCTGTACAGCCAGCCAATCACTGTAATGCCCACAACCAAATGGCTGCGGCATTACAGTGTGTGGCAGACAATCCCTGCATGTTCATTGGTTCTCTAAAGAGTGGAAAACATGCAGGGAGGAGACCCGAGTTCCCGCATCCAGGAAGTACTCACCGAGCGCTGAGCATCTCGAGCAGTGAGATGCTCGGACGAGTACCGAGCAATTGCAAGCACGCTCGCTCATTACTAGTGTCAACACTTTGGGCTGCTAAAGGACAGCTCTGACAGCTCCTGTCCTTATAATGTTACCTAAGGAAGAATTATGTAGAGAAATGTGACTTCCTTTTAACCCTGAAGAATCCTCAGAGTGTAGCAATATGCATGGGGTCTCCTCATTCCATTTTTTGCCTGATCTCACAGGTTTTGTTATTCATATGTTTAGTCTTTTCATACTTACCTACTCACTTGGTCACTCTGATGATCACCTGTGTTTTTTTTTGTTTTTTTATGTGCATTTGATATTTGTGTCACTTTACCTAAGATTATTCGCAGTTAAGATATATATATTTTTTGTACGATTTTATCATTATTTTTGGGCATTCTGATATTTTATGTTGTGTCTAGTGTTGAGCGAGTATGTTCTGTTAACCCTTTCACCGAGTACGCTCGGGCGAGCACCGAGTAGTTACAGCTACTCGGTGTTATGTTTAAATCACTCCCGTGTGCATGATTTGCGACTGTTTGACAGCTTTACTACATGTGAGGAATGATTGTTTCTTTTGCATTCCTCACATGTAATAAAGCTGTTAAACAGTCACAAATCATGCACATGGGAGCGATTCAACCATATCACCGAGCAGCTGTAAATACTCGGAGCTCGGCCTGAGCATACTCGGCGAAAGGGTTAACAGAACATACTCGCTCAACACTAGTTGTGTCTAATTCATTAACCTGCTCTTTGCATCAGGCTTAATAAGCTTCTATACTTCTGGATCTTTTGTTGGGTATCCTGTGAGCTGATACTTATCCGGCAGATGAGGATAGGTGGTAGAATATTTCTAGACACACCTAATTTGTGTATACAATGCCTATAAGCATTTTAAATGTTGTTATAGTTTTGTGTTTTCTTATGTTTCCTTGATGCTGTTTGTAGTAAAGATTTTTTCATTTGGTGATGCCAATGCAATTCTTTATGATGTCATAATCGAGAGATGAACTTCATCAGTGATGTCTTATCACAGTAGACATTGTATTATGAATGGGAACATCGTCTATATAGCGCCAACCGTTACTCTAATAATTATATTGATGACTAAACACTGACTGATGCTTAAATACATGATGTACAAGGATTTCATCCTTTCTTCTTTAATTCAAACATCTCTCTTAATGGGACCTCCACTTTGGACTGTCACTACTGGTTGAAAAGCTCTTATAACAATAAATGTATCACAAAGATCTTCACTGCAGGACCTGGCAGCAATCATCTGTAATCTGTGGGAAAACCTAACAGTAAATGTTTAGTTTTCCTGCAGCCCCCCCACTGGAGAAATAAGGTATTACACAGTTTTCTTTCAAATCAATAGGTTGTGTATTACAGGACAGGACAGGTCCTCCAGACCAAGAGACGCTCTTCATAATCACTCTGCAAATCACTCTCTCACTCCAGAGGATCTTAAAGAAAAAAGAACCCAAAACTAAAGGGATTGTCTAGGGGTTAACTATTGATGATCTTTTAACACTAGCACTACTGGTCTCGTGACCCCGCCTAGAACTACTGAAAGGAGTCATTTTGACTCCTTGCTTGTTTTCGTTTATTTTTAGAGTTTCATTTGTGGTTATTTATTAATAATTATATTTTTTGGAATGTATTATTATTGTGAGATCCAACAGTAATGCTTTTGATTGTTTTTTTTCTGCTTTTCTTATTTTTCTACAGAAAATAACAATAATTATAATAGACGTTTTTCAAACATTTTTTTTTATTCAAGTGCACACATATAAACAACAACTGAAGAACAAAAAGCAGAGAAAATGTAGGTGGAGGAGCATAAAAATGAAAATATGGTGCAGAATTCACCTTCTAAACATTTGGTGTTTCGCATTTTAGGCATTGCCTTTGATTTATGGCAGTACATTGCCCACACAAAGACTTACCACAAGTCTTACAATTTCCGACAGATCTATTTTTCTTGCACTTTTCTTTGATCTGGCAAAATTTTGTTTGAACCATCACTTCTGAGCATGTAGAAACTTGGGACGTGGAACCCTTTTCCCTATCTGTGACATAAGGACCACTCAACTCTCTCACAAGCGTTTGCAAAAATGCCTTGCGTGACATTTTTTGGTGGGTAAAATCCTTGAATATTATCCATGCATTTATACCCGCAAAGTCTAAGGCATTTTCAAATGCATGAACAGGCCATCTCCTTGTGCATGTTCGTGTGGTATATTTTCGTGCCATCTGATCCACTACATCTACTCCATATTTTGTTTCATTGTAAAACTTTACCGTTTCTGGAGTTTTTTTAGCGGAATCAGACGCAACAACAACATCTGGATGGACGGAACTCAAAATGACAACATTTTTGTTGGGCTTTCCTTGATATACTGTAAGTGTAAAATTGTCTTCATTTCTAAACACTTTAGTGTTGTACAATTCCTCTTTCATGGATTTTATTTCTTTAGGCACTTCTCGCCTTATCTTGTTCAGTGTTCCCACGATGGTTGTTCCTTTGCTTTTTAGCTGTTTAGCTAATTTTACTGAAGTAAAATAATTATCGGTTGTAACATTGCGACCTTTTTTCAAAAACGGGTCCAATAACTTCATTACCACATGGTCAGCTAAACAGTCCTCAGCACGGCGTGTGTCATCTTTGCCTAGATAAGGGAAGCCATTTGCCAGATATTTGCTCCTCTTATCAACAGCTAGCCAATATTTGTGGCCATATTTATCTGGTTTGGAAGGCATGTACTGCGTGAATGGACACCTAGTTTTGCTTGGGAAAAGTTGCTCATCCACCGTTATGTATGGGCCAGGTTTGTAACACGCAATACAATTTTCACTAAACCTGTCCCACACAGTAGAAAATAGAGCAAACTTGTCCGTTTGCAGTCTCTCCGATCGAGTAGATTTCTCATCAAATCTGAGAAACCTCATAATTTCAACAAAGCGGTCCCTAGACATTGTCGCTTTGCAAAACGGTATTCCCCAGTCATTACACCAAATACTGCTAATCGAGTGACGGTTCGTGCCAGATATTCCACGAGCATAGGATATCGCAATGAATGCATCTAGCTCCTCATCAGATAGAGTAAACTGTAAATTATTGTTCCTGCATGCTTCTGCAAGCGTACAGTTCTTTATATGTGTCAATATATATGAATCAAAAAATAAACGCCATGCGCTCAAAGGACTATCGATAATGATATTTCTTATGGCGTATCCTGTAGGGCCAGGTGCTTCTCGAAGAATATTTTGGCTGTCACGCCTACGAGGCAAGTGTTCTCCAATTTCAACAGGTTTCCATTGAATACCATCCGCTGAAACTAGTATTCCTTCAGATTTGCCTTCTCTGGTGTTTGTTGTTGCATTACCTTCGCCGCCATCGTTATCTGTTGTTCTTTCATTTCTGGGACGTTTTGCTGATTTTTTCTGTCCACGACCAGGAGGATGGTCACGAGTAGTGTTGAGCGATACCTTCCGATATCAGGAAATATCATATCGGATTGGATCGGGCCGATACCCAAAAAGTATCGGATATCGCCGATTCCGATACCGGAAACCAATGCAAGTCAATGGGACACAAATATCGGAATGAAAATAAACCCTTTCTTTCCTTGTAGGTTAATTCTACATGAAGTAAAACAACTAAGAATAATGTAGAATGACATGAAAAGCCGGCAATTCATCAGCGGCATTCACCGGTACCCGACAATTTACAACAGAAAGAATAGAGCTTCACACATAGATTAGGTAGATAGAACCATGTCAGTCACATATATATGAAGTACTGTGACAGTGTTGCTTACTGTACTTGTCATTTAGTGTAAAGGATTTATTAAAAAAAATAATAGTGTTTTCATGCACCGTCTCTTTAAAAAAGCCGGCCGGCAATTCAGCATCGGTACCCGACAATTTATAACAGACGGAATAGAGCTTCACACATAGATTAGATAGATAGAAACATGTCAGTCACATATATATGAAGTACAGTGACAGTGTTGCTTACTGTACTTGTCATTTAGTGTAAAGGATTTATTTAAAAAAATATTAGTGTTTTCGTGCACCGTCTCTTTAAGAAAGCCGGCTGGCAATTCAGCAGCGGTACCCGACAATTTAGAATAGAAGGAATAGAGAATCACACATAGATTAGATAGATAGAAACATGTCAGTCACATATATATGAAGTACAGTGACAGTGCTGCTTACTGTACTTGTCATTTAGTGTTAAAATAAAGGATTTATTTAAAAAAAAATTGGCGTGGGGTTCCCCTTAATTTTAGGCTCTAGCGGAAGTTAAGCAGACAGCTGGGGCAAATGTTTGAAGCCTGGGAAGGGGGTAATACCCACGGAGCTTCCCAGGCTACTAATATGAGCCCCCAGCTGAATACCTAGCCTTTACTAGCTATTAAAATGGGGGAACCGCCCCAAAAAAATAACGTGGGGTCCCCCCTAATTTAATAGCTAGCAAAGGCTAGGCAGACAGCTGGGGGCTGATTTTAATAGCCCAGGAAGGGTGCCATGAATATTGGCCCCCTCCCAGGCTAGAAACACCAGCCGTCAGCCGCACCAGAAATGGCGCATCCATAGGATGCGCCAATTCTGGCACTTAGCCTCGCTCTTCCCACTGCCCTGTATCGGTGGCAGTGGGGTAATAGGGCTGGGGTTGATGTCAGCTTATAATGCCAGCTGACATCAAGCCCAGGTTAGTAATGGAGAGGCGTCTATAAGACACCCCCATTACTAACCCCATAGTCAAAGTTAAAGAAAAACACAAACACCCAGAATAAAGTCCTTAAATTGAAATAAACACACAATTCTTTATTGTTCTAAATTAAACCATACTTACTGGCACGCCCATTCCAGCTGAAGCCAACGATCTCCTGCAATAAAAGAAAAATAATAAAGCAACCTCATCCTTACCTTTCCATGGTTCCCACGACAGCTTCAGCTCTGCTACATCGAGATGACAGGCTGGACCGCAGCAGAACGCTGCCATCCAGCCTGTCATCCCGCAGACACTGAGAAGCGCAGGCATGCTTGCGCTCCTCAGTGTCTCTCTGTGACGTCATCCAGATGAGCCGAGTTCATGTCCAGTGAACTCAGCTCACCTCATGCACGTCACTGACAGCGTGGGAGTAGTGTTGAGCCACCCCCGTAGTGTTCGAGTTCGGTTCGGTTCGTCGAACACCCGTGTGTTCGCCAAACTGTTCGTCGAACTGTTCGTCGAACACCTTCGAACACCGTTAAAACCAATGGCAGGCAAACAAAAACACATAGAAACACATAGAAAACAC
Source organism: Phyllobates terribilis (assembly GCF_046119375.1). NCBI lineage: Eukaryota > Metazoa > Chordata > Amphibia > Anura > Dendrobatidae > Phyllobates > Phyllobates terribilis. The sequence goes on along the minus strand of NW_027362761.1, from coordinate 1,188,010,066 downwards.
CTTCAAAGGTGTCCAAAAGCTGACAAACTGCTCAGAAGACACAACTAACACATGGAAAAGTGACAAGTACATATAGTCATGCGAAAAGAAAAGAGGTGGAGGAGTAAAAGGAGGGGGAGACACAGATATAGGCATGTCATGCCCTTCTAAAATCCAAAAAGTGAGAAGCCGAGACGGCCAGTCCGCTCCTGCCCGTGCCACCTCCGTGTCGCCGGGTTTGTGCCAGAGCCGCGGTGAACCCTGACGGCCAGCCCCCCTCTCCCAATACTGGTGCCTGTCCGCTGGTGGGTCGAGAGAGCCCCCCTGTGGTGGAGGCAGCTCTAAGCTTTTTAATTTAAATTGTCCCTCTAATTTGAATGAATACACTTTAAATCCATTTACAAGGATCTATTGGAGGGCAAGTCTCATGCCAGCAGCCGCGTAATTCCAGCTCCAGTAGCGTCCACTAAAGCTGCTGCAGTTAAAAAGCTTTTATAAGGATCGAGCTCGGCTGTCCACCGCAAGGCATCCTAGTGCCAGTCCCAGCCCCTATGCCTTGGGGTGCCTCCTGATGCTCTTCACTAAGTATCCCGTGGTCCCGAAGCATTTCCTTTGAAAAAATTAAGTGTCCAAACTACAGGTGGTGTAGCTTGCTTAACAGCCGGGATAATCCGCTGACTAGCAGACACTGCTACTAGGCACAAAGTATTTCCTGGGCTAGATGCAGTTAAAAATTTGTAAGTAGATACTCTCGTTGGATGCTGAGAAAGCATTCCATAGAGTCTCCTGGCACGCCATATATGATTCTCTTAAAAAGCTTGGGGTAGGGGTCTAGGGGACCCTTTTATAGCCAAAATCACGGCCCTGTATCACAATACGTCACCTAGGCTGAAGATAAATGGAACTGTAGCACCGAGGGCTCGGTTGCTACAGACGTATTGCACCTCACCCAGAGGTGTGATATCTCACTCTCAGATAAGGATGGAGTGTGGATCAGGACCCGACACCTGCATGCATTACACCACATTGCCGTGGGGCAGGGCGACCAATATGCCCCTGAGATGGGCACGACAGTCCCTGTCCCTGGCTGGAGTGGGGGGAGGGAACACTGAGGAAGGGGAACCCTGCAGTGCAGGAGCAGGGAGGAAGCAGTTCCTGGGTGCATTGAGAAGGGAGTATAAATGGTGGGCACCATCTTAGTTCAGTGCAGAGAAGTCTGAGCAGAAGTGGCAGGGAGCAGGGGCTCTGCATGAGCTCTGCTCCGGAGGCGGGCCTAGTAACAGAGGCCCAGGCCTGCAAGAGGGAGAAGGAAGGAAGAGGAGCGGAGAAGGCTCCAGGAACGAGGAATGAAGGGATCCCAGGGGTGCGGACGGGCGAGTCGCCACCGCACGCCCGAATCCACCTGCGTGGAGGGGTCAGGCCAAAGGGGGAGACCGGTCCCCGAACTAGTGGAGGCAGGAAACGACCCTCAGCTAGAAACCGGAGGCTCTGACATTTTATGTGGCGCAGCCCCTTGCTCCACCCGCTAGGAAGGCACCACATAGGGTCAGGGAAACTGGCGCCAAGTTTACCAAGAGGAGGCCCGAGGCAGCCGGACAGAAGTGTTGGTAAGAAAGGCCAGACAAAGGACACACAAAGGGGGTCCTGTGAAGCGCTCCAAAGTTATCTGGGAGTTGTCTGAGCCCCTCACCTGGTGAGCACAGTACGACGTGGGCAGCCGTTACCTGCAGACGTGGTCTGGATAATAAGAACTGTGAGTAAAGGCCCTGAACTGCATCACTGACTCCGTGTCGTTACTGCTGCTGCCCTGCACCATCACCCCCATCCTCCGCATACACTGCCCTGAGGCTATACTCCTCCCGTGGGGAGTTATGCTACGCTCTGCTGCACCCACAACACCAGCCTTAGCGGTCTGCCCTGTAGCGGCGGTTCACTCTGACCGCAATCCACGGGTGGCGTAGTCGGACATTTAAACATCAAAACCACATAAATAGTTCCGCCACTGGTTTGACCGCCCTGAGCCACGGAACCGGATCGCCGCCACGAAGACTACAACCACCAGCATCCACCAAAAAGGGTCCGGCTCCGGGTGTCCCAAGGCCCAGGGGGTGCGTCAGAACATTTTCATCACCTTTCACAATCACCAATGGGACAAGGCAGGGATGTCCTCTGTCCCCTCTCTTATACATCATAGTGACGGAGCACCTGCTCTCATCAATTCGCCATAACCCCAATATTAGGTGGATTGAGGTGGGAGGCACCGAGTACAAGTGCTCTCTATTTGCTGATGATGTCCTAGTATATATCACTCAATCACATATATCCATCCCTGCTGTTATGGCTGAAATAGATCACTTTGTTACATGGTAAAATTTTAAAATCAATGCAGCGAAGTCTGAGGCCCTCGATGTCTCCCTCCCTAAATCCATATAGGATTCCATCCAGTCCAACTTTCCCTTTGCCTGGCCCTCACAGGGTATCAAATACTTAGGAATTCCTATTCATAGAGACCTCTCCCATCTATGTTATCTTAATTTTGGGCCCTTTATTGAACAATTCCATACAGACCACGGTTGGCAAGTTGGAACTGTGAGATTCACTACGTGCACCACTGGTATTTTGTGGAAAAGCACATGTAAGATTCTGCAACAGTCTCTGCTGATACTCCTGCATGCGTGCATCCCTTTCTATGGCAGGAATAATTTCTGCAAATTTACTTTTGTACCGGGGATCTAACAGTGTGGCAACCCAGTAGTCAGGATTATTTCTAATTCTCACAATTCGAGGGTCATGTTGCAGGTAGTGCAGCAAGAAGGCACTCATGTGTGTTGCGCATCCAGGAGCACCAAGTCCCTGTTGTGTTGGTGGCGAGGTAACAGTCATGCTTCCTTCCTCTGTCCTCTCCCCCCAACCTCGCACAACAGAAATGTGATCAAGGTCTCCCTCATCTGATGAGTCTTCCATCAGTTCGTCCTCCACTTCTTCCTGGGCTCCTGCACCTTCCTCACTAGTTTGGCTGCTACCATGCGCCCTGGTAAAATCATCTCCCCCACCCTCACATGCCTGCCGCCCTGGTGCTGCCGACCGTCTGGACCTTGCAGATGTTAGCCCTTCCGCATACAACTCCTCCTCCTCTACTTCCTCCACCTCCTCTTGTGCCACCACCTGACTCCGAATTCTGTTTAACATGTGCTCCAGCATGTAAATCACCGGAATAGTCATGCTGATAATGGCATCGTCAGCACTAAACATCTTCGTCGCCATTTCAAAACTGTGCAGAAGGGTGCATAGGTCCCTGATCTGAGACCACTCCTCCAGCGTGATTTGCCCCACCTCTGAATCTCGTTGGCCCAGGCTATACGTCAGAACGTATTGCACCAGGGCTTGTCGGTGCTGCCACAGTCGCTGCAACATGTGCAGAGTTGAATTCCACCGGGTAGGCACATCGCATTTTAGCCGGTGAAGTGGCAGACCCAACGACTTCTGTAGAGATGTAAGTCGCTGAGCTGCGGGATGCGAACGGCGGAAGTGAGCACACAGCGACCGTGCCCTCTGCAGAAGGCCATCTAGTCTGGGATGGTGGGCTAAAAATTGCTGGACAACCAGGTTCAACACGTGAGCCATACAAGGCACGTGTGTGACATTGCCCCGGCGAAGGGCCGCACCCAGGTTTGCAGCATTGTCGCACACGGCCTTCCCTGGTTTCAGGTCCAGTGGAGACAACCATTCATGAAATTGGTTCTCCAGAGCTGACCACAACTCCTCAGCTGTGTGACTCACATTTCCCAGACATTTCAATGTAAAAACCGCCTGATGACGTTGAGCCCTACTGCCAGCATAGTAAGGAGGTGTGCAGGATCCCTTCTGCGCAGTTAGAAAGCTTGTGGCATGACCAGACAGGCTTTGGGTGCAGGTGGAAGACCGAGAGGAGGTTGAGGAGGCAGAAGCAGTGGAGGAAAAATGACATAAAGAGGATTGACGCACAACTCGTGGGGACGGCAAGACTTGGACAGCAGCCCCTTGTCCTGCTGTCACCATAGTTACCCAGTGCCCAGTCAGCGACATGTAACGCCCCTGTCCATGCCTACTCGTCCAAGTGTCTGTGGTGAAATGCACCCTGTCACACACAGAGTTTCTCAAAGAAGCGGTGATGTTGTGTGCGACATGCTGGTGGAGCGCAGGCACACCTTTCTTTGAGAAGTAGTGCCGACTGGGCATCTGGTACTGGGGCACTGCGACGGACATAAGGTCTCGAAAATCCTCTGTGTCCACCAGGCGGAAAGGCAGCATTTCTGTAGCCAAGAGCTTGCAGATGGTGAAATTCAACCTCTTAGCTTTCTCATGGCTAGGAGGAAATGGTCATTTACTTGTCCACATCTGAGGGACCGAGGGCTGGCTATTGTGCTTAGACGGGGTTGATAAGGGTGTCCCCGGCAAACTGCCGGTCTGTGAGGAAGATGCAGGCGGACATGTTAGGTTGCCTTGATCCAAAGGTGGTGCTATCGATGTCGGACAGCGCTCAAGACCAGCTGGTGTTACCACCTCCAAAGAAAATGATGACCTGCCAATCACGCTGGCTGTTGCGGGTAAAGAGGTGGCAGGTCTGCGCCCCAAAACAGGTGTGACTGCTGTCCCCCCAGTCACAGAGGATGAAGAGGCCGCGGATGCACAAGATATGGCAGACGGTGGTTGGCCCGGCCGGCTAGACCGCATTGTAGCACACTGAGCTTCCCACTGCAACTTATGCTTCATGTCCATGTGCCGGTTCATGCATGAAGTACTCAAACTATGTATTTTTTGGCCTCTACTTAGCTTTTGCTGACAAATGTTACAGATAACACGAGTTGGGTCATCTTTATCGATCTGAAAAAATGCCCAGGCTATGCAAGGCTTAGCACCCATGCGACCTGAAGAGCCACCACGACTTGTGGTGAGAGGCAGAGTTGTGTTTGAGGATGCAGTTGTTGACGTGCTTCCAGTACTACGTCTCTGTCCAGGAAGGCGCAACCTGACCTCGTCGTCACTAGCATCTTCCTCCACCTCCTCTGCTGACCTCATCTCTTGGCTGACTGTGGGTTGACAGTAAGTGGGATCTCCGACCTCATCATCATCACCCTGTGCGTTATCACACCCGTCGTCCTCAGAGCCAACCTGTTCCTGCCCTGACAAAAAACTAAAGTTGTCGCTCCAATCAGGTATTTGAGTCTTATCATCGTCTTCCTCATTGTCTCCACCAACAGGAGTTACAGTTTGGGAATGAGGGTCTACATTATGGTCAGAACCTTCTGCGTCTGGTCCTGGATCCGACTCATAAAGATTCTGGGCATCAGTGCAGATCATTTCCTCGTCTGGATTCACAGAAGCGCTGGAGTCGACCTCTGATTCCCAGGCTATAGTATGAGTAAACAGCTCTGCAGACTCAACCATCTGTTCTACCTCATACTCAGACGGGCAGCTGGAGATTTGGGAGCTGTGAGGAAGCAAGTGCGATTTGGGTGACACCTTTGAGGACTGGAGTATTTGTGATGTTGAAGTTGATGTGGAGGAGAGCCCACTTAAAGGAGCACTTAATATCCGTTGAAGCACCTGCTGTTTTTGTGCCTCATCTGGAATTTGTAGCGATTGGCGTGGCCGTAAGAAAGGGATCTTATCACATTGTCCGCTAAAAGAAGTAGACATTTTAGTTTGGCTGGAAGATGGTCTTTCTTCTGCACCTACCCCACGGACACAACCTTTTTTCCCCTTCCCAACACGCCTATTCCCCTTTCCACCAGCAGCAGGCCTTTTTCCACTCATTTTGGTGGTTAACTAATTCACAACTCTGGAGTTGTTTGCACAAAAAAACAATGGATGGTAACCGAGCAGAGCTGAGTGGCCAAACTGTGGTATTAGGCCAAAACTAATTTTTAATTTGCAACCTGATGGAGGTCAGTATAGATGGACTAATAGACCAAGTCCCACACACCGCTAGAAGCCCAAATATTTTTTCAGAGCTAGATGCAGAAAAAAATTATTTTTAATTTGCAACCTGATGGAGGTCAGTATAGATGGACTAATAGACCAAGTCCCACACACCGCTAGAAGCCCAAATATTTTTTCAGAGCTAGATGCAGAAAAAAATTATATTCAATTTGCAACCTGCTGGACGTCAGTATAGAAGGACTAATAGAACAACTCCCACACACTGCTAGAAGCCCAAATATTTTTTCAGAGCTAAATGAAGAAAAAAATTATTTTTAATTTGCAACCTGATGGAGGTCAGTATAGATGGACTAATAGACCAAGTCCCACACACTGCTAGAAGCCCAAATATTTTTTCAGAGCTAGATGCAGAAAAAAATTATTTTTAATTTGCAACCTGATGGAGGTCAGTATAGATGGACTAATAGACCAAGTCCCACACACTGCTAGAAGGACAAATATTTTTTCAGAGCTAGATGCAGAAAAAAATTAGTTTTAATTTGCAACCTGATGGAGGTCAGTATAGATGGACTAATAGACCAAGTCCCACACACCGCTAGAAGCCCAAATATTTTTTCAGAGCTAGATGCAGAAAATTTTTTTATTCAATTTGCAACCTGATGGAGGTCAGTATAGATGGACTAATAGACCAAGTCCCACACACTGCTAGAAGCCCAAATATTTTTTCAGAGCTAGATGCAGAAAAAAATTATTTTTAATTTGCAACCTGATGGAGGTCAGTATAGATGGACTAAAAGACCAAGTCCCACACACTGCTAGAAGCCCAAATATTTTTTCAGAGCTAGATGCAGAAAAAAATTATTTTTAATTTGCAACCTGATGGAGGTCAGTATAGATGGACTAATAGAACAAGTCCCACACGCTGCTAGAAGCCCAAATATTTTTTCAGAGATAAATGAAGAAAAAAATTATTTTTAATTTGCAACCTGATGGAGGTCAGTATAGATGGACTAATAGACCAAGTCCCACACACTGCTAGAAGCCCAAATATTTTTTCAGAGCTAGATGCAGAAAAAAATTATTTTTAATTTGCAACCTGATGGAGGTCAGTATAGATGGACTAATAGACCAAGTCCCACACACCGCTAGAAGCCCAAATATTTTTTCAGAGCTAGATGCAGAAAAAAATTATATTCAATTTGCAACCTGCTGGAGGTCAGTATAGAAGGACTAATAGAACAAGTCCCACACACTGCTAGAAGCCCAAATATTTTTTCAGAGCTAAATGAAGAAAAAAATTATTTTTAATTTGCAACCTGATGGAGGTCAGTATAGATGGACTAATAGACCAAGTCCCACACACTGCTAGAAGCCCAAATATTTTTTCAGAGCTAGATGCAGAAAAAAATTATATTCAGTTTGCAACCTGATGGAGGTCAGTATAGATGGACTAATAGAATGATGCTATGCCCAAAAGATTTTACTTCACTAGGTGCAGTAAAAAAATTGGTATTCTATACACAGGTGGTATATCTTGCAACACAGATAGGCTACTCCACTGACTAACACACTCTGCAATAGGCCAAAAAGGATTAGCTTTGCTAGATTCAGCCAAATGCTGTGAAAAAATCTTGCACAGCACTGGCACAGACCTGCCTGGCAAAAACTGATAGGAACTGATGTAACCTAGTCCTGAAAAGGACTCCAATTACAATTAGTCTTTACTCCCACAATCTATCTATTTAAGAGCACAGACCTGCCTGATAAAAGTCGTAGGAAATGCTGTAACCTAGTCCTTAAAAGGACTGCAATCACAACTATTCCCTACTCCCAAGCTATCTGTATATTTGTGCGAAAATTGGCTTGAAATTAACAAGGTATAGCGCACACAGCAACAGCGGTGCCGTCTAACACGCAGCTGCAGCAGTGAGAAAATGGTGGCGACGGGGAAAATGGCTTGGTCTTATAGGGCAAGGACATGTGACATACACTGCCAATCACACATGCCCTTGCTTGTGTGAAAAAAAGCATTTCGCTCCGTGTGTGCGCTGCTGATAGGCTGACAGATTGCACCTCCCCACTGCAAATGCGGGAAAGAGAAAAAAAAATGGAGATCTTCATTGTTCCTGCAGAGATCCATCCCCTGCCCCTCCCCCCGCCCGGCTGTACACTCAAACTGCGTATTAACATTAATTTTCATCATTACTGAGAAAAAATCCAGTTATGATTTTGGTGCACGAACAGTTATCGAACATAACCTCGAACAGCCGAATTTTTCTCAAATTGTTCGTGTTCGCCGACCGGCTCGAACACCGCCCAAAACAGCTCGAATTTGAGATTGGCGAACAGTTCGAGTAGAACAACGCTCATCTCTACGTGGGATAATTCTCCTGCACTCAGCGCTTCAGCGTGAGAATTTTCCCACGCTGTCAGTGACGTACATGAAGTGAGCTGAGTTCATTGGACATGACCTCGGCTCATCTTTATGCCGTCACAGCCAGACACTGAGGAGCGCAAGCATGCCTGCGCTTCTCAGTGTCTGCGGGATGACAGGCTGAATGGCAGCGTTCTGCTGCGGTCCAGCCTGTCATCTCGATGTAGCAGAGCTGAAGCTGTCATGGGAGCCATGGAAAGGTAAGGATGAGGTTGGTTTATTATTTTACTTTTATTGCAGGAGATCGTTGGCTTCAGCTGGAATGGGTGTGACGGTAAGTATGGTTTAATTTAGAACAATAAAGAATTGTGTGTTTATTTCAATTAAAGGACTTTATTCTGGGTGTTGTGTTTTTTTAAATACTTTACTAGAAATTCATGGTGGTCATGTCTAATATTGGCGTGACCCCATGAATTTCGGGCTTAGGGCCAGCTGATAATGCCAAGCTGGCCTTAACCCCTTTATTACCCAGTGAGCCACCGCACCAGGGCCCTGGATGAGTTGGGTACAGCGCCAGAAGATGGCGCTTCTATGAACGCGCCATTTTCTGGGGCGGCTGCGGACTGTAATTTGCAGCGGGGGAGCACAGAAAGCTTAGTCTCCCTGCGCTGCGGATTCCAGCCCCCAGCTGCCTAGTTGTACCTGGCCGGGCACAAAAATAGGGCGAAGCCCCACGCATTTTTTTTTTAATTGTTTCATGAAATTCATGGAATAATTAAGAAAAAAAGGGCTTCCCTATATTTTTGTGTCCAACCAGGTACAAATAGGCAGCTGGTGGTTGGGGGCAGCCCATTCCTGCCTGCTGTACCTGGCTGGACACAAATATAGTGCGAAGCCCCACGTCAATTTTTTTTTAATTATTTCATGAAATAATTTTTTTAAAAAAGGGCTTCCCTATATTGTTGTGTCCAACCAGGTACAAATAGGCAGCTGGTGTTTGGGGGCAGCCTGTTCCTGCCTGCTGTACCTGGCTGGACACAAATATAGGGCGAAGCCCCACATCAATTTTTTTTAAAATAAATCCTTTATTTTAACACTAAATGACATTTGAGGAGTTAATAAAGATGCAGTCCCTAAATTATTATTTATTTTTTAATTAATTTTTCCCAAAACTTTTGACGTGGGCTTCGCCATATTTTTGTATGCCAGCCAGGTACAGCATCCAGCTTCTATGAACGCGTCATTTTCCGGGGCGGCTGCGGACTGCAATTTTCAGCGGGGGGGGGGGGGGGGGCAGAAATCTTGGGCCTCCCCGCGCTGCAGATTCCATCCCCCAGCTGCCTAGTTGTACCTGGCTGGACACAAAAATAGGGAGAAGCTTCACGTATTTTTTTTTTTTAATTATTTCATGAAATTCATGAAATAATTAAGAAAAAAAGGGCTTCCCTATATTGTTGTGTCCAATCAGGTACAAATAGGCAGCTGGTGGTTGGGGGCAGCCCGTTCCTGCCTGCTGTACCTGGCTGGACCCAAATATAGTGCAAAGCCCCACGTCAATTTTTTTTAAATCATTTCAGGAAATTCATGAAATAATTAAAAAAAATTGATGTGGGGCTTCGCCCTATATTTGTGTCCAGTCAGGTACAGCAGGCAGGAACGGGCTGCCCCCAACCACCAGCTGCCTATTTGTACCTGGCCGGACACAACAATATAGGGAAGCCCTTTTTTTCTTAATTATTCCATGAATTTCATGAAATAATTAAAAAAAAAAATACGTGGGGCTTCGCCCTATTTTTGTGTCCAGCCAGGTACAACAAGGCAGCTGGGGGCTGGAATCCGCAGCGCAGGGAGGCCCAAGCTTTCTGGGCCCCACCCGCTGCAAATTGCAGTCCGCAGCCGCCCCGGAAAATGACGCGTTCATAGAAGCGCCATCTTCTGGCGCTGTACCCAACTCATCCAGGGCCCTGGTGCGGTGGCTCACTGGGTAATAAAGGGGTTAAGGCCAGCTTGGCATTATCAGCTGGCCCTAAGCCCGAAATTCATGGGGTCACGCCAATATTAGACATGACCACCATGAATTTCTAGTAAAGTATTTAAAAAAAACACAAACACCCAGAAAAAAGTCCTTTAATTGAAATAAAGACACAATTCTTTATTGTTCTAAATTAAACCATACTTACCATCACGCCCATTCCAGCTGAAGCCAACGATCTCCTGCAATAAAAGAAAAATAATAAACCAACCTCATCCTTACCTTTCCATGGTTCCCACGACAGCTTCAGCTCTGCTACATCGAGATGACAGGCTGGACCGCAGCAGAACGCTGCCATCCAGCCTGTCATCCCGCAGACACTGAGAAGCACAGGCATGCTTGCGCTCCTCAGTGTCTGGCTGTGACGGCATCCAGATGAGCCGAGGTCATGTCCAATGAACTCAGCTCACTTCATGTACGTCACTGACAGCGTGGGAAAATTCTCACGCTGAAGCGCTGAGTGCAGGAGAATTCTTCCACGCTGTCAGTGACGTGCATGAGGTGAGCCGAGTTCATTGGACATGACCTCGGCTCATCTGGATGCCGTCACAGCCAGACACTGAGGAGCGCAAGCATGCCTGCGCTTCTCAGTGTCTGCGGGATGACAGGCTGGATGGCAGCGTTCTGCTGCGGTCCAGCCTGTCATCTCGATGTAGCAGAGCTGAAGCTGTCGTGGGAACCATGGAAAGGTAAGGATGAGGTTGCTTTATTATTTTTCTTTTATTGAAGGAGATCGTTGGCTTCAGCTGGAATGGGCGTGACTGTAAGTATGGTTTAATTTAGAACAATAAAGAATTGTGTCTTTATTTCAATTAAAGGACTTTTTTCTGGGTGTTTGTGTTTTTTTTAAATACTTTACTAGAAATTCATGGCGGTCATGTCTAATATTGGCGTGACCCCATGAATTTCGGGCTTAGGGCCAGCTGATAATGCCAAGCTGGCCTTAACCCCTTTATTACCCAGTGAGCCACCGCACCAGGGCCCTGGATGAGTTGGGTACAGCGCCAGAAGATGGCGCTTCTATGAACGCGCCATTTTCCGGGGCGGCTGCGGACTGCAATTTGCAGCGGGTGGGGCCCAGAAAGCTTGGGCCTCCCTGCGCTGCGGATTCCAGCCCCCAGCTGCCTTGCTGTACCTGGCTGGACACAAAAATAGGGCGAAGCCCCACGTATTTTTTTTTTTAATTATTTCATGAAATTCATGGAATAATTAAGAAAAAAAGGGCTTCCCTATATTGTTGTGTCCGGCTAGGTACAAATAGGCAGCTGGTGGTTGGGGGCAGCCCGTTCCTGCCTGCTGTCCCTGACTGGACACAAATATAGGGCGAAGCCCCACGTCATTTTTTTTAAATTATTTCATGAATTTCCTGAAATAATTTAAAAAAAATTGACGTGGGGCTTCGCCCTATATTTGTGTCCAGCCAGGTACAGCAGGCAGGAACGGGCTGCCCCCAACCACCAGCTGCCTATTTGTACCTGGTTGTACACAACAATATAGGGAAGCCCTTTTTTCCTTAATTATTCCATGAATTTCATGAAATAATTAAAAAAAAAAAAAACCTGGAGCTTCTCCCTATTTTTGTGTCCAGCCAGGTACAACTAGGCAGCTGGGGGATGGAATCTGCAGCGCGGGGAGGCCCAAGCTTTCTGCCCCCCCCCCCCCCCGCTGAAAATTGCAGTCCGCAGCCGCCCCGGAAAATGGCGCGTTCATAGAAGCTGGATGCTGTACCTGGCTGGCATACAAAAATATGGCGAAGCCCACGTCAAAAGTTTTGGGAAAAATTAATTAAAAAATAAATAATAATTTAGGGACTGCATCTTTATTAACTCCTCAAATGTCATTTAGTGTTAAAATAAAGGATTTATTTAAAAAAAAAATGACGTGGGGTCCCCCATAATTTTAGTCTCTAGCGGAGGTTAAGCAGACGGCTGGGGCAGATGTTTGAAGCCTGGGAAGGGGGTAAAACCCACGGAGCTTCCCAGGCTACTAATATCAGCCCCCAGCTGAATACCTAGCCTTTACTAGCTATTAAAATGGGGAACCCCCCCAAAAAAAATGACGTGGGGTCCCCCCTATTTTAATAGCTAGCAAAGGCTAGGCAGACAGCTGGGGGCTGATATTAATAGCCCAGGAAGGGTGCCATGAATAATGGCCCCCTCCCAGGCTAGAAACACCAGCTGTCAGCCGCCCCAGAAATGGCGCATCCATAGGATGCGCCAATTCTGGCACTTAGCCTCGCTCTTCCACGCTGCCCTGGTGCGGTGGCAGGGGGTAATAGGGCTGGGGTTCATGTCAGCGCCAGCTGCCATGAAGCCCAGGTTAGTAATGATGGGCGTCTATAAGACACCCCCATTACTAACCTACAAAGTGTTAAAAAGAAAAAACACACTACACCCAGAAAAAAATAATTTATTTGAAATAAAACACACCATTTTATTTAATTCTTAGTTTACTAAAAATAATAGTTACCTGTCCACGTTCCTGCGCTGATCTCCCATGCACAGCTGTCACATCTGGAGATGGTGACAGCTGTGCATGGCTGCTGTAAGCTCACGCTGCCGGGAATACGTCCGCTCCCGGCAGCGGGAGCCACTGACTGAGGTCACCGGAGTGCATTCAGTCAGCGCAGCTCTGGAGACCTCCTTTACTGCACTGCTGTACCGTGGGAATTTCTCACGATACAGCAGGGCCGTAAAGGAGCTAACCGGAGCAGCGCTGCCTGAACTCCGGTGAACCCTTACGGCCCCGTCATTCTAGCAGCGGCAGCGGTTCAGACCGGTCACATTCTATGTGGCTGCTCTAAACTGGAGATCATCGTGGGACACTCGTGGACTACTACAGAGGGGTAAGGATCAGGTTGTGGTTTATTATTTTATATTTTATTACAGGAGATCGATGGCTTCGGGGAATTAGGTGTCTAGGTGAGTATAGGTGTAGTTTTTTATTTTTTACTTTATTTTAGGTGGCGATCGGCGGGGACAGGTAATGTATGAACTAATTTATTGTAGGTAACCACTGGCCACCAATGACATGTATTTAAAATTTATTGGGGCACAGTAGGGCAATTTAAATAGCAGGATCAGGCTGATGGGAACTACTGTTCCCATCGAGCTGATCCTGCTGGCACGAGTGGACGGGGGACAGACATAGGCCGATGGGAGTAGTAGTGTCACATCGGCCTATGTCTGCCTGCACGCACAGACACCGCGCACACCCGCACAAACATCGCACAGACACCCCGCACACACACCCCGCACACACACCCCGCACACACACCAATCATGACCGGTCTGATGGTCGGGAGGTGAGGCTGACCTGTGCGGCCGTGGGAAAGTTCATGTGAGTTCATGCAGTCAAGCATGAACTCACATGAACCCTCTGAGGGCACCGCGGCTACTTCAAATGAACAGCTGATCGGCATCACCTGATACCGCAGCTGTTCATTTGAAATAACCGGCGGGAAAGCGCAGCACAGAACGGGAAAGCCGGCGGTGAAGTCTTTTCACTGCCGGCTTCCCCGCCCGGTCCTAATTTACGATTGGGATTGGAGGTGGCGAGGGGAGCGGAGGATCGGGGTGGGAGGCTGCGGGGAAGCAGTATGGGGCTGTGTGATTGTTTAAAAGCCGGCGGCTTTTTACCGCCCGCCGGCTTTTAAACAATCAGGAGAATTCTCCCCCGCTGGGATGGCATTCTGATGACAGGCTGGATCTCAGCTGAGCGCTGCCACCCAGCTTGTCATCCTTCACAGACACTGCAGAGCGCAGGCATTATGGGAACTTCCGATTCCGGTATTCGATATTGTAAAAGTATCGGAATTAAGTATCGGAAATCCGATACCGCGAATATCGGCCGATACCCGATATTACAGTATCGGAATGCTCAACACTAGTCACGAGGCAACATAACTGCATGAGCCCGATCCCCAGTTGATGTGCTTGGAATATCTGTAAAAAAGTTGATGAATATTTAGAATTTTTGTTTTGTAAGGGTCCGTGCACACTGGCTGGATTAGCGGCGGAATATCCGACCGGATATTCTCACCACAATCCGGCCCGTATTTGCCCGCTCAGGTACAGAGCGGAGTTTCATACCTGAAGCTCCGCTCCGAACCCCGGGCTGGAGCCGCTGTCTGGGACGGAGCCGTGCTCGCGCGTAAGCAAGCGCTGCTCTGTCCCTGAAAGCGGCTCCAACCCGGGGTTCGGAGCGGAGCTTCAGGCATGAGCAGGCAGGTACGGCCTGTATTGTGGCAAGAATATCCAGATGGCTATTCAGCCAGAATTCTGCTAGTGTGCACAGGCCCTAACTCAGTGTGTGGAAGAACAAATAAATACACATAACTACTTACCTTCTGGATTTGTTCCTTCTGAGTCTTCAGATTCACTTGATATGTTCTGAGGAATGAAATCTTCATCACTGTCAGAATCAAATACATGTTCCTGCAATTCGGATTCCGATTCATCCTCCGGTATGGATTGCAAAGTAGCCAGAATATCCTGAGGCTTTATCAAACGTCTTCTCTCCATATTCCTCACAAATTCCATAATTCTATATAGTTCCCTTCTGAAAAATAGAAATGAAATGTAAACTAAAAGAAATAATAACTGTTCTGCCACCTTCAAAAGTAGGTGGGCTGAATCAGTTGACAGACAGCTAAACTATTTCATAACAATTCATGCCTGTATGAGTCTTCAGAGCTCGTATGTCTGCGTCTGTTCTCTTTGTCTCTTCAGCTGAACTGAAAGTAAAGTTACTATCCAGAATACTGTCTCCTGCTAGGACCTTAGAAAAGCACCACCCTTCATTAGCATAAGATAAGAGCCTAGAGTAAACAAGCTATTTTGTTCAGCATTACACAGTAATACAAGCAGGTAAAACACAAGGAAAATGTGAAAAGTTGACATGTAAATTGAACTACATCTATATGAACATCAGGGTAAATAAGACAGAGTGAAAAAATTATGCACAAAACTTTATAGCAACATTTAGTGACAAAAGGACCTCAAAATATAGTAGGGAGTCAAAATGACTCCCTTCAGTAGTTCTTGGTAAATTTTGAAAAAAACGCGCAAATTTTTCACCAAAATTATTTATTCTCACAAAATCTTTTTTCACATCATATTTGAGGAAAAGTCACCGAGTTTCAAGCCGGAATTCTGAAAAATGTAGTCACAGAAGAGAAATAAAAAACGAAAGGAGTCAAAATGACTCCATCAGTAGTTCTAGTGTTAATATGAGATTGTGGGATCCTGACACAGCACCTCCTTCGATCATGGGCCAGAGCAAAGCATTGTGCAAGACAGAACACAGGAGTCCTGTACATGGCTTAGTGGCCATGGTCGAGTACTGCACTTTATCTTCCATTCACTTGTACCCCCATCGGTGTCATATTTTGACTTATCCTATGTGTAGGTGACTACTAGTTCAGTTCTGGACAACTCCTTGATAGAGTATCTAAAAATTATTATTTTTTTTTTTTAAATTGGACAACACTTTTAAAAGTATTTTTTGATTAAGTGAGACCCTAGTGACTTCCTAAATCTAAGGTGTTGCATAATTGATCCTGAAAGCAACTTGAGAGATCTGGGTCAAGAGTCTATCATAAAGAAAAAAACTCTCTTCTCCAGTAATATGTGTCCTGTTTGTGGGACCCCCCTATATTGTTTATTTCTGCACCATAGGGAATCATTCTGCTTTTTTTCTTTTATTTCTCTTCACTGATGACTAAGGCTGACATCCGGCTGATATGAGAGATAAATCTAAAATCACAGAGTGAAGAAAAAGTAAAAGGAAGATTGCTCGCTGAAGTGCAGCTTGTCTCTACTTTCAGCCAAGAGAATGGGATATTTGCTATAATAATTCATGATGTGTACACAATGCGGAATCCAGCTCTCCAATACCTGTCACACTGGATATTATCCTTTACCCTACATTGCCCTCTAGTGGTCAGATGAGAGAATACGCACGTTAAAATCTGGATTCTAAGTGCACTCTCATTCTATTACCAGTTGTAAACTTTGGTAAAAAACAGCATTAAATATCAGATCACATGATTTACATTTGTTTTAAGCCGATGAGGGAAATATTAAAAATATATCCAACCGCCATTAAATGTAATTAAAATAAAAATACTGTAAAATATAGGAATAATTTATCCTCCATTCCATGCAGAGGCATATCCACCCTAGAGACAGGGCATGCACTGATCTGGGTCTTATAGTGAGAGTGTCTGCACCACTGAATTGCTTCGCTGCATGCTGCGGAATGGTTAAAGTTGCTACATTCCGCTCGTATTAGCATACTGTACTTACTGTACTCGGAAACATTTAATCCTTTTCTCCACCTTAGGAACTCTGCCAGATTATTACAGCTCTCATTGAGGTCAATCATAGCTTTATACTGTACAGCCATCTGACATTTAATGCATGAAGTGGTAGCTCCTAAATTCTACTACAATATGTTAAAAATGATGTTTAAACCTCCCAGCGTGTGTGTGTGCCGAGCGCAGGGAGGAGAAAATCCTCTGCCTCTCCTGCACTAAGCTGGGATCTCAGTCATGGTACTGTGAGACCAATACCAGGACTCTATTATAATGATTGACATGAGTCCCAGACAATTTTAAACACACTGCAGTAAGGTTTATGGATAATACAAGTGGTCCTAATACTTCTCACGGTTAAATCCTGCTGTCAGGTTCCCTTTAAATAGCTCAACACATTGTAAATAGTGGATTCTCCCAATTTCAGCATTATATGCCAATGTATTGATTACTGCAGTCTCAAAAGTATTCAATTTTTCATGACAAGTGTTTTTAGTACATAGTAGAGCTCCTCTGGCTGTTATGACTTGCTGCCCCTCTGACTGTTGTGACCTGCCGCAAACATGATGCAAAGTCAGACACCAGGTTCTGGAAGAGTTCCTGAGGAACCTTATAACATTATTCTTGGATAATGACCTAGAGTTTTCTAATATTCCTAATTGTCAATAGAGTGGTGCAAAAAGTTAAGAGAAGAGATCATTGCCATGTACAAACATGGAAAATGATATAAAAAGATGCAAAGGCAGTGAATGTTCTCAGTAACACAGCTGGACGCAAAGTTCATAACTTCAAAGATACAGGAACACTGTCTACACTACCTGGACATGGCAGAAAGAGGCATCCGATTCCTGAGTAGGCAGGTGGTCAAAAACACTGGGTAAAAGATGTACAGCAAGAACTGTCAGCAGCAGCACTGAGGTTTCAATTACTCAGTTAGAGTGCAGACAGATGATGATCTCATCGCAGTGCACGGACTGGTTCGGCACCTCTCCTGACCCGAGCCTGACAGATTGATGTATTTCTATTCAGCTGTGAGGCCCAGCTCAGCAGAGGTGCCAAGCCAGTCTGTCGGCCCCCTAAGACACATGCTAAATGCTAAAGGTCCCCATGTCCAAAAATCAAGACATCACTTCTATTGACCCTAAAGCACATGAAAAATTCAGATATATGGATGAAATAAACTGGAACTTTTTTGAGATATACAGTAGATCAGTGGTAAGTCTGGAAGAGGAATTCGAATGAAGCATTTTCTGAAAAGACCACCTACCCTATCGTGAAGTATGGCGGGGACTCGGTGATCTCTACAGTGAACAATATAATTGGCTCAGTTATGTCTACAGTTAAGCATGGTGGTGGCACGCTGATGTCTACAGTGATGCCTAGTGGAGGCTCAATGATACTTACAGTGCTGCCTAGTGGTGGCTAGGTCATGTCATCAGTGAAGCATGGCGGTGGTTCACTGATGCTTATAGAAAAATATGGTAGTAGCTTTATGATAGCAGAATTATACAGCTCATTGATGAGAAGTCCACGTACATCTCAGAGCACGGACTACATCTCTGCCCAGATGTGACCATAGAAGATAAGGAAGGATTTGTCCAGCTCCATAAACAATCTTTTTTATTTAGTGTTAATACAAAACAGATGACAGTTTAAAAGCCTTCATGCTGGTAACCATAAGAATGTTCTTGAAGCTGGACTAATCCTTCCATACTTCCAGTGTTTTGGTCATGCCTATAGTGAAGCATGGTGGTAGATCAGTGATGTCAACAGTGAAGCATGGTGTGAGCTTGTTGATGCTCTACTGCTTGTTTCCTTCAAAGTCTACCAATACTTAGTTTCAAAATAATTCCAGGAGGATTCTGGAGTGGCTGTCACAGTTGCCTGACTTGTACCCCATAAAAAATCTTTAGTGGGATTGAAGAAGGAATTTGCAGCGGCAAACCCAAGAATACTAGTGACGTATAGTCCATTGCACATGAGGAATGGGCTAAAATTCATAACATTTACAGCAGGACATAACAGCCAGAGGGGCTCAGCTAAGTACTTAAAACACTTCTTAAGAAGGGTTGAATAAAACTGCAGCAGTCAGAAAAGTAGCATCTCACAATAAATTTGGAGAAGCCACTTGTCACTTAAGTTGTGTTAAAGTATATTAATTTTTCTTGTTTCATTGGTTTCCTGCAAACAGCAGAAAGTTTGTAAATTTGGTAATAAAATGAATTTACAGTGGAGACTGAATAATTTGGATTGAAACTATTTAGGAAATCAATAAAATATAAATTTGGACTAAAAATAATATGGTGTTTTACATGGTTAAAAAATTCATTACCTATCCTGTATGAACGGAGGCCTGATCAATGGTACGGAACTCCCCAATAGAGTGAGCGTCAGGCATGCAGATCTGATCAATGGTATGGAGCTCTTTGATCGAATGAGTGGCAGACACGGAGGCCTGTTCAACAGTATTGAATTCCCCAATAGAGTAATCAACATACATGGAGGCCTGATGAACAATACTGAACCCCCAGATCAAGCGACTGATAGGTACAGAGGCCTGATCAACGGAAATGAATCCTTGATCGAGTGAGCGGCAGGCACGGAGATCAGATCCACGGAACTGTCTACAGCCTACAGTACAAGACTTTCGACCTAGCAGAAGTACAGAGTTGGCTCCTGTTAGGGCCTGAAATGGTAACCACTAGTGCAATCAAGAGAGGACGAGGAAAGGCCCATTCAGACTTAACTAGCACTCTGACACTGACGGGGCCAGTGTATCCATCTTAATATTGCTACATTGGGAAAAAAAGTATTTAGTCACCACTTAAAAAGATGAGAGAGGCCTGCAATTGACATCATAGGTAGACCTCAACTATGAGAGACAAAATGAGAAAACAAATCCTGAAAATCACATTGTCTGATTTGGAAAGATTTTTTTTTTCAAATATTGGTGAAAAATAAGTATTTGGTCACTTACAAAAGTTGATCTCAAAACTTTGTCATATATCCTTTGTTGGCAATGACAGAGGTCAATCGTTTTCTGTAAGTCTTCACAAGGTTGGCACACACTGTTGCTGGTATGTTGGCCCATTCCTCCATGCAAATCTCCTCTAGAGCAGTGATGTTTTTGGGCTGTCGCTGGGCAACATGGACTTTCAACTCCCTCCAAAGGTTTTCTATAGGGTTTAGATCTGGAGACTGGCTAGGCCACTCCAGGACCTTGAAAATGCTTCTCATGAAGCCACTACTTCATTGCCCTGGCGGTGTGCTTGGGATCATTGTCATGCTGAATGACCCAGCCACAGTTCATCTTCAATGCCCTTGCTGATGAAATGAGGATTGCACTCAAAATCTCACAATACATGGCCCCATTCATTCTTTCATGTACACGGAAATGACCAGTCGTCCTGGTCCCTTGGCAGAGAAACAGCCCCAAAGCATGATGTTGTCACCCCCATGCTACACAGTAGGTATGGTGTTCTTTGGATGCAACTCAGCATTCTTTCTCCTCCAAACATGACGAGTTGTGTTTCTACCAAACAGTTCTACTTTGGTTTCATCTAACCATATGACATTCTCCCAATACTCTTCTGGATTATCCAAATGCTCTCTAGCAAACTTCAGACGGGCCTGGACATGTAATGGCTTAAGCAGGGGGACACGTCTGGCACTGCAGGATCTGAGTCCCTGGCGGCGTAGTGTGTTACTGATGGTAGCCTGTGTAACGTTGGTCCCAGCTCTCTGCAAGTCATTCACTAGGTCTCCCTGTGTGGTTCTGGGATTTTTGCTCTCCGTTCTTGAGATCATTTTGACCCCACGGGGTGAGATCTTGTGTGGAGCCCCAGATCGAGGGAGATTATCAGTGGTCTTGTATGTCTTCCATTTTGTAATTATTGCTCCCACAGTTGATTTTTTCACACTAAGCTGCTTGCCTATTGCAGATTCAGTCTTCCCAGCCTGGTGCAGGGCTACAATTTTGTTTCTGGTGTCCTTCGACAGCTCTTTGGTCTTCACCATAGTGGAGTTTGGAGTGTGACTGTTTGAGGTTGCGGACAGGAGTCTTTTATACTGATAACAAGTTCAAACAGGTGCCAGTACTACAGGTAATGAGTGGAGGACAGAGGAGCCAGTACTACAGGTAATGAGTGGAGGACAGAGGAGCCAGTACTACAGGTAATGAGTGGAGGACAGAGGAGCCTCTTAAAGAAGAAGTTACAGGTCTGTGAGAGCCAGAAATCTTGCTTGTTTGTAATTGACCAAATACTTATTTTCCACCAAAATTTCAAAAAAAATTCTTTCCAAATCAGACAATGTGATTTTCAGGATTTGTTTTCTCATTTTGTCTCTCATAGTTGAGGTCGACCTATAATGTCAATTACAGGCCTCTCTCATCATTTTAAGTGGGAGAACTTGCACAATTGGTGGCTGGCTAAATACTTTTTTTTCCCCACTGTATATTAAGTAAATTAGATTGCTAATTGTAGTCGACGACTAGTCTAATGGTGTCGCTCTTCTAAGTGTGGTAGTGCAGGGTTTTTTGTTTGACCAGAGTTAGGGGCAAATTATAACGGCTAGGGCAGAGAAGGACCTAGTAAAGAACTGTGTTGTATTTCATTTTCAGAAATTTAGTAATTGCCTTCTATTTAGTGGCCAGCATGAAAATTGCAAGTTTACTATTTTTTTAAATATATATATATATATATATATATATATATATATATATATATATATATATATATATACATAATGAAATAAAAATTGATATATGAAAAATAATAGTTGCCAACAATTTTTCAAAAAGTACTGTATATGTAACCCGAAATCCTGATTTAAACAATAGATAGCTTTCTGATTACATATTCCCTTTAGCATGCTTTAAATACTATTCATCGATTTTTCCCATTGATTCTCCTTATAGAACTCAGGATAGATTTAAGGAATTTTTGTTCAACCCTTTTTGACTCTTCATAATAGTAAATATTAAAAAAAAAAAAATCCTATGGCAAAAATAAATATACTCGGAAAAATTATAGCAATATAGTCATGGATACAAACACCTCACAGGACATAAGAAAATTAAATATTATAGACGCCCGTCCCCTGTCACTCCAATATTAGACCAGCAGGTCCACCTCCACACTATGATGCACCCACAGCAGTTTATTTTCACCTACCCGCACAGGTCTCATATTCTCCACTGGATATAGAACAGCGAAGAAATAAAGGACATCCCTGTCCTAAAGCACAAAATTAGTTGTGCCTTTTAGACGTAAATGCATTTTGCAGAAAGAATCTTTTATGCAGTACTTCATCTATATACTACTGTTACTGAAAAATAAATAAAGATCGCCATCTACTGTTCCGTGGGGAGAATGCAACAAGAGCGCAAGAAAGGTGTCCTGTAGTAAAAGGAAGGTAAAGGCACAGCATGGAACTGTGGGTGCATGTTCATGAGGGGGTTAAGGATTTTCTTTCACGTTGCTCAGACTCCACTATTTACAGCCATGTGTCATAGGGACAGACATGAACAGATCCTAAAAACTCAAAACATGGTCAATTTGTATAACATAAAGGATTAGACCATTTCACCAGAGGACGAAGGGTTTGCCATGAGTTAGAGATAAATGGTCCCTGTCATTTCATCAACCATTGCAAAATTCAGTAGCACAAGTGAATATGACTAAGGGCGCACTCAGCGCCAGAAACGCGTCGCAGTGTTTTTATCGCCAACATGTGGAAATTTTTATTCTCCTTTTTGATATGAAATAAAGTTTGAAGATTGCTTTACTGGAGGTGCCTTCTTACTCTATGCTTTTGATGGATTTCTCTGCGGGTCAGCAGCTCTGGATACAGTACTCCACTGAGATGAAGCAGGCATGAGATGATATAATACAGTGAGATTTTTTTTCCTTTTTTCAAGTCTTCAAAGTGCCTGAAGTTGTCATCGTGCAAGACCTTGATTTTACTCACAATGCATTTTAATATAGGCATGGTCATTTAATTAAAGAAAACTGACGTCCAAAAGTTTTTCATTGACTATTTATTGATCACAGCATAGTCATTCATTGTTTACAATGCTATAACTTAGTATTTTTTAGGATAACCTCTTGCTTTAATTACTGCACTACACCGACAGGGCATTGAAGCCACTGGGGTATTCAAGACATCTAGAGGGATCTTACTCAATTCCATTTGGAAATCTGCTAACCATTCATCTTTATTGCGATGGTTACAGGCCCCAACTCGTCGCCCTAACTCATTCCAAAGGTGCTCTATAGGGTGTAAATCAGGTGATTGGCTTGGCCATTGCAACAGGCGATCATTTTTCTTTGCTAACCAATTTTTGACTAAATTGGATGTGTGCTTAGGATCATTATTTTGCTGGAATTTCCATCCCCTGCCTACTTTGGTTTTACCATGTGGAAGCATTACATTCTCTAGTATATCCTTGTACATGGTAGCATTCATATTTCCAGCAATTCTATGCAGAGGGCCAATGGCAGATGCAGAACGTCAGCCCCGAACCATGACATTGCCTCCACCATGTTTTACTGTAGGTGTTTGGTACCTTCCATCATTACATTTTCACATTGGGTGGTATATATAGTGCTGCCATCACTACCAAACAGATTGAACTTGGATTCATCCGACCACAACATCTTAGACCAGTGTTTCCCAAACCCCATCCTCACGGCCCCCCACAGGTCATGTTTTCAGGATCTCCTTAGTATTGCACAGGTGAGAAAATTCCTGATGCCTTGATTATACTTCAATCACCTGTGTAATACTAAGGAGATTGTGAAAACATGACCTGTGGGGGTCCGTGAGGATGGGGTTTGGGAAACACTGTCTTAGACCAATCTGTCTCTTTCCATTGGCTGTGTTCTTTGGCAAACTCAAGTTGGTCCTTCCGGATCTTTGTAGAGATGAAAGGCTTCTTGACTGGACCTTGTGCATTCAACTCTACTGCTCTTAGCCGTCACACCACAGTTTGGTGACTCACTTTGACCCCATATTCTTTGTTCATTTCATGCAAAATCTGTACAGCACTTTTATGGACATCAGATACTGACTTTTTCTTAATAATGTGATCAACTCTGGAGGAAGTTTTCCGTGGTCGTCCACTTCTTGGTTTGTCAGCTGTTCCATAACCTTCTTTTTATTTCTTTAATATAAGTGACACTTGACTCTGAGAACAGGTGAATTCCATAACTACCTCTTTTTGGCTTTTGCCTGACTTCATTCCTAGAATAATAAGCTTCCTTTGGCTTTGTTTTTGCCATGTTTTAACCTAAAAACACATAAAAAAAATTAGGTAAAATTCGACTACCCATGACAAAATATCCAAAACATTTGGCCCAGCAACTGTTGAAAACTAACACATAAAGTGATAAAACAATGTCAAACACAATTTTCATCCTTATAGCTGACAACCATTTGCTTCCAGGTTACTAAAATTACCGGGAAAATGACATTACAACAACCAGACAGCAGTAATCACACTTTTAACAAAATGCTAAACTTTTGGTCACTACTTGATATTATCAGATAAATCTGCTTTTTTTTCTCCACTTATGAGCCACGTCTTCCTTCTTTCCCACCTCTTATTTCCTGATACTTGCTTTTTACCAGGTGACGTGGATTTGAAGTTCTTGATCTGGATGATTGGTTGCAAAGAAGGAAATACAAGTAATGTTGATGCAGCACGTCAGT
This sequence comes from Phyllobates terribilis, assembly GCF_046119375.1. Classification (NCBI taxonomy): domain Eukaryota; kingdom Metazoa; phylum Chordata; class Amphibia; order Anura; family Dendrobatidae; genus Phyllobates; species Phyllobates terribilis. The sequence continues at coordinate 1,187,985,730 of NW_027362761.1, read as the reverse complement.
CCGGTTGCAACAGCGAAAGATGACAACTGGAGAAGAGTCCCCGAAGGAGCTGGAGGCTCAGCGAAAAGTGACAAGGAAAGTAGATATAGCTTTTTAGGAAATAGTTGCAAAAAAGTCCACTGCAAAAAGAAGTATCAAAGCAAAATAAAGTCCAGTGAGGTAGCAGAGAAACGTAGGTTACAAAGTACTGACTAGCACTGTCCAGCAATGTTGGGGAGTTTAAGGATGTAGCAGAGCTTGATGTGTCTGGAGACTCAATTCAGTGGTGGTCTGCAATATTGCAAAGTCCAGTGGAGCAGCAGAGATGGAAGCTCAATATAGTGGTAGTCAGCTGTACTGTATTGTACAGCCCAAGGTGGCAAAGATTGAATAAGGAGGGATGATGGTGGCAGCTAGGTAGCAGAGTCAAGTCAGTAGCAAAGGTGAGCATGCCAGAGGAATAAAAGTGGGGGGGAGGTTAGCCATACAGTAGAGACCAGCTGGGTATACCGGAGTGCTCAAAATGTAGGTGGTTAGACATATCGCAGGGCCTAGCAAGTAGAGGAGCTGGGTTTATAAGAAAAGTCAAAGGCTTTAGTGGTCAATTGGAGACAGAAAAACTATTCAAAAGTTTTAAAGAATAATAATGTTTTTATTTTAATTTTTCAAATAAAGTGACAAAAAAAATATTCACTGAATTTTCCCAAAATATTCAATTTTCTACAAATAAATTTAAGTAAATTTCAATACTTGAAAGCATGTAATTGCTTGTAAAATAAATGTGGGAGAGCGATAAAGAGAGATTGAGGACCCTGCTGACCATAAGAGATTATACTCTACAGGAGAGAGAGACAGAGGACACTGACCATAAGAGCTTACACTCTAGAGGAGAGAGAAGACCCCGCTGACCATAAGAGCTTACACTCTACAGGAGAGAGAGAGAGAGAGGACACTGACTATAAGAGTTTACACTCTACAGGAAGAGATAGAGAGGACCCCACTGACCATAAGAGCTTACACTCTACAGGAGAGAGAGAGGACCCCACTGACCATAAGAGCTTACACTCTACAGGAGAGAAGACCCCGCTGACCATAAGAGCTTACACTCTACAGGAGAGAGAGAGAGGACACTGACCATAAGAGTTTACACTCTACAGGAGAGAGAGAGGACCCCGCTGACCATAAGAGCTTACACTCTACAGGAGAGAGAGAGAGAGGACACTGACCATAAGAGTTTACACTCTACAAGAGAGAGAGAGGGCCCCACTGACCATAAGAGCTTACACTCTACAGGAGAGAGAGAGAGAGGACACTGACCATAAGAGTTTACACTCTACAGGAGAGAGAGAGGACCCCACTGACTATAAGAGCTTACACTCCATAAGAGTGAGAGAAAAAGAGATTGTTGACCCTTCTGACCATAAGAGCTTACACTCTACAGGACCGAGAGACTTACCCTGTGACTCTGGAGATGGAAAACGACTCTGCTGTACAAACTGTGCTGTGCTGGGCACGGCTGATCTGTGATAGCCGATGTACTGACCACCACTGTACAAGGTGTGATAATCCGCTAGATGGCACAGCTGCAGGGCATTATGGAGAAGCCCGCGCAGCAACGCAAAATGACGTGACCCTGCTCTCTGATGCTACAACAGTGGAGGAAATAGTGCAGGACAAGTCTTTTTTTTTTATTTTGTGAACCACAAATTGAATCGGAAAATGTTCAAACAAGTGAAATTTCAGGAAATTCGACTCAAACTCAATCTTCTGTGAATTGATCACTCATATCTAATAAACAACAATCTGCCATAACATCAAATCTAATGACTGTTACAATACTGGTGTTGTACTGCCGGAAACCAGCGGCCGAATGAGCAAAAGCAAGGAGTTTGTAGGAAAACAATCCGTAGATGAATAGAACAGTCTGGGTAAGAATGTTCAAAAGCTGGAGACTGAAACTAGGCTAAGGCTGTGTGCCCACGATGCATTTTTTAAGCATTTCCGCAGCAGCAAAAACGCTTAAAAAAGGCTTGGTAGAAGGCCTGCCATGTCTCCCCAATGATAATCCGCATATGCTGTGCACATGCTGCGGAAATTTCCGCTGCGGATTATCATTGCGGAAAAATACGCAGCACTACCAATTATTTTGCGGAAGTGCTGCGTTTTCGCCGCCATTGACTTGCATTCGATCGCATGGATTATGCATCACTGTATATGTAGATGCACATTCCATGCGTTCCAATGTGCGGATGGTACCCAGGTCTAGAGGACAGGAGACTCCTCCGGACCCGGGTACCATAGAAAACTGTAAAAAAAAGAATAAAATAAAAACTAAATATATACTTACCTTCTGATGGCCCCGCGGTGCGTTCCTCCTTGCTTGCCGGCAGTTTGCGATGGAATGAAGGACCTGCGCTGACGTCATAGTCATGTGACAGGTCACGCGATGCTGACGTCGGCAGGTCGCCAGGTCCTTCAGTCTATCACTGCCGGCAGCCGGGACGGAGGGGATCAAGACTGCGGGGGCCATCGGAAGGTAAGTATAGATATTATTTTTTATTTTTAACCATTCTTTAGGTCACACTATGTAAATCCATGCCGTTTGCATGGATTTATATAGTGTGACCAAGTTGACAAGCACTTTCCAAGTGATGCTAAAATCGCTTGGAAAGCGCTTGTCAACAAGCATGTGGAAATGCAAATGAAGAACGCTTCACATCCTCATGTCCCTGGCAGGAAAAACGCATGTACAATCCACATGTACAATCCGCATGTACAATCCACATGCGTTTTTTTCTGCCAGGGAGATGCAGAAACGCTCAGGAAAAAATCCTGAGCATTTCTGCATCGTGGGCACATAGCCTAACAGTTAGACACAATACTCAATCAATGAGTGAGAGATCCATGCGGCTTTATGTAGGCTCAAACAGGAAACAAGATGGATTCCATAGATTCAGAATCCGCCATCTTGGTAAAGGGCAATTGCAGAACACAACAGCAGCCTCCAGTGGTAAAGAGCGAAACTGCAACACAATATTAAAGTGAACAATAGCGGCCACTAGTGGTCAAACTGTAGAAGGGCAGCAAAAATCCTGACAATGACAGGTGAAGTGAATAATATTGATCATCATGTTACATTAATGTCTATAAAGGTGGAGTGAGGCTTACTACACTAATATATAACTTTTAATAATTAATAGTAAAATAGACAGTGAATAATATATCACCTAAGGTAATAAGACACACAATATTAAGATGGAAAACTGACAACTCAGCTTCTAGTGACAATACCAAATATCAGTTCAGTTTAACAAAAATGGTGGACCTATGATTTGTTTAGTTGACCTAGGACATGTGAGACCAGATACATTCAACTCCCATACGACATACAAAAAGGTGTATGTAGTTACAAAACACCTAAATATCAATCTTTTCAGGAAATACAGTACTTACACGGCTAGAAAAAAAAGTGTATATATCAAATGGTTAGTTCACCTTTATTCATGTGAGGCTGGCCATGGTTCAGCTCTCATCTATACCAGGAATCAAGTTGTTTGTGCTGTATTAAGTGTCAGTGGTTCACAGATGTATAAATCATATAAATCTAATTACACAGGTTATACAACTCAAAACGCTCTCACCCAAATCTTCATTTGAAGGGAACAATCCTCATGCCAGACATCGGTCTTGTGTACCAGTCCATCAGGTGGAGCTTGCAGGAGGTCCTAAATAGCCCTCAGAAAACTGAGCTGACCTTGATTATTTCTTTACAATAACACATGTCGAATGGTTGGATATATTGGGCAGCATACAGTATATAAGATGACTGAGTCAGAGAAACTCCAAAATGGCAACTATTGTTGGGTAATTCTGGTATGTGGAACACCATTTGAAGTTTTCCTAGCAAACAACTTTTAGTACCTACTAAACCTGATCCATGGAAGGATAACTAGTGAATGGGTATCTGCATCACAAACGACCAAGACTCACTGATGTGTGTAGGGGGCCATAGCTAAATCACCTGGTTTGTTCCGAGAAATAAGCTACTGTGGCACCCACTGCTAAAAATGGAAAAGGGGTTGTCCAGTTTGAAAAAAAGTATAGAATCTATGTAAAATATATAGGTATATAACTTGCTCATATAGTTCAGTAAACAAAATTGACTTGATCTCCTAAAATCACAGTTGGTCCTGAATCCTGGCTGCTCCACTTCCTGTTTATGGTCCTGACAGCTACACTTCCTGTTTGTGGTCCTGACACCTACACTTCCTGCTTGTGGTCCCAGCAGCTCCACTGCTTGTTTTTGGTCCCAACAGCTCCACTTTCTGCTTACAGTTACAGAAGCTCCACTTCCTGTTTGTGATCCCAGCAGTACCACATCTTATTTCTGGATCTGGCAACTCCATTTCCTGCTTGTGGACCCAGAAGCTCCACTTCCTGCTTGTGATCCATGCAGTTCCACTTCTTGCTTGTGGTTCTGGCAGCTCTACTTTCTGTTTGTCTTTCTGGCAGCTCCACTTCCTGCTTGTGGTCCTGGCAACTCCAACTTCTTGCTTGTAGTGCTGGCAGCTGCAATTCCTTTTTTTGGTCCCTGCAGCTCCACTTCCTGCTTGTGGTTACAGAAGCTCCACATCCTGTTCGTGATCCCAGCAGTACCACTTCCTACTTATAGTTCTGGCAGCTCCATTTCCTGTTTGTGGTCCCAGTAGCTCCACTTCCTGTTTGTGGTCCTGGAAGTTTCACTTCTTGCTTTTGGCTCTGGCAGCTCTACTTTCTATTTGTGATTCTGGCAATTCCACTTCTTGTTTGTGGTTCTGGCAGCTTCACTTCCTGCTTGTGGTTTTGTGAACTCCACTTCCTGCTTATGGTTCTAGCCATTCTAATTTCTGCTTATGATCCCAGTAACTCCGCTACCTACTACTACTTGTGTATAGGATGAGACAGAGAAAGTGGCCAATTTAACTATTGAGCCAGTAGGCCAGCCTGCATACAAAATGCCTATTCAAATGCCTTTAGTGACAAAAGAATTTGAGATACATCGTTTGTAAGCTTAGGGTTAACATTTTTTTAGGATAAAATGTATTTCCAGCACAAATGATGTCTCTCAGCAAATTATCGTCCTATATATAGGGCACAAATCTCATAAACCCATGTCATGATATTGTGTTATACTGAGATTCTCTTCATATAAGGTTTTGCAAAACAAGATCTATCCTGCTTCCTTCTTTCCATCTGATGAAATTACAGTAAATATAATGATAACCACTAAGCCTGTAGCTGGAGCAGATCATATTATCTTTGGAACTATCTTAAGAATGACTCTTAAATGTAAGAATGAACCATAAGTTACTGATCACAATTAGTGATAACTTCTGAAACTACAATAGTCTATTTTTTTTATTTATGGTTCCACATATACCAGATGTTCAAAGACTCATTGATTCTAACTTTTCAACTCCACTCCATGTCAGTAAAGCAGCATTAATGTTACAGATATGTTAGTCCTTCATCAGGCTTTTAGAAGATAGTTCATGTAGACAAATAGTGGTCAACCTGACTTATCATCAGGGCTTCAGATTGGACTTGGATGTCATCAAAGGGCCTCATATGACATTCCATAAGAGGAGAGATACCGCAGTTTAACCAGTTTAACCATACAAGAGAAGAAAACATACATAGAGGAACTGTTCTTTGTGTTTGAGCAGAAGACTAGTGATGAGTGAGCACTAAAATGCTCGGATGCTCGTTACTTGAACTGCGCATTTCCTAATGCTTGGATGCTTGTTTCAAGTAACGAGTATAATGGGAGTCAGTGGGAAATTCGAGCATTTTTCCAGCAGACCCTACAAAGAGGTCTGAGGGGCAGTGAAAATGTTGAAATGGATGGAAAAAGTGCTGAATGGAAGAAGAACAACATGGGGAAGCATCTCTGACTCCCAGATTACTGCTTAGGATAATTGTGCCACACATTTGCTCTACATTAAGGACTGACAATAAAATATTTGAAATCAAAAAGAAATTGGAGTTTACAGGAAAAAAAATGTTAAGAAACATTCTTTTCTGTATAATGACCTGTATATAAGGCAAAATTTACAAAGGACTTAAAAAAACTAAAACTTTAAGTAAGCTCAAATTGAAATTTTTATAGAAAAAAATTAGAAATTTCAGCGTAATTTATGAAGCAAGCAAGAACTGCCAAAAACTTTGATGGAAGAGAGACTCAGATGCACTCTGTATTAAACATAAAGAAGGGCCTCATGCACATTCTGTTCAAATTGTCATATAGTGGTACTCCTACACTCATAAAGGCTATGCACTGTGCAAAGCCTGCCAAAAATTACTAGCAGGGTCATCCATATACATGCGAAGGCACCAACTATAGTGCCTCCCTCAAATATTGTGAACAAAGTGTAGTTGTGGTACTCCTACACTCATAAAAGCTCTGCATACAGTGCAAAGCCTGACAAAAATTACAAGCAGGTTCATATATAGACCCTTAAAAGGCAACAACTGGAGGGCTTCATTCAAATATTGCAAAGAAAGTGTAGTTGTGGTGCTCCTACACTCATAAAGGCTCTGCACAGTGTGCAAAGCCAGACAAAAATTGCATGCAAGGTTATCCTTAGACCCTCGAAGGCAGCAACTGGACGGTCTCATTCAAATATTGAAGATTAAAAATACTTTATGTGCTGCTGTCATCTGGTTGTGTGGAAAAGTCTAGGCTAATCCAGGCTTTCTTCATTTTTATCAGAGTGAACCTGTCAGCATTTTCTGTTAACAGACAAAATAGCCTGTCTATTATGACCGGTACTAAAAACCCGTTCAAACAAGACACTAGCAGCAGGGCAGCACAACACCTCCAAGGCATAGAGGGACAGCTCAAGGCAAGTGTCCAGCTTTGAGACCCAATAACTGAAGGTCACAGAGGAATTAGGGAGTAGACTGGTGTGGTCAGCCAGGTATTGCTTTACCATCTTTAAAAACTTTTACCTCCTTGTCAAAAATACCCGGTCATCAGGCCCTGGATGCTGGGACGGTGTCATGAAATTGGCCAAGGCAGCGTACCTTTGCCTCTACTATACCTGGCGTATGTCTCCCTCGCCTTTCCTCCTTGGTTGGGTAAGGATTGGAAGCTTGCCCCCTGCCGCTAGCGTTGTCTGATGGGAATTTTTTCAACATATTTTCCACAATGGCTTTCTGGTATACAATCATTTTAGTAGACCTCTGCGCATCAGGAATGAGAGAAACAAGGTTCTCCTTGTAGTGTGGGTCTAGTACGTTGAACAACCAGTACTCTTTGTGGCCTAGATGAATATAACGCAAGGGTAATGGGAAAGGCAGCTGTACATAAAGTCTGCTATATGTACCCTACTCCCTACAGCCATCACTTCCCTGGATCCACCATGATAACGACTCACCATCTTTGTGGAGTCAGTTGTTATGTGTAGATGCTGACCAGCGTACCGAAGTGCGTGTTGGAGCTGGTATTCAACAACTTGCACTTGCATGCACTTCTGCAGCACTGCCAGAGCGGCCGCAGCTGTAGTTGGCTTGCAGAAATGTGACCTCACGTGGCATACTTTGACAATTAGCTCTGACAAAATTGGGTAGGTTTTCAGAAACCGCTGAACCATTAAATTGAGCATGTGGGCCAAACATGGTACATATATGAGCTTACCAAGCTTTACAAGCTTCACTGCTGCCACTAGGTAACAACCATTAAAGCACATGACCATACATGGTTGAAGGTTCAGCGGCAATAGCCACAGATCTGTCTGGTCTGTTATTCCTTTCAACAATTCTGCCGTTAATTTCTTCTGTGTTATAGATTTATTGCATAAATAAAGAATTTAAAAAAATCTATATATATATTCCACAGCGCTTTTCAGCCATTGTTATCTCTGTCCCCACTTGGGCTCACAATCTAAACTCCATAGATAAATAAATAATAGAATGTAAAATGAATGTTGTGTAGTTGTCTGCAGTCCCTAAAACATTTGCGATGTAAACCGGGTAGTCTTGCTGTTCACAGCGTAACTTTTTGTTGCCCAGAGACACAAACAAATCAAAAATGGTAATTTCTTGCACCTTCAACATATTATTTAACATATTAAACAGGTGTTTTGGGAAACAAATGCTTGTTTAAAGTCTTTTGACTGGTTAATAACAATAAAAAGGTCCATACTTATCCCCAGTGATCCCATACTGGTTCCGTTCAGGCACTTACTCTGTCCTTGGGACCTGCAGGGAATCATTGCAGGTGAGTAGTCAAATCTTTTATTATTTTTAACCAGTATTTAGAATTTTAAAGGGGTTCTTCGGAAATAGAAAAAAGCAAAATAACTAAAGGAAATGTCAGGATAAATAAATTCCTAAATATATTTAATTAGGAAATCACAATCGTTTTCTTTAGGGATGTAAAATGGCCGACACAGTTGCCTGTGAGTATGTGCAGTAGTTATTAAACATATTTAGGAACTTATTTATACTAACATTACCTTCCGTTTTTTTGGGGTTTTTTTGATTCCCCGAGAACCCCTTTAAGCAATCATTTTTATTACTTGGAAACCCCTTTAAGGACTGAGCAAATAGTAACCTTGAAAATGTTTTCTGGTAACAGTATTTTTTAGGTCCATGAAAATGAACTAAGCAGTTACCCGATTTTCCTTGCTCCAGCGACACCTCTCCGCCGCTGGTTTGATCTTTGTTGAAAGGCTGCAGCGGCAATGTCAAATCACTGGCAAACATGACCGCTGCATCCCAGTGGATCTGCCAGTGTAAACCGCATGTAGACAGCATGCAGGAAGCAATGAGCACAGTGATTGGCTGCAATGGCCACGTGCACTGTAGTTGTGACATCACCGCTGCAGCCTATCAATAAAGACTGGAGCAGCGGCAGAGAGGCAGCCCTGGAATAGAAAAATGTGAGTAACTAGTGAATTTGTTATCGGCAATGAGCACAACCTTAAGGACCTAAAAAAATTATTACACACTTCTGGTCTTGGAGGTCGCCAGCTGTGAAGTGGCTGGTAGCCTTGGCCAGGGTTGGACTGGCCCACCAGAGAACCGGAGAATCCTCCAGTGGGCCCTGGCTTCTCTTTCAGGAGAGTTCATAGTGCAAACCTTGCAGCTGCTATGGGGGTCTTGAGTGGGGGAGAAAGGTGGGCCCTCAGAATCAAATCCTCTGGTGGGCCCAGTCTGACACTGGCCTTGGCAATGAGCTCCAAACTTTAGAATTAAAAATCCCCCAATCTTCCAGAATAAGTATATTGTTTACTTCTATGTGGCCACTAGATGGCAGTCCATTGTCTGTTTCCAGACTCTCGGATTGATTTATAGGAAATCTCCTGCCGCCATTTAGACGTTCTGTAATTACTTGCAAGATACAAACAGAGATTGATCAAATCACATTTACGCATTGGATACGTTTATATGTTAAAGCGTCTATTATTCTAGTTCTCATCCATTGTGATGTAGCATTACCTTCCACTCAGTGCGCGGCTCTGATATATTCCTTCCAGTGCGTGTATACAATTTCCCTAATGTCTGCCGTCCTTTATTCTGTAATAAGCAGCGCTGTTAAGAAAAATATGGGTTTGAAGACGATTTGTTCGGAATTTCAAAGGGGATTATTTTTAACGCATGCACAGAATATTCCTGTCGATTCTGAATGTCCTTTCTAGACGAAAAGCCTCTTTTTCAGGCTTTTATACACTAATGCCGTCAGCGGGTGCAAGGACGATAGCCGTAGACTCAGGTCTAGTCCAAGATGCTTACAATTCAATAGCCTCGCCTACAGATATGTAAGCAAAGTTAAAATCTCTTGACAATGGGAAGTTCTGCAGCTTTAGAATATATTATGGCCTCGGTTCATCATTCTTTTTGTATCTTTGGATTTTAGGCATTTTTATTTTTGTGTCAAATTCTTTGCAGCTTTTGCACCATTTATATTCTAGTTTTTCATCATCAGCCAGGACAAAGAAAACTTAAAAATTATGGGTTTCATCATTCTTTTTGTGACTTTTTTTTGGAATAAAAGTTTTTATTTTAAATATTTTTTTACATTTGTTTTATTTTGGCTTCTGCTCGCTTTTTAACCCCTTCACAATGCGGCCAATTCAGTTTTTTACATTTTCGTTTTTTACTCGCCTTCTTCCCAGAGCCATAACTTTTTTATATTTCTGTCTACATAGACATAGGAAGTAGTGATGAGCGAGCACTAAAATGCTCGGGTACTAGTTGCTCGGGTCGAGCACATTGGAATACTCGGGTGCTCGACCCGAGCAACGAGCCCAATGTAAGTCTATGGGAAACTCGAGCATTTTTCAGGTGGTTCCCTCCGGCGGTCTTCAGAGGGCCTAAAAATTGCCCAAATTGATGGAAACAGTGCTCAAATGACATGGGAACAGCATAGGGAAGACCCCTGGAAGCATCTCTGACTCCCAGGTCACTGCTGTCAGCAACGTTGTCAGAGTATTACGCCACTTTTACGGACTCACAATAAAACATACCAAAACAAAACCAAAATGGATTTTCCTTGGAAATATGTTAAGGAACATCCTTTCCAGGGTAATGACTTGTATATAAAGAAAAATAAATAACCAAAAACAAAAATACTCCTCCACACCTTGGGCTATGTTCACACGTAGCGTTTTTGATGCGTTTTTGCACTTTTGCATTATTTTCAACCAAGACAAATGAATTCACCAGGAAATTTCATTTTAACATTTTTCAACCTTACCTGGCCATGTGGTGTGTGACACATCATCTGACACATGCATACAGTGCTGAAAAGTCATGGGAACAGCATGGGGAAGACCTCTGGAAGCATCTCTGACTCCCAGGTCACTGCCTAAAAGTGTGCCCATCATAAGTGATCCTTGGCACATGCGAAGATGCCTCCCGCCATGAACCTGTCGTTGCAGACTTGTAACAATCACCGTGCACGTCCTTGTCCCACTGCAGCGTTCAGTTGTCCCTACCCCATTCCTTGGAATGCAAGCGCAAGTATGCAGCCAGCCACCCACCCACACACAGGCTGCAATACTATACTGACAAATTTTTGACAGCTGCTTGCACTGAAATGTAGCCTGTTAGGCTCATGGAGGCGGAAGCTTTTCATAACCTCATGCCGCTATATTTCTCGGTATCGCCTCTGCCTTTCACAAGCACGGGTCCCACAACATTACCCATGCCCTCCCCAGTGCACTTACTGGGAAGGACCGCCTAACCGCAAACATGTGGACAGGTGAATATGGCCAGGGACGGTACGGAGCCAGTCCACAACTTTTTTTGCTGAGAGTTGTATTTAGCTCGGTAAAAGGACCAGCATAGAAGGAAACCCTATCTAGCCTGCATGTCATTTCTCACAGGAAGTCCCGTAATGCAGCTTGTTGCAGAAGCAATGGCAGCCCATCCAACATCAACGTCCCTTGTCGGTGGTGCTTTGACACACACACATCTTTCTTTGCGTATTTAATTTCTTGAATACAGAGTTAGACAATGGCCTGATCTGTAATGCGGTATAAGAAATAACATGCATAAGCATGGCCAACCCACATTAAAAAAGAAGCCATAGAGTGTCCGGGAACCTTCCCCCACACTTTTCTTAGCCAGGGCTGCTTTTCGGCAGGGTTGGACGGGCACACCAGAGAACCGGAAACTCCTCTGGCGGGCCCTGGCTTCTCCTTCAGGAGAGTTCATAGTGCCGAGGTGAGGCCATGATGATGATAGAGGCCACCATCTGCTTAGTTTTCAGTTACTTGGAATGCAAGTGCAAGTATGCAGCCAGCCACACACCCACCCACAGGCCGCAACACTAAACTGCCAGATTTCTGGGCAGCTTTTTGCACTTGAAATATGGCCTTTAAAGCTCGTGGAGGAGGAAACTTTTCACAACCTCATGCCGGCGGCAGCCGGGTGTCCATATTCAGTCCCCAGCCACCACTATATTTCACGGTATCGCCTCCGCCTTCCACAAGCACGGGTCCCACAACATTACCCGTGCCCTCCCCAGTGCACTTACTGGGAAGGACCGCCTAACCACAAACACATGGACAGGTGAATGTAGCCAGGGACCGTAGGGAGCCAGTCCACAACTTTTTTTGCTGACAGTTGTATTTAGCTCGGTGAAAGGACTGGCATAGAGGGAAACCCTATCTACCCTGCGTGTCATTTCTCACAGAAAGTCCTGCAAACTTGCACTTGCATTCCAAGTACTGGAGTATGGACAAATGAACGCTGCGCTGGGGCAAGGGCATGGACGTGCTTCCTGATGCTGCTACTTGAGAGTGTGCAACGACAGGTGCAGGGCAGGAGGCATCTTCGCATGCACCATGGACAGGGGATTGGCTTGCTTGCACAACAGTGGAAGAAGCAATGGTGCCACCCGCAGACACTGTTCCTGGACCATGGGGTTCGGCCCACAAAGTTGGGTGCTTTGCTGACATGTGCCTGATCATGCTGGTGGTGGTCAGGCTTGTCGCTTTGCCACCCCTGCTGATGCTGGCCTGGCAGGTGTTGCAAATGGCCTTTTTGGGGTTATCGGCAGAGTCTTTAAAAAACAACTTGACTCGGGAAGACCTAACAGTTGTACTGGCAACTTCCTTCGTGTTGGTGTCACGGGGACTGGTTGCCTGCCTTCTGTCTGCGGTCAACACACTGCTTCTTCCTGCCTGTTGGGGTGCTCTGCCTCCCTCCCCCTGTGTGCTGTTGTCCTCGCTCTGCATGTCCTCCTGCCAGGTTGGGTCAGTTACTATATCATCCACCACCTCACCTCCCACTTCCGCACCCTGGTCCTCCTCCTGACTTTCTGGCAATTGTGTCTCATCATCGTCCACCTCTTGTGGCACTTTCCCACCGTCGCCTTTGTGTGACCGTGGCTGCTCAAATATTTGGGCATCACTAGACGCGAACTCCTCTTGCTCCACTTCAAGTGGACCGGGCGAGGGGCCCGAATCTATAAATGGAAAAGTGAACAGCTCTTCAGAGTGTCCAAATGTGAGATCAGTTGTCTCTGTGTACTTGGCATGGTGGGAGGAAGGAGGATCAGGGTGAGGAATATGCGGTCCAGACCCATGGCTACTGAGACTTGACCGTGTGGAAGACAGGGTGGTGGTGGCTAAGTGACTGGAAGCATTATCGGCTATCCAACCAACAACCTTTTGACACTGCTCTGGGTTCAAAAGTGGTGTTCTGCAATCCCCTAGAAATTGGGACAGGAAGGTCAGGTGAGAAGATGTGGGTGTTTGTTGTGGTACAATTTTGGCTTGCCCACGGCCTTTTCCTCTGCCTCTTCATGCACCATTACCATCACGTCCAGTTCCCCGTCCCTTGCCATGTGCCTTGCCCATTTTAAATGGAGGACAGTATCTTCCAAGCTCACTACAAATGACTGAGTTTGGAGCGAATTTATATGTGATCCATGTGACGGAGAAAACAGAGTTTTAAATACGTGGCCTGTAGGTAAGTAGTTTTACCAGCAAACTGCGGAGAATTGCTTCACTGACACACTTAAAGAAATTTTTAATGGAGGCCAGAAATGGCTATATTTTCTGACAACGTATATGTGTTTCGTGTGACGGAGGAAACGTGGTTTTAAATACCTGGCCTGTAGGTAACTGTTTTGAACAGCAAACCAGTGTCAAAAACTTTGCTGACACACTGAAAATTTTTTTTAATGGAGGCCAGAAATGGCAGTATTTTCTGAAAACGTATATGTGATCCGTGTGACGGAGAGAACACAGTTTTAAATAGCTGGATTTTTAGCGCTGTAATATGGAAAGGACCTGGCTGTATTCTGCAGTGCCAACAAGCAAATGGCGCACAAAAACAGTGTTCTCTGGATTGCTTTTTAAGCAAATAATGAGAATTAAGATCCAAAGAAAAGTATTCCTGGCCCCTGAGACCTGGGCCTATTTCTAGAAATATAACAGCAGCCGCCGACAGAACTGGAATGGAGTGCTATGTGCACTGCAGTCTTCAATATACACTGCCTGCCTGATATCTCTGCAGATGGATTAGTTAGCTCTCAAAAGGACTGTTTGTTAAGATGGATATGTGTAATGTACGGTTTTTCTCTCTACACTACCTAATACACAAGCAAATCTCTCCCTGACACAGCAGCAGCTCTCCCTACACTGTCTGATCCGAAGTGACTGTGACGAGCATGGCGGCGCCAGGTTTGATATAGACCTGATGACGCTGTGCGGCCAGCCAATCACTGTAATGCCCACAACCAACATGGCTATGGCATTACAGTGAGTGGCAGGCAATCCTTCTATGTTCATTGGCTCTCTAAAGAGCACCAAACATGCAGGGCGGAGACCCGAGCTCCCGCCCGAGCATCCCGGAAATACTCGCCGAGCTTGTCGAGCACCATGTTGCTCGGGCGAGTACCGAGTAGTGGCGAGCACGTTCACTAATCACTAATAGGAAGGCTTGTTTTTGCAGGACAATTTGTTCTTTTGAAATATAAATTATTCATTTTATCACATAGTGTACTGGAAAAAGGGAAAAATATTCCAAGTGGTGAGAAATTGTGAAAAAATTCAATTCTGACTTTGTTTTTCGGGAATTGTTTTTACGGTGTACATTTTGTGGTGAAAATAACCTGGCAATATGATTTTGCTCATTAGTGCAGTTATGGTAATATGAAGCATGTCCAGTTTTTGTATTATTTTAATGCTGAAAAAAAATCAGACGTTTGTAAAAAACAAAAACATTTGGGGTTGTATGTATCGCCATTTTCTGAGACCCGTAATATTTTTAATTTTCAGTTAATGGAGCTGTGTGATGGCAAGATGAAGTTTTTATTGATACCATTTTGGGATAGATGTGATGTTTTGATCGCTTGTTACAGCATTTTTTGTGGGATTGCGGTGACCAAAAAAAGATTTATTTCTGGTGTTTCCCGATCGGGTTAATTATTTTTATTTTTTGATAGATTGGACTTTTCTGAAATCGGCGATACCACATATGCGTATTTCTTTTTTTTTTTTTTATATTTTTATTTTTAATGGGGATTTTTATTCTATTTTTTTCATACTTTTTAAAACATTCATTTTTTACTTTTCACTGCTCTTTGCCAGTCCCCTTAGGGGACTTTAACCTGCGATCATCTGATCGCTTGTGCTTTATACAGCAGTGCCACATCATCACTTCATACAGTAAAAATCATGGCCTCCTGTGAAGCCCGGCCACAGGCTGGGTTTCAAATGAGCTCCATAAAAGTATGGAGGTCTTCAGCAGACCCTCAACTGTCATAGCAACCCATCGGTGACCTGTGATCATGTAACGGGTGCACCAATGGGTGCATGGAATCACACGCCCCTCTGCCAGTGCATGATAAATGCCACTACCAGAGTTTGAGAGAAGCATTCAACAGGTTAACAATCTCGGGCAGAAATCCACTCCAACCTCAATTGCTAGAGGCAGGTCCTGGCTATAACACAAATTCATCACCTGCTGGGATTGGGGCTGGATCACCCCAGGAGCCTGCTCCATACACCTGCTTCTGACTTGCACCATACATGTACAGTGCATATTGTGAAGGGATTAATAGGATGGCAGTTTGCTGAAACTGGTGTAAAATGTAAAAAATTGCAACATTTTGGTGCAATTATGAGTTATTTTGCACCAATTCAGCAAGACTGGCATAGGTAACGCTTGCTATGCCAGTCTTGATGGTGTAAAAGAGGCACCAAATTAAATAAAAGGCGCATGCCACTTAGTGATTTTGGTGCTTCTTCTGAGTGATGTGCGCCTCCATGCACTGTGTCAGTGACAGGAGTAGTATTTGTGGTGGGCAAAACACTGACATTTTTCATGAATTGGATCCGCGGGCATGGCCACACATTGTCTCCTCCCCTAGCTCTGCTTATTTTGTCAGACGTGATCCAAGAATGGCATGAAAACACCAAAAGTTGCAATTTTTTTTGCACGATTGTGTATTACACAATGAATTTATAACTTTTTTTATTTAGCTCACCTATATAGCGCCATTAATAAACAGCGCTTTACAGACATTATCCGCACTGTCCCCAATGGGACTCTCAATCTACATTCCCTATCAGTCTGTCTTTGGAGTGTGGGAGGAAACCAGAGAACCAGGAGGAAACCCACACAAACACAGAGAGAACATACAAACTCCTTGCAGATGTTGTCCTTGGTGGGATTTGAACCCAAGACCTCTGTGCTGCATGGCTGCAGTGCTAACCACTGAGCCACCGTGCTGCCCTACAAAAGCTTTTATGCCGTGGCGTAGAAACTTTAGTGAATCGGCCGCATTGGGTGCCATTTTGATGAATTTGTCAAAAAAACTTCCAGTACAAAAATAAAAGCAAGACAAAAAGCTACTTAATAAAAATGATGAATCAGGGCCTTAGTTTTTTAAGCCAATTCGTGCATGAAAACTAATAATGTGTCCTGCACTGCCAACTTGGTCCTCCTCTGAAGCTCATCTATATGCATAGCTTCAAAAGAGAGTATGATTTATACTGGGCACTCCAATATTGGGATATTGCATTACATAGCATACGTGATCAGATGACCATGCGCTCTTATCCACCCATCTTTCCAAAAAATGGTTTCATTACAAAGCTAAATCCTATCTCTCCCATATTTCATTTGAGGCCTGTCTGGGCACTTGGCTAGGTGAGTCCGTAGAGTTATAGGAACCATTCATATGAGGTCACCTTGACGTGGTTGGATGGCTTTTATGATCAAAAAATATTACCCATGTGCCTCACGTTTTTTACAATGTATTCATTGATCATAGTACAATGGACGCCCAGTGTATGTACCGTATATGAGCTTGTATATTGACGACATTGGCGTACTATTTATGCATTTGCATACTAATTCAATACCTAAGGTGTGCACACCCTTTTTTGTATTTGTATTGCTTTCCCTTTCCTTAAAGGGATTAAAAAAATAAAGAAAAAAAAAGAAAAAAAGAAAAAGTTTTTAAAAATATAGTAAAAAAATAAAACAAATATAAAAGTTTGAATCACATCCTTTAACCCCCATTAAAAATAAAGAAATACAAAAATAAACATCTGTTATCATCAAATATAATTCTGATATATGAAAATTTGAAACTGATAATAGAATGTTTTTACCTGTTTAAAGAGATCTTTTTTTTTGAGAAAATGGACTATACAGCATTAACTCCTGTTTTTATTCTAGATTTGAATATACCCATTTTCCCTTCTAATCCCCCCTCTTTAATAAAATTTGCTGTTGTCATTCTTTCCCTTCCCCTGCCTATATCTCCCATTACAATAAATAATATGTCTTAAGTATAGTAAAATATTAAGAGAAGATATACACTGCTCAACAAAATAAAGGGAACACTTAAACTACAGAATATAACTCCAAGTAAATCAAACTTCTGTGAAATCAAACTGTCCACTTAGGAAGCAAAACTGATTGACAATCAATTTCACATGCTGTTGTGCAAATGGAATAGACAATAGATGGAAATTATTGGCAATTATCAAGACACACTCAATAAAGGAGTGGTTCTGCAGGAGGGGACCACAGACCACATCTCAGTACCAATGCTTTCTGGCTGATGTTTTGGTCACTTTTGAATGTTGGTTGTGCTTTCACACTCGTGGTAGCATGAGATGGACTCTACAACCCACAGAAGTTGCTCAGGTAGTGCAGCTCATCCAGGATGGCATATCAATGCGAGCTGTGGCAAGAAGGTTTGCTGTGTCTGTCAGCGTAGTGTCCAGAGGCTGGAGGCGCTACCAGGAGACAGGCCAGTACACCAGGAGATGTGGAGGGGGCTGTAGGAGGGCAACAACCTAGCAGCAGGACCACTACCTCCGCCTTTGTGCAGGGAGGAACAGGAGGAGCACTGCCAAAGCCCTGCAAAATGACCTCCAGCAGGCCACAAAGTTGCATGTGTCTGCACAAATGGTTAGAAACCGACTCCATGAGGGTAGTATGAGGGCCTGGCGTCCACAGATGGGGGTTGTGCTCACAGTCCAACACCGTGAAGGACGCTTGGCATTTGCCACAGAACACCAGGTTTGGCAAAGTCGACACTGGCGCCCTGTGCTCTTCTCAGATGAAAGCAGGTTCACACTGAGCACATGTGACAGACGTGACTGAGTCTGGAGACGCCGTGGAGAGCTATCTGCTGCCTGCAACATCCTTCAGCATGACCGGTTTGGCAGTGGGTCAGTAATGGTGTGGGGTGGCATTTCTTTGGAGGGCCACACAGCCCTCCATGTGCTCGCCAGATATAGCCTGACTGCCATTAGGTACCGAGATGAGATCTTCAGACCCCTTGTGAGATCATATGCTGGTGAAGTTGGCCCTGGGTTCCTCCTAATGCAGGACAATGCCAGACCTCATATGGCTGGAGTGTGTCAGCAGTTCCTGCAAGATGAAGGCATTGAAGCTTTGGACTGGCCCGCCCGTTCCCCAGACTTGAATCCAATTGAGCACATCTGGGACATCATGTCTCGCTCCATCCACCAACGTCACAGTGCAGCATAGACTGTCCAGGAGTTGGCGGATGCTTTAGTCCAGGTCTGGGAGGAGATCCCACAGGAGACCATCCGTAACCTCATCAGGAGCATGCCCAGGCATTGTAGGGAGGTCATACAGGCACGTGGAGGCCACACACACAATACTCAGCCTCATCAGGAGCATGCCCAGGCGTTGTAGGGAGGTCATACAGGCACGTGGAGGCCACACACAATACTCAGCCTCCTCAGGAGCATGCCCAGGCGTTGTAGGGAGGTCATACAGGCACATGGAGGCCACACACAATACTCAGCCTCATCAGGAGCATGCCCAGGCGTTGTAGGGAGGTCAAACAGGCACGTGGAGGCCACACACAATACTCAGCCTCCTCAGGAGCATGCCCAGGCGTTGTAGGGAGGTCATACAGGCACATGGAGGCCACACACAATACTCAGCCTCCTCAGGAGCATGCCCAGGCGTTGTAGGGAGGTCATACAGGCACGTGGAGGCCACACACAATACTCAGCCTCCTCAGGAGCATGCCCAGGCGTTGTAGGGAGGTCATACAGACACGTGGAGGCCACACACAATACTGAGCCTCATTTTGACTTGTTTTAAGGACATTACATCAAAGTTGGATCAGCCTGTAGTGTGTTTTTCCACTTTAATTTTGGGGGTGACTCCAAATCCAGGCCTCCATTGGTTAATAAATTTGATTTCCATTGATGATTTTGTGTGATTTTGTTGTCAGCACATTCAACTTTGTACAGAACAAAGTATTCAATGAGAAGATTTCATTCATTCAGATCTAGGAGGTGTTATTTGAGTGTTCCCTTTATTTTTTTGAGCAGTGTACTTAAAAGATAGAAGTGATAAGCCACATGCACAGTTTGTTATCGTTGATAAAAAAAATTGTTTTTGTTTTTCTATTTTTTGGAAAAATAAATAAAAGTTTATTGAAAGAAAAAAAATGTAATTGATTAACATGATTGTTAAACACTGTAATGAGAAAAATGAAAATCAACTCCAGATTTGCATTTTTTTGGTCATCATTCTACCTTAAAAAAAAGTGATAAAAACATAAAATCATTCTATCTACACAAATATTTTTATTTTCCATTCTTGTTTTCTTGGATTCTGTCAGTGATTAGTTGTTGTTTTTTTGCCATCATAAGTGCTTGTATTTCACAGGAACGGATGTTTTGATATGTTTCATTTTCTTTTAAATAGTCACTGTCTTTTTAACAGACTTTACATAAGTAAAAAACATCATAAAAAACAAACAAACTTTGTATTTTATTTTATCAGAGAATTGTACGTCTTTCTCTCCAGAATCCTGAACTCATCATTCACTCAAAATAGTGCTTAAATCAATCCTAGTCAAAGCAAGATGAACTTCTAGTTCACTGAGGCGTCAGATTACAGCTCTTGTACTTCTATACTCTATGGAAAGGTGGGTTTGACGAGGGCAGTGAGGAGACAAGTAAGAAAAAAAAAAGAAGAGGCAGAGACAGGCAGATTAGGCTTCAGTTAGTGATTTAGCTTATCCCAGAGCTGGATTCACAGGTAGGCAGCTCAGTACTAGTATATAGTTTCCTTTTCCTGATGCTGATGCTACATGTGCTAAACATAGAAAGAAACAAGAATCTCTCCTGTCCGCGAGTGCTGTGTTTGGAAGACATCATAGCAGCTAATTTCCACTCTCTAGCTCAGAGACAAATGAAAATCAGAGACAGCCTGGCAGAGAAGAAAACTAGTGAAAATGTAGTATACAAGTCCTATAATTGTCAGAAATAGTGTTATTCTGCATGAATGACATGATTTAAATATTTTGAAGCAGTTATAATAATTTATATTTTTTTTCTTATTATAGGGGAGTACATAAATTCTACATATTCTAACATATGTATATATGTCTGTTTTATGCTTTTGTTTTTGTTTTTTTTTCACTTTGATCATTTGGTTTTCAGAATGATTTATTTTAATAATTTATAACATCTATATATTTTTTCTTTTATTTATGTTACAGAACATTACTGCCTTTTCATGTAATATGCACAGACATCTGTTAGGGCATAATTAAGGCATGCCATTTACAACACTGACTAGACATTCCTGGTGGTCTTAATTAGAACCCTAATAAAAAAAAAATATAACTCTTTTTCATCATGCAGATCATGATGCATAAAAGGATTAGTATATGAAAATGAATTCATCAATCACAGCTATCCTCCAGCTGATGACCATGGGGTCATAGGGTCAGACCACCTTTTACCTTCTCATGGGTTTTCCTAGAAGTAATTCCTAGGTTGCCATCCTAGAGTCGTTTCTTTTAGTAACAGCTGATTTGTAAACAGGTTTGAAAGTAAAAGCACAATATCTATTCATCAAATACAAGCAGGAGTTAGTATGGGCCGAGGTTGGGGCAAGTCAAGTGACCAGGAAAATGTCAGGGCAAGGAGTAATGGAATCTATGTTATAAACTGCATATATTATTAAATAGATCTCCAATACCTTGTGAAACTGATGTACTTACAATGAAAATCCATGCTAGATTGGCTATATGATCCTTCTGGAAATTTTTAACTCAATCTTCACCCACAATCCACATAGCCTGATTGACAGCTTCACAGTGTCTCTCTTCCCTGCCGCTGAATTTCCTCCCACCTAGTCTGATTGGCAGATCCTCAGTGTACCTCCTCCCTGTACCTCCTCCCTGCTGCTGAATCTTCTCCTACCTAGCCTGATTGATAGCTCCTCAGTGTCCATTTTCCCTGCTGCTGAATCTCCTCCTACCTAGTCTGATTGACAGCTACTCAGTGTCCCTCCTCCCTGCTGCTGAATCTCCTCCCAAATAAACTGATTGACAACTCCTCAGTGTCCCTCCTCCCAGCTGCTGAACCTCCTCCCACTTAGCCTGATTTACTGCTAATCCTTGTCCTTCCTTCTTGCTGCTGAATCTCCCCCCAACTAGCCTGATTAGCAGTTTCTCAGTGTCCCTCATTCTTGCTGCTGCTGAAAGCTCACTCAGCTCAGTAAAATCTGCAGCTGTCAGTCAGCCAGGGTGGGCCAAGATTGAATAGCTGTCAGGCTGGGTGGGCCGAGACTGAATAATTTAGAGTCATGAGCCCTCTCACCATTTAGCTGAACTTCTAAAATGCTTATCTTGATATCAAGATTATACGGGTCGTTTTGACATGGATTGTCAGAGTAAGCATACAAAACTCATCAGGTCTAAAATCAATTTAATTATGTAAGGTATTGTAAAATGTGGTCAGTAGTGATGAGCGAGCATGCTCGCTACTGTTCGGTGCTCGCCCGAGCATCTCACTGCTCGAGATGCTTGGCGCTCGCCGAGTATTTCCGGTTTGCTCGGGCGGGAGCTCAGGTCCCCTCCCTGCATGTTTGGTGCTCTTTAGAGAGCCAATGAACATGCAGGGATTGCCTGCCATGCACTGTAATGCTGTAGCCATGTTGGTTGTGGCATTACAGTGATTGGCTGGCCGCACAGCATCATCAGGTCTATATCAGACCTGGCGCCGCCATGCTCGTCACAGTCACTCCGGATCAGACAGTGAAGGGAGAGCAGCTGCTGCGTCAGGGACAGATTTGCTTGTGTATTAGGTAGTGTAGGGAGAAAAACCATACATTACACATATCCATCTTAACAAACAGTCCTTCTGAGGACTAATCCATCTGCAGAGATATCAGGCAGGCAGGGTGTATAGGCAGGCAGGCAGGGTATATAGAAGACTGCAGTGCACATAGCACAAGAGGCTGCATTCCAATTCTGCCTTCTGCTGGTGTTAGATATTTCTATACAAAGGCCCGGGTCTCAGGGGTCAGGAATACTTTTCTTTGGATCTTAATTCTCATTATTTGCTTAAAAAGCAATCCAGAGAACACCGTTTTTTCTGCGCCATTTGCTTGTTGGCACTGCAGAATACAGCCAGGTCCTTTCCATATTAGAGTGATAGAAATCCAGCTATTTAAAACTGTGTTTTCTCCATCAAACGGATCACATATACATTGTCAGAAAACACTGCCATTTCTGGCCTCCATTAAAAATTTCCCTTAGTGTGTCATTGAAGCAATTCAGAGCAGTTTGCTGTTTAAACTACTCACCTACATGCCACGTATTTAAAACTCTGTTTTCTCCATCACACGGATCACATATAAGTTCGCTCCAAACTCAATCATTTGTAGTAAGCGTGGAAGATACTGTCCTCCGTTTAAAATGGGCAAGGCATGTGGCAAGGAACGGGGAACTGGACGTGATGGTAATGGTGCATGCAGAGGCCGAGGACAAGGCCGTGGGCAAGCCCAAATTGTGCACAACAAACACCCACATCTTCTCGCCTTACCTTCCTGTCCCAATTTCTAGGGGACCGCAGCACAGCACTATTGAACCCAGAGCAGTGTCAAAAGGTTGTTGGTTGGATAGCGGATAATGCTTCCAGTCACTTAGCCACCACCACCACCACCCTGTCTTCCACACGGTCAAGTCTCAGTAGCCGTGAGTCTGGACCGCATATTCCTCACCCTGATCCTCCTTCCTCCCACCATGCCGAGTACCCAGAGACAATTGATCCCATACTTGGACACTCTGAAGAGCTATTCACTTTTCCATTTATAGATTCGGGCCTCTCGCCCAGTCCACTTGAAGCGGGGCAAGAGGAGATGCCCAAATTATTTGAGCAGCAACGGTCACGCGAAGGTGACTGTGGGAAAGTGTCACAAGAGGTGGACGATGATGAGACACAATTGCCAGAAAGTCAAGAGGAGGACCAGGGTGCGGAAGTGGAAGACGAGGTGGTGGATGATATACTAACTGACCCAACATGGCAGGAGGACATGCAGAGTGAGGACAGCAGCACACAGGGGGAGGGAGTCAGAGCACCCCAACAGGCAGGAAGAAGCAGTGTGGTGGTCGCAAACAGAAGGCAGGCAACTGTTCCCCGTAACAACAACATGTAGGAAGTTGCCAGTACAACTGTTAGGTCTTCCCGAGTCTGGTTGTTTTTTAAAGACTCTGCCGATAACCCCAAAAAGGCCATTTGCACCACCTGCCAGGCCAGCATCAGCAGGGGTGGCAAAACGACCAGCTTGACCACCACCAGCATGATCAGCCTCATGGCAACAAAGCACCCAACTTTGTGGGCCGAACCCCAGGGTCCAGGAACAGTGTCTGTGGTTGGCACCATTGCTTCTTCTTACTGTGGCCCTGCTCTATGTGTCTTTAAATTCTTAGTGGGGTTTTTCCCAAATTTTGGCAGCCCTTGCATGGGCATTACAACCCACTTCTTTGTAATGGGAAAAAATTGTTTAATAAGACCCTCCTCTATGTCTTTTCAAATGGGTATTAGGTTGCGTCCAAATTTTTGGCAGCCCTTGCAGTCACTGGATACGCAATAACAGTATAGGAGACCCACTTGTTAATAATGGGAACAACAAAGCATAGCCGGCTGATGGCTCTCTAACAATAGTGAGGGCCGACTACTGGCCTTTTAAGAATAGTAAGGGCCGTCTGATGTCCCTATAAAAATAGGCTTTATGACTTTCAGAGTCCCTCCATCATAAATAAAACAGGATGTGTCTGATGATGTGTCACACACCACATTGCCAGATAAGGTTGTAAAATGTAAAAAAGACATTTCCCGGTGAATGCATTTGTCTTAAAAAATAACGTAAAAAAAAACAAAACAATAGGATCTTTCTTTAGTATTAAAAACAGCGTCACCAATTTAACCTCAATGTAATCACATTGTTCAGTAGTGTTGAGCCACCCCCGTAGTGTTCGGGTTCGGTTCGTCGAACACCGGGATGTTCGTGGAACTGTTCGTCGAACACCTTAGAACACCGTCGAACACCGTTGAACACCGTTAAAACCACATAGAAAACACATAGAAAACACCTTCAAAGGTGTCCAAAAGCTTACAAACTGCTCAGAAGACACTCTCTTTAAAAAAGCCGGCCGGCAATTCAGCAGCGGCATACACCGGTACCCGACAATTTAGAACAGAAAGAATAGAGCATCACACATAGATTAGATAGATAGAAACATGTCAGTCACATATATAAGAAGTACTGTGACAGTGTTGCTTACAGAACTTGTCATTTAGTGTTAAAGGATTTATTAAAAAAAAATAATAGTGTTTTCATGCACCTGTCTCTTTAAAAAGGCCGGCCGGAAATTCAGCATCGGTACCCGACAGTTTAGAATAGAAAGATTAGAGCATCACACATAGATTAGATACATAGAAACATGTCAGTCACATATATAAGAAGTACAGTGATAGTGTTGATTACTGTACTTGTCATTTAGTGTTAAAATAAAGGATTTATTAAAAAAAATTGGTGTGGGGTTCCCAGTAATTTTAGTCTCTAGCGGAGGAGAAGCAGACGGCTTGGGCAGATGTTTGAAGCCAGGCTGCTAATATCAGCCCCCAGCTGAATACCTAGCCTTTACTAGCTATTAAAATGGGGGACCCAAAAAAAATGACGTGAGGTCAGCCCTATTTTAATAGCTAGCAAAGGCTAGGCAGACAGCTGGGGGCTGATATTAATAGCCCAGGAAGGGTGCCATGAGTATAGGATGCGCCAATTCTGACACTTAGCCTCGCTCTTCCCACTGCCGTCTAGCGGTGGCAGTGGGGTAATAGGGCTGGGTTTGATGTCAGCTTATAATGCCAGATGACATCAAGCCCAGGTTAGTAATGGAGAGGCGTCTATAAGACACCCCCATTACTAACCCCATAGTCAAAGTTAAAAAAAAACATAAACACCCAGAATAAAGTCCTTTAATTGAAATAAACACACAATTCTTTATTGTTCTAAATTAAACCATACTTACCATCACGCCCATTCCAGCTGAAGCCAATGTCTTCTGCAATAAAAGTTAAATAATAAACCAACATCATCCTTACATTTCCATGGTTCCCACGACGGCTCCAGCTCTGCTACATTCACATGACAGGCTGGATCGCAGCCGAAGCTGCCATCCAGCTTGCCATGCCGCAGACACTGAGAAGCGCAGGCATGCTTGCGCTCCTCAGTGTCTGGCTGTGACGGCATAAAGATGAGCCGAGGTCATGTCCAATGAACTCAGCTTACCTCATGCACGTCACTGACAGTGTGGGAAAATTCTCCTGCGCTTGCAGTGAGCGTGAGAGAATTCTCCTGTGCTCACCGCATGCGCAGGAGAATTTTCCCTCGCTGTCAGTGACGTGCATGAGGAGAGCTCATGTCCAATGAACTCTGCTCACCTCATGCACGTCACTGACAGCGTGGGAGAATTCTCCTGCGCTCAGCGCATGAGCAGGAGATTTCTCCAACGCTGGGATGGCATTGAGCCCGTTCCTGCCTGCTGTATCTGGCTGGACACAAAAATAGGCGAAGCCCCAAGTATTTTTTTTTAAATTATTTCATGAAATTCATGAAATAATAAAAAAAAAAGGGCTTCCCTATATTGTTTTGTCCGGCCAGGTACAAATAGGCTGCTGGTGGTTGGGGGCAGCCCGTTCCTGCCTGCTGTCCCCGGCTGGACTCAAAAATAGGGCGAAGCCCCGCGTATTTTTTTTTTAATTATTTCATGGAATTCATGAAATAATAATAAAAAAAAAAAAAGGGTTACTTATATTGTTGTGTCTGGCCAGGTACAAATAGTCATTTGGTGGTTGGGGACAGCCCGTTCCTGGATGCTGTACCTGGCTGGCATACAAAAATATGGCGAATCCCACGTCAAAATTTTTGGGAAAAATTAATTAAAAA
The DNA here is from genome assembly GCF_046119375.1 of Phyllobates terribilis. Classification (NCBI taxonomy): domain Eukaryota; kingdom Metazoa; phylum Chordata; class Amphibia; order Anura; family Dendrobatidae; genus Phyllobates; species Phyllobates terribilis. Next base: position 1,187,959,498 of record NW_027362761.1, on the reverse strand, counting down.
ATAATTTAAAAAAAAATTATTTAGGGACTGCATCTTTATTAACCCATCACGTGGAGGGGTTAATAAAGATGCAGTCCCTAAATGTGTTTTTTTTTTTAAATTTTATTGAATTTTTCACCAAAAATTTGATGTGGCCTTTGCCATATTTTTGTGTCCAGCCAGGTACAGCAGGCAGGAACGGGCTGCCCCCAACCCCCAGATGCCTACTTGTACCTGGCTGGAAACAAAAATACAGGGAAACCCTTTTTTTAATTATTTCATGAATTTCATGAAATAATTTAAAAAAAATTGCTGTGGGGCTTCGCCCTATTTTTGTGTCCAGCCAGGTACAGCAGGCAGGAACGGGCTGCCCCAACCACCAGCTGCCTATTTGTACCTGGCCGGAAACAACAATATAGGGAAGCCCTTTTTTTTTTAAATTATTTCATGAATTTCAAGAAATAATTAAAAAAAAAATACGTGGGGCTTCGTACTATTTTTGTGTCCAGCCAGGTACATCTAGGCAGCTGGGGGCTGAAATCCGCAGCGCAGGGAGGCCCAAGCTTTCTGGGTCCCCCCCTCTGCAAATTGCAGTCCGCAGCCACCCCAGAAAATGGCTCGTTCATAGAAGCGCCATCTTCTGGCGCTGTACCCAGCTCATCCAGGGCCCTGGTGCGGTGGCTCACTGGGTAATTGGCATTGGCTTGGCATTATCAGCTGGCCCTAAGCCCTAAATTCATGGGGTTACGCCAATATTGGACATGACTGCCATGAATTTCTAGTAAAGTATTTAAAAAAACACAACACCCAGAATAAAGTCCTTTAATTGAAATAAACACACAATTTTTTAATGTTCTAAATTAAACCATACTTACCATCACACCCATTCCAGCTGAAGCCAATGTCTTATGCAATAAAAGTAAAATAATAAACCAACATCATCCTTACCTTTCCATGGTTCCCACGATGGCTCCAGCTCTGCTACATTGACATGACAGGCTGGATCGCAGCCGAAAGCTGCCATCCAGCTTGCCATGCTGCAGACACTGAGAAGCGCAGGCATGCTTGCGCTCTGCAGTGTCCGGCCGTGACGGCATCCAGAAGAGCCGAGGTCATGTCTAATGAACTCAGCTCACCTCATGCACGTCACTGATAGCGTGAGAAAATTCTCCTGCGCTCAGCGCTTCAGCAGGAGAGTTCTCCCAATCTGGGATGGCATTGAGATGACAGGCTGGATCACAGCTGAGCGCTGCCATAAAGCATGCCATCCTTCATAGGCACTGCAGAGTGCCGGCATGCTTACGCTCTGCAGTGTCTCTGAAGGATGACAAGCTTGATGGCAGCGCTCAGCTGCGATCCAGCCTGTCATCTCAATGCCATCCCAGCATGGGAGAATTCTCCTGCTCAAGCGCTGAGCGCAGGAGAATTCTCCCATGCTGTCAGTGACGTGCATGAGGTGAGCTGAGTTCATTGGACATGAGCTCACCTCATGCACGTCACTGACAGCGTGGGAAAATTCTCCTGCGCTGAGCGCTTCAGCAGGAGAGTTCTCTCACGCTCACTGCAAGCGCAGGAGAATTTTCCCACGCTGTCAGTGACGTGCATGAGGTGAGCTGAGTTCATTGGACATGACCTCGGCTCATCTTTATGCCGTCACAGCCAGACACTGAGGAGCGCAAGCATGCCTGCGCTTCTCAGTGTCTGCGGTATGGCAAGCTAGATGGCAGCTTTCGGCTGCGATCCAGCCTGTCATGTGAATGTAGCAGAGCTGGAGCCGTCGTGGGAACAATGAAAAGGTAAGGATGATGTTGGTTTATTATTTAACTTTTATTGCAGAAGACATTGGCTTCAGCTGGAATGGGCGTGATGGTAAGTATGGTTTAATTTAGAACAATAAAGAATTGTGTGTTTATTTCAATTAAAGGACTTTATTCTGGGTGTTTTTTTTTTTTTTTAACTTTGACTATGGTGTTAGTAATGGGGGTGTCATATAGACGCCTCTCCATCACTAACCTGGGCTTGATGTTAGCTGGCATTATAAGCTGACATCAACCCCAGCCCTATTACCCCACTGCCACCACTAGAGGGCAGTGGGAAGAGCGAGGCTAAGTGCCAGAATTGGCGCATCCTATTTATGCGCCATTTCTGGGGCTGCTGACGGCTGGTGTTTCTAGCCTGGGAGGGGGCCAATACTCATGGCACCCTTCCTGGGCTATCAATATCAGCCCCCAGCTGTCTGCCTAGCCTTTGCTAGCTATTAAAATAGGGGGAACCCCATGTCATTATTTTTTTGGGTCCCCCATTTTAATAGCTAGTAAAGGCTAGGTATTCAGCTGGGGGCTGATATTAGTAGCCTGGAAAGCTCCGTGGGTATTACCCCCATCGTAGGCTTCAAGCATCTGCCCCAGCCGTCTGCTTAACCTCCGCTAGAGACTAAAATTACGTGGAACCCCACGCCAATTTTTTTTTTAATAAATCCTTTATTTTAACACTAAATGACAAGTACAGTAATCAACACTGTCACTGTACTCCTTATATATGTGACTTACATGTTTCTATGTATCTAATCTATGTGTGATGCTCTATTCTTTCTATTCTAAATTGTCGGGTACAGATGCTGAATTGCCGGCCTGCTTTTTTAAAGAGACAGGTGCATGAAAACACTATTATTTTTTTTTAATAAATCCTTTAACACTAAATGACAAGTACAGTAAGCAACACTGTCACTGTACTTCTTATATATGTGACTGACATGTTTCTATCTATCTAATCTATGTGTGATGCTCTATTCTTTCTGTTCTAAATTGTCGGGTACCGGTGTATGCCGCTGCTGAATTGCCGGCTTTTCATGTTTCACTGTGAGCTCTGTTCCCATCGATTTGGGCAACCACTGTAATGCCACAACCACCATGGCTGTGGCATTACAGTGAGTGGCAGACAATCCCTGCATGATTGGAGCTCTAAATAGCGCCAGACATGCAGGACACGTTTTTGGTGCACGAACAGTTATCGAACATAACCTCGAACAGCCGAATTTTTTGCAAATCGTTCGCGTTCGTCGAACGACTCGAACACCGACCGAAACAGCTCGAATTTGAGATTGGCAAACAGTTCTAGTCGAACACCGCTCATCTCTATTGTTCAGCTCATGCACCTCCTCCTCCATCTCCGAAAAGACTACATCAGTCACAAGCTGACAGCACTGCAGCACTGCCTTGGCCAAGCGGCAACAGGCTGTGCTGAAGATAACATGCTTAATGCTCAATTGACAAACCACCCAGTGCTGCAGAGTTGTTGAAAGCTGTAACACTGCAGCCTGATCTGTGGCTCTCACCGCTGAACATACAGTCAGGCATGGTCGTGTGTGACAATGGGCGGTAACTGGTGACGGAGAAATGACAGCCGGGGTAGATACGGTTTCCCTCTATGCCAGTCCTTTCACCAAGCTAAAGAATTTGGCTGTGGTGAAATACAACTCCCACTGAGAAGCTGTTTCAGATTGAAAAACATTGTGCCCACCAGAGGATTTGATTCTGAAGGATAACCTTTCTCACCCACTCAAGAGCCCCATAGCAGCTGCAAAGTTAGCGCTATCATGAACTCTCCTGAGGTAGAAGACAGGGCACACCAGAGGATTCTCTGGTGGGACCGTTCAACCCTGCCGAGAAGCAGTCCTTGCTAAGATAAGTGTGTGTGAAGGTTCCCGGACACTCTATTTTTACTGAGGAGGAAACACAAGCAAACAAGTGGAGAACATACAAAGTCCTTGCAGATGTTGTCCTTGCTGGGATTTGAACCCAGGATCCCAGTGCTGCAAGGCTTCAGTGCTAACCACTGATCCAATCTGCTGCTGTTCACCCTCTAATATCTAACAGGTTGGAGAAACTTGCACCTACTGCCACTCTAGCTTCAGCTCCTTTGTGAGAAAATGTATTTGGGCAGCCACTCAGTCTACCAAATAAAATTCCTGAGAAGGAAAATGGGGATGGCTTCGCTACTGGTACTGGGGGCAGTGCTAATACCATGGCGTTGTACCATAGTTTGCTGGAAATATTCCAGGCTGGTAGGAGGCAAGCAAATTCCCACAGAAAAGTACCAGCAGTAATGTTCAGGCCACAATTCAAGTACAAACAGCATTAGAGGACTTCCTGGGAGAAGGGAAAATACGGTTTCCCTCTATGCCAGTCCTTTCACCGAGCTAAATACAACTCTCAGCAAAAAATGTTGTGGACTGGCTCCGTACCATCCCTGGCCACATTCACTTGTCCATGTGTTTGTGGCTAGGCGGTCCTTCCCAGTAAGTGCACTGGAGAGGGCACAGGTAATGTTGTGGGACCCGTGCTTGAGGAAGGCGGAGGCGAGACCGGGAAATATAGTGGCGGCTGGGGACCGAGTATGGACACCTGGCCGCCGCCGGCATGAGGTTGTGAAAAGCTTCCGCCTCCGCGAGCTTAAAAGGCCATATTTCTAGTGCAAAGAGCTGCCCAGAAATCTGGCATTTTACTGTTGCGCCAGTGGGTGGGTGGGCTTGTTCTGGCTGCCTGCATACTTGTACTTGCATTCCAAGTGACAGAAAACTAAGCTGATGGTGGCCTCTATCATCATCATGGCCTCAACTCGGCACTATGAACTCTCCTGAAGGAGAAGCTAGGGCCCGCCAGAGGAGTCTCTGGTTCTCTGGTGGGCCCGTCCAACCCTGCCGAAAGCTGCCCTGGCTAAGAAAAGTGTGGGGGAAGGTTCCCGGACACTCTATGGCTGCTTTTTTACTGTGGATCGGCCATGCTTATGCATGTTATTTCTCAAAATGCATTACAGATCAGGCCATTGTCCAATTCTGTATTCAAGACATTAAATGCGCAGAGAAAGATGTGTGTGTGTGTCAAAGCACCACCGACAAGTGCGAGTTGATGTTGGACAGGCTGCCATTGCTTCTGCAACAAGCTCAATTACAGGACTTCCTGCGAGAAATGACACACAGGGTAGATACGGTTTTCCTCCATGCTAGTCCTTTCACCGAGCTAAATACAACTCTCAGCAAAAAAAGTTGTGGACTGGTGCCGTACAGTTCCTGGCCTCATTCACCTGTCCACGTGTTTGTGGTTAGGCGGTCCTTCCCAGTAAGTGCACTGGGGAGGGCACGGGTAATGTTGTGGGGCCCGCGCTTGTGGAAGGCGGAGGCGATACCGGGAAATATAGTGGCGGCTGGGGACCAAGTATGGACACCTGGCCGCCGCCGGCATGAGGTTGTGAAAAGCTTCCGCCTCCACGAGCCTAAAAGGCCACATTTCAAGTGCAAGCAGATGTCAAAAATTTGGCAGTGTAGTATTGCAGCCTGTGGGTGGGTGGCTGGCTGGCTGCATACTTGCACTTGCATTCCAAGGAATGGGGTAGGAACAACTGAATGCTGGAGTAGGACAAGGATGTGGACGGTGATTGTTGCAAGTCTGCAATGACAGGTGCATGGTGGGAGGCATCTTCGCATGCGCCAAGGATCACTTATGATGGGCACACTTTTAGGCAGAGATCTGGGAGTCAGAGATGCTTCCAGAGGTCTTCCCCATGCTGTTCCCATGTCTTTGCAGCACTGTATACATGTGTCTTATGATGTGTCACACACCACATGGCCAGGTAAGGTTGTAAAATGTGTAAATGATATTTCCTGGTGAATGCATTTGTCTTGGTTGAAAGCAATGCAAAAGTGCAAAAACGCATCAAAAACGCTACGTGTGAACATAGCCCAAGTTGTGGAAGAGTATTTTTGCTTTTGGTTATTTATTTTGCCTTATATACAAGTCATTACCCTGGAAAGGATGTTCCTTAACATATTTCCCATGAAAATCCATTTTGGTTTCTTTTTTGTATGTTTTATTGTGAGTCAGTAAAAGTGGCGTAATACTCTGACCACGTTGCTGACAGTAGTGATCTCGGAGTCAGAGATGCTTCCAGGGGTCTTCCCCATGCTGTTCCCATGTCATTTGAGCACTGTTCCCATCGATTTGGGCAATTTTCAGGCCCTCTGCAGACCGCCTGGGGGAGCCGCCTGAAAAATGCTCGAGTTTCCCATAAACTTACATTGGGCTCGTTGCTCAGGTTGAGCACCCGAGTATTCCAATTTGCTCGACCTGAGCAACGAGTACCTGAGCATTTTAGTGCTCGCTCATCACTAGTGGTCAGAGATCCACTTTAAGGGCAGGTTAACACAACTGATTTATCCACATCCGAGAAAAACTGTATGATTATTCTGATCAGACTTTAGATTTTCTTGGACATGGAGAGAGAAAAAATGTTTCTCTTCCTGTCAGTCTGTAAAAATTGGACTGCACTCAGATGTCATCCAAGTGCAGTCTCGGACCCATAGTCTTACATTGCCGATTTTAATTCAACACTTGGATCAATAATCGGACATGTCTCAGATTTTTTCTCATGGACCCCTCGGTCCAAGGAGAAATTTGGACTTGTGCATAGCCCCATAGACCAGGGGCCCTCAAACTACGGCCCGCGGGCCGCATGTGGCCCGCGGAGGATTTTTATCCGGCCCGTCGGGCTGTGGGCGGAGGAGAGCGGTACCAGCGCCCGCCCTTCTCCCCCGCTTGCTCAGGGCCCCGGCAGCCCGATTCTTACCTCTCCCCATGCCTCCGCAGATCCTCTGTCTTCCTGCTGTGCGCTCCCTGTGACGTCTCAGGTCAGAGGGTGCGGTGACGTCTTTCCACCGCGCCCTCCCCTGAGCCGTCACAGGCAGCGCAGGGCGGGAAGACGCCGGCGATGCTGGAGTCCGGAATGGAGCAGCGGCAGCAGGTGAGAAGTGAGGTGAGTATTGGATTTTTTTTTTTTTTAATGTATGGAGGCATGGAACATAATATTAGGGGTGACATCCTGCATGGGGCATTATATGGGGGTGACATCCTGCATGGGGCATTATATGGGGGAGTGACATGCTGCATGGGGCATTATATGGGGGGGTGACATCCTGAATGTGGCATTATATGGGGGGGTGACATGCTGCATGGGGCATTATATGGGAGGGTGACATCCTGAATGGGGCATTATATGGGGGGGTGACATGCTGCATGGGGCATTATATGGGGGGTGACATCCAGCATGGGGCATTATATGGGGGGGTGACATCCTGAACGGGGCATTATAAAGACAGGGGAGTGATTTCTTGCATGGGGCATTATATGGTGGGAGAAAGGGACATCCTGCATGGGGCATTATATGGGGGGTGACATCCTGCATGGGGCCTATGCTGCCTATTGGGGACATTTACCTGCCTATTGGGGACATTTGCCTGCCTATTGGAGACCTATGCTGCCTATTGGGGACCTATGCGGCCTATTGGGGACATTTACCTTCCTATTGGGGACCTATGCTGCCTATTGGGGACATTTACCTGCCTTTTGGGTACTTATGCTGCCTATTGGGGATATTTACCTTCCTATTGGGGACCTATGCTGCCTATTGGGGACATTTACCTGCCTATTGGGGATCTATGCTGCCTATTGGGGATATTTACCTGCCTATTGGGGACATATGCTGCCTATTGGGGACATTTACCTGCCTATTGAAATACCGGCTGATTTAACTTTACTTGTTCTTCATTTTAAATATTGTATTTGTTCCTGCATTGTTTTTTTACTTCAAAATAAGATATGTGCAGTGTACATAGGAATTTGTTCATAGTTTTTTTTAAAAACTATATTCCGGCCCTCCAATGGTCTGAGGGACAGTCAACTGGCCCCCTGTTTAAAAAGTTTGAGGACCCCTGCCATAGGCTATCATAAGTGTGAAAACTTTGGATAGCACTTGTTCGAGAAAATCAGTCATGTGCACGACCCCTATAAGTGAACTTTCCCACCTCAGACTTGTGGCAGATATATTTTGCCACTGTCTCATTCTAAATATGTCTTACGGTAATGGATGTCCTTGATGCAGAAACAATCAAATTTTTTCAAAGTTATTTTTTGTGGCAAAAATATGTTTAAAAAAATAAATAAATCGATATTATATAAAAAAAAAAAGTGTCTCACATTCTGCCCTTTTGTCAATGTTTTTTGTTTTGTTTTCAGCACATGAACTTAATTACATAATCGCTTTGGAAAGTCAATTTAGCTCCCGGGGTACGGCTGATTGAAAACGCGTCACTTCTGAAAGGTTAGCTCGTAATTATATTTTTTTTGATTTTAAACATGTTGTTAAAACATGCACTAAAAATAATTACAGAAGAATGCATATTATAATTTACTCCATGGAAACAAAACTGCAAAATCTTTGCTCCAACTTCAATAGAGATTATCCCCTTAGAGGACATAAATTAATACAGGCATTATTACTAATAGCTGCCCTCCCTCCACCCGACCACCACCGCTACCAAAATGTAGTTTAGATATTTTTTTATCATCTTTTGGGAGCACCCCAAATATATAGAAGCGATATTAGATTTCTTTCTGCATGGAGTTCTGGCTTGATCACAATATGCAGGTAATGTTTGAGCATATTTATTTATTTATGTCTATGTGTGGATATATCAGTTATATAATATTTGCAGTATATGGCGGTGTAACTGTATACATTAATACTATTTATATAGCACCATTACCGTATGAGGTTTGACCTCCTATTAGTGATGATCGGATCTGACAAGATTTGAATTGCTAAATCGCGCAGATTTTACTGGGAAATTTGACTCACAGAATTTATTCTCCACTAATTAAATGTCCCTTATTGGTAAAAAAAACGAACAGACGATTAAAACATAGACAAGTGCACTGAACATAAGTCACTGTGATGGCCAGATACACACAAATCGAATGGGTTATCCTGCTCCTCTGGCACTGATGGGACTTGGTAATGTAAGGGTGTGACAGGGGCTGTTGTACACCTCTCCCTCTCTAAACAGTTTTTCTACCAAGTATATAGGTTTCTTATATTTTTGTGAAAATAATATAAAATAATATTAAGATTTGAATCTGTATGGTTTCATAGGAACTAATGTAATGAAATGTATAATGTTATTGATATATAGTATATAGAGAAAGCGTAGGACATTGTTTAGTGTTTAGTTAGGGATTTATAGAAATATTGGGGCTGATAGGCAGTCGTAGGCCTAATAGTGTGTGGGATTTAGGGCGTAGTTTAGGGTAGTTCAGTGCATGCTATAAGTGGTGAAGGGAGAAGTTTGCCCAGCAACCAACAGAGAAGGTTGATGATTGGTCCAGTCAGAAAAAGGGGAGGAGTTTGGGTCAGAGGAGATCAACCATGATTCCTGTCAGGCAGTCAGTCAGTGAGAGCTGTAGTTGTTGATGGTAACGTTTAAGTCTGTGCTGGAGGGACGTTTGAGGAAGACAGAGGAAGAATTCAGGGCCCTTGGGGCTGAAGGTCAGCAGAGATACAGAAAGAGGAAGGAGAGAGAGTTAGGCAGCTTGGAGAATGAGAAAACGGACATCTCTGAGGAAAACTTCCCTAAACGTCCGAGGTCTACGGCCTGTAGAAGGACTGATGGAGCAGCCTTTACTACTCTCAAGGAGGGGAGAACGGATGGGGACATTTGTGGCACCCCAGGTCTGGTCGCAACAGTGGCAGCAATGTCATGTCTGAGAGCAGGTGGGAGGTTCCCTGGTTGGGGACAATTAGCATGCAGCACCTCCTGCCTCAGTCCAGGGAGGGGAGAAACCTGCCCTTTATAAACTGGATCTGGGGCGGGGTTAGTGAGTCCAGCAAGAGAGAAGTTCCAGACAAGTCGCAGATAGGGACAGGTCAGCAGCAGGCTGAGGAGTCCCTGTTGGCAGAGGAGGAACACGAGGCCAGGAGGGGAGCTAGCAGAGCTCATCCTGGCTAGAGACTTGAATAGCCGGACACTGGAGTCCGAGGCTGTGAGGGTTATAAGCCCAGCAGCAGAAAACCACCACGCAGGGGACTTCAAGTCCTCTGGCCCAAGGAAGCCCGGAGGCTCAGCCGCACGAGAGGGACCACTACTGCCCTGGAGGGGTGAGAAGTACGGAAGGCCCGAGTCGCCAGTCATACGGGTGAGAACAACACGGTACACTCAGGGACGTGGGCTATCACTACACTACAGCGGGATAGCCAAGAAAGAGTGAAGTCAGCAAACTCCCCCTGACCAGCAGGATTTCCCAGTTGCTCTCAGACTGACCAGGCCTCCATTGTTAACCTGTATTCCGGACGGGTCCCTTAATACCACCAACAGTAAAGACCATGAATTGCATGACAGACTCCGTGTGGTTACTGCTGCTCCTGCGCACCATCACCACCAACATCTCTATTTACTGCCCTGAGGCTATACTCCTCCCGTGGGGAGTTATACTATACTCTGCTGCACCCACAACACCAGCCTCAGCGGTCTGCCCTGCAGCGGCGGTTCACTCTGACCGCAATCCAGGGGTGGCGTAGTCGGACATTTAATATCACAAAACCCTATAAATAGACTGCCATTTGGGTAGACCACCCTGAGCCATGGGACCGGGTCCCTGCCACATGAGGACTACAACCCGCAGCACCCGCAACGGGTCCGGTTCCGGGTATCCCCACACTCACACGGCCCAGGGGGCGAGTCAACTTTTGGAGTAGTTGGCAGGATCTCGTACCCGCCACCAACGGGTACTGCGTGCCTGAGGAAAGACTGTAAAACTTTGGTGGAGTTTCCCGCCATCCGCAGACATTTTCCCACCATCGGGCGCCATCTTTGGTACGCCGCGTGGGAAGAAGCAGGGCGTGGACGACGAAAGCGCGCGAGAACTGGAGCCCCGCCTTATGCACGGACGCTGCGCAAGGTCCTGAAAGGAGCCGAGCGAACGCTGACGTCACAAGGACGCGATGCAAGGTCCTCAACACCGACGATCGCCTGCGGAGCCGCGGCCTACAGAAGAAAAGCAACGGAAGGTTGGCCACGGTTGACTAGGGGGGAAGAGGATGACGGAAGCCAAGGGAACTGTCACCGCCAGCGCGGCCTGGTTGCCCCAGTACTCAGGGGAGTCGCTTACCCTGAGCGACTTTATAGAGAGACTAGATAGCCTATTCAAGATGTACCCTCTGACAGAGGAACAAAAAGTGACCATACTGATAGGCCAGTTAACCGGCCCGGCCCAACGAGAAGTAAAATCCTGGTCAGTCAGGGACAAGGGGACCGTAAGGGAGATTTTAGCCCGTCCAAAGGACACTTTTGATACCCGCACCTCAGCAGAGATCAAAATGAGATTTTATGGGTGCAAGCAGCGGGCCCACGACAGTATAAGAGACTATGCTTTGAATTTGCAAGAGGCCCTGAGAGCCATTAAGCAGGCAGACCCTGACAGTGTGAGGAATGCAGATGAACTGCTGACTGATCAATTCATTGAGGGTCTGCTGTCCAGCGCCCACCGAACTCAGTTACGCTTGATGGCCCTGCAGAACCCTGAGCTAGACTTTGCACAGTTTAAGGACAGAGCCATCCGGGGACTCCGAGAACCCGCACCTGGTGGCGTTGCGGCCTCCAGGCGCCATGCTATCACTTATCAACAAGAGGCGGCGCCCCAGTCTACAGAATCTGCAGGAGCCAACGCACAGAATAGTACCCAATCTACAGACCTGCACCATCAGGTCCAAGAACTGACTAAAAGCGTTGCCACACTAACCAGGACTGTGCAGTCGTTGCAGGTATCCTCTCCAGGAAAGATCCAGCTGGCTACCAGTCCGGAGGACGTCCCGTGGCGCCGACAGAAGAGGATCCCACCGTCTAGAGGGAAGCCAACGGACCGCTACGACCAGGATGGACAACCCATCTGCCACCGCTGCAGCCAGCCAGGACATATTGCGAGGTACTGTAATTTAAACGGGCCCAACCTGGGGCAGAGGGCCAACCCCCAGGTGTAAGATCATCAGGCCCGTCAAACTGGCAAGACAAGTATATGAGGGGACGACCGGTCTTGCCTGTGGCACTGGATGGCATTCCCATGAGTGCACTGTTGGACACCGGGTCACAGGTAACCACCATCCCCTATGTACTTTTCAAGTGGTACTGGGATGACACGGATATTACCAGCTACCCAGATAATGACTTGAGCATCATCGCCAGCAATGGTCAGCCCGTGCCGCAGGTGGGGTTCAAGGAGGTGACCATAAAAATTGGTAAAGTTTAACTGCCGGCGCAGGGACTGATTATTGTGGACATTGACCGTCGTGAAAGTCACCCTAAAATAACCTTGGGTACTAACGTTATTGAAAATTGTCTTTCAGAGATAAGATGTTATATTACAGCAGGTTGCAACGAATACCAGCTCCAGCCAGCAGCGTGTCTTACAAAAGGAGATCAGAGCCCTGATGAAGCGGCAACAGGTAGAACTGTCTGGTGGTGAGATTGGAAGCGTTAGGATGAGTGACCCATTCCCTATCGCCATGCCCCCAAAAAGTGAAATGATGATCTGGTGCCGGTCTGCAATCGGGTTAAGAGGTAGAGACTACCAAGCTATGGTAGAACCCGTTTACTCAGACAGTAGGCCCACCATTTTGACAGCACGGGGGGTGGTTGATGTCCGCCATGGGAGGGTACCAGTCCGCATCCTAAATATTGGGGAAAGAGAAGTACACTTGCCCCGGTATGCCACTCTAGCCAAATTGTTCACCATTAACCAGAACTCTGTAAAGGACGTGGAACCCTTGCCTCCATCTCAACCAGAGGAGGGTAATGGCTCCAAGAAACAAATGGAGGACTGGTGTCAGAAACTGCATGTGGGCACTGACTCCACTCCCTCACACAAAAAACAGGGAGTCTACCGGGTGGTTCAGGAGTACGAAAGAGTCTTTAGTAAGCACCCGCTAGACTTTGGGCAAGTAAAGGGGGTAGAACACCAAATCCCCACAGGAGACCATCCACTCATAAAAGAGAGATACCGGCCTGTACCCCCTGCACACTATCAGAATGCCAAGGATATTTTACGAGAAATGAAGGAGGCTGGGGTGATCAGGGATAGCTGTAGCCCCTGGGCAGGTCCTCTAGTTCTTGTAAAAAAGAAAGATGGCACGATGAGGATGTGTGTAGATCATAGAAAGGTCAACAGAATAACACACAAAGATGCATACCCGTTACCTAGGATAGAGGAGTCTTTGGCTACACTAAAATCTGCTAACTTCTTCTCTACTTTGGATCTCACTAGCGGGTACTGGCAGGTTCCTGTAGCAGAGTCTGACAAGGAGAAGACCGCCTTCACCACCCCGATGGGTCTCAGTGAATTCAACTGTATGCCGTTCGGACTCTGCAACGCACCAGGGACATTCCAGAGGCTGATGGAGTGCTGTCTGGGGCACAGAAATTTCGAGACGGTCCTACTCTACCTGGACGATGTCATCGTGTATTCCAAGACCTATGAAGACCTTCTAAAGCACCTGGCAGAGGTGTTCGATGCCCTGGCAGGCTTCGGCCTAAAAGTGAAACCCTCCAAGTGTCAACTACTGACGCCAAAAGTACAGTACCTGGGACACGTGGTGAGTGCTGACGGAGTAGCACCAGACCCTGACAAGATCACGGTGATTAAGGACTGGCCAAGACCCTCTAGCATAAAGGAAGTGCAGCAGTTCCTCGGGTTGGTAGGCTACTACTGAAGATTCATCTCCGGGTTCACCAAAATTGCAGCCCCTATGCGGGACCTCCTGTTAGGTCAGTCAAAGACTAAAAGCCAGGAGCCGCCCTTTAAGTGGGACAAGCTGCAGGAGGAGTCTTTCTGCCAGCTGAAGATGGCCTTCACGGGGGAAGAGATCCTGGCCTACCCTGATTACGGCCAGCCTTTTATCCTCCACACCGACGCCAGTAACGTGGGGCTAGGAGCCGTACTGTCCCAGATCCAGCAGGGCAGAGAACGGGTAATTGCTTATGCTTGCAGAAAGCTGAGACCCACAGAGAGAAACCCTGAGAATTATAGCTCCTTCAAGCTAGAGTTCCTGGCAGTGGTGTGGGCAGTCACCGAACGCTTCAAGCATTACCTGGCTTCTTCTAAGTTCACTGTGTACACGGACAACAACCCGTTGACACACCTGGACACTGCAAGACTTGGTGCCCTGGAGCAGAGATGGATGGCCCGGCTGTCCAATTATGAATTTACTATCAAATACCGGACAGGGCACGCAAATGCCAACGCAGATGCATTGTCTAGAATGCCTCACTTGCAGGATGGGGGAGAGGATCCAGAAGAACTGGAAGAAATTTAACTCCCTGCATTCCACCGTCATGGGATCACCCAGTGTTCCCACTGCGTAAAGGAGAGGTGCTCTGCCACCGCTACGTTCAATCCCTTACCCCACCACGGCTGGGCAGAGACACAAGATAGTGACCCCGCAGTCTGCCTGGTAAAAGAGATGCTTACCCAGGCTGATGCCCACCTTGATCCGGATGTTCCAGAAGAGGCCAAACAGCTGTGGAAGGAGAGGAGCAAGCTGTTTCTCTACGAGGGGAGGCTGTTCCGCAGAACCGTCAACTCTCGAACACACGAGCTGATCTGGCAGGTGGTGGTCCCAAGGCAGGATGCGGCTATGGTCCTAGAAGCATACCATGACGGAGCAGGGCACTTTGGATGGAAGAAGCTGGAGTTCCTGTTGCGTGAGCGGTTCTTTTGGGTAGGCATGAGAGGGGCTATCGAGAGAAGGTGCAGAGACTGTGGCCCGTGCAACCTAAGGAGGAAGGACCGCGCCAGCCAGAAGACTCCCCTGCAGCCCATCATCACAAAGCAGCCCCTTGAGCTAGTGGCCCTGGACCACATAAAGCTGGCTCCAAGCAGATCGGGATATGTCTACGCCCTCACAATCGTAGATCACTACTCCCGGTTCCTAGTGGTGGTCCCTGTCAAAGACTTAACAGCTCAGACGGCCGCCAGAGCCTTTCAGCAGCATTTTTTCTGCCATCCACACAGGTATCCAGAGCAAGTGTTGACTGATCAAGGTCCAGCGTTCGAGGCTGAAGTCTTCCAGGAATTCTGCAACCTGTATGGCTGCAAGAAGATAAGGACAACGCCTTACCACCCCCAAACCAACGGGATGTGTGAGAAAATGAATCAGGTAGTAAAAGACCTGCTCAAGACGTTGCCTCTGGTGGAATGCAGCCTGTGGCCTGAGAAACTGCCGGATCTGGTGGACTTGTATAATCATATCCCAGTGGGTTCTACCAACTGCACCCCGGCTTACCTAATGAGAGCAAGACCTGGTAAGCTGCCAATTGATCTGGAGATGGGAGTCCTGACACCTGAGGACACCTCACCAGAAGCAGACTGAGAAAAAGAACGACAGCAGCAGTACCGGAAAGTACAGGAGAGCGTGGAGTGAAGTCTGTCTCAAGCCAGAGAGAGGTAAGAGAGGGATTACAACCAGAATGCTCCTGCTGCTCCCCTGGCACCTGGAGAGCAGGTATTGAAGAGGAAGAGACGGCTCCACAAGTTGGATGATGAGTGGGAGAAAGACCCGTACACCGTACTGCCGTCAAGCCATGAAAACCCAAAGGTGTGTGTTATCAGTAAGGATGGAAGAGAGACCACAGCCACTGTCTCCAGAGACCACCGGAAGAGGTGTCCCGAGCACCTGCAAAGTGCTGATGAAGACCAAGATAGCCCTCAACCTGCAGAGGAAAGGGAAGAAATGGTCAGTACAGTGCTCGGAGAATTTCACCGGTCCTGGACACAAATCAAGAACGCCATAGTGGTACCCGTCCTTACCTTCCTCCAGCCAACTCCTCAAGAGCCCGCAGCAGAGCCAGTAGTGTTGGAAGAGCAAGTGGCCCCGGAGGCAGAAGAGTCCATACCAGCAGCCCAGGAGAATCAACCCTTTGCTAGTAGCGAACCTGCCATGCCCGTGGTGAGCGAAAGAGTACACAGAAAGCTGCCCAACCTACCCGTAACATCTGCAAACACCTCTAGTGCAGATACGAGCACACCCAGTACACAGGGGGTGGAAACAGGGGACCCGAGTAGAGTACCACCAGACAGTGGGTTACGTAGGTCCACCAGGGGCACTAGAGGTCAAATGCCCGCTTGCTGGAGAATCTAAATGCAAAGTATATATCTACCTGTATATTGCAAATGTTGCCTGGTTATTAATTATGTTTTTCTAGTTACCCGACAGGGTTCATGGACTAACAGGTTGTGGACAGTGAATAACCGGAACGGTACCTTGTACATAGATGCACCTGGTAAGGTGTCCTCTTTTGAAGGCGACCACAGAACACAAAACCCGTGGAGGTGGCAGAAGACGTGGTCCAACTCCGGATCATCAAAGCCCTGTAGCCACCCCAGGGTTGGAAGGTTTAGGATGGGGCCCTCAAATTGCATCTTAGGTGACATGGACACCTGGTCACGGGAGCGCCGTGATCTCTAAAGACTAAACTTCTCGTACATATGTTGTTGTGTTATTGGTTATTGCTTATCCTCTGTTTTGTTGTATTTTTGCAAAATGTGTTTAGTCCCGGAGTACTAAATTTCACTAGGGGGGAATGTGGCACCCCAGGTCTGGTCGCCACAGTGGCAGCAATGTCATGTCTGAGAGCAGGTGGGAGGTTCCCTGGTTGGGGACAATTAGCATGCAGCACCTCCTGCCTCAGTCCAGGGAGGGGAGAAACCTGCCCTTTATAAACTGGATCTGGGGTGGGGTTAGTGAGTCCAGCAAGAGAGAAGTTCCAGACAAGTCGCAGATAGGGACAGGTCAGCAGCAGGCTGAGGAGTCCCTGTTGGCAGAGGAGGAACACGAGGCCAGGAGGGGAGCTAGCAGAGCTCATCCTGGCTAGAGACTTGAAAAGCTGGACACTGGAGTCCGAGGCTGTGAGGGTTATAAGCCCAGCAGCAGAAAACCACCACGCAGGGGACTTCAAGTCCTCTGGCCCAAGGAAGCCCGGAGGCTCAGCCACACGAGAGGGACCACTACTGCCTTGAAGGAGTGAGAAGTACGGAAGGCCCGAGTCGCCAGTCATAAGGGTGAGAACAACACGGTACACTCAGGGATGTGGGCTATCACTACACTACAGCGGGATAGCCAATAAAGAGTGAAGTCAGCACGGTAAGCCTACAAACTCCCCCTGACCAGCAGGATTTCCCAGTTGCTCTCAGACTGACCAGGCCTCCATTGTTAACCTGTATTCCGGACGGGTCCCTTAATACCACCAACAGTAAAGA
Organism: Phyllobates terribilis; assembly: GCF_046119375.1. Taxonomy (NCBI): domain Eukaryota; kingdom Metazoa; phylum Chordata; class Amphibia; order Anura; family Dendrobatidae; genus Phyllobates; species Phyllobates terribilis. The sequence goes on along the minus strand of NW_027362761.1, from coordinate 1,187,942,387 downwards.
CCCTGAATTGCATGACAGACTCCGTGTGGTTACTGCTGCTCCTGCGCACCATCACCACCAACATCCCTATTCACTGCCCTGAGGCTATACTCCTCCCGTGGGGAGTTATACTATACTCTGCTGCACCCACAACACCAGCCTCAGCGGTCTGCCCTGCAGAGGCGGTTCACTCTGACCGCAATCCACGGGTGGCGTAGTCGGACATTTAATATCACAAAACCCTATAAATAGACTGCCATTTGGGTTGACCTCCCTGAGCCATGGGACAGGGTCCCTGCCACATGAGGACTACAACCCCCAGCACCCGCAACTGGTCCGGTTCCGGGTATTCCCACACTCACACGGCCCAGGGGGAGCGTCACATACACTACCGTTCAAAAGTTTGGGGTCACCCAGACGATTTCGTGTTTTCCCTAAAAACTCACACTTTTATTTATCAAATGAGTTGCAAAATGAATAGAAAATATAGTCCAGACATTGACAAGGTTAGAAATAATAATTTTTATTAGAAAGAATAATTTTCTCCTTCAAACTTTGCTTTCGTCACAGAATGCTCCCTTTGCAGCAATTACAGCATTGCAGACCTTTGTCATTCTAGCTGTTAATTTGCTGAGGTAATGTTGAGAATTTCACCCCATGCTTCCTGAAGTCCCTCCCACAAGTTGGATTGGCTTGATGGGCACTTTTTGCCTACCATACGGTAAAGATGCTCCCACAACAGCTCAATGGGGTTGAGATCTGGTGACTGCGCTTGCCACTCCATTACAGATATAATACCAGCTGCCTTCTTCTTCCCTAAATAGTTCATGCATAATTTGGAGGTGTGCTTTGGGTCATTGTCCTGTAGTAGGATGAAATTGGCTCCAATCAAGCGCTGTCCACAGGGTATGGCATGGCATTGCAAAATGGAGTGATAGACTTCCTTATTCAAAATCCCATTTACCTTGTACAAATCTCCCACTTTACCAGCACCAAAGCAACCCCAGACCATCATATTACCTCCACCATGCTTGACAGATGGCGTCAGCCACTCTTCCAGCATCTTTTCAGTTGTTCTGCGCTTCACAAATGTTCTTCTGTGTGATCCAAACACCTCAAACTTTGATTCGTCTGTCCATAAAAAATTTTTCCAATCTTCCTCTGTACAATGTCTGTGTTCTTTTGCCCATATTAATCTTTTCCTTTTATTAGCCAGTCTATGGCTTTTTCTTTGCCACTTTGTCCTGAAAGCCAGCATACCGGAGTCGCCTCTTCACTGTAGACGTTGACACTGGCGTTTTGGGTGTACTATTTAATGACTCTGCCAGTTGAGTAGCTGTGAGGCGTCGATTTCTCACACTAGAGACTCTAATGTCCTTGTCTTGTTGCTCAGTTGTGCAGCGGGGCCTCCCACTTCTCTTTCTACTCTGGTTAGAGCCTGTTTGTGCTCTCCTCTGAAGGGAGTAGTACACACCGTTGTATGAAATCTTCAGTTTCTTGGCAACTTCTCGCATGGAATAGCCTTCATTTCTAAGAACAAGAATAGACTGTCGAGTTTCACATGAAAGTTCTCTTTTTCTGGCCATTTTGAGAGTTTCATAGAACAAACAAATGTAATGCTCCAGATTCTCAACTAGTAATAACACCAAATTAGGGCAAAAAAAACAAATACATAGGCCAAGTAAGAATTTGCCAAAAACTTTAATAAAGACATATAAAAGTAAATACACACAATAATAAAATCAAAGACACACCACAGAAAAAAAAGGATGGAGAATCTGGACCCCAATTGTATATAAGGTAATGTATCCTACTTGTAGTTCCCCCAGGTAGACATGTGACCACTAATATAACATTAAAGGGCATAAAATACAAGGCAGCAAAAAATGTGTGATATAAAAAGATGACAGAAAATTTCCAAAATGGTTATTTATCAAAATATATAAATATATATAAATGGCAAGTGAGTATAGCTTAATAGAATAAATAAATATATATAGTATAAAATAAAACCACCCAATTATACATATATATATATATACACACATAGAGCTGCATACATAAATGACAATGTCAATAAGAAACAGCCCCTAATAGTATCATTAAAGACGTAACCATAATTACCCAAGGGAACAAATCAATGGTCCAGATCCCCACCACACACCCGATGCGCGTTTCGCATAGGAAATGCTTCGTCCAGGGGTGTTAGCAAAAAATGTGCGATATAAAAAGATGACAGAAAATTTCCAAAATGGTTATTTATCAAAATATATAAATATATATAAATGGCAAGTGAGTATAGCTAAATAGAATAAATAAATATATATAGTATAAAATAACACCACCCAATTATACATATATATATATATATATATATATATATATATACACACATAGAGCTGCATACATAAATGACAATGTCATTAAGAAAAAGCCCCTAATAGTATCATTAAAGACGTAACCATAATTACCCAAGGGAACAAATCAATGGTCCAGATCCCCACCACACACCCGATGCGCGTTTCGCATAGGAAATGCTTCGTCCAGGGGTGTTAGCAAAAAATGTGTGATATAAAAAGATGGAAGAAAATTTCCAAAATGGTTATTTATCAAAATATATAAATATATATAAATGGCAAGTGAGTATAGCTAAATAGAATAAATAAATATATATAGTATAAAATAACACCACCCAATTATACATATATATATATATATATATATATATATACACACATAGAGCTGCATACATAAATGACAATGTCAATAAGAAACAGCCCCTAATAGTATCATTAAAGACGTAACCATAATTACCCAAGGGAACAAATCAATGGTCCAGATCCCCACCACACACCCGACGCGCGTTTCGCATAGGAAATGCTTCGTCCAGGATTCTCAACTAGCTCAAAGGAAGGTCAATATTATAGCTTCTCAAATCAGCCAAACCGTTTTCAGCTGGGGTAACATACTTGTGCAAGGGTTTTCTAGGGTTTTCTAAACATCCATTAGCCTTCTTACACAGTTAGCAAACACGATGTACCATTAAAACACTGGAGTGGTGGTTGTTGGAAATGGGCCTCTATACACCTTTGTAGATATTGCAATAAAAACAAGACATTTGAAGCTAGAATAGTCATTTACCACATTAACAATGTATAGAGTGTATTTCTGATTCATTTAATGTTAGCTTCATTGAAAAGAAATGTGCTTTTCTTTCAAAAATTTCTAAATGACCCCAAACTTTTGAACAGTAGTGTACCAGTTGAGAGTATTACTGTGTTCTGGAAAGCTGCGGTACCGGGAAAACTGACTTTGAGGATGGATGAGAGGATAGGACAGGAAGGGACAGAAGAGAGAGCTAATACTGTAACGGTGATGTCCCAAGTCTGTATCAATGACCATAACTGAACTAATGAAAAGATAAATAAAGTTGGTTCTGATAAGAAATGAACAGAGTGTGAAGGTGATGGCTTGCCTTCAACTTCTAGACTCTCAAAGAAGATGGAGGAACATCACGAAACTGTGTGTGTTGTGCACTATATGCAAATCACAAGACAACCGGGACATTATTATTTACAGTATAAAGGATAAGGTCCAACGTGTTGTCACCTTTTCCACAGGTACCGGATACAACTTCAACCCTGGTTCCCTATCTAGGTGAAACATCTCTATTAGTGATGAGCGAGCACTAAAATGCTCAGGTGCTCGAAGCTCGGGCCGAGCTCACCATGATACTCGGGTGCTCGACCCGAGCAACGAGCCCAATGTTAGTCTATGGGAGACCCGAGTATTTTTGCGGCGGCACCCCCGGCAGTCTGTAGAAAGCCTAAAAAGTGCCCAAAACGATAGTGACAGTGCTCAAAAGACATGGGGGCAGCATGGAGATCGCCCCAGGAAGCATTTCTGACCCCCAGGTCACTGCTGTCAACAACGTGGTCAGAGGTATTAAGCCACATTTATGGGCTCACAATAAAACGTTCAAAAACGAAACTGAATCCTGTGAAATATGTCAAGGAATTTCCTTTCCAGGGTAAAGACTTGTGTTTAAGGTAAAATAAATAACCAAAAACAAAAATACTCCTCCACACCTTGGGCTATGTTCACAAGTAGCATTTTTCATGCGTTTTTGCACTTTTGTATTGCTTTCAACCGTGACAAATGCATTCACCGGGAAATGTCATTTTAACATTTTACAACCTTATCTGGCCATGTGCTGTGTGACACATGCATACAGTGCTGAAAAGACATGGGAATAGCATGGGGAAGACCACTGGAAGCATCTCTTACTCCCAGGTCACTGCCTAAAAGTGTGCCCATCAGAAATGATCCTTGCCGCATCAGAAGATGCAGACTTGCAACTATCCCCGTGCAAGTCCATGTCCCAGGGCAATGTTCAATTGTACCTCCACCATTCCTTGCAATGCAAGCACAAATATGCAGCCAACCACCCACCCACTCGCAGGCTGCAATACCATACTGATAGCTTTCACTTGAAATGGGGCCTTTTAGTTTGGAGGAGGCCGAAGCTGGCCACTACCTCATGGCAGCTTCGGCAGCGAGGTATCCATACTCAGTCCCCAGCCGCCCGGCTTCTACATCAGGGGAGTTGAGAGTGCCAAGGTGAGGAGCATGATGATGATGATAGAAGTTAGCATCTGCTTTGTTTTCTTGGAATCCAAGTGCATGTATGTAGTAGCGGCTAGGCCTGAGGTGGTCAGCGTTTTGGCGCATATCCTACCTCCTCCGAGGATTGCTTTATGTTTTCCTGCTACTATCCCAGTTCTAAGACTCCCGTTAAAACAAAGCTTCAGGTGATAAATGATGGATGAGCTGGTGGCTGGATGAACGGGCAGTTGGTCACGGCAAGTGACCGGGGCAGTCTCTGAATGAATGGGCAGATGGTCACGGCAAGTGACCAGGGCAGTCTCTGAATTAACGGGCAGATGGTCACGGCAAGTGACCAGGGCAGTCTCTGGGTAAAGGTTTGGTACGACCTGTGGCGGCTGATGATAGACGTGAGCTCCCAGGTGAGCAGGCAAGAGTCTCTGGATGAACGGGTGGTCACAGCATGTGACGGCGGAGCCTCCAGGAAGACCAACAGACAGGCGGCAGATGAGCGCTCCCAGGTGAGCGGGCAGAAGTCTCTGGACAGGTGGGTGGTCACAGCACGTGACGGCAGAGCCTCCAGGTAGGCTAGCAGACAGGCAGCAGATGAGCGCTCCCAGGTGAGCGGGCAGGAGTCACTGGACAGGCAGGTGGTCACAGCACGTGACGGCGGAGCCTCCAGGTAGGCTAGCAGGCAGGTAGCAGATGTGTGCTCCCAGGTGAGCAGGCAAGCTGGTCCATAGACAGACTGACAGGAGTTGGAAGGCAGACCGTCGGACCTCAGGCAAGCAGGCAGGTGGCTGAAGGGCGCTCCCAGGTGAGCGGACAGGCTGGTCCTTAGACAGACTGACAGGAGTAGTAAGGCAGACCGTCGGACCTCAGACTAGCAGGCAGGTAGCAGATAATCAGGCAGGAATAAGACAGCAAGCTGGCAGGAATCTGGCAGGTATCTGGCAGGTAACTGGCAACGGGACCTGAGGGCTGAAGCAGAGTAGTGAACAGTGCAACAACATTGCTCGGGCACCTCCATTTTGGAGGAGGTGCCTTATATATGGTGAAGTCCTCCGGCCATTGGCCGGGGACTCATTAGGACGGCGCGCGCGGCCCCTTTAAGAGGGAGGGAGAGCGCGCCCTAAGCACAGTGGCCGGGAAGGAGCGCGCGCTGCCAGCAGAGCGGGAGGAGGACGCCGGGCACGGAGCAGAGAGGTGAGGGGAACAGCGTCCCTGCCTATCAGAGGGCAGGGACGCCGGCGCTACAGTACCCCCCCCTTTAGGCCCCCTCTTTTTTAGGCCAGACAGAAATTTAGCTAGGATAAGAGGGGCATGGATGTTCTCCCGGGGCTCCCACGTTCTCTCCTCAGGACCAAACCCCTTCCAATCTACTAGAAAAAATGTCTTTCCTCTTACCCTTTTGGTGGCAAGAATGTTCTCTACCTCAAACTCGTCCTCAGCGGAAACCGGAGCAGGAGGCGTACTTGTAGACTTGGAAAAAGAGTTAAGTACCACAGGTTTGAGGAGAGATACATGGAAGGAGTTAGGGATCCGTAAGTTGGCCGGGAGTTTCAATTTATAGGCCACCGGGTTGATCTGACTGATGACCTCCAGAGGACCGATGAACCGAGGCCCTAACTTGTAAGAAGGTATCTTGAGTCGGACATATTTAGATGAGAGCCAGACTTTATCTCCAGGACGAAATTGTGGAGGATCCAGGCGTTTTTTGTCAGCGTGTCTTTTCATCCGTTCGGACGACTGAAGGAGTGCGGATCGGGTACTCTCCCAAATGGAGGAAAATTTGCTAACGAGAGATTCTGCAGCCGGGTTGTCCACAGAGGTGGAGACAGGAAAAGGAATCCGAGGATGCTGACCGAAGACTACAAAAAACGGGGATTTGGAGGAGGATTCGCTCTCGTGATTGTTATAAGAGAACTCGGCCCATGGTAGGAGATCCAACCAGTCTGAATGATGGGCATTAACGAAGTGCCGGAGGTAACTGGTCAGGTTCTGATTGATCCGCTCCACTTGACCATTGGACTGTGGGTGGTAAGCGGAAGAGAAGTCCAGGGTGACGTCTAGCAGTTTACAAGTGGCTCTCCAGAAGCGTGAGGTGAACTGTACCCCACGATCCGACACGATGTGGAGGGGCAGGCCATGAAGACGAAAGATGTGACGAATAAAGTCTTTAGCCAGCTCGGGTGCAGACGGGAGGGCTGGCAGGGGAATAAAGTGAGCCATCTTGGAAAAGCGATCAGCGACCACCCAAATGACCGTACAACCGGGGGAGACGGGGAGATCAGTTATGAAGTCCATAGCAATATGCTGCCAGGGGGCAGCAGGTACTGGCAGAGGAAGGAGGCGACCGGCTGCCAGGTGTCTCGGGACTTTGTTGCGGGCGCAGGACACACAGGCAGAAACAAAGTCTATTACGTCCTTGTGCAGGGTAGGCCACCAGTAGTGCCGGGCAATAAGCTGGAGGGTCTTTTTCTGACCGGCGTGGCCAGCTAGTTTAGACGAATGGCCCCAGTGTAGGATCTTCTTCCGATCAGGTACTGAAACAAACGTCTTACCGGGAGGGAGACGATTTAGACTCACGGGAGCCACCTGCATTACTCTGGCGGGATCGATGATATGTTTAGGTTCTTCCTCGAGATCGGACGCCAGAAAGGATCGGGACAAGGCGTCTGCTTTGACGTTTTTGTCAGCCGGGCGAAAATGAAGAACAAAATCAAAGCGAGCAAAAAACAAGGACCACCGGGCTTGGCGCGGGTTAAGTCTCTGGGCATGCTGGAGGTAAGCCAAGTTCTTGTGGTCAGTGTAAATTATTACCGGGTGAAGAGCCCCCTCGAGTAGGTAACGCCACTCCTCCAATGCCAGCTTGATGGCCAATAACTCTCGGTCTCCTATGGAATAGTTGCGCTCAGAAGAGGAGAAGAGTTTGGAGAAGAAGCCACAAGTTACCATTCTCCCGGAAGATGATTTTTGAGTAAGTACCGCTCCGGCTCCAGAGGAGGAGGCGTCAACTTCCAGGAAGAACTGCTTGTTGCCGTCCGGGCGATGCAGCACCGGGGCGGAAGAGAAGGCCTGTTTTAGGGAAAGAAAGGCCTCCTCTGCTTCGGGCGGCCACTCTTTGGGATAAGTACCCTTACGGGTGAGCGCGGAAATTGGGGCAGTCCAGGAAGAGAAGTGTGGTATGAAGAGGCGGTAGTAGTTAGCGAAGCCCAGGAATCGCTGAATGGCCTTCAACCCCTCCGGTCGAGGCCATTTCTCGATGGCAGACAGTTTCTCTGGATCCATTCGTAGGCCGGTCTGAGAAATAATGTAGCCCAAAAACGGAAGCGAGGTCTGCTCAAAGAGGCACTTCTCGTATTTAGCGAAGAGGTGATTCTGCCTGAGCCTGAGCAGGACCTGACGAACGTCTCTCCGGTGAGTCTGGAGATCCGGAGAGAAGACCAAGATGTCGTCCAGGTACACCACTACGCAGGAGTAGAGAAGGTCCCGGAAGATGTCATTGACCAACACTTGAAAGACGGCAGGAGCGTTACAGAGACCAAAGGGCATTACCAGATATTCATAGTGGCCGTCCCAGGTGTTGAATGCCGTCTTCCATTCATCCCCCTGACGGATACGAACCAGGTTGTACGCCCCACGGAGGTCCAGTTTGGTGAAGATTCTAGCCCCCCTCAGACGATCAAATAACTCCGGAATGAGCGGAAGGGGGTACTTATTCTTCACCGTGATCTGGTTAAGGCCTCTATAGTCTATACAGGGACGGAGAGAGCCGTCCTTCTTTTTGACGAAAAAGAAGCCTGCTCCCACCGGGGAGGTAGATTTCCGGATGAATCCACTGGCCAGATTCTCCTCAATATATTCGGACATCGACCGGGTCTCAGCAGCGGATAATGGATAAATACGCCCACGGGGAGGAGTAGTACCAGGTAACAGGTCGATAGGGCAGTCGTATGGTCTATGAAGGGGTAGTGTCTCTGCTTCCTTTTTATTAAAGACATCAGCATAAGACCAATAAGGAATCGGAAGTCCAGGTAGATTAGCTGGGGTAGGAGAAGGACGGACGGGATGGACGGGAACCAGACAGGTCTTATGGCAGTCCTGTCCCCAGCGAAGGACTTCTCCGGTCTGCCAGTCAAGCACGGGTGCATGTCTCTGGAGCCAAGGTAGGCCTAGCAAGAGGGCGTGGGAGAGTCCAGGCAGAACATGAAAGGAGATACTCTCAGAATGCAGCATTCCCACCTGCAGAGTAATGGATTCGGTGATGAGTTGGATGGGGCGTGGTAAGAGACCCCCATCCAGGGCAGCAACAGACAAGGGTACAGCCAGAGGTTTGGTGGGGATGTGGTATTTCTCTACCAGAGACTGAGAAATAAGATTCCCGGCTGCTCCAGAGTCAAGTTGGGCTAGTTCGAAATAACGGTTCTCCCCGCAGACGATTGAGACTGACAACAGCAGAGATGGAGAGGATTTTTTCTTGTCTAGGTCGACCTCTCTGAGCGAACCTAGACACAGGCGTTTCCCGACCTCTCCGGGCAGGTACGGATCCGGTGCTCCTTACTGCCACAGTAGAAGCAGCTCCCCTTGGCACGGCGTAAGTCCTGACGGGTTTTGACCATCTTGGTCTGGTCGACCTGCATAGGCTCAGGAGAGTGTACCTGGGTAGAGGCGGAGGGAGTGACGGGTTTCTGAAAAGTAGGAGCTAGACGTGGTAACCTCCTCTCAAGGGTGACCTCTTTGGCACGCTCCTGGAACCGTAGGTCAATCCGGGTGGCAAGAGTTATTAGGTCATCGAGAGTGGTAGGGATGTCCCGACCGGCAAGTTCATCTTTAATACGGCCGGACAGACCCTCCCAGAAGACGGATACCAGAGCGTCGTTATCCCAGGCCAGCTCCGAGGCAAGGGTACGGAACCGTATGGCATATTGGCCCACGGTGAGACTTCCCTGACGGAGGCGTAGCAGTGATGATGCGGATGAGGTCTTCCGTCCGGGTTCGTCGAAGACTTTCCGGAAAGCCGTGAGAAAAGCAGGCAAGTTGGACACCAGGGGGTCTCCTCTCTCCCATAGAGGATTTAGCCAGGCCAGGGCCTCCCCGGTGAGATGGGACATGATGAATGCAATTTTGGCTCGGTCGGAGTTAAACTGGTGGGACAATAGTTCAAAGTGCAGGGTGCACTGATTTATAAAGCCCCGAGCCTGAGCGGAGTCGCCTCCGAAGCGAGGAGGTGCAGAAAGCCGGGGTCCGGGGTAGGATACCATGGTATTAGTGGGCAGCGGAGCTGCCGGATTGTGAGACATGGCACTGGCGGAGGTTGCTGGTGGAGCAGTCAGAGTGTCCAGACGAGTATTGACATTCCGCAGGTGACCCAGGATGGACTCCTGTTGGGACCTTTGACGGGACATTTCATGACACAGGTCCGAGAGCGAGGGAGCTTGGGTGCCACCGGGTTCCATGACCCGAGCAAACTGTAACGGGTCTGGGAGGCGGAACCTCTGAGCTACTATACAAGGGGGCGGTCCTTGTAAGGGAGCGGGTAGCGACCAGGGAAGACGGGCAGGAAGTCACAGCAGGTGACCGGGACAGTCTCTGAGTGAACGGGCTGGAGGTCACGGCAAGTGACCGGGGCAGTCTCTGGATGAACGGGCAGTTGGTCACGGCAAGTGACCGGGGCAGTCTCTGAATGAACGGGCAGATGGTCACGGCAAGTGACCAGGGCAGTCTCTGAATGAACGGGCAGATGGTCACGGCAAGTGACCGGGGCAGTCTCTGGGTAAAGGGTTGGTACGACCTGTGGCGGCTGATGATAGACGTGAGCTCCCAGGTGAGCAGGCGAGAGTCTCTGGATGAATGGGTGGTCACAGCATGTGACGGCGGAGCCTCCAGGAAGACCAACAGACAGGCGGCAGATGAGCGCTCCCAGGTGAGCGGGCAGAAGTCTCTGGACAGGTGGGTGGTCACAGCACGTGACGGCAGAGCCTCCAGGTAGGCTAGCAGACAGGCAGCAGATGAGCGCTCCCAGGTGAGCGGGCAGGAGTCACTGGACAGGCAGGTGGTCACAGCACGTGACGGCGGAGCCTCCAGGTAGGCTAGCAGGCAGGTAGCAGATGTGTGCTCCCAGGTGAGCAGGCAAGCTGGTCCATAGACAGACTGACAGGAGTTGGAAGGCAGACCGTCGGACCTCAGGCAAGCAGGCAGGTGGCTGAAGGGCGCTCACAGGTGAGCGGACAGGCTGGTCCTTAGACAGACTGACAGGAGTAGTAAGGCAGACCGTCGGACCTCAGACTAGCAGGCAGGTAGCAGATAATCAGGCAGGAATAAGACAGCAAGCAGGCAGGAATCTGGCAGGTATCTGGCAGGTAACTGGCAACGGGACCTGAGGGCTGAAGTAGTGAACAGTGCAACAACATTGCTCGGGCACCTCCATTTTGGAGGAGGTGCCTTATATATGGTGAAGTCCTCCGGCCATTGGCCGGGGACTCCTTAGGACGGCGCGCGCGGCCCCTTTAAGAGGGAGGGAGAGCGCGCGCCCTAAGCACAGTGGCCGGGAAGGAGCGCGCGCTGCCAGCAGAGCGGGAGGAGGACGCCGGGCACGGAGCAGAGAGGTGAGGGGAACAGCGTCCCTGCCTAGCAGAGGGCAGGGACGCCGGCGCTACATCAGGCCAGTCAACCACACATGTCTTGTAGGATATGTTTCTGTACCAAAAGGAGCGGTTCGGCTACACAGTTATAGGGCATACAGTGAGTGCAATGCCTACCAAAAATTTAGAGTCACTCCAATGCCCCTTGGAAGTGACATGGAGGTGAGAGGGCCTTAACTAAACCATTTTTTCCATTTATAGCAACTGGGTCTCCTGTGCACTGTTGGCCTAAGCAGTGAATTGAAGGCTTTCCAAAAATTATGAGGAACTGCAATGCCCCTTGAAACAGACGTGGATTACAGCGTACTAAAAACATTCTACCCATTATTGGGGAGTGGGTCTCCCTTAGTGTTCGCCTATGCATTAAAAAGCAAAAGCTGACTAAAATGAGGAGGAAATGCAATGCCCGATGGAAGAGTCGTGGAGGTCACAGTAGCTTAAAAAGACGGTTTTAATGCCCCTTGGAAAAGTGGTGGAGGTCACAGTAGCTTAACAAGACAGTTTGAATGTCCCTTGGAAGAGTGGTGGAGGTCACAGTAGCTTAAAAAGATGGTTTTAATGCCCCTCGGAAGAGACGTGGAGGTCGCAGTAGCTTAACAAGACGGTTTTAATGCTCCTTACAAGAGCCATACAGTACAGCATCTTAAAAACATTATTCCCATTATTGGGGAGTGGGTCTCCCATAGTCTTTTCTTATGCCTTCCAAGCAAAAGCTGCCAAAAATTATGACGGAGAAACTTGCAATGCCCCTTACAAGAGCCATGCAGTACAGCATATTACAAACATTATTCCCATTATTGGGGAGTGGGTCTCCCATAATCTTTGCTTATGCCTTCCAAGCAAAAGCTACCAAAAATTAGGAGGAAATGCAATGCCCGTTCGTAGACTCATGGAGGTTAGAGTTAATTAAAAACAACATTTCAATGCCCCTTGGAAGAGCTGTTGAGTTCAGAGTGGTTTAACAAGACACTTTTAATGCCCCTTGGAAGAGACATGGAGGTCCCAGTAGCTTAAAAAGACTGTTTTAATGCCCCTCAGAAGAGACGTGGAGGTCGCAGTAGCTTAACAAGATGGTTTAAATACCCCTTGGAAGAGACGTGGAGGTCCCAGTAGCTTAACAAGTCGCTTTTAATGCCCCTTGGAAGAGATGTGGAGGTCGCAGTAGCTTAACAAGATGGTTTTAATGCCCCTTGGAAAAGTCGTGGAGGTCGAAGTAGCTTAACAAGACAGTATGAATGCCGCTTGGAAAAGTGGTGGAGGTTGCAGTAGCTTAACAAGACGGTTTTAATGCCCCTTACAAGAGCCATACAGTACAGCATCTTAAAAATATTATTCCCATTATTGGGGAGTGGGTCTCCCACAGTCTTTGCTTATGCCTTCCAAGCAAAAGCTGACAAAAATAAGGACGGAGGAACTTTCAATAATGGCAACACGGACCACGGTCACCCTGGTGGTATAGTCGTGGTGGAGGCTGAGGATAAGGAGAAGAACATAAAACAATGGGATGAAACTAAATGGGAGGAGACACAGATTAGATATTAGAAAAAACTTTTTGACAGTTAGGGTGATTAATGAGTGGAACAGGCTGCCACGAGAGGTGGTGAGTTCCCCTTCAATGGACGTCTTCAAACAGAGGCTGGACAGACATCTGTCTGAGATGATCTAGTGAATCCTGCTTTGAGCAGGGGGTTGGACCAGATGACCCAGGAGGTCCCTTCCAACTCTACCATTCTATGATTCTATGATTCTATGAAACAGCCGAAATGAGGAAGCGTATACCCATGTGTGGGTGTGAAGCGGTGCATGTAAATACACCTCCCGAAATAACACAGTGGATTTGACTTGATGTTACTCTGCTGTCATTTGGTGGTGATGAGTAGTCTGGCCCAATCCAGCCCTTGTTCATTTTGATAAGTGTCAGCTTGTCAGCATTGTCAGTTGACAGGCGAGTGCGCTTATCAGTTATAATTCCCCCAGCGGCACTAAAAACACGCTCCGATAACACGCTAGCGGCAGGGCAGGCCAGGACCTCCAAGGCATACAGAGCGAGTTCATTCCAAGTGTCCAGCTTGGATACCCAATAATTAAAATGCACAGAGGAATCACGGAGGATGCTGGTACGGTCAGCAAGGTACTGCCTCACCATCTTTTGAAACTTTCCACTCCTTGTGAGAGTACACTGCGCCTCAGGGTCTGTCCAAAGGGAGGGTCTGAGAAAACTGTCCCAGAACGTTGACAGTGTTCCCCTGCCTCTGCTGGATTGGAGTTGTGTCTCTCTCGCATGTACGCCTTGGTTGGGCAATGAACTGTGACCTCTGCCGCTAGCGTGTTCAGATAGGAATTTTTTTAACAGTTCTGCAGCAAGGGCCTTCTGGTACTGTGTCATTTTTGTAGACCTCTCCACCTCAGGAATAAGAGAGTGAAAGTTCTCCTTGTAGCGGGGGTCTAAAAGTGTCACCAACCAGTAATGACTGTCACCCAACATTTTGATAACGCGAGGGCCACGGTTAAGGCAGCGTAGCATAAAGTCAGCCATGCGTGCCAGACTGGTAACGAGCAAGACTTCCGTGTCCTCACCAGGATGACGACTGACCATGCTCTCCTCCTCCTCCTCCTCCCCCCTGTCCTCAGGCTACCCACGCTGAACCGATGGTATGACAGTTGTACAGGTACTACCATCTACAGCGCATGATACAAGCTCCTGTTCTTCCTCCTTCTCCTCCTCCTCCTCCTCTCCCTCATTGTCCCCTAATGCACATCGGGATGAGATGAGACTGGGCTGTGTGTAATCGACCGCTACGGCTTCTTGATCCATCTCATCATTCTCTGGCTGCAATGCCTCCTCTTTAATTCTCTGCAGAGAGCGTTGCAAAAGACAGTCAAGTGGAATGCTGATGCTAATGATGGTGTCATCGCCATTCACCATCTTGGTGGACTCCTCACAGTTTGTCAAGATGGTACATATGTCAGACATCCAGGTGCACTCCTGAGGTCTTATGTGTGGAGTCTGACCTGAATATCGATGGCGTTGTTGCAGCTGGTACTCCACAACTGCTCTCTTCTGCTCACAAATCCTTTGCAACATGTGGAGGGTAGAGTTCCAACGTGCAGGGACATCACACACCAGTCGGTGTGACGGAAGCTGCAAACGTTGCTGCAATACAGCAAGGACTGCGGAAGCTGTAGCCGACTTGCGAAAATAAGTTGACAGGCGGCGTACTTTGACGAGCAGATCTGGCAACTCAGGGTACGATTTAAGAAACCACTGAACCATGAGGTTAAGAACGTGAGCCAGGCATGGTACGTGTGTGATCTCGCCTCAGAGCCGCCACCAGGTTACGGCCATTGTCACACATGACCATGCCTGGATGTAGGTTCAGCGGTCTCAGCCACAGATCTGCCTGCTCTTTCACAGCTGTCCACAACTCACAAGCAGTGTGAGGTTTCTTAGCACAGCCTGTTGCCGCTTGGCGGAGGCAGTACTGCAGTGCTTCCAGCTTGTAACTGATGTGGTGATATCTGAGATGGAGGCTGAAATGAGGAGGAGGAGGAAGATGATGCGCAGGAGCTGTACACTGTGGGGGCAACTCTGACTGACATAGGGCCCGCAATTCTCAGTGTGGGGAGGATGTGTTCCGTCCCAAGGTCCGACTGGGTTCTGGCTTCCACTATGTTTACCCAGTGTGCCGTCAGGGAGATGTACTTGTTCACGTGCTTGTGTAGTGCGGGGATGGCACACCGGGCAAAATAGTGTCGGCAGGGGACCGAGTACCGAGGGACGACCACCGCCATAAGGTTGCGGAAGGATTCCATCTCCACCAGTCTAAAAGGCAGCATTTCCAATGCAAGCAGTCATGAAATGTGCGAATTTAGGACTGTGGTCTGTGGGGCGTTGGCTGCGAATTTCCGCTGTCGTTCAAAGGTCTGGGATATGGACAATTGAACGCTGCGGTGGGACGTGGACGTGGACGTTGATGCTGTTTCTTGAGAAACTGCCATAACAAGTGAAGACTGAGAGGAGGGGGCATCTTTGCATGCAGTATAGACAGGGGATTGCTTTGCACACACAACAGGGGGTTCTATTGCACGCACAACAGCGGAAGAAGCAGTGGTGACACCCTCTGACACTGGTCGTGGACCCTGGGGTTCACCCCACAAAGTCGGATGCTTTGCTGCCTTGTGTCTGATCATGCTGGTGATGGTCAGGCTGGTAGTTTTGTCACCCCTGCTGATGCTGGCACGGCAGGTGGTACAAATGGCCTTTTTGGGGTTATCAGCAGAGTCTATAAAAAAAATTCCAGACTCTGGAAGACCCCCAGGTTGTACTGGCAACGTCCCTCGTGTTGTTGTTACGGGGAACTGTTGCCTGCCTTCTGTGTGCGGCCACCACACTGCTTCTTCCTGCCTGTTGGGGTACTCTGCCTCCCTCACCCTGTGTGATGCAGGCCTCGCTCTGCATGTTCTCCTGCCACGTTGGGTCAGTTACTAGATCATCCATCACCTCCTCCTCTTCCACTTGCGCACCACGATCCTCCTCCTCACTTCCTGGCAATTGTGTCTCGTCATCGTCCACCTCTTGTGACAAATTGCCAGCGTCGACTTCCTGTGGCCGTGGCTGTTCAAATATTTGGGCATCGCTATATGGGATCTCCTCTTCCACCACTTCAAGTGGAGGAGGCGAGGGGCACAAATCTGGAAATGGACCAGTGAACAGCTCTTCAGAGTGTCCAAGTGTGGGATCAGTTGCTGTCTGACGACACTCGGCATGGTGGGAGGAAGTTGCATCAGGGTGAGGAGGAGCATGCAGTCGAGTCTCACGGCTACTAAGATTTGACCGTGTGGAAGACAGACCAGAGGTGGTGGTGCCCAGGTAACTGGAAGTATTATCTGCTATCCAATAAATAACCTGTTCACACTGATCAGTTCGCAATGCTGGTGTTGTTCTGTGCTTCCCTAGTAATTCGGTCAAGAAGTGGGAGCGAGAAGATGTGGCTGTTGGTTATGGCACATTTTCACCTTGGCCATGGCCCCATCGTCTGCATGCACCATCACCAGAATGTCCAGTTCCACGTCCCTTGCCACGCACCTTGCCCATTGTAAAGGAAGTAAAATAGCTTACACTCACACTATCAATGGAAAAAGGGTAATAAAAAGGAGATTAGAACCGTGGAAGAGGAAAACCACAGTTCTATTTCTCTGGCCTACACCCGACTCTTTTAAACAATCTGAACAATCAGGGAAAAACTATTACTGTTTTTCTTTACGGAAAAAATACCAAAAGCTGAATAATAGAGATTTTTTACCGTGGAACGGCAAAACCACAGTTATTGTTTTCTGGGGTATACCAGACAATTTTAAATAGTTATATTTGCGGCTGAACAGTGAGTGACACACTGAAACTCAAATGGCCCAAAAGTGGATAATACAGAGGTTTGAACCGTGGAACTGAAAAACCACACTTCTATTTCTCTGGCCTACACCAGACTCTTTTAAAAAAATATATTTGTGTCTGAACTGTCACAGACACGCTTTTTTTTTTCTTTGGGGGGGGGAGGGGACACCAAATGGTTAATAAAATGTGTATTTGTACAGCGTGAAGGAGGAAAAAAAAAAAAAAGAGGATTTAGATTAAAAAAAAAGGATTTTTCCTGGCCCCCGAGACCTAGAGCTAAGTCCAGCAATTTCAGCAACAGGAGCACACAGGACTGTAATGCAGCGTTTGCTGGTTTAACCACTGCGTCTCCTATACAGCCTGCCTGCCTGATATCTGGGATGGATATTAGTCCTGAGAAGGACTGTTTGTTTGATCTGTCAGCCTTTACAGACCCTACACTAACTATTTCGCAGTATATATCTCTCCCTAATTCAGCAGCGCTGTCCCTACACTGTCTGATCCCAGCCGTCTGTGTCCAAGATGGCGGCGCCCGGTTTTAAATACTCGAGGTGCAGCCAGCCAATCAATGTAATGCCCACAACCAACATGGCTGCAGCATTACAGTGACTGGCTGGCAATCCCTGCATGTTCATTGGCTCTGTAAAGAGCGCCAAACATGCAGGGCGGAGACCCGAGTTCCCCCCCAAGTAACCCGGAAATGCTCGGTGCTCGCCGAACATCCCGAGTAGCATGATGCTCGGGCGAGTACCGAGCAGTGTCGAGCATGTTCGAGAGCTTAATTCCTGACTTCTTCTGCATCTTTGCAGACAGAATGTGCCCCCAGACCCCCAATGGCTCTCTCGAGGTTCCCAGGCCGGCTAAGCGGACACTTGCACAGGGATTCTTTGCCTATCCACTCTCCGGGATACTAGGCCCGCATCTACCCTAGCAATCCCTATGGTGTCTGCTGTTTTCTGCTGTACTACACAACTACTGACTAAACTCACTACCTGCTTCTAGAAACTACCTAGAGATTCCTAAAGTGCCCACCCACTATGGGCTGTCCTCCCACTCAATCACTATCTAAATGCCTGCATTGTTAGTGGCAAACTTCACCTTTCGCCTACATTCTAGACAGTGACATCTTGTGGCCATTTATTAATACTGCAGCACACAGAGAAACATAACAGGAACAAAACATTATTCACATCTGTATTCCAGCAGCATTGATGTCTTCAAGGGGAACATGACAGCTGGTCATCTCCTTGCAAGCAGAAGTCAAAAGAACAAGAAGGAAAAATCAGAGGAGCAACAAACCCAACACAGTAATAACAGCCAAACTAGTAAAAGGGTGCAGCACAGTGGCTCAGTGGCTAGCACTGAAGCTTTGCAGCGCTGGAGTCCAGGGTTCAAATCCCTCCAAGGACAACATCTGCAAGGAGTTTGTATGCTCTCCCCGTGTCTGTGGGTTTCCCCCAGGTTCTCCAGTTTCCCTCCACACTCCAAAGACATACTGACAGGGAATCGAGATTGTGAGCCCCAATGGGGACAGTGCCAATAATGTCTGTAAATAGTCTGAATTGTAAAGCGCTGCAGAATATGTTGGCGCTATATAAATAAAAAGATTATTATTATTATTATTAAGGGTGGACAGAAGTCACCTTTACCCCCTTACATGGACAGGGCTCATGTGCAGACCCGACTCTACATCCAGCGCATGCCGGCTGTTTTACACAGCAGGAATCATCGGGAAACTGCTGAAATTGGAACTAACTCTGAATGCAATTGTTTAACCTCTTAGATGCCGTGGTAAAGAGCTAAAAGTTATTTAACGAGGGGACCTCTGTCACCCCTATAAGGTCCAAATAATCCAATTGTGGAAACCAAATGGGTTGTTCAAAAGAAGCTAGGGACACATTAGGGAACCAAATTCAAGACCATCATTTTGGAGCCCCTCAGATCTATATATACACCCTGGTATGTATGTCACAACATAGGACAAAATTTGTAAAAAAATTTAATTTTTCAAGGACGCTGGAATAAAAACTGATGGGAAGAGGTGTCTACAATTCAATGCAGTTGACAGAATACATGATACAGTGAATATCTGTACAGAGATTGTAGACAAGAGTGAAGATTACTGCATGAACCCAATTACACATCTCATACTTGCAACACAACCAACCTTACACACGCACGCCTTTTTCATTATAATGAAATTCCTGACCGACCCTGACAGAACCGTCTTCATATAAGTCAGCTGAAGCCGGGATGTACTTGTTCTATTCTGTTATGAAATTCATTGCAAGCTGTCTAAAATATCTATAGAAACAGTCAAGCAAAACATGGTGCTTTTCTAAAAATTCTGAATGCAAAGATTTTTTCTTTTTCCAGAAAATGTATTTGACTAAAAATATTTTTTTTCAATATATTTCAACCTTAAAGTGAATCTTTATCTTTTATCATCATGCTGTTTTTAGGACTTTATTTATTACTTTAAAATAAAAATCTCAATGGATGAAAAATTATTTTTCCTATAAAGAATTCCAAAATTTCTCCACAAATATAGAGATAAATGTTAAAATGCTAGGTGTCTGTGGTCACCACCAGAGGGAGCCAAGGAGTTAACTGTATAACGTTATGCATTCAACTGTAAGCTCCGAAGTTCCCCCAAGTGGAGACATCACATGCAGTAACTATAAAAGGTCTAGACACCGCAGCTAAAAAAATCAGATCAAGAAGAGTAATTTCAGAAGATTTTCAACCTTTAATGCCACTCATAATTTGTACAAATCCATTCAGTAAAACAAACTGAAATCATTTTGGGTAGCAAAAGAAAAATAAAGCATTAAAATAGTGTGGTTGCATATATATGCACACCTTTACACTAATACTTTGTTGAAGTATCATTTACATTTATGATAAAATGCCTCTGATTCATCAAAGCGATTACACCAGAATTCTGGTGTAAATTGCTTTTAAGAGTTGCAAAATTTTTGTGCAATGTGGAGTAGAATAAGCATTTTGCAACTTTTGACAATTCCATGCCACTTTCTCCAGGCTCCACCAAAATAGGAGTTGTTGGTGCGGGATGGGGGATGCGATTGGACGTGAGGAGCTATGGTATTCTTGACGAGCTGTGGCATTCCTTATGTGGCGCCCCTGTGGGTCCAGTCGCCACAGAGGTACTGCATCTCACCCAGAGGTGTGGTACCCCACTCTCAGGTAAGGAGGGAGTACTACCCGGGACCCACACATCTACATCCAACACTACACCACTCCAGGCCAGCAGGCGGGGCAAGATGCATTTTTCCACTGCTGAGCCCTGCCCCTGGCTGGAAGGGGGGTACCAAGAGAGGGGGAACCATGTAGTGGGTGTGGGTAGAGGAAGTAAACCAGGGAGCACCGACAGGAAGAGTATAAGAAGAAAGGGAACCATCTAGAAGCAGTCAGTTGTGAGGAGAGAGTCAGAGTGAGAGGTGGGAGCAGGAGCTCAGGAGGAGCTCTGCTCAGAAGGAGTGGAGAAAGGAGCAGGGCCCAGTGAGAGAGGCCCAGGAGAAGGATACAGAGAAGAGAGGAGCAGTGAGGAGGGCTCCAAGAAGACAGAAGGGATCCCAGTGGCATGGCGAGTGCAGAGGCCACCCGTGCACCCGAATTCACTCTGAAGTGGAGAAATCAGGCCACAGAGAGGGGATCGGCCCCTAAACTAGTGGAGAACAGCCAGGCTCAGCTAGATAACCGGAGGCTGCTGCATTTTCAAGGTGTTGCAGCAAACAGCCACAATTACATTGC
The DNA here is from genome assembly GCF_046119375.1 of Phyllobates terribilis. NCBI lineage: Eukaryota > Metazoa > Chordata > Amphibia > Anura > Dendrobatidae > Phyllobates > Phyllobates terribilis. The sequence continues at coordinate 1,187,921,993 of NW_027362761.1, read as the reverse complement.
CGAAAAGGTGGCTGCATAGGGTCCAAGGGACCGAGAGCACATCGCCTGACAAGGCCCGAGGCCACTGGCTTGGGACACTAATTGTGAGGAGCAGGGCAGGAGGGCAAGAGCCAGTGCAGTGAGACAACCGGGAAAGGTACATAGAACGGGGTCCAGTTTAAGTGCTCCTGAGGCACCTGAGAGATTGCTGGATCCCTACCCCGGAGGATACAGGACGACATGGTCAGTTACAAACCGATAACTGTAACCTGAAGTCTTGAACAACTGTGAGTAAAACCTGAAGACTAAACCCCACTGTGTCCTTGAATAATTGCTGCGGAATCACCAGTCCTGCACTGCACTACACAGCAAACATCTACCTCATGAAATCATCACTACACTGACCTGGAGCTTAGCTCTGCCTGTGGAGAGCTGAACCAACTCTGCTGCATCACCGTCCGCTCCAGAGGATCTGCACTGCAGCGGCGGCTCCATATAGCCGCATACCACAGGTGGCGTCACGAATATTATCTCTAAAAACTTTATTCCCCTTTTACTTTCCCTTTAATTGACCGTCCTGGGTCATGGACCGGGTCACTGCCACCGTGACTTCCCCCAGCACCAACCGGCCCGGCTACCGAGTACCCCGCGGCCCAGGGAGCGCGTCACTTACACCTGATTCCTTGACATGAGTACGATTTATGGCAAGAACTCCTGAACGAATCATCAACAATCTTAAATTTGCAGATGATATCACATTGATAGCAACAAGTGTAGATGAAATTAAGGACTTATGGAGTGCCAAGATGGAAAGCTCGAACATGGGACTGCTATAAAACTTAAAGAAGACAAAGATATTGACTACTGACAGGTACGACCGGGACACATTTGAGATGAACGGTGACAAACTGGATTTGTAAAGGATTTCAACTTACTCGGATAAATGACTCAAGATGCAGCGATGACATCAGAAGTCAATAGAATCAACAATGAAGTCACTAGACAAGGTCTTCAAATCAAGGAACATTTTACTGGTGACCTAGACACGGCTTGAACATAGTTTGGTCTTTTCTGTGGTAACATATGGATGCGAAACCAGGACGATAAAGAAACAAGACAGAAGAAGAATCGACACCTTTGAAATGTGGTCCTGGAGAAGGATTTAATCAATACCATAGAAGGCAAGAAGAACAAAGAAATCAATTTTGGAACATATCAAGCCAGACATGTCACTGTAAGGATCACCAAGCTACGACTTGCCTACTTTGGAGACAACATACGAAGAGAGCAGTCACTGGAGAAGGACATCACTGAAGAATAAAAATAACAAGGTGAAAAGGAAGACCAGCAATCCGATGGCTTGATACTAACAATATAACAGTGGAGAAGACCATGGTGGATTTATCTATGCTTGCCCAACATTGATCTTCCTACAAATCATTCATCAAATCACCATGGCTCGATATTGAGCCGAAGACCATTAAATAATAATAAATACACACAGGCGCATATAACAGTTCAGACAAGCCTGATTCATTAAGAGGCATGCACCTCTTGGAAGGAGTACTGGAAGTGATGATCCGGCCCCCACAGAGCCCTGACCTCAAGATCATCTTGTCTGTGTAAGATTACATGAAGGGACGGAAGAATTTACATAATTCTTCATATCCACAGATCTTTGCTTAGTTCTTTAAGATATTTGGAGCAACCTTCCTGTAAACAAGTTAAAACACTTGAAAGAACTAGAGGACAAAACAGAAAAGCAATAAAGAAAAATTATCAGATGATGAAGGGATTAAATAAACAATGAACAATCTTGCACTATATGATCATTTTAGTTTATAGCTCTTTGGTGGTGTTTAACGGTTGTCCACCATTTATGTTTAAGACTAGAGATGAGCGGTGTTCGACTAGAACTGTTCGCCAATCTCAAATTCGAGCTGTTTTGGGTGGTGTTCGAGTTATTCGACGAACCCGAACGATTTGCAAAAAATTCGGCTGTTCGGGGTTATGTTCGATAACTGTTCGTGCACCAAAAGCGTGTCCTGCATGTCTGGCGCTATTTAGAGCACCAATCATGCAGGGATTGTCTGCCACTCACTGTAATGCCACAGCCATGGTGGTTGTGGCATTACAGTGATTGCCCAAATCGATGGGAACAGTGCTCACAGAGAAACATGAAAAGCCGGCAATTCAGCAGCGGCATACACTGGTACCCGACAATTTAGAACACATATATATGAAGTACAGTGACAGTGTTGCTTACTGTACTTGTCATTTAGTGTAAAGGATTTATTAAAAAAAATAATAGTGTTTTCATGCAACGTCTCTTTAAAAAAGCCGGCCGGCATTTCAGCAGCGGTACCCGACAATTTAGAATAGAAGGAATAGAGCTTCACACATAGATTAGATAGATAGAAACATGTCAGTCACATATATAAGAAGTACAGTGACAGTGTTGCTTACTGTACTTGTCATTTAGTGTAAAGGATTTATTAAAAAAAATAATAGTGTTTTCATGCACCGTCTCTTTAAAAAAGCCGGCCGACAAATCAGCAGCGGTACCCGACAATTTAGAATAGAAGGAATAGAGAATCACACATAGATTAGATAGATAGAAACATGTCAGTCACTTATATATGAAGTACAGTGACAGTGTTGATTACTGTACTTGTCATTTAGTGTTAAAATAAAGGATTTATTAAAAAAAAAATTGGCGTGGGGTTCCCCATAATTTTAGGCTCTGGGGGAGGTTAAGCAGATGGCTGGGGCAGATGTTTGAAGCCTGGGAAGGGGGTAATACCCACGGAGATTCCCAGGCTACTAATATCAGCCCCCAGCTGAATACCTAGCCTTTACTAGCTATTAAAATGGGGGACCCCTAAAAAAAATGATGTTGTAATAGCTAGCAAAGGCTAGGCAGACAGCTGGGGGCTGATATTAATAGCAGAAGAAGGGTGCCATTAATATTGGCCCCCTCCCAGGCTAGAAACACCAGCCGTCAGCCGCCCCAGAAATGGCGCATCCATAGGATGCGCCAATTCTGGCACTTAGCCTCGCTCTTCCCACTGCCCTGTAGTGGTTGCAGTGGGGTAATAGGGCTGGGGTTGATGTCAGCTTATAATGCCAGCTGACATCAAGCTCAGGTTAGTAATGGGGAGGCGTCTATAAGACACCCCCATTACTAACCCCATAGTCAAAGTTAAAGAAAAACACAAACACCCAGAATAAAGTCCTTTAATTGAAATAAAGACACAATTCTTTATTGTTCTAAATTAAACCATACTTACCGTCACGCCCATTCTAGCTGAAGCCAACGATCTCCTGCAATAAAAGTAAAATAATAAAGCAACATCATCCTTACCTTTCCATGGTTCCCACGATGGCTTCAGCTCTGCTACATTCACATAACAGGCTGGATCGCAGCAGAACGCTGCCATCCAGCTTGCCATGCCGCACACACTGAGAAGCGCAGGCATGCTTGCGCTCCTCAGTGTCTCGCTGTGACGGCATAAAGATGAGCCGAGTTCATGTCCAATGAACTCGGCTCACCTCAGGCATGTCACTGACAGCGTGGGAAAATTCTCCTGCACTCAGCGCTTCAGCGTGAGAATTTTTCCACGCTGTCAGTGACGTGCATGAGGTGAGCTGACATCATTGGACATGAACTCACCTCATGCACGTCACTGACAGCGTGGGAAAATTCTCACTCTGAAGCGCTGAGTGCAGGAGAATTTTCCCACGCTGTCAGTGACGTGCATGAAGTGAGCTGAGTTCATTGGACATGAGCTCACCTCATGCACGTCACTGACATCGTTGGAGAATTCTCACGCTGAAGTACTGAGTGCAGGAGAATTTTCCCACGCTGTCAGTGACGTGCATGAGGTGAGCTGAGTTCATTGGACATGAACTCGGCTCATCTGGATGCCGTCACAGCCAGACACTGAGGAGCGCAAGCAAGCCTGCGCTTCTCAGTGTCTGCGGGATGACAGGCTGGATGGCAGCTTTCTGCTGCGGTCCAGCCTGTCATCTCGATGTAGCAGAGCTGAAGCTGTCCTGGGAACCATGGAAAGGTAAGGATGATGTTGCTTTATTATTCTTCTTTTATTGCAGGAGATCGTTGGCTTCAGCTGGAATGGGCGTGATGGTAAGTATGGTTTAATTTAGAACAATAAAGAATTGTGTCTTTATTTCAATTAAAGGACTTTATTCTGGGTGTTGTGTTTTTTTAAATACTTTACTAGAAATTCATGGTGGTCATGTCTAATATTGGCGTGACCCCATGAATTTCGGGCTTAGGGCCAGCTGATAATGCCAAGCTGGCCCTAAGCCCTTTATTACCCAGTGAGCCACCGCACCAGGGCCCTGGATGAGTTGGGTACAGCGCCAGAAGATGGCGCTTCTATGAACGCGCCATTTTCCGGGGTGGCTGCGGACTGCAATTTGCAGCGGGGGGGGGCCCAGAAAGCTTGGGCCTCCCAGCGCTGCGGATTCCAGCCCCCAGCTGCCTAGTTGTACCTGGCTGGACACAAAAATAGGGCGAAGCCCCACGTATTTTTTTTTTTAAATTATTTCATGAAATTCATGAAATAATTAAGAAAAAAATGGGTTTCCCTATATTGTTGTGTCCGGCCAGGTACAAATAGGCAGCTGGTGGTTGGGGGCAGCCCGTTACTGCCTGCTGTACCTGGCTGGACACAAATATAGTGCGAAGCCCCACGTCAATTTTTTTAAAATTATTTCCTGAATTTCCTGAAATAATTTAAAAAAATTGACGTGGGGCTTCGCACTATATTTGTGTCCAGCCAGGTACAGCAGGCAGGAACGGGCAGCCCCCAACCACCATCTGCCTATTTGTACCTGGCCGGACACAACAATATAGGGAAGGCCTTTTTTTCTTAATTATTTCATGAATTTCATGAAATAATTAAAAAAAAAATACGTGGGGCTTCGCCCTATTTTTGTGTCCAGCCAGGTACAACTAGGCAGCTGGAGGCTGGAATCTGCAGCGCAGGGAGGAACAAGCTTTCTGGCCCCCCCACCGCTGCAAATTGCAGTCCGCAGCCACCCCGGAAAATGGCGCGTTCATAGAAGCGCCATCTTCTGGCGCTGTACCCAACTCATCCAGGGCGCTGGTGCGGTGGCTCACTGGGTAATAAAGGGGTTAGGGCCAGCTTGGTATTATCAGCTGGCCCTAAGCCCGAAATTCATGGGGTCATGCCAATATTAGACATGACCGCCATGAATTTCTAGTAAAGAAATTTAAAAAAAACACAACACCCAGAATAAAGTCCTTTAATTGAAATAAACACAATTCTTTATTGTTCTAAATGAAACCATACTTACCATCACGCCCATTCCAGCTGAAGCCAATGATCTCCTGCAATAAAAGTAAAATAATAAAGCAATATCATCCTTACCTTTCCATGGTTCCCAGGACAGCTTCAGCTCTGCTACATCGAGATGACAGGCTGGACCGCAGCAGAAAGCTGCCATCCAGCCTGTCATCCCGCAGACACTGAGAAGCGCAGGCATGCTTGCGCTCCTCAGTGTCTCGCTTTGACGGCATCCAGATGAGCCGAGTTCATGTCCAATGAACTCGGCTCACCTCATGCACGTCACTGACAGCGTGGGAAAATTCTACTGCACTCAGCGCTTCAGCGTGAGAATTCTCCCACGCTGTCAGTGACGTACATGAGGTGAGCTGAGTTCATTGGACATGAGCTCACCTCAAGCACTTCACTGACAGCGTGGGAAATTTCTCACGCTGAAGCGCTGAGTGCAGGAGAATTTTCCCACGCTGTCAGTGACGTGCATGAGGTGAGCTGAGTTCATTGGACATGAACTCGGCTCATCTGGATGCCGTCACAGCCTGACACTGAGGAGCGCAAGCATGCCTGCGCTTCTCAGTGTCTGCGGGATGACAGACTGGATGGCAGCTTTGTGCTGCGGTCCAGCCTGTCATCTCGATGTAGCAGAGGTGGAGCTGTCCTGTGAACCATCGAAAGGTAAGGATGATGTTGCTTTATTATTTTTCTTTTATTGCATGAGATCGTTGGCTACAGCTGGAATGGGCGTGACAGTAAGTATGGTTTAATTTAGAACAATAAAGAATTGTGTGTTTGTTTCAATTAAAGGACTTTATTCTGGGTGTTTGTGTTTTTTTTTAACTTTGACTATGGGGTTAGTAATTGGGGTGTCTTATAGACGCCTCTCCATTACTAACCTGGGCTTGATGTCAGCTGGCATTATAAGCTGACATCAACCCCAGCCCTATTACCCCACTGCCACCACTACAGGACAGTGGGAAGAGCGAGGCTAAGTGCCAGAATTGGCGCATCCTATGGATGCGCCATTTCTGGGGCGACTGACGGCTGATGTTTCTAGCCTGGGAGGGGGCCAATATTCATGGCACCCTTCCTGGGCTATTAATATCAGCCCCCAACTGTCTGCCTAGCCTTTGCTAGCTATTAAAATAGGGGGGACCCCACGTCATTTTTTGGGGGGGTCCCTCATTTTAATAGCTAGTAAAGGCTAGGTATTCAGCTGGGGGCTGATATTAGTAGCCTGGGAAGCTCCATGGATATTACCCCCTTCCCAGGCTTCAAACATCTGCCCCAGCCATCTGCTTAACCTCCGCTAGAGACTAAAATTACGGGGAACCCCACGCCAATTTTTTTTGTAATAAATCCTTTATTTTAACACTAAATGACAAGTACAGTAACCAACACTGTCACTGTACTTCTTATATATGTGACTGTCATGTTTCTATCTATCTAATCTATGTGTGAAGCTCTATTCTTTCTGTTCTAAATTGTCGGGTACCGCTGCTGAATTGCCGGCCGGCTTTTTTAAAGAGACGGTGCATGAAAACACTAATATTTTTTTTAATAAATCCTTTACACTAAATGACAAGCACAGTAACCAACACTGTCACTGTACTTCTTATATATGTGACTGACATGTTTCTATCTATCTAATCTATGTGTGATGCTCTATTCCTTCTTGTCTAAATTGTCGGGTACCGGTGTATGCCGTTGCTGAATTGCCGGCCGGCTTTTTTAAAGAGAGCGTCTTCTGAGCAGTTTGTCAGCTTTTGGACACCTTTGAAGGTGTTTTCTATGTGTTTCTATGTGTTTTTGTTTGCCTGCCATTGGTTTTAACGTTGTTCGACGGTGTTCTAAGGTGTTCGATGAACAGTTCGACGAACAGTTCCTCGAACATCCCGGTGTTCTACGTACCGAACCGAACCCGAACACTACGGGGGTGGCTCAACACTATTTAAGACAATCAACCCAGCCTGTTCTACAAATAAAAAATAATGTAAATATGGAGATGGAACTGAAGTGAATGTTTGGACCCAGTCTAAGCAACAAATGGAGTACACATTATTTTTTATTTTTAGACCATACTAATGTTTCTTAAAAAAATGGTGGGAAACTCTTTTAAGTGCTCAGTATGGCACTATTATAGAACACGCACTATATGCAACTATTACTTTAGGACTAAATGGGTCTATTATTGGGCACCTTACAAGAATATTATTTGAGTACTGGATGGCAATATTATATACAGGTGCTTCTCACAAAATTATAATATCATCAAAAAATTTATTTATTTCAGTTCTTCAATACAAAAAGTGAAACTCATATATTATATAGGGTCATTACACACAGAGTGAGCTATTTCAAGTGTAAATTTCTGTTAATGCTGATGATTATGGCTTACAGCCAATGAAAACACAAAAGTCATTATCTCAGTAAATTAGAATACTTTATAATAACGGCTTAAAAAATGTTTTTAAAATCCGAAATGTTGGCCTACTGAAATGTACAAGGGACGTTCATTAAAGAGTTCCTCTGACCCACTTCTATTTAACACAGGACACTGAAACTTCACATGTGTAATGATATAAGTTTTTATAGGTTACGTGCCAATTTGCAACTCAGAACTGATAACGGTCTTAATTTTACAGATGCTGAAGTGGTGTGAATTTTGATAACGGACCCAGTGGAATACAGAGCAGTCATCAAGTTCCTTTATTTAAAAGGCCGCACACCAAAGGAGACGTTCGATGAGATGAAAGAGGTTTATGGTGATGATTCCTCATCCTATAATGTAGTCAAGAACTGGCATTGTCAATTGAAATGTGGTCGGACTTCGGTGCAATCAGCTCCAATTGCAGGTCGACCCCACTCTGCTATTGATGAACACACCATCCAGCAAGTGGAGGTCACCATTTTGGAAAATTGTCGCCTAACCATTCGCCACCTAGCCCAAAATGTCAAGATTAGTGTGGAGTCCATGGAAAAAATCATCCAAGACCATCTTCACATGCATAAAGTATCCGCTTGCTGGGTTCCCCGGCTGCTCACACCTTTCCAGAAGCAGGAACGAGTCAAATGCTCAAGGCTCTATTCATGATGTGCTATGGAAACCAGGAGGACTTTTTCAACAGACTGATCACATAGGATGAAAGCTGGGTCCATCACTATAATCCTGAGACTAAAGTTCAGTCGATGCAATGGAAGCATCATGACTCACCGCCTCCAAAGAAGGCACGTGTCCAACCCTCGGCAGGCAAGGTCATGCTCACAGTATTTTGGGATCAGCACAGAGTAGTATTGATGGATTCCGTAGCAAAGCACATCATGATCATACTATGCTTCACTGCTGTGGAAATTGCTCGAGGCCATCAAAACCAAGAGACGTGGCATGCTCACCAAAAGTGTCCACCTTCTGCAAGATGATGCACCAGTCCACAACTCACATGTTGCCCAAATGGAAGCATGCTCCTGTGGCTTTGGAATTCGATGGCATCCCCCTTAGTCACCCGACCTTGCACCATCGAACTTCACCTTTTTCCAAAAATGAAGATATTTTTGAAGGGCAAGCATTTTCCAGATGATGAGACTTTGATTTCCAAAGTCACAACGTGACTTTTGGCGCAACCTGTCGACTTCTACAAGTGAGGTGTTTAACGTTGCTTAAAGAGATGGGAGAAGTGTGTGTCCCTAGGTGGAACCTATGTAGAGAAGGACTAAAAACTGTGCCAAGTTTCATTGTTCTCAGCCCACAGGAAGTGGGTCAGGGGAAATCTTTAATGAACACCCGTCGTATGTTCAGTTAATTCACTCAATACTTGGTTGGGGCTCTTTTGGATCAATTACTGCATCAATGTGGCGTGGCATGGAGGCCATCAGCCTGTGGCATTGTTAGGTGTTATGCATGCCCAGGTTGCTTTGATAGCAGCCTTCAGCTCGTCTGCATTGTTGGGTCTGGTGTCTCTCATCTTTCTCTTGACAATACCCCATAGATTCTCTATAATAGATTCTCTATGGGGTTAAGGTCAGGTGAGTTTGCTGGCCAATCAAGCACAATGATACTGTTGTTTTTAAACCAGGTATTGGTACTTTTGGCAGTGTGGACAGGGGCCAAGTCCTGCTGGAGAATGACATTTCCATCTTCAAAAAGCTTGTCGGCAGAGGGAAGCATAAAGTGCTCTAAAATTTCCTGGTAGATGGCTGCACTGACTTTGGTCTTGATAAAACACAGTGGACCTACACCAGTAGATGACATGGCTCCCCAAACCATCACTGATTGTGGAAACTTCACACTAGACCTCAAACAACTTGGATTGTAGCCTCTCCATTCTTCCTCCTGACTCTGGGACCTTGATTTCCAAATGAAATGCAAAATTTACTTTCATCTGAAAACAACACCTTGGACCACTGAGCAACAGTCCAGGTCTTTTTCTCCTGGGCCCAGGTAAGATGCTTCTGGCGTTGTCTATTGGTCACGAGTGGCTTGACAAAAGGAATGCGACACTTGTAGCCCATGTCCTGGATACGTGTGTGTGTGTGTGTGTGTGTGGTGGCTCTTGAAGCAATGAATCTTGTGAATCTCCCCCAAATTTTTGAATGGCCTTTTCTTAACAATCCTTTCAAGGCTGCGATTATCCCGGTTGCTTGTGCACCTTTTTCTACCACACTTTTTCCTTCCACTAAACTTTCCATTAATATGCTTGGATACAGTCAGCTTCTTTAGCAATGGCCTTTTGTGGCTTACCCTCCTTGTGGAGTGTGTCAATGACTGCCTTCTGGACATCTGCCAAGTCAGCAGTCTTCCCCATGATTGTGGAGCCTACTGAAACAGACTAAGGGACCTTTTTAAATGCATAGGAAGCCTTTGCAGGTGTTTTTTGTTAATAATTCTAATTTACTGAGATAATGACTTTTATGTTTTCATTGGCTGTAAGCCATAATCATCAACATTAACAGAAATAAACACTTGAAATAGATCACTCTGTGTGTAATGACTCTATATAATAAAGGAGTTTCACTTTTTGTATTGAAGACCTGAAATAAATTAACTTTTTAATGATATTCTAATTTTTGTGAGAAGCACCTGTATATTACTCTATGGCAGAATTATGTAGGCAGAGTATAGTAGCATTATTTAAGAGATGAACTTCGCTGATTATCTGGGTACATATTTAGTAATTTCAATGGATGGAGGAGCCTGGGAGAATACATGATAAAAAATAAATGAGATATGGAACAAATACACTCTGATATAAGGAAAAAGCTCTTAACAGGCTCTCTACAGCACATATAAATAATTCATCGCAGTCTTTAACCTAAGGAATGACCCTGACTTCATGGTAAATGTCGGAACATTTGTAAGTACCCTCGCTGAATTTACAGAACATGATTCATAGACGCTGCTCACAAAGTTACTCGGACTACCTGTGATGTTGGCATGGAATATTTATAAGGTGCACCCATGAATAATACTTGTGTTAGTCAAACAATTACCTGCATTTGTAGGAGTCCAGAGCTAACACACATGAATGGCTCTCCACCATCAAAGACTCAACATATAGTGAAACCTCTCTAAAGGACCAGCTCTAGATTAGATTTTCTGTAATTTTCTGGAACCTATTTATCAAAAGTGTCTAAAAAAGATAAAAAATGTCTTTGTTGCCCATCCATTGAAACCAATCAAAGCCCAGCTTTCATATTTTCGACAGCTTTTTTAAAAATGGAATTTGGGTTTAAGAACAGCAAAGATGGTTTTCTTATAGAGTGTTGATAAATTTGCCCCATTTTTCAGTTTTTAACATACAATATAATAGGAAGTTACTAAGAACAGAGTTTCATATGCCATACCTAGTCCAGAGTATCCATTTTTTTATGCAAAATTTAGGATATTTTGACATAAATTTTCTGACATCAAGCCTAGAAACAAATTTTCTCTATGTATTTTGCTCATGTTCTTTAAGAGGGCCATTTTTACTTGCAGTGTGGCTTATTGGATCTTGATTAATTTTGGATCAGGAGTCTATTTTGGAGCCTTAAGCTTGAGGTCAAAATTCATTATAGGGCTTTAATTCTCAGGTCTGAATGATTTCTGAGGGTCTAAAGTCGAGGTTCTGAATAATGTTTAAAGGTTGAAGCAATAGGAGAACAGTTTCCCTACTTGGTGCAGATATAAGTGGATTAGGCAAAATTCGAATTCTCCTGTTCGGGCACTTTTACCCAGGATATTCAAAGCTATCTTCTGCTATTTTAATGTTGATTATTAAGCTCTGGAGTCTCTCTAGACCCTAAAGCATAATAAATGTAAAACCTAAAAAAAATGAAGAAAAATCCTTATACTCATCTCATCGCTCACCTGTCCAGCTCCTCCACACCTCACCATCCCCCATCTGCTGCTAGTAATCTCTGCCACTTATTCTGAAATCCCCAGGCCTCTCAGACTCTGATAGGGTTTTGAGAAAGTGAGCAAAAGATTACTAAGTGCTCCGTGATCGCCCCGCAGAACCGCCACGGGTCTCACCAGTGCTGGAAGACCCAGCGTGCTGTGAAAGACCCAGGGATTTCAGTGCAATGAGGACCGGACAGGTTGCGGTGAGGAATGTAGGGGCCAGAGAGTTTATCAGTGAGGTGAGCATAAGGATTTTTACAATAATGTCACCTTTTGATGGCTCTTTTTGGTTCAGCAACCTCCATTTTGCAAAAAATCTGCATTTTGGTGAATGCGCAGTTTTGTAAAATTCGAGAAAAAAATAATTACACTCTAATTTTTTTGCTCATCTCTATTGCGGTGTATCATGTTATGGAATGTGGAAGGTGCTGATCGCCCCCACACCTGGACGATGTTTTGGGGATCCATCAACTTTCTCAAGCACGTTGGTGGACTCCCAAAATGCCGCTCGTGAGTGGGCGATCATCATCTGTTACAAGGCTCTGCCTGTGCTAATTTTGAATGAAATTTATGTCTGGTCCACACCTTACAATATTTGGATTTTTTACACTGTAGTGATATTGGTGTAAGTTTTATCATTGAAAATTGGAAAATGGATGTATTACTGTATAGGTGCTAACAGCAGTGCCTGACTCAGTGTGATTGATAGTTGATATGGTCGAGTTGGGATCTGTCCTGTGGCATTTAATTACAATTACTCTTTTTTTAATGCACTAAAAAGCAGAAGCCAAATGGCACAATAATTTTTGTAGAAAAAAATACCCATCGCCAATCAATGTCAGATGATTTGCCTGGTTGTCACAAGCGACTGTACTGAGCTTTTGCATTTCTTGTGCAATTGTTTTAGTAAAAGGGAGAAATATTATCTTATTTTAAATACAAAAGACTATTTCCAAAAATCCAAACATTTAACTGTTACTGACTAGATTAAAAAGTGTAGCTGTCACAAACAATTTTTGTTTTTGCGCATCTGTTTTATTAGTCAAATTTTACATCCAAACACGTCACACCAACACAGCAGCACTCCATTGCAGGTGCTGGATTTTTAGTCATGTTCCTACTTAGAATTTGTTATCACATCATTTTTGGGAAGGGATTTGAATTTGGTTGAAAAAATAGTTTAAAAATGTGTCCTGCCAAACTGACTCCCCTACAATACTAACTTGTCCCAGATCCAATCCAGTGATGCAGGTCTAGTCTACATTGGCTATGCCTGGCTTCTGTGCTAGAATGCCACTGGCAAGATGGAATCATCATACTACTGGCATAAGAGCTGAACCAACCTGTAACATAGTAGAAGTGCAATGAATGGCGGAACAGGAACTAATCTTAAGGACCTAAGGATGGAGATTCAACTGAGTTAATGGAGGACTGTTTCATTGAATTTCCTTTTGTCCAGTTGATTAAATTTTGAGGTCTTAAGGGCTTGGATTCTCAAGAGATGATAGAATCAATTCAATGCAAATCGATAATCAGTCAAAGTTAATGAGAACAGATCAATTTGCAATTCGATTTGAACAAATCACCAAAGAAATGCCCAAAGCCTTTATGCACATTGTGGATGACTGCATCAGTCACAGAAGGCTGAGACGACCTTAGTTGTGAGCGCACATGCTTTACCTAAAAACCTAAAATGGCTTGCAGCTATCCGGCTACTCAGAAGCTGCCCTCACAAGATGGTGCCGCAGGACCAGGGTGGGCGTCGGTAAAAGGTGAAGCCTTCGGAAGGTGAGTATAAAAATGGGGGCAGGAGACTTACGCTTAAAGCACCACTCCAGCTGTGAAAAGAAAACATTGCTGGAGTGGTCATTTAACCCCTCTACCCCCCAGGGTGGTTTGCACGTTAATGACCAGGCCAATATTTACAATTCTGACCACAGTCACTTTTAGAGGTAATTACTCTGAAACGCTTCAACGGATCGCCCTGATTCTAACATTCTTGTTTTTTCGTGATATATTGTACTTCATGATAGTGGTAAAATTTCTTCGATATCAATTGCGTTTATTTGTGAAAAAATCGGAAATTTGGCGAAAATTTAGAAAATTTCACAATTTTCAAAATTTTTATTTTTATTCTGTTAAATCAGAAAGATATGTTACTTAAAATAGTAAATAAATAACATTTCTCACATGTCTACTTTACATCAGCACAATTTTAGAACCAAATTTTTTTTTTATTAGAGAGCTATAAGGGTTAAAAGTTGACCAGCGATTTCTCATTTTTCCAACAAAATTTTCAAAACCATTTTTTTAGGGACCACATCACATTTGAAGTCACTTTGAGGGGTGTTTATGACAGAAAATACCTAAAAATAACACCTATCTAAAAACTGCACCCCTCAAGGTGCTCAAAACCACATTCAAGAACTTTATTAACCCTTCAGGTGCTTCGCAGGAATTTTTGGAATGTGGAAGAAAAAATTTACATTTAACTTTTTTCACAAAAATGTTACTTTAGACCCAATTTTTTTATTTTTGCAGGGGTAACAGGAAAAAATGGACCCCAAAATTTGTTGTGAAATTTACCCTGAGCATGCAGATACCCCATATGTGGGGAAAAAACACTGTTTGGGTATACGGCAGGGCTCAGAAGAGAAGGAGTGCCATTTGACTTTTTTAATGTAAAATTTGCTTGAATAACTAGCGGACGCCAGGTTGCGTTTGGGGAGCCCCCGATGTGCCTAAACAGTAGTGTTGAGCCAACCCCGTAGTGTTCGAGTTCGGTTCGGTTCGTCGAACACCCGTGTGTTCGCCGAACTGTTCGTCGAACTGTTCGTCGAACACCTTCGAACACCGTTAAAACCAATGGCAGGCAAACAAAAACACATAGAAACACATAGAAAACACCTTCAAAGGTGTCTAAAAGCTGACAAACTGCTCAGAAGACATAACTAACACATGGAAAAGTGACAAGTACATATAGTCATGCGAAAAGAAAAGAGGTGGAGGAGTAAAAGGAGGGGGAGACACAGATATAGGCATGTCATGCCCTTCTAAAATCCAAAAAGTGAGAAGCCGACACGGCCAGTCCATTCCTGCCCGTGCCACCTCCGTGTCGCCGGGTTTGTGCCAGAGCCGCGGTGGACCCTGACGGCCAGCCCCCCTCTCCCAATACTGGTGCCTGTCCGCTGGTGGGTCGAGCCCCCCTGCGGTGGGGCGGGAGTAACATCTGCAGAAGAAAGACCATCTTCCAGCCAAACTAACATGTCGACTTCTTTTCGTGGACAATGTGATACAATCCCTTTGTTACGGACACGCCCATCGCTACAAATTCCAGATGAGGCACAAAAACAGCAGGTGCTTCAGTGGATATCAAGTGCTCCTTCAAGTGGGCTCTCCTCCACCTCAATTTCAACATCACAAATACTCCAGTCCTCAGAGGTGTCACCCCAATTGCACTTGCTTCCTCACAGCTCCCAAATCTCCAGCTGCCCGTCTGAGTATGAGGTAGAACAGATGGTTGAGTCTGCAGAGCTGTTCACTCATACTATAGCCTGGGAAAAGGAGGTCTGCTCCAGAGCTTCTGTTAATCCAGATGAGGAAATGATCTGCACTGATGCCCAGAATCTTTATAAGTGGGATCCAGGACCAGATGAAGAAGGTTCTGAGCATAATGTAGACCCTCGTTCCCAAACTGTAACTCCTGTTGGTGGAGACAATGATGAAGACGATGATGAGACTCAAATACCTGATTGGAGCGACAACTTGACTTTTCGGTCAGGGCAGGAAGAGGTTGGCTTTGAGGACGATGGGTGTGATAACACACAGGGTGATGATAACAAGGTTGGAGATCCCACTTACTGTCAACCCACAGTCAGCCAGTCGATGAGGTCACCCGGGCCTTTGCCTGGCCTTGGGGATGTCGTGGTGGTCGGCTCCCTGGCCCGTACCCTGGGGTCACTCTTTAAAAGGGTGGATAATTGTTAATTTTATATGAGTTCGTGATGCCACCTGTGGTATCTGGTGAGAAGCACCAGCGCTGCAGCAGTCCACTGAGGCCCGTGATAAGGCAGCTCGATGGTATAGCTCCCCACAGGTGGAGCTAGGTCTCAGGGCAGCGTATGCAGGGGGAATGCAGGACAGGCGAGACCCAGCTGGGTCAGAGCAAGAACGGGAACGGACACGGTAGTCACTTCAGTACCTTTTACTGGAGGAAATTCAGGCACATCCCGGAGCACTGTAGGGTGAAGTGTGCATATCAGGATCCTCCCCAATGAGCGGGTGTAGGGCCTCCTGTTTCTTGCCTCTGCGTAGTAAGTTTCTGACCTGCCTGGAGCTAGGCCTAACTTTGTCTCTGTCCTGCGCTGGCTGACCTTGTGGTAGAGCCTTCTCTTGGAGTTCACGCTCCCAGTATGCGGGGCCTAAGCGTCTCCTGGCTCTGTTACGTATCAGCACCTTAGCGATCCTGGGACTTGTAGTTCTCCAGGGATTCCGGTTATGCCTTACTGGGTCATAGAGATCCCGGTAAGCTCGGGTTGAGCTGGTTAAGCTCCTCTGCCCCTTATGTACTAACTCGCCACTCGCCATCGGCCAACTCGGCCCCTCACTAGGCTATACACACTAACGGCAGCTTGCCGCGCTTCACCGATCTTATGGCACCGGCACACCTTAAGCTCTATCTGGGCTCCCTGAATCTAGCTAGCAGGAGCCTCGTGCTCCACTGCTGAACTATTAACTGAGTTCTCTAGACTAGACTGAGCTCCACTGCAGACTGACCACTCTTAGGCTTCTCTACTGCAGGAACTCTTCAGAGGAACTGAACTGCCTAGCTCCACCATCCCTATTTATATCCCTAACAGGCTCCCTCTGCTGGTCTGAGGTGGAAGGTGGAGATGTGTGAATGTTTATGGGGGTCTCTTGTGGAGGATTCCATCAATACACTCTTCTAGGATCTGTGATACCAAGCGCAGCGAGGCGTCACAGATGCTATTGACGACGAGGTTAGGTTGCGCCTTCCTGGACAGAGACGGACTACTGGAAGCACGTCAACAACTGCATCCTCGACCACAACTCTGCCTCTGACCACAAGTCGTAGTGGCTCTTCAGGTCGCATGGGCTCTAAGCCTTGCATAGCCTGGGCATTTATTCAGATCGATAAGGATGACCCAACTCGTGTTATCTGTAATATTTGTCACCAAAAGCTAAGTAGAGGCCAAAAAATCCATAGTTTGAGTACTTCATGCATGTACCGTCACATGGATATGAAGCATAAGTTACAGTGGGAAGCTCACTATGCTACAATGCGGCCTAGCAGGCTGGGCCAACCACCGTCTGCCCCATCTTGTGCATCCGCGGCCTCTTCATCCTCTGTGACTGGGGGGACAGTAGTCACACATGTTTTTGGATGCAGACCTGCCACCTCTTTACCTGCAACAGCCAGTGTGATTGGCAGGTCGTCAGTTCATTGGGAAGTGGAAATACCTGCTGGTGTTGAGCGCTCTCTGACATCGAGAGCACCACCTTTGGATCAAGGCAACCTAACATGTCCGCCTGCATCTTCCTCACAGACCAGCAGTTTGCCGGGGACACCCTACTCAACCCCGTCAAAGCACAACAACCTGCCCTCGGTCCCTCAGATGTGGACAAGTTAAAGACCATTTCCTCCTAGCCATGAGAAAGCTAAGAGGTTGAATTTCACCATCTGCAAGCTGTTGGCTACAGAAATGCTGCCTTTCCGCCTGGAGGACACAGTGGATTTTCGAGACCTTATGTCCGTCACAGTGCCCCAGTACCAGATGCCCAGTCGGCACTACTTCTCAAAGAAAGGTGTGCCTGCGCTACACCAGCATGTCACACACAACATCACCGCTTCTTTGAGAAACTCTGTGTGTGACAGGGTGCATTTCACCACAGACTCTTGGACGAGTAGGCATGGACAGGGGCGTTACATGTCGCTGACTGGGCACTGGGTAACTATGGTGACAGCAGGACAAGGGGCTGCTATCCAAGTCTTACCGTCCCCACGAGTTTTGCGTCAATCCTCTTTATCTCGAAGTTCCTCCACTGCTTCGTCCTCCTCAACCTCCTCTCGGTCCTCCACCTGCACCCAAAGCCTGTCTGGTAATGCCACCTGCTTTCTAACTGCGCAGAAGGAATCCTGCACACCTCCTTACTATGCTGGCAGCAGGGCTCAATGGCATCAGTGTTTACTTTGAAATGTCTGGGAAATGTGAGTCACACAGGTGAGGACTTGTGGTCAGCTCTGGAGACCCAGTTTCATGAATGGTTGTCTCCACTGGACCTGCAACCAGGGAAGGCCGTGTGCAACAATGCTGCAAACCTGGGTGCGGCCCTTCGCCGGGCAATGTCACACACGTGCCTTGTATGGCTCACGTGTTGAACCTGGTTGTCCATAAATTTTTAACCCACTATCCCGGACTAGATGGCCTTCTGCAGAGGGCACGGTCGCTGTGTGCTCACTTCCGCCGTTCGCATCCCGCAGCTCAGTGACTTACATCTCTACAGAAGTCGTTGGGCCTGCCAGTTCACCGGCTGAAATGCGATGTGCCGACAAGGTGGAATTCAACTCTGCACATGTTGCAGCGACTGTGGCAGCACCGACAAGCCCTGGTGCAATACGTTCTGACGTATAGCCTGGGCCAACGAGATCCAGAGGTGGGGCAAATCACACAGCAGGAGTGGTCTCAGATCAGGGACCTATGAAGTTGACGTGTCCCCTGGGCCGTGGGGTACCCGGAGCCTGGCCGGTAGACCCTGGGGGTTGTAGTCACTGTGGCGGTGACCCGGTCCGTGACCCAGGGCGGTCAATCCAACGGTAATTTGTATATATGGATTCTATAATGTCCGACTACGCCACCTGTGGAGTGCGGCCAAAAGGGCGGCCGCTGCGGAACAGTCCTCTGAAGCGGGTGGTTTTGCAGCAATGGTATTATTACTCACCACAGGAAGAGTGTAGCTTCACGGCAGTGTGGGTGGATGATGGTGGTTGTAGTGCAGGGAGTCAGTAATGAACACAGAGTCCGTGTGATGCAGTCCCAAGATCTTTACTCACAGTTATTGCAGTCCAGATTACAGGTACCAGAGCAATCTCACCCGTCGTGCTGTGCGTACTCAGTGAGGGGCTCAGTCCACCCCCAGATAGCTCCGGAGTACTAAGCAGGACCCCTTTCTGTGTGTCCTTTCTCTGGCCTTCTCCCTGCACCTCACACCCAGTGACACTTCTATCCGGTATCCTCGGGCCTTGGCGGGTGACTTGTGTTCCGTCCCCTGGGTCCTATGTGGCTACCTTCTTAGTGAGACTGGTGTGGACTTTTGCCTGCAGTACATGAAATGCTGCAGCCACCGGTTTCTAGTTGAGCCTTGCTGTTTCTCCTCTAGTTGAGGGACCGGTTCCCCTTATCTGGCCTGACCCCTCTACCTCCTGGTAGCAGTGGGAGTACAGGTGGCCTTCTGCACGGCCCGTAGCCCTAGGGTCCCTTCGGTTCCTGGAGCCTTCCTGCTCCCACTCCTCTCTTCTCTCCTTCAGTCCTGGGCCTCCCAGGCCAGGCCCGCCTCCGGAGCAGAGCTCATGCCGAGCCTCTGCTCCTGTCACTTTTCCTCCTCTGACTGGCTTGCTCTTCCTAAGATAGCTTCCTATTTATACTCTCCCTGTCATGTGCTCCCCTAAGCTGCTCCCCTAAGCACCCACAACATAGGACCCTCCAACCAGCTAGGGTGCTCTGGGACTGTGCTCTCCCTTAGGAGCAATCTCGCCCTACCCCCACTGCGGGTATGTGTTGGATGCAGGTGTTAGGGTCCCGAGCCATACGCCTTCCTTACCTGAGGGTGAGATACCACACCTCTGGGTGAGAAGCAGTAACTCTGTGGCGACTGAACCCTCAGGGGCGCCACACACCCTTCTGCACAGTTTTGAAATGGCGACAAAGATGTTTAGTGATGACGACGATGCCATTATCAGCATGACTATTCCGGTGATTTACATGCTGGAGCACACATTAAACAGAATTCAGAGTCAGGTGGTGGGACAAGAGGAGGTGGAGGAAGTAGAGGAGGAGTCGTATGCGGAAGGGATAACATCTCCAAGGTCCAGACGGTTGGCAGCACCAAGGCGGCAGGCATGGGAGGGTGGGGGAGAGGGATTAACCAGGGCGCATGGTAGCAGCCAAACTGTTGAGGAAGGTGCAGGAGCCGAGGAAGAAGTGGAGGATGAACTGGCGATGGGCATGGAAGACTCATCAGATGAGGGAGACCTTGATCACATTTCTGTTGTGCGAGGTTGGGGGGGAGAGAGCAGAGGAAGGAAGCATGATTCTTACCTCGCTACCAACACAACAAGGACTTGGTCCTCCTGGATGCGCAAGACACATGAGTGCCTTCTTGCTGCACTACCTGCAACATGACCCTCAGATTGCAGAATTCTAAGTAATCCCGACTACTGGGTTGCCACACTATTAGATCCCCGGTACAAAAGTAAATTTGCAAAAATAATTCCTGCCATAAAAAGGGATTGACGCATGCAGGAGTATCTGCAGACGCTGTTGCAGAATCTTACATGTGCTTTTCCACAAAACACCAGTGGTGCACGAAGTGAATCTCACAGTTCTAACTTGCCAACCGTGGGAATGTCGAGTCTTCATCACTCAAACCGTAACAATAACACAGTATCTGCTGGTAACAGCAATTTTGTGGAATCGTTTCACCACTTTTTTAGACCATCCTTTGCAAGGCCACAGGAAACAAGAAGTCTGACACATAGTCAATGCCTAGAGAGGATGGTGCAGGAGTATCTCCAAGTGAACATCGAAGCCATGACTGTGTCACTGGACCCTTGCTCATTTTGGTATTCCAATCTGGAAAAATGGCCGGAGCTCGCCACTCACGCCTTGGAGATCTTGTCATGCCCTGCAGCCAGTGTTCTCTCTGAACGTGTGTTCAGCGCTGCTGATGGTGTGCTGACAGATAAGCGCACACAGCTGTCCACTGAGAATGTAGACAGACTCACGTTCATAAAGATGAACAAATCATGGATTCGCAAGGACTTTTCTAACCCTGTGTTATCCTTGGGAGACTAAAAGCTTGAGGATTTGGTAATATCACCTCACCAACCGTTTTAAGCAACTGTGGGGCAATTGATGCCACTTAACCCTAGAACGCATGACCATAAAAATCTACACTTTCATATACCTGGGGCCTTTTAGGCCCATGTGCAAATAACATGGAATAACTCAAACTCAAATGACAAACAACTACAGTGCCTACAAGTAGTATTCAACCCCCTGCAGATTTAGCTGGTTGACACATGCGGAATTAACTTGGCATTGTGACATTTGTACTGTAGATCAGCCTGGAAGTGGGAAATGCACTGCAGCAAATATTGTTTTTGTTTTATTTATTTATTTTTTTTAAAAACGTTAAAAGTTAATTCAGAGTGTCATTTATTATTCAACCCCTCAAACCACAAGAATTCTGTTTGGTCCCCCTAAAGTATTAAGAAGTAGTTCAGGCACCAAGAATAATGAGCTTCACATGTGTGGATTAAAGATCTCTTTTTCCAGCCTTTTCTGACTATTTAAGACCCTCCCCAAACTTGTGAACAGCACTCAGACATGGTCAACATGGGAAAGACAAAGGAGCATTCCAAGGCCATCAGAGACAAGATCGTGGAGGGTCACAAGGCTGGCAAGGGGTACAAAACCCTTTCCAAGGAGTTGGGCCAACCTGTCTCCACTGTTGGGAGCATCATCCGTAAGTGGAAGGCTTATGGAACTACTGTTAGCCTTCCACGGCCAGGACAGCCTTTGAAAGTGTTCTCCCGTGCCGAGGCCAGGCTTGTCCGAAGAGTCAAGGCTAACCCAAGGACAACAAGGAAGGAGCTCCGGGAAGATCTCATGGCAGTGGGGACATTGGTTTCAGTCAATACCATAAGTAACGTACTCCACCGCAATGGTCTCCGTTCCAGACGAGCCTGTATGGTACCTTTACTTTCAAAGCGTCATGTCAAGGCTCGTCTACAGTTTGCTCATGATCACTTGGAGGACTCTGAGACAGACTGGTTCAAGGTTCTATGGTCTGATGAGACCAAGATAGAGATCTTTGGTGCCAACCATACACGTGACGTTTGGAGACTGGATGGCACTGCATACGACCCCAAGAATACCATCCCTACAGTCAAGCATGGTGGTGGCAGCATCATGCTGTGGGGCTGTTTCTCAGCCAAGGGGCCTGGCCATCTGGTCCGCATCCATGGGAATATGGATAGCATGGCCTACCTGGAGATTTTGGCCAAGAACCTCCGCTCCTCCATCAAGGATCTTAAGATGGGTGGTAATTTCATCTTCCAACAAGACAACGACCCAAAGCACACAGCCAAGAAAACCAAGGCCTGGTTCAAGAGGGAAAAAGTCAAGGTGTTGGAGTGGCCTAGTTAGTCTCCTGACCTTAACCCAATTGAAAACTTGTGGAAGGAGCTCAAGAATAAAGTCCACATGAGACACCCAAAGAACCTAGATAACTTGGAGAAGATCTGCATGGAGGAGTGGGCCAAGATAACTCCACAGACCTGTGCCGGCCTGATCAGGTCTTATAAAAGACGATTATTAGCTGTAATTGCAAACAAGGGTTATTCCACAAAATATTAAACATAGGGGTTGTATAATAATTGACCCACACTTTTATGTTTAAAATTTAATAAAATTCAACTGAGCAACATAACTTTTTGGTTTGTAAGATTTATGCTTCTGTTCATAAAACCTACTCTCGTTTGCAGTTTGAAGGCTCTAACTTATTTGCATCTTATCAAAGCAGCTAAATCTGCAGGGGGTTGAATACTACTTGTAGGCACTGTATATACATGAAGAATACCTAGAGTTTCAAAATTCTAACTAAAGTAATCTTGCAGAAAATAGAAAACAATTAACAGGGCGGGACTGCGAGGCCCCAGGTATGCGTTCTAGGGTAAAGTGGTGTCTGTGCCACAATTTTAGGAAAAAATGGAGACTCTTTTTGGAGTCTCCTTGCTGTGTCTTACATGACGTTGGCATCGTCAATTCCAGGTGGGTTGGGTCGCTCTCCCCCCCTTTTACCTGTAAGAAACTACATACACTATGGCTTGGGGTAACACAGATGGTTGAGTCTGAAGAGTTGTTTACTCAGAGGTCTGCTCCAAATCCTCAGTGTCTGCTAGTCAGCGTAGAATTTTTAACTGCATCTAGCCTAGGCAATACTTTGGGCGTAGTAGCCCAGCTGCGAAGCAAGCTGCACCGCCTGTGTATCTAATAAGAATTTTTAAATGCATCTAGCCTAGGCAGACTGTGGGGACCCCCAACCAAACCCAGACGCTCAGCCCCCCTACCGCCCCCCTTTCCTTGACAATACAATAATGTAACTCTTACAACTGGATGGGTGAGGATCGGTCACAGCTTTATTAACTCTTTATACTCATTCCATTAGAAAGGCATTTTATTTCTAAAATAATTCAGCTTGTTGCAGCATGCCCTGGGTCTCCACTCCGGCAACTTGGCCAACAAGTGTAACTCTCCAACATGTCCTTTCTATTTCCAGGCCACGGAGGATCCTGCGTACTCGTATGCAGGACTCTGACCCCCACCCATCACTCTTAACGCTTGTTCCACTCCGTCCTGGAGTCCTGACAGGAATATGTCCAGTCCAATATCAATTAAGTGAACACCGTCGGGCCGTATGAGGCCTGCTTTATCTCCTTCCAGTTGTCGGTGTCGTACCACTACACCGCCTCTGTCTCTTCTAAATTTTGTCATCCGAATATTTATTACCCGCCTTGTCCGTTCGATGGCCATGATGTCTCGCGCAACTTGCCATACCGCTATCGGCACAATCTCTGACCATACTATAGCTAGTTTTGTGAAAAATTCTCTGAAGCGCTCAGAGTCTAGTTTCATTATTGCCATTAGTTATACGCTCTTGTGATGACCTAGGTTGCTTCCCCCGGCCTGTATAACTAAGATGACCGGACATCTTGCCTCTCGCCCTACCTTGATTACCTCCATTAGTACCTGTGGCCATAGCAGGCCTCTAATACCTCTCCAGTTGAAATATGTGTTATGAAACTCTAATTTCCTCCCGCCTTGGCGGACTTTCGCCCTTTAATCTGCCCAATATATACGAGTGGCCTATCACCCACACTGTTGGCTTAGCGTCACCTGTAAAAGAAACAAACCACGTTCGAATAACAAGTCCGGTCTTATGTATCTTGCCAAACACGTGGATCGCCATCTCCCTATCCTCTGAACTTCCGTTTCTGACAGTCCTGCTCTTGCTGCTTCCGTGGCCGCGCCTATGCGGAATGAGTGTGTCCCGTAATCTTTGGGGTGGTTCCCTGCTGATGTTATGCCTTTACTAAATATAGCTTGGAACTGGTATCTTGATAATGGCGTCCCATCAATGTGTGATAGGAAGAAATTACTTTGTGATCTGATGGTTAGATATGTTTTTACTATTGTTACCCGACTCAGTGTACCCTTTGTCGGTTGTAGAAGTACCCAAGTGCCCCTGCCCGCTGGAACCGTTTTCGATTTGTGTATGCGTAGACGTATTGCATTATTGGCTATGACTACATCCTGGTGTAATAAGCCTCCACTGGTGCTAATTTTGGATTGAGGGACTAATTCGCTTATGCATAGCGCCCCGAAGAAGGCGATCACAAATGCAGTAGACAGTAGTGTTGCTTCAAATTGTGAGTGTCATGTTAATGGTGTTAGGGATATGATGTGAGAAATCCGTTTTAGTGACACGGGACGGGACGTCTACACTCCTGACTTGGCTGACCCATTTTCCACCCTTTTATGGATTGTCTGATGATGAATCTTTGTCACATCTCCCCAATAGAGATGAGCGTTGTTCTACTCGAACTGTTCGCCAATCTCAAATTCGAGCTGTTTTGGGCGGTGTTCACGCTGTTCGGCGAACACGAACAATTTGAGAAAAATTCGGCTGTTCGAGGTTATGTTCGATAACTGTTCGTGCACCAAAATCATAACTGGATTTTTTCTCAGTAATGATGAAAATTAATGTTAATACGCAGTTTGAGTGTGCAGCGGGGTGGGGGGAGGGGCAGGGGATGGATCTCTGCAGGAACAATGAAGATCTCCATTTTTTTTTCTCTTTCCCGCATTTGCAGTGGGGAGGTGCAATCTGTCAGCCTATCAGCAGCGCACACACGGAGCGAAGTGCTTTTTTTCACACAAGCAAGGGCATGTGTCCTTGGCAGTGTATGTCACATGTCCTTGCCCTATAAGACCAAGCCATTTTTTCCGTCGCCACCATTTTCTCACTGCTGCAGCTGCGTGTTAGACGGCACCGCTGTTGCTGTGTGCGCTATACCTTGTTAATTTCAAGCCAATTTTCGCACAAATATACAGATAGCTTGGGAGTAGGGAATAGTTGTGATTGCAGTCCTTTTAAGGACTAGGTTACAGCATTTCCTACGACTTTTATCAGGGAGGTCTGTGCTCTTAAATAGATAGGTTGTGGGAGTAAAGACTAATTGTAATTGGAGTCCTTTTCAGGACTAGGTTACATCAGTTCCTATCAGGTTTTGCCAGGCAGGTCTGTGCCAGTGCTGTGCAAGTTTTTTTCACAGCATTTGGCTGAATCTAGCAAAGCTAATCCTTTTTGGCCTATTGCAGAGTGTGTTAGTCAGTGGAGTAGCCTATCTGTGTTGCAAGATATACCACCTGTGTATAGAATACCAATTTTTTTACTACACCTAGTGAAGTAAAATCTTTTGGGCATAGCATCATTCTATTAGTCCATCTATACTGACCTCCATCAGGTTGCAAATTAAAACTAATTTTTATCTGCATCTACAGTACCTCTGAAAAAATATTTCGGCTTCTAGCTGTGTGTGGGACTTGTTGTATTAGTCCATCTATACTGACCTCCATCAGGTTGCAAATTAAAAATAATTTTTATCTGCATCTACAGTACCTCTGAAAAAATATTTGGGCTTCTAGCTGTGTGTGGGACTTGTTGTATTAGTCCATCTATACTGACCTCCATCAGGTTGCAAACTGAATATATTTTTTTCTGCATCTACCTCTGAAAAAATATTTGGGCTTCTAGCTGTGTGTGGGACTTGTTGTATTAGTCCATCTATACTGACCTCCATCAGGTTGCAAACTGAATATATTTTTTTCTGCATCTACCTCTGAAAAAATATTGGGCTTCTATCTGTGTGTGGGACTTGTTGTATTAGTCCATCTATACTGACCTCCATCAGGTTGCAAACTGAATATATTTTTTTCTGCATCTACCTCTGAAAAAATATTGGGCTTCTAGCTGTGTGTGGGTCTTGTTCTATTAATCCATCTATACTGACCTCCATCAGGTTGCAAACTGAATATAATTTTTTTCTGCATCTAGCTCTGAAAAAATATTTGGCCTTCTAGCAGTGTGTCGGACTTTCTCTATTAGTCCATCTATACTGACCTCCATCAGGTTGCAAATTAAAACTAATTTTTATCTGCATCTACAGTACCTCTGAAAAAATATTTGGGCTTCTAGCTGTGTGTGGGACTTGTTGTATTAGTCCATCTATACTGACCTCCATCAGGTTGCAAACAGAATATAATTTTTTTCTGCATCTAGCTCTGAAAAAATATTTGGGCTTCTAGCTGTGTGTGGGACTTGTTGTATTAGTCCATCTATACTGACCTCCATCAGGTTGCAAATTAAAAATAATTTTTATCTGCATCTACAGTACCTCTGAAAAAATATTTGGCCTTCTAGCTGTGTGTGGGACTTGTTGTATTAGTCCATCTATACTGACCTCCATCAGGTTGCAAACTGAATATATTTTTTTCTGCATCTACCTCTGAAAAAATATTTGGGCTTCTAGCTGTGTGTGGGACTTGTTGTATTAGTCCATCTATACTGACCTCCATCAGGTTGCAAACTGAATATATTATTTTCTGCATCTACCTCTGAAAAAATATTGGGCTTCTAGCTGTGTGTGGGACTTGTTGTATTAGTCCATCTATACTGACCTCCATCAGGTTGAAAACTGAATATATTTTTTTCTGCATCTACCTCTGAAAAAATATTGGGCTTCTAGCTGTGTGTGGGTCTTGTTCTATTAATCCATCTATACTGACCTCCATCAGGTTGCAAACTGAATATAATTTTTTTCTGCATCTAGCTCTGAAAAAATATTTGGCCTTCTAGCAGTGTGTCGGACTTTCTCTATTAGTCCATCTATACTGACCTCCATCAGGTTGCAAATTAAAACTAATTTTTATCTGCATCTACAGTACCTCTGAAAAAATATTTGGGCTTCTAGCTGTGTGTGGGACTTGTTGTATTAGTCCATCTATACTGACCTCCATCAGGTTGCAAACTGAATATATTTTTTTCTGCATCTACCTCTGAAAAAATATTGGGCTTCTAGCTGTGTGTGGGACTTGTTGTATTAGTCCATCTATACTGACCTCCATCAGTTTGCAAACTGAATATATTTTTTTCTGCATCTACCTCTGAAAAAATATTGGGCTTCTAGCTGTGTGTGGGACTTGTTGTATTAGTCCATCTATACTGACCTCCATCAGGTTGCAAACTGAATATATTTTTTTCTGCATCTACCTCTGAAAAAATATTGGGCTTCTAGCTGTGTGTGGGACTTGTTGTATTAGTCCATCTATACTGACCTCCATCAGTTTGCAAACTGAATATATTTTTTTCTGCATCTACCTCTGAAAAAATATTGGGCTTCTAGCTGTGTGTGGGACTTGTTGTATTAGTCCATCTATACTGACCTCCATCAGGTTGCAAACTGAATATATTTTTTTCTGCATCTAACCCAGCCAATAGTTTTGGCCTAATACCACAGTTTGGCCACTCAGCTCTGCTCGGTTACCATCCATTGTTTTTTTGTGCAAACAACTCCAGAGTTGTGAATTAGTTAACCACCAAAATGAGTGGAAAATGGCCTGCTGCTGGTGGAAAGAGGAATAGGCGTGTTGGGAACGGGATAAAAGATTGTGTCCGTGGGGTAGGTGTTAAAGCAACAGTAACATCTGCAGAAGAATGACCATCTTCCAGCCAAACTAAAATGTCTACTTCTTTTAGCAGACAATGTGATAAGATCCCTTTCTTACGGCCACGCCAATCGCTACAAATTCCAGATGAGGCACAAAAACAGCAGGTGCTTCAACGGATATCAAGTGCTCCTTTAAGTGGGCTCTCCTCCACATCAACTTCAACATCACAAATACTCCAGTCCTCAAAGGTGTCACCCAAATCGCACTTGCTTCCTCACAGCTCCCAAATCTCCAGCTGCCCGTCTGAGTATGAGGTAGAACAGATGGTTGAGTCTGCAGAGCTGTTTACTCATACTATAGCCTGGGAATCAGAGGTCGACTCCAGCGCTTCTGTGAATCCAGACGAGGGAATGATCTGCACTGATGCCCAGAATCTTTATGAGTCGGATCCAGGACCAGACGCACAAGGTTCTCACCATAATGTAGACCCTCATTCCCAAACTGTAACTCCTGTTGGTGGAGACAATGAGGAAGACGATGATAAGACTCAAATACCTGATTGGAGCGACAACTTTAGTTTTTTGTCAGGGCAGGAACAGGTTGGCTCTGAGGACGACGGGTGTGATAACACACAGAGTGATGATGATGAGGTTGGAGATCCCACTTACTGTCAACCCACAGTCAGCCAAGAGATGAGGCCAGCAGAGGAGGTGGAGGAAGATGCTAGTGACGACGAGGTCAGGTTGCGCCTTCCTGGACAGAGACGTAGTACTGGAAGCACGTCAACAACTGCATCCTCAAACACAACTCTGCCTCTCACCACAAGTCGTGGTGGCTCTTCAGGTCGCATGGGTGCTAAGCCTTGCATAGCCTGGGCATTTTTTCAGATCGATAAAGATGACCCAACTCGTGTTATCTGTAACATTTGTCAGCAAAAGCTAAGTAGAGGCCAAAAAATACATAGTTTGAGTACTTCATGCATGAACCGGCACATGGACATGAAGCATAAGTTGCAGTGGGAAGCTCAGTGTGCTACAATGCGGCCTAGCCGGCCGGGCCAACCACCGTCTGCCATATCTTGTGCATCCGCGGCCTCTTCATCCTCTGTGACTGGGGGGACAGCAGTCACACCTGTTTTGGGGCGCAGACCTGCCACCTCTTTACCCGCAACAGCCAGCGTGATTGGCAGGTCATCATTTTCTTTGGAGGTGGTAACAGCAGCTGGTGTTGAGCGCTGTCCGACATCGATAGCACCACCTTTGGATCAAGGCAACCTAACATGTCCGCCTGCATCTTCCTCACAGACCGGCAGTTTGCCGGGGACACCCTTATCAACCCCGTCTAAGCACAATAGCCAGCCCTCGGTCCCCCAGATGTGGACAAGTAAAAGACCATTTCCTCCTAGCCATGAGAAAGCTAAGAGGTTGAATTTCACCATCTGCAAGCTCTTGGCTACAGAAATGCTGCCTTTCCGCCTGGTGGACACAGAGGATTTTCGAGACCTTATGTCCGTCGCAGTGCCCCAGTACCAGATGCCCAGTCGGCACTACTTCTCAAAGAAAGGTGTGCCTGCGCTCCACCAGCATGTCGCGCACAACATCACCGCTTCTTTGAGAAACTCTGTGTGTGACAGGGTGCATTTCACCACAGACACTTGGACGAGTAGGCATGGACAGGGGCGTTACATGTCGCTGACTGGGCACTGGGTAACTATGGTGACAGCAGGACAAGGGGCTGCTGTCCAAGTCTTGCCGTCCCCACGAGTTGTGCGTCAATCCTCTTTATGTCATTTTTCCTCCACTGCTTCTGCCTTCTCAACCTCCTCTCGGTCTTCCACCTGCACCCAAAGCCTGTCTGGTCATGCCACAAGCTTTCTAACTGCGCAGAAGGGATCCTGCACACCTCCTTACTATGCTGGCAGTAGGGCTCAACGTCATCAGGCGGTTTTTACATTGTCTGGGAAATGTGAGTCACACAGCTGAGGAGTTGTGGTCAGCTCTGGAGAACCAATTTCATGAATGGTTGTCTCCACTGGACCTGAAACCAGGGAAGGCCGTGTGCGACAATGCTGCAAACCTGGGTGCGGCCCTTCGCCGGGGCAATGTCAAACACGTGCCTTGTATGGCTCACGTGTTGAACCTGGTTGTCCAGCAATTTTTAGCCCACTATCCCAGACTAGATGGCCTTCTGCAGAGGGCACGGTCGCTGTGTGCTCACTTCCGCCGTTCGCATCCCGCAGCTCAGCGACTTACATCTCTACAGAAGTCGTTGGGCCTGCCACTTCACCGGCTAAAATGCGATGTGCCTACCCGGTGGAATTCAACTCTGCACATGTTGCAGCGACTGTGGCAGCACCGACAAGCCCTGGTGCAATACGTTCTGACGTATAGCCTGGGCCAACGAGATTCAGAGGTGGGGCAAATCACGCTGGAGGAGTGGTCTCAGATCAGGGACCTATGCACCCTTCTGCACAGTTTTGAAATGGCGACGAAGATGTTTAGTGCTGACGATGCCATTATCAGCATGACTATTCCGGTGATTTACATGCTGGAGCACATGTTAAACAGAATTCGGAGTCAGGTGGTGGCACAAGAGGAGGTGGAGGAAGTAGAGGAGGAGGAGTTGTATGCGGAAGGGCTAACATCTGCAAGGTCCAGACGGTCGGCAGCACCAAGGCGGCAGGCATGTGAGGGTGGGGGAGATGGTTTTACCAGGGTGCATGGTAGCAGCCAAACTAGTGAGGAAGGTGCAGGAGCCCAGGAAGAAGTGGAGGACGAACTGATGGAAGACTCATCAGATGAGGGAGACCTTGATCACATTTCTGTTGTGCGAGGTTGGGGGGAGAGGACAGAGAAAGGAAGCATGATTGTTACCTCGCCACCAACACAACAGGGACTTGGTGCTCCTGGATGCGCAACACACATGAGTGCCTTCTTGCTGCACTACCTGCAACATGACCCTCGAATTGTGAGAATTAGAAATAATCCTGACTACTGGGTTGCCACACTGTTAGATCCCCGGTACAAAAGTAAATTTGCAGAAATTATTCCTGCCATAGAAAGGGATGCATGCATGCAGGAGTATCAGCAGAGACTATTGCAGAATCTTACATGTGCTTTTCCACAAAATACCAGTGGTGCACGTAGTGAATCTCACAGTTCCAACTTGCCAACCGTGGGACCGTCAAGTGTTCAGCACTCAAACCGTAACAGAACCAGAGTATCTGGTGGTAACATCAATTTTGCGGAATCATTTCACCACTTTTTTAGCCCATCCTTTGCAAGGCCACAGGAGACAAGAAGTCTGACACATAGTCAACGCCTAGAGACGATGGTACAGGAGTATCTCCAAGTAAACATTGAAGCCACGACTGTGTCACTGGACCCTTGCTCTTTTTGGGCTTCCAATCTGGATAAATGGCCGGAGCTAGCCACTTACGCCTTGGAGATCTTGTCATGCCCCGCAGCCAGCGTTCTGTCTGAACGTGTGTTCAGCGCTGCTGGTGGTGTGCTGACAGATAAGCGCACGCGGCTCTCCACTGATAATGTAGACAGACTCACGTTCATAAAGATGAACAAATCATGGATCCGAAACGACTTTTCTACCCCTGTGTCATCCTGGGGAGAGTAAAAGCTTGATGATTGTTTAAAATCACCCTACCAACCGTTTTAAGCTTTCAAATTACTAATCATGTTTATCTGTATCTTGACTGGAAAATAATTTGGGCTTTGTAGCAGTGTGCAGCACTGATCCTATTAGGCCATCTATAATAAGCTCCACCAGATTTAAAATTAAAAATAATTTTTAGCTGCATCTAGCCCGGAAATTAATTTTGGGGCTCCGAGATGCGCAAGACACATAAGTGCCTTCTTGCTGCACTACCTGCAGCATGACCCTCATATTGTCAGAATTCGAAGTAATCATGACTACTGGGTTGCCACACTCTTAGATCCCCCAAACTTTTCGATCAACCTTTTCATTTTAATAAAGACCAAAAAAATGGTCATTTTTGAAATTATAAGCATTAGCAGGTTGTTAGAAACTGAAATCAAACAGTTTTCAACTCAAAACTTTATTCTAGGTGATGTTACATTTTCACATAGGACCCCTTGTTCGAAAGGAGCTTCTGAACTCTCTCGTCCATTGAATTTGTCAGGTTTTGGATGGTTTCTGCTTCAATTGTTTTGCATGAGGATAGAATACCCTCCCAGAGCTGTTGCTTAGATGTGAACTGCCTCCTGCCATCATAGACACTCCTTTTAATGATGCTCCAAAGGTTCTGAATGGGGTAGAGGTCAGGGGAGCATGGGGGTCACACCATAAGTTTGTCCCCTTTTATGCCCATATCAGCCAGAGATGCAGATGTTTTATGTGCAGCATGAGATGGTGCATTATCATGCAGAAAAATGATCTTGCTGTGAAATACACGGTTCTTCTTCTTGAACCATGGCAGGAAGTGCTGTTTGAGAAAATCCACATACATTATGGAGTTCATCTTTAGCGCCTTCAGGGATCCTAAAGGGGCCGACAATCTCTCTCCCCATGATTCCAGCCCAAAACATTACTCCACCTCCTCCTTGTTGGCGCTGTAGCCGTGT
Source organism: Phyllobates terribilis (assembly GCF_046119375.1). NCBI lineage: Eukaryota > Metazoa > Chordata > Amphibia > Anura > Dendrobatidae > Phyllobates > Phyllobates terribilis. Next base: position 1,187,889,676 of record NW_027362761.1, on the reverse strand, counting down.
TTGCGTGGGGTGTCCATCAACCAGCCATCCTCCACTCCATCCATCTGGACCATCGAGCGCTGCACGGCACTCATCCGTGAACAAAACAGTTTTGAAATCAGTCTTCATGTAATGTTTGGCCCACTGGAGCCGTTTCTGCTTGTGTGAAGTGGATAGAGGAGGTCGACAGGATGGCGTATGCACAGCTGCAAACCTCTGAAGGACCCTGCATCTTGTTGTTCGGGGGACGTTGGAGGCACAAGCAGCTTCAAAAACTTGTCTCCTGCTATGACAAGGCTTTTTTGCCGCTGCTCTTTCAACCTGACGTAATTGCCTGTAGGAAAGAGTCCTCAATTTGCCCTTATCAGCACGCACACGTGTGTACTGTGAATCAGCTACATACTTCTTGATTGCCAAGACACTTCATCCTGATCATCGCACAATGTTGATTGTAGTCATGCCTTGACCTAAACACTCCACAATTTGTTGCTTCTCAGCAGCCGACACATCCTTTTTCTTTCCCATTTTGGCAGAAAATGTAGGCTGCTGAATAATGTGAGAGAGCCTTCTTAAGTAGTCTTGCCTTTCATTGGACACACCTGCCAAACTAATTAGCACTGGTGTCTGCAATTGCTTACAGTGATATAAAGAGCCCTGACACACATCACCATCAATGAGTTTAACTGACAAACAAACAAATTCTTCCCTTATCACTCCTAAACACTTTTTGCATAATAATTTGGAACACAGTGTACATGTGCTTTTCCACAAAACACCAGTGGTTCACGTAGTGAATCTTACAGTTCTAACTTGCCAACCGTGGTCTGTATGGAGATGTTCAATAAAGGGCCAAAATTAAGATAACATAGATGGGAGAGGTCTCTATGAATAGGAATTCCTAAGTATTTGATACCCTGTGAGGGCCAGGCAAAGGGAAAGTTGGACTGGATGGAATCCTATATGGATTTGGGGAGGGAGACATCGAGGGCCTCAGACTTCGCTGCATTGATTTTAAAATTTGACCATGTAACAAAGTGATCTATTTCAGCCATAACAGCATGGATGGATATATGTGATTGAGTGATATATACTAGGACATCATCAGCAAATAGAGAGCACTTGTACTCGGTGCCTCCCACCTCAATCCACCTAATATTGGGGTTATGGCGAATTGATGAGAGCAGGTGCTCCGTCACTAGGATGTATAAGAGAGGGGACAGAGAACATCCCTGCCTTGTCCCATTGGTGATTGTGAAAGGTGATGAAAATGTTCTGACGCGCCCCCTGGGCCTTGGGACACCCGGAGCCAGACCCTTTTTGGTGGATGCTGGTGGTTGTAGTCTCCGTGGCGGCAACCCGGTTCCGTGGCTCAGGGCGGTCAAACCAGTGGCGGAACTATTTATGTGGTTTTGATGTTTAAATGTCCGACTACGCCACCCGTGGATTGCGGTCAGAGTGAACCGCCGCTCCAGGGCAGACCGCTGAGGCTGGTGTTGTGGGTGCAGCAGAGCGTAGCATAACTCCCCACGGGAGGAGTATAGCCTCAGGGCAGTGTATGCGGAGGATGGGGGTGATGGTGCAGGGCAGCAGCAGTAATGACACGGAGTCAGTGATGCAGTCCAGGGCCTTTACTCACAGTTCTTATTATCCAGACCACGTCTGCAGGTAACGGCTGACCACGTCGTACTGTGCTCACCAGGTGAGGGGCTCAGACAACTCCCAGATAACTTTGGAGTGCTTCACAGGACCCCCTTTGTGTGTCCTTTGTCTGGCCTTTCTTACCAACCCTTCTGTCCGGCTGCCTCGGGCCTCCTATTGGTAAACTTGGCGCCAGTTTCCCTGACCCTATGTGGTGCCTTCCTAGCGGGTGTAGCGAGGGGCTGCGCCACATAAAATGTCACAGCCTCCTGTTTCTAGCTGAGGGTCGTTTCCTGCCTCCACTAGTTTCGGGGACCGGTCTCCCCCTTTGGCCTGACCCCTCCACGCAGGTGGATTCTGGCGTGCGGTGGCGACTCGCCCATCCGCACCCCTGAGATCCCTTCGTTCCTCGTTCCTGGAGCCTTCTCCGCTCCTCTTCCTTCCTTCTCCCTCTTCCAGGCCTGGGCCTCTGTTACTAGGCCCGCCTCCGGAGCAGAGCTCATGCAGAGCCCCTGCTCCCTGCCACTTCTGCTCAGACTTCTCTGCACTGAACTAAGATGGTGCCCACCTTTTATACTCCCTTCTCAATGCACCCAGGAACTGCTTCCTCCCTGCTCCTGCACTACAGGGTTCCCCTTCCTCAGTGTTCCCTCCCCCCACTCCAGCCAGGGACAGGGACTGTCGTGCCCATCTCAGGGGCATATTGGTCGCCCTGCCCCACGGCAATGTGGTGTAATGCATGCAGGTGTCGGGTCCTGATCCACACTACATCCTTACCTGAGAGTGAGATATCACACCTCTGGGTGAGGTGCAATACCTCTGTAGCAACCGAGCCCTCAGGGTGCTACAGTTCCATTTATCTTCAGCCTAGGTGACGTATTGCGATACAGGGCCGGTATTTTGGCTATAAAAGGGTCCCCTAGACCCCTACCCCAAGCTTTTTAAGAGAATCATATATGGCGTGCCAGGAGACTCTATGGAATGCTTTCTCAGCATCCAACGAGAGTATCTAATTACAAATTTTTAACTGCATCTAGCCCAGGAAATACTTTGTGCCTAGTAGCAGGGTCTGCTAGTCAGCGGATTATCCCGGCTGTTAAGCAAGCTACACCACCTGTAGTTTGGACACTTCATTTTTTCAAAGGAAATGCTTCGGGACCACGGGATACTCAGTGAAGAGCATCAGGAGGCACCCCAAGGCATAGGGACTGGGACTGGCAGTAGGATGCCTTGCAGTGGACAGCCGAGCTCGATCCTTATAAAAGCTTTTTAACTGCAGCAGCTTTAGTGGACGCTACTGGAGCTGGAATTACGCGGCTGCTGGCATGAGACTTGCCCTCCAATAGATCCTTGTAAATGGATTTAAAGTGTATTCATTCAAATTAGACAGACAATTTAAATTAAAAAGCTTAGAGCTGCCTCCACCACATGTGGGCTCGCTCGACCCACCAGCGGACAGGCACCAGTATTGGGAGAGGGGGGCTGGCCATCAGGGTTCACCGCGGCTCTGGCACAAACCCGGCGACACGGAGGTGGCACGGGCAGGAGCGGACTGGCCGTGTCGGCTTCTCACTTTTTGGATTTTAGAAGGGCATGACATGCCTATATCTGTGTCTCCCCCTCCTTTTACTCCTCCACCTCTTTTATTTTCGCATGACTATATGTACTTGTCAATTTTCCATGTGTTAGTTATGTCTTCTGAGCAGTTTGTCAGCTTTTGGACACCTTTGAAGGTGTTTTCTATGTGTTTCTATGTGTTTTTGTTTGCCTGCCATTGGTTTTAACGGTGTTCGAAGGTGTTCGACGAACAGTTCGACGAACAGTTCGGCGAACACACGGGTGTTCGACGAACCGAACCGAACTCGAACACTACGGGGGTGGCTCAACACTACTCCCCAATTCAGTAGTTGGAAGTGAAATGCTACTCTGGTCAGACACCGCTGCGCTGACGCCCCTGATATGCCCCTCATCATTAGCTGGTGGAGAAATTCTATGGTGACTTGTGATCTGGCTTGTTCACATTGGTCAACCCGTCTGCCTGCTACTAGTCGTGTCCACTCTTCCCATGCCTTACCGTATTCTTGCCACGTCGATGGGGCAACTGACGCTCTGATTAATGGCATCAACTATTCGCCACTAGATCCCATAGGGAAGGTGGGCAACTGTTGTCCCGATGGGTGGGCGTTGTGGAAGAGCTCTGTGAAAATCTGCCAATTGAATTGTTATAAAGCGTTAGCAGCAGCTTTAGACCCCTCAGCATAGTGGCTAGCGCGGACCCATACATTGTGTTTTAGGCACAGGAATGCTAGCCTGGGTAGTAGGCCTAGCACTGGGAGAGACGATGATGCCATCTTATTAATGCAGTGCGCTAGGCTGGTGTTTTTTGTTATGAAGCGTATATTTTTGTAAGCCAGGAGCGCGCCCCATATTTCTATTGCTACCACTATTGGGAAGAAAAATTATTTTCAGGGCTAGATGCAGCTAAAAATTATTATTAATTGAAAAGCTGGTGGAGCTTGGTATAGATGGCCTAATACAATGAGTCCCACACACTGCTAGAAGGCCAAATATTTTTTCAGAGATAGATGAAAAAAAAAATGATATTCAGTTTGCAACCTGATGGAGGTCAGTATAGATGGACTAATAGAACAAGTCCCACACACTGCTAGAAGGCCAAATATTTTTTTCAGAGCTAGATGCAGACAAAAAAATATTTTGAATTTGCAACCTGATGGAGGTCAGTATAGATGGACTAATAGAACAAGTCCCACACACTGCTAGAAGGCCAAATATTTTTTCAGAGCTAGATGCAGATAAAAATTATTTTGAATTTGCAACCTGATGGAGGTCAGTATATATGGACTAATAGAAGAAGTCCCACACACTGCTAGAAGGCCAAATATTTTTTCAGAGCAAGATGCAGAAAAATATTATATTCAATTTACAACCTGATGGAGGTCAGTATAGATGGACTAATAGAACAAGTCCCACACACAGTTAGAAGCCCAAATATTTTTTCAGAGGTAGAAGCAGAAAAAAATTATATTCAGTTTGCAACCTGATGGAGGTCAGTATAGATGGACTAATAGAACAAGTCCCACACACAGCTAGAAGGCCAAATATTTTTTCAGAGCTAGATGCAGATAAAAATTATTTTTAATTTGCAACCTGATGGAGGTCAGTATAGATGGACTAATAGAACAAGTCCCACACACAGCTAGAAGGCCAAATATTTTTTCAGAGCTAGATGCAGATAAAAATTATTTTTAATTTGCAACCTGATGGAGGTCAGTATAGATGGACTAATAGAACAAGTCCCACACACTGATAGAAGGCCAACTATTTTTTCAGAGCTAGATGCAGAAAAATATTATATTCAATTTGCAACCTGATGGAGGTCAGTATAGATGGACTAATAGAACAAGTCCCACACACTGCTAGAAGGCCAAATATTTTTTCAGAGCTAGATGCAGACAAAAAATTATTTTGAATTTGCAGCCTGATGGAGGTCAGTATAGATGGACTAATAGAACAAGTCCCACACACTGCTAGAAGGCCAAATATTTTTTCAGAGCTAGATGCAGATAAAAATTTATTTTTAATTTGCAACCTGATGGAGGTCAGTATAGATGGACTAATAGAACAAGTCCCACACACTGCTAGAAGGCCAAATATTTTTTGAGAGCTAGATGCAGACAAAAAATTATTTTGAATTTGCAACCTGATGGAGGTCAGTATAGATGGACTAATAGAACAAGTCCCACACACTGCTAGAAGGTCAAATATTTTTTCAGAGCTAGTTGTAGACAAAAAATTATTTTGAATTTGCAACCTGATGTAGGTCAGTATAGATAGACTAATAGAACAAGTCCCACACACTGCTAGAAGGCCAAATATTTTTTCAGAGCTAGATGCAGATAAAAATTATTTTTAATTTGCAACCTGATGGAGGTCAGTATAGATGGACTAATAGAACAAGTCCCACACACTTCTAGAAGGCCAAATATTTTTTCAGAGCTAGATGCAGACAAAAAATTATTTTGAATTTGCAACCTGATGGAGGTCAGTATAGATGGACTAATAGAACAAGTCCCACACACAGCTAGAAGGCCAAATATTTTTTCAGAGCTAGATGCAGACAAAAAATTATTTTGAATTTGCAACCTGATGGAGGTCAGTATAGATGGACTAATAGAACAAGTCCCACACACTGCTAGAAGGCCAAATATTTTTTCAGAGCTAGATGCAGATAAAAATTATTTTTAATTTGCAACCTGATGGAGGTCAGTATAGATGGACTAATAGAACAAGTCTCACACACTGCTAGAAGGCCAAATATTTTTTCAGAGCTAGATGCAGATAAAAATTATTTTTAATTTGCAACCTAATGGAGGTCAGTATAGATGGACTAATAGAACAAGTCCCACACACTGCTAGAAGGCCAAATATTTTTTCAGAGCTAGATGCAGATAAAAATTATTTTGAATTTGCAACCTGATGGAGGTCAGTATAGATGGACTAATAGAACAAGTCCCACACACTGCTAGAAGGCCAAATATTTTTTCAGAGCTAGATGCAGAAAAATATTATATTCAATTTGCAACCTTATGGCGTTCAGTATAGATGGACTAATAGAATGATGCTATGCCCAAAAGGTTTTACTTCACTAGGTGCAGTAAAAAAATTGGTATTCTATACACAGGTGGTGTATCTTGCAACACAGATAGGCTACTCCACTGACTAACACACTCTGCAATAGGCCAAAAAGGATTAGCTTTGCTAGATTTAGCCAAATGCTGTGAAAAAAACTTGCACAGCACTGGCACAGACCTGCCTGGCAAAAACTGATAGGAACTGATGTAACTTAGTCCTGAAAAGGACTGCAATTACAATTAGTCTTTACTCCCACAACCTATCTATTTAAGAGCACAGACCTGCCTGATAAAAGTCGTAGGAAATGCTGTAACCTAGTCCTTAAAAGGACTGCAATCACAACTCTTCCCTACTCCCAAGCTATCTGTAGATTTGTGCGAAAATTGGCTTGAAATTAACAAGGTATAGCGCACACAGCAACAGCGGTGCCGTCTAACACGCAGCTGCAGCAGTGAGAAAATGGTGGCGACGGGGAAAATGGCTGGGTCTTATAGGGCAAGGACATGTGACATACACTGCCAATGACACATGCCCTTGCTTGTGTGAAAAAAAGCAGTTCGCTCCGTGTGTGCGCTGCTGATAGACTGACAGATTGCACCTCCCCACTGTAAATGCGGGAAAGAGAAAAAAAAATGGAGATCTTCATTATTCCTGCAGAGATCCATCCCCTGCCCCTCCCCTTGCCCCGCTGTACACTCAAACTGCGTATTAACATTAATTTTCATCATTACTGAGAAAAAATCCAGTTATGATTTTGGTGCACGAACAGTTATCGAATATAACCTTGGACAGCCGAATTTTTTTCAAATCGTTCGTGTTCGCCGAACGGCTCGAACACCGCCCAAAACAGCTCGAATTTGAGATTGGCGAACAGTTCGAGTCGAACAACGCTCATCTCTACTAAACAGTGGAAACCCCCCACAAGTGACATAATTTTGGAAACTAGACCCCTCAGGGAACTTATCTAGATGTATTTTGAGCACCTTGAACCCCCAGGTGCTTCACAGAAGTTTATAACATGGAGCTGTAAAAATAAAATTTTCCCATTTTTCCCACAAAAATGTTTTTCAGCCCCCAGTTTTGCATTTTCATAAGGGTAACAGGAGAAATTGCACCATGCAACTTGTTGTGCAATCTCTCCTGAGTAAGCCAATACCCCATATGTGGGGAAAACCACTGCTTGGGCGTACGGCATGGTTTGGAAGGGAAGGAGCGCCATTTGACTTTTTGAAAGTAAAATTTGCTTGAATAATTAGCGGATGTGCCCCTGATGTGCCTAAACAGTGGAAAACCTCCACAGGTGACACAATTTTTGAAACTAGACCCCTCAGGGAACTTATCTAGATGTGTGGTGAGCATCCTTAACCCCCAGGTGCTTCACAGAAGTTTAGAACATAAATCCGTGAAAATAAAAAAATCTAACTTTTTCCACAAAAATGATCTTTTAGCCCCAAATTTTTTAGTTTCACAAGGGTAAGAGGAGAAAATGGAACCTAAAAACTGTTGTGCAATTTTTCCTGAGTACGTCAATACCCCATATGTGGGGAAAATACACTGTTTGGGTGCACGTCAGGGTTCAGAAGGGAAGGATCACTGTGTGACTTTTTGAAAGCAAAATTGGCTGGAATCAAGAGAGGACGCCATGTCGCATTTCGGGAGCCCATGATGTGCCTAAATAGTGGAAACCCCCCACAATTGTCTACATTTTGGAAACTAGACCCCTCAAAGATTTTATCAAGGGGTATAGTGTACATTTTGAACCCAGAGGTACAACAGAATTTGATAACATTAGATCATCATATTGAATAAGTTGTCATTATTCTTGAGCACAAGTGCTCACTACTTGAGTTTGCATCCGGTACTCGAGTATGCACCATGTATCATCGGTGCTCTAGTGACATGCTCAAGTCCCTGCCCCACATGTTTCATGGTTGTTAGACACCCAAGAAAAAACATGCGGGATCGCTCGTGCATAGCAGGCGATCCCAGCAACGTTTTTTTGGGCCGCGAAGAGACTCGAGCATGTCACTCGAACGCCCGCAATACTCCGTGCATACCCAAGCACACGATGCAAACTCGAGTAGCAAGCACTTGCGCTCAACACTGGTCGCCATATTGTCATCATTTTTTTTTTCTTTACTTTTGAAAAAATCCCAACCCTAACCCTAACCCCAACCCTAACCCTAGCCCAACCCTAACCCTAGCCTCAACCCTACCTCAACCCTTACCCCAAACCTAACCCCAACCCTAGCCCAACCCTAACCCCAACCCCAACCCTAGCCCAACCCTAACCCTAGCCCAGCCCTAACCCTAGCACAACCCTAACCCCAACCCTAATACAACCCTATCCCTAACACAACCCTAACCCCAACCCTAATACAACCCTAACCCTAGCACAACCCTAACCCTAGAGTTTATTTTTTACACCGTTCCTCGTGTGGTATAAATGATTAGACGACTTTATTCATCAGGTTGGTGTGATTACAGCAATACTAGATTCATATAGGGTTTTTATGATTGACAGCTGTTACACACTAAATGATGCTTTTTTTGCAAAGACTAGTGTTTGCATCGCCATATTTTGAGAGCTATAATTTTTCAAAATTTTGGCCGACAGAGTCATGTGACAGCTTGATTTTTGCGGGAAAAGTTGACGTTTTTATTGGTACCATTTTCGGACATTTGACATTTTTTGATTGCTTTCTATTCTGATTTTTGGGAGGCAGAATAAACAAAAACCAGCAGTTTAGGAATTGTTTTTTTTTTTTTTTTTTATGCTGTTCCGCGTGTGGTAAAATTGATAATGCAGCGTTATTCTTCGGGTCAGTACGTTTACAGCGGTACCACATTAATATAGTTTTTTTATGTTTTGGCGCTTTTGCACAAAAAAAACAATTTTCTAGAAAAAATAATTTTTTTGTATCTCTTTATTCTGAGAGCTATAACTTTTTATTTTTCGGATGTTGGAGCTGTATGGAGGCTTGTTTTTTGAAGGACAAGATGACGTTTTCAGTGGTATCTTTTTATTTACATTCGTATTTTAGATCGCGTGTTGTTCCATTTTTTATTTGGCGGTATGATGATAAAGCATCGTTTTTTGCTTCGTTTTTAATTTTTTTTTTTTATCGTGTTCACTAAAGGGGTTAACTAGTGGGACAGTTTTATAGGTCAGGTCATTCCGGACGCGGTGATACCAAATATGTGCACTCTTATTTGTTTATTTTTTTTCAAAATAGATAAATATTATGGGTTCAATATATTTTATTTTTTGGGGATTATTTTTTTCATTTTTTTTATATTTTTAAAATATATATCTATATATATATATACATTTTTTTTTTTTTCACTTTTCTACTTTTTTTACTTTTATACATTGTCCCACTATGGGACTTTCACTTTTGCAGCCTGATTGGCTGAATGGCACAGAGCGCAGCACCTCCCTATGCTGTGCAGCCTGTCAGCGCTGCAAAGGGAGACATTACTTTGGTCATACACTGCGCATGACCAAAGTAACGTACTGCCTCCTGGTGACCCGGAAGTTGTCATGATGACATCGGGTCATCATGGCAATATCCGGAAGCCGCCGCAGACATCGCTGGACGCCGGCAGGAGAGGTGAGTATAGCGATCGCCTCCCCTTGCCACCGCAATGCTACGATCGACTTCGATCACAGCATTGCAAGGGTTAATGTGCAGGGCTCCCTGCACATAGCACCAGGTGTCAGCTGTAACAATCAGCTGACACCCGGCGGTGATCGCCCCGCACCGCTTGTGTGCGGGCACGATTGCAGCCCTCTTAATAGTACGTAGCTGGTCCATAAGTCGCAGGGCACAGCTACGTACTATTACTGACAAGGTAGTAAAGGGGTTAAACAACAGTTAGCACTGTTGCTTTGCAGCACTGGGGTCCTAGGTACAAATTCCACAAAGGACAACATCTGCAAGTAGTTTGAATGTTCTCCCCATGTTTGTGTGGGTTTCCTCGGAGTTCTCCGGTTTTCTCCCACACCCCAAAGACATATTGGCAGGGATTTTAGATTGTGAGCCCAAATGGGAACAGCAATGCTGATGTCTATAAAGCACTGCGGATTATAGGACGTCACACCATTCCTACTCCTAGGATTATGGAGTGGCATGGCAGAGTGTATGATAGCCAGAGCCATCAAGTCTTCATTCCAAGTACACTAACAGCTCAGGGTTACGTTAATTTGGTGGTGGAACCAGTGGTACGGCCATTTCTTCAAAATGTATCAAGACAACAATGCTAGGTCACATGTTGCTTGTACTACCATAAGGAGCTGCATAGCCTAAATGTTCTACCATGGCCTACAACATCTCCAGACTTGTTTCCCATCGAGCACATCAGGGATATCATTGGTCAACAACTGCAAAAGGAATTGCCAGCAGCAGATCTTGATGATTTGCCCAAGTGCAGTCAGCATGGAAGAATGTTCCTCAGATAACCATTAATAGCCTCACTGATAGCAACCAGGGCTGTAAGTGTGGGAATTTCTACACGTGGAGCTCATACTCCAATTTGAATAAATCCAGATGTTTGAGCATGTGGTCTCCATTTTTACCTAATTTCCAAAGCACTAACATGTCTATCCATCCTGCGATTTCTAGAACTCCATGACTTTTCCTTCTTAATGTTGCAATTTCAATGTTGAGAAGTCTATTATAGGCTCCATCAATAGCAAATAACCTGCTTGTTGACTGTTGCCACATAAACTTGATGGCTCATTAGTGGTCTTACGGTTCTTCAGAGAAATTAGCTTATGCCAAGAGAGTAATCAGAGACCAATGTTTTCTATTTCTATGTAGGCCACTGACACAATAAACACTAAAAAATACATTTTTATTATGTAATATAACCAGCCAGGGAATTTATATATAATATTTCTCAGTCATTCTCAAAGGACAAGTCATCATTATCCTCAAAGTTTAGGTGGCCTGAGGGCATCTGCAGGGAGTCAATTTTGTATAACTACTGTATGCATTTCTAATATCTTGTTGAACAGCGCTTCTTGTGGTAAGGAGTATTATTGCAAGCAAAAGTTAGAATTACTTTTAAGTTACAAGAAAGAACAATTCTGAAAGATTTTATGATTATGTATTATCCCCCAATTTTTTTTAAAAAAGTGTCCTAATATAATGTAGAATGCAATTTTCTGTCTCAATCATAAAGCGTGGTCTGATCTCATATTCCAAAATATCAGACTGAGCAATTACCAGAATCAATATTTCCTCTTAGCTACATCCTTTTCAGCATCATGATGATGAAGAATCGTCAACAGGAGACTACTCAGTACGACAACAGAGGTAATTACAGAACTGCATAATCGCCAAGGGAGTCTCAATAGTAAATATGGAAACCTCCGTTTAATATGGTGATTCATTTATTTATTATTTATCAATTTCACATCTTTTCAAATAGCTCAGCTTTCATTCACCAAGGACAAGAATTCAGTTATCCTGAGCTGAAGAGCGGTTGGCCTCAAATGATCCCTGCATGCCCACCATGAGTGTAGTACAGGTTGTATCATGGTGAGGGGCCCAACATAATATGTATGCAAAAACAAAAACTAGTCTGTTAGTTGTCATCTACCCCAAGAGTTATTCCATGTGGACCTGGCCGCCAGCACCGGAATGAGCTACACTATATGGAGAAATGTACTAACACACATCTTAATAATTGAATTCCGATTTCTTAAACAGTCCCGTTGCCCCTGGTGTATTACATTCGGCCCCTTGTCCCTGGTGTATAACATCTGGCCCTATTGCCCCCAATGTATAACATCTGGCCCCAGTGTCCCCCGATGTATAACATCTGGCCCCATTGTCCCCTGGTGCATAACATCTGGCCCCATTGCCCCAGTGTATAGAATCCAGCCCTCATCATGCCGTCTGCCTTTACTAACAGGACAGTATGACTGATATGACTGATACCAGCGCGGTCCTGTAATAGGAGCCATCGGGGTAACAAGTCCATTCATGACATTTCTTCTTCCTGAATCTTCCCCATCACCTGTGATTGATATTATTGAGAAGTGAAAGGAACCGCAGCAACTCAGCTACGAAGTGGAGACCCCGTAACGTTACAGAGCGGGGGGCCGAGTGCTGAGGAGCAGAGGGCAGAAAAGTCACCACCGCTTTGCTGACCCCTAAACTGCAGAGTCCAGACCTCCTCTGGTATAACATCAGCACAAACACTGAGCATCTGCATGCAGCCGTACATCACCAAGCACAATGCCGAGCATCGAATGCCAGGAGAACGTCACCCACCTGACTGCATTGTGTCTGCTGAACAGTTTGTCGGTTTCTACAAATTGTCTAAATTAATGATATAAAGTCTGGCCTCAGGTCATCGTCACCACTTTATAACAGATTTATACAACCAAATATCTGCACAATTTGGGCCATGAAAGTTTTATACTGAAACATGAATTTTTGGGCAATGCGGCAGTAAATTTCACTTTTATAATGCCGAAATAGCAGAGAATTATGTGCACTCGTCTTGTTATATCAGTCAAATAAACCTGCAGGAAAAGATTTATATCTATATTATGAACATAAACTAAAGAAAGAAAAATGTCAAAATAAATCCAAAATCCAACACGAGATCATTCCTCCTTCATGTTAACTCTGTCATGACCAGAATGCTTGGAGTCCTTAACCCCTTCACAACATTTTACGTATATTTACATCATGTGTCGTGTCCCTGACTTTGATGAGGGCTCACATGCTTAACTCGCATCTTTCCTCCCACATGATGGCTAATTTATTCAGCCATCATGTGCCTTTAATAGCCGTGGGTGGACTGCTGCTCCGTTCATGGCTGTTAACCTCTTGAATTCCGGCTTAACACGCACCGACATGAGCGCGCATCATTCTACGCTCCTATAGGCTCACCCATGACATGATTGCTGGGCGCTGATGGGTTTCCATGACTTCTGGGGGTCTGCTGATGACCCCGTGCATCTCATTACAATCCTTCTGTGAACGACGGCTTGTGGCCGGCGTTCATAGGAGATTATGATTTCTACTATACGTTACAGTGTTAAAACACTGCTATGTATAGCACATGCTATTGGATAATCGCAGCCTCTAGTCATCTAAGGGGACTATTAAATACAGTGAAAAGTAAAAAAAAAAGTTTTATAAGAAAGCAGAAAGGTTCAAATCATCCTCTTTTTTCTCTGTTAACAGAAAAAGAATTAGAAAAAAGAAAAAATGCACATATCTGCTATCACTGCATTTAGAAATGTCTGATCTATCAAAACAAAGTAAATTAATCCTATTAGTATACAGAGTAACGAAATAGAAAGGCCAGAATGACATTTTTTTGACGGCAGCAACATTGCAATATTATGCAATAAGACACAATTAAAACATTGTATCTACCCCAAAATGGTAGGAATTAAAACATCAGCTCAGGGTACAAAAAGTAAACCCTCACCAGGACCATATCCCAAAAAATGAAAATACTATAGGTTTCGGAAAATGGCGACTAAAGCAAAAACATTTTTTCATAGAAAATGTCACATTTTTTTTCACCAGTTCAATAAAAAAGAAAAAACATAAATGTTCGGTATCTGCGTACTCGTACTGATCTGGAAAATCATATTGCCAGGTCAGTTTTACCATGCAGTGAATATAGTAAATAAAAAACCCAAAAAACAATTTGAAAATGCTTTTTTTTGAAATTTCACCGCACTTGGATTTTTTTCTGTTTTCCAGTACATTAAATGGTAAAACCAATGATTAGAGATGAGCGGTGTTCGACTAGAACTGTTCGCCAATCTCAAATTCGAGCTGTTTTGGGCGGTGTTCGAGTTGTTGGACGAACCCGAACGATTTGCAAAAAATTCGGCTGTTCGAGGTTATGTTCGATAACTGTTCGTGCACCAAAAGCGTGTCCTGCATGTCTGGCGCTATTTAGAGCACCAATCATGCAGGGATTGTCTGCCACTCACTGTAATGTCGCAGCCATGGTGGTTGTGGCATTACAGTGATTGCCCAAATCGATGGGAACAGTGCCAACAGTGAAACATGAAAAGCGGCAATTCAGCAGCGGCATACACCGGTACCCGACAATTTAGAACCGAAAGAATAGAGCTTCACACATAGATTAGATAGATATAAACATGTCAGCCACATATATACGAAGTACAGTGAAAGTGCTGCTTACTGTACTTGTCATTTAGCGTAAAGGATTTATCAAAAAAAATAATAGTGTTTTCATGCACCGTCTCTTTAAAAAAGCCGGCCGGCAATTCAGCATCTGTACCCGACAATTTATAACAGACAGAATAGAGAATCACACATAGATTAGATAGATAGAAACATGTCAGTCACATATATATGAAGTACAGTGATAGTGTTGGTTACTGTACTTGTCATTTAGTATTAAAATAAAGGATTTATTATTAAAAAAATTGGCGTGGGGTTCCCCTTAATTTTAGGCTCTAGCGGAGGTTAAGCAGATGGCTGGGGCAGATGTTTGAAGCCTGGGAAGGGGGTAATACCCACGGAGCTTCCCAGGCTACTAATATCAGCCCCCAGCTGAATACATAGCCTTTACTAGCTATTAAAATGGGGGACCCCCCCAAAAAAATGACGTGGGGTCCCCCCTAATTTAATAGCTAGCAAAGGCTAGGCAGACAGCTGGGGGCTGATATTAATAGCCCAGGAAGGGAGCCATGAATATTGGCCCCCTCCCAGGCTAGAAACACCAGCCGTCAGCCGCCCCAGAAATGGCGCATTCATAGGATGCGCCAATTCTGGCACTTAGCCTCGCTCTTCCACGCTGCCTTGGTGCGGTGGCAGGGGGTAATAGGGTTGGGGTTGATGTCAGCTTATAATGCCAGCTGACATCAAGCCCAGGTTAGTAATGGATAGGCGTCTATAAGACACCCCCATTACTAACCCCATAGTCAAAGTTAAAAAAAACACAAACACCCAGAATAAAGTCCTTTAATTGAAATAAAGACACAATCCTTTATTGTTCTAAATTAAACCATACTTACCGTCACGCCCATTCCAGCTGAAGCCAACGATCTCCTGCAATAAAAGAAAAATAATAAAGCAACCTCATCCTTACCTTTCCATGGTTCCCACGACAGCTTCAGCTCTGCTACATCGAGATGACAGGCTGGACCGCAGCAGAACGCTGCCATCCAGCCTGTCATCCCGCAGACACTGAGAAGCGCAGGCTTGCTTGCGCTGCTCAGCGTCTCTCTGTGACGACATCCAGATGAGCCGAGTTCATGTCCAATGCAGGAGGTGAGCTGAGTTCATTGGACATGAGCTCACCTCATGCACGTCACTGACAGCGTGGGAAAATTCTCACGCTGAAGCGGTGAGTGCAGGAGAATTCTCCCACGCTGTCAGTGACGTGCATAAGGTGAGCTCATGTCCAATGAACTCAGCTCACCTCCTGCACGTCACTGACAGCGTGGGAGAATTCTCCTGCACTCAGCACTTCAGCGTGAGAATTCTCCCACGCTGAAGCGCTGAGTGCAGGAGAATTTTCCCACGCTGTCAGTGACGTGCATAAGGTGAGCTCATGTCCAATGAACTCAGCTCACCTCCTGCACGTCACTGACAGCGTGGGAGAATTCTCCTGCACTCAGCGCTTCAGTGTGAGAATTCTCCCACGCTGAAGCGCTGAGTGCAGGAGAATTTTCCCACGCTGTCAGTGACGTGCATGAGGTGAGCCGAGTTCATTGGACATTAACTCGGCTCATCTGGATGCCCTCACAGAGAGACACTGTGGAGCGCAAGCAAGCCTGCGCTTCTCAGTGTCTGCGGGATGACTGGCTGGATGGCACCGTTCTGCTGCGGTCCAGCCTGTCATCTCGATGTAGCAGAGCTGAAGCTGTCATGGGAACCATGGAAAGGTAAGGATGATGTTGCTTTATTATTTTTCTTTTATTTCAGGAGATCGTTGGCTTCAGCTGGAATGGGCGTGATGGTAAGTATGGTTTAATTTAGAACAATAAAGAATTGTGTGTTTATTTCAATTAAAGGACTTTTTTCTGGGTGTTGTGTTTTACTAGAAATTCATGGTGGTCATGTCTATTATTGGCGTGACCCCATGAATTTCGGGCTTAGGGCCAGCTGATAATGCCAAGCTGGCCCTAACCCCTTTATTACCCAGTGAGCCACCGCATCAGGGCCCTGGATGAGTTGGGTACAGCGCCAGAAGATGGCGCTTCTATGAACGCGCCATTTTCCGTGGTGGCTGCGGACTGCAATTTGCAGCGGGGGTGGCCCAGAAAGCTTGGGCCTCCCTGCGCTGCGGATTCCAGCCCCCAGCTGCCTAGTTGTACCTGGCTGGACACAAAAACAGGACGAAGCCCCACGTCAATTTTCTTTAAATTATTTCATGAAATAATTAAGAAAAAAAGGGCTTCCCTATATTGTTGTGTCCGGCCAGGTACAAATAGGCAGCTGGTGGTTGGGGGCAGCCTGTTCCTGCCTGCTGCACCTGACTGGACACAAATATAGTGCGAAGCCCCACGTCAATTTTTTTTTAATTATTTCATGAATTTCCTGAAATAATTTAAAAAAATTGAAGTGGGGCTTCGCACTATATTTGGGTCCAGCCAGGTACAGCAGGCAGGAACGGGCTGCCCCCAACCACCAGCTGCCTATTTGTACCTGGCCGGACACAACAATAAAGGGAAGGCCTTTTTTTCTTAATTATTTCATGAATTTCATGAAATAATTAAAAAAAATTGAAGTGGGGCTTCGCACTATATTTGTGTCCAGCCAGGTACAGCAGGCAGGAACGGGCTGCCCCCAACCACCAGCTGACTATTTGTACCTGGCCGGACACAACAATATAGGGAAGGCCTTTTTTTCTTAATTATTTCATGAATTTCATGAAATAATTAAAAAAAAAATACGTGGGGCTTCGCCCTATTTTTGTGTCCAGCCAGGTACAACTAGGCAGCTGGGGGCTGGAATCTGCAGCGCAGGGAGGCCCAAGCTTTCTGGGCCCCCCCCCGCTGCAAATTGCAGTCCGCAGCCACCCCGGAAAATGGCGCGTTCATAGAAGCGTCATCTTCTGGCGCTGTACCCAACTCATCCAGGGCCCTGGTGCGGTGGCTCACTGGGTAATAAAGGGGTTAGGGCCAGCTTGGTATTATCAGCTGGCCCCAAGCCCAAAATTCATGGGGTCACGCCAGTATTAGACATGACCGCCATGAATTTCTAGTAAAGTATTTAAAAAAAACACAACACCCAGAATAAAGTCCTTTAATTGAAATAAACACACAATTCTTTATTGTTCTAAATTAAACCATACTTACCATCACGCCCATTCCAGCTGAAGCCAACGATCTCCTGCAATAAAAGAAAAATAATAAACCAACCTCATCCTTAATTTCCATGGTTCCCACGACAGCTTCAGCTCTGCTACATCGAGATGACTGGCTGGACCGCAGCAGAAAGCTGCCATCCAGCCTGTCATCCCGCGGACACTGAGAAGCGCAGGCATGCTTGCACTCCTCACTGTCTCGCTGTGACGGCATCCAGATGAGCCGAGGTCATGTCCAATGAACTCGGCTCACCTCATGCACGTCACTGACAGCGTGGGAAAATTCTCACGCTGAAGTGCTGAGTGCAGGAGAATTCTCCCACGCTGTCAGTGACGTGCATGAGGTGAGCTCATGTCCAATGAACTCAGCTCACCTCATGCACCTCACTGACAGCGTGGGAGAATTCTCCTGCACTCAGCACTTCAGCGTGAGAATTTTCCCACGCTGTCAGTGACGTGCATGAGGTGAGCCGAGTTCATTGGACATGACCTCGGCTCATCTGGATGCCGTCACAGTCAGACACTGAGGAGCGCAAGCATGCCTGCGCTTCTCAGTGTCTGCGGGATGACAGGCAGGATGGCAGCGTTCTGCTGCGGTCCAGCCAGTCATCTCGATGTAGCAGAGCTGGAGCTGTCCTGGGAACCATGGAAAGGTAAGGATGAGGTTGCTTTATTATTTTACTTTTTTTGCAGGAGATCGTTGGCTTCAGCTGGAATGGGCGTGACGGTAAGTATGGTTTAATTTAGAACAATAAAGAATTGTGTGTTTATTTCAATTAAAGCACTTTATTCTGGGTGTTTGTGTTTTTTTTTAACTTTGACTATGGGGTTAGTAATGGGGGTGTCTTATAGACGCCTCTCCATTACTAACCTGGGCTTGATGTCAGCTGGCATTATAAGCTGACATCAACCCCAGCCCTATTACCCCCTGCCACCGCACCAGGGCAGCGTGGAAGAGCGAGGCTAAGTGCCAGAATTGGCGCATCCTGTGGATGCGCCATTTCTGGGGCGGCTGACAGCTGGTGTTTCTAGCCTGGGAGGGGGCCAATATTCATGGCTCCCTTCCTGGGCTATTAATATCAGCCCCCAGCTGTCTGCCTAGCCTTTGCTAGCTATTAAAATAGGGGGGACCCCACGTCATTTTTTTGAGGGGGTCCCCCATTTTAATAGCTAGTAAAGACTAGGTATTCAGCTGGGGGCTGATATTAGTAGCCTGGGAAGCTCCGTGGGTATTACCCCCTTCCGAGGCTTCAAACATCTGCCCCAGCCGTCTGCTTAACCTCCGCTAGAGCCTAAAATTATGGGGGAGCCCCACGCCAATTTTTATTTTAATAAATCCTTTATTTTAACACTAAATGACAAGTACAGTAACCAACACTGTCACTGTACTTATTATATATGTTACTGACATGTTTCTATCTATCTAATCTATGTGTGAAGCTCTATTCTTTCTGTTATAAATTGTCGGGTACAGATGCTGAATTGCCGGCCGGCTTTTTTAAAGAGACAGTGCATGAAAACACTATTATTTTTTTAAATAAATCCTTTACACTAAATGACAAGTACAGAAAGCAACACTGTCACTGTACTTCATAGATATGTGACTGACATGTTTATATCTATCTATGTGTGAAGCTCTATTCTTTCTGTTATAAATTGTCGGGTACAGATGCTGAATTGCTGGCCGGCTTTTTTAAAGAGACAGTGCATGAAAACACTAATATTTTTTTTAATAAATCCTTTACACTAAATGACAAGTGCAGTAACCAACACTGTCACTCTGCTTCTTATATGTGTGACTGACATGTTTCTATCTATCTAATCTATGTGTGATGCTCTATTCCTTCTTGTCTAAATTGTCGGGTACCGGTGTATGCCGCTGCTGAATTTGCCGGCCGGCTTTTTTAAAGAGAGTGTCTTCTGAGCAGTTTGTCAGCTTTTGGACACCTTTGCAGGTGTTTTCTATGTGTTTCTATGTGTTTTTGTTTGCCTGCCATTGGTTTTAACGGTGTTCGACGGTGTTCTAAGGTGTTCGACGAACAGTTCGACGAACAGTTCCTCGAACATCCCGGTGTTCGACGAACCGAACCGAACCCGAACACTACGGGGGTGGCTCAACACTACCAATGATATCATTCAAAAGCACAGCTCGTCCTGCAAAAAAACAAGCCCTCACATCGCCATATTGACTAAAAAGCAAAAAGTTATAGCTCTTGGAAGAAGGGAAGGAAAAATTGATAACGGAAAAACAAAAAATGGCCCAGGGTGAAAGGATTAAAAGGAACCTGTCAGGTCCAATAATGCAATTATCCTGTATATTTAGGGTTAATCTGTAAGTTAACAGTGGTACCTGACTGCAATATTGAAAGTTCTGCACCCAGGAGAAAATTAACTTTATTCCTCCTAGGAACCGCCAGTTTTTAGTCACTTAGAACGGTGGCTGTAATCATGTCCCGGTACTGACTGACAGCTCACTCTCACTCTGTTCTGAGCACTACTGTACACAGCCGGCTGTCAGTCAGTGCCGAGGTGGGCTTTGTGAGCTATAACTATCAAGATTCACCAAAAAATGGCCTCTGCATCCCCTGCCTCGGCTTTTACACAGGCTACGGTAGTTCCTTCTGATTGGCTGTGCTATACCATGTGATGTGATAGCAGCAGGACATTATAGGGAAGCCTGCCCGGCCACACCTGAAGTCATATGAGCTTTCTTTGGTTGATGCAATCTACTGATTTGTGTCAAATTTACGTAAATCAAATCACAAATTGTTCGAATTTGCAAGATCCATAAAAATTACTAAAATTCGACATGAATACAATTCAGATAAAATCAATTTACTGATCTCTAATACACCCATGTGCACTACTTTATTATCTTTCATCTGTTATCACAAAAAAAAAAAAAAGAAATACATTTACAGAGATTGCTAGATCTGCTCGTAATGCTTTTTGACTTCATGGAATCCGTATGTTCAGTCTTCATAATTTCTAGCATTAAATTAGGAGAAATATCGGAGAGGGGAATTGCATCTGAAAAAATAACTATTTGAATTGCTTTGCCCATAAATAACATTCAATCAGAAATTTACAAATTTCCAGCAATTTTACTTCTTATTTCTGTGCCCAGTTTTGCAATCAAATCCTGTATTCCCAGGACCCCTCAATATAATAAATAGATAATACAAGAGCACAATACGATTTGTCTGTCTCCCGCGGTACTTTTCTGCTAACCGCTCATCCTGTAATCAGTTCCCATTGTTCCCATTTCGGGTAAAGACTGTATTTATCTACAGAATGCTATCGGCAGATTAGTGTCCAGAACAGTTTTTCTTCTGACAATTTACCCATAATGAAACATTGAGAGATGTAAAACGCTTGGAAAACAGGACAGAAAGTACAGCAAAGAAAAGGTCTGAATGAGCGATTTGTTAAATTTGCCAAAATTTGGGCAAATTTTAAGTTTTCTGCAAATCTATTTTTTTTTCCCTCCAACATCTGCTGAGTCAGTGGAACTTAGAAGTCCTCTATTAAGTTCCGCTAAACAATGAAATCAAAGGAGGCTGTTATGGCACAATATGGTGTATTTAGTACTTTTCAATAGGAGGCATACCAGACATCTCAGCCAACCAGGGTCCTTGACTTTGATACGGACTTGCACGCCGAGTCTGCATCTTTCCCATCAGATGATGGCTGAATTATTCAGCCATCATCTGCCTCTAAAAGCCACTCGTCGAGCAGAGCTCCGCCCTCAGCTCTTAACCTGTTAAATGCCGCTATCAATTTTTGACAGCGGCATTCAACGCACGATGGCAGCATGGCGCCCCTCTCTATGAGTCCATTGGTGAGTTCATTACGTTATTGCGGGGGGCCAATAGGTAGTCATAAAAGCTGTGAGGCTGTTGAAGACCTCTGTGCTTCTCATAACAAGTCTCATGTGAAAGCCAGGGTTTAATTGTCATTCACAGGAGATCGTGATGTCATAGAATCATATAATGTTAGAGTTGGAAGGGACCTCCAGGGTCATCTGGTCCAACCACCTGCTCAATGCATTTTTGCTATACACAGCAGTACTGTAACGCTGCTATGTAAAGTACAAGTGATTGGATAATCGCAGGTTCATGTCGCCTAAGGGGACTAACAAATACAGTATAAAGTGAAAAAAATGTTTTAAAAAATATGAAAAAAAAGTACAGAAGTTCAAATCACCCCCCCCCTATTTTGCCTCATTAAAAATAACACACATACATGGTATTGCTGCATTAGTAAAAGTGCAATATACCAAAATATAAAATTGATTAATCTAGATTAATCTGAATGCTAAACAGTGAGAAGAAAAAAAATCGAAGTGACAGAATTACTGTTTTTTGGCTGCTGCAACATTGCAATAAAATGCAATAAGAGAGGATTAAAACTAGTGATGAGCGAATTTGTTCGAAATCCGATCTAACAACTTAAATTCGACACGAATATGGCACATTCGGAATCGTGATCGTAAATGCGAGCAAAATTTCTTAAATTTGTGAAAAATCGGCAACGTTCGGCGAATAAATGTGGGAACATGATTGTGGGGCAACTACAGTGTTTTTAACAGTTTTGCTGGCATAGTGCTTGCATATGATGAGTGGGGGGACGTGGTATATGAGTGGGGGAGCTGGTGATAGCTTAGAACAGGTCAGATCAGCGGCGCACTTGTAATTTTTTTTTTCTTGCAGTAGGGGGTGACTTTAAGTCAGCAAAGCGCGGCTAGCCAATCAGAGCGCAGGAAGCATCCACAATGTCCAGACACAAGGGCTTCTGCAATTGGCTGCTGAAATCACATGTCTTCTCTATATAAAAACCGGCCATGTTCCCTCAGGGCCATTGTATGATGTCACACTGCTGGAGACAGACGCTGCTGAGTGTGCTCTGTCCTGTGTAATGAGAGATATTACTGTAGCTAGATAGATGGGTGCTTCTGTGGAATTCAGATAGTGTATATAAGTCATGTGCTGTGTAGCTGTTCAATCGACCTTGCAGCACTTTTCTTTGCTTTTGTGCAATTACTGAGATTCTGACAGAAAGAGCAGGGCCCATGCCAAAGAACTGTGCTGTGCACCAGTTGTATTGTGCTCCATGCAGGAGTATACCTTCAACCTATTTTAGCACTTTCTAATGTGATAAAGCTAGCAAGCCCTTGTAGGCCACTTTTTGATTTTGTGGGGTTGAAATTCAGCTATCTGCAGAGATTGTCAGTGCAGAGCTTTTGAGTGCAGAGAACAATAAACTTTTTTTTTCATTTGCTAATGTGATAGTGCAAGCTGTGTTAGCCCAGTTTGTCATTATTTTGGTGGTTGAACTTCAGCTGTATGCACCGTAAAACAAATATTTTTTTTCTGTTTGCAGCCACAGTCCACAAAAGCTTATTGTTTGGCAAACATCATACACTCTGCTATACGTCCGCTACTACGTTAGTGGCGGTGAGCTTCAGCTGTTTTCAGAGTAAAAAAAAATATTTTTTTCTGTTGATAGGCAGAGTTCAAAAAATATTTTTTTCTGTCGCAAATGTGTTACACTCTGCTATAAGCCACCTAGTCCTTTTAGTGGTGGTGAAATTCAGCTGTATTCAGAGCTTATGCAGAGTAAAAAAAATATATTTTTTGCTGTTTCTAACATGATACAGCAGACTAGATATCAGTTTGAAATAGTTTGGAGAATATCTCCCATGTTATACAGGCCTCTTCCACAGTAAAAAAAAAAATAGTTTGTTCGGTTCCTAACGTTATACAGCAGGGACATTTCAGTTTGAATTAGCTTGGAAAATATCTCCTATGTTATTCAGGCCTCATCCAGAGTAAAAAAAATACTTTGTTCGGTTCCTAACGTTATACAGCAGGGACATCTCAGTTTGAAATAGTTTGGAGAATATCTCCTATGTTATAAAGGCCTCATCCACAGTAAAAAATACTTTGTTCTGTTAGTAACGTTATACAGCAAGCCATATCTTACCTTGTCATTTAGTGCCACTGAAAGTCATGTGTGTGCAGAGCTGTTGCAGAGGAAAACATCTAATTTTGTTTTGCTAATAGCATGCTCCTACCACAGCATCTGAGCAACATGAGTGGCAAAAAGAGAGGTCATGGTGGAAGGGGGAATAGACTTTGTGTTCAAGGTATACATGGGGTAGGTGGTATTGTTAGTGAAAGCACTAGTGAACCAACACAGTCATGTCCTATCCAAAGACAACTGACAACTTCTGTTACTGGATGGCAGCTGGACAGCGATATGCCTTGTTGATAAGGGTCAGAAAGAGCAGGTGTTCCAGTGGATGGCAAGGCTGCTTCAAGTGGCCTCTCCTCTTTTTCCTTCACCTCAACATCATACACAGTACAGTCCACAGAGGTGGCACCCCAATTACCCTTGCTTCCCTTCGTGTCACAACAGTCCAAGTGGCCAACTGACTGGAGCGAACCACAGATGGGCGAGTCTGTAGAACTGTTCACCCATTCTAAACCATGGGCATCAGAAGTGTACTCCAGTCACAGAGTCAAGAAAAGGAGGGAAGCATCTGCACCGATGCACAAATTTTTTTTAGATTAGATTTTGGGGAAGGACGGAGTAGGGTCCGAGAAGATTCCTGACCCTCGTCACCAGACGTTAACCACCGGGGAGGGAGGTGATCTTGATGAGACTCAGATACCTGAGGCTCATGTGGACTGTACTGTGCTGTCAGGGCAACAAGAGGAGAAGGGTCACTCTGAGGGTGAGGAATGGGAAAACACATTGATGACGAGGTTGAAGACCTTACTTGGTGTGAACACAGCAAAGAGGCTCATCTGAGGGGGTAGAGGAGGAAGACAAGGAGGTTACCTTTCGCCCTAGGCGCAGACACGGAGTGATGCAAGCACTGCATCCTTAGCCACAATTGTGACTGTGGCCAGCAGCAGTCGCGGGTCTGCAGCTTGCAGGGAAGGCAAGAGTTGCCTAGCATGAGCTTTTATGGCACCACAAAGGATGAGCCAACTCACGTTATCTGCAAACTTTGCGATAAAAAACTCAGTAGTGGAAAAACTGCAATAATTTGACTACTAAATGCATGAATGTTCACATGCGCAAACAACATGCATTACTCAGAGAATCTCACTGTGCTGAAATGCGGACCAGCGGACATCAATAACTATCAGCCTCCCCATGAACCGCATCCGCTGCTTCTTCCTCCTCCGCTGTTACCATGCCAAGTATTGTCATGCAGGTCTCCCACTGAAGAACCTCCGGTTCTCTACCCGCTCCAGTCAGGTGAGTGAGAGCCCGTCAACTGTAACTGAAGCGGATAAGCCAGCTGTGTTTGTTTCACCGAGCACACCACATGTTTCTCAATCCACCATAACATCTGCACCTGCACCTCACTCATGGTCCAGCAGTTTGTCTGTTTCTCCCATCTCCGCCCTCTCTCAGCACTGAAGCCAGCCCTCGGTCCCGCAGTTGTGGACTCCACCATCTCCAATCTGTTGGTTACGGAAATGCTGCCTTTCCGCCTGGTAGATACAGACGGTTTCCAAAAGCTTATGGCCATCGCAGTCCCCCAGTACCAGTTGCCCAGTTGCCATTACTTCTCTTATAAAGCTGTGCCTGCGCTACACTAGCATGTCACAGACAACATCACCCATTCCTTGACTAAATCTATATCTGCCAGGGTGCATTTCACCATAGACACCTGGACGAGTAAGCATGGCTAAGGACGTTATATCTCACTGACTGGGCACTGGGTGACTCTGGTGGCTGTGTGGACAGGCGGGGAAGGGGCTGCTCCACAAATCTTGGAATCCCCAAGGCTTGCAGAAAAATACTCTGTATTTTACAGTTCCTCCACTGCTTCTGCTTCCTCCACCTGCGCAGTCAACCTCTGCCTTAACAAGACACGATTTCCAACAGTGCAGAGCGAATCCACAACACTTCCCTTCTGTGCAGCCATGGCTCACCGCAATCAGGCAGTCTTCTACCTTGGAGATCGCAATCATACAGCTTAAGAGTTGTGGGCAGCTCTCCACGCTCAGTTTGAGCAATGGCTGTCTCTGTTAATCCTGGAGCCAGGGAAGGCCGTGTGCGATAATGGTGCGAACCTGTTAGTGGCCCTAAGCCAAGGCAAGCTCACACAAGTCCTTGCATGGCTCACATCCTTAACCTGGCGGTACAGCGATTTCTGCACCACTATCCTGGCCTCGATGAGCTGCTTCAGAAAGTATGGAAACTGTGTACTCACTTCCACCGTTCACAGCCCTCATGTCATCAACTTGTATCGATACAGAGGTCTTTCTCCATGCCAGTTAACAGGTTGATATGCGATGTGCCGACACGGTGGAATTCCACTCTGCACATGTTGCAGTGACTGTGTCAGCAGAAATGAGCTGTATTCAGTATGTCATATCGTGTAGACTGGGCCAACGTAGTATGAACGTGAGGCATATCACATTTACGGAGTGGCACCAGATTACAGACCTCTGCACCCTTCTGCACAGTTTTGAAATGGCTACTAAAATTGTAAGCGGTGACGATGCCATCATCAGCATCTCTATTCCGGTCATCTACATGCTGGAGCAAACTTTGAATACCGTGTGGCACGAGGTGGTTGTCCCAGAAGAAGAGGAGTTCCAGAATAAGAGGAGGGTGTTAAAAAGGATAAGAATGTCTCAAAGTTACAGACTGTTGTCACACAGGCGGATGCCAAGTGACGATGAATTCCTGCGAGGGGGTTTGGTGACACCAGACATACTGTTAGTGAAGGTGCAAGAGCTGAAGAGCAAATGGAGGAGGAAGAGGTGATGGACGAGCAACAGTCAGAAGATGAGGATAATCATCCCCTCTCTGCTGAACGTGGTTGGCAGGAGGGGACGGAGGAAACAAGCATCAGTGTTACGCAGCCCACAATGCAGCCTGGCTTTGGACCACCTGGAAGAGCCGACATATGAGTGCCTTCTTGCTACACTATCTGCAACATGATCACCGCATAATAATGTCTACAAAAGGATACACAGCAACAATCAAATAAAATGATTACAAGTTTTATTAAGTCATAAAGCAACAACCAATGAAGGTAAGAAACAAATAGACAGTTGGAAAAAAGAGGTAGGGGACAAATTGAGCTCAATCACATGATACAAATACAACAAATAAACGTTTAATCCAAACTAAACTGCATATAATGACGTGGTGGTATTACTTTCAACCAATTGATAAATATAAAAAGGAAAACTAAATGACAGTGACATTTATAAATAACTCATTAGAAGTATATCAGTAGCCACAAGTAATCATCAAGTATAGAGCTACATTAGCTGATAAGGTACTAAAGTGACAGTGCATGAGGGTAATGTAACATTAGCAGTAAAAGTACTAGGAAGGGGTTAAGGTTGCATACCACAGTTAAGAGCCTTAGAAGTGTCCAAGGGAAGGCAATGTGGACACTTCTAAAGCTCTTAACTAGTGGTGAGCCACCCCCGTAGTGTTCGAGTTCAGTTCGGTTCGTCGAACACCAGTATGTTCGCCGAACTGTTCGTCGAACTGTTCGTCGAACACCTTCGAACACCGTTAAAACCAATGGCAGGCAAACAAAGAAACACATAGAAACACATAGAAAACACCATCAAAGGTGTCCAAAAGCTGACAAAACTGCTCAGAAGACACAACTAACACATGGAAAAGTGACAAGTACATATAGTCATGCGAAAAGAAAAGAGGTGGAGGAGTAAAAGGAGGGGGAGACACAGATATAGGCATGTCATGCCCTTCTAAAACCAAAAAAGTGCGAAGCCGACACGGCCAGTCCGTTCCTGCCCATGCAACCTCCGTGTCGCCGGGTTTGTGCCAGAGCTGCGGTGGACCCTGACGGCCAGCCCCTCTCTCTCAATACTGGTGGCTGTCCGCTGGTGGGTCGAGCCCCCCCGCAGTGGGGGGGGGTAACATCTGCAGAAGAAAGACCATCTTCCAGCCAATTTAAGATGTCTACTTCTTTTCGTGGACAATGTGATACGATCCCTTTCTTACGGACACGCCCATCGCTACAAATTCCAGATGAGGCACAAAAACAGCAGGTGCTTCAACGGACATCAAGTGCTCCTTCAAGTGTGCTCTCCTCCACCTCAACTTCAACATCACAAATACTCCAGTCCTCAAATGTGTCACCCCAATCGCACTTGCTTCCTCACAGCTCCCAAGTCTCCAGCTGCCCGTCTGAGTATGGGGTAACACAGATGGTTGAGTCTGCAGAGCTGTTTACTCATACTGTAGCCTGGGAAACGGAGGTCTGCTCCAGAGCTTCTGTTAATCCAGACGAGGAAATGATCTGCACTGATGCCCAGAATCAGTGGATCCAGGACCAGATGAAGAAGGTTCTGAGCATAATGTAGACCCTCGTTCCCAAACTGTAACTCCTGTTGGTGGAGACAATGATGAAGACGATGATGAGACTCAAATACCTGATTGGAGCGACAACTTGACTTTTGGGTCAGGGCAGGAAGAGGTTGGCTCTGAGGACGACGGGTGTGAGAACACACAGGGTGATGATGACGAGGTTGGAGATCCCACTTACTGTCAACCCACAGTCAGCCAGTCGATGAGGTCAGCAGAGGAGGTGGAGGAGGATGTGACTAGCCCAGGGGATGGGGATGACTCGGTACCCGGGCCTTTGCCTGGCCTTTGGGATGTTGCGGTGGTCGG
This sequence comes from Phyllobates terribilis, assembly GCF_046119375.1. NCBI lineage: Eukaryota > Metazoa > Chordata > Amphibia > Anura > Dendrobatidae > Phyllobates > Phyllobates terribilis. Next base: position 1,187,861,392 of record NW_027362761.1, on the reverse strand, counting down.
CTCCCGGGCCCATACCCTGGGGTTACTCTTTAAAAGGGTGGATAATTGTTAAGTTTATAAGAGTTCGTGACGCCACCTGTGGTATCTGGTGAGAAGCACCAGCGCTGCAGTAGTCCACTGAGGCCGGTGATAAGGCAGCTCGATGGTATAGCTCCCCACAGGTGGAGCTAGGCCTCAGAAAAGCGTATGCAGGGGGAATGCAGGACAGGCGAGACCCAGCTGGGTCAGAGCAAGAACGGGAACGGACACGGTAGTCACTTCAGTACCTTTTACTGGTGGAAATTCAGGCACATCTCAGAGCACTGTAGGGTGAAGTGTGCATATCAGGATCCTCCCCAATGAGCGGGTGTAGGGCCTCCTGTTTCTTGCCTCTGCGTAGTAAGTTTCTGACCTGCCTGGAGCTAGGCCTAACTTTGTCTCTGTCCTGCGCTGGCTGACCTTGTGGTAGGACCTTGTCTTGGAGTTCACGCTCCCAGTATGCGGGGCCTAAGCATCTCCTGGCTCTGTTATGTATCAGCACCTTAGCGATCCTGGGACTTGTAGTTCTCCAGGGATTCCGGATATGCCTTACTGGGTAATAGAGATCCCGGTAAGCTCGGATCCGGTGTCCGGTAAATTCTTCGGGGTGAGCTGGTTAAGCTCCTCTGCCCCCTATGTACTCACTCTCCACTCGCCTTCGGCCTTCTCGGGCCCTCACTAGGCTATACACACTAACGGCAACTTGCCGCGCTTCACTGATCTTATGGTGCCGGCACACCTTGAGCTCTAACTGGGCTCCCTGAATCTAGCTAACAGGAGCCTCGTGCTCCACTGCTGAACTATTAACTGAGTTCTCTAGACTAGAATGAGCTCCACTGCAGACTGACCTCTCTTAGGCTTCTCTACTGCAGGAACTCTTCAGAGGAACTGAGCTGCCTAGCTCCACCTTCCCTATTTATATCCCTGACGGGCTCCCTCTGCTGGTCTGAGGTGAAAGGTGGAGATGTGTGAATGTTAATGGGGGCCTCTTGTGGAGGATTCCATCAATGCACTCTTCTAGGATCTGTGATACCGAGCGCAGCTGGGTGTCACAGATGCTATTGACGAGGAGGTTAGGTTGCTCCTTCCTGGACAGAGACGGAGTACTGGAAGCACGTCAACAACTGCATCCTCAACCACAACTCTGCCTCTGACCACAAGTCGTAGTGGCTCTTCAGGTCGCATGGGCTCTAAGTCTTGCATAGCCTGGGTATTTTTTCAGATCGATTAGGATGACCCAACTCATGTTATCTGTAATATTTGTCACCAAAAGCTAAGTAGAGGCCAAAAAATCCATAGTTTGAGTACTTCATGCATGAACCGTCACTGTTAGAACTCTCCTGTTAGTTTTTTTTTAGTTTGCTGGTCACATGACCATTTTTGCCTAATTAATCTGGCTCCACCCTCCTGGTCTTGCTGGACTTCATTGTATTTACTACTCTTGAGCTAGCTTGGTGCTCTGTTGCCTTTCTCTGTTAGTTTTGCTAGGTCTTCTGACCTCTATGCTTTTTGTTGTGTGTTTGTCTTTGTCTGCTACTATTTCTGCTAGGAGGTGTCCAAACTTATCCCAGTCCCTAGTTCTTGTAGGGATCCCTCCCTCACATCTATAGGTCTTCGTTCAGACTAGCCGAGGACTTTAGCGGGTCTGATCGCAGGATCAGGTTCCCCGTTACATCGTAGGGATCTAGTTTAGTTCTATTGTAGGGACAGCTCTCCTGTCTTACCTTAGTCCCTTTAGCAGATCATAACAGTAAGTCCAGCCCTGAAAGAAAAAAAAAAAAAAAAAAATTTCTCTAAGGAAAGACCTCCAGTTTTCCATCATGGTCTCGGTTCAAGAGTTGGCTCAACGCTTGCAGGGACTCTCTCTGGAGGTGGTCAAGCTCCAACAACACGTGAGTAGCTGTTCTGGAGCACATTTTGTGGAACCAAAGGTACGTCTGCCTGATTTATTTTTTGGCGAACAACAAGATTTTTTTTCTTTTAAAAATGCTTGTTTATTGTATTTTCGTTTGAGACCCGGATCCTCTGGTGATGAATCACAGCGCATAGGGTTCATAATGTCACTTTTGCGCAAAGATCCTCAGGGATGGGCCTTCTCTCTCCAACCTAGTGATCCGTGCTTTAGATCAGTGGATAGTTTTTTTTCTGCTTGGGTTTGTTGTACGATGATCCTGATCGTGTCTCATCTGCTGAGTCTGAATTGAGACGTTTGAGGCAGGGATCAGGTAATGTGGAAAAATATTGTTCTCACTTCCGTCGGTGGTCTGCCCAGGTGGGGTGGAACGATTCAGCTTTGAAAAGCTTGTTTCTTGCAGGGCTAGGTGAAAGGGTTAAGGATTTATTGATTGCTTATCCCACACCTGGAAACTTGCAGGAGGCAATGCAATTAGCTATACGGGTGGACAGGAGACTGCGTGCAAGGGTTAATGAGAGCAAATCCTCTGCTATGTCAGCTCCGAGTCTTGAGAGGGTCTGTGCTGACAATGGAGAGCCGATGGAGATTGGGGCGATGGCACCCCGCTCTCAGGAAAAAGATCGCAGGCTTTGTGAAGGCTTGTGCTTCTATTGCGGAAATTCTGGTCATTTTATTAAGAACTGTGTGCTTCGTTTGAAGAAAGAAAAAAAAAATGGTCAGTTATGCCCGTATTGCCTGTTTAAATTCTAAGGGAGTATTCCTATCTGCCACTACTGCTGCTCAGGATGAATTAATTGAATTTCGGGTATTTGTGGATTGTGGTTCTACTCTGAATGTGATTGATGGGGGATTCTTGGAAAAACTTAGATTAGAACCTAAAACTTTGTCATCCCCTACTGCTGTGGTTTCTGTTGATGGCTCTCCCTTGAAGAGTGTTACTCATAAGGTCTGTGAATTTCCCCTCACTATTAATGGTATTCACCAAGAAAATTTGGATTTGGTGGTATTGGATAATTTGCCTTCTCCAGTAATATTGGGGTTACCCTGGTTAAAATTGCACAATCCTGTACTGGATTGGTCTACCAATGAAATTAAGTCCTGGAGCCCTAAGTGTTATGACAAGTGTTGTAACGGACGTATTGCTGCTGTGGATAAAGGGGAATTGCCTGTACCTATTCAGGATTTTTGGAGAGTTTTTTCTGAGGAGGAGTCACAAATTTTGCCTCCCCATAGAGACTATGATTGTACCATTGAATTTGTCCCTGGAGCGACTCTTCCTAAAAGTCGTTTATTTAATCTTACTATTTCTGAGAGAAAGGCTTTGGAGGAATACATACAGACAAGCTTGGCCGCCGGTCACATTAGGCCTTCCAAGTCTCCTGTGGCTGTTGGATATTTTTTTTGTAAAAAAAAAAGATGGCGGTTTACGTCCTTGTCTGGACTTTAGTGAGATTAATAAAATTACTGTACGCAATCCTTACCCACTGACATTGATTCCTGATTTATTTAACCAGTTAGTGGGGGCCAAGTGGTTCTCTAAAATTGATCTCCTGGGGGCATACAATTTGTTGCGCATGAAGGAGGGTGATGAATGGAAGACTGCTTTTAACACTCCTGTGGGTCATTTTGAGAATCTGGTTATGCCTTTTGGTCTTACCAATGCTTCAGCATTTTTTCAGAATCTTATTAATGACATCCTTTGACGTTTAATCGGCAAAAATGTGGTTGTGTATTTGGATGACATTCTGATTTATTCGCCTGATCTGGAGTCTCATTGGCGGAGCGTACGTGAGGTATTACAGTTATTAATGGACAATTTGCTTTTTGCTAAGCTGGAGAAATGTGAGTTCGCTGTACAGAGAATTAGTTTTTTGGGCTACATTATCTCCAGTGAAGGTTTTGAGATGGACCCGGTTAAAGTTCAAGCTGTGCAGGAATGGCCTAGGCCTATTGGTTTGAAATCGATACAGAGGTTTTTGGGTTTCGCCAATTATTACAGAAAATTCATAAAAAATTTTTCTATTATTGTCAAACCGCTGACCGATCTCACCAGGAAAGGTGCTAATGCTGTTCAGTAGACTTCTGAGGCCATTGAAGCTTTTGTGCTTCTAAAGGAGAGGTTCACCTCTGCTCCCATCCTTATGCAGCCTGATGTGACTAAGCCGTTTTTGGTTGAGGTTGATGCTTCTTCGGTGGGGGTCGGTGCGGTGTTGTCTCAGGAAAACAAGGATGGAGTACATCCCTGTGCCTTTTTTTAAAAAAAATTTTCTGAGACTGAACTTAATTACGATATTGGTAATCGGGAATTGCTGGCGATTAAACTCGCATTTGAACACTGGCGTCACCTCTTGGAAGGTGCTGAATTTCCCATTCAGGTTTTCACTGATCATAAAAATCTGATCTATCTTGATGCTGCCAAGCGCTTGAATGCCCGTCAGGCTAGATGGGCACTTTTTTTCTCGCGGTTTAATTTTTCCGTTACTTACATCCCGGGTACCAAGAATGTTAAAGCGGATGCTTTATCTCGCAGCTTTTCTCCCATGGTCGGTGTTGAGGAGGAAGAGGAGAGCATTTTACAAGAAGGTGTTGTGATTGCTGCTTTGGACTCCATTTTGGAGGATGAGATTCTTAAAGCTCAGGAGAATGCCCCATCTAACACTCCCCATGGGAGGTTGTTTGTGCCTAGGACCTTTAGGAGAGATTTGTTCGTTGAGTGTCATGAGTCTCGGTTGGCAGGTCATCCAGGAATTTCTGAGACCAAGAGACTTGTGGGTCGCAGTTTTTGGTGGCCTGGATGGCAGAAGGAAGTCATTAAGTGGGTGCGCCAATGTACTGTGTGTGCTAGATCCAAGTCTTCGCATGCTCCTGCTGCGGGGTTGCTTTGCCCTCTGGAGGTTACTAGTGCACCTTGGACACATCTGGCTATGGACTTTATTACTGACCTTCCCCCCTCTGAAGGTTACACGGTCATCTGGGTGGTCGTGGACCGTTTTAGCAAGATGTGTCACTGGGTTCCCTTCATCAAACTGCCTTGCGCTAAGACACTCGCTAAGGCCTTTGTCAAGGAAATTGTCAGACTACATGGTGTTCCTACTGACATTGTTTCTGATAGGGGACCTCAGTTCGTGGCTCGTTTTTGGCATGACTTTTGTGACAGGTTGGGAGTTCATTTGTCATTTTCATCTGGATATCATCCTGAGTCTAATGGCCAGACAGAAAGGAAGAATCAGGATGTTGAGCAGTTCTTGCGTTGTTTTGTGGCAGACAATCAAGAGGGGTGGTCTGAGTTTCTGCCACTTGCTGAATTTGCTCTTAACAACCATACATCCTCTTCTGCTGGGTGTTCGCCTTTTTTTTGTTGTTCTGGGAGACATCCGTCTTTTGGGTCATTCTCCAAATTGGTTTCGGCTGTGCCTGAGGAGGAGAGTTTTTCCGGTGATTTGGAGAGAGTTTGGACGGATGTGCGTGGTAATCTTCAGGAGGCTAACAAAAAATCTAAGAGGTACTTTGATAGGAAACGGCAAGAGGTTTTGTTTGCTGTTGGTGACATGGTTTGGTTGTCCTCTAAGAATCTGCGATTGAGGATTCCTTCTAAAAAATTGGGTCCCAAGTTCGTAGGGACCTTTAAGGTGCTTCAGATAGTTAACCAATCTGCTGTTAGGTTGGAGGTTCCTACGTCCTGGAAGATTAACCCGGTGTTTCATGTTTCTCTGTTGAAAAAAGCTGATGTGTCTGATGGTGACGCCTCTGCCACTGTTCCTCCAGTGGTGGAGGACGGGGAATATGAAATTTCCCGCATCCTAAATTCTAGACGGTATAGAGGGAGTTTGCAGTATCTCGTCGCTTGGAAGGGTTTCGGACCTGAGGATAACTCATGGGTGAGGGCGGATGATGTTTCTGCTTCCAGACTTGTCAGAGCGTTTCACAGGAGGCTTCCTGGTAAGCCTGGGCCTAGGGGATCCGGAGGATCCTCTTAGAAGAAGGGGTACTGTTAGAACTCTCCTGGTAGGTTTTTTTTAGTTTGCTGGTCACATGACCATTTTTGCCTATTTAATCCGGCTCTGCCCTCCTGCTCTTGCTGGACTTCATTGTATTTACTACTCTTGAGCTAGCTTGGTGCTCTGTTGCCGTTCTCTGTTAGTTTTGCTAGGTCTTCTGACCTCTATGCTTTTTGTTGTGTGTTTGTCTTTGTCTGCTACTATTTCTGCTAGGAGGTGTCCAAACTTATCCCAGTCCCTAGTTCTTGTAGGGATCCCTCCCTCACATCTATAGGTCTTTGTTCAGACTAGCCGAGGACTTTAGCGGGTCTGATCGCAGGATCAGGTTCCCCGTTACATCGTAGGGATCTAGATTAGTTCTATTGTAGGGACAGCTCTCCTGTCTTTCCTTAGTCCCTGTAGCAGATCATAACAGTCACATGGATATGAAGCATAAGTTGCAGTGGGAAGCTCACTGTGCTACAATGCGGCCTAGCGGGTCGTGCCAACAACCGTCTGCCCCATCTTGTGCATCCATGGCCTCTTCATCCTCTGTGACTGGGGGGACAGCAGTCACACATGTTTTTGGACACAGACCTGCCACCTCTTTACCCATCAACAGCCAGTGTGATTGGCAGGTCATCATTTCATTTGGAAGTGGAAACACCAGCTGGTGTTGAGCGCTCTCCGACATCGAGAGCACCACCTTTGGATTAAGGCAACCTAACTTTTCCGCCTGCATCTTCCTCACAGACCGGCAAGTTTTCCAGGGACACCCTACTCAACCCCGTCTTAGCACAACAGCCAGCCCTCAGTCACTCAGATGTGGACAAATAAAAGACCATTTCCTCCTAGCCATGACAAGGCTAAGAGGTTGAATTTCACCATCTGCAAGCTGTTGGCTACAGAAATGCTGCCTGGTGGACACAGAGGATTTTCTAGACCTTTTGTCGGTCGCAGTGCCCCAGTACCAGATGCCTATTCGGCACTAATTCTCAAAGAAAGGTGTGCCTGCGCTCCACCAGCATGTCGCACGCAACATCACCGCTTCTTTGAGAAACTCTGTGTGTGACAGGGTGCATTTCACCACAGACACTTGGGCGAGTAGGCATGAACAGGGGCGTTACATGTCGCTGACTGGGCACTGGGTAACTATGGTGACAGCAGGACAAGGGGCTGCTGTCCAAGTCAATCCTCTTTATCTAGAAGTTCCTCCACTGCTTCTGCCTCCTCAACCTCCTCTCGGTCCTCCATCTGCACCTAAAGCCTGTCTGGTAATGCCACCCGCTTTCTAACTGCGCAGAAGGAATCCTGCACATCTCCTTACTATGCTGGCAGCAGGGCTCAATGGCATCAGGTGGTGTTTACCTCAAATGTCTGGGAAATGTGAGTCACACAGCTGAGAAGTTGTGGTCAGCTCTGGAGACCCAGTTTCATGAATGGTTGTCTCCACTGGACCTGCAACCAGGGAAGGCCGTGTGCGACAATGCTGTAAACCTGGGTGCGGCCCTTCACCGGGGCAATGTCACACATGTGCCTTGTATGGCTCCCGTGTTGAACCTGGTTGTCCAGCAATTTTTAGCCCACTATCCCGGACTAGAAGGCCTTCTGCAGAGGGCACGGTCGCTGTGTGCTCACTTCCGCCGTTCGCATCCCGCAGCTCAACGACTTACATCTCTACAGAAGTCATTGGGCCTGCCAGTTCACCGGCTGAAATGCGATGTGCCGACACGGTGGAATTCAACTCTGCACATGTTGCAGCGACTGTGGCAGAACTGACAAGCCCTGGTGCAATACGTTCTGACGTATAGCCTGGGCCAGCGAGATCCAGAGGTGGGGCAAATCACGCTGCAGGAGTGGTCTCAGACCTAAGAAGTTGACGCGCCCCCTGGGCCGTGGGGTACCCGGAGCTGGGCCGGTAGACGCTGGGGGTTGTTGTCACTGTGGCGGCGACCCGGTCCATGACCCAGGGCGGTAAATCCAAGGGTAATTTTTATATATGGGTTTTATAATGTCCGACTACGCCACCTGTGGAGTGCGGCCAAAGGGGCCGCCGCTGCGGAACAGTTCTCTGAAGCTGGTGGTTTTGCAGCAATGGTATTATTACTCCCCACAGGAAGAGTGTAGCTTCAGGGCAGTATGGGTGGATGATGGTGGTTGTAGTGCAGGGAGTCAGTAATGAACACAGAGTCCGTGTGATGCAGTCCCAAGATCTTTACTCACAGTTGTTGCAGTCCAGATTACAGGTACCAGAGCAATCTCCCCCGTCGTGCTGTGCGTACTCAGTGAGGGGCTCAGTACACCCCCAGATAGCTCCGGAGTACTTAGCAGGACCCCCTTCTGTGTGTCCTTTCTCTGGCCTTCTCCCTGCACCTCACACCCAGTGACACTTCTATCTGGTATCCTCGGGCCTTGGCGGGCGACGTGTGTTCCGTCCCCTTGGTCCTATGTGGCTACCTTCTTATTGAGAATGGTGTGGACTTTGGCCTGCAGTACATGAAGTTCTGCAGCCTCCGGTATCTAGTTGAGCCTTGCTGTTTCTCCGCTAGTTGAGGGACCGGTTCCCCTTATCTGGCCTGATCCCTCTACCTCCTGGTAGCAGAGGGAGTACGGGTGGCCTTCTGCACGGCCTGTACCCCTAGGGTCCCTTCGGTTCCTGGAGCCTTCCTGCTCCCACTCCTCTCTTCTCTCCTTCAGTCCTGGGCCTCCCAGGCTAGGCCCGCCTCCGGAGCAGAGCTCATGGAGAGCTGTCACTTCTCCTGTCACTTCTCCTCTGACTGGCTTGCTGTTTCTAAGATGGCTTCCTATTTATACCCCCCCTGTCATGTGCTCCCCTAAGCTGCTTTCTCCACCCACACTCATTACATAGGACCCTACCACCAGCTAAGGACCTGGGACTGTGCTCTCCCTTAGGAGCAATCTCACCCTACCCCCACTGCAGGTATGTGTTGGATGCAGGTGTTAGGGTCCCGAGCCATACTCCTTCCTTACCGAGGGAGAGATACCACACCTCTGGGTGAGATGCAGTACCTCTGTGGCGACTGAACCCTCAGGGGCGCCACACACCCTTCTTCACAGTTTTGAAATGGCGACGAAGATGTTTAGTGCTGACGACGATGCCATTATCAGCATGACTATTCTGGTGATTTACATGCTGGAGCACACGTTAAACAGAATTCAGAATCAGGTGGTGGGACAAGAGGAGGTGGAGGAAGTAGAGGAGGATTCGTATGCGCAAGGGATAACATCTCCAAGGTCCAGACGGTCGGCAGCACAAAGGCGGCAGGCATGGGAGGGTGGGGGAGAGGGATTAACCAGGGCGCATGGTAGCAGCCAAACTGTTGAGGAAGGTGCAGGAGCCGAGGAAGAAGTGGAGGTCGAACTGGCGATGGGCATGTAAGACTCATCAGATGAGGGAGACCTTGATCACATTTCTGTTCAGCGTGTGTTCAGCGCTGCAGGTGGTGTGCTGATAGATAAGCGCACGCGGCTGTCCACTGAGAATGTGGACAGACTCACGTTCATAAAGATGAACAAATCATGGATCCGCAAGAACTTTTCTACCCCTGTGTCATCCTGGGGAGACTAAAAGCTTGAGGTTTTGGTAAAATCACCTCACCAACCGTTTTAAGCAACTCTGGGGCAATTGATGCCACTTAAGTGGTGTCTGTGCCACAATTTTTGGAAAAAATGGAGACTCTTTTTGGAGTCCCCTTGCTGTTTTACATGACGTTGGCATCGTCAATTCCAGGTGGGTTGGTCGCTCCCCCTGCCTTTTAACTGTAAGAAACTACATAAATTATGGCTTGGGGTAACACAGATGGTTGAGTCTGAAGAGCTGTTTACTCAGAGGTCTGCTCCAAAGCTTCAGTGTCTGCTAGTCAGCGTAGAATTTTTAACTGTATCTAGCCTAGGCAATACTTTGGGCGTAGTATCCCAGCTGCGAAGCAAGCTGCACCACCTGTGTACCTAATAAGAATTTTTAAATGCATCTGGCCTAGGTGGACTGTGGGGACCCCCAATCAAACCAAGACGCTCAGCCCCCCTACCTCCCCCCTTTCCATGACAATACAATAATGTAACTCTTACAACTGGATAGGTGAGGATCGGTCACAGCTTTATTAACTCTTTATACTCATTCCATTAGAAAGGCATTTTATTTTTAAAATAATTCAGCTTGTTGCAGCATGCCCTGGGTCTCCACACCGGCAAGTTGGCCAACAAGTGTAACTCTCCAACATGTCCTCTCTATTTCCAGGCCACGGAGGATCCTGCATACTCGTATGCAGGACTCTGACCCCTATCCATCACTCTTAACGCTTGTTCCACTCCGTCCTGGAGTCCTGACAGGAATATGTCCAGTCCAATATCCATTAAGTGAACACCATCGGGCCGTAGGAGGCCTGCTTTATCTCCTTCCAGTTGTCGGTGTTGTATCACTACACCGCCTCTGTCTCTTCTAAATTTTGCCATCCGAATATTTATTACTCGCCTTGTCCGTTCGATGGCCGTGATGTCTCGCGCACCTTGCCATACCGCTATCGGCACAATCTCTGGCCATACTATAGCTAGTTTTGTGAAAAATTCTCTGAAGCGCTCAGTGTCTAGTTTCATTATTGCCATTAGTTATGCGCTCTTGTGATGACCTAGGTCATTTCCCCGGGCCTGTATAACTAAGATGACCGGACCTCTTGCCTCTCTCCCTACCTTGATTACCTCCATTAGTACCTGTGGCCATAGCAGGCCTCTAATACCTCTCCAGTTGAAATATGTGTTATGAAACTCTAATTTCCTCCCACCTGGGCGGACTTTCGCCCTTTTTTCAGCCCAATATATATACGAGTGGCCTATCACCCACACTGTTGGCTTAGCGACACCTGTAAAAGAAACAAACCACGTTAGGATAACAAGTCCGGTCTTATGTATCTCGCCAAAAACATGGATCGCCATCTCCCTATCCTCTGAACTTCCGTTTCTGACAGTCCTGCTCTTGCTGCTTCCATGGCCGCGCCTATGCGGAAGGAATGTGTCCAGTAATCTTTGGGGTGGTTCCCTGCCGATGTTATGCATTTATTAAATATAGCTTGGAACTGGTATCTTGATAATGGTGTTCCATCAATGTGTGATAGGAAGAAATTACTTTGTGATCTGACGGTTATATATGTTTTTACTATTGTCACCCGACTCAGTGTACCGTTTGTGGGTTGTAGAAGTACTCAAGTGCCCCTGCCTGCTGGAACCGTTTTCGATTGTCGTATGCGTAGACATATTGCATTATTGGCTATGACTACGTCCTGGTGTAATAAGCCTCCACTGGTGGTAATTTTGGATTGAGGGACTAATTCGCTTATGCATAGCGCCCCAAAGAAGGCGATCGCAAATAGAGTAGACAGTAGTTTTGCTTCAAATTGTGAGTGTCATGGTAATGGTGTTAGGGATATGATGTGAGAAATCAGTTTTAGTGACACGGGACGGGACGTCTACACTCCTGACTTGGTTGACCCCTTTTCCACCCTTCTATGGATTGTCTGATGATGAATCTCTTTGTCACATCTCCCCAATTCAGTAGTTGGAAGTGAAATGCTACTCCGGTCAGACACCGCTGCGCTGACGCCCCTGATATGCCCCTCATCATTAGCTGGTGGAGAAATTCTATGGTGACTTGTAATATGGCTTGTTCACATTGGTCAACCCGTCTGCCTGCTACTAGTCGTGTCCACTCTTCCCATGCCTTACCGTATGCTTGCCACATCGACGGGGCAACTGACGCTCTGATTAATGGCATCAACTATTCGCCACTAGATCCCATAGGGAGGGGGGGCAACTGTTGCCCGATGGCTGGGCGTTGGGGAGGAGCTCTGTGAAAATCTGCCAATTGAATTGTGATAAAGCGTTAGCAGCAGCTTTAGACCCCTCAGCATCATGGCTAGCGCGGACCCATGCATTGTGTTTTAGGCACAGGAATGCTAGCCAGTGTAGACGGGAGAGACGATGATGCCATCTTATTAATGCAGTTCGCTAGGCTGGTGTTTTTTGTTATGAAAAGTATATTTTTGTTAGCCAGGAGCGTGCCCCATATTTCTATTGCTACCACTATTGGGAAGACAAAAATTTTTCCTGGCTAGATGCAGCTAAAAATTATTATTAATTTCAAAGCTGGTGGAGCTTGGTATAGATGGCCTAATACAATGAGTACCACACACTGCTACTATGCCCAAAATTATTTTCCAGGCAAGATGCAGCTAAAAATTATTAGAAATTTGAAAGCAGGAGGAGCTTAGTATAGATGGCCTAATAGAATGAGTACCACACACTGCTAATATGCCCAACATTAGTTTACAGGCAAGATGCAGATAAAAATTATTATTAATTTGCAAACTGGTGGAGGTTAATATAGATGGACTAATAGAACAAGTCCCACACACTGCTACAAGCCCAAGCCCAAATATCTTTTCAGAGCTAAATGCAGATAAAAATTATTTTGAATTTGCAACCTGGTGGAGGTTAGTATAGATGGACTAATAGAACAAGTCCCACACACTGCTACAAGCCCAAGCCCAAATATTTTTTCAGAGCTAGATGCAGATAAAAATGATTTTGAATTTGCAACCTGGTGGAGGTTAGTATAGATGGACTAATAGAACAAGTCCCACACACTGCTACAAGCCCAAGCCCAAATATTTTTTCAGAGCTAGATGCAGATAAAAATTATTTTGAATTTGCAACCTGGTGGAGGTTAGTATAGATGGACTAATAGAACAAGTCCCACACACTGCTACAAGCCCAAGCCCAAATATTTTTTCAGCGCTAGATGCAGATAAAAATTATTTTGAATTTGCAACCTGGTGGAGGTTAGTATAGATGGACTAATAGAACAAGTCCCACACACTGCTACAAGCCCAAGCCCAAATATTTTTTCAGAGCTAGATGCAGATAAAAATTATTTTGAATTTGCAAATTGGTGGAGGTTAGTATAGATGGACTAATAGAACAAGTCCCACACACTGCTACAAGCCCAAGCCCAAATATTTTTCCAGAGCTAGATGCAGATAAAAATTATTTTGAATTTGCAACCTGGTGGAGGTTAGTATAGATGGACTAATAGAACAAGTCCCACACACTGCTACAAGCCCAAGCCCAAATATTCTTTCAGAGCTTGATGCAGATAAAACTTATTTGGAATTTGCAACCTGGTGGAGGTTAGTATAGATGGACTAATAGAACAAGTCCCACAAACTGCAACAAGCCCAAATATTTTTTCAGAGCTAGATGCAGATAAAAATTTGTTTGAATTTGCAACCTGGTGGAGGTTAGTATAGATGGACTAATAGAACAAGTCCCACACACTGCTACAAGCCGAAGCCCAAATATTTTTTCAGAGCTAGATGCAGATAAAAATTATTTTGAATTTGCAACCTGGTGGAGGTTAGTATAGATGGACTAATAAAATGAAGCTATGCCCAAAAGGCTTTATTTCACTAGGTGCAGTAAAAAAAATTGTATTCTATACACAGGTGGTGTAGCTTGCAACACAGATAGGCTACTCCACTGACTAACACACACTGCAAGAGGCCAAAAATGATTTGCTTTGCTAGATTTAGCCAAATGCTGTGAAAAAAACTTGCACAGCACTGGCACAGACCTGGCTGGCAAAAAGTGCTAGGAACTGATGCAACCTAGCCCTCAAAAGGACTGCAATTACAATTAGTCTTTACTCCCAACCTATCTATTTAAGAACACAGACCTGCCTGATAAAAGTGATAGGAACTGATGTAACCTAGCCCTGAATAGGACTGCAATTACAATTAGTCTTTACTCCCAACCTATCTATTTAAGAGCACAGACCTGCCTGATAAAAGTCGTAGGAAATGATGTAACCTAGTCCTTAAAAGGACTGCTATCACAACTATTCCCTACTTCCAAGCTATCTGTAGATTTGTGCGAAAAATGGCTTGAAATTAACAAAGTATAGCGCACACAGCAACAGCGGTGCCGTCTAACACGCAGCTGCAGCAGTGAGAAAATGGTGGCGACGGGGAAAATGGCTGGGTCTTATAGGGCAAGGACATGTGACATACACTGCCAATGTCACATGCCCTTGCTTGTGTGAAAAAAAGCAGTTCGCTCCGTGTGTGCGCTGCTGATAGGCTGACAGACTGCACCGCCCCACTGTAAATGTGGGAAAGAAAAAGAAAATGGAGATCAGCATTATTTCTGCAGAGATCCATCCCCTGCCCCTCCTCCCACCCCGCTGTACACTCAAACTGAGTATTAACATTAATTTTCAGCATTACTGAGAAAAAATCCAGCTATGATTTTGGTGCACGAACAGTTATCGAACATAACCTCGAACAGCCGAATTTTTTTCAAATTGTTCGTGTTCGCCGAACGGCTCGAACACCGCCCAAAACAGCTCGAATTTGAGATTGGTGAACAGTTCGAGTCGAACACCGCTCATCTCTACTCTTAACCCCTTCCTAGTACTTTTTCTGCTGATGTTACATTACCCTCATGCACTGTCACTTCAGTACCCTATCAGCTAATGTAACTCTATACTTGATGATTAATTGTGGGTACTGATATAGTTCTAATGAGTTATTTATACATGTCACTGTCATTTAGTTTTCCTTTTTATAGTTATGAATTGGTTGAACGTAATACCGCCACGTCATTATATGCACTTTAGTTAGGATTAAACGTTTATTTATTGTATTAGTATCATATGATTGAGCTCAATTTGTCTCCTACCTCCGGTTTCCACCTGTCTATTTATTTCTTATTTTCATTGGTTGTTGTTTTATGACTTAATAAAATTTGTTATCATTTTATTTTATTGAAGCTGTGTATCCTTTTGTAGGCATTATTATTATCTTATGGTTATACAACATGAGTTAATTTATATTGTTTTCTTTGGATTAATGATCCCCATATAGTTAAGATTCAAAATAATGCTGACTACTGGGTTGCGACTCTGTTAGATCCACTTTATAAGAGTAAATTTTGACAGATGCTTCCCACCCTGGAAAGGGACCCGCTTATGTTGGAGTATCGAAACAAGCTTTTAAGCAACCTTAATAGAGCTTTTCCCCAAGATAAGAGTGAGGCACGCAGTGTGCATCGCAGTTGTAGTCTTTCAACCTCTGGCACGTCAGTTCATCAACACCTAAACATTAGCAGCAGCAGATTAAGTGGCAGAAGCAATTTCTGGGAGTCCTTTCACACATTTTTTAGACCAGCTCATGCACCAGCACAACAGAGTACAAGTCTGACACGTGGTGAATGACTGGAGAGGACGGTGGAGGAGTATCTAGAGCTAAATATGAATACCATCAGGGAGGATTTTGACCCTTTTACATTTTGGTCTTCAAAAATGGATGAATGGCCTGACCTCGCCTCTCATGCCTTAGAGGGTTTATCATGCCTGGCAGCCAGCGTTCTCTAAGTACGTGTCTTCAGCGCTGCTGGTGGTGTCTTGACGGATAAGCGCAGCTGGCTGTCCCATGAAAGTGTTGACCGCCTAATTTTCATCAAGATAAAAAAGTCTTGAATCTCAAAGGACTTTTGCACCCCAAACGCAGACTGTACAGACTAGGCAGTGTTGTAGTTTTTAGTGTGCTGCATTGATCTTGCGGAATTGCAGTCTGTGATATGGCTTGTGTGCCTTCTCTTGCTGCTGCTGCAGGTTTTAGGCCCTAATTTTTTAAAATGTGGAGAATACATATTTGGTCTCTCAATCCATTGGGTTGGCTGTAGTGGAAGAGGTGTCATTCCTAATTCTACAATTTCTATTGTACTCAAATTGATGCCACTTTGCTGGTGTAAGGCCATAATTTAGGGAAACGTGAACACCCCAGGTTAGGTCTCCATCTCCTGGGTTGGCTGTAGTGGAAGAGGTGTCATTCCTAATTTTACAATTTCTACTGTACTGAAATTTATGCCACTTTCTTGGTGTCTGCCACAAATTTTTGGAAATGTGGGGAATCTTGATTGGTTCTCCATCTATTGGGTTGGCTGTAGTGGAAGAGGTGTCAGTCCCCATTATACTACTTATACTCTAGTAAAATTGATGCCACTTTGGTGGTTATAGGCCCAAATGTTTCAAATGTGAACACTCCTGATTGGGTCTCCATCTACTGAACTTACATTAGGGGAAGAGGTGTCCTTTCTAATTCTACTATTTCTACTGTACTGAAATTGATGCCACTTCGGTGGTGTTAGGCCCTAATTTAGGGAAATGTGAACACTCCTGAATGGGTCTCCATGTGCTGGGTTGGCTGTTGTGGAAGAGGTTTTGGTCTCTCTTACAATAGTTATACTCTAATTTTTTGGTGCAGATATTCTTCTCCACACAGGGGTACACAGACCTGATAAACTCAAAATGAGTATAAAAAGCAGGCTACATTTCTGCTTAAAATTGTTTGTGGCAGATATTCTTCTCCACTCAAGGGGAAAAAAAAGGTTGGGTACAAGCAGCTTCCTGACCCTCAACTGTACTGTGCTGTCAGCAATAAGAGGAGGAGGGTGACTCTGAGGGCGACGAATGGCATAACACATTTGATGATGATGAAATTGTACATTCAACTTGGTGTGAACCCAGAGGCACGCAGCTGAGTAGCTCATCTGAGGAGGTGGAGGAGGAGGAAGACGATGAGGTTACGTTGCGTCTCATAACGGCGACATGGAGTGATGCAAGCACGAGGAGCACTGCATCTTTAGCAACAACCATGGCAGTGACCAGCAGCGGTCATGGGTCTGCAACTCGCAGGGGTGGGAAGGGTTGCCTAGCCTGGACCCTTTTTGAGACTGCAAAGGATGAGCCAGATCACGTTATCTGCAAACTGCGCTAAAAAACTCAGTAGAGGTAAAAAGTGCAATAATCTGACTACTACATGCATGAACCTTCACATGTGCAATCAACATGCTTTACTCTGGCAATTTCACTGTGATAAAATGCGGACCAGCGGACCTCAACAACTATCAGCTGCCCCTCAACCGCATATGCTGTTTCTTTCCTCCTCCTCTGTTACCGTGCCAAATATTGTCACGCAGGTCTACCCCCTGTAGAACTTCGGGTTTTCTACCCGCTCCAGTCAGACTGAATGAGAGCCCGTCAGCTGTACCGGAAGCGAACTTGCCTGTTGTGTTTGTTTCACCGAGTACACCACATGTTTCTCAATCCACCGTAACATCTCCCCCTGCACCTCACTCATGGTCCAGCAGTTTGTCCGTTTCACCGTACTCCGTCCTCTCTCAGCACTTCAGCCAGCACAGTTGTGGTCACGTAAAAGAATGTTTCCTACCACACATGACAAAGCTAAGAGGTGGAACTCCACCATCTCCAATCTGTTGATCACGGGAATGGTGGTGTCAGGCCCTTTTTTTTGAACTGTGAACATTCCTGTATGGCTGCATTTTTTACTGAGGAGGTAACAGGAGAACCTGGGGGGAAACTCCCGCAAACACGGGGAGAACATACAAACTACTTGCAGATGTTGTCCTCTATCATCATAAAGGAGTTAGTTCGTTGTCTAGGAGACCTTCCACCGCTGCTGTCTATCTTGTGAACATTGTGTTGAAGCTTGCAAAGTGTCACAGGTTTACATTGACAGAGAGGAGCCTGAAGACTGCAGCGTCTGATTCCTCCCACTCCTGCAGTCATTAGAAGCCTTTCGCCTTCATACTAATCGGTGCAGGGGTTAATCTGCTCAGTTGTGAGCTCCTACAAGCTTAGCGTTATTTAGGCTCACAGCAGATTTGTCCCGTGCATCTTCCCTTCTTTGATAAAGCTGTACCCCAACACATCAGACTGTCGCCTACTGTGGAAACCTTGAAAAGAAAGATGAAGACTCACTTCTTCTGACAAGCGTACAATCTGCAGTAAGCCTCGCTCCAGCATACCGCTGCACGATTAGCTGTACACTGACCTACAGTGGTGGCCAAAAGAATTGGCACCCCTGCAATTCTGTCAGATAATACTCAGTTTCTTCCTGAAAATGTTTGCAATCACAAATTCTTTGGTATTATTATCTTCATTTATTTTGTCTTCAATGAAAAAACACAAAAAGAATTGTCCTAAAGCCAAATTGGATACAATTCCACACCAAACCTAAAAAAGGGGGTGGACAAAAGTGTTGGCACTGTTTGAAAAATCATGTGATGCTTCTCTAATTCGTCTAATTCTCTACAGCACCTGTAACTTACCTGTGGCACCTAACAGGTGTTGGCAATAACTAAATCACACTTGCAGCCAGTTAATATGGATTAAAGTTGACTCAACCTCTGTACTGTGTCCTTGTGTGTACCACAGTGAGCATGGAGAAAAGAAAGAAGACCAAAGAACTGTCTGAGGACTTGAGAAACCAAATTGTGAGGAAGCATGAGCAATCTCAAGGCTACAAATCCATCTCCAAAGACCTGAATGTTCCTGTGTCTTCCGTGCGCAGTGTCATCAAGAAGTTTAAAGCCCATGGCACTGTGGCTAACCTCCCTAGATGTGGACGGAAAAGAAAAATTGACGAGAGATTTCAACGCAAGATTGTGCGGATGGTGGATAAAGAACCTCGACTAACATCCAAACAAGTTCAAGCTGCCCTGCAGTCCGAGGGTACAACAGTGTCAACCCGTACTATCCGTCGGCGTCTGAATGAAAAGGGACTGTATGGTAGGATACCCAGGAAGACCCCACTTCTTACCCCGAGACATAAAAAAGCCTGGCTGGAGTTTGCCAAAACTTACCTGAGAAAGCCTAAAACGTTTTGGAAGAATGTTCTCTGGTCAGATGAGACAAAAGTAGAGCTTTTGGGGAAAAAGCATCAACATAGAGTGTACAGGAAAAAAAAAGAGGCATTCAAAGAAAAGAACACGGTCCCTACAGTCAAACATGGCGGAGGTTCCCTGATGTTTTGGGGTTGCTTTGCTGCCTCTGGCACTGGACTGCTTGACCGTGTGCATGGCATTATGAAGTCTGAAGACTACCAACAAATTTTGCAGCATAATGTAGGGCCCAGTGTGAGAAAGCTGGGTCTCCCTCAGAGGTCATGGGTCTTCCAGCAGGACAATGACCCAAAACACACTTCCAAAAGCACTATAAAATGGTTTGAGAGAAAGCAATGGAGACTTCTAAGGTGGCCAGCAATGAGTCCAGACTTGAATCCCATAGAACACCTGTGGAGAGATCTCAAAATGGCAGTGTGGGGAAGGCACCCTTTAAATATCAGGGACCTGGAGCAGTTTGCCAAAGAAGAATGGTCTACAATTCCAGCAGAGCATTGTAAGAAACACATTGATGGTTACCGGAAGCGGTTGTTCGCAGTTAATTTGGCTAAAGGTTGTGCAACCAAGTATTAGGCCGAGGGTGCCAATACTTTTGTCTGGCCCATTTTTGGAGTTTTGTGTGAAATGATCAATGATTTGATTTTTGCTTCATTTTCTTTTGTGTTTTTTCCTTGCAAGCAAATTAAATGAAGATAATAATACCAAAGAATTTGTGATTGCAATCATTTTCAGGAAGAAACTGAGTATTATCTGACTGAATTGCAGGGGTGCCAATACTTTTGGCCACCACTGTACATTGTTTGTGCACCCTCATGGGCAGGGTCCTCTCTCCTCTTGGAGCAGTCGGTGATCCCTTTTCACATGCCACGCGCCACAGATTAAATGTCGCTGTAATTGTAATAATAATTATAGTACTTGTACTCTGGGTTAATTGATGGCACTTTCCGGGTGTCTACCCCTTATATAATGTGTTTTGGCAGTTTTTGGGCCTGTTTGAAGATGTTGTATATGTTGTTTTTTGTCCCCCTATTGAATCCCATGGCGTTCGGTAATGTTCGACGAATTATTCGACGAATAAATTTAGCAAATGTGTAAATATTTGGCGAGCATTTCCGCACCGAATATTGAAATGTTCGCTCATCTCTAATCAAAACATCATATTTACCCCAAAATGGTGTCAGTAAAAACGTCAACTCAGAGCACAAAAAAATAAGCCTTCACACAGCCTCATAACCAGAAATTTGAAATCGTTATAGGTGTTGGAAAATGGCGACTCAAGCAAAAATGTTTTTTTTTTTTTACAAATTTCCAAATTTTTATAAAAATAAAAAAAATTATACATGTTTGGTATCTGTGTAATATCACTGACCCTGAAAAAAAACAGCCCTCATACAGCTATGTGGACGAAAAAAAAAAATTCTGGCTCTTTGAAGAAAGGGAGGAAAAAAAATGAAAATGAAAAAAAAAAATGGAAAATAGGCTGTCAAAAAAGGGTTAAAAGTGATTTAAACAGATTTCAAATTTGAAATTTAAACAATTAAAAAATAAACGAATTTTGTATTGCAGTGTCCATGAAAGTCCAGTCTGTCAAAATATTAAAATATTCAACTCATACAGTAAATGCTGTAATGAAAAAAAATATAAACATCAGAATTTTTCTATTGCCACACCAAAAAATGCAATGAAACTGAACAAAATGTCTTGTGTTGAACTCAATAAAATAGTCAGCTCGCGACACAAAAAATTCAAGCCCTTATTCAGTTTCATTGAAGTAAAAATAAAAATGTTACAGGACTTGGAAAATGTTGACCCAAAGCAAATTTTTTTTTTTTTTCATCATTTAAATTAAACAAAATCTATGCAACTTTGGTGTTGCCGTATTTTTACTGACCTGGAGAAATATGCATCCAGATCATTTTTACCATACAGTGAACACAAAAAATAAAAACCCCAAAACAATGATGAAATTGCTTGTTTTTCATCATTTCATCCCTTTTGGATGTTTTTACCATTTTACATTACATTTTATGGTACAATGGATGGAGAGATTCAAAACTTCAACTCTTCCTGCAGATAGCAAGCGCTCCATGGGCTATGTTGCCAGATAGTAAAAACATATTTCTCTTGCATGAAGGGAAGGGAAAAATGCACACATAAAAACATAAAAATTAATGTCGCCTACAGGAAAAGGGTTAATAGGTAGGAAATTGATTTGCAGAATAGACAACTGTAAATAGCACAATAGATGTTGTTCTTTTTGTTGGAGAGACATAGTACAATTTTTTGGGGTGTTGTAAGCCTCACCTCTTATGAACGTTATTCCCCCTTTTCTCCAAGCCAAAAGGAGTAACATGGGATCCAGGGCCAGACAAACTAATTTTTGCAGGCATTAATGATGTAGTGTAGCATGTTAATTATGACTGACATCTTTGAGGCTAACAATTATGGGGGGCATTATGACCCTGTAGCCACCCCTATGGCTGGCTCTGTTATTGTAGTGTTGTGGTGAGCACACATTCACTTCTATAGGAGCATATCTCGCTGTCACATATGGCGTCAGTGTGATGAATGGCATATTTTTTAGGGGTACCTTACCATAATTTTTTTTTTTATTTGCTGAAGTTATGTCTTTTTCAACTGGAACAAAAAGCTTTATGAAAATAGTTTAAATATTTTAAAAGGGACAAAATTGATTCCACCAGCAGAAGTTGTTCTTAAGGCTATGTGCTCACGTAGATTTTTGGAAAGTTTTTGGAGGAGAAAATGAGTGGAAACTGAGCATAAACTCTCTTTATACACCTTAAAGGTCAAAACTCCTCAAAAGCTATGAGGCTCTGCTCAGTTTCTGTTTCGAAACCTCTCCAAAAAGACTGCGTGTTCTCATAGCGTAAAAAGTTTGGTCTGCCTTCCGATAAAAACTCTAAAATGGCCTTACCTGGTGTGTACTGGAGTGTTATACCCTAACTCATGCCTTGCCAATGTTTCCATCCTCTGGCTGTCTATGGGATTGGTGTGTAAATAGTAGATGATAGCATCTACCGCATCCATGACTTGGGATATGGCAACATCCTTGTGACTGCCGCCATCTTGGGAGCCATGGAACAGGGTTATTTGGTTAAGAAAGAAGGGGGTTAGGGTGTCCCACATGAGTTCACACCATTAAAGCCATTTTAGAGGTTTTTATTTAAATCAGAAATTGGTCAAACTTCTTAGAAATACTATTCTCAAATTTGAGCGCAATTTTGGAGGTAAATTCTGGGAATACTTCCCAACGTATACCTCCCATGGAAGTTTCTGACCTGTGCCACTATATGGAAATATAAAGTGGCATATGAAACCCATAGGTTGAAATTCGTACACAATATAAAAATACTATCAGATTGAAACCATGTTGCATGATACCTGCAGTACCATGCAAGACCACATGGAGTGCTGTTAAAATAAACTTTTGCATGGAAAGCAAAAATCGAAAACTTTCATTTAGAATTCTGTAGTAACTTTTCATAATGTACCCTTTGTTGTAGACATAAAGACGTAATTCCCAGATGATTGATTCCATTAGAGATGATGTCCCCCTCCACTGAAAGTCCCCCTAACAATAAGAAACACCTAAAAAATATTCTCTTATTGTAAGCAAAATGTGTTCCTAGCGAGATAGGAAATCCATTTCTTGGATCAGGAACACAAAGAATCGGTTATTTTCCCATTTCTCAGAACACAACTTTAACCACTTAAACAATACTAATTTTATCAAAGCGATTCGAGATTTCTTCCAAGCAAGGTGAACCCGTCCTTCCGAAGAAGCAATTTTCAGATGTTTATGCCTCAAATACTACAATTGAGTTTGACAGTAGAAAAGAGATTGTCATACAGACATTAAATGTATTTCTTTTATTTCATTTTTTTTTCCCCATAATTCTGTAAAAGTCGTGGAAGTTTTTATCAGCTGTCATTCTGGGAGATCAGAACGAAAACATGAAGCGTTTATAAATCGCTCCTCTCCAAGCAAGAAACCCTCGCAGTTTCTATTTAAGTTCCTAAATCAGACAATAAATATACAGAAAAAATGTTTGTTCTTCTTCGAGCCTTTCAGGGAATTCATGCGGCTCCTTTTTCCGCAATGGGGTGCTCTAAAGTGGGGGTCTTATCAAGCAGGTCCCAAATGTTACATGCTTCTGGCTGAAATAACCCACTAACCCGATCCACTAAATAAATAATATAGTAATAGTAAACTGTAATACTATTATGTTAACCCATTAATGACCAGTCTATTTTGGGACTTAATGACTAGCGTTGAGCAAAGCGTGCCAATACAAGTCTTTGAGTCAGTAAAAAGCACGTACAGCACGCCGTTGGCCTGTTCTTGCATGAGCACTATCCTTGTTTTTCACGGATAGCACTTGTACCTATGATAGTCTATGGGGCCATTCACTTGTCTGCAAGATCGTGGAGACATGGCCGATTTTTAGGCCTAGTGCCGGATCAAAATCGTCAATGCAAGTCTATGAGTCCATTAAAAAATTAGACAATACTCGAATAACATCAAAGCTTGATTTAATTTTTTTTTTTATATGTTTATATTGTACGAGGAAAATGGCGAAGTGTGAATGGGGCCTTAAGCCTCATTCAGACTTCGATGTTGCACGTACGTGTCCTATCCGTAATATTCACAGATAAAACAGGTACCCATTATAGTCTATGGGGATGTTCACGTCTGTTTTTTTTCTGGTATCATAGATGAAAAGTACCTGTACAAGTCTATGAGACCATGAAAAGCACTTACTGCACACGGATGGCATCAGTGTGTAATCAGTGTGCAATCCGTGTGCAGTCCATGATTAACATTGTAATCGTTAAGGCCACGTTCACACGGCAGCATTTTGGTCAGTATTTTACATCAATATTTGTAAGCCAATAGGAGTGGGTGAAAAATGCAGAAGTGGTGACGTGTTTCTATTATACTTTTTCTTTAATTGTTCCTCTCAAGGTTTTGGCTTACAAATACTACTGATGTAAAATACTGACCAAATACTGAAAGTGTGAACATGGCCTAAGAGAAGCTTTGTCATTTATTTATCCATATGTGAATATAATTGGCGGCACTCAATCACAAGAGATATGATGAAAGATATTGACTTCATGAGTGGCAAAGAAGGATGATATGAGTATATAATATTTATTTTTGAACCCCTTGCTCTCTCTCCCCTAATGCTTTGGGGTCTATAAAGAGCTCAGAGCAATAGTGATGAGTAGTGATGAGCGAGCACTAAAATGCTCGGGTGCTCGATGCTCGGGTCGAGCGCATTGGAATGCTTGGGTGCTCGACCCGAGCAACGAGCCCAATGTAAGTCTATGGGAAACTCGAGCATTTTTCCGGCGGCTCCCCTCGGCGGTCTGTTGAGGGCATAAAAATTGCCCAAATAGAAGGGAACAGTGCTCAAATGACATGGGAACAGCTTGGGGAAGACCCCTGGAAGCATCTCTGACTCCCAGATCACTGCTGTCAACAACGTTGTCAGAGGTATTACGCCACTTTTACGGACTCACAATAAAACATGCATAAACAAAACCAAAATGGATTTTCCTGGGAAATATGTTAAGGAACATCCTTTCCAGGGTAATGACTTATATATAAGGCAAAATAAATAACCAAAACCAAAAATCCTCCTCTATAGTACACGTTGGGCTATGTTCACACGTAGCGTTTTTGATGCATTTTTGCACTTTTGCATTGTTATCAACCAAGACAAATGCAATGTGATTACATTGAGGTTACATTGGCAACTCTGGTTTTTATACTAAAGAAAAATCCTACAGTTTTTTTTTTTTACGTTATTTTTTAAGACAAATGCATTCACCGGGAAATGTCATTTTAACATTTTACAACCTTCTCTGGCAATGTGGTGTGTGACACATCATCAGACCCATCCTTTTTCATTTATGATGGAGGGACTCTGAAAGTCACAAACCTATTCTTAAAGGTTCAGCAGTCGGCCCTCGCTATTGATAGAGAGCCATCAGCCGGCTATGCTTTGCTGTTCCCATTATTAACGAGTGGGTCTCCTATACTGTTGTTGCGTATGCAGTGACTTCAAGGGCTGACAAAAACTTGGAGGGACTCCAATGCCCCTTGCAAGAGACTTAGAGGTCAGAGAGCCTCCTAAAAGCAATGTTCCCATTATTAGGAAGTGGGTCTCCCATACTGTTTGCCTATGCAGTGAAGTAACGGCTGCCAGAAATTTAGAAGAACTTCAATGCCCCTTGCAAGAGACATAGAAGTCAGAGAGCCTCCTTAAAACAATGTTCCCATTATTAGGAAGTGGGTTTCCCATAGTGTTTGCCTATGCAGTGAATCAACGGCTGTCAAAAATTTGGAGGAACTTCAATGCCCCTTGCAAGAGACGTAGATATGTTGATATGGTACATATGGTGATGATATGGTGGTGGAGGATGAGGATGTGGAGAAGGAGGAGGACAAGAGCAAATAAACAAAATCAGGAAGCGTATACCCATGTCTGGGCGTGAAGACAGAGGTGAATAGGAATAGAGTTAGACCTCCCTTAAAAAAGACATTGCATTTGAGTTTATGTTACGCTGCTATCATTCGGTGGTGTTGAGAAGTCAGGCCCAATCCAGCCCTTGTTCAATTTTATAAGAGTCAACCTGTCAGCATTTTCAGCGGTTATAATTCCACCGGCGGCACTAAAAACCAGCTCTGACAAAACACTAGCAGTAGGGCAGGCCAGTTATGCCATGTGCCCAGCTTGGATACCCAATAATTATAAGGCACAGAGGAATCACAGAGGAGGTTGGTACGGTCGGCAAGGTACTCCCTCACCATCTTCCGAAACTTTGCAGTCCTTGTGAGAGTATCCCCCACCTCAGGGCCTGTGCGATGGGAGGGTCTGAGAAAACTGTCCCACAACTTTGACAGTGTTCCCTTGCCTCTGCTGTGTTGCATTTGTGGCTCTCTAGCCTTTACTCCTTGGTTGTCCAATGAACTGTTACCTCTGCCGCCAGCGTTTTCAGATGGGATTTTTTTAATAATTTTGCAACAAGGGCCTTCTCTAACTGCACCATTTTATTAGGCCTGTCTAGCAAGGGAATATGAGACAGAAAGTTCTCCCTGTAGCGTGGGTCTAGAACCGTCACCAACCAGTAATGACTGTCACCCAAATTTTGGACAATGCGAGGGTCACAGGAAAGGGAGCATAACGTAAACTCAGCCATGTGTGCCAGGCAGCTAACAGGCAAGACTTCTGTGTCCTCACCATGAGGATGATTGACCATGCTCTCCTCCTTATCCTCCTCCTCTTCCTCCTCCTCCCTGTCCTCAGGCCATCCACGTTAAACAGACGGTATGGCAGTTGTGCAGGTAGTACAGTCTATAGCACCGGAAACTACCTCCTGTTCTTCCTCCTCCTCCTCCTCTTCCTCATTGTCACCCAATCCACGTTGGGATGAGATGAGGCTGGGCTGTGTGTAATCACACTGTATGGTTCCTTGCTCCATTTCATCGTGCTCCGCCTGCAATGCATCCTCTTTAATTGAGAGCAGAGAGCATTTTAGAAGACAGAGAAGTGGGATGGTGACGCTAATTATGGCGTCATCGCCGCTCACCATCTTGTTGGAGTCCTCTAAGTTTTGGAGGATGGTACAGATGTCGTACACCTATGTCCACTCCTGAGGTTTCATGTGTGGAGTCTGATCTGAATATCGACGGCCTTGTTGATGCAGGTAATCAACAACTGCCTTCTTCTGCTCACAATTCCTTCCCAACATCTGCAATGTAGAGTTGCAATGCGTGGGGACATCACACACTAGTATGTGAGCAGGAACCTGCAAAAGCTGCTGAAGCACGGCAATAGCAGCGGAAGCTGTAGCTGACTTTCTAAAATGGGCACACAGGCGGCGTACTTTGACAAGCAGATCCGACAGATCCGGGTAGGTTTTTAGAAACCGCTGAACCACGAGATTAAGCACATGGCCAGCCATGGTACATGTGTGAGCTTGCCTCGCCTCAGAGCCGCCACCAGGTTCCGACCGTTGTCACACACGACCATGCCTGGCTGTAGGTTCAGCGGTGTGAGCCACAGATCTGCCTGCTCCTTCAGAGCTGTCCACAACTCTTCAGCTTTGTGCGGTTTGTCACCTAAGCATATTATCTTCTGCACAGCCTGTTGCCGCTTGGCCAAGTCAGTGATCACTTCAGAGCATATTAAAGGACTTTTTGGTGCACTTTAATTTGAACCAATTTTAATTGGAAATTTTGGTCTAGTTTGGACTCTATGAGATTTTGATTTGGCTATTATCCTAAGTCATATTGTACCACTCGTTAATGGGTTGATTGTGACTTGTAGGATTGCTGCTTCCATTAGGTGGCGTGATAGCGTTCAAGTCCTCTTTTTCTCTGAGGAGGCAATTTGCTTATTCACATCAAGAAATCACACATACAAGCACTGAAGGGAACAAAATCACTTTATTCTCAGCATCAATTGAAGTCATACTCTCATGACTAGGTAGACAAACACTGTAGGAAAACTGAGCGCACCAGACCATAGGGTGATAACTTTATAAAAAGATTTATTAGATAAAGGTAATCTGCTCACTTGAGCGTGCTGCGTAGGTAAAACTATGAAACTTCAGTAATGTTTGGTGCTGCCCTGTGGCTGAGGACGAACTCCACCAGGCGGATTGTAGGAAAAGACAAATCATGGTTTTGAAGATCTTTGAGCCAAAAATATAAAGAAGCTGTTTTTATTCAACAACGTGTTTCCACGCCGGACCAACTTCTTTATCAAGTGTAAAAACCAACTGTACCAGTTGGTTGTCGTATTTGTAATTTGGCCATTCCCCTTTAAAATGCAATATGGAAATGACTTTCAAAATCTTTTTTGTGACCCTAAAACTTCTAATGTTCTGGATTATGATTGGTCATTTGTGTTTATAATTAAATAAAATAATATAAATGGTTTATTAAATTTACAATAAAGATATTTGTGTAACGGGTCCGGGAGGCGGAACCTCTGAGCTACTATACAAGGGGGCGGCCCTTGTACGGGAGCGGGTGGCAGTCTCCGGGTGAACGGACAGGGAGTTACGGCAAGTGATCAGGGCAGTCTCTGGGTAAGGGGTAGGTACGACCTGTGATGGCAGAACCTCCGGGTAGGCTAGCAGGCAGATGGTAGACGTGTGCTCCCAGGTGAGCAAGCGAGAGTCTCTGGAATAGCAGGTGGTCACGGCACGTGACGGCGGAACCTCCGGGCTGGCAGGCAGGTAGGTAACGGAGAAGCGCTCCCAGGTGAGCGGGCAAGAGTCTCTGAGATAGCTGGTGGTCACAGCACGTGACAACGGAGCCTCCAGGCTGGCAAGCAGGCAGGTAGCGGAGAAGCGCTCCCAGGTGAGCGGGCAAGCTGGTCCATAGACAGACTGACCGGAGTTGTAAGGCAGACCGTCGGACCTCAGGCAAGCAGGCAGGTAGCTGATGTGCGCTCCCAGGTGAGCGGACAAGTTGGTCCTTAGACAGACTGACCGGAGTTGTAAGGCAGACCGTCGGACCTCAGGCAGGTAACGAGTATTCAGGCAGGAATCAGGCAGGTAACTAGCAGGAAACTGGCAGGAAACTGGCAGGTAACTGGCAGGTAACTGGCAACGGGACCTGAGGGCTGAAGCACAGGTGAGACACAGGTGCAAACAACATTGCTCGGGCACCTCCATTTTGGAGGAGGTGCCTTATATATGATGAAGTCCTCCGGCCATTGGCCGGGGACTCCTTAGGACGGCGCACGCGGCCCCTTTAAGAGGAGGGGAGCGCGCGCGCGCGCGCCCTAAGCACAGGGGCCGGGAAGGAGCGCGCGCTGAGAGCAGAGCGGGAGGAGGACGCCGGGAAGGAGCGCGCGCTGACAGCAGAGCGGGGAGAGGACGCCGGGCACGGAACAGAGCGGTGAGAGGAGCAGCGTCCCTGCCTAGCAGAGGGCAGGGACGCCAGCGCTACAGTACCCCCCCCTTTAGGCCCCCCCTTTTTTAGGCCAGACAGAAATTTAGCTAGGATGAGAGGGGCATGGATGTTCTCCCGGGGCTCCCACGTTCTCTCCTCAGGACCAAACCCCTTCCAATCTACTAGAAAAAAGGTCTCTCCTCTTACCCTTTTGGTGGCAAGAATGTTCTCTACCTCAAACTCGTCCTCAGCAGAAACCGGAGCAGGAGGCGTACCTGTAGACTTGGAAAAAGAGTTAAGCACCACAGGTTTGAGGAGAGACACATGGAAGGAGTTAGGGATCCGTAAGTTGGCCGGGAGTTTCAATTTATAGGCCACCGGGTTGATCTGACTGATGACCTCCAGTGGGCCGATGAACCGAGGCCCTAACTTATAGGAAGGGATCTTGAGCCGGACATATTTGGACGAGAGCCAGACTTTATCCCCAGGGCGGAATTGAGGAGGGTCCAGACGTTTTTTGTCAGCGTGTCTTTTCATACGCTCGGAAGACAGAAGGAGTGCGGACCGGGTACTCTCCCATATGGAGGAAAATTTGTTAACAAGAGATTCCGCAGCCGGATTGTCCGCCGAGGTGGAGACGGGAAACGGGATCCGAGGATGCTGACCGTAGACTACAAAAAACGGGGATTTGGAGGAAGACTCGCTCTCGTGATTGTTGTACGAGAATTCGGCCCATGGCAGGAGATCCACCCAGTCAGAATGGTGGGCATTAACGAAGTGCCGAAGGTAACTGGTCAGGTTCTGATTGATCCGCTCCACTTGACCATTAGACTGTGGGTGGTAAGCGGAGGAGAAGTCCAGGGTGACGTCCAGCAATTTACAAGTGGCTCTCCAGAAACGGGAAGTGAACTGTACCCCACGATCCGACACGATGTGACGGGGCAGGCCATGAAGACGGAAGATGTGGCGGATAAAGTCTTTAGCCAGCTCGGGTGCAGACGGAAGACCTGGCAGTGGAATGAAGTGAGCCATCTTGGAGAAGCGGTCAGCGACCACCCAAATGACCGTACAACCGGCAGAGACGGGTAGATCAGTAATGAAGTCCATCGCTATATGCTGCCAGGGGGCAGCAGGTACTGGCAGAGGTAGGAGGCGGCCGGCCGGCAGGTGTCTCGGAACTTTGTTGCGGGCGCAGGACACACAGGCAGAAACAAAGTCTATTACATCCTTGTGCAGGTTAGGCCACCAGTAGTGCCGGGTAATAAGCTGGAGGGTCTTTTTCTGACCGGCGTGGCCAGCTAGTTTAGATGAATGACCCCAGTGTACGATCTTCTCCCGATCAGGTACTGGTACGAACGTTTTACCAGGAGGAAGACGATTTAGACTCACGGGAGCCACCTGCATTACTCTGGCGGGATCGATGATATGTTTCGGATCCTCCTCGAGATCAGACACCAGAAAGGACCGAGACAAGGCGTCCGCCTTGACGTTTTTGTCAGCCGGGCGAAAATGAAGGACAAAATCAAAACGAGCAAAAAACAAGGACCACCGGGCTTGGCGCGGGTTAAGTCTCTGGGCATGCTGGAGGTAAGCCAAGTTCTTGTGGTCAGTGTAAATTATTACCGGGTGAAGAGCCCCCTCGAGCAGGTAACGCCACTCCTCCAATGCCAGTTTGATGGCCAATAACTCTCGGTCTCCTATGGAATAGTTGCGCTCAGAGGAGGAGAAGAGTTTAGAGAAGAAGCCACAAGTTACCATCCTCCCGGAAGATGATTTTTGAGTAAGTACCGCTCCGGCTCCAGAGGAGGAGGCGTCAACCTCCAGGAAGAACTGTTTGTTGCCATCTGGGCGATGCAGCACCGAGGCGGAAGAGAAGGCCTGTTTAAGGGAAAGAAAGGCCTCCTCTGCTTCGGGTGGCCACTCTTTGGGATTAGTACCTTTACGGGTGAGCGCAGAAATTGGAGCCGTCCGGGAAGAGAAGTGTGGTATGAAGAGGCGGTAGTAGTTGGCGAAGCCCAGGAATCGCTGAATGGCCTTCAACCCCTCCGGTCGGAGCCATTTCTCGATGGCAGACAGTTTCTCAGGATCCATTTGTAGGCCGGTCTGAGAGATAATGTAGCCCAGAAACGGAAGCGAGGTCTGCTCAAAGAGGCACTTCTCAAATTTAGCGTAGAGATGGTTCTGCCTTAGCCTGAGCAGGACCTGACGAACGTCCCTCCGGTGAGTCTGGAGATCCGGAGAGAAGACCAAGATGTCGTCCAGGTACACTACTACGCAGGAGTAGAGAAGGTCCCGGAAGATGTCATTGACCAACTCTTGAAAGACGGCAGGAGCGTTACAGAGACCAAAGGGCATTACCAGGTATTCATAGTGGCCGTCCCGGGTGTTGAATGCCGTCTTCCATTCATCCCCCTGACGAATACGAACCAGGTTGTACGCCCCACGAAGGTCCAGTTTGGTAAAGATCCTAGCCCCCCTCAGGCGATCAAATAATTCTGGAATGAGCGGAAGGGGGTACTTATTCTTCACCGTGATCAGGTTTAGGCCTCTATAGTCTATACAGGGACGGAGAGAGCCGTCCTTCTTTTTAACGAAAAAGAAGCCTGCTCCCGCCGGGGAGGTAGATTTCCGGATGAATCCTCTGGCCAGATTCTCCTCAATATATTCGGACATTGACCGGGTCTCAGCAGCGGATAAAGGATAGATACGCCCACGGGGAGGAGTAGTACCGGGTAGCAGATCGATGGGACAGTCGTATGGTCTATGTGGTGGTAATGTCTCTGCCTCCTTTTTATTAAAGACATCTGCATAAGACCAATAAGGAATCGGAAGTCCAGGTAGATTAGCTGGGGTAGGAGAGGGACGGACGGGATGGACGGGAACCAGGCAGGTTTTATGACAGTCTTGTCCCCAGCGAAGGACCTCTCCGGTTTGCCAGTCTAGCACGGGTGCATGTCTCTGGAGCCAGGGCAGACCTAGCAAGAGGGCGTGAGAGAGTCCAGGCAGAACATGAAAGGAGATACTTTCAGAATGCAGCATTCCCACCTGCAGGGTAATGGATTCGGTGATGAGTTGAATGGGGCGAGGTAAGAGGCCCCCACCCACGGCAGCGACAGACAAGGGTACAGCCAGAGGTTTGGTGGGGATGCGGTATTTCTCAACCAGGGACTGTGAAATAAGGTTCCCGGCTGCTCCAGAGTCAAGTTGGGCTAGTTCGAAATAACGGTTCTCCCCGTAGATGATCGAAACTGACAACAGCAGGGATGGAGAGGATTTATTCTTGTCTAGGTGGACCTCTCTGAGCGAACCTAGACACAGGCGTTTCCCGACCTCTCCGGGCAGGCACGGATCCGGTGCTCCTTACTGCCACAGTAGAAGCAGCTCCCCTCGGCACGGCGTGAGTCCTGACGGGTTTTGACCATCTTGATCTGGTCGACCTGCATAGGCTCAGGAGAGTGTACCTGGGGAGAGATGGAGGGAATGACGGGTTTCTGGAGAGTAGGAGCTAAACGTGGAATCCTTCTCTCACGGGTGACCTCTTTGGCACGCTCCTGGAACCGTAGGTCAATCCGGGTGGCAAGGGTTATTAGATCATCGAGAGAGGTAGGAATGTCCCGACCAGCAAGTTCATCTTTAATACAACCGGACAGACCCTCCCAGAAGACGGATACCAGAGCGTCGTTATCCCAGGCCAGCTCCGAGGCAAGGGTGCGGAACCGTATGGCATATTGGCCCACGGTGAGACCCTCCTGACGGAGGCGTAGCAGAGAGGATGCGGATGAGGTCTTCCGTCCGGGTTCGTCGAAGACTTTCCGGAAAGCCGAGAGAAAAGCAGGCAAGTTGGACACCAGGGGGTCTCCTCTCTCCCATAGAGGATTTAGCCAGGCCAGGGCCTCCCCGGTGAGATGGGACATGATAAAGGCAATTTTGGCCCGGTCGGAATTAAACTGATGGGACAAAAGTTCAAAGTGCAGGGTGCACTGATTTATGAAGCCCCGAGCCTGGACGGGGTCGCCTCCGAAGCGAGGAGGTGCAGAGAGCCGGGGTCCGGGGTAGGATACCATAGTATTAGTGGGCAGCGGAGCTGCCGGTTTGCAAGATATGGCACTGGCGGAGGTTGTTGGTGGATCAGACAGAGTGTTCAGGTGAGTATTAACATTCCGCAGGTGACCCAGGATGGCCTCCTGTTGGGACCTCTGACGGGACAGTTCAAGACAGAGGTCCGAGAGCGAGGGAGCTTGGGTGCCACCGGGTTCCATGGCCCGAGCAAACTGTAACGGGTCCGGGAGGCGGAACCTCTGAGCTACTATACAAGGGGGCGGCCCTTGTACGGGAGCGGGTGGCAGTCTCCGGGTGAACGGACAGGGAGTTACGGCAAGTGATCAGGGCAGTCTCTGGGTAAGGGGTAGGTACGACCTGTGATGGCAGAACCTCCGGGTAGGCTAGCAGGCAGATGGTAGACGTGTGCTCCCAGGTGAGCAAGCGAGAGTCTCTGGAATAGCAGGTGGTCACGGCACGTGACGGCGGAACCTCCGGGCTGGCAGGCAGGTAGGTAACGGAGAAGCGCTCCCAGGTGAGCGGGCAAGAGTCTCTGAGATAGCTGGTGGTCACAGCACGTGACAACGGAGCCTCCAGGCTGGCAAGCAGGCAGGTAGCGGAGAAGCGCTCCCAGGTGAGCGGGCAAGCTGGTCCATAGACAGACTGACCGGAGTTGTAAGGCAGACCGTCGGACCTCAGGCAAGCAGGCAGGTAGCTGATGTGCGCTCCCAGGTGAGCGGACAAGTTGGTCCTTAGACAGACTGACCGGAGTTGTAAGGCAGACCGTCGGACCTCAGGCAGGTAACGAGTATTCAGGCAGGAATCAGGCAGGTAACTAGCAGGAAACTGGCAGGAAACTGGCAGGTAACTGGCAGGTAACTGGCAACGGGACCTGAGGGCTGAAGCACAGGTGAGACACAGGTGCAAACAACATTGCTCGGGCACCTCCATTTTGGAGGAGGTGCCTTATATATGATGAAGTCCTCCGGCCATTGGCCGGGGACTCCTTAGGACGGCGCGCGCGGCCCCTTTAAGAGGAGGGGAGCGCGCGCGCGCGCCCTAAGCACAGGGGCCGGGAAGGAGCGCGCGCTGAGAGCAGAGCGGGAGGAGGACGCCGGGAAGGAGCGCGCGCTGACAGCAGAGCGGGGAGAGGACGCCGGGCACGGAACAGAGCGGTGAGAGGAGCAGCGTCCCTGCCTAGCAGAGGGCAGGGACGCCAGCGCTACAATTTGTATCTGTAAATATTGCCTGTGGAATAGCATTCAGATACTGAGAGCATTTCTCCAATATGATGATGTGTACATTGTACCACTTGGGAACTTTTAATACAAATTATCAATATTACAAAGCGGCATGCAAGAAAACCTTAAAATGATTCACATAATAAGAGGAAGCTTAAATGGCATTTTGATAATAATTCACAAACTTTAAGGCATACTTGTCAACTCTCCTGGAAAAAGGGGAGAACTTTGGACTCCTTGGTCCCTTCAAAAATGCTCCAAACCTCTGGAATCCAGCATTTCTGAAAGATTTCTTATGTTTTCTTGAGGTGGGGCATGGATCAAAATGTGGAGGAGTAGAGAGTTGGCACGGAGTAGACATGGTCTTGAAAAAGGGAGATTCTACAATTGAAAAACTCATGTACCAATCTCTTGGTTACCAACTGTCTAAAGTTGGCAAGTATGGTCTAAATTTAGTATACAGTCAGTCTAAGTCTTACAAGCATTTAAGCTATGAAGAACTGAACAGCAAATTAGAGAGTATGGGGCAGCAAAATAATACTTTGATAAGGACATTTAAGGGTAACTAAACTTATTAAATAATTTTTGATATAGTGTGTTTTATCCCCTGTTCGGTACTTGGCAGGAGTCTAGGTCCAAAACTACCCAACAATTACTCAAACTCAAGGTCAAAAGCTATGAGCTTACCCTTGAGCATTACAGAGGTGTGTACCAAATCAATAGAAACTCTATGGTTTGAGTGATCAGTGGGGGTCTCATGACTTAGATCCCCATTAACTAGTTCTGAACAGATGCTACAACATATAAAGGTTCTCAGCTTTTGGAGTGGAGAGCAGTTTTAAAGAACATAGATCCCAGCTCTTCTTACTTTACAGAAACAACCAATTGATCTATATTGGGACCATGTAATAATTCACTTTCCCTCTGGGGGCACTGCAGGAAAACTGAACACTTGTTTTCCAAAAATACATTTGATCACTAGGGGATCATTAGAGGAACTTTATGTGATCCAACAATAGGGACTTTTAACGAGCAGTAATTGTCCAAAGAATCCCTTTAAACAATTTGGACAATTTTATTTTTAAGAATACTACGTAAGTACTGGCAAATTTAGGGTCCTCTAACTCTAAAAAGCCCCATTAAATATAAATGAATTTCTAATTTCTTGAGTAGCTGCCATATTATGGAAAATGCATTGCAGTAAGGTCTCATTATATGGTAGTGGCCCACGCACAATGTCCAGCGCTCGGATGCAATTTACAGAAATAGCTTAGGGCAAAGCTCATACTTAATATATGAATGATTCGCCTTGTTCTTTTAAATGGCAATACATACTCTTCATCCACCTAGAGCAAAAAAAGGCAATCTATTCATAGCTACTAATTCTTCTACGAAATTGAGCACCATAAAACAGTCTATTATAGTGTGACACAAACACAACAGGACTATTTGTATTCTGTAAAATTGAGCTTTTCATGTTATTACTTGGTAATAAATGGGAATTTGATGAGTGTGCAGGTAAAAACAAATGCCTGTAGAAGAACCAGGGGATGAACTGAAAGAACTGAAAGACTTAAAAAAGCAATATCAGGAAAATGAGGTAAAATGGGTAACAGGTTGGGTTAGTCATCCAATATAGGGGCTTATATAGAAGTATGACATCGAGGATTGAAATAAGGCTTCGTTGAGACAACGATATACAACATTGTCTGTTTTTCGACCAGGAAAAAGTGAAATTTTTGCATTTGTATCGGGTTCTGTATGTTAGTTTTCATATCTGTATTGTATCCATATGTCCATGTTTTATGCCAGTGTGTCCATTTTGTACATGCATATAGCATATAGTATTTCATGAACAATTTAATAATAATCTTGAAATGCAGTTTCCTATCTCAGTAATTGTAATGGATCCATTAAAAACTCGTGACATATGGATGGTAACCTGTACATGATCCGTTTTTGCGCACCCATTGACTTACAATGGGTAAATCTGATCCAGACTATGGATCAAAGTAGTGCAGGTTGTGATTTTTTTCCATAAAGACCATCGGTTCATGTGCAGAAATGTTTTTTGTGAACTAGCAGATTGATTTGTATTGGACTTTGTGCTGTTCATATGCTACCGTTTTATGCAGACAGCACATGGACATTTAATATGTTCATCTGACTGAGCCCTAAGGTATCGATATCATTTAACCCCTTTACCCCGAAAGCTGTTTCCAACTTCCTGACCAGGGTAAAATTTTCCAATTTTTAATAGTATCACTTTTGGTGGTAATTAGAGATGAGCAAACCCTTTGATGTTCGGGTTCGTCGACTTTCGACGAACAGACAAAAAAAGTTTGTGTTAGGGCACCCGAACCTGAGCAAGGCTCCGAACATCAGTGGTTTCCTGTGCTGTCAGCACGGGAAACAGTGGCTCTGATTGGCATTAAGGTAGGGAAAGCTGATATTACTAGCCAGGGAAAGGGGCCATTAGCCAAAGATGTTCTCTGGCTATCAATAACATCTCATAGCTATTTGATTAGCTTTTACTGGCTAGATTACAGGGGGACCCCAGAAAAAAATTAGGCCCCCCTATACATTCTAAACAGCAAATGCTAAACAGACAGCTGATATTAATATCCAGGGAAAGGGCCATGGACCCTGGTCCCCTCCAAGGCTAATAACATCAGCTTCCAGCAGCCCCAGAAATGGTGCATCAATAAGATGGCCAAATCTGGCACTTAGCCTCCACTCTTCCCTCTTGCCCTGTGGCAGTGTCAAGTGGGGTAATAGGGTTGGGGTTCATGTCAGCCTTGTATTGGCAGCTGACATGAAGACCTGGGATTAGTAATGGAGAGCTGTCTGTAAGACACCCCTGTTACTAACCCCATAGTAAAATTTGTGAAATAAAGACACAGCCAGAAAAAAATCCTTTATTTGAAATAAAAAAAAACATACTTTTACTTCAAAATAACAAACACAGTTATACTCACCTAACACCTAATCCCTGATGCCTTAGTCCCCTGTAAAAAAAAGAAAAATAATAAAACAGCCATAATACTCACCAGTCCGA
Organism: Phyllobates terribilis; assembly: GCF_046119375.1. Lineage (NCBI taxonomy): Eukaryota > Metazoa > Chordata > Amphibia > Anura > Dendrobatidae > Phyllobates > Phyllobates terribilis. Next base: position 1,187,824,434 of record NW_027362761.1, on the reverse strand, counting down.
CATACTGTCACATGCCGTAATCCATCATTAGAATGTCACTTATAGATCAGTCAGATCAGGAGATGAGACTGCTCTATCCGGCAGCCGGAAATACAATGACAAGAGCGTGATTGCTCCCTCAGTGTATAGTGCTGAGCTGCAATGAGAGAGGTCAAGTTCATCAGCTGATGAGCCCTGGTGACCTCTCTTATGGCACCACCGCTGCATGAGAATTTTCTCATGCAGCGGTGGTGCAGTAAGTGAGGTCTCCGGAGCACATCAGCTGATGAACACGTGTGTCCTCACTTACTGCAGTTCAGTACTAAACACTGCGGGAGTGATCATGCTCTTGTCAGTGTTTCGCCGGCTGCTGGCTAGAACAGTCACATCTCCCCACGTGACTGTTTTATAACTGAGATTGGCGTGGACACTCTGGATTAACTGGATTATTGTGGATAGGTGAGGAATATTGTGGTTTATTATTTTTTCTTTTTTAGAGGTAACATAGGCATCAAAGATTAGGCATTAAGGTGAGTATATGGTGTTTTTTTATTTTTTACAGGGGACAAGGACATCGAGATTTAGGTGTCGGCGAGTATAATGTGTTTACAGTGATTGCAGGCATCAGCTGATGGGGGGTCTTAGTCTTATTAGCCGATTCCTGTAAGCTTTTCACCGTGGGTCATAGTCACAGCTGTGGGATCACGCTGACATCTGACAGGCAAGATAGCTACTCTTAGTAAGCACCTGTACACAACAGTTTTCAGTTTTGGATGTGACAGTCAGTTTTTTCGTTTATATGCATAGGCCTTCTGACTGAGCACTCCACCTCTACACCACAAGCAGTTTTAATTACAGCAGGTACCGTCCCATACACATGCAGACTTTAGTCTCTAAAAGAGGATATGATTTGGTAGGTTCCTGTAACGAGAAACACCTTACAGTGGGATCCAGGTACACATGAATTATCCAATTTATGCATTAAGATTTCTCAATTATTTCTATTTTCTTGAGCAATATTGCTATTCAAATTTCTACTCTTAGTACACACCTGTTTTCTTCTTTGGATGTGACAGTCAGTCTTTTTTGTTTAACTGCTCAAGGCAGGACCTGACAGGCCACAGCACCTAGGTGATCATCTTTCACTATGGAGCCTATTGCCACAATGCGATTAGAGAAGGGAGGTAGTTCCTTCGTCCCTCTAGTAAACAGATCAGATCGATGCCACTGTCCCTATTGATAGCGGCATCAAACGTTAGCACTAGTGATGAGTGATCATATTTGCTACTGCTCGGTGCTCGCCCGAGCATCTCACTGCTCGAGATGCTCGGCGCTCGCCGAGTTTTTCCGGGGTTGCTCGGAGGGAGCTTGGGTCTCCTCCCTGCAAGTTTGGCGCTCTTTAAAGTGCCAATGAACATGCAGGGATTGCCTGCCACTCACTGTAATGCCGTAGCCAAGTTGGTTGTGACATCACAGTGATTGGCTGGCCGCACAGCGTCATCAGGTCTATATCAGACCTGGCGCCGCCATGCTCGTCACAGTCACTCTGGATTCAGACAGTGTAGGGAGAGGTGCTGCTGAGCTAGGGAGAGATTTGCTTGTTTCTAGTTAGTGTAGGTGTACCAAACTATATTAGAGACACATATCCATCTCAACAAACAGTCCTTCTGAGGACTAATCCATCTGCAGAGAAATCAGGCAGGCAGTGTATATAGGCAGGCAGGGTATATAGCAGACTGCAGTGCACATAGTACAAGAGGCTTCATTCGAGTTCTGTCTGCTGTTGCTGTTAGATATTTCTAGAAATAGGCCCAGGTCTCAGGAGCAAGGAATAATTTTTTGGGGGATCTTAATCTTCATTATTTGCTTAAAAAGCAATCCAGAGAACACATTTTTTTGTGCCATTTGCTTCTTGGGACTGCAGAAAACAGACAGGTCTTTTCCATACTGCAGCGCTAAAAATCCAGCTATTTAAAACTGTGGTTTGTCCGTCACACGGATCACATATAATTGCCCTTAAAATACTGCCATTTCTGGCCTCCATTAAAAAAAATTTCAGTGTGTCAGTGAAGTAATTTACACCAGTTTGCTGTTCAAAATAGTTACCTACAGGCCAGGTATTTAAAACTGTGTTTACTCTGTCACACGGATCACATATACGTTTTCAGAAAATACTACCATTTCTGACCTCCATTAAAAATGTATTCAGTGTGTCAGTGAAGCAATTGACACCAGATTGCTGTTCAAAATAGTTACCTACAGGCCAGGTATTTAAAACTGTGTTTTCTCCGTCACACGGATCACATATACGTTTTCAGAAAATACTGCCATTTCTGACCTCCATTAAAAATTTAATCAGTGTGTCAGTGAAGCAATTGACACCAGATTGCTGTTCAAAATAGTTACCTACAGGCCAGGTATTTAAAACTGTGTTTTCTCCGTCATACGGATCACATATACGTTTTCAGAAAATACTGCCATTTCTGACCTCTATTAAAAAAAATTTCAGTGTGTTAGTGAAGCAATTGACACCAGTTTGCTGTTCAAAATAGTTACCTACACGCCAGATATTTAAAACTGTGGTTTCTCCGTCACATAGATCACATATAAGTTCGCTCCTAATTCAGTCACTTGTAGATGAAATTGTGCCACAACAAACATCCATATCTTCTCGCTCGACTTTCCTGTCCCAATTAATAGGGGACCGCAGAACACCACTATTGAACACAGAGCAGTGTGAAAAGGTTATTGGTTGGAAAGGAGATAATGCTTCCAGTCTCTTAGACACCACTACCACCTTGTCTTCCACACGGTCAAGTCTCAGTAGCTGTGAGTCTCGACTGGATATTCCTCACCCTGAACCTCCTTCCACCCACCATGCCGAGTTCCCAGAGACAACTGATCCCACACTTGGACACTCCGAAGAGCTATTCACTTTTCCATTTATAGATTCGGGCCTCTCGCCCCGGTCCACTTGAAGCAGGGCAAGAGAAGATCGAATGTAGCGATGCCCAAATATTTGAGCAGCCACGGTCACACGAAGGCGACAGTGGGAAAGTGTCACAAGAGGTGGACGATGATGAGACACAATTGCCAGAAAGTCAGGAGGAGGACCAGAGTGCAGAATGGAAGATGAGGTGGTGGATGATATAGTAACTGACCCAACCTGGCAGGAGGACATGCAGAGCAAGGACAGCAGAACACAGGGGGAGGGAGGCAGAGCACCTCAACAGGCAGGAAAGAGCAGTGTGGTGGCCGCAGAAAGAAGGCAGGCAACCATTCCCCGTAACACCAACATAAAGGAAGTTGCCAGTACAACTGTTAGGTGTTCCAGAGACTGTTTATTTTTTAAAGACTCTGCCGATATCCCCAAAAATGCCATTTGCACCACCTGCCAGGCCAGCATCAGCAGGGGTGGCAAAACGACCAGCCTGACCACTACCAGCATGATCAAGCACATGGCAGCAAAGCATCCGACTTTTTGGGCTGAACCCGAGGGTCTAGGAACAGTGTCTGCGGGTGGCACCATTGCTTCTTCCGCTGTTGAACATGCAAGCCAATTCCCTGTCCATGGTGCATGTGAAGATGCCTCCTGCCCTGCAGTTGTCGTTGTACACTCTCAAGTAGCAGCGTTCAGTTGTCCATACCTCAGTCCTTGGAAAGCAAGCGCAAATACGCAGCCAATGCCCCACAGGCCACACTTCTAAATTCCCACATTTCACGACTGCTTTAGCTCGAAATGTTGCCTTTTAGGCTCGTGGAGACGGAAGCATTCTGCAACCTGATGGCAGCGGCCGTTCCTCGGTACTTGGTCCCCAGCTGCCACTATTTCTCCCAGAGTGCCGTCCCTGCATTACACAAGCACGTGTCCCAAAACATTAGCAGTGCCCTCAACAACGCAGTTACCGGGAAAGTCCACCTAACCACGGACACGTGGACAAGTGCTTGTAGGCAGGGACGGTACATCTCGCTGATGGCACACTGGGTTAACATAGTGGAAGCCGAGACCCAGTCGGACCTTGGGAAGGAACACGTCCTCCCGATGCCAAGGATTGCTGGCCCTAGGTCAATCAGGGTTGCCCCCACAGTCTACAGCTCCTCCATCTAATCCTCCTCAGCCTCCTCCTCCTCTTCAGCCTCCATCTCCGAAATGACAGTCACAAGCTGTAAGCACTGCAGCACTGCCTCAGCCAAGTGACAACAAGCTGTGCTGAAGCTAATATGCTTAGGTGACAAACCGCACAATGTTGAAGAGTTGTGGACAGCTCTGAAAGAGCAGGCAGATCTGTGGCTCACACCGCTGAATCTACAGCCAGGCATGGTCGTGTTTGACAATGGCCGGGACCTGGTGGCAGCTCTGAGGAGAGGCGAGCTCATACACGTATCATGCCTGGCCCATGTGCTTAACCTTGTGGTTCAGCAGTTTCTCAAATCCTACCCGGAGATGCTGGATTTCTTTGTTAAATTACGCCGCCTGTGTGCCCATTTTAGAAAGTCACCTACAGCTTCCACCGCCCTTGCCGTGTTTCAGCAGCGTTTGCAGCTTCCGGCTCACAGACTGGTATGTGATGTCCCCACGAACTGCAGATGTTTGGAAGGATTTATGAGCAGAAGAGGGCAGTTGTTGAGTACCAGTATCAACAAGGCCGTCGGTATTCAGTTCAGACTCCACACATAAGACCTCAGGAGTGGACATGGATGTCAGACACATGTACCATCCTCCAAAACTTTGAGGACTCCATCAATATGGTGAGCGGCGATGACGCCATAATTAGCATCACCATCCCTTCTAAAATGCTCTCTGCTCACAATGAAAAATGATGCATTGCAGGCAGAGCACGATGAGATGGAGCAAGGAACCATACAGGGTGATTACACACAGCCCAGCCTCATCTCATCCCAACGTGGATTGGGGGACAATGAGGAAGAGGAGGTGGAGGAGGAAGAACAGGAGCTAGTTTCATGCGCTGTAGATGGTACTACCTGCACAGCTGTCATACCATCTGTTCAGCGTGGATGGCCAGAGGACAGAGAGGAGGAAGTGGAGGAGGAGAGCATGTTCAGTCATCCTCTTGGTGAGGACACGGAAGTCTTGCCTGTTAGCAGTCTGGTATGCATGGCTGAGTTTATGTTATGCTGCGTTTCCCATGACCCTCGCGTTCTCAAAATTTTGGTTGACAGTCATTACTGGTTGGTGACACTTCTAGACCCACGCTACAAGGAGAACTTTATATATCTTATTCCCGAAGGCCCTTGTTGCGTAACTATTAAAAAAATTCCTATCTGAAAACGCTGGCGGCAGAGGTCACAGTTCCTTAGACAACCAAGGAGTACAGGTGAGAGAGACACAAATGCAATCTAGCAGCCATAGCACAGGCCCTGAGGTGTGGGGTACTTTCACAAGGAGTGCAAAGTTGGGGAAGATGCTGAGAGATTACCTTGCCGACCATACAATCGTCCTCTGTGATTCCTCTGTGCCTTATAATTATTGGGTATCCAAGCTGGATATGTGGAATGACCTGGCTCTCTACCCCTTGGAGGTCCTGGGCTGCCCTGCCGCTAGTGTTTTATCAGTGCGAGTTTTTAGTGCCGCTGGTGGAATTCTAAGTGATAAGCACATCCGCCTGTCAACTGAAAATGCTGACAGGCTGACTATTATAGAAATGAACAAGGGCTGGATTGGTCCAGACGTCTCAACACCACCGAATGATAGCAGCGTAACATAAACTCAAATCCAGTGTCTTTTTTTGGGAGGTGTATTCCCATGCACCTCTTCACACCCAGACATGGGTATACGCTTCCTGATTTTGGCTAATTGCTCTTGTCCTCCTCCTTCTCCTCACCCTCCACCACCATATCACCAGTGTGACCGTGGTCCGTGATGCAACACCCACATAATTTTTTTAAAGGGTGTTTATGATGCCTGTAAAAAAAAAATATTATACAGTATGTTCATGCATACCCCCCAGGGGTAAATGTTTGGCAGCCCATACAATTAGTGCATGGGCATTACAAGTATAGGAGACCCGCTCCTTTCTAATGGGAACATTTTTTTACGAGGCCCTCTAAGTCTCTTCCAAGGGGCATTGGAGTGCCTTCCAATTTTTGGCAGCCCTTGCATTCACTGCATAGGCCAACACTATGGGAGACTCTCTCTTTCTAATGGGAATTTGTCATTACTGTGGCTCTGCTCTATGTGTCTTTAAATTGTTAGTGGGGTTTTTCCTAAATTTGGTCAGCCGTTGGACTCACTGCATACCCTATAACTGTATGGCAGACCCTCTCTTTTCTAATGGGAACATGTCGTACTTGTTACTGTGGCCCTGCTCTAAGTGTCTTTAAACTCTCAGTGGGGTTTTTCCTAAATTTAGCCAGCTGTTGGACTCACTGCATACCCTATAACTGTATATCAGACCCTCTCCTTTCTAATGGGAACATGTCGTACTTGTTACTGTGGCCCTGCTCTATGTGTCTTTAAATTCTTAGTGGGGTTTTTCCTAAATTTGGTCAGCCGTTGGACTCACTGCATACCCTATACCTGTATAGCAGACCCTCTCCTTTCTAATAGGAACATGTCATTCTCGTTATTGTGGCTCTGCTCTATGTGTCTTTAAATTGTTAGTACGATTTTTCACAAATTTTGGCAGCCTTTGCAGTCACAGCATGGGCATTTCCACTATAGGAGACCTGTTCCTTTATAATGGGAACAATTTTTTTTACTAAGACCCTCCTCTATGTCTCTTAAAAGGGGAATTGGGTTGCGTCCGAATTTTTGGCAGCCCATGCAGTCACTGCATACGCAATAACAGTATAGGAGACCCACTCATTAATAATGGGAACAGCAAAGCATAGCCGGCTGATGGCTCTCTAACAATAGCGAGGGCCCACTGCTGGCCTTTAAGAATAGTAAGGGCCATCTGATGGCCCTATAAAAATAGGCTTTGTAACTTTCCGAGTCCCTCCATCCTAAATGAAACAGGATGTATCTGATGATGTGTCACACACCACATTGCCAGATAAGGTTGTAAAATATTAAAAGAACATTTCCTGGAGAATGCATTTCTCTTAAAAAATAACGTAAAAAACAAACAAACAGTAGGATCTTTCTTTAGTATAAAAAACCTAGTCGCCAATGTAACCTCAATTTAATCACACTGTTCAGCTCCTGCACCTCCTCCTCCATCTCCGAAATTACCAAATCAGTTACAAGCTGAAAGCACTGCAGCACTGCCTTGGCCAAGCGGCAACAGGCTGTACTGAAGATAACATGCTTAATGCTTAGGTGACAAACCGCCCAGCGCTACAGAGTTGTTGAAAGCTGTAACACAGCAGCCTGATCTGTGGCTCTCGCTGCTGAACATACAGCCAGGCATGGTCAGGTGTGACAATGGGCGGAACCTGGTGATAGAGAAATGACAGCCGGTTTCCCTCTATGCAAGTCCTTTCACCGAGCTAAAGAATATGGCTGTGGTGAAATACAACTCCCACTGAGAAGCTGTTTCAGATTGAAAAACAATGGGCCCACCAGAGGATTTGATTCTGAGGGCTCACCTTTCTCTCCCGCTCAAGAGCCCCATAGCAGCTGCAAAGTTAGCGCTATCATGAACTCTCCTGATGTAGAAGACAGGGCACACCAGAGGATTCTCTGGTGGGACTGTCCAACCCTGCCGAGAAACAGTCCTGGCTAAGAAAAGTGTGTGGGAAAGTTCCCGGACACTCTACGGCTGCTTTTTTACTGAGGTGGAAACCTACGCAAACACTGGGAGAACATACAAAGCCCTTGTAGATGGTGTCCTTGCTGGGATTTGAACCCAGGATCCCAGCGCTGCAAGGCTTTAGTGCTAACCACTGATCCAATCTGCTGCCCTTCACCCTCTATTATCTAACAGGCTGGAGAAACTTGCACCTACTGCCACTCTATCTTCAGCTCCTTTATGAGAAACTAATGTATTTGGGCAGCCACTCAGTCTACCAAATAAAATTCCTGAGAAGGAAATTGGGGATGGCTTCGCTACTGGTAATAGGGGCACTGCTAATACCATAGCGTCGTACCATAGTTTGCTGGAAACATTCCAGGCTGGTAGGAGGCAAGCAAATTCTCACAGAAAAGTACCAGCAGTAATGTTCAGGGACCCACGCTTGTAGAAGGTGGAGACAACACCGGCAGAAATAGTGACAGCTGGGGACCGAGTATGGACACGAAGCATGAGGTATGGGGTTGTGAAAAGCTTCCAACTCCACAAGCCTAAAACGCCACATTTCAAGTGCAAGCATCTGCCCAGAAATCTGACACTGAACTCTCCTGAAGGAGAATCCTAGGCACACCAGAGGAGTCTCCGGTTTTCTGGTGGGTCAGTCCAACCATGCTGAGAAGCAGCCCTGGCTAAGAAAAGTGTGGGGGAAGGTTCCCGGACACTCTATGGCAGCTTTTTTAATGTGGATCGGACGTGCTTATGCATGTTATTTCTCAAACCGCATTGCAGAGCAGGCCATTGACCAACTCTGTAGTCATGAAATTAAATGCGCAAAGAAAGATGTTTGTGTGTCAAAGCACCATCGACAAGTGCGAGTTGATGTTGGACGGGCTGCCATTGTTTCTGCAACATGCTGCATTAAAGGACTTCCTGGGAGAAATGACAGCCAGAGTAGATATGGTTTCCCTCTATGCTACTCCTGTCACCGAGCTAAAGAATACTGCTGTGGTGAAATACAACTCAGCAAAAAAAGCTGTAGACTGGCTCCGTACCGTCCCTAGCCACAGTCACCTGTCCACGTGTTTGTGGTTAGGCGGTCCTTCCCAGTAAGTGTACTGAGGAGGGCACGGGTTATGTTGTGAGACCCATGCTTGTGGAAGGCGGAGACTTGGATATCCGGTCGCCGACGCCATAAGATTGTGGACAGCTTCCACCTCCATGAGCCTAAAAGGCCACATTTCAAGTGCAAGCAGCTGTCAAAAATTTGGCAGTATAGTATTGCAGCCTGTCGGTGGGTGGGTGGCTGGCTGCATACTTGCGCTTGCATTCCAAGGAATGGGGTAGGGACAACTGAACGCTGCACTGGGACAAGGACGTGGACGGTGATTGTTGCAAGTATGCAATGACAGGTGCATGGCGGGACGCATCTTTCCATGCGCCAAGGATCACTTATGATGGGCACACTTTTAGGCAGTGACCTGGGAGTCAGAGATGCTTCCAGAGGTCTTCACCATGGTGATCCCATGACTTTTCAGCACTATGTGCATGTGTCTGATGATGTGTCACACAGCACATGGCCAGATAAGGTTGTAAAATGTTAAAATGACATTTCCCGTTGAATGCATTTGTCTTGGTTGAAAGCAATGCAATAGTGCAAAAACGCATCAAAAACGCTACGTGTGAACATAGCCGAAGCTGTGGAGGAGTACGTTTGCTTTTGGTTATTTATTTTACCTTATATACAAGTCATTACCCTGGAAAGGATGTTCCTTAACATATTTCCCAGGAAAATCCATTTTGGTTTCGCTTTTGTATGTTTTATTGTGAGTCTGTAAAAGTGGAGTAATACTCTGACAACGTCATTGACAGTAGTGACCTTGGAGTCAGAAATGCTTCCAGGGGTCTTCCCCATGCTGTTCCCATGTCATTTGAGCACTGTTCCTATCGATTTTTAGGCCTTCTGCAGATCGCCGGGGGGAGCCGCCTGTAAAATGCTCGAGTTTCCCATAGACTTACATTGGGCTCGTTGCTCGGGTCGAGCACCTGAGTATTCCAATTTAATCGACCCGAGCATCGAGCACCCGAGCATTTTAGTGCTCATCACTAGTTAGCATCAATCATTGGTATAACTGCAGGGTGTCAGCTATGATGTATAACTGACAACCTGTTGAAAATTGTGCTGCACTCGTACAGTAGTTTGCGGGAACAAACTTCCCTCAGTGCTGTACATGTACACCGTATGCCGTGAAGAGATGTTTATTATTGTCCTGAATTGAGAATTAATTGTGTTACTAACTTTTAGAGTTTTGAGCTAACAAAGGGGTTTGCCCCATCCAAGATTCTCATCTCTTTAAGTGGCGAGTCGTTAGAAACAGTATCTAGAGGACCAGAGCTCTACAGTATGGGCTGAGCCAGTTCCAAACATGGTGGATGCCGACAGGTTCCAGACTCGATCACACAACCGTAGCAGACTTCATTGATATTTTCAAGGTAAAAGTCATGGACAAACCCAGTAAAATAACTCTCGGGGACTTATTCAGATTTGTTTTAATTTTTGTCGTCTTCTAAGTTCCTGTTTACATCATGGTTGACTTCTCATGAATTCTCACAGGACTTTGTCCATCACTTGATCACATATGCTAAGTATAGGAACATGTTTCAAACAAATGTTTTTGCAGACATAGAGATATTTCTAACTCAAGCAGATGTCATTTAGTACAAGAAACATAGCCACCACTTAAAGATCATCAGCATTCGAGAATGCATTGAGAAGATAGAGAATTACATTGACCTTAACAATAAGACTTATGAGGATTCACCACTATGTCCCTGCCATGCATAGTTCCATTCATCTGCAAGGATGCCTATTCTCATGGTGTCAACAAGTCCACCAACTTGTAATCAATAGGCCAACGTTCAAAGCTAAACACTAAAATTATACAAATCCAAAATCGACTCAATAGTGAGCCACAATGCAAAAAATTGACCTCTATAACATATCAACATTTTTGTGACTTCTAGAAGGTAATTGATAACTGGCTGATGCTTCTTTTGATTCCTAGGCAAACCATCAATGTAAGGTTTTTTCATTTATATTTTAGGAATGGATTAGAAGTAAATTATTATTCAATTCATCATGTCGGGAATGAACCTAACTATTATTTTTAGCTTTATCTTGATATTTATCCTGTAAAAGAATAGGTTTGTTCAACACTCCATGAAACCAAGGCCGATAGAACTATGGGCTGTGCAGATTTCACTCAATAAACACATTATGGATTGTTCATGCTTCCTGTCACATTTATTTATTGTTCTTAGAAAAGAAACTACCATCAGCCTGAAGCCATCGTGTGCTCTCTCTTCCGACCCTTGATTCATCGGGAAAATACAGTTACAAATTTCAAGACGATAAACGCCCTTCAGGACTTAAGCATTTCTGATCCAAATAACTCTTTAGCTGTGATTCACAATTCACCATGGCTTCGAGCACGGATACACTGTTTTTATTATATGGGGAAGAGCACGGCTGTTAGGAAATGAAAAAGTTCATCAGATCAAATTTCACCCTTTGACATTGGTCTTTTTGATCACAATTTTCTTGTTGCATTTTTGAAATCTGACTTACTAGATTATACTCAGAGATAAGAAAATCTGCTGAGATTCAGATTCCGCAAATCACACAAATTTACCATTGAAATTTGATTTGCATCGGAGTTATTCAATGTGAATTGAATGTTCCTTATTATGCCCTGTGGGTCTCCCAAGACTCCACAGCATAATAAATGTAGGTTCTAAAAAAAACCTTGCTCACCATACAGCTGACCTGTTCCACCACCTCCATCATGCCAGCAGCTCACCACCCAATCCTCCGCTCCTTTTCTTTTCGCCTTTCCCCATAGTGTCCATCCTCTTCAGCCTGCTTCGCTCTAGGCCCGGGCTTCTGCAGCCAAAAAACATTCTAACGTCACTGCGTAACATGCTGTCCTGGCGCACGCTGTGGTATCCCAATGGTATGACACAAGTAACATCAGAGAAGAAGCAGGCTGAAGAAAATTTGTGTGACGGGGAAGTCAGAGGCATGGAAGACATGTGAACGGTGAGATAAGTATTAATATTTTTTTTTAACCTTTTTGCCGGCTCTCTGTGGTATGTCTTTATTGGTATGGTATATATATATATAATCATTAATAAGAGATGGTTTTACATGTTTAATCTTTTTCTAGCTATATCTATGGTTAAGGTTAAAAATTGGTTTAGGTCTGGATTTAGGGATAGAATTAGAGGAATAAAACTGTTGGATAAAAAGAGTAATAAATAAGAGAAAAAAATGTGTACACTTGTCTTTTTCAAATTCTAGAAAAAAGACAATAAAAACCTAGTAAGTCGAAGAGAAAATTATAATTACCATATTTTTCAGACTATAAGACACACCGGACCATAAGACGCACCCCAAATTTTAGGGTAGAAAATAGGAAAAAAAATAGTTTTTATAAGATGGGGGTCCATATTATAGTCTGAATGAGTACTGTATCTTACCTGGGGGGCGGTGGAGCGAGGGTCACGGGAGGCAGGGTACTTCAGTGTGGAGTTGCAGTGGAGAAGAATCGCAGCGCCCTCCGTTCCCTCCCTCAGGAACCTGGCGGCTGCATCAGAAAACGTGAGATGCTGTGGGGCCTGTACCTGGCTGGGGCACTTTGCCTGGCTGGAGCTGGGGCCCTTAGTCTGGCTTGTTCCTGTGCCAAGCCGGGGTCTGGCCAGGTTCCTGTGCAGGATTGGGGGCCTGTGCAGGGCCGCTGCCGTTAGCCTGGCTGGTTCCTAGGCTAACGCGCGCAGCTTCCTGGGCACTGTGCATGCACGTGCGCTCCCTCCCTCTTAAAAGGGCCACGCGCGCCGTCCTAAGGAGTCCCCGGCCAGTGGCCGGAGGACCTCTCATACAAAAGGCACCTCCTCCAAAATGGAGGTGCCCGTGCAAGGTTGTAGCTTTGTGCCCTAAACTCTGCTTCAGCCCTCAGGTCCACCAGCCTGACTACCAGTCCAGTCCGCCAGCTTGATTACCAGTCCAGTCCGCCAGCCTGACTACCAGTCCAGTCCGCCAGCCTGAATACCAGTCCTGTCCGCCAGCCTAACTACCAGTCCAGTCCGCCAGCCTGACTACCTGTCTCCGCCTGCCAAATGTACTCTCCAGCCCGACGGTCTGCCTACGATCCAAACCAGCCAGTCTGTCTATGGGCCTGGCTTGCCTGCCTACCCGGAGAACATACCAGTTACCTGCCGTGCCTATCTGTCAGCCTACCTGGAGGCTCCTACCAGTTACCTGCCATGCCTATCAGTCAGCCTACCTGGATGCTCCTGTCAGTTACCTGCCGTGCCTACCCAGAGGCTCCTGCTAGTTACCCGTGGGATTCACCTGCTCTCATACAAGGACAGGCCCAGAGTAGCATCTGGTCGCTCTGCTCGGTCCTTCCCTGGTTCACGGAGTCGATTGAGCCACTGTGCGACCTTGGCAAGTCCGAGTTGATACCTAGTTATGCCCATCTGGTCCCTCCTTGCACCGCAGCACAGAGGTTCCACCACCCGGATCAGTAACAGTGAAGAGAGAAGACCAGAGCAGTGAGGAGGGCTCCAGAGAGAGAGAAGATCCTAGGGGCACGGGAAGTGCGGAGTCCACCAGTGTGCCCGAGTTCACACTGACCGTGAAGGGATCAGGTCGCAGTAGGGGACCGGCCCCAGACTAGTGGAGGACTGCAAGACTCAGCTAGCAAACTGAAGGTTGCGGTATCTTCGTGTGCCATAGCCAAAATCCACACACATTCGCTGAAAAGGTGGCCTTATAGGACAAAGGGGACAGACAGGACGTTGCCCAAGAAGGCCCGCGGCCACTGGCTCGGGACACTGTGTGTGAGGCGCAGGGCAGGAGGGCGAGAGCCAGCGCAGAGAGACGACCTGGGAAGGGACACAAGAAGGGGGTAGCAATCAAGTGCACACAAGTTATCTGAGAGTTGGCTGGATCACGTCCCCAGAGGACACAGGACGACATGGGCGGTTATAATCTGGCAGTTGTAACCCGGAGCATCTTAATAACTGTGAGTAAACACTTGAAGACTATACCCCGCTGTGTCCTTCACTTAATTGCTGCATCAAATGCCTTGCACTATACCACCAACATCCTAGATCCCCTATTTAACTGCCCTGGAGCCTAGCTCTACCCATGGAGAGCTGAACCATCTCTGCTGCGTCTCCAATGGCCCCAGTGGAACAGCAGCGGCAGCCACCTATAGCCACATACCACGGGTGGCGTCACAAACTTTATCCCAAAAACTTTATTTCCCATTATTTCACTGTTCTTTATTCACCGCACTGGGCCACGGACCGGGTCACTGCCACCGTGACTACCCAAATAGAACCAACTGGCCCGGCTATCTAGTACCCCAAGGCCTCAGGGGGCGCATCAACAGCCCGACAAGGCCCCAGTCACTCTGCCTCATTGCCGCCGCCACCTTGTTCCCAAAGGAGGGAGGGCACCCCCGCTCCACCACCACCGCAAGTATCCATAACATTCGGACAATTAGACGCACCGCCCATTTTCCTCACAATTTTGGGGGAAAAAAAGTGTGTCTTATGGTCCGAAAAATATGGTAGGTCAGTGCTTTACTCAAACTACAATAGATGTGTTTGGAGGATAAGGGATTCAATACCCTGGTGGAAGGAACTCTGGAAGCGCTAACATTTTGCTGGTTAAGGGGCACAAAATACTTCCTTTGCTTTTGTTGCTGGCATCCTATCCTAAACCACTGCTCCTTAAAGTACCACTCTAGCATTTTCTTTACTCTCTCTTCCAATAGCTCTCAGTAATGTACGTACCCTGTTTGAATTAAAATACTTACCGTTTTTTGTCTTTTGCCGTTTTCAGCGACGCTCCAGTCACTCTCCTGCATCATGTGAGTACAGCTCTCACAGTGGACTGTTACTTCCTATCTTCTTGTAAGTCTGTGAGAGACTCAGACTTTTGAGACTTATAGACTTATATAGAGAGAGTGACTTTCAATCAACACAGAAACGCTATTTAAGCCAGCGGGTCACAACTGCCCTCAGATATTGCAGGACAGGACCAGATCCGCACAGGAAACTGCAGAAGACAGCAACCATTTTTATATGCATAAAACCCCTGGCGAAAATTATGGAATCACCGGTCTCGGAGGATGTTCATTCAGTTGTTTAATGTTGTTGAAAAAAAGCAGATCACAGACATGAAACAAAACTAAAGTAATTTCAAATGGCAACTTTAGGGCTTTAAGAAACACTAAAAGAAATCAAGATTTAAAATGTGGTACTCAGTAAGGGTAATTTTTTTCAGACCAAGCAGAGGGAAAAAATTATGGAATCACTCAATTCTGAGGAAAAAATTATGGAATCACCCTGTAAATTTTCATTACCAAAACTAATACCTGCATCAAATTAGATCTGCTCGTTAGTCTGCATCTAAAAAGGAGTGATCACACCTTGGAGAACTGTTGCACCAAGTGAATTGACATGAACCATGGCTCCAACACGAGACATTTGGATAGGAGATAACTTTCAAACTTTACAAGACCCTTTTAAGTGTAGATTCATCTTCCTATTTGACCCAAAAATTTAGAACATAAAATCTCCTCTCCTGGATTCCAGCACCATGGGATCAGCTGCAGCAACGGCAGTAAAATTCACTGGCCCTTTCATTGTGCTGATCAGTTTGAGTCCCAGAGTTTGGAGCAATAATGGTTAAACTATGATAGCCCATTGCCAATCCCAATGAGGAAATTCTACACCAAGTTTCTTAAAAACAATGTATCTTTAATAATTTAATACTTACACTATTTCCGTTTCCTTAGCTTTAGTAAATTGGGCCTTTGTGTTAAACAAAGGACATTTTAGAGTTTACTGTATTTTTCCAAAAATTAAATGTAAACATCAATCACAGTGTATAAAGTTGCCTAGAATTGAGCAATGGGAGTTAGAAATGAAATAAAGATAAGATATCATCAGAGTCAAGGTCTGACACAGCATGAGTGCATCTATCATTTCATATGTATCTCCCATCAACATTTTGCTTTCAGAGTTCTGCCAGGTCAGAGAATTTACGCTGAGAATAGATGTCATCACATTGTGATCTATGGCCAGTAGATCTATTGTCCTTACATCTGGGGAATGTTCTCTTGTAGAAATTTCGTAAATGGTTATTGGTTTAATCAAAAAACATGTTACAGTATAAACTCCCTTCATTCTGGTGCTTAAATTTCCCAATGGTTGAACATCTTCTAAGAATAGTTCTCAAGTCACAATGTAATTTCCAATGCTCCTATTAGTCCAAAACATTTGAGATCAAACCAGAAATAAATTGTTAAAGGAGTCTTTGCCCATTCATGTAAGTTCTCGATTTCTACTTCATTTTCACAGTAAGACTTATAATCACCAATAGTTAATGTTCTTATTAAAATTTCACTGTCCTGTTCTTGCTGGATGAGAGAGCTGTTTTTTAGCCAATAGGAAGGCCAGCTTGCTTGTCTTCCTGTTGCTAACCCTTTATGTGCAGTATTTTAACATGAACAAGAGCTCTTCACTGAGTCCCTTTTGGAGAACAAAGTTAAGAATCAGAAGTGAGCAGATTGTTTGAAATTTGAATTCACCAGCTTTGCAGAATTTTCCTTAAGAAAAAAAAAAAATAAGACTGGAGAATCTCTAATTACCTGGAAAAAACATGTATAACACAGAAAAAAACACGTATAACACTCGAAAGTGTCCCAGGACTGTACCCTTTTGAGCACTTTAATGTGAACACAGCCTTAATAATGTCCAAGTGATTTTTAACCTATGTGTCTAGGGAAAAACAGATATTAATTGGTGCCAGAAAACACCCTATTTAACAACACTGCAGTATCAGTTTTTTTAGGCTACTTCAATTGTAGAAGTGGTCCAAAAATTATCCCTTTTTGAGAATTTATGCCTGCCTAGCTGGTGTTTTACATAGATGGTGCAAAAGGAAGAGGTCATGGCTTTTTACACAATGGGTGCAAGAATTACTCTTGTTTGGGGAATATCAAGAGCTATTTTCTTTGCTAAATGAACAAGCCAGCAAAAATTATTTCTTTAAATAGGGGAAGGAAGAGATTAGCTGTTTTAAAAGTGGAGAAGTAGTGACTTCTCAACTAGCAGTGAAACATTAAGCCTCACAGATTTGTTATTATCAAGATGATTAAACAATTAAAGTTTTTTTTTATCAAGCAATTCAAAAATGATCCCTTTTTTAAGCAGCAAGAACAGGCTGACTGCTTTCAAAGTGAAGAAGCAATGGCTTGTCAAGAAGTTATGAAAAAATTACCTTTTGTTTGGCTGTTTGAAGGTTGTATCTTCAAGAGAGTACCCTTCCCGGCAGCAATACATTATAGCTGTAAAAGCACATAGCAAGGTGATGTGGGGCTTGAATTGGCTGTGCAGTGTCAGTGGAAGTGGCAGAAGCCACATGGTAGAAAACTTGAATGGGGAAGGCAAAGAAATGTCTGGCAGTGTAGGGCTAGCAACGTCAACCCCGACTATAACAGTACTTCAGTATAGATGACATGATGGACAGGGAGTAGATGTCTGGCTGAGATTGGGCCATTGCAACTTGTAGTAACAGAACTGAAGAACTGTGTAGAAGACAGATGACAGATTTGCAGGCAGATGGTATCACCAATGGCATCAATCTTCAGTGAACAAAAGTTGGCACTGATCCACTTAAAAAATTGAAGCTTTACCATGTTTTCAGTGGATAACCAAGTCCACTTAAGTGTGACAAAGCAACTGGCAGCTCTGAATCCTCTTTCTGACAGTACACGGAAGATTGGGTATGACAGTATGCCCATAGAAAGCTAGGCAACTTCTTGGCACTGTTCCAATCTGCTGAGACAGAAGTTCATGGCATCAGGGCTCAGGATATTTGCTTGAGTAAGGACATGAAAGAATGACTGAACCTGGCTGTTCAGATGGTGTGACTCTGTTTACTGATGGGCATCTGATTGATCTGATCTGGCTCATCATGTCATATATACTGTAATTGCTGCTTTGGTTATTTGTTGTGTATAACAGGAGAAACAGAGTCTTAAATGGCATAAAACAGATTTCTTTATTCAATATAATTAAAATGTAATCCACAAAAGTGGTGTCACAATATAAATTATTAAAAACAGTACATGGTGAAGTACAATCGATATATAAGTGACATAATCCCGGCTGACTAACACAGAGTGTGAGCCCTGATAGACATATTGCACTTGCGGCAAGCCACCACACAGTACTATCCGCACCTGTGTGCAGATGAAGTGAACTAGTATTCACTTCAGGGTTCCGCTTACCGGCCAGTTGCACAGGGAAGCCAGGAGGGAAGGACAGGTAGACTGAAAATAAAGCAAGATCAAGTCGCCATCTGGCCAAGAAGAGACCTCGACGCGCGTTTCGCCACTGTTGATATAGGCTTTCTCAAGAGTTTTTAATAATTTATATTGTGACACCACTTTTGTGGATTACATTTTAATTATATTGAATAAAGAAATCTGTTTTATGCCATTTAAGACTCTGTTTCTCCTGTTATACATATAGTAGTGAGTAGGCACGTGTTTGATAGACACTATGCACTGTCTAGATATCTATCAACCTTTTTTCTAAGAATGAAGGCCGCCTTTTGTTTGTTGGTTATTTGTTGTAGCTGTAGTGATCACACAGGGTTGTAGTGATGCTGGTATTTCCTGCCCAAAATAATCACTCACAATATCAAAAACGGTTGAGAATTTTGTTACAAAAAATTACATTTGCAGAATTTCAAGAAATTTTGTTTGATAATATACAACAATTTTATCATCTCTGCCCTTCCAGTGCAAGGGCCGCACATCCCAAGAAATGTTGACTATGCAGGGAGAGGGGGTTTTCCAAGTCAGACATGTAGGCGTCCGCTCTGTGAAAGCTTCGTCGAGCAGGGAACACAGCTTATCCTGGTAGTTCGACCATTCACCAGCCCCAAAAAATCAATAAAAATTTCAACAAAAATTGAAAATTTTAATAAAGAAGATTACATTTACCGAATTCCCAAACTTTTTGTTTAATAAGTTACAACATTTTGCTCTACCCTACAGAGGCACCCAATTCTGCTCATGGTGGTACTGGGGTAAGACACCACATCTATAGGCCAGAAAAATTAATTTCATCAGTTAAATCCCACTGTCAATTTATTGACAGCGAGATTTAACACGCATGAGCCGTTATTCATCTCACCCATTGCCACCCCTGTCATGTGATCGGTGGGGTGTCATGTAAGCCGGGGGTGTGCTGATGACCCTCATGCCTGTCATTGCGATCCTCCTATGTATGTATGTATGCACATTGGAGATCATGATCTCTGCTATACCCAATGGTGCGAATGAACTGCTTTGTATAGCACAAACAATCGGACAATTGCAGCTTCAATCTCCTACTGGGACTATTAAATAAATTGAAAAGTAAAAAAAATAAAGTTCTCAAAAACATGAAAAAAATAAAAAAAGACACCAGTTCAAATCACACCTCTTTTGCCCTATTGATAATAAAACGATTAAAAAAAATACACATAGTTGATATTGATGCATTTAGTAATGTCCAATCTATCAAAATATAAACAAAGTAAATTAATCGGTAAATAGAGTAACGAGAATAAAAATCAAAACATCAACATTGCAATAAAATGCTATAAGAGGTGATAATCCCAAATGGGATCAGTAAAAACACCAGCTCAGGGCACAAAAAATAAGCCCTAACATAGCTCAATATCCTGAAAAATGAAAATGTTGCCGACCTCGGAAAATAGTGACAAGAGCAAAAAAAAATTTTCGAATGTGCATACTCATACTGACCTGGAGAATCATATCATCAGGCCATTTTTACCATACAGTGAACATTGTGAATTAAAAACCCAAAAAACAATTGTGGAAATTGCACTTGTTTTGCAATTTTACCGCACATGAAATTTGTTTGCCGTTTTCCAGTACATTATATGGTAACAACAATAGTGACACTCAAAAGTACAACTTGTCCTGCAAGAAACAAGCCCTCCTATGGCTATATTGAAAGAAAAATAAAAAAGTTATAGCTCTCGGAAAAAGCGGAGGAAAAAACAAAAATGAAAAAGAGGAAAATGGCCCGGGGGTGAAGAAGATAATATCTTCTATTGAGGCTGAGTGCACATATTTATTTTGCGAAAAGCAGTAAAATCCAGGTGGTTTGGCATTAATTGTGGTGAACTAGGACATATGGGAGTTAAGTTTTCACACAAATGGATGACTGCATAACTTGGGTATACAAAAGGCTAACTGATGACACAATGGAGGTAGAGGTTGAGCAGTAGAGAAAGTAGTCGCTGAGGAGGCAGATGACAATGACAAAACCCTACTTGCAGGTGCAGACTGGTTACCAGAAAAAGAAGGAGAACTTGATCTTGCTTATCGCCAGAGTATAATAAACATAATATAAAAAAAAATTATACTCACCTCACTACTCACCTTTCAGGCCACTCTGCTACTCACTGCCATCCATCCTGTCCTCGTCGCATCTTTGTATCTCCCACCGCTCACGTTGGAATCCTTGGTCTTCTTGCACTGTGCTGAACTTCAAGGTGTCATGGTGCCTTTGACCTTCGGGGCACCTATGCAGAACCCTCCCTGGCACCATCACATCCAGATGTCTGTCACAGTGCAAGAGGAAGGACGATTTCAATGCAAGTAGTGGGAGATCAGAAGATGCAGCAAGGACAGGAAAAGTCATGGTGAGTAGCAAAAGGGCCAGAGAGGTGAGTGGTAAGATAAGTATAATGATTTTTTTTATTATTTTTATCCTTTTGATGGCCAAATTTTTTTGTAAATTTCAAGCAGAATTCAATTCCACTCAAATTTGTTTGCTCAACCCTAATTCCAAGCTTTACAGTATTAAGATTCACCAAAATTTGGGGGAAAACTCAGCAAGAGCTCCAGTCATCTCTAACCTGCCCAGTTAAATGTCTCGAGTTATTATAATAATTTATTTGCAGATTTTTATTTAGCAGATTAATTCTCCTTGCCCCATATGGACCTCATAACAACAAATGTTAGGTGGTTCTGTAGGAGCACCGCCTAAAAATACTGCAGCAGTTCACAGTATAGTTGTGTGGGGGTGTATGGTTGCCAAATTAGAATATAAAAACCGGAGTGCAAAAAGTAAAATTTGTGTATAATGTTTTCAAATGTATTTTTTTTCCAACACTAATATTCACCCCCCAACAAAAACATTAACCCAGAATGCTACTTTTGGTTGGAAGGTACAAGCATGGAAAGGAACTTCAACTGCATTTTTGTGGCTCATACGCTTGTTAAATTGTACTAGTTAGTCAAAAGTTTACACTTTTGGGGTTTTTATAGAGATTTTTATTTTACATTCCCCCCCCCCCTTAAAAAATTACTTAACTCTAAAAGCTCATACAGTAAGTTGCAGCAACAGCCAATAGTAGTATTGTTGTGCCCAAGATTTCGACATGCTTGCAAAACCTGGTAGCTGGCATTTCACAGTATATAGCATAATCTTCTTCCCACAGAGTATCAAGAACTGTATGTTTTTTTTTTGCTTGTTTGTTTTTTTAACCCTAAAACACATACCTGGGGCCTCGCAGGCCTGCTAGGTTACTTGTTTTCTATTTTCATCAAGATTACTTTAGTTAGAATTTTGAAACTCTAGGTATTCCTCAGGTATATAGTTGTTAGTAATTTCCAGTTGTTCATATATTTTTATGCTATAGGCATTTTGGAAAAACAACTCTTTTTTTGGACTACCCCATATTCACATACCTGGGGCCTTTTAGGCCTGTACTTGGTTTACATGTGATCTTCAGTCTTATTGTCTGTACTGTTACTTAGAAGGAAAACATATCGCTTCAGGAAGAAAAAAAAATGGTAAAATATATTAAATGAGGAACTATATGGTTATATTGCCCTTACTCTTCTGGCAGGGTGTACAAAATCGTACAATGCTCCAATCAGAGAATTATTTCTGAACCCTTTTTCAGATCCATACTACAAAGCTACAATGTCAGTCAACAGATTTGAGAATATTCGGAGAAGCCTTCGTTTTGATGATAAGAGAACTCATCCTGTGAGGTTGGAAACAGATAAATTAGCCCCTATTAGCTACATCTGGAATCTTTTCATCAAAAACTGTGCAAAGCTTTACCATTCTAATGACAATGTGACAGTGGATGAGCAACTTCTTGCCTTTAGGGGACTTTAGAATTAATTCAGTATTTGCCCAGTAAACCTGCCAAGTATGGCATAAAAAATTTCTGGATGTGTGATTCTGCAAGCTATTATGGCATGAATGGTCTGATTTACTGTGGCAAAGAAGCTGATGCTCTAGTCCAGAAAGTCCTATGTTCTGACATAGTGAAAAAACTTGCAGTACCAATTTTCAATTCTGGAAAAAATATAACAATGTACAACTACTTTACCAATCTGGAACTGGGCAAATTTTTGCTTCAGAAAAAACTCACACTTGTTGGTACTATGAGGCTGAACCGCCGCGAAATTCCTCCAATCATGAAGCACAATCCCAAGCGACCACTTTATGAGAATGTCTTTGGTTTCTGCAATCAAGAGACAATGGTATCTTATAAAGCAAAGAAATAATAATCCGTGATATTACTGAGTACAATGCATCATGATGGAAGTATTGACACCGATGACAGGAAACAGAAACCTGAAATCATACTGCATTATAATAAAACAAAAGGAGGTGTGGACTAGATGGATGAAATGATTGGAGAGTATTCATGCAAGAGGCAGACAAAACGTTGGCCTGTAGTCATTTTTTATAATATCCTTGATGTGTCAGCCCTCTATAGCTATATTGTTTATAGTGAAACTCATCCAGAATTCCATGCCAACAGGAAGGACAAGAGACGTCAATTCTCGACGGAACTTTGCTATGAACTTTTGATGCCTACCATGATGGAGCGAAGCAACACGAAATGCTTGCCAAGGCAAATTACGGAAGCTATGATCCGATGTGGTATACATTTTCAGGAACATCCAGAGCCAAGAGAAAAAAAAAGAAAGCGCTGTTATATTTGTCCAGCAAAGAAGGAAAGGAAATCTGAGTGTTTTTGCACTACTTGTGGACAAAATGTCTGCAAGGTACATTCTTCTGAAAAAAATATGTGAAAATTGTTGAGGTAATCAGTAAAGTTGAAAAGGAAAGTTTTTGAAAAATAAATTTCCTGCACCATGTTTACTACAACTTTATATAAAAAAACTTTTAGCCCAAAAAATTGTTATATATACATATATATATATATATATATATATATATATATATATATATATATACAGTACAGACCAAAAGTTTGGACACACCTTCTCATTTAAAGATTTTTCTGTATTTTCATGACTATGAAAATTGTACATTCACACTGAAGGCATCAAAACTATGAATTAACACATGTGGAATTATATACTTAACAAAAAAGTGTGAAACAACTGAAAATATGTCTTATATTGTAGGTTCTTCAAAGTAGCCACCTTTTGCTTTGATGACTGCTTTGCACACTCTTGGCATTCTCTTGATGAGCTTCAAGAGGTAGTGTAATTACTTTTTTTTTGTTTTATGCACATAATTATAATGTTTTGAAATATTCACATCTCAAATAAACTTTGAAAAGTATTTCTATTTGAGCTACTCCATGTTATTTGCACACAGGCCTAAAAGGCCCCAGGTATGTGAAAGTGTAGATTTCTATGGTTGCGCGTTCTAGGGTTAAAGCTGCCACACATATTGGGATATGATGAACCAGGAGCAAAGGAAAGGAAATGTATCATGTCTCATATGTAAAACTGATGAATAAATAACATTCCCCATTGTCCATATATTCTGCGCCATTTACTTTCACACTATCATTGAAAGGCTCAGAGACTAATTTTCCAAAGCCGAGCTCCAAATCCAGTGCTTTGCTCCACATGGTGTCACGCAAGATGAGGGAAAGACTAAGTGCCTAACAACAGGAAGAGGTGGAGGAAGCCCAAACACTATGGAAAGGAGCAGTGGATACCCCTAGGCAGATCTGACAACAACATGGCTCGCAAAATGTCCCTAAATAGGTTCCACACCTATCGCCGAGCTGGAAACCTAATCCCTGATAGAGGTGAGCGGTGTTCGACTAGAACTGTTCACCAATCTCAAATTCGAGATGTTTTGGGCGGTGTTCGGGTCGTTCGACGAATGCGAATGATTTGCAAAAAATTTGTCTGTTCGAGGTTATGTTCGATAACTGTTCGTGCACCAAAAGCGTAACTGGATTTTTTCACATCATGCAGGGATTGTCTGCCACTCACTGTAATGCCACAGCCATGGTGGTTGTGGCATTACAGTGGTTGCCCAAATCGATGGGAACAGTGCTCACAGTGAAACATGAAAAGCCGGCAATTGAGCAGCGGCATACACCGGTACCCGACAATTTAGAACAGAAAAAATAGAGCATCACACATAGATTAGATAGATAGAAACATGTCAGTCACATATATAATAAGTACAGTGACAGTGTTGATTACTGTACTTTTCATTTAGTGTTAAAATAAGGATTTATTAAAAAAAAAATTGGTGTGGGGTTCCCCGTAATTTTAGTCTCTAGCGAAGGTTAAGCAGACCGCTGGGGCAGATGTTTGAAGCCTGGGAAGGTGGTGATACCCACGGAGCTTCCCAGGTTACTAATATCAGCCCCCAGCTGAATAACCTTTACTAGCTATTAAAATGCGGGACGCCGAAAAAAAAAGAATTATTTTTTAATGAATTTTTCACCAAAAATTTGACGTGGCCTTCGCCATATTTTTGTGTCCAGTCAGGTACAGCGGCCAGGAACGGGCTGCTCCCAATCCCCAGCCTATTTGTACCTGACTGGAAACAAAAATACAGGGAAGCCCTTTTTTTAATTATTTCATGAATTTCAAGAAATAATAAAAAAAAAAATTGACGTGGGGCTTCGCCCTATTTTTGTGTCCAGCCAGGTACAAATAAGCAGCTGGGGGCTGGAATCCACAGCGCAGGGAGGCCCAAGCTTTCTGCCCCCCCCCCGCTGTGAATTGCAGTCCACAGCCACCCCAGAAAATGGCGCAACTCATCCAGGGCCCTGGTACGGTGGCTCGCTGGGTAATAAAGGGGTTAAAGCCAGCTTGGTATTATCAGCTGGCCCTAAGCCCGAAATTCATAGGGTCACGTCATTATTAGACATGTCCACCTTGAAATTCTAATAAAGTATTTAAAAAAAACACAACACCAAGAATAAAGTCCTTTAATTGAAATAAAGACACAATTCTTTAATGTTCTAAATTAAACCCTACTTACCGTCACGCCCATTCCAGCTGAAGCCAATGTCTTCTGCAATAAAAGTAAAATAATAAACCAACCTCATCCTTACCTTTCCATGGTTCCCAGGACAGCTTCAGCTCTTCTACATCGAGATGAAAGGCTGGAGCGCAGCAGAACGCTGCCATCCAGCTTGCCATGCCGCAGACACTGAGAAGCTCCTCAGTGAAGCTCCTCAGTGTCTCGCTGTGACGGCATCGAGATGAGCCGAGTTCATATCCAATGAACTCAGCTCACCTCATGCACGTCACTGACAGCGTGGGAGAATTCTCCTGCGCATGTGGTGAGTGTGAGAGAATTCTCCCACGCTGTCAGTGACGTGCATGAGGTGAGCTGAGTTCATTTGACATGAACTCGGCTCATCTCGATGCCGTCACAGCGGGACACTGAGGAGCGCAAGCATGCCTCCGCTTCTCAGTGTCTGCTGCATGGTGTTATGCACACGCCCGGGCTAAGCGGCGTGTGCGTGTGATTGGTAGTGATTCCACTGGACCGTGCCGGAGAGTGAATGCCTGGAGGGGCGTAACTAGGTATTCACCCGATCCGACCAGGGTCGCACGACGGCATACGACGCCAGTGTACCAAGGAGGAACCGAGCAGAGGGACCAGGTGCTACTCCAGGACAGACCCCGGACACGGCTGTTGACCCACACAGGGGAATACAGGAACAGACTGGTAGGCTGGCACACAGACTGGTGGGTATAGGCAGGCACGACTGGTATGCAGGCAGGCGGGTAAGCAGGCAGGGGGGGTACAGGCAAGCACAGCTAGAGTGCAGACAGGGAGGCACTAGCAGGTAGGAACACAGGCGGGATAGGGCCCAGTACACACTGGGACTCAGGAACATTACAGGCAGAGGGGTACAGGCAGGGCAGGACAGGACTGCCGGAGCAGCGGGCAGAAGCAGGGCAGGACAGGACTCTGTTCACACGGAACAGACAGGAAGGGAAAGACAGAGCCAGACACCCACAGGGTACTTGCAGTGAAGTAGCGAGTGGACCACAAACTCACAAACGGGAGTACAGAGACAACAGGCAGGAGTTAGGTACGAGTTCAGACTCTGCAGAAAAAGGAAGGGAACGGACATAGAGGCAAAACAGGTAAAGGAGAGGAGAGAGTTCAGACTGGAACTGAGTGTACGGAGGAGACCGACACTGCAGCGGGATACAGGAGCGGGTCTGGGAATACTGCCCCCAGAGAGGCGGGACGAACAGGCAAGGAGCGTGTTCAGACAGGACAGACAAGATACAGGAGCGGGTCTAGGTAATCGGCCCCTAGAAGGCGGGAGGAACAGGCTAGGAGCGTGTTCAGACAGGACAGACAAGATACACAGAAAGGACTCAGTTCAGACACGGGAACTAATACCGCAAAGCAGGAGACATACAGGACTCAGTTCAGACACGGGAGCTGATACCGTAAAGCAGGAGACATACAGGACACAGTTCAGACACGGGAGCTGATACCGCAAAGCAGGAGACATACAGGACTAAGTTCAGACAGGCCTGGAAATACAGCCTCCAGGAAAGGCAGACAAGGAAACAAAGACGGGACCTGGCACCTTCAGAGTGCAAGCACACACTGAAGGAAACACTATGCTCAGGCAGGGATAGAAGGGAGCTGCTGAGCTATATACCAAGTGACAGACAGCAATAGGCTGAGGACGCACAAGGGGTGTGACCCACAGCAGGTACAAAAGGCAGGAAGTGATCGGGCGCCGCCCTTAAGCAGCAGAAACAGACACAAACAGACAGCATGGAGGGAAGCCAGAGAGACATTCTGGACAGGAGATCAAGTGCGCCCTCTTGCACAGTGGGAGATGGACCACCATGCAAGGACGCCGGCAGGTATGTTACAGTACCTCCCCCCTTACGCCCCCTCTTCTTCAGGCCTGCCAGAATCTTCCGCAGGGAATTCGAGGGCCAGTCGTTCACTGGGTTGGAGGGGGACAGAGACTTAAGGGTAATCTCTGCTTCGAGGTACATCTTGTCAAGCTCACAGGAAGAAATAGACGGGTTATCAGGTACATAATGAGGAAAAGTCACTGTCTCTTTGTTATCTGGTGGTATCCCGGAGGATTCAGGAAACAACTGGAGGTCCTCCGCCGGGTCAGAAGAGTGCAGAGGCTCAGAGAAAACAACTGCTTCAGAGTACACTAGGTCGGACTCACTGGAGGAAGCAGGCGAGGTATCGGGTACCGAGTATAGGAAAGTCTCTGTCCATTCACCACCAGGTGGCACCCCGAAGGGTTCTGAACACAACTGGAGGTCCTCCGCCTGGTCGGAGGGGTGTAGAGACTCGGGAGTAACCTCTGCTTCGGAGTACACTAGGTTGGACTCACTGGAGGAAGCAGGCGAGGTATCGGGTACCGAGTATAGGAAAGTCTCTGTCCATTCACCACCAGGTGGCACCCCGAAGGGTTCTGAACACAACTGGAGGTCCTCCGCCTGGTCGGAGGGGTGTAGAGACTCGGGAGTAACTACCACTTTGGGGTACCCATTGTCAGGCTCACAGGACGAAGCGGACAAAGTATCGAGTACCGGGTGTCGAGAAGTCTCTCTCCATTTGTCATCGAGCGGTATCCCGGAGGATTCAGGAGGCAACAGGGGATCCTCCGCCAGGTAGTAGAGGTGCACAGACTCAGAGGTAACCACAGCTTTGGAGCATCCTTGGACATGCACACCGGTTAAAGAGAGAGAAGCATCTGATGCCGGGTGCAGGAAGTTCTCCTGTGTGGAGTCTGGATGGGCAGAAGTCTCTTCGGGCAGGAGAACTGGTGCACTACCCACGCACATTACCCATTGGGGTTTCTCCGGGATACAGGGAGATGAAGCTTCAGTAGGGACTTCAAGGTTGGGGTCAGGAGGTCTCAGGGAGGACAGACCCTGGCGTGACGGCTTGCCTCTAAGTCTAGCACGTCAGGACTGCCTCTTGAGGTTGAGAGAAGTATTCCGGAAAGCGTAGTCACCCTGTGAGGATTCTGGGTGGGCAGTAGTCTCATTGGGCTGGAGGACTATTGCGCTACCCACACACATTACCCGTCGGGGCTGCTCCGGGATATTGGGAAGTGAAGCTTCAGCAGGGGCTTCAGAGTTAGGGTCCTCGAAGACCATACGAAAGGCCACCAGGAAGGCCTGCAGGTCAAGGATGACAGGATCCCATGCTTCCCATAGGGGGGTGACCCATTTCAAGGCATCACCCGCTAGGTAGTCAATCATAAAGGCCACTTTAGCCCAATCGGAAGGAAAATAGAGAGGGTAGGCCTTAAAGTGTAGCATGCATTGCTCCACAAATGCACGACACTGTCTTGGATCCCCATAGTAACGTGGCGGATCCGCAGGAACGAGGGCTGATAGATCCATCTGGACGGGTGCGTAATTCGCCTGGAACTCAGCTAAAGGGGGAAAAAAATTTATTTATTTTATTTTAATGCATGTATTCGCTGGAAAAACTTCTCAAAGAGCGAAGGCCGTGGGGCTCAACGGGAACCATGGCCTGAGCATGCTGTTATGCACACGCCCGGGCTAAGCGGCGTGTGCGTGTGATTGGTAGTGATTCCACTGGACCGTGCCGGAGAGTGAATGCCTGGAGGGGCGTAACTAGGTATTCACCCGATCCGACCAGGGTCGCACGACGGCATACGACGCCAGTGCACCAAGGAGGAACCGAGCAGAGGGACCAGGTGCTACTCCAGGACAGACCCCGGACACGGCTGTTGACCCACACAGGGGAATACAGGAACAGACTGGTAGGCTGGCACACAGACTGGTGGGTATAGGCAGGCACGACTGGTATGCAGGCAGGCGGGTAAGCAGGCAGGGGGGGTACAGGCAAGCACAGCTAGAGTGCAGACAGGGAGGCACTAGCAGGTAGGAACACAGGCGGGATAGGGCCCAGTACACACTGGGACTCAGGAACATTACAGGCAGAGGGGTACAGGCAGGGCAGGACAGGACTGCCGGAGCAGCGGGCAGAAGCAGGGCAGGACAGGACTCTGTTCACACGGAACAGACAGGAAGGGAAAGACAGAGCCAGACACCCACAGGGTACTTGCAGTGATGTAGCGAGTGGACCACAAACTCACAAACGGGAGTACAGAGACAACAGGCAGGAGTTAGGTACGAGTTCAGACTCTGCAGAAAAAGGAAGGGAACGGACATAGAGGCAAAACAGGTAAAGGAGAGGAGAGAGTTCAGACTGGAACTGAGTGTACGGAGGAGACCGACACTGCAGCGGGATACAGGAGCGGGTCTGGGAATACTGCCCCCAGAGAGGCGGGACGAACAGGCAAGGAGCGTGTTCAGACAGGACAGACAAGATACAGGAGCGGGTCTAGGTAATCGGCCCCTAGAAGGCGGGAGGAACAGGCTAGGAGCGTGTTCAGACAGGACAGACAAGATACACAGAAAGGACTCAGTTCAGACACGGGAACTAATACCGCAAAGCAGGAGACATACAGGACTCAGTTCAGACACGGGAGCTGATACCGCAAAGCAGGAGACATACAGGACACAGTTCAGACACGGGAGCTGATACCGCAAAGCAGGAGACATACAGGACTAAGTTCAGACAGGCCTGGAAATACAGCCTCCAGGAAAGGCAGACAAGGAAACAAAGACGGGACCTGGCACCTTCAGAGTGCAAGCACACACTGAAGGAAACACTATGCTCAGGCAGGGATAGAAGGGAGCTGCTGAGCTATATACCAAGTGACAGACAGCAATAGGCTGAGGACGCACAAGGGGTGTGACCCACAGCAGGTACAAAAGGCAGGAAGTGATCGGGCGCCGCCCTTAAGCAGCAGAAACAGACACAAACAGACAGCATGGAGGGAAGCCAGAGAGACATTCTGGACAGGAGATCAAGTGCGCCCTCTTGCACAGTGGGAGATGGACCACCATGCAAGGACGCCGCCAGGTATGTTACACATGGCAAGCTGGATGGCAGCATTCTGCTGCGGTACAGCCTGTCATCTCGATGTAGCAGAGCTGAAGCTGTCCAGGGAACCATGGAAAGGTAAGGATGAGGTTGGTTTATTATTTTATTTTTATTGCAGAAGACATTGTCTTCAGCTGGAATGGGCGTGATGGTAAGTAGAGTTTAATTTAGAACATTAAAGAATTGTGTCTTTATTTCAATTAAAGGACTTTATTCTGGGTGTTTGTGTTTTTTTTTTAACTTTCACTATGGGGTTAGTAATGGGGGTGTCTTATAGACGCCTCTCCATTACTAACCTGGGCTTGATGTCAGCTGGAATTATAAGCTGACATCAACCCCAGCCCTATTACCCCACTGCCACCGCTACAGGGCAGTGGGAAGAGCGAGGCTAAGTGCCAGAATTGGCGCATCCTATGGATGCGCCATTTCTGGGGCGGTTGACAGCTAGTGTTTCTAGCCTGGGAGTGGGCCAATATACATGACACCCTTCCTGGGCTATTAATATCAGCCCCCAGCTGTCAGCCTAGCCTTTGCTAGCTATTAAAATAGGGGGGACCCCACGTCATTTTTTTTTGGGTCCCCCATTTTAATAGCTAGTAAAAGCTAGGTATTCAGCTGGGGGCTGATATTAGTAGCCTGGGAAGCTCAGTGGGTATTACCCCCTTCCCAGGCTTCAAACATCTGCCCCAGCTGTCTGCTTAACCTCCGCTAGAGACTAAAATTACGGGGAACCCCATGCCAATTTTTTTTTAAATAAATCCTTTATTTTAACACTAAATGACAAGTACAGTAATCAACACTATCACTGTACTTTTATTATATATGTGACTGACATGTTTCTATCTATCTAATCTATGCGTGATGCTTTATTCTTTCTGTTCTAAATTGTAGGGTACCGAAGCTAAATTGCCAGCCAGCTTTTTTAAAGAGACAGGTGCTTGAAAACACTACTATTTTTATTTTATAAATCCTTTAACACTAAATGACAAGTACAGTAACCAACACGGTTACTGTACTTCTTATATATGTGACTGACATGTTTCTATCTATCTAATCTATGTGTGATGCTCTATTCTTTGTGTTCTAAATTGTCACGTACCGATGCTGAATTGTCGGCCGGCTTTTTTAAAAAGAGTGTCTTCTGAGCAGTTTGTTAGCTTTTGGACACCTTTCAAGGTGTTTTCTCTGTGTTTTTGTTTGCCTGCCATTGGTTTTAGCACTGTTCGACGGTGTTCGACGGTGTTCTAAGGTGTTCAACCTACAGTTCCTCGAACATCCCGGTGTTCGACGAACCGAACCCGAACACTATGGGGGTGGCTCAACACTAATCCCTGACTGCCCCTAGCGATAGGCCCTAGATAGGGAGGGAATGGGGTGAGCACTAGGCAGCCCCCACTGCAACTAAAGACAGACAGGTAAACAGACAAGGGAAACACTTAGCTTGATAAGACAACAGAGAGATCACGCCAACAATCCTCCAAGGGAAGGACTACTAGCACTAGGACTACTAGTACTTCAAGCCTGGACAGAGAAAAATAGAGCTATCACCGGGGACTCTCTGGAGAGGCTGAAGGTATCTAAGCATCCAGCAAAGGTGTGTCAATTAGCAGCAGAAGGTGGAAGTCACTGCTAGGTCCTAGAAAGTGAAGGATATCACTACACTACACAGATGAAAAGATCAAGAAGGTTCATGCAGAGCCGAGCGCAATGACCTTCTACAGTTGTATCCAGAATGACTGTCTGGCACACCTGACACACCCGTGACACATGGTAATGATAAAATTCTGCCTGTCTTTCGCAACCACTAGGTGGAGCTGACTATATACAGAGGTCTGATTTTATTCAATAAGAGCTGTTAAAAGATTTTAGGACTTGGAGGGCCACTTATCAAGCCATGTGATTGGTATAGATATAAAACTCAAAATTAATTTTCAGTTCCAATAAATGGTCCTTATCATTAATACCATTGCATCCATTCTTTACTGATATATGGTTGTAGTTAATGAAATCAGAAATTACTGCTGATTATTTTCACAGTATATTTTTAAATGGATTAGAGCTTTGATTGTCTGAAACAGAGTTCCAAATCCCCTACTACTTTTCTCATAGTCAGAGGAACGATCAGATCCCTAAAATACAAAGGCAAACATTTAGCCAGAGGGGAAACAGACCAATAAATGTAATAAAAGATATAATGGCAGAAGACTAAACGTTAAGGGTATAATGTTCCAGAAATTCTATACAGATGAGAAAATGGAAGGTTGAAGGTTTGCTGGACATCAGCAAAGGGAGTCAACAGAAATGGATGCTGCTCACCAGAGAAGAAGGTACATGTAGTCAGATAAGCCATGGATTGGGAATAGTAATGTCACAGATCCGGGTATGTGATACAATAGCAGGTAGTGCATGGAGGTCAAGTAGTCAGACGAGTCAGGGTTCAGGAATAGTAATGGAGCAAGAGTCGAGAATGGTGAAGATGAAACAGAAGATGAGTTAAAATCCAGGTCAATCAGGTTGACTGGGCTGCAGTCGTTGACTGCAATGCAATCTGTGCATGTGCACTCAGAACCTCTGCCAAAGCTAGCTGGATGAGATCTTGCTGAAGTCTGTCATGTTGAGTATGTGACAGCCATAGATACAGTAAACAAGTTGAGTTTGTTTGGGTGGGGCCTCACCGATCATGTGTTTCACCTGTGTTGCTACATTCACCTTCATTGGTCTATAGGAGTGTTAGTGCACATAGGTGACTTCCATCCTCATTATAGTGGATGACACTGTGGTCATCCAGGAGTTCTTCTTCTCCATTCACAGGTACAATCCCTTTCTCAAGATTGGTAGAGGTCCCAGCGAGCTGATGATTATAGGAGAGGTTTTTGAATATGCCAGATTGGGTTGAGTCCAACCACTTGGGCAACCACAGATCTTTACAATAGAGGTCTTTCCTGTCCTTAGACCAATAACTAAATTTTATGATGATTAATATAATTATAATTTTCAGAAATGTAACATATTTTATTTTCTCTCCAAATGTTAACCTACATTATTTTGGATCTATTTTGTGTCACATTACTGGAATTAATAGTGTTTCTTGATATTTGTGTTATCAACGGTCTACAGCACACACGGAAAGTACAAAACTGGCAGCAAAACAAGCAGTAGGTAAGGTCACCAGTCAACTGGCATCAAAAATTGGGAATTTTCCAAACAGCTAATGTCTTGTGCCAGCATTTAGAATAGAAAATACCGCGGAGCCGGCCAAGACTCCTATGCCTGTAGCTCATGTAACTATTTCATACATAGAAAACAGGTGTTTTCAGGTTTTGTGCAATATCTTCAAAGATTAACGCATTCATTACTGAGCTGATGTTGGTGCTAAGGGTCACGTGATTTTTTTATTTTTTTGCGATGCCACATTCAGAGAATAAACAGTGTAAGGATTTGTTTTTCGTTGCATTATTTGTATATTTCAGTATGAATAAATTGGTGAACTTTTGATAACGTTTTGGGGGGGACAAATGGAAAAAAAAAGCAAATCACTATTGCTTTTTGTAGTCAGTACTATTATGCTGATAACAAATATATATATATATATATAGTTTACATTTTTGTACTACTTTATTTTTACTACAAAATTACTACTATACAGTATTTTTAGACCATTTTTGCACAATAAGAGTAATAGATTTTACATTAGTTATTCCAAAAGTCCTAACCTTTTTTCATTTTTTTGAACGATGTGGCTGTAAAAGGACTTGACTTTCTTTGTGGGATGAGTTATATCTTTATTATAACCATTTTTGGGGTACTATATCATTTATTAAGCGTTACATGTTTATTTTTTTGTTAAAAGGAATGGAAAAAAGAATCAGTTTTGCCTCTTTTCTTGCATATTATTATTATTTTTTATTATTTATTATTGCGCTTTACATATGAAAAAGAGGTATACGTAGCAAACAAAAAGTACAATAGTTTGAACAAAAACAAGTCACCAACTGGTACAGGAGGAGAGAGGACCCTGCCTGCGAGGGCTCACAATCTACAAGGGATGGGTGAAGATGCAGTAGGTGAGGGTAGAGCTGGTCGTGCAGCGGTATGGTGGAGCGAGGGTTACTGCAGGTTGTAGACTTGTTGGTAGAGGTGGGTCTTCAGGTTCCTTTTGAAGGTTTCCACGGTCGGCGAGAGTCTGACGTGTTGAGGTAGAGCGTTCCAGAGTAGGGGGATGCATGGGAGAAATCTTGTATGCGATTGTGGGAAGCGGAGATAAGAGGGGAGTATAGAAGGAGATCCTGTGAGGATCGGAGGTTGCGTGCTGGTAGGTACCAGGAGACTAGATCACAGATGTAAGGAGGAAACAGGTTGTGATGGCTTTATATGCCAAGGTTAGGATTAGTGTTGAGCGAGCATGCTCGACGCTGCTCGTTACTCACGCGAGCATCTCACTACTCGGGATGTTCGGCGAGAACCGAGCATTTCCGGGTTACTCGGGCGGGAGCTCGGGTCTCCGCCCTGCACGTTTGGCGCTCTTTACAGAGCCAATGAACATGCAGGGATTGCCAGCCTGTCACTGTAATGCCGCAGCCATGTTGTTTGTGGGCATTACAGTGATTGGCTGGCCACACAGCATCACCTTTAGTATTTAAAACCGGGAGCCGCCATCTTGGACACAGTTGCCCAGGATTAGACAGTGTAGGGAGAGTGCTGCTGAGTTAGGGAGAGATATATAGTGCGAAATAGGTAGTGTAGAGTCTCTAAAGCCTGCCAAATCAAACAAACAGTCCTTCTCAGGACTAATATCCATCCAAGATATCAGGCAGGCAGGCAGACTGTATAGGAGACGCAGTGGTTATACCAGCAAACGCTGCATTACAGTCCTGTGTGATCCTGTTGGTCAAATTGCCAGACATATCCCCCAGTTTCAGGGGCCAGGAAAAATTCATTTTTTTTTCATCGAAATCCTGTATTTATTTACTTTTCCTCAGTCAGTCTGTACAAATACGCGTCTTATTAACCTTTTCGTATTCCCCCCTCCCCCCAAAAAAATGGAGTGTGTCTGTGACTGTTCAGTCACAAATATATCTGTTTAAAAGATTCTGGTGTAGGCCAGACAAATAGATCTGTGGTTTTCCTCTTCAACGGTTCTAATCTCCTTTTTATTACCCTTTTTCCATTGATAGTGCGAGTGTAAGCTATTTTACTTCATTTACAATGGGCAAGGCGTGTGGCAAGGGACGTGGAACTGGACGTTCTGGTGATGGTGCGTGTAGAGGATGGGGCCGTGGCCAAGGTGAAAATGTGTCACAACCAACAGCCACATCTTCTCACTCCCACTTCTTGACCGAATTACTAGGGAAGCACACTACAACACCAGTATTGCAAATTGATCAGTGTGAACAGGTTATTAATTGGATAGCAGATAATACTTCCAGTTACTTGGGCACCACCACCTCCGGTCTGTCTTCCACACGGTCAAGTTTTAGTAGCCGTGAGTCTCG
This sequence comes from Phyllobates terribilis, assembly GCF_046119375.1. Classification (NCBI taxonomy): domain Eukaryota; kingdom Metazoa; phylum Chordata; class Amphibia; order Anura; family Dendrobatidae; genus Phyllobates; species Phyllobates terribilis. Next base: position 1,187,788,919 of record NW_027362761.1, on the reverse strand, counting down.
ACTGCATACTCCTCCTCACCCTGATGCTCCTTCCTCTCACCATGCCGAGGGTCGTCAGACAGCAACTGATCCCACAGTTGGACACTCTGAAGAGCTGTTTACTGGTCCACTCCGCTTGAAGTGGTGGAAGAGGAGATCCCATGTAGCGATGCCCAAATATTTGAACAGCCACGGCCAGGGGATGTCGACGCTGGCAATTTGTCACAAGAGGTGGACGATGACGAGACACAATTGCCATGAAGTGAGGAGGAAGATCGTGGTGCGCAAGTGGAAGAGGAGGATTTGGTGGATGATCTAGTAACTGAACCAACGTGGCAGGAGGACATGCTGAGCGAGGCAAACAGCACACAGGGGGAGGGAGGCAGAGTACCCCAAGAGGCAGGAAGAAGCAGTGTGGTGGCCGCACACAGAAGGCGGGCAACAGTTCCCCGTAACACCAACACGAGGGACGTTGCCAGTACAACCGGTAGGTCTTACAGAGTCTGGAATTTTTTTAAAGACTCTGCTGATAACCCCAAAAAAGCCATTGCACCACCTGCCATGCCATCATCAGCAGGGGTGACAAAACTACCAGCCTGACCACCACCAGCATGATCAGGCACATGTCAGCAAAGCACCCGACTTTGTGGGGCAAACCCCAGGTGTTACCACTGCTTCTTCAGCTGTTGTGCATGTAATAGAACACCCTGTTGTGCGTGCAAGGCAATTCCCTGTCCATACTGCATGAAAAGATGCCCCCTCCTCTCAGTCTTCACTTGTTATGGCAGTTTCTCAAGAAACAGCATCAACGTTCACGTCCACATCCCACCGCAGCGTTCAATTGTCCATATCCCAGAGCTTTGAATGAAAGCGCAAATTCGCAGCCAACGCTCCACAGGCCACAGTCCTAAATTCGCACATTTCACGACTGCTTGCATTGGAAACGCTGCCTTTTAGGCTGGTGGAGACGGAATCCTTCCGCAACCCTATGGCGGTGGCTGTCCCTCGGTACTCGGTCCCCAGCCGACACTATTTTGCCCGGTGTGCCATCCCCGCACTACAAAAGCACGAGTCCCAAAATATCTGCCGTGGCCTCAACAACGTAGTTACTGAGAGAGTCCACCTGACAACGGACACGTGGACAAGTGCTTGTGGCCAGGGACGGTACATCTCCCCGACGGCACACTGGGTAAACATAGTGGAAGCCGGGACCCAGTCGGACCTTGGGACGGAACACATCCTCCCCACATCGAGGATTGCGGGCCCTATGTCAGTCCGAGTTGAGCCCACAGTGTACAGCTCCTGCGCATTCTCCTCCTCCTCATGTTCAGCCTCCATCTCAGATATCACCACATCAGTTACAAGCTGGAAGCACTGCAGTATTGCCTCAGTCAAGCGGCAACAGGCTGTGCTGAAACTCATAAGCTTAGGTGATAAACCTCACACTGCTTGTGAGTTGTGGACAGCTGTGAAAGAGCAGGCAGATCTGTGGCTGAAACCGCTGAACCTACATCCAGGAGTGGTCGTGTGAGACAATGGCCATAACCTGGTGGCGGCTCTGAGGCAAGGCGAGATCACACACGTAACATGCCTGGCTCATGTGCTTAACCTCATGGTTCAGCGGTTTCTTAAATCGTACCCCGAGTTGCCCGAACTGCTCGTCAAAGTACGCCGCCTGTCAGCTCATTTTCGGAAGTCGGCTACAGCTTCCACCGCCCTTGCTGTGTTGCAGCAGCGTTTGTAGCTTCCAGCACACCGACTGGTGTGTGATGTCCCCACACGTTTGAACTCTACCCACCACATGTTGCAAGGGATTTGGGAGCAGAAGAGAGCAGTTGTGGAGTACCAGCTGCAACAAGGTCCTCAATATTCAGATCAGACCCCACACATAAGACCTCAGGAGTGGACCTGGATGTCTGACATATGTGCCATCCTGATAAACTTTGAGGGGTCCACCAAGATGTTGAGTGGCGATGACGCCATCATTAGAGTCAGCATCCCACTTGTCTGTCTTTTGCAACGCTCTCTGCAGAGAATTAAAGAGGAGGCATTGCAGCCAGAGTGTGATGAGATGGATCAAGAACCCGTAATGGGCGATTACACACAGTCCAGCCTCATCTCATCCCAACGTGCATTGGGGGACAATGAAAGAGAGGAGGAGGAGGAGGAGGAAGAACAGGAGCTGGCAACCACACGCCCTGGGGGGCGGTAAATGACAGCCAGTTATAGGTTGGAGGAGGGGGAGTAGGTGCGCATACAGTTCACTTAAAAAGAGGGGAGGGTAACAGAGGGTGGCAATGGGATATGTGAGAAGGAGGGTTATTTGAAAGCCAACTCCTCCACCATGCTTGCTGCTGGGGCAGGGCATGTGGGAGAGGTGGAATAGTACGCCGTATTTTTCTATTCATTTACTGTGAGGTTAAAGCTTTTTAAAATATTATTATACAGACTATTAAAGTTGTGGAGGTCTAGTACAAGGCGTGATGCTGCACCCTTGGCACCAGTAACATGGGTTCCTCTGGGCAAGGGCGCAGTACTGGTTTACTATGGTATTGCTCACACCGGTGATGCAACGTATGTTGCTTTGGGAACCCCCAGTTTATGCAACACACAAGGGAGATCTTAGTCCACTAATTTAACACAGAACATTACTTACTGATGAACTTTTTGGAAACTATATATACAAGATAGCAGATATTCAATAGATTAGGCACATCTGCGTATGACAGAGGCATACACTTGACAGTTACAAGCAGCAGAATAGAACTTACAAAGTGCTTTTCAATTACACAGCATAAATAACTTGAACTCTCAATGTTATCTTCTTTTTGTCTCTCTATAACCTAGTTCTGCAGTATTACCCATGCCTTGATCTGTTGAGTCTAGACTTGTTCCAATGCTTTCAGAACTGGCTTACACGTTGCTTCTTCAGCCCCAATCCTCTCTAGTTGCCTTGGGCCCCACAATCCACAGATCTATTTCTGGCTTCTGCTCATACTCACTATAGCTGGATCCATCCTATCAGGCTCACCAGTGCCTACATGTATCTGTCACTTTTTCCACAGTTACTTTTCTGTCTGCTATCTCAGCAATCTTCCTATTAAATACACACTTGTAAAGTGACTCCTTTCCTTCTCCTTTCAGAACTACTCACTGACTTTACAGGAAATTGCTCTCTTCTTATTCATAAAACACCTTCCATCTGCAGGGCTGGCCACATGTTAACTCTATGGTGCTCTGCATTCACACTAGACCTTCACTTTCAGTACACAAGTGAATTAACCTTACTTTTGCAGAACATAACAATACCATGAACAATGGCATGAAACATCGCCTATAGAAAATGCATCAATATGCACAATATAGTCATTATAATATCTCCAGGGGGAGTTTTTCCTTTTTACAGCGATAACAGGTATATAATGTGTGTATCTTTATTTCTTTATTTTAAAATAGTTTCTTATAGCACAGAAACAGTACGAGCTTGGAATCGCTGAACAATGATGACAGGTCATTGTAGCGTCGGCGTCCCTGCCCTCTGCTAGGCAGGGACGCTGTTCCCCTCATCTCTCTGCTCCGAGCCCGGCGTCCCCCTCCCGCTCTGCTGGCAGCGCGCGCTCCTTCCTGGCCACTGTGCTTAGGGCGCGCGCGCGCGCGCTCCCTCCCTCTTAAAGGGGCCGCGCGCGCCGTCCTAAGGAGTCCCCGGCCAATGGCCGGAGGACTTCACCATATATAAGGCACCTCCTCCAAAATGGAGGTGCCCGAGCAATGTTGTTGCACTGTTCACTACTCTGCTTCAGCCCTCAGGTCCCGTTGCCAGTTACCTGCCAGTTACCTGCCTGATTCCTGCCAGAGTCCTGCCAGTTTGCTGTCTGTTTCCTGCCTGATATTCCTGCTACCTGCTTGCTAGCCCGAGGTCCGACGGTCTGCCTTCCTACTCCTGTCAGTCTGTCTATGGACCAGCTTGCCCGCTCACCTGGGAGCGCTCCTCTACTACCTGCCTGCTAGCCTGCCTGGAGGCTCCGCCGTCACGTGCTGTGACCACCTGCTATTCCAGAGACTCTTGCCCGCTCACCTGGGAGCGCTCCTCCGCTACCTGCCTGCTTGCCTACCTGGAGGCTCCGCCGTCACGTGCTGTGACCACCTGCTATTCCAGAGACTCTCGCCTGCTCACCTGGGAGCGCTCATCTGCTACCTGCCTGCTAGCCTGCCTGGAGGCTCCGCCGTCACGTGCTGTGACCACCTGCTATTCCAGAGACTCTTGCCCGCTCACCTGGGAGCGCTCCTCCGCTACCTGCCTGCCTGCCTACCTGGAGGCTCTGCCGTCACGTGCTGTGACCACCTGCTCTTCCAGAGACTCTCGCCTGCTCACCTGGAAGCACTCATCTGTCATCCGCCTGCTAGCCTACCTGGAGGCTCAGCCGTCACAGGTCGTACCTACCCTATACTCAGAGACTGTCCCGGTCACTTGCTGTGACCTCCTGCCCGTTCACCCAGAGACTGCCCCGGTCACTTGCTGTGACCTCCTGCCCGTTTACCCAGAGACTGCCCCGGTCACTTGCTGTGACCTCCTGCCCGTTCACCCAGAGACTGCCCCAGTCATAGAATCATAGAATCATAGAATCATAGAATCATAGAATGGTAGAGTTGGAAGGGACCTCCTGGGTCATCTGGTCCAACCCCCTGCTCAAAGCAGGATTCACTAAATCATCTCAGACAGATGTCTGTCCAGCCTCTGTTTGAAGACGTCCATTGAAGGGGAACTCACCACCTCTCGTGGCAGCCTGTTCCACTCATTAATCACCCTAACTGTCAAAAAGTTTTTTCTAATATCTAATCTGTGTCTCCTCCCATTTAGTTTCATCCCATTGCTTCTAGTCTTTCCTTGTGCAAATGAGAATAAAGATGATCCTTCTACAATGTGACAGCCCTTGACATATTTGTAGACAGCTATTAAGTCTCCTCTCAGTCTTCTTTTTTGCAAGCTAAACATTCCCAAATCCTGCAACTGTTCCTCATAGGACATGGTTTGCAGACCAGTCACCATTCTGGTCGCTCTTCTCTGAACTTGCTCCAGTTTGTCTATGTCTTTTTTAAAATGTGGTGCCCAAAACTGTACACAGTATTCCAGATGAGGTCTGACCAAAGAGGAGTAAAGACCAATAATGACTTCACGTGATCTAGACTGTATGCTTCTGTTAATACATCCCAGAATTGTATTTGCCTTTTTTGCTGCTGCATCACACTGTTGACTCATGTTCAGTCTATGATCTATTAGTATACCTAAGTCTTTTTCACATGTACTGTTGCTTAGCTCTATTCCTCCCATTCTGTATATGCTTTTTTCATTTTTATTGCCCAGATGTAGTACTTTGCATTTTTCCCTGTTAAAAACCATTCTGTTGGTTGCTGCCCACTGCTCCAGTTTATTTAGGTCTTTTTGAATCCTCTCTCTCTCTTCTCTAGTATTAGCTATCCCTCCTAGCTTTGTGTCATCAGCAAATTTAATCAGTTTACCCTCAATTCCTTCATCTAAATCATTGATAAAGATGTTGAACAATACAGGTCCCAGGACGGAGCCCTGTGGTACCCCACTTGAGACATTCATCCAGCTGGATGTGAAGCCATTTACAATCACCCTTTGAGTCCAATCACTAAGCCAGTTATGAATCCACCTAACAGTTGCCTGGTCCATTGCATACTTGGTCATTTTTTCAATAAGGATGGTGTGAGATACTTTGTCAAATGCTTTGCTGAAGTCAAGATATACTATATCTACAGCATTTCCCTGATCCACCCAGTCAGTGATTCTGTCATAGAAGGAAATTAAGTTAGTCTGACATGACTTGTTAGTTATAAACCCATGCTGACTCTGGTTAATCACTTCATTCTTATCCAGGTACTTACATACATGTTGTTTAATAATTTGTTCAAAGATCTTTCCTGGTATAGAAGTCAGACTCACCGGCCTATAGTTCCCTGGGTCCACCTTCTTCCCCTTTTTGAAGATAGGAACAACATTTGCTCTTCTCCAGTCTTCTGGGACTTCTCCTTTCTCCAAGAATTTTCAAAGATTATGGAGAGTGGTTCTAAAATTTCTTCTACGATCTCCTTCAGTACTCTGGGGTGTAATTCATCTGGACCTGGAGACTTGAACTCATTTATGTTAGCTAAATATTCCCTCACAATCTTTCTGTTTACAGATAACTTGGATTCTTCTATTCCTTTAAAAGGACAGTGAAGATCAGTTGATGTTACATTTTCTTTCTGAGAGAAAACAGATGCAAAATAGGAATTAAAAAGTTTGGCCTTCTCAACATCCTCTCTTACCATTTCTCCATTTTCATCCTGTAAAAATCCTATAGCATCTTTGACTTTTCTTTTACTTTTGACATACCCCCAAAATCCTTTTTTATTGCTTTTGATATCTCTTGCAAGCCTTAATTCATTGTCAGCTTTAGCTAACCTGATACATGCCCTACAGGATCTGCAGACTGCATTATAATCTTCTTTAGATATGCCTCCCTCTTTCCATTTAATAAACATTTCTTTCTTTCTTTTTAGCATGTGTTTAAGTTCTGTGTTCATCCATCCTGGTTTCCTTAAATGCTTCCCATTCTTCCTACTTTTCGGGATTGTTAACGATTGTGCTTTGAGAATCTCATTTTTAAAAATTTCCCATCCTTCCTGGACATTTTTGTCCTTAAGGACATCCAGCCATTGGATCCCTCCTATTCTCTTTCTGAGTCTCTTAAAATCTGCCTTTCTAAAATCTAACCTTGAAGTTTGAGTCTTCACATGTCTTCCTCCTCTAGTTATCCAAAATTCTATAATAGCATGATCGCTGCCTCCTAGGGTCCCAGCCACTTTTATCTTCTCAACCATTTCCTCCTTGTTTATAAGGATTAGATCCAAAGTAGCAGATCCCCTTGTTTTCTCCCCTACCTTTTGGAAGATAAAGTTGTCAGCAAGAGAGGATAAGAATTTGCTTGACCTGTTAGTTTTACTTGAGAGAGATTCCCAATAAATGTCTGGATAGTTGAAATCTCCCATGACCACTACGTCATATTTTTTTGAGAACTTGGTCATTTGATACATAAAGAGTTCATCCATATCTTCAGCTTGCCCAGGTGGCCTGTAGTAAATGCCTACAATGGTGTCCTTTCCGTTGTTCTCTCCTTGTATTCTTACCCAAACAGTTTCCACAGAACTCCCAGTCTCTGAAGCTTCAATCTCTGTGCAGATATACGCTTTTCTAACATACAATGCGACACCTCCTCCTCGTTTATCAAGTCTGTTTCTTGCAAATAAGTTGTATCCTTTTAGCCTTTTATTCCAATCATGTGTATCGTCCCACCAAGTTTCAGTGATTCCAATGACATCATATTTCTTTTCCTGCGTTAGTAGTTCTAATTCTCCTTGTTTGTTGCCCATGCTTTGTGCATTTGTATAAAAACATTTTAGTTTGTGATTGGTTTCTCTTCCTCCCATATTTTTATTATTTAAATTGTTTTGTCTTTGTTCTTCCTTTCCACTTCCAGTAGCAGAGATCTCAATAGTATTTGTCAGCTGTATGGCTTTTTCTGGCCTTTTGCTTCCCTTCCCACATTGTTCTAGTTTAAAGCTCTCCTGATGACTTGCTGTGACCTCCTGCCCGTTTACCCAGAGACTGTCCCGGTCACTTGCCGTGACCTCCTGCCCGTTCACCCAGAGACTGTCCCGGTCACCTGCTGTGACTGCCTACCCATCTTCCCTGGTCGCCACCCGCTCCCTTACAAGGACCGCCCCCTTGTATAGTAGCTCAGAGGTTCCGCCTACCAGACCCGTTACAGTTTGCTCGGGCCATGGAACCCGGTGACACCCAAGCTCCCTCGCTCTCGGACCTCTGTCATGAACTGTCCCGTCAGAGGTCCCAACAGGAGTCCATCCTGGGTCACCTGCGGAATGTCAATTCTCGCCTGGACACTCTGACTGCTCCACCAGCAACCACCGCCAGTGCCATGACTCGCAACCCGGCAGCTCCGCTGCCCACCAATACCATAATATCCTACCCCGGACCCCGGCTTTCTGCACCTCCTCGCTTCGGAGGCGACTCCGCCCAGGCTCGGGGCGTCATAAATCAGTGCACCCTGCATTTTGAACTCCTGTCCCACCAGTTTAACTCCGACCGGGCCAAAATTGCCTTCATCATGTCCCATCTCACCGGGGAGGCCCTGGCCTGGCTAAATCCTCTATGGGAGAGAGGAGATCCCCTGGTGTCCGACTTGCCTGCCTTTCTCATGGCTTTCCGGAAAGTCTTCGACGAACCCGGACGGAAGACCTCATCCGCACCATCTCTGCTACGCCTTCGTCAGGGAAGTCTCACCGTGGGCCAATATGCCATACGGTTCCGTACCCTTGCCTCGGAGCTGGCCTGGGATAACGACGCTCTGGTGTCCGTCTTCTGGGAGGGTCTGTCCAGCCGTATTAAAGATGAACTTGCCGGTCGGGACATTCCTACCACTCTCGATGACCTAATAACTCTTGCCACCCGGATTGACTTACGGTTCCAGGAGCGTGCCAAAGAGGTCACCCGTGAGAGAAGGTTTCCACGTCTAGCTCCTACTTTTCAGAGATCCATCTCTCCCCAGGTACACTCTCCTGAGCCTATGCAGGTCGACCAGACCAAGATGGTCAAAACCCGTCAGGACTTACGCCGTGCCGAAGGGAGCTGCTTCTACTGTGGCAGTAAGGAGCACCAGATCCGTACCTGCCCGGAGAGGTCGGGAAACGCCTGTGTCTAGGTTCGCTCAGAGAGGTCAACCTAGACAAGAATAAATCCTCTCCATCTCTGCTACTGTCAGTCTCTATTATCTGCGGGGAGAATCGTTATTTCGAACTAGCCCAACTTGACTCTGGAGCGGCCGGGAATCTTATCTCACCGTCCCTGGTAGAAAAATACCGCATTCCCACCAAACCTCTGGCTGTACCATTATCTGTCGCTGCTGTGGATGGGGGCCTCTTACCACGTCCCATCCAACTCATCACCGAATCCGCAACTCTGCAGGTGGGAATGCTGCATTCTGAGAGCATCTCTTTTCATGTTCTGCCTGGACTCTCTCACGCCCTCTTATTAGGTCTACCTTGGCTCCAGAGACATGCACCCGTGCTTGACTGGCAGACCGGAGAAGTCCTTCGCTGGGGACAGGACTGTCATAAGACTTGTTTGGTTCCTGTTCATCCCGTCCGTCCTTCTCCTACCCCAACTAATCTACCTGGACTTCTGATTCCCTATTGGTCATTTGCTGATGTCTTTAATAAAAAGTAGGCAGAGACATTACCCCCTCATAGACCATACGACTGTCCTATCGACCTGTTACCCGGTACTACTCCTCCCCGTGGGCGTATTTACCCGTTGTCCGCTGCTGAGACCCGGTCGATGTCCGAATATATTGAGGAGAATTTGGCCAGGGGATTCATCCGGAAATCTACCTCCCCGGCGGGAGCAGGCTTCTTCTTCGTAAAAAAGAAGGACGGCTCTCTCCGTCCCTGTATAGACTATAGAGGCCTTAACCAGATCACGGTGAAGAATAAGTACCCCCTTCCGCTCATTCCAGAATTATTTGATCGCCTGAGGGGGGCTAGAGTCTTCACTAAACTGGACCTCCGTGGGGCGTACAACCTGGTCCGTATCCGTCAAGGGGATGAATGGAAGACTGCATTCAACACCCGGGACGGCCACTATGAGTATCTGGTAATGCCCTTTGGTCTCTGTAACGCTCCTGCCTTCTTTCAAGAGTTGGTCAATGACATCTTCCGGGACCTTCTCTACTCCTGCGTTGTGGTGTACCTGGACGACATCTTGGTCTTCTCTCCGGATCTCCAGACTCACCGGAGGGACGTTCGTCAGGTCCTGCTCAGGCTCAGGCAGAACCACCTCTTCGCTAAATATGAGAAGTGCCTCTTTGAGCAGACCTCGCTTCCGTTTTTGGGCTACATTATTTCTCAGACCGGCCTACGAATGAATCCAGAGAAACTGTCTGCCATAGAGAAATGGCCCCGACCGGAGGGGTTGAAGGCCATTCAGTGATTCCTGGGCTTCGCCAACTACTACCGCCTCTTCATACCGCACTTCTCTTCCCGGACTGCCCCAATTTCCACGCTCACCCGTAAGGGTACTAATCCCAAAGAGTGGCCGCCCGAAGCAGAGGAGGCTTTTCTTTCCTTAAAACAGGCCTTCTCTTCCGCCCCTGTGCTGCATCGTCCGGACGGCAACAAGCAGTTCTTTCTGGAGGTTGACGCCTCCTCCTCTGGAGCCGGAGCTGTACTTACTCAAAAATCTTCTTCCGGGAGGATGGTAACTTGCGGCTTCTTCTCCAAACTCTTCTCCTCTTCTGAACGCAATTACTCCATAGGAGACCGAGAGTTATTGGCCATCAAGCTGGCATTGGAGGAGTGGCATTACCTACTCGAGGGGGCTCTTCATCCGGTAATAATTTACACTGACCACAAGAACTTGGCTTATCTCCAGCATGCCCAGAGACTTAATCCGCGCCAAGCCCGGTGGTCCTTGTTTTTTGCTCGCTTTGATTTTGTTCTACATTTTCGCCCGGCTGACAAGAACATCAAAGCAGACGCCTTGTCCCGATCCTTTCTGGTATCTGATCTCGAGGAAGAACCTAAACATATCATCGATCCCGCCAGAGTAATGCAGGTGGCTCCCGTGAGTCTAAATCGTCTCCCTCCCGGTAAGACGTTCGTATCGGTACCTGATCGGGAGAAGATCCTACATTGGGGTCATTCGTCTAAACTAGCTGGCCACGCCGGTCAGAAAAAGACCCTCCAGCTTATTTCCCGGCACTACTGGTGGCCTAACCTGCGCAAGGATGTAATAGACTTTGTTTCTGCCTGTGTGTCCTGTGCCCGCAACAAAGTTCCGAGACACCTGCCAGCCGGTCGCCTCCTTCCTCTGCCAGTACCTGCTGCCCCCTGGCAGCATATAGAGATGGACTTCATAACTGATCTTCCCGTCTCTGCCGGTTGTACGGTCATTTGGGTGGTCGCTGACCGCTTTTCCAAGATGGCTCACTTCATTCCCCTGCCAGGCCTCCCGTCTGCACCCGAGCTGGCTAAAGACTTTATCCACCACATCTTCCGTCTTCATGGCCTGCCCCGTCACATTGTGTCGGATCGTGGGGTACAGTTCACTTCTCGTTTCTGGAGAGCCACTTGTAAATTGCTAGACGTCACCCTGGACTTCTCCTCCGCTTACCACCCACAGTCTAATGGTCAAGTGGAGCGGATCAATCAGATCCTGACCAGTTACCTCCGGCACTTCGTTAATGCCCACCATTCTGACTGGGTGGATCTCCTGCCATGGGCCGAATTCTCGTACAACAATCACGAGAGCGAATCTTCCTCCAAATCCCCGTTTTTTGTAGTCTTCGGTCAGCATCCTCGGATCCCGTTTCCCGTCTCCACCTCGGTGGACAATCCGGCTGCGGTATCTCTTGTTAACAAATTTTCCTCCACATGGGAGAGTACCCGGTCCGCACTCCTTCTGTCATCCGAGCGTATGAAAAGACATGCTGACAAAAAACGTCTGGATCCGTCCAGGGGATAAGGTCTGGCTCTCGTCCAAGTATGTCCGGCTCAAGATTCCTTCCTATAAGTTAGGGCCTCGGTTCATCGGTCCTCTGGAGGTCATCAGTCAGATCAACCCGGTGGCCTATAAATTGAAACTCCCGGCCAACTTGCGGATCCCTAACTCCTTCCATGTATCTCTCCTCAAACCCGTGGTACTTAACTCTTTTTCCAAGTCTACAGGTACGCCTCCTGCTCTGGTTTCCGCTGAAAAAGAGTTTGAGGTAGAGAACATTCTGGCCACCAAAAGGGTAAGAGGAAAAACCTTTTTTCTGGTAGATTGGAAGGGGTTTGGTCCTGAGGAGAGAACGTGGGAGCCCCGGGAGAACATCCATGCCCCTCTCATCCTTGCTAAATTTCTGTCTGGCCTAAAAAAGGGGGGGCCTAATGGGGGGGGTACTGTAGCGTCGGCGTCCCTGCCCTCTGCTAGGCAGGGACGCTGTTCCCCTCACCTCTCTGCTCCGAGCCCGGCGTCCCCCTCCCGCTCTGCTGGCAGCGCGCGCTCCTTTCCGGCCACTGTGCTTAGGGCGCGCGCGCGCGCGCTCCCTTCCTCTTAAAGGGGCCGCGCGCGCCGTCCTAAGGAGTCCCCGGCCAATGGCCGGAGGACTTCACCATATATAAGGCACCTCCTCCAAAATGAAGGTGCCCGAGCAATGTTGTTGCACTGTTCACTACTCTGCTTCAGCCCTCAGGTCCCATTGCCACTTACCTGCCAGTTACCTGCCTGATTCCTGCCAGAGTCCTGCCAGTTTGCTGTCTGTTTCCTGCCTGATATTCCTGCTACCTGCTTGCAAGCCCGAGGTCCGACGGTCTGCCTTCCTACTCCTGTCAGTCTGTCTATGGACCAGCTTGCCCGCTCACCTGGGAGCGCTCCTCTGCTACCTGCCTGCTAGCCTGCCTGGAGGCTCCGCCGTCACGTGCTGTGACCACCTGCTATTCCAGAGACTCTTGCCTGCTCACCTGGGAGCGCTCCTCCGCTACCTGCCTGCTTGCCTACCTGGAGGATCCGCCGTCACGTGCTGTGACCACCTGCTATTCCAGAGACTCTCGCCCGCTCACCTGGGAGCGCTCATCTGCTACCTGCCTGCTAGCCTGCCTGGAGGCTCCGCCGTCACATGCTGTGACCACCTGCTATTCCAGAGACTCTTGCCCGCTCACCTGGGAGCGCTCCTCCGCTACCTGCCTGCCTGCCTACCTGGAGGCTCTGCCGTCACGTGCTGTGACCACCTGCTCTTCCAGAGACTCTCGCCTGCTCACCTGGGAGCACTCATCTGTCATCCGCCTGCTAGCCTACCTGGAGGCTCAGCCGTCACAGGTCGTACCTACCCTATACTCAGAGACTGTCCCGGTCACTTGCTGTGACCTCCTGCCCGTTCACCCAGAGACTGCCCCGGTCACTTGCTGTGACCTCCTGCCCGTTTACCCAGAGACTGCCCCGGTCACTTGCTGTGACCTCCTGCCCGTTCACCCAGAGACTGCCCCAGTCACTTGCTGTGACCTCCTGCCCGTTTACCCAGAGACTGTCTCGGTCACTTGCCGTGACCTCCTGCCCGTTCACCCAGAGACTGTCCCTGTCACCTGCTGTGACTGCCTACCCGTCTTCCCTGGTCGCCACCCGCTCCCTTACAAGGACCGCCCCCTTGTATAGTAGCTCAGAGGTTCCGCCTACCAGACCCGTTACAGTCATTTTCCTGAATGAAAAACAATGTCGAAAGTTAGTTGTTTTTTTTCTCAATTTTACAGCACTTTGAATTATTTTCCTGTTTTCCAGTACATTGTTTGGTAAAACTCTTTGTAGAATTGTATCCACTGTTTTATGATTTTCTTTCCCTGACTTTATGGATAAATTGTGATCTTTGATGTCCCCACACTATCCAGATTCATCTCAAAATGACTGCTGCATTCCCTGCCTTTGCTCTAATACAGGCTATGATAGTCCTTTCTGATTGGCAGTGATATAACATGTAATGAGATAGCTGTAAAGATAACAGGAAAGCTCACTTGACCCTACCCAAGTACCAAAGGACATATGAGCCTTCTCAAGATGACGCAATCTTCATTGTGTAAAATTGTGTTTTTGATGATTCTTGCAAAACGAATAGAAAATTGTTCAAAATTTGTTTCACATCAAATTGATTTGCTCCTCTTTAAGTACTGAAATATAGTTTTGAGGTCATTCAATGTGCTCAGTGCAGTTCAGTTTTGGCGATATGAATGGGAACAGAGCATCAACTGAATAATAAGAATGGACGATGGAATAAACTCCTGATAAATTATTCATTTGCAAATATCTGCCCAGCAATGTCCAACTGCGCGATCTCTCTTAAATATTTAATAATGGTGAAATTAATGTTGCAAAACATTCAGAAGGGTTAACAAAATCATCACAGCAGTCTGCCACCTGCCATCGATTTTAAGAGATTTCTAACGCTGCTCATTTATCCTTAAATGGATTCATAAGTAAATGATATTTCAGCTCTATTAGCTGTGTCAAGCAAAGTATACGTACAAAATGTGAACCCGTCTAATGGTAATACTAGTATAGGAGGTTCTGCATTCTTATTAATGTAGTGATTATAGTAGTTGAATTGTTGTACATAGAGGCAGTTTTATAGTAGTTATATTCTTGTACATAGGAGCAGTGTTATAGTAGTTCTATTCTTGTACATAGGGGGCAGTATTATAGTAGTTATATTCTTGTACATAGGGGGCAGTATTATAGTAGTTATATTCTTGTACATAGGGGCAGTGTTATAGTAGTTCTATTCTTGTACATAGGGGGCAGTATTATAGTAGTTAAATTCTTGTACATAGGGGGCAGTATTATAGTAGTTACATTCTTGTACATAGGGGGCAGTTTTATAGTAGTTATATTCTTGTACATAGGGGCAGTGTTATAGTAGTTCTATTCTTGTACATAGGGGGCAGTATTATAGTAGTTATATTCTTGTACTTAGGGGGCAGTATTATAGTAGTTATATTCTTGTACATAGGGGGCAGTATTATAGTAGTTATATTCTTGTACATAGGAGCAGTATTATAGTAGTTATATTCTTGTACATAGGGGGCAGTATTATAGTAGTTATATTCTTGTACATAGGAGAAGTATTATAGTAGTTATATTCTTGTACATAGAGGCAGTTTTATAGTAGTTATATTCTTGTACATAGGGGCAGTATTATAGTAGTTTTATTCTTGTACATAGGAACAGTATTATAGTAGTTATATTCTTGTACATAGGGGGCAGTATTATAGTAGTTGTATTCTTGTACATAGGAGCAGTATTATAGTAGTTATATTCTTGTACACAGGAGCAGTATTATAGTAGTTATATTCTTGAACATAGGAGCAGTATTATAGTAGTTATATTCTTGTACATAGGGGACAGTATTATAGTAGTTATATTCTTGTACATAGGGGGGCAGTATTATAGTAGTTATATTCTTGTACATATGGGCCAGTATTATAGTAGATATATTCTTGTACATAGGGGCAGTATTATAGTAGTTATATTCTTGTACATAAAAGACAGTATTATAGTAGTTATATTCTTGTACACAGGAGACAGTATTATAGTAGTTATATTCTTGTACATACTAGACAGTATTATAGTAGTTACATTCTTGTACATCGGGGGCAGTATTATAGTAGTTATATTCTTGTACATAGGGGGCAGTATTATAGTAGTTATATTCTTGTACATAGGAGCAGTATTATAGTAGTTATATTCTTGTACATAGGAGACAGTATTATAGTAGTTATATTCTTATACATAGGGGGCAGTATTATAGTAGTTATATTCTTGTACATAGGGGGTAGTTTTATAGTAGTTATATTATTTTACATAAAGGGACACTATTATGGTAGTTGTATTCTTGTACATAGGAACAGTATTATATTGGTTACATTCTTATACTTAGAGACAGTAATATAGTAGTTATATTTTTGTACATAAGGGGCAGTATTATAGTAATTATATTCCTGTACATATGGAGCAGTATTATAGTAGTTATATTCTTGTACATAGGAGCAGTATTATAGTAGTTATATTTTTGTATATAAGGGCAGTATTACAGTAGTTATATTCTTGTACATAGGGGCAGTATTATAGTAGTTATTTTCTTGTACAGAGGGGGCAGTATTAAAGTAGCTATATTCCTGAACATAGGGGGCAGCATTATAATTTTTATATTCTTGTACATAGGGGGTAGTATTATGGTAGTTATATTCTTTTACATAGGGGCAATATTATAGTAGTTATATTCTTGTACATAAAGGGACAATATTATAGTAGTTGTATTCTTGTACATAGGAATAGTATTATAGTGGTTATATTCTTATACTTAAAGACAGTAATATAGTAGTTATAATTTTGTACATAGAGGCAGTATTATAGTAGTTATATTCTTTTACATAGTGGGCAGTATTATAGTAGTTATATTCTTTTACATAGGGGCAATATCATAGTAGTTATATTCTTGAACATAAAGGGACAATATTATAGTAGTTGTATTCTTGTACATAGGAATAGTATTATAGTAGTTATATTCTTGTACATAGGGAGCAGTCTTATAGTAGTTATATTCTTGTACATAGGAGCAGTATTATAGTAGTTATATTCTTGTACATAGGGGCAGTATTATAGTAGTTATATTCTTGTACATAGGAGCAGTATTATAGTATTTATATTATTGTACATAGGAGCAGTATTATAGTAGTTATATTCTTGTACATAGGGGCAGTATTATAGTAGTTATATTCTTGTACATAGGGGCAGTATTATAGTAGTTATATTCTTGTACATAGGAGCAGTATTATAGTAGTTATATTCTTATACATAGGGGGCAGTATTATAGTAGTTATATTCTTATACTTAGAGACAGTAATATAGTAGTTATATTTTTGTACATAGAGGCAGTATTATAGTAGTTATATTCTTTTACATAGTGGGCAGTATTATAGCAGTTATATTCTTTTACATAGGGGCAATATCATAGTAGTTATATTCTTGTACATAAAGGGACAGTATTATAGTAGTTGTATTCTTGCACATAGGAACAGTATAGTGGTTATAGTCTTATACTTAGAGACAGTATTATAGTAGTTATATTTTTGTACATAGAGGCAGTATTATAGTAGTTATATTCTTGTACATAGGAGCAGTATTATAGTAGTTATATTCTTATACATAGGGGCAGAATTCTAGTAGTTATATTCTTGTACTTAGGGGGCAGTATTAACGTAGACATATTCTTGTACATAGTGGACAGTATTATAGTAGTTATATTCTTGTACATAGAAGCAGTATTATAGTAGTTATATTCTTGTACAAAGGAGACAGTATTATAGTAGTTATTTTCTTATACATAGGGGCACTATTATAGTAGTTATATTCTTGTATATAGGGGTAATTTTATAGTAGTTATATTATTTTACATAAAGGGACACTATTATGGTAGTTGTATTCTTATACATAGGAACAGTATTATATTGGTTACATTCTTATACTTAGCGACAGTAATATAGTAGTCATATTTTTGTACATAAGGGGCAGTATTATAGTAATTATATTCCTGTACATATGGAGCAGTATTATAGTAGATATATTCTTGTACATAGGAGCAGTATTATAGTAGTTATATTTTTGTATATAAGGGCAGTATTATAGTAGTTATATTCTTGTACATAGTGGCAGTATTATAGTAGCTATATTCTTGTACATAGGGGGCAGCATTATAGTTTTTATATTCTTGTACATAGGGGGTAGTATTATGGTAGTTATATTCTTTTACATAGGGGCAATATTATAGTAGTTATATTCTTGTACATAAAGGGACAGTATTATAGTAGTTGTATTCTTGTACATAGGAATAGTACTATAGTGGTTATATTCTTATACTTAGAGACAGTAATATAGTAGTTATATTTTTGTACATAGAGGCAGTATTATAGTAGTTATATTCTTTAACATAGTGGACAGTATTATAGTAGTTATATTCTTTTACATAGGGGCAATATCATAGTAGTTATATTATTGTACATAAAGGGACAATATTATAGTAGCTGTATTCTTGTACATAGGAATTGTATTATAGTAGTTATATTCTTGTACACATGGAGCAGTATTATAGTAGTTATATTCTTGTACATAGGGGCAGAATTATAGTAGTTATATTCTTGTACATTGGAGCAGTATTATAGTATTTATATTCTTGTACATAGGGGCAGTATTATAGTAGTTATATTCTTGTACATAGGAGCAGTATTATAGTAGTTATATTATTGTACATAGGAGCAGTATTATAGTAGTTATATTCTTGTACATAGGGGCAGTATTATAGTAGTTATATTCTTGTACATAAGGGCAGTTTTATAGTAGTTATATTCTTGTACATAGGAGCAGTATTATAGTAGTTATATTCTTATACATAGGGGGCAGTATTATAGTAGTTATATTCTTATACTTAGAGACAGTAATATAGTAGTTATATTTTTTTAAATAGAGGCAGTATTATAATAGTTATATTCTTTTACATAGTGGGCAGTATTATAGCAGTTATATTCTTTTACATAGGGGCAATATCATAGTAGTTATATTCTTGTACATAAAGGGACAGTATTATAGTAGTTGTATTCTTGTACATAGGAACAGTATAGTGGTTATATTCTTATACTTAGAGACAGTATTATAGTAGTTATATTTTTGTACATAGAGGCAGTATTATAGTAGTTATATTCTTGTACATAGGAGCAGTATTATAGTAGTTATATTCTTATACATAGGGGCAGAATTATAGTAGTTATATTCTTGTACTTAGGGGGCAGTATTAAAGTAGACATATTCTTGTACATAGTGGACAGTATTATAGTAGTTATATTCTTGTACATAGGAGCCAGCATGATAGTAGATACACTATATTCTTGTACATAGGGAGCATTACTAAAGTAGTTTTATTCTTGTACATAGGGGGAAGTATTATAGTAGTTATATTCTTGTACATAGGAGGCAGTATTATAGTAGTTATATTCTTGTACATAGGAGCAGTGTTATAGTAGTTATATTCTTGTACATAGGAGACAGTATTATAGTAGTTATATTCTTGTACATAGGAGCAGTGTTATAGTAGTTATATTGTTGTACATAGGAGGCAGTATTATAGTAGTTATATTCTTGTACATAGGAGCAGTATAATAGTAGTTATATTCTTGTACATAGGAGACAGTATTATAGTAGTTATATTCTTGTACATAGGAGACAGTATTATAGTAGTTATATTCTTGTACATAGGAGCAGTATTATAGTAGTTATATTCTTGTACATAGGAGACAGTATTATAGTAGTTATATTCTTGTACATAGTAGACAGTATTATAGTAGTTATATTCTTGTACATAGGAGCAGTATTTTAGTAGTTATATTCTTGTACATAGGAGACAGTATTATAGTAGTTATATTCATGTACATAAGGGGCAGTATTCTAGTAGTTATTTTCTTACACATAAGGGCACTATTATAGTAGTTATATTCTTGTACATAGGGGGTAGTATTAAAGTAGTTATATTCTTGTACATAGGGGCAGTTTTATAGTAGTTATATGCTATTACACAGGGGCAATATTATAGTAGATATATTCTTTTACATAAAGGGACAGTATTATAGTAGTTGTATTTTTGTACATAGGAACAGTATTATAGTGGTTATATTCTTATACTTAAAGATGGTATTATAGTAGTTATATTTTTGTACATAGAGGCAGTATTATAGTAGTTATATTCTTGAAATAAGGGGGCAGTATTAAAGTAGTCATATTCTTGTACATAGCGGACAGTATTCTAGTAGTTATATTCTTGTACATAGGAGGCAGCATGATAGTAGTACACTATATTCTTGTACATAGGGAGCATTATTATAGTAGTTTTATTCTCGTACATAGGGGCAGTATTAAAGTAGTCATATTCTTGTACATAATGGACAGTATTATAGCAATTTTATTCTTGTACATAGGGGCGGTATTATAGTAGTTACATTTTTGTACATAGGAGCAGTATTATAATAGTTATTTTCTTGTACATAGGGGACAGTATTATAGTCGTTATATTCTTGTACATAGGGGACAGTATTATAGTATATTCTTGTACATAGTGGGCAGTATGATAGTAGTTATATTTTTTTACATAGAGGCAATATTATAGTAGTTATATTCTTGTACATAGGAACAGTATTATAGTGGTTATATTCTTATACTTAGAGACAGTATTATAGTAGTTATATTTTTGTACATAGAGGCAGTTTTATAGTAGTTATATTCTTATACATAGGGGCAGAATTATAGTAGTTATATTCTTGTACATATGAGACAGTGTTATATTATTTATATTCTGGTACATAGGGGGCAGTATTATAGTAGTTATATTCTTGTACATAGGAGTAGTATTATAGTAGTTATATTCTTGTATATAGGGGCAGTATTATAGTAGTTATATTCTTGTACATAGTGGACAGTATTATAGTAGTTATATCCTTGTACATAGGGGGCAGTGTTATAGTAGTTATATTCTTGTACATAGGAGTAGTATTATAGTAGTTATATTCTTGTATATAGGGGCAGTATTATAGTAGTTATTTTCTTGTACATAGGGGCAGTATTATAGTAGTTATATTCTTGTACATAGGAGCAGTATTATAGTAGTTATATTCTTGTACATAGGGGCAGTATTATAGTAGTTATATTCTTGTACATAGGGGCAGTATTATAGTAGTTATATTCTTGTTCATAGAGACAGTATTATAGTAGTTATATTCTTCTACATAGGGGGCAGTTTTATAGTAGTTATATTCTTCTACATATGGGGAAGTATTATAGTACAAATATTCCCAACCTACTTTTTTGAAAGATAATTTATTGGAGTCAAGAATATTAGTGCACCCATGAATTTTTCCTATCTATTAAACATAACAAAATTTAAAAAAATGCACTCCAAACAGTATAACTATGCTATAAAAAAAACATTTTTACAGTATGCAATTTCTTTGAGTTACAATTTCAATAGCAATTTCATATTTCGTATAATACTATATGCAGATTAAATGTCCTTAATCCTTGTTTGACCAATATAAATATTTTTTTTGCCACAAATGCTTCCAATATTAGATCCAGAGTCCAAGACATGTAGCAAACACAGGAGCAGCCAGTTCCTAATACCCTGACTTAGGCTGCGTTTTGATGACTTGTGATAGAGAAAGATTAAAATCCATAAAACATCTCCAGGGAGGGCATATTAATCCCCCCCCCCCATCCACCCAACTACCCTCATATAGAATATCTGAGATAAGAGCTTACACTTTAAACTCTTTGAAATGGACCTCATTGGACAAATGGGAAGAGGGAGAAATCCATATGGCTAGGAAGTGAGAAAACTAGTTTAGATAGGGAGAGCAAAACATTCAAGTTTCTTTTGAATCCAGGACTTCTTGCAGTGTCCAGGTAATTACACAAGAAAATCTTCCCTGGGAACCAAATAACAAAAGGACATTTGTTTACCAGAGGAGGAGAAGTATGCTCTCCCAGGCACAGATTGTAGCCAGCCAGGCTCCAGGGTCCAGATAAGAATATTGGGGTTTGTATTGTCGTAGTGAAGGGACAAATTGGAACACATCGACTCACTTTGGAAGTGCACCATTGAGCTGTAGGGTGCATTGCTGCAAAAGGGGAAAAAAACAACAACAAAAAAAAACCTCTTTAAATCTTCTTCCTTAGCGAGTGTGAACAAGCTGAGTGTGACCGGAGCGTAAGTGCAAACGGGAGTAAGTGTGTGACTTGTTGTTCAGTGACTTTGGATTCAGGGAGTTGGAAGGGAGGAATTTGGACTGAATTACTGTCTGTATTTTATTAATTCTTTACATTTCTTTTTACCTAACATTTCTGTCAAGTGCAATCCCCATTAGGAAATCAGCTCCATTATTGGCAATGCTATCCAGTGTACATCTTACCACATGTATGCAATCCTTGAACAGCCAATTGTGGGTGCATTCTGCTGTGCGAGATGTGTGCACGTTGTGCGTTTGGAAGCCCAGGTACTGGATCTAAATGAGCAGCTGGCAACACTGAGATCCATTGACAATATGGAAAGGAGTCTGCTGCTCACTGAGCAGCTGCTCACTGGGGTAGATGTGGGGGAGGGTGTTAGTAGGGAGCTGCAGGACAGTGAGGCAGCTAGCTGGGTGACAGAAGGGGGGGTAGAGGGAAGAGTGCCAGGGAGGCTAGTCCTGATCTGGCACACCCCAATAAGCTTACAAAGTTGGCAGATGAGGGGGGTGCCGGTACAGGGGTACCACTGCTGCAGCAAGGCATGTCCCCTGAAAGTCGGAGGAGTGTCAGCTCCAGTAAGGGGGGAAATAGGAGAGCAGAGCAGGCCAGGCAGGTGCTGGTAGTGGGGGACTCAATTATTAGGGGAACAGAAAGGGCAATCTTTCACAAAGACAGGGATCGTCGAACAGTGTGCTGCCTACCTGGCACTCGAGTCCGGCACATCGCTGATCAGGTTGACAGATTACTGGGAGGGGCTGGTGAGGACCCAGCGGTCCTGGTGCACATTGGCACAAATGACAAAGTTAGAGGTAGGTGGAAGGTCCTTAAAGATGATTTCAGGAAATTAGGCTGCAAGCTTAAAGCAAGGACCTCCAAGGTGGTATTCTCTGAAATACTACCTGCACCACGTGCCACATCAGAGAGGCAACGGAAGATTAGGGAGACAAATAAGTTGCTCAAGAACTGGTGTAGGAAGGAGGGATTTGGGTTCCTGGAGAACTGGGCCAACTTCTCAGTTGGCTACAGACTCTACGCTGGGGGCCGTCTGCACCTCAATGGGGAGGGTGCAGCTGTGCTGGGGGAGAAAATGGCTAGAAGGTTGGAGGAGTGTTAAAACTAGGGATTAGGGGGAGGGTATTCATTTTATAGGTAGGGAAGATAGTGCAGATAATTTGGGGTGGGGTTAGAACAGTCAATAAAGTAAGAAGGAACAGAGATACAGAGAGATACATAAAATGCATGTACACTAATGCCAGAAGCCTCACCAACAAAATGGAGGAATTAGAATTAATTTTGTTGGTAAATAATTATGACATGGTGGGGATATCTGAGATATGGCTGGACAAGAGCCATGACTGGGCAGTTAATTTACAGGGCTTTAGTCTCTTCAGAAATGACCGTACAAACAAGCAAGGAGGGGGGGTGTTTATATGTAAAATCATCCTTAAAACCCATCTTGCGGGAGGATATATGCGAATCTAATGAAAATGTAGAGTCCCTGTGGGTGGAGATAAGGGGAAGGGGAAAAAAATATAAATTACTGATAGGGGTTTGTTATAAGTCTCCAAAAATAATGGAAGCAGCGGAGAATATCCTCGTAAAGCAAATAGATGAAGCAGCGACTCAAGGATAAGTCATTATTATGGGAGACTTTAACTACCCTGAAATACATTGGGGGACAGAAGCCTGTAGTTCAAGCAAAGGTAATAGGTTTTTGACAACTATGAGAGACAATTACCTTTCACAACTGGTTCAGGACCCAACAAGAAGGGGGGCACTGCTAGACCTAATATTAACCAACAGGCCACACCGCATACCAAATATACGAGTTGGGGGTCACTTGGGTAATAGTGATCGCAAAATAATAAGTTTTCATGTAACCTTTAATAAGATGTGTAGTAGAGGGGTTACAAGGACACTAAACGTCAGGAAGGCAAATTTCCAGTGGTTGAGAGATTTTCTTAGTGCAATAAACTGGGACGATATCCTGAGACATAAAGCTACACAAAGCAAATGGGAGACATTTATTAACATCCTCAATAGTACCTGTGCACAATATATACCCTAGGGGAATAAACATGCTAGAAATAGGAGGAAACCACTATGGCTAAATAGAGCTGTAAGGGGCACAATAAGTGACAAAAAGAAAGCATTTAGAGAACTAAAGCAAGTAGGTAGTGATGAGGCATTAAATAAATATAGAAAATTAAATAAATTCTGTAAAAACCTAATCAAGGCAGCAAAGATTGAGACAGAGCTAATCATTGGCAGAGAAAGTAAAAATAATCCCAAAATATTCTTTAACTACATAAATAGTAAAAAACTAAAAAATGATAGTGTTGGCCCCCTTAAAAATAGTCTGGGTGAAATGTGGATGAGGATGAGGAAAAAGCCAATATGCTAAATGATTTTTTTTCAACCGTATTTACACAAGAAAATCGCATGACCGAAAACATGATTAGTGATAACAAAAATTCTCCATTAAATGTCACTTGCTTAACCCAGCAGGAAGTACGGTGGCATCTAAAAATCACTAAAGCTGACAAATCCCCGGCCCCAGATGGGATACACCCGCGAGTACTGCAGGAATTAAGTAACGTCATAGATAGACCATTATTTTTAATCTTTAAAGATTCCATAATAACAGAGTCTGTACCACAGGACTGGCGTATAGCAAATGTGGTGCCAATATTCAAAAAGGGGACAAAAACTGAACTTGAAAATTACAGGCCAGTAAGCTTAACCTCTACTGTGAGTAAAATCCTGGAGGGTTTCCTAAGAGATGCTAAGATAGAGTATCTGAAGAAGAACAACCTCATGACCCAATATCAACATGGGTTTACGAGGGACCGATCCTGTCAAACTAATTTGATCAGTTTTTATGAGGAGGCAAGTTCCGGACTGGACCAAGTGTTAGAACCCTCCTGTTGTTTTATTCTTTTCTTTTGCGGTCATGTGACCATCTGCCTTTATATTCCAACTCCGCCCTTGTGGCTGTTTCTCTAGCCTGGTGCTTTGGTGCCTTTCTTTGTCAAGTTCGCTTGGTCCTCTGGGACCTCTAGTACATTTTTGACAGTTTGTCTTTTTGTGTTCTTCAAAACTTCTCTGTTTAGGAGGTGTCCCATTTTTGTCCAAGTCCTTAGTTCTTTTAGGGACCCCTCCCTTAATTCTATATGTCTTCGTTCAGACTAGCCGAGGACTACGGCGGGTCTGTTCACTAGGGATTCTGCTTAGTCTTACTGTAGGGACAGCTTTCCCCTATCTTTCCTTAGTACATGTTGCAGATCATAACACCAAGAAATGCAGTGGATGCTGTGTATATGGACTTTTCAAAAGCTTTTGATACGGTTCCACACAAAAGGTTGATACATAAAATGAGAACAATGGGGATAGGGAAAAATATATGAATGTGGGTTAAGAATTTGCTCAGTGATAGGAAACAATGGGTGGTTATTAATGGAAAATACTCAGACAGGGTCTCAGTTAACAGTGGGGTACCACAGGGGTCAGTATTGGGCTCCCTTCTTTTTAACATATTTATTAATGACCTTGTAGGGGGCATACAGAGTAATGTTTCAATATTTGCAGATGACACTAAACTCTGCAGGATAATCAATACAGAGGAGGACAATTTTATACTACAGGAGGATCTATGTAAACTAGAAGCTTGGGCTGATAAATGGCAAATGAGCTTTAATGGGGATAAATGTAAGGTAATGCACTTGGGCAGAGGAAATAAAATGTATAATTATATGCTTAATTGTAAAAGACTGGGCAAAACTGTAACTGAAAAAGACCTGGGTGTATTGGTGGACGACAAGCTCACGATTAGTGGCCAGTGTCAGGCAGCTGCTGCAAAGGCAAATAAAATAATGGGATGCATTAAAAGAGGCATAGATGTTCATGAGGAGAACATAATTTTACCTCTATACAAATCACTAGTGCGACCACACTTAGAATACGGTCTACAGTTCTTGTCTCCGGTGTATAAGAAAGACATAGCTGAACTAGAGAGGGTGAAGAGTAGAGCGACCAAGGTTATTAGAGGACTGGGGGTCTGCAATACCAAGACAGGTTATTACACTTGGGGTTATTTACAGTGGAAAAACGAAGGCTTAGGGGTGATCTTATTACTATGTACAAGTATATGAGGGGACAGTACAAAGACCTTTCTACTTATCTTTTTACTCTGAGGCCTGAGACGGGTTCAAGGGGGCATCTTCTACGTCTGGAGGAAAGAAGGTTTAATCATAATCACAGACGCGGATTCTTTACTGTAAGAGCAGTGAGACTATGGAACTCTCTGCCGCATGATGTTGTAATGAGTGATTCACCATTAAAATTTAAGAAGGGCCTGGATGCCTTTCTTGAAAAGTATAATATTACAGGTTATATATACTAGATTCCTTGATAGGGCGTTGATCCAGGGAACTAGTCTGATTGTCGTATGGAGTCGGGAAGGAATTTTTTTCCCCAATGTGCAGCTTAGTGTTTGTCACACGTTTTTTTTTTGCCTTCCTCTGGATCAACATGTTAGGCTATGGGTTGAACTAGATGAACTTAGTCTTCCTTCAACCTTAAAAACTATGTTACTATGTTACATCACTGTGGGGCCACTAGAAGCCCTCCAATTGAATGATAGATAGTGTGAACCAGGTCATGTTTGGTTTCTGGGTAAAGATAAAATCATGATAAAAAATATGATGTCAATATCTAACGCCTGAGACCCTCAGAGGTGAAGATATCATATAAGTTAGGTGTTTCAAAAAATCCTGAAGGGGTGAGAACATCCCACAAATCCACCCCACATGAGTTCATGAAGTGGAAGTGTGCTGGTGTAACTTATGAGTTAATAAAAAGCCATGTTAGAAAACATTCCATGCTAAAAACACAGGCTCTGTGCTACACACACCCACGAAGATTGTAGAGGACATATCAGGCTTTCTCCTCCTCTTCAGTTAATCCAGACAGTCTCAGGGTGAAGGATCATTGTTTATGTGACTGCCATTATCTCTGAGGGGTCCCTTTGGGAATGGGGGCCTTGAGAAATTGCTCAGTGCCCTCTCTCCCGCCCCAATGTCAGCCCTGGTCATGACATGGCTGAGGGCAACCTTTCATTGATTTTATCCAGGTCTCAAGGCACACATTTACAAGATTACATTCCCATAAATTTCCAAGTCTTGTAATTAGTTATAATTTGTTAATTGCTATTTTTTTCCTATATTAGACCACTCACTGGG
Organism: Phyllobates terribilis; assembly: GCF_046119375.1. Classification (NCBI taxonomy): domain Eukaryota; kingdom Metazoa; phylum Chordata; class Amphibia; order Anura; family Dendrobatidae; genus Phyllobates; species Phyllobates terribilis. The sequence continues at coordinate 1,187,762,270 of NW_027362761.1, read as the reverse complement.
CCCTGTTCATCTTGGGGTCCATAAACACATCCTTGTGCAGTAAATCACTAATTCACTGCTTGGCATCCACTATTAAGCCAGTCTCTGTTCCACTCAGATTAAATCCTTAGGACACCTATAAATGATTCGCTCTTATTAATGCGCACAAGCCCAGTAACGATTTTCTCTGGCTAAATGACTCCCTTTAGCAAAGGTTTGGCTTAATTGATTGACCTTCATATAACATTAAACTACTAATAGTGTTTCTTAATTCTGCTCCCCTCTCACCCGAGACTTGAGTGATAGCTATATAAACCAGCAGATAAGGGAGAGCGCTGCGACCAGAGCTTCATGCTCATTTGAGCAATAAATTGTGCAAGAGGGAACATTGAAAATACATTTTTTATTACCAGACTTCACTGCAGCTGAACTGAATCTCTGAGAAATGCCAGTTATAACCCAACACTCAGACACCCAGAGAGACGGCTTATACAAGAGGCATGAAGCTCATCATTTTTATGACATCTAATCCCACCACCCTCTGGCCTCACAGGGGACAGATTACTCATTGTGGAGACAGAGGTCTACACCACTGCACTCATATTTTTGGCTTTTAGGTTTTATGATTTACACATAATGCTGAGTTACTTCATCTGTTTCTTGTGCGATCTTCCGTCATATACTACAATCACATCTAAAGTAGCAAGAAAGATTTAGCACTTGTTATACATCCTGGGACCCTAAGAGACTAAAACACCCTCTAACTTAGACCAGGAAAGTATCCATCGTTGGCATTAAGCCTGAAGTCGCACCAGGCCTTGGTGCCTAAGGTGGACCAATGGCTCCTCTGCCAAATAAGAAGACACTGGTATTAGAGTTGAGCAAATTGGCACTTAATTTTAGAATGTGATTTAATTTCCTTTGAATAAATTTGGTGTGAATCGAATCTGCAGGGAAATATTTAAAAAAATAAATATATACTATCGTTACTCAGCTTCCACATGCCCATCCCACTGACTTCTGATTTTTTTTTAAATGCCATCAGTCAAATTTGGCAAGTAAGAGAGGTCGTACATAGACTTAAATGATTATTCCCAGAATCACAGTAAATGCATACTTATTGTTAATATATTGTAACGCAGCTACCGGACATATAGTTGATGGGGGGTATGTGTCACAGAGGTGGCTGTCATAAGTGATGTAATCCTGAGTGTTGCTCTAGGCACATAGCACTAAGAGGATTGTTTGGTGCATCCGGGACCAGGTTATGGGCAGCCATGAGAGATGGGCGGTTCTGGATGTCCACATACCTCATCTTTGGATGTGGTTAAGAGGTTAAAATTGAGTCCTTTGTTTGACACATGGTCTGTGTATAGAGGGAGAAGGCCTCCAGTGTGTGGTTTTCTCCAGACTGAGCCAGTGTACTGGATGCTACCCAGCCTGTGTGCCCACAGGACTGGCTAACCAGAGACGTTGCCTGAAGGACTGTTTACTTTGTTTTGCCTGCACTAAAGGCTGTTTGTTTTCCTTTTTGCTTATGCATGGTTTATGAGGTAATAAACTGACATGGACATTTAAATGAAATTGCTTCCTGTTTGCCTCCCTACGCACTCAAGTGAGTAGAAACCTTACAGTACATTACAGACTAATATTTCTTTCCTTATTCCATCTTTACCTGCTCCACTGTGCATCTAGATACTTTTAGCTCAATGATAGGTCCTATTCTTATGTGCTAAAATTATATTTTCCTGCAGATCTTGTTTCTCCTCGGTGCTGCACCGCAGGCCCCTTCTGTTTCCCCTGTGCTCCTGAGTAACCTTACCTCTATTGGTTATTATCAAGCTAATCAAATTACAGAATTCACATCAGGCTTCTGTGCATTCTCTGCTGCTATACAATATTTTGCCTTGCTGATTTTATCTTCTGCCATCAACATCAGTATTGCTGCCTGGGTGGTTTTACTTCTCTACTTCACAATGAAGCTTGTAATAAGTAGACAGTGCAGAGCTGAGCTGTGTTTGTTGCCTGCTGCTTATAGTTCAGTGATCTGAAGCTACACATGCTACTCTAATGATGCATATGGCAGAGGATTATCTTCTGTGATATGCATCACCAGAACAGCAGGCAACAAACACAGCACAAGTCCTCTCAGGCCCTCTATTTATACTCCCCTCCTTGAGTATATGTATATTGCTCATATGGCCAGATTGCCCTCATTATAATGAGACCGGCGCCAATGCGGCACACAACGGCAGGCAGAGGCGGAGGGGCCCCCGGACCACTCCCCCAGCAGCTACGCAGTGCCCCTGCTTCTTATTTGGCCGGGCCAGCACTGCACCTGTTAACTTCCCTGTGCGCTGCCGTGTCTGCTAACAAGACGTCACGTAGTGTGCGCCCTGCACTGCTACACCGGAGAGGAGCTGGATGGCAGGAGCCGAGCCGGGGGATGGTGAGTGACGTGTGTGTGCAGGTATCATTGTGTGATGTCTGTTTATATGTATTTTTTTGTTTCAAATGTGTTTATGCATGTTTGTATATCTCTGTATATGTTTGTGTGTGTATGCCTCCCGCTGTATCTGGGGGGCGCCGCGTGGCCTCCCACTGTAACTGGGGGGCGGCGTACGGCCTCCCACTGTGTATAGATGGCTACGTGTGGCCTCCCGCTGTGTATAGATGGCTATGTGCGGCCCCTTGCTGTGTATAGATGGCTCCGTGCAGCCTCCCGCTGTGTATAGATGCCTACATGCAGCCTCCCGCCGTGTATAGATGGCGCACTGCGGACTCCCGCTGTGCATAGATGGCTACGTGCGGCCTCCCGCTGTGTATAGATGGCTATGTGCGGCCTCCCGCTGTGTATTGATGGCTACGTGTGGCCTCCCGCTGTGTATAGATGGCTATGTGCGGCCCCTTGCATTGTATAGATGGCTCCGTGCGGCCTCCCGCTGTGTATAGATGCCTACATGCAGCCTCCCGCTGTGTATAGATGGCGCACTGCGGACTCCCGCTGTGCATAGATGGCTACGTGTGGCCTCCCGTTGTGTATAGATGGCTACGTGCGGCCTCCCGCTTTGTACAGATGGCACCGTGCGGCCCCGTTATGTATATAGATGGCGCCGTGTGGCCTCCCGCTGTGTATAGATGGCAATGTGTGGCTCCCTGCTGTGTATAGATGGCTACATGCGGCCTCTTGCTGTGTATAGATGGCTACATGCGGTCTCCCGCTGTGTATAAATGGCTACGTGCGGCCTCCCGCTGTGTATAGATGGCTACGTGCGGCTCCCTGCTGTGCATAGATGGCTACGTGCGGCTCCCTGCTGTGTATAGATGGCACCGTACGGCCTCCTGCTGTGTATAGATGGCACCGTGCGGCCTCCCGCTGTGTATAGATGGCAATGTGTGGCTCCCTGCTGTGTATAGATGGCACCGTGCGGCCTCCTGCTGTGTATAGATGGCTACGTGCGGCCTCCCGCTGTGTATAGAAGACTATGTGCGGCCTCCTGCTGTGTATAGATGGCTACGTGTGGCCTCCCGCTGTGTATAGAAGGATTATGTGGCTGCTCATATTGTGTGTAGGGTCTCATACTGTATATAGGGGGATGTCAGCATACTTAATTGTGCTAAATATTAAGGCACACAATTAATGTAAAAAAATGATTATAATTAATATATTAATATTGTACCAAATTAATTTCACGCAAACTATCACATGATCTATCAAAGGGGATCATGTGATATGTCACGTGATACATCAGGTGTGTGTGTGGGGGGTGGGCGCACACCTTCTAAACTGCCCAGGGTCCTTGCTGCTTTTAATACACCCCTGGTTAAGAGGTTGCAGAAGAAGACGTTGAGAAAATTACAGTCCTAGATGGAAAAACTTACCTTTGCCTGCTGTATCGTAGTATAGATGGCCATGGCAATAGTGGGTGTTAGGGCATCTCATCACGTTGTTACATTATGGGGTTAAATGTGGGATAATTTGCAAGTGTGGGCCGAGTTACCTGAAACAGGTTGGACAGAGCTCCCAATGTGTTGATGCTGCATGTCGGCAGCAATAATTTGGGCATGAGTTCATCTAGGAAGCTAGCGAGCTGTGGTCAACATTTCTGAGGGTGGTCACGTTGTGGTTGGACACTATTCCAAGGAAAGTATAGTGCAAGAAAGATCATTGGAATGGGTGAAAAAGGCAATGATTAAGATAAAAAGGGCGGTGTCCAAGTTTTTGTTGAGGAATGAGACATGTCATCCTTCAGAGCCGGAATCAGGGAAAAGGGAATGATGGGGTTTATTTGAACACTGTCGAAATATACAGTACAGACCAAAAGTTTGGACACACCTTCTCATTTAAAGATTTTTTTGTATTTTCATGACTATGAAAATTGTACATTCACACTGAAGGCATCAAAACTATGAATTAACACATGTGGAATTATATACTTAACAAAAAAGTGTCAAACAACTGAAAATATGTCTTATATTCTAGGTTCTTCAAAGTAGCCACCTTTTGCTTTGATGACTGCTTTGCACACTCTTGGCATTCTCTTGATGAGCTTAAAGAGGTAGTCACCGGAAATGGTCTTCCAACAATCTTGAAAGAGTTCCCAGAGATGCTTAGCACTTGTTGGCCCTTTTGCCTTCACTCTGCGGTCCAGCTCACCCCAAACCATCTCGATTGGGTTCAGGTCTGGTGACTGTGGAGGCCAGGTCATCTGGCGTAACACCCCATCACTCTCCATCTTGGTCAAATAGCCCTTACACAGCCTGGAGGTGTGTTTAGGGTCATTGTCCTGGTGAAAAATAAATGATGGTCCAACTAAACGCAAACCGGATGGAATAGCATGCCGCTGCAAGATGCTGTGGTAGCCATGCTGGCTCAGTATGCCTTCAATTTTGAATAAATCCCCAACAGTGTCACCAGCAAAGCACCCCCACAACATCACACCTCCTCCTCCATGCTTCACGGTGGGAACCAGGCATGTAGAGTCCATCCATTCACCTTTTCTGCGTCGCACAAAGACACGGTGGTTGGAGCTAAAGATCTCAAATTTGGACTCATCAGACCAAAGCACAGATTTCCACTGGTCTAATGTCCATTCCTTGTGTTCTTTAGCCGAAACAAGTCTCTTCTGCTTGTTGCCTGTCCTTAGCAGTGGTTTCCTAGCAGCTATTTTATCATGAAGACCTGCTACACAAAGTCTCCTCTTAACAGTTGTTGAAGAGATGTGTCTGCTGCTAGAACTCTGTGTGGCATTGACTTGGTCTCTAATCTGAGCTGCTGCTAACCTGTGATTTCTGAGGCTGGTGACTCGGATAAACTTATCCTCAGAAGCAGAGGTGACTCTTGGTCATCCTTTCCTGGGGCGGTCCTCATGTGAGCCAGTTTCTTTGTAGCATCTGATGGTTTTTGCAACTGCACTTGGGGACACTTTCAAAGTTTTCCCAATTTTTCGCACTGACTGACCTTCATTTCTTAAAGTAATGATGGCCACTCGTTTTTCTTTACTTTGCTGCTTTTTTCTTGCCATAATACAAATTCTAACAGGCTATTCAGTAGGACTATCAGCTGTGTATCCACCAGACTTCTGCACAGCACAACTGATGGTCCCAACCCCATTTATAAGGCAAGAAATCCCACTTATTAAACCTGACAGGGCACACCTGTGAAGTGAAAAACATTTCCGGTGACTACCTCTTGAAGCTCATCAAGAGAATGCCAAGAGTGTGCAAAGCAGTCAGCAAAGCAAAAGGTGGCTACTATGAATAACCTAGAATATAAGACATATTTTCAGTTGTTTCACACTTTTTTGTTAAGTATATAATTCCACATGTGTTAATTCATAGTTTTGATGCCTTCAGTGTGAATGTACGATTTTCAAAGTCATGAAAATACAGAAAAATCTTTAAATGAGAAGGTGTGTCCAAACTTTTGGTCTGTATTGTGTATATATATATATATATATATATATATATATATATATATGGTGTTTGGTTAAAAAGTGTCTCTGAGCTGTGGATGAAGCAGCTAGAGGTATTACTACCTGAGCAGGTATATCTCCCGCCAAATTGACAGATCTTTGTGGATCATCCTATACACTTTAGTAGATCTCATAGTTCAGGGTTAATCTGATATATATGTCCCATGAAGGGATGGGTCATGGGATTTTTGTAATTTATGCTTGAAGATTTTGATTTCAGAATATGCTGGATCTGACCCTTAGTCCTGTCTTTGGCTCAAAAAAATGTATCAAAACCTGTGTTAATCCAATAGTTTGCTTTTCTTGCATATTAAAAACCACTACAAGCAGTATGATATGAAAAAAAGCAAAACTGGGTGTACACGTACAAAAACTGGTATCACAAACAAAAACATATTTGGGAAGATTCATCAATACTGGTTTATGATAAAAATGGCCAAATTAATCAGTTAAATAACAGATCTCATTTTTTTCAGCTCTTTTTTTAAAATCACAGTTATGGCTTCATCATTGCTCATCATTGACAATCAGATGATCGCTGAGAGAAATGGAAATATTAAAATTTTTTTGCTGTTTGACCATTATCATGTAAAATATTCCTGAAATTGTCTCATCGATAAGGCTCACACTAGCATGGGTAATAAACAGTTAAAAATCCTAACTCTTGGGGAAGTCATCCTTCATGTTGACATAATTTGCACCACTTTTTATGGGCATATTTACTAGTGTTGAGCCACCCCCGTAGTGTTCGGGTTCGGTTCGGTTCGTCGAACACCGGGATGTTCGAGGAACTGTTCGTCGAACTGTTCGTCGAACACCTTAGAACACCATCGAACACCGTTAAAACCAATGGCAGGCAAACAAAAACACATAGAAACACATAGAAAACACCTGCAAAGGTGTCCAAAAGCTGACAAACTGCTCAGATGACACTCTCTTTAAAAAAGCCGGCCGGCAAATTCAGCAGCGGCATACACCGGTACCCGACAATTTAGACAAGAAGGAATAGAGCATCACACATAGATTAGATAGATAGAAGCATGTCAGTCACACATATAAGAAGCACAGTGACAGTGTTGGTTACTGCACTTGTCATTTAGTGTAAAGGATTTATTAAAAAAAATATTAGTGTTTTCATGCACCGTCTCTTTAAAAAAGCCGGCCAGCAATTCAGCATCTGTACCCGACAATTTAGAACAGAAAGAATAGAGCTTCACACATAGATTAGATAGATAGAAACATGTCAGTCACATATATAATAAGTACAGTGATAGTGTTGCTTACTGTACTTGTCATTTAGTGTAAAGGATTTATTTAAAAAAATAATAGTGTTTTCATGCACTGTCTCTTTAAAAAAGCCGGCCGGCAATTCAGCAGCGGTACCCGACAATTTAGAACAGAAAGATAGAGCATCACACATAGATTAGATAGATAGAAACATGTCAGTCACATATATATGAAGTACAGTGATAGTGTTGGTTACTGTACTTGTCATTTAGTATTAAAATAAAGGATTTATTATTAAAAAAATTGGCGTGGGGTTCCCCTTAATTTTAGGCTCTAGCGGAGGTTAAGCAGACGGCTGGGGCAGATGTTTGAAGCCTGGGAAGGGGGTAATACCCACGGAGCTTCCCAGGCTACTAATATCAGCCCCCAGCTGAATACATAGCCTTTACTAGCTATTAAAATGGGGGACCCCCCAAAAAAAATGACGTGGGGTCCCCCCTAATTTAATAGCTAGAAAAGGCTAGGCAGACAGCTGGGGGCTGATATTAATAGCCCAGGAAGGGAGCCATGAATATTGGCCCCCTCCCAGGCTAGAAACACCAGCCGTCAGCCGCCCCAGAAATGGCGCATTCATAGGATGCGCCAATTCTGGCACTTAGCCTCGCTCTTCCACGCTGCCCTGGTGCGGTGGCAGGGGGTAATAGGGTTGGGGTTGATGTCAGCTTATAATGCCAGCTGACATCAAGCCCAGGTTAGTAATGGAGAGGCGTCTATAAGACACCCCCATTACTAACCCCATAGTCAAAGTTAAAAAAAACACAAACACCCAGAATAAAGTCCTTTAATTGAAATAAAGACACAATCCTTTATTGTTCTAAATTAAACCATACTTACCATCACGCCCATTCCAGCTGAAGCCAACGATCTCCTGCAATAAAAGAAAAATAATAAAGCAACCTCATCCTTACCTTTCCATGGTTCCCACGACAGCTTCAGCTCTGCTACATCGAGATGACAGGCTGGACCGCAGCAGAACGCTGCCATCCAGCCTGTCATCCCGCAGACACTGAGAAGCGCAGGCTTGCTTGCACTGCTCAGCGTCTCTCTGTGACGACATCCAGATGAGCCGAGTTCATGTCCAATGAACTAGGCTCACCTCATGCACGTCACTGACAGCGTGGGAAAATTCTCACGCTGAAGCGCTGATTGCAAGAGAATTTTCCCACGCTGTCAGTGACGTGCAGGAGGTGAGCTGAGTTCATTGGACATGAGCTCACCTCATGCACATCACTGACAGCGTGGGAGAATTCTCCTGCACTCAGCACTTCAGCGTGAGAATTTTCCCACGCTGTCAGTGACGTGCATGAGGTGAGCCGAGTTCATTGGACATGACCTCGGCTCATCTGGATGCCGTCACAGCGAGACAGTGAGGAGCGCAAGCATGCCTGCGCTTCTCAGTGTCTGCGGGATGACAGACTGGATGGCAGCGTTCTGCTGCGGTCCAGCCAGTCATCTCGATGTAGCAGAGCTGAAGCTGTCGTGGGAACCATGGAAAGGTAAGGATGAGGTTGGTTTATTATTTTTCTTTTATTGCAGGAGATCGTTGGCTTCAGCTGGAATGGGTGTGATGGTAAGTATGGTTTAATTTAGAACAATAAAGAATTGTGTCTTTATTTCAATTAAAGGACTTTATTCTGGGTGTTGTGTTTTTTTTAAATACTTTACTAGAAATTCATGGCGGTCATGTCTAATACTGGCGTGACCCCATGAATTTTGGGCTTGGGGCCAGCTGATAATACCAAGCTGGCCCTATCCCCTTTATTACCCAGTGAGCCACCGCACCAGGGCCCTGGATGAGTTGGGTACAGCGCCAGAAGATGGCGCTTCTATGAACGCGCCATTTTCCGGGGTGGCTGCGGACTGGAATTTGTAGCGGGGGGGGGGCCCAGAAAGCTTGGGCCTCCCTGCGCGGCAGATTCCAGCCCCCAGCTGCCTAGTTGTACCTGGCTGGACACCCTTCCCAGGCTTCAAAACATCTGCCCCAGCCGTCTGCTTAACCTCCGCTAGAGCCTAAAATTAAGGGGAACCCCACGCCAATTTTTTTAATAATAAATCCTTTATTTTAACACTAAATGACAAGTACAGTAATCAACACTATCACTGTACTTCATATATATGTGACTGACATGTTTCTATCTATCTAATCTATGTGTGAAGCTCTATTCTGTCTGTTATAAATTGTCGGGTACCGCTGCTGAATTGCCGGCCGGCTTTTTTAAAGAGACGGTGCATGAAAACACTATTATTTTTTTTGATAAATCCTTTACGCTAAATGACAAGTACAATAAGCAACACTCTCACTGTACTTCTTATATATGTGGCTGACATGTTTCTATCTATCTAATCTATGTGTGATGCTCTATTCTTTCTGTTATAAATTGTCGGGTACCGCTGCTGAATTGCCGGCCGGCTTTTTTAAAGAGACGGTGCATGAAAACACTATTATTTTTTTTGATAAATCCTTTACACTAAATGACAAGTACAGTAAGCAGCACTTTCACTGTACTTCGTATATATGTGGCTGACATGTTTCTATCTATCTAATCTATGTGTGAAGCTCTATTCTTTCTGTTGTAAATTGTCGGGTACAGGTGTATGCCGCTGCTGAATTGCCGGCTTTTCATGTTTCACTGTGAGCACTGTTCCCATCGATTTGGGCAATCACTGTAATGCCACAACCACCATGGCTGTGGCATTACAGTGAGTGGCAGACAATCCCTGCATGATTGGTGTTCTAAATAGCGCCAGACATGCAGGACACGCTTTTGGTGCACGAACAGTTATCGAACATAACCTCGAACAGCCGAATTTTTTGCAAATCGTTCGGGTTCGTCGAACAACTCGAACACCGCCCAAAACAGCTCGAATTTGAGATTGGCGAACAGTTCTAGTCGAACACCGCTCATCTCTAATATTTACACATTTTGAAAAACATGGGAAAAAATGCAATACTATAGTGTAAAAAATGTGATATGGAATAAACTAAGATATGTTATCACTATTTTAAATTGTGTAGTTTTTTTTTTCAATTTTTATTGCTATGAATTTCTGCAAAAAATGTAATCCAAAATAAATATACACTGCCTAAAAAAATAAAGGGAACACTGAAATAACACATCCTAGATCTGAATGAATGAAATATTCTCATTGAAAACTTTGTTCTGTACAAAGTTGAATGTGCTGACAACAAAATCACACAACAATCATCAATGGAAATCACATTTATTAACCAATGGAGGCCTGGATTTGGAGTCACCCCCAAAATTAAAGTGGAAAAACACACTACAGGCTGATCCAACTTTGATGTAATGTCCTTAAAACAAGTCAAAATGAGGCTCAGCATTGTGTGTGGCCTCCACGTGCCTGTATGACCTCCCTACAACGCCTGGGCATGCTCCTGATGAGGCTGAGTATTGTGTCTGGCCTCCACGTGCCTGTATTACCTCCCTACAACGCCTGGGCATGCTCCTGATGAGGCTGAGTATTGTGTGTGGCCTCCACGTGCCTGTATGACCTCCCTACAACGCCTGGGCATGTTCCTGATGAGGCTGAGTATTGTGTGTGGCCTCCACGTGCCTGTATGACCTCCCTACAATGCCTGGGCATGCTCCTGATGATGCTGAGTATTGTGTGTGGCCTCCGCGTGCCTGTATGTCCTCCCTACAATGCCTGGGCATGCTCCTGATGAGGTTGCGGATGGTCTCCTGTGGGATCTCCTCCCAGACCTGGACTAAAGCATTCGCCAACTCCTGGACAGTCTGTGGTGCAACGTGATGTTGGTGGATGGAGCGAGATGATGTCCCAGATGTGCTCAATCGAATTCAGGTCTGGGGAACTGGCGGGCCAGTCCATAGTTTCAATGCCTTCATCTTGCAGGAACTGCTGACACACTCCAGCTACATGAGGTCTGTCATTGTACTGCATTAGGAGGAACCCAGGGCCAACCGCACCAGCATATGGTCTCACAAGGGGTCTGAGGATCTCATCTCGGTACCTAATGGCAGTCAGGCTACTTCTGGCGAGCACATGGAGGGCTGTGCGGCCCTCCAAAGAAATGCCACCCAACACCATTACTGACCCACTGCCAAACCGGTCATGCTGAAGGATGTTGCAGGCAGCAGAACGCTCTCCACGGTGTCTCCAGACTATCACGTCTGTCACATGTGCTCAGTGTGAACCTGCTTTTATCTGTGAAGAGCACAGGGCGCCAGTGGCGACTTTGCCAATCCTGGTGTTCTGTGGCAAATGCCAAGCGCCCTGCATGGTGTTGGGCTGTGAGCACAACCCCCATCTGTGGACGTCGGGCCCTCATTCCACCCTCATGGAGTCGGTTTCAAACCATTTTTGCAGACACATGCACATTTGTGGCCTGCTGGAGGTCATTTTGCAGGGCTCTGGCAGTGCTCCTCCAGTTCCTCCTTGCACAAAGGCAGAGGTAGTGGTCCTGCTGCTGGGTTGTTGCCCTCCTATGGCCCCCTCCACATCTCCTGGTGTACTGGCCTGTCTCCTGGTAGCGCCTCCAGCCTCTGGACACTACGCTGACAGACACAGCAAACCTAATTGCCACAGCTCGCATTGATGTGCCATCCTGCATGAGCTGCACTACCTGAGCAACTTCTGTGGGTTGTAGAGTCCGTCTCATGCTACCATGAGTGTGAAAGCACAACCAACATTCAAAAGTGACCAAAACATCAGCCAGAAAGCACTGGTACTGAGATGTGGTCTGTGGTCCCCACCTGCAGAACCACTCTTTTATTGAGGGTGTCTTGATAATTGCCAATAATTTACATCTATTGTCTATTCCATTTGCACAACAGCATGTGAAATTGATTGTCAATCTGTGTTACTTCCTAAGTGAACAGTTTGATTTCACAGAACTTTGATTTACTTGGAGTTATATTCTGTTGTTTAAGTGTTCCCTTTATTTTTTTGAGCAGTGTATATGGAAAATGTATTTAAAAGGGTGAGGAAATTGTAAAAAAATACCTTAAAAATCTTTTAATTTCTTTCAGTCATTTTTATTGCTTTCCTCTGTTTTCATTTCCATTCTGCTAAATGATTTGTCAAAAATAGTTATTTTAATTACCTGATCAAAACAGTCACATAAAAATAAACTACTTTTTTTCTCAAGTGAGCATTTATTTTTTTTTCCTTTAAAGAAATTTTTTTTATAATAAGCTAAGCCATAAAGTCTCTGTTTATAAAGAAGTAAACATATGAATACTGAAAACTAGTCTGTCTCCTTCAGTCCCTCAGACATTTAATTGAGCGGCAAGTCTCATGCCCTACACCAGTTCCATTCATATGGCGATTGTTTCTTCAGAGAGAAAGACGACTAGAACTCTAGTGCCACCTATAGGAAGTAGCAATCCTAAAAGTCAATATTGACTCTCTAACGAGTCTTGTCACATGACTTAGAATAAAAGCCAAAACCAGAGTCTCAATTTTCAGACACTGTGTTTCGGGGGACTGTCCCTCGTCAGTGCAAAGTGTGATATCTGGTTTGGCTGGGTGAGAGGCGTCTGACCTGTATCTAAGGGGAAACGTTTCTCCTTGCGAGAGTGACATGTTAAGCATGTCAAGGTGAGGAGACTTTTAAGCTGCAATGCTCCTCTGGGAAATATGCAAATTGTCTCTTGAGAGAGGACGAGGACTAGAACTCTAGTGCCTCCTATAGGAAGTAGCAATCCTAGAAGTCAATATAGAGCCTTGCCACATGACTTAGGATAATTTCCAGAACCAGAATCTCAATTTTCAGACACTATACTATATACTATAAGTGTATATGAGACAGTTAGTTCAGATCAAGATATCAACAGTCAGTCCAGACATTGCGATCTGTATACAAACCATGAAATGACACAATAGATGCAGTGTGATTTGTCTTTATTTTTGAGGGGATGATCTTTAAGAATGTTTAAAAGTTAAGAGGGCATTACGGTATCATAATATGTGCCAATGCACAAAGTCACCCCTCTTCCACAAAAATAACCATGACAAAATCACATAAGTTCTTGAAATCTCAGGTTTCTTGCTCGCTAAGTTTAATCATTACATATGGAAACTGTGTAAAGAACCATCCCTAATTAGCCAACTTCTTTGGATCCAATTTATTTATCACTTTGCCGCTAATATTGTAGCAGGCAAAATGGTACCAATGTCCCTCAAACAGGAGCAAAATGGGAAAATGTGCATTTGAACACCATCCAAGCAGTGGAAAGGCTCAGGTGGCTCGTTTTTGTAAATGAAGATGATATAATCCAGTGTTGAACTCCATCAGTGGAACATAGAGTTCTCCACATTGAGGCTCAGCTCTTTGAAAAGACTGGCCGATCACTTAATTTGGTTGTGTTATGTTCTGCTACCAAAGCTAAGGAAAGAGAGGAGATCTGTCCCTACTATAGGACTCAGCTGAATCCCTACGATGTAACAGGGAACCTGATCCTGCGATCAGACCTGCTAAAGTCCTAATCTAGTCTGTACGGAGACCTATAGATGTGGGGAGGGAATCCCTACAAGTACTAAGGACTGGGAGGAATATGGGACACCTCCTAACAGAAATAGTAGCAGACAGACGAACAAACAAAATAGATAGAACATAGAGGTCCGTAGACCAAGCAAACTAACAGAGTTAGATACAGAGCACAGGCTAGCTAGAAAGTAGATATACAATGAAGTCCAGCAAATCCAGAAGGGCGGAGCAGGATTAAATAGGCCAACAAGGTCATGTGACCAGCAAAGGAAAAAAAACCTAACAGCAAGGTTCTAACAGTACCCCCCCTTCTAAGAGGATCCTCCGGATCCCCTAGGACCAGGCTTATCAGGAAATCTCCTGTGAAACGCTCTGATAAGTCTGGACGCGGAAACATCATCTGACCTCACCCAAGAGTTATCCTCGGGTCCGAAACCTTTCCAGGCCACAAGATACTGCAAACTACCTCTATACCGTCTAGAGTCAAGGATGCGAGAAATTTCATATTCCCCGTCCTCCACCACCGGAGGAACAGAGGCAGAGGCGTCACCATCCGACACAACAGCTTTTTTTAACAGAGAGACATGAAAGACCGGATTAATTCTCCAGGAGGTAGGAACCTCCAACCTAACAGCAGATTGGTTGACAACCTGAAGCACCTTAAAGGGCCCTACAAACTTGGGACCCAATTTCTTAGAAGGAATCCTCAACCGCAGATTCCTAGAGGACAACCAAACCATGTCACCAACAGCGAACAAAACCTCCTGTCGTTTCCTATCAAAGTAGTCTTTAGATTTTCTGTTGGCCTCCTGAAGATTACCACGCACATCCGTCCAAACTCTTTCCAAATCACCGGAAAAATTCTCCTCCTCAGGCACGGCAGATCCCAACTTGGAGAACGACCCAAACGACGGATGTCTCCCAGAACAACAAAAAAAAGGCGAACAACCAGCAGAAGAAGATGTATGATTGTTCAGAGCAAATTCGGCAAGTGGCAGAAACTCAGACCACCCCTCTTGATTGTCTGCCACAAAACAACGCAAGAACTGCTCAACATCCTGGTTTTTCCTTTCTGTCTGGCCATTAGATTCAGGATGATATCCGGACGAAAACGACAAATGAATTCCCAACCTGTCACAAAAGGCACGCCAAAAACGAGCCACGAACTGAGGACCCCTATCAGAAACAATGTCAGTAGGAACGCCATGAAGTCTGACAATTTCCTTGACAAAGGCCTTAGCGAGAGTTTTAGCGCAGGGCAGTTTGACGAAGGGAACCAAGTGACACATCTTGCTAAAACGGTCCACGACCACCCAGATGACAGTAAAACCCTCAGAGGGGGGAAGGTCAGTTATAAAGTCCACAGCCAAATGTGTCCAAGGAGCACTGGGGACCTCCAAAGGACAAAGCAACCCCGCAGCAGGAGTATGTGAGGACTTAGATCTAGCACATATAGTACATTGGCGCACCCACTTAATGACTTCCTTCTGCCATCCAGGCCACCAAAAACTGCGACCCACCAGTCTCTTGGTCTCAGAGATTCCGGGATGACCTGCCAACCGAGATTCGTGACACTCAACAAACAAATCTCTCCTTAAGGTCCCAGGCACAAACAACCTCCCATGAGGAGTGTTAGATGGGGCATTCTCCTGAGCTTTAAGAATCTCATCTTCCAAAACGGAGTCTAAAGCAGCTATCACAACACCTTCTTGTAAAATGTTTTCCTCTTTCTCAGCACCGACTATGGGAGAAAAACTGCGAGACAAGGCATCCGCCTTAACATTCTTAGTACCAGGGATGTAAGTAACGGAGAAATTAAACCGCAAGAAAAACAGTGCCCACCTAGCCTGACGGGCATTCAGGCGCTTGGCAGCATCAAGATATATCAGATTTTTATGATCCGTAAGAACCTGAACGGGAAATTCCGCACCTTCCAAGAAGTGGCGCCAGTGTTCAAATGCGAGTTTAATAGCCAATTATTCCCGATTACCAATATCGTAATTCAGTTCAGTCTCCGAAAATTTTTTTGAAAAAAAGGCACAGGGATGTAATCCATCCCCGTTATCCTGAGACAATACTGCGCCAACCCCCACAGAGGAAGCATCAACCTCAACCAAAAACGGCCTAGTAACATCAGGCTGCATAAGGATGGGAGCAGAGGTGAACCTCTCCTTGAGATACACAAAAGCTTCAATGGCCTCAGAAGACCACTGAACCGCATCAGCACCTTTCCTGGTGAGATCAGTCAGAGGTTTGACAATACTAGAAAAATTTTTTATGAATTTTCTGTAGTAATTGGCGAAACCCAAAAACCTCTGTATCGATTTCAAACCAATAGGCCTAGGCCATTCCTGCACAGCCTGAACCTTAACCGGATCCATCTCAAAACCTTTGCTGGAGATAATGTAGCCCAAAAAACTAATTCTCTGTACAGCGAACTCACATTTCTCCAGCTTAGCAAAAAGCGAATTGTCCATTAATAACTGTAATACCTCACGCACGCTCCGCCAATGAGACTCCAGATCTGGCGAATAAATCAAAATGTCATCCAAATACACAACCACATTTTTACCGATCAAAGGTCTAAGGATGTCATTAATCAGATTCTGAAAAAATGCAGGAGCATTAGTAAGACCAAAAGGCATAACCAGATTCTGAAAATGACCCACAGGAGTGTTAAAAGCAGTCTTCCATTCATCACCCTCCTTCATGCGCAACAGATTGTATGCCCCCTTAAGGTCAATTTTAGAGAACCACTTGGCCCCCAATAACTGGTTAAACAGATCAGGAATCAATGGCAGTGGGTAAGGATTGCGTACAGTAATTTTGTTAATCTCACGAAAATCCAGACAAGGACGTAAACCGCCGTCCTTTTTTTTTACAAAAAAAAATCCAACCGCCACAGGAGACTTAGAAGGCCTAATGTGACCGGCGGCCAAACTTGTCTGTATGTATTCCTCCAAAGCCTTCCTCTCAGGAATAGTAAGGTTAAATAAACGACTTTTAGGAAGAGTCGCTCCAGGGACAAATTCAATAGAACAATCATAGTCTCTATGGGGAGGCAAAACCTGCGATTCCTTCTCAGAAAAAACTCTCCAAAAATCCTGAATAGGAACAGGCAATTCTCCCCTATCCAAAGCTGCAATACGCCCGTTACAACACTTGTCATAACATTTATGGCTCCAGGATTTAATTTCACTGGTAGACCAATCCAGTACAGGATTGTGAAATTTTAACCAGGGCAAACCCAATATTACTGGAGAAGGCAAGTTATTCAACACTACCAAATCCAATTTCTCATGGTGAACACCATTAATAGTGAGAGGAAATTCACTGACCTTGAGAGTAATATTCTTCAAAGGGGAGCCATCCACAGAAACCACAGCAATGGGGGATGATAAAGGTTCAGGTTTTAAATTGAGTTTTTCCACGATTCCCCCATCAATTACATTCAGTGTAGACCCGCAATCAACAAACACCCGAAATTCCATTAATTTTTCCTGAGCAATCGTGGAAGCAGCTAAAAATATACCCTTGGAATTTAAACAGGCAATACGGGCATGACTGACCATTTTTTTTTCTTTCTTCATACGAAGCTCACAGCCTTTAATCAAATGACCAGATTTTCCGCAATAGAAACACAAGCCTTCCGAAAAACGACGGTCTTTTTCTTGAGAGCGAGGTGCCACCGATCCAATCTCCATCGGTTCACCACTGTTAGTACACACATTATCATAACCAGAAACTGACATAGCAGAGGATTTGCTCTCATTAACCCTAGCACGCAGTCTTCTATCCACCCGTATAGCTAATTGCATAGCCTGTTGCAAATCCTCAGGTGTAGGATAAGCAATTAGCAGGTCTTTAACCCTTTCACTGAGCCCAGCAAGAAATAGACTTTTCAGAGCAGAATCGTTCCACCCTGTTTGAGTGGACCAACGACGAAAATGAGTACAATATTTTTCGACATTACCTGATCCTTGTTTTAAACGTCTCAACTCAGTCTCAGCTGATGCCACACGGTCAGGATCATCATATAATAGTCCTAAAGCAGAAAAAAAACTATCCACTGATCTGAAGCATGTATCACTAGGTTGCAAAGAAAAGGCCCACTCCTGAGGCTCTTTGCGCAAAAGTGACATTATGAACCCTACGCGCTGGGATTCATCCCCAGAGGACTTGGGTCTCAAACGAAAATACAATAAGCAAGCATTTTTAAATGAAAAAAATTCTCGATGTTCACCAAAAAATAAATCCGGCAAACATACCTTAGGCTCCAAGAAATATGCTCCAGGACAGTTACTCACGTGCTGACGGAGCTCGGCCACTTCCAGAGAGAGTCCCTGCAGGTGTTTAGCCAAATCCTGAACCGACACCATGATGGAACAAAAAAAAAAAAAAAAAAAAAAAAAATCTTTCCTTAGAGAATTTGCAGGCTGGACTTACTGTTATGTTCTGCTACCAAAGCTAAGGAAAGAGAGGAGATCTGTCCCTACTATAGGACTCAGCTGAATCCCTACGATGTAACAGGGAACCTGATCCTGCGATCAGACCTGCTAAAGTCCTAATCTAGTCTGTACGGAGACCTATAGATGTGGGGAGGGAATCCCTACAAGTACTAAGGACTGGGAGGAATATGGGACACCTCCTAACAGAAATAGTAGCAGACAGACGAACAAACAAAATAGATAGAACATAGAGGTCCGTAGACCAAGCAAACTAACAGAGTTAGATACAGAGCACAGGCTAGCTAGAAAGTAGATATACAATGAAGTCCAGCAAAGCCAGAAGGGCGGAGCAGGATTAAATAGGCCAACAAGGTCATGTGACCAGCAAAGGAAAAAAAACCTAACAGCAAGGTTCTAACAGGTTGGTCATTTCATGATTCTACTATGATGGCAAATGGCGGGCGAAAGAAAGATGTTGAATTATAACACAACAAATCCTTTTGTTCTGAAGGAAGATAAGTTGCCGCTAGAGTAGAGCAAATAGATTCACAGAACTCTGGTCCAGCGGCCATGTCAGTATTATGTGGCCACAGGATGAGAGCCTCGTGAATCACCCCATACTTTTTGTAATTCACGACTCCTTTTTCTTATTAGTCGGCGTGATTCGACGCCACTATGGCACAGACAACTTTGTGCCAGGCTGGCCAATCAAAAGTTACTGGCAGGGAGATGGAAATTCACAGGGCTCTCGTCCTTTGGCCAAAGAATATTGTCATGGCCACTGGACCAGGGTGCTACAAAGCGTTATGGTGCTATAGATATCTCACCATAAAAGAAACTAACTGAACGTACATGAATATATAAGGTCAAAATGATTTACTAATATCCAAATGATCACTCAGCCAGCATCTATAAAAGTGGTTGGTTCTCCCTTACTTTTGAGTATAGAAAAAGCAATAAATGTCTGAAGATATTTTACAGACCCCAACTGGCTCTTGACATATTCTGCTCTGTTCCTTGTCACATCAGGACAAAGTGAGGTCTAGTCCATGCAGAAGATGCCAGAAGCCGATGGAAAGCACCACATCAAACAGAGACTGCACCAGCTGAACAGAATAAGAGACTGACATTGTGATGGCAAATCACAGAAAATTTTTTTTTTAAAATTCATGGCAAATTGGATTAGCCTCCAATCGATTTGTTCATCTCTACCACAACCCTAAAAATGGGAAATAGAAAGTTATACATTCTGGAGATAAAAACTTGTTAAAGTAGAAGGAAATCTGGTTATTTGTTATTTCTATCCTGCCAGTAAAATCATCAGACCAGCTCTTGTACTTCACAGGACATAGAGTCAAAACAATTCCTCATGCAAAGTGACACAGGCTTATTAAAAACCACCCAAAGTACTTTGTTCTCAGGCTCAATCTTCATTTATAGTAACATAAATGTGTCCATGTGTCCTCGGATTACTATTTATTAGAGGTCAAATAAGATTCATTCAAATACCTTGTAATATAATCCTGAAGAAGAGTAAAAAAAAATGCTAAAACTACTTTTATCGTAAATGTGCTATTTCACCTCTTATAGCAGCCATTTTTCTGGCTTTTGTGTAATTTTCATTAAACAACCAGTAAAAGAATAAAGAACGTACATATAAGTCAGTTCAGAAAACTGCCAAGCAAATGTGGATGTATATTTTTAGTGGCTAATTCTGGAGTGGTAAAAGGGTTTTTCCACGACCATGATATTGATGATGACCAATCCTTAGGGCATGCTCTCATTAACTGGTATGGCTGAATGCGATCCGAATATTAGATCAAACTTGGGCATGCTGCAATTTTTTTCAGACTCTCTCCGAACAAAAAAATCAGACATGTGCACGGCCCCAGAAAATAACATTGGTCCCGGTGCGATCCAATGTCTTGTCAGGTCACACTGGGACCAGAAATACAGTCATCAGCACCTGCCCTTCAGAAAGGTGTTGTTAGAACCCTCCTGTTGGTTTTTTCCATCTTGTGTTTTGCAGTCACGTGACCATCTCCCTTTATATTCCAGCTCCGCCCTTTTGGCTTTGCTGGACTTCAGTGTTGTTTGACTGTTTTGCTAGCCAGGTGATTCGGTGCCTTTCTCTGTCAGTTCGTTTGGTCCTTCTGGGACCTCTAGTACCTTTTTGTCAGTTTATCTTTTTGTGTTCTGCAACAACTTCTGTTTTGGAGGTGTCCCATTTTTGTTCCAGTCCTTAGTTCTTTTAGGGAACCCTTCCCTTTATTCTCTAGGTCTTCGTTCAGACTAGCCGAGGACTAAGGCAAGTCTGTTCGCAAGGAACAGGCAGCTCGCTACATCGTAGGGATTCAGCTTAGTCTTACTGTAGGGACAGCTTTTCCCTTTCTTTCATTAGTACATGTTGCAGATCATAACAGGTGTTTAATATCAGATCGGTGGGTTTCCAACACTTCCTCTGATCATTTGATACAAGCCCTAACAGTGGCACGATAGAAACACCAGAGCTCCTGAGAACCACATATAAATGATGTCAAACTTACTTCCTCTGATCATTTGATACAAGCCCTAACAGTGGCACGATAGAAACACCAGAGCTCCTGAGAACCACATATAAATGATGTCAAACTTGTAAATGGATAAAGCCGCCTTCCCGTGCGATACTGATACTGCTGGTCACATGAGTGCCCCTCTTCCCAGTTCTGTGCCTACAGCCCTCCAACTAAAAACAGCACTGTACATCTATATGAGGATTGGAGCTCTGATTTTATACATATCCTCTTATAGAAATATATAATGAAGTTCTGTCCACCTTTAGTCACCATGTGATCCAGCTCCCAAGTTCCCATAACCCTTATAATAAAGTATCATGTGCAAGAAGGTGGATCCTCCAATGTATCACACCACTCACACAGTATACATGCCACTCATGTATAAGATACATGCCACACAAATGCCACATGTTCAAAGTATACATACTACAAGTACGACACTCACAAAATCACTCATTAACTGGGCACCTGCCAAACAAACTCAATCCACTTACTGGTAAGAAATCAAATAAGTGCCACTCACACACTGGATAAATGCTATTCAAGTGGCACTCTCATTCTTTCACGCTATACATCAATCACTGCCTTAATTTCTCTATCCAAAGTTCCTGAATTTTTGGAAACAAGCTTAAAAATTCAGGTATTTTATGGCTTAAAAAGGTAAGGGTAACATAAACCAATCCCAAAATTAGGCATTTTCGATGGTTTTGACCATTGCCAGGGTTGTCTTAAGTAACTGTATGTGAGGCACCCCCTGGGCCGTGGGGTACTCGGTATTCGGGCCAGTCGGTGCTGGGGGATGTCATGGTGGCAGTGACCCGGTCCGTGACCTCGGCGCGGTCAATTAAAGGGAAAGGAAAAAGGGAATAACGTTTTTAGAGATAATGTTCGTGACGCCACCTGTGGTATACGGCTATATGGGGCCGCCGCTGCGGTGCAGATCTACTGGAGCTGAGGGTGACGCAGCAGAGATGGTTCAGCTCTCCACAGGTAGAGCTAAGCTCCAGGGCAGAGTATAGTGATTTTATGAGGTAGATGTTTGTTGGTGCAGTGTAGGGAAAACTCTCAGGTACCTCAGGAGCTCTTAAACGGGACCCCGTTCTATTTACCTTTACCAGTCATCTCACTGCGCTGGCTCTCGCCCTCCTGCCCTGCGCCTCACAATCAGTGTCCCAAGCCAGTGGCCCTGGGCCTTGTCGGGCGGCGTACTCTCAGTCCCCTGGACCCTATGGGGCCGCCTTTTCGGCTATATAATTGTGGATTCTGTCTGCAACACCTTGAAAATGCTACAGCCTCCAGTTGGCTAGCCGAGCTTGGTTGTTCTCCACTAGTCTGGGGCCCGTACCCTTCTGTGGCCTGATCACTCCACGTCTGTGTGAATTCGGGCAAACGGGTGGCTTCCTGCACTCACCGTGCCCCTGGGATCCCCTCTGTCTCCGGAGCCTTTGCCACTGCTCCCGTCCTTTCTCACTCTCCTCCTGGGCCTCTGTTACCAGGCCTGGCTCTTCTCTCTACAGAGCGGAGCTCCTTCTGAGCTCCTACTCCCAACTGTCTCTCCTCTGTACTGTCTGATTCTAGATGGTTCCCCTTCTTCTTATACTCCTACTCTCTGTGCTCCACTGATATACTTCCTCCATCCACTTCCTCTACCTAGTTCAACCCTCCAGCTAGGGACCATGGACTGCGCTCTCCATTAGGAGCAATCTTGCCCTTCCCTACAGAAGTGGAGTGTATTGGATGTGGGTGTGTGGGTCCCGGGTAGTACTCTCTCCTTACCTGAGAGTGGGGTACCATACCTCTGGGTGAGATGCCGTACCTCTGTGGCGACTGGACCCTCAGGAGTGCCACATATGCTACCGATGCAGACCCATAGTAAAATTCCAATCAAAAATGAGACATGAAAAAAATGTACCCTCTTAGAAAGTCCATACCTTCCACAAAGCCGTGACCTTCTGCTAGACCTATTGTGGCAGACAGCGCCCCCAATCTCTTGAGGGAAAATGTGAAGTTACCTAGAGAGTACTGTATGTATGCCAATGGGCAATAGCATTGACAAGATGTGTTCCTTAAAATAGAGGTTCACCAAAGACAGCCCCACATTTCAATTTTTTTAAATACTATTATCTAAAACTTTTTTCTAAACTTTTCCATCTGTTTCTTTTCTCATTAGCGATAACCTTTGCATTCAAACATAACATATCGAAGCCGTATAACCAGATTTCTTGGTGAACACTCTGTACTTATGACTTCTGCTAACCTTACAAAGTTTTACGACAAAAACAACATTTCCACGGTGGAGCATTTTTGTTAATTACTAATTGTGCCTCACATCAGTTTCCATTGCATAGCGGGCCGGTTCGTATATCTTCTGTCAGTCTGCAGACAGAATACCAGTTAATTAACACTGAGGAAAGTCAGTAGAGAAAGCAGCGAGTTCATTATCTGTAACAATGCCGATGAAAAGAACGCTTACACCTTCACTAAGGAGCAAAAGCTTCATTCCCGCTGCCGAGTCTTCTACAATAATGAGCATTAATTTTAATGTATTTCCTAGATTTTCCCTGTATAGTGAATAGCATATATGGATAGAAGATCGTGCTTGCAATTTGATAGTTAAGCGGCATTTTAAAATAGTTCGCAACCAAACAACTTCCAATTAAGGAAATAATAAATGTAGAAAGTACAAAACAGAAATGTAAAAAAGACAAGTAACTCCTTTGTTAAAGAAATGCTTAAAGAATTTTTGTATATGTGTTCTAGGAAATCAGCAATCCTCCTTTTACAAACTTGTGTCTGGCAGTGAGGCAACTGATTGCAGCATTAGTCCTTCTCTAATACAAATGGTGGCATAAATTAAGAAAGATCTGAAAACTTATGTCTGGCAGTGAGGCAACTGATTGCAGCATTAGTCCTTCTCCGATACAAATGATGGTATAAATGAAGAAAGATCTGAAAACTTATGTCTGGCAGTGAGGCAACTGATTGCAGCATTAGCCCTTCCCCAATACAAATGACGGTATAAATGAAGAAATATCCTAAAACTTGTGTCTTTCAGTGAGGACCATGACTGCAGCACTAGCCCTTCCCCAATACAAATGATGGTATAAATGAAGAAATATATGAATACTTGTGTCTTGCAGTGAGGATACTGACTGCAGCATGAGCCCTTCCCCAATAAAAATGATGATATAAATTATAGATAAGTTGGTACATATAATATTTTGCAGAACCCTGGCATCTCCGGAACCTCTTTTGCTTAGTAAGGTCAGCCCAATGTCATTATTTTGTGGTGACGCATTGCTCTGGTTGTTACGAATCCGGCAGGAAGGAGGAGGTTCTCAGGACCTTTGTCCAGTGGTTTCAGACCACCAGAGTCCTGTCAATCATTTTGGTCAACTGTTGTCGCTGGATAAGATTTGGAAAGCATAACACCAAAATAGAGAGGAATTTAGGCACTTTGGTCTCTAATATGTCACCCCAGGGAACCAAATATGTATCGCTTACAATTTCCTACTATTTGAGAGCCATGAAGTTCATTAACTCGGCCATAATACACAGTCAAAGTCACTGAAGGGGGCACTGATCCTCTCAAGATAATGGGCCCCTGTGCAGCCACACAGGTCGTCTATATGGTTTGTCTGCTGCTGAATGGTAGAGATGAAAGTCGATTTAATGCTAGAGATGATGCTATTTATGATGACAGATAAAATGCCTTCATATTTGTTGTACTTCTCCAACAGCTATAATTACTAATAACTGAAGGCTTATTACTGCTCATTATTGCGGCTGCTGCAGATGTTCTGCTCTTACGTCTGGGTTGTTGTGTGTAATTTGTAGTTATTTTTATGTTTCTGGATTTTGTGTGCCCACAGCTTTGGAGAAAATATTGACTTTGGTTAGAACATCGTCAATCAGACACAATGGAGGTTACATGTAATAATAGCACAAACATAAACATGTAGAAAGATCATTATTATAAAGGGCAATAAGTGACAACACCGTGATAGTTAGACTTTATCTCACCTGGAATTTATCTCTAATGCAGGGCCAGGGCAGAGAGGCTTGTTGGACTCCTAATGGTGGCGAGGACTCTTGACTCTTGATACAAGTCTCGTCAGCCAGTTCAAGAACTAATTTCTCAGCATGTCGAGATAATCATTTTCCATTACTTAGGGAAATAGAAAACATATGCCATGAGATAAAAGCCACATGTTACTTCAATGTAGAAACTGTACCAATGCCATATTTCAGCGAATCCCTCAAAATTCAATTTGGGTATTGGCTCAATTTGGGAGTAATGGGGAGAGGGGGTGATTCATTTTGACTATATTCGCTGCGAATGGAATCTGCAAAGAAGTGGTTGAAGAAAATATATCTTACCAGCCACCTCTTGGTCATGCAATTGGCTCCTCTTCATCCTTCTCCTTCTAGTTACTTCTGGGTCTTCTATCTTCTGGAGCCACCACTGGACATGGCCTCTCGCAGTCAAGGGGGGCGTTAACTACATGACAACGTGGGGCTTTGACAACTCTGGTAGCACAAGAGAGAAGACATTAAATGGCCAGGAGAAGAAGGAGCCGATTGAAGGACCAGGTTGTGGCAGAATAGGAGAACAGGTGAGCTTGTTTTCTTAAATCCTATTCCAGCCCCCAAATTGAATCTTAAAAAATCAAATCTTAAAAAAATTAAAATTTCTTAGAATCTGAATTTTGGAAAATCAATTAGTTTAGGATTAATTTGCTCATCACTGCTAATGTAAAATTATAATTTCAGAAAACTTTTGACATGTCATAGTGATCAGTGAAGATCGGAGAGCTGAAGCCGCTACCACCACCAAAACAATTTGCCTGGAGCAAGCAGCCGGGTACTGTGCTCCTTCCACAGGGATCGGCCAAGTGGAGATAATCACAGCCGAAAGTTCACTCTGCTCAGTGGAGCTCTTTTGTCCCCAGTTTTAGTGGCCTGTGCGGGTTATGTGCCCATCTGTTAAAGAGTATGTTTACTTTTTAAAAATATATATTGCTCGAATGCATATGAATTAAAAAGTGAAGTATTTTTGCAAAACTATTCAGAATAAAAAATGCTTTCCGTTTTGTGTATGTAGCTCTTATGCAGACCCTTGTCTCTATTGTTACAGGCTACAAAACACTCAGTAAAGTAATAGAGCAATCATTTCAGTCCATACTCCTTACTAAATTACAGACAGTACCATAGAAGCACATGGGTCAGCATAGGAGCTGTATACCCAAAACAACAGGACATTTTGTAATCAATACTAATTGCAAAGTTGCTTAAATTTGTATTAAAATGCATTGGAAGTAGTAATAAAGCGTTGCAAACTGTACATAACCTTTATAACTAGGCAATTTTTCTAGATTTTATGGCGAACGCTCCATAGAATAATGACTCCTATTTGACAGCTAATATTACAGATGATGTCGGCTTTCTGTTTTAATATCATACACTCCGAATGACCTATTTTTCTCATTGGATAAAGCGGGATGTAATATACTTCTAATGCTTTGGGCATATACATGTGGTTTATGTTTTTGCACAACACAATATATTGCTGCAATTGAAGAAGTTTAAATTGCTGCCATTTCTGAAAGTCGGAGCGTGAGCAGCGTTAATAAACTAAAGTTATGGCCCCTGTTCACAGATGCAAAGACTAACAGCCTGGCCTGGAAGTCACTTCTGTTTAAAGAGATCCTGAACTTTTTCTTATAAGCTGCTCTACTAAATGGAAGAAAATAAGAAAAGTAAACATGGAGCTTCATCCTATTTGGTAAGAAATGAAAATACATGTAGAAAAGTAAGT
Organism: Phyllobates terribilis; assembly: GCF_046119375.1. NCBI lineage: Eukaryota > Metazoa > Chordata > Amphibia > Anura > Dendrobatidae > Phyllobates > Phyllobates terribilis. The sequence goes on along the minus strand of NW_027362761.1, from coordinate 1,187,735,736 downwards.
GCACTCCATGTAAATGTTTTATATTTAACATGCGCTATATATGTAGAAAAGTATTAGGACACACGTCTTAATCATTTAACTCCGTTTCTCCCGCAGTCTCATTACCCCCCATGTGCTGTATAATAATCTACCCCATTGTCCCCAGTGTATAACATCCGACATCTCGCCCCCAGGCAGGTCTGTATTTGCAACTAGGCATATGAGGGCATGTGCCTGCGGCGGCAGGGAAGAGATGGTGGCACTTTATAGGAAATTAATCAGTTCTTTTCCTTTTTTTTGCTACAGTCTACAAAGATTCAGACTTCAGAAAAAGGCAGGTTGATTGTGTAAATGAAAAAGATGTAAATGTATGGGTACAGTATGTATACCTAGGAGTAGTAGAACTTTATGGGGGAAGGGTTGGCGCTGAGGTTGCTGCAAGATGGAAAGTCACTGAGTGGAGCAGACCTGTACAGAGGATATCATAATAAATAATAATAATTCTGTGAATCAGAACTAAAGACACTGAAGTAAATTGGACAGCGACTTTTTTTCCTCTTCTGTGAAAGCATTATTGCACTAGTTATCAGAATAGTACATACACACACCTACATTTTCGTGATTAAATCTGCATTTAAGGTGTATATAATATATATTTATGTACATGTGCATATATACACATAAAAGGTAAAAGTATAAAATAAAGAGCAAGACAGACGCAATATTAATCTGCCTAATCCCCACCGTTCTGCTACTCTAGCGGATATGCCACTTACATCCACATTACCACTGCAGCCAGTCGCGCATACAGGCATCAGTCCTGAGGCTTCAGTGGACAAGTGTATGTACAGTGCTGGTCACCATTATTGGCACCCCTTTATTTATCCGCTAGAGTAGCAGAACGGTGGGGATTAGGCAGATCAATAATGATGAGCAGGACTGTATGGCACATTAGAGAGGAGTAAAATTATTCACAAAATCCTCGTCCAGCTGCCACATCTGTAGAGAACAGAACCCTGCGATCCTCCTCTTACCTGAAGGAATCCCCCGACACCTTTTCTGATTACTAGGCTCTGTGAATCATACCACCAATATGGCCGCTGGACCGGGGTCCTGCAGATCTTTTTGTTCATCTCTATGACACATGATCACTAGAGATGAGCGGTATTCGAATCGAACTGTTCGCCAATTTCAAATTCGAGCTGTTTTGGGCGGTGTTCGAGCCGTTCGACGAACCCGAACGATTTGAAAAAAATTCAGCTGTTCCAGGTTATGTTCGATAACTGTTCGTGCACCAAAATCATAACTGGATTTTTTCACAGTAATGCTGAAAATTAATGTTAATACGCAGTTTGACTGTACAGCGGGGCGGGGGGAGGGGCAGGGGATGGATCTCTGCAGAAATAATGAAGATCTCCATTTTTTTTCTCTTTCCCGCCTTTTCAGTGGGAAGGTGCAATCTGTCAGCCTATCAGCAGCGCACACACGGAGCGAAGTGCTTTTTTTCACAAAAGCAAGGGCATGTGTCATTGGCTGTGTATGTCACATGTCCTTGCCCTATAAGACCCAGCCATTTTCTCCGTTGCCACCATTTTCTCATTGCTGCAGCTGAGTGTTAGACGGCACTGCTGCTGCTGTTAGCACTATATTGTGTAACTGAATTGCAAGCGAATTTTCTCTTAAATAGACAGAAAGGTTTAGGGAGTAGGGACTAGTTTGTAATTGCAGCCCTTTTGAGGGCTAGGTTACAGCAGTTCCTAGCACTTTTAGCAGGCAGGTCTGTGCTCTTAAATAGACAGATAGATTGGGAGTAGTAACTAGTTGTAATTCCAGCCCTTTTGAGGGTTAGGTTACATCAGTTCCTATCACTTTTTGCCAGGCAGGTCTGTTTTAGTGCTGTTCAAGTGTTTTTCACAGCATTTGGCTAAATCTAGCTAAGCAAATCCTTTTGGGCCTCTTGCAGTGTGTGTTAGTCAGTGGAGTAGCGTATCTGTGTTGCAAGCTACACCACCTGTGTATGTAATACAATTTTTTTACTGCACCAAGCCAAGTAAAACCTTTTGGGCATAGAAGCAGTGTGTGGTACTCAATCTATTACGACATCTATACCAAGCTCCAGCAGCTTTGAAATTAATAATAATTTTTAGCTGCATCTAGCCCGGAAAATAATTTTGGGCTTAGTAGCAGTGTGTGGTACTCATTGTATTAGGCCATCTATACCAAGCTCCACCAGCTTTGAAATTAATAATAATTTTTAGCTGCATCTAGCCCGGAAAATAATTTTGGGCTTAGTAGCAGTGTGTGGTACTCATTGTATTAGGCAATCTATACCAAGCTCCACCAGCTTTGAAATTAATAATAATTTTTAGCTGCATCTAGCCCGGAAAATAATTTTGGGCTTAGTAGCAGTGTGTGGTACTCATTGTATTAGGCCATCTATACCAAGCTCCACCAGTTTTGAAATTAATAATAATTTTTAGCTGCATCTAGCCCGAAAAATAATTTTGGGCTTAGTAGCAGTGTGTGGTACTCATTGTATTAGGCCATCTATACCAAGCTCCACCAGCTTTGAAATTAATAATAATTTTTAGCTGCATCTAGCCCGGAAAATAATTTTGGGCTTAGTAGCAGTGTGTAGTACTCACTGTATTAGGCCATCTATACCAAGCTCCACCAGCTTTGAAATTAATAATAATTTTTAGCTGCAACTAGCCCGGAAAATAATTTTGGGCTTAGTAGCAGTGTGTGGTACTCATTCTATTAGGCCATCTATACCAAGCTCCACCAGCTTTGAAGTTAATAATAATTTTTAGCTGCATCTCTCCCGGAAAATAATTTTGGGCATAGTAGCAGTGTGTGGTACTCATTGTATTAGGCCATCTATACCAAGCTCCACCAGCTTTGAAATTAATAATAATTTTTAGCTGCATTTTGCCTGTAAAATAATTTTGGGCATATTAGCAGTGTGTGGTACTAATTCTATTAGGCCATCTATACTAAGCTCCACCAGCTTTCAAATTACTAATCATTTTTAGCTGCATCTTGCCTGTAAAATAATTTTGGGCATTTTATCAGTGTGTGGTACTCATTATATTAGGCCATCTATACTAAGCTCCACCAGCTTTTAAATTACTAATAATTTTTAGCTGCATCTTGCCTGGAAATTAATTTTGGGCCTGTAGCAGTGTTTGGTACTCATTCTATTAGGCCATCTATAACAAGCTCCACCACCTGTGTATCTAATAAAATTGTTTTACTGCTTCTAACCCAGCCAATCCTTTTGGGCTAGTACCACAATTTGGCCACTCAGCTCTGCTCAGTTTCCATCCATCGTTTTTTGTGCAAACAACTCCAGAGTTGTCAATTAGTTAACCACCAAAATGAGTGGCAAAAGGCGTGCTGCTGGTGGAAAGGGGAATAAGCATGTTGGGAAGGGAAAAAAAGGTTGGGTCCATGAGGTAGGTGTTAAAGCAACAGTAACATCTGCAGAAGAAAGACCATCTTCCAGCCAAACTAAGATTTCTTCTTTTAGTGGACAATGTGATACGATCCCTTTCTTACGGCCACGCCCATCGCTACAAATTCCAGATGAGGCACAAAAACAGCAGGTGCTTCAACGGATATCAAGTGCTCCTTTAAGTGGGCTCTCCTCCACCTCAACTTCAACATCACAAATATTCCAGTCCTCAGAGGTGTCACCCCAATCGCACTTGCTTCCTCACAGCTCCCAAGTCTCCAGCTGCCCGTCTGAGTATGAGGTAGAACAGATGGTTGAGTCTGCAGAGCTGTTTACTCATACTATAGCCTGGGAATCAGAGGTCGGCTCCAGAGCTTCTGTGAATCCAGACGAGGAAATGATCTGCACTGATGCCCAGAATCTTAATGAGTCGGATCCAGGACCAGATGGAGAAGGTTCTGAGCATAATGAAGACCCTCACTCCCAAACTGTAACTCCTGTTGGTGGAGACAATGAGGAAGACGATGATGAGACTCAAATACCTGATTGGAGCGAAAACTTGAGTATTTTGTCAGGGCAGGAAGAGGTTGGCTCTGAGGACGACGGGTGTGAGAACACACAGGGTGATGATGACGAGGTTGCAGATCCCACTTACTGTCAACCCACAGTCAGCCAGTCGATGAGGTCAGCAGAAGAGGTGGAGGAGGATGCTAGTGACGACGAGGTCAGGTTGCGCCTTCCTGGACAGAGACGTAGTACTTGAAGCACGTCAACAACTGCATCCTCAAACACAACTCTGCCTCTGACCACAAGTCGCGGTGGCTCTTCAGGTTGCATGGGTTCTAAGTCTTGCATAGCCTGGGCATTTTTTCAGATCGATAAGGATGACCCAACTCATGATATCTGTAACATTTGTCACCAAAAGCTAAGTAGAGGCCAAAAAATCCATAGTTTGAGTACTTTATGCTTGAACTGTCACATGGATATGAAGCATAAGTTGCAGCGGGAAGCTCACTGTGCTACAATGCAGCCTAGCGGGCCGGGCCAACCACCGTCTGCCCCATCTTGTGCATCCACGGCCTCTTCATCCTCTGTGACTGGGGGGACAGCAGTCACACCTGTTTTGAGATGCAGACCTGCCACCTCTTTACCTGCAACAGCCAGTGTGATTGGCAGGTCATCATTTCATTTGGAAGTGGAAACACCAGCTGGTGTTGAGCGCTCTCCGACATCGAGAGCACAACCTTTGGATCAAGGCAACCTAACTTTTCCGCCTGCATCTTCCTCACAGACCGTCAGTTTGCCGGGGACACCCTACTCAGCCCCGTCTAAGCACAACAGCCAGCCCTCGGTCCATCAGATGTGGACAAGTAAAAGACCATTTCCTCCTAGCCATGAGAAAGCTAAGAGGTTGAATTTCACCATCTGCAAGCTCTTGGCTACAGAAATGCTGCCTTTCCACCTGGTGGTCACAGAGGATTTTCGAGACCTTATGTCCGTCGCAGTGCCCCAGTACCAGATGCCCAGTCGGCACTACTTCTCAAAGAAAGGTGTGCCTGCGCTCCACCAGCATGTCGCACACAACATCACCGCTTCTTTGAGAAACTGTGTGTGACAGGGTGCATTTCACCACAGACACTTGGATGAGTAGGCATGGACAGGGGCGTTACATGTCGCTAACTGGGCACTGGGTAACTATGGTGACAGCAGGACAAGGGGCTGCTGTCCAAGTCTTGCCGTCCCCACGAGTTGTGCGTCAATCCTCTTTATCTCAAAGTTCCTCCACTGCTTCTGCCTCTTCAACCTCCTCTCGGTCCTCCACCTGCACCCAAAGCCCGTCTGGTCATGCCACCCGCTTTCTAACTGTGCAGAAACGATCCTGCACACCTCCTTACTATGCTGGCAGCAGAGCTTAACATCATCAGGCGGTTTTTACTTTGAAATGTCTGGGATATGTGAGTCACACAGCTGAGGAGTTGTGGTCAGCTCTGTAGAACCAGTTTCATGAATGGTTTTCTCCACTGGACCTGCAACCAGGGAAGGCCGTGTGCGACAATGCTGCAAACCTGGGTGCGGCCCTTCGCCGGAGCAATGTCACACACGTGCCTTGTATGGCTCTCGTGTTGAGTCTGGTTGTCCAGCAATTTTTAGCCCACTATCCCGGACTAGATGGCCTTCTGCAGAGTGAACGGTCGCTGTGTGCTCACTTCCGCCGTTCGCATCCCGCAGCTCAGCGACTTACATCTCTACAGAAGTCGTTGGGCCTGCCACTTCACCGGCTAAAATGCGATGTGCCAACACGGTGGAATTCAACTCTGCACATGTTGCAGCGACTGTGGCAGCACCGACAAGCCTTGGTGCAATACGTTCTGATGTATAGCCTGGGCCAAAGAGATCCAGAGGTGGGGCAAATCACGCTGGAGGAGTGGTCTCAGATCAGGGAGCTATGCACCCTTCTGCACAGTTTTGAAATGGCGACGAAGATGTTTAGTGCTGACGATGCCATTATCAGCATGACTATTCCGGTGATTTACATGCTGGAGCACATGTTAAACAGAATTCGGAGTCAGGTGGTGGGACAAGAGGAGGTGGAGGAAGTAGAGGAGGAGGAGTTGTATGCGGAAGGGCTAACATCTGCAAGTCCAGATGGTCTGCAGCACCAAGGCGGCAGGCATAGGAGGGTGGGGGAGAGGGATTAACCAGGGCGCATGGTAGCAGCCAAACTAGTGAGGAAGGTGCAGGAGCCCAGGAAGAAGTGGAGGACGAACTGGCGATGGGCATGGAAGACTCATCAGATGAAGGAGACCTTGATCACATTTGTGATGTGCGAGGTTGGGGGGAGAGGGCAGAGGAAGGAAGCATGATTCTTACCTCGCCGCCAACACAACAGGGACTTGGTGCTCCTGGATGCGCAAGACACATGAGTGCCTTCTTGCTGCACTACCTGCAACATGACCCTCAAATTGTCAGAATTCGAAATAATCCTGACTACTGGTTAGCCACACTCTTAGTTCCCCGGTACAATAGTAAATTTGCCAAAATAATTCCTGCCATAGAAAGGGATTCACACATGTAGGAATATCAGCAGAGACTGTTGCAGAATCTTACATGTGCTTTTCCACAAAAACCAGTGGTGCACGTAGTGAATCTCACAGTTCTAACTTACCAACAGTAGGACTGTGGAGTCTTCAGAACTCAAACCGTAACAGAAACACAGTATCTGCTGGTAACAGCAATTTTGCGGAATCCTTTCACCACTTTTTTAGCCCATCCTTTGTAAGTCCACAGGAGACAAGAAGTCAGACACATAGTCAATGCCTAGAGACGATGGTACAGGAGTATCTCCAAGTGAAAATCGAAGCCATGACTGTGTCACTGGACCCTTGCTCTTTTTGGGCTGAAAATCTGGATAAATGGCCAGAGCTCGCCACTCACGCCTTGGAGATCTTGTCATGCCCCGCAGCCAGCGTTCTCTCTGAACGTGTGTTCAGCACTGCTGGTGGTGTGCTGACAGATAAGCGCACGCGGCTGTCCACTGACAATGTAGACAGACTCACATTCATAAAGATGAACAACTCATGAATCCGCAAGGACTTTTCTACCCCTGTGTCATCCTGGGGAGAGTAAAAGCTTGAGGATTTGTTAAAATCACCTCACCAACCGTTTTAAGCAACTCTGGGGCAATTGATGCCTCTTAAGTGGTGTGTGTGCCCCAAATTTTTTTAAAAAACGGAGACTCTTTTTGGAGTCCCCTTGCTGTGTTTTGCGTGATGTTGGCATTGTCAATTACAGGTGGGTTGGGTCTCCCCCCCCCCTTTTAACCGTAAGAAACTACATACACTAAGGCTTGGGGTAACACAGATGGTTGAGTCTGAAGAGCTGTTTACTCAGAGGTCTGCTCCAAAGCTTCAGTGTCTGCTAGTCAGCACAGTAACCCAGCTTCGCTGCACCGCCTGTGTATCTAATAATGATTTTTAACTGCATCTAGCCTAGGCAGACTGTGGTGACCCCCAACCAAACCCAGACGCTCAGCCCCCTACCGCCCCCCTTTCATTGACAATACAATCATGTAACTCTTACAACTGGATGGGTGATGATCGGTCACAGCTTAATTAACTGTTAATACTCATTACATTAGAAAGGCATTTTATTTCTAAAATAATTCAGCTTGTTGCAGCATGTCCTGTGTCTCCAGTCTTCACAACGGCAAGTTGGCCAACAAGTGCAACTCTCCAACATGTCCTTTCTATTTCCAGGCCACGGAGGATCCTGCGTACAAGTATGCAGGACTCTGACCCCCATCCATCACTCTTAACGCTTGTTCCACTCCGTCCTGGAGTCCGGACAGGAATATGTCCAGTCCAATATCCATTAAGTGAACACAGTCTGGCCGTATGAGGCCTGCTTTATCTCCTTCCAGTTGTCCGCCTCTGTCTCTTCTAAATTTTGGCATCCAAATATTTATTAGCCGCCTTGTCCGTTCGATGGCCGTGATGTCTCGGGCACCTTGCCATACCGCGCTCGGCACAATCTTTGACTATTTTTGTGAAAAATTCTCTGAAGCGCTCAGTGTCTAATTTAATTATTGCCATTAGTTATGTGCTCTTGTGATAACCTAGGTCGTTTCCCCCGGCCTGTATAACTAAGATGACCGGACCTCTTGCCTCTCTCCCTACCTTAATTACCTCCATTAGTACCTGTGGCCATTGCAGGTCTCTAATACCTCTCCAGTTGAAATATGTGTTATGAAACTCTAATTTCCTCCCGCCTGGGCGGACTTTCGCCCTTTTTTCTGCCCAATATATATACGAGTGGCCTATCACCCACACTGTTGGCTTAGCGTCACCTGTAAAAGAAACAAACCATGTTAGGATAACAAGTCCGGTCTTATGTATGTTGCCAAACACGTGGATCGCCATCTCCCTATCCTCTGAACTTCCGTTTGTGACAGTCCTGCTCTTGCTGCTTCCATGGCCGCGCCTATGCGGAATGAGTGTGTCCCATAATCTTTGGGGTGGTTCCCTGCCGATGTTATGCATTTATTAAATATAGTTTGGAACTGGTACCTTGATAATGGCGTTCCATCAATGTGTGATAGGAAGAAATTGCTTTGTGATCTGATGGTTATATATGTTTTTACTATTGTTACCCAACTCAGCGTACCATTTGTGGGTTGTAGAAGTACCCAAGTGCCCCGGCCCGCTGGAACCGTTTTCGATTTGCGTATGCATAGATGTATTGCATTATTGGCTATGACTACGTCCTGGTGTAACAAGCCTCCACTGGTGTTAATTTTGAATTGAGGGACTAATTCTCTTATGCATAGCGCCCCGAAGAAGGCGATCGCAAATACAATAGACAGTAGTGTAGCTTCGAATTGTGAGTATCATGTTAATGGTGTTAGGGATATGATGTGAGAAATCAGTTTTAGTGACACATGACAGGACGTCTACACTCCTGACTTGGCTGACCCCTTTTCCATCCTTTTATGGATTGTCTGATAATGAATCTCTTTGTCACATGTCCCCAATTCAGTAGTTGGAAGTGAAATGCTACTCCGGTCAGCCACCGCTGCGCTGACGCCCCTGATATGCCCCTCATCATTAGCTGGTGGAGAAATTCTTTGGTGACTTGTAATCTGGCTTGTTCACATTGGTCAACAACCCGTCTGCCTGCTACTAGTCGTGTCCACTGTTCCCATGCCTTACCGTATGCTTGCTACATCGACGGGGCAACTGACGCTCTGATTAATGGCATCAACTATTCGCCACTAGATCCCATAGGGAGGGTGGGCAACTGTTGCTGATGGGTGGGCGTTGGGGATGAGCTCTGTGAAAATCTGCCAATTGAATTGTGATAAAGCGTTAGCAGCAGCGTTAGACCCCTCAGCATCGTGGCTAGCGCGGACCCATACATTGTGTTTTAGGCACAGGACTGCTAGCAGGCGTAGTAGGCCTAGCACTGGGAGAGACGATGATGCCATATTATTAATGAAGTGCGCTAGGCTGGTGTTTTTTGTTATGACGAGTATATTTTTGTTAGCCAGGCGTGCTCCCCATATTTCTATTGCTACCACTATTGGAAACAGTTCCAGGACTGTCTGTTGTTTTGTCAGCACTTGTTCTGCCCAATACGGAGGCCATAAGCTTGTGCACCATTGGTTATTTAGTATCGCTGCATATCCGCCTGATTCTGCCGCCCCGGTGAATAATCTTAGTTGAATGTTGGACTGTACTGCTGACATAAATAACGTGTGACCGTTGAATGATTATAAGAAGGTTTTCCACACCTCTAAGTCCGCCGGTAACTGCCTGCTGATTCTGATTGTATGACTCGGTTTAGATGCTCCTTTTGTTGCGGGTGATAAATGAAGAGAAAAAACCCTTCCGACTGGCATCACCCGGCTAGCAAACACGAGGAGACCTAGTAATACTTGCATCTGCTGTAGTGTTACTTTCCATACTGCGCAAAAAACCTAGATAAGGTGTAATGTTTTGGTATTTTTTCCCATGGGAGGCGGAACAACCTTGCTGTGGTGTCGATTTCGATGCCTAAGAACGATTTTTTTTAGTTGTGGGGCCTATGTTTTTGGTTGGGCATAATGGGACTCCAAACCGACGGGAGATGTTTGTGAATTCGTTGAGTAAGGGGCAGCGAAAGTGGATGACCAATCGCCACATGGCAGAAAAAGAAAGGAAAAAATCAGCTCACCCACCTAGAAGATCAACAGCACGGAGCCAGGAGTGCTACCAGACGAACATGAGGAACCAGGAAGATCCAGCTGAACAAATCCACTTTTTATTGGGTCATACAAAAAATATTTTAAAAGTCCACCTTGGAGAAGAACAGCAAACGCGTTTCGAACTAAAGGTTCTTAATCATTGCATAGCAAAAAAACAGCAAGGAAGTGGTATTTATATGTCATGTCCTGCTATGCACCTGTTCAAGGCTGAGTTAATCAGAAATTTAAACACACATACCATGTTAAAATCGTATAGCATAGAAACAATGCATATAAATGTAAATAATCCAAAAGAAAAAGAAAAGAAGAAAAAAGGAACATATATATAATAATAATCTATAAATGATCATTCATAATGATACATCAAATCATGTCTGATGTTTAAACCCGCTGGTACACGTGTATTTAAAGTATAAATCCATCAACTTTCTCTATTAAGGAGCTTTCTCCTATAATCATCCACCAAATCTCCACCAATCGCCACGGCCCACGGAGGGGACACCACAGTCAGTGAATCCTTCCTTATTTAGTATAGAGTCTACCAATACTTTGGGCGTATTAGCCCAGCTGCGAAGCAAGCTGCACCGCCTGTGTATCTAATAATAATTTTTAACTACATCTAGACTAGGCAGACTTTGGGGACCCCCAACAAAACCCAGACGCTCTGCATCAAACCCAGCCAAACATTTGATAGTATTGCTAGTAGCAGAGTCGCATGGGCTCTAAACCTTGCATAGCCTGTGCATTTTTTCAGATCGATAATTATGACCCAACTCGTGTTATCTGTAACATTTGTCACCAAAAGCTAAGTAGAGGCCAAAAAATCCATAGTTTGAGTACTTCATGCATGAACCGTCACACGGATATGAAGCATAAGTTGCAGTGCGAAGCTCACTGTGCTACAATGCAGCCTAGCGGGCCGGGACAAACACCATCTGCCCCACCTGTGTCATTCTGAGGAGACTAAAAGCTTGAGGATTTTGGAAAATCACCTCACCAACCATTTTAAGCAACTCTGGGACAATTGATGCCACTTAAGTGGTGTCTGTGACACAATTTTGGGAAAAAATGGAGACTCTTTTTGGAGTCCCCTTGCTGTGTTTTACATGACGTTGCCATCGTCAATTCCAGGTGGGTCGGGTCTCTCTCCCCCCTTTTAACCGTAAGAAACTACATACACTATGGCTTGGGGTAACACAGATGGTTGAGTCTGAAGAGCAGCTTACTCACACTACAGCCTGGGAATCAGAGGTCTGCTCCAAAGCTTCAGTGTCTGCTAGTCAGCGGAGTAGCCACCGCCTGTAGATCTAATTACAATTTTTTTTTTCAAATTCAAGTTTTTTTTTATTTTTGTGTTGAAAAAGTACAAGAAAATACAATATACATAGTAAAAGGGGTAGTATAACTATAAATCTATGCATAACGACATTACATTGGGGGGTACAGGGAGGGTTTTCCATCAATATCCAGATCAAGCATGTATTTTTCCATATGAAAGATAGAGAGAGAGGGAGCGGACCACGGCAGACGACCAATCAATAAAGTGCGATTATGATCATTGTTGTGCCGACATCACGGATAATTTTAGTTGGGGGCTAGATAGTAGGCGTCAGAGTTTTGCAAATCAATCCAATCCCTCCAAATCACACAGTATCTATCAACATCAGCCGGTGAGATGGCAATCAAATGCTCCATCCTATTAAGGAGGGAGATCTCCGCAAACCATTCCTCCACAGTGGGTGGGTCTCTGCTTTTCCAGTGTCGTGGAATGACATTCCTAGCCGCCTGTATTAGGTAGCCTATTGATGACCTTTTATAACTACGTTTATTTATTGGTAACATTGATAAAAGGAGGGCTTCTAGCGTATTAGGGATAGTCAAACCAGTTATTTTCTCAATCATGGGAACCACCTTTGCCCAAAATGCATTTATTATAGGGCATGCCCACCATATGTGTGACATTGTCCCTTTCCCCTCCCCACATCTCCAACATCTATCTGAGACCACTGGATACCATCTATGAAGGACTGCTGGTACCCGGTACCATCTAGAGATAATTTTGAAGGAGGTTTCCTGAGCTTTGGACCCTATTGAGGTTTTATGTGTTAGGAAGAAACATTTATCCCATTGTGAGTCAGAGAAGGACTTCCCCAGTTCCCTTTCCCATGCACCGCAGAATCCTGGCCTATTGTCAGTTACCTGGGCAATGAGGAGATTTTACAGTAGGGAGATGGAGTGTGTAGGGGGTGACAATGATAGGCTCAATTTTTCAAAGTTTGTGAGATCTCTATGAAGATGTGTGCGCTTCTTCACAGTTGAATAGAAGTGTTGTAACTGGCTATATTCAAAATTAGCCTTCGGGGAAGTGGCTCTTCCCTGTAACAAGTCATTGAGGGGGAGCAGCGAAGTATTGGAGATGACATGAGGAAATAATATCGGATGGGATTTATTTGAACCGAGAAATCTATTTGCAGATAGTCCTGGTGGGAAATCTGGATTATCTGCAATCGGGAGCAAGGGGCCCTGGAGGTCGATTGAGGATAAGCTTTTTTTTGGGATCTCAAAGCCAAAGAAGTGGCATAAGTACTATATGACATGAGGCCAAGAGAGGGGACAATTAAATGGGCGCACCATGGGAGAGTGGTAAGAGCTTTAGGACATGGATTGAGCTATTTTGACCCTCAATTTCCCCTCCGAATGATGGAAGAAGTCCAGGATTCTAGCGTGTACTGCTGCCATGTAATACCTTCTACAATCCGGAAGGCTAAGGCCCCCCTTTTGTTTGTGTCTGATCAGAACATCCCCCCGAATGCGTGGACGCCCACTTGCCCAGATAAATCTGCAAAAGCTACTGCGTAGTCTTTTCCAAAAATTTGAGGGAATTACCACGGGAATGGTTTGGAAGAGGTGTAAGAGTTTAGGTAGCACGTTCATTTTTAGTATATTTAATCTGCCGAACCAGGAAAAATCCTTCACCGGCCAAGAAGTAAGATCTCTATGGAGTTGTTCAATAAAGGGCCCAAAATGAAGATAAAATAGATGGGAGAGGTCTCTATGAATACGAATTCCTAAATATTTGATACCCTGTGAGGGCCAGGCAAAGGGAAAGTTGGACTGGATGGAATCCTGTATGGATTTCGGGAGAGAGACATCGAGGGCCTCAGACTTCGCTGCATTAAAATTTGACCATGTACCAAAGTGATCTAATTCAGCCATAACAGCAGTGATGGATATATGTGGTTGAGTGATATATACTAGGACATCATCAGCAAATGCAGAGCACTTGTACTCTATGCCTCCCACATCAATCCCCCTAATATTGGAGTTATCGTGAATTGATGAGAGCAGGTGCTCCATCACTAGGATGTATAAGAGAGGGGACAGAGGACATCCCTGCCTTGTCCCATTGGTGATTATGAAAGGTGATGATAATGTTCCATTTATCTTCAGCCTAGCTGACGGATTGCGATACAGGGCCATGATTTTGGCTATAAAAGGGTCCCCTACCCCAAGCTTTTTAAGAGAATAATATATGGCGTGCCAGGAGACTCTATGGAATGCTTTCTCAGCATCCAACAAGAGTATCTAATTACATATTTTTAACTGCATCTAGCCCAGGCAATACTTTGGGCCTAGTAGCAGTGTCTGCTAGTCAGCGGATTAACCCAGCTGTTAAGCAAGCTACACCACCTGTAGTTTGGACACTTAATTTTTTCAAAGTAAATGGTTCGGGTCCCCGGGACACTCAGTGAAGAGCATCGGGGAGGCACCCCAAGGCACAGGGGCTGGGACTGGCGGTAGGACGCCTTGCGGTGGACCGCCAAGCTCGATCCTTATAAAAGCTTTTTAACTGCAGCAGCTTTAGTGGACGCTACTGGAGCTGGAATTACCGCGGCTGCTGGCATGAGACTTGCCCTCCAATACATCCTTGTAAAAGGATTTAAAGTGTACTCATTCAAACTAGAGAGACAATTTAAATTAAAAAGATTAGACCTGCCTCCACCGCAGGGGGGCTCGCTCGACCCACCAGCGGACAGGCACCAGTATTGGGAGAGGGGGGCTGGCCGTCAGGGTCCACCGCGGCTCTGGCACAAACCCGGCGACACGGAGGTCGCACGGGCAGGAACGGACTTGCCGTGTCAGCTTCGCACTTTTTTGGTTTTAGAAGGGCATGACATGCCTATATCTGTGTCTCCCCCTCCTTTTACTCCTCCACCTCTTTTCTTTTCGCATGACTATATGTACTTGTCACTTTTCCATGTGTTAGTTGTGTCTTCTGAGCAGTTTGTCAGCTTTTGGACACCTTTGAAGTGTTTTCTATGTGTTTTCTATGTGTTTCTATGTGTTTTGTTTGCCTGTCATTGGTTTTAATGGTGTTCGAAGGTGTTCGACGAACAGTTCGAAGAACAGTTCGGCGAACATACGGGTGTTCGACGAACCGAACCGAACTCGAACACTACGGGGGTGGCTCAACACTAATGATCACTGCAGCACAGTTAACAATGACAAGCGAGGAGCACTGTATTGGTGGTGGTAGAGCAGGAGGTTATTTAACAGGTACTATATTTCATATAATTTCATTATCTTATAAAAAATTAAATCTGGGACAAGCCAACTAAAGGGCTTGTCCACTACTGGGACAACCCCTTCTCAATGAACATGTTTCCCCATATAAAATAACAGCCTGTACTCACCTCTAGTGTCAGTTCTGTTCCAGCAACGTCGGCGCATGGGGGTCGTGTCCCATTATGTCAAATGATCTCTACAGCCAATCAGCGGCCGCTTTACACCCATTTTGTTCGGTTGAAACTGACACCCAGAAGAAGTGAGAACTGCGGCTTTCTCTGACTTCCTCTGGATGTCATCTTCATCCGAAACCATAGGAGACCAGTTGCAGGAACAGGACACATATTGATTAAGAAGGGGTTGTGTAGTACTCGGACAACCCCTTTTTAATCAATATGTTTCCCCCACATAAATTGCTATTAGGTTTTAGAAGGGGTTGTCCGAGTAGTGGACAAATTTAAATTAATACCATACTTGCCAGCTCTAATGAAATGCACAAGAGACTCCCAGTAAAAGTGGAGATCTCAGTGCCTAGGGCAGTACTAACTAGAAATATAGCCCTGTCCCCAGTTGCTGGCACTTGAGAATTGAGCCGTATCATGCATCACCCGGAAAGGAGAAGTGGCTGGACATGTGGGACTCTCTCCATTCATTTCTATGGGAATTCCGAAAACTTCCATTAGAATTATTTTCATTCCGAAAATTTACATTAGAATTTTTTTATCAATTATAATATACTTTCATATACACTATAAAAAAAAGTATGCACCCCCTCCACATCCCACCTACAGGAACTTTGCTGACCTCTCATCCTACATCCCTAGACATTAATATGGAGTTGGCTCCTCTGCAAATATAACAGCTCCTTCTCTGATGGAATGATTTCTACAAGATTTTGGATCTAAGGGGTAACATTTCTGCTTATGGAGAGTGATATGTTTGGCTTGCCAGTGTAAGGCGGCTTATAAGCCATGCAATCTTCCTTTGGGAAATTATTCTAACTCATATGGTAAGACTCATTAAAGGGTCAATATTGATTTTTAGGAATGCTACTTCTTGTAGGTGGCACTAGAAGTCCACTTCCTCTCCGAGGAGGAAATTTTCCTAAAAGATTTAGGAGGCATCTACGGGAATTTTTGGACCTTCATCCAGAAGAGAATTTGTGAGGGCAGACCCTGATGTTGGGGAGAGGCCGAGCTCACAATCTACATTGTAGGTGCTGGATGGAGTTGAGGTCGGGACTCTGCATGGTCGGTAATGTCCTTTCATCCAAACTCCCCCCTTCATGTCTGTATGGTCCTTGTGCACCGGACACAGTCATGGGGAACAGAAAAGATCCTTCCCCAAACTGTTACCACAAACCTCCAGCTACAATTGTGCATAATGTCTTGTGCTGAAGTATTGAGACTTTCCTTCACTACACTTAAGAGGCCAAGATCGACCCCTGAAAAACAAGTCCAGAGCATTATTCTAATCCACCATCTGTACAGTGGACACAATTCAGTCAAGGGGTAACGTTCTCCTGTCATACACCAAACCCTGACTTCTCCATCAGACGCAGATAGAGAAATGCGATCCGTCTCTGCACAGAACACGTCTCCTCCAGAGTCCAGTGGTGGTGGCTTTGCACGACTTTACCCGACGCTCGGCATTGTGCTTGGTGATGTACGGCTGCATGCAGCTGCTTGGCCATGGAAACTTAAGAGCACATCAGCGGTACAATTTTTGTACTCACCTGATTACATTGACATATATGTAAATTCAAAAATCATCAACTGACTACTGTGTACCTGCATGGTTTTATGGGGCTTAAAATGTTTTTAGATTCTACTAAATATTCATTATCCCTGGTCTATATGCATATTAAAGAAGGGAAGGAGTAATATGTACTCCATTCTCATTTGTGAGGTCCATTTAAAATGTGTTTTGATCACACAAAAGAAATCATTACTAATCTTATTGACAATCAAGTTTACAAGACAATGATCCAAGAGGACCTGTGCTAAAACACGGCTGATGAAGAGACAAATCTTTGGGGAAAAAAAGGGCATTTCTGTGGCATTTTTGTGATGTAAACTTTACAGCAATTAAATAAAATAAAAGGTTAAAAATAATGAAAGGAAGGTAAAAAAAAATAATGATAAAATGAAAAGAAAAAAAAATCTTGCTAAAAAAATAAATAAAAGTGGTGTGGAATTGTTCTGACAATCAGAATTCCTCTGTCTTTGGCAGACTTATCTATGTGCCATGATTATGTTTGTTTTGTTGTAGGCAAATGCAATAGTGACTGGGGAAATAATAATAATAAAAAAAAAGAATTCTAATTAAAACCGAAGAAAGATGTTTAATTCGTCTTTGTTGCAAAAAAACAATAGATGGCTACAGAGGAGAATAACATTTCTATGCAACCGAATTCTTCTACATCAGGCATAAAACAATGAGTGGTTATAGAAACGGAAGGGATTTTGCCATGTCAATTATATAATTTTTCTCGTCATAAAAAAAAATTATTCGCAGTGCACTTCATAGTGTCATAAAAGAAAACTGAAAAATAATCCAGCTGTAAAAGCTTGGACATATAATACAGAACACAATCTCTGTCTATTGCAATACGACTCCTTTTCGAGATTTTCCTTTACAATGCTGTACAATGTCATTATGAATTTGTTGGATAAAAAGACAAACAAACAAAAAAAAAACCTTGTATTTTGTTTGTCAAGGTTGCTAAAATCAAGCACTGTAAAAAGTAACAGATAGGGTCAGCTACAGAGAAAGAAAAAGGAGAAGTGAGGAAGAGGAGGAGAGAACAGGGAATGTGCATTTCTCAGGAGTCTGGGAAACTGTGTGACTAACTGATAGCTCTGGAGCTGATATTCGGCTTCTTTAAAGGTATCATCCAGGGTAAAGATATTAAAATCGTTAGGGCAGGTCATCAATATCAAATTGATTGGGGTCCAACATTTGACACAACCACCAATCATCTGTTACATGTCCCACAGTTGCGGAACCAGGGCCAACAGTTCAGTTCTGATTCACTTCAATAGGAGCTGAGCTGCAGTATCCATGATTGGCCACTGCACAGAGTACGGAGATGTGGTGTTCTAGATTTGTACACTGTGTACCTCTAACCCTGATGAGACCTGGTAACAGCTGATCAATGGGAATGCCAGTTGTTAGACTCCATCAGTCTGACAGTAGGACCAAAGCTTTCCATATACAGTCATGGCCAAAAGTTTTGAGAATGACACCAAAATTATATTTTCACATGATCTGCTGGCCTCTGGTTTTTATTAGTGTTTGTCTGATGTTTATATCACATACAGAAATATAATTGCAATCATATTATGAGTACCAATAGGTTATATTGACAGTTAGAATGAGTTAATGCAGCAAGTCAATATTTGCAGTGTTGCCCCTTCTTCTTCAAGACCTCTGTAATTCTCCCTGGCATGCTCTCAATCAACTTTTGGACCAAATCCTGACTGATAGCAGTCCATTCTTGCATAATCAATGCTTGCATTTTGCCAGAATTTGTTGGTTTTTGTTTGTCCACCCGTCTCTTGATGATTGACCACAAGTTCTCAATGGGATTAAGATTTGGGGAGTTTCCAGGCCATGGACCCAAAATCTCTATGTTTTGTTCCATGAGCCATTTAGTTATCACCTTTGCTTTATGGCAAGGTGCTCCATCATGCTGGAAAAGGCATTGTTGGGCGCCAAACTGCTCTTGGACGGTTGGGAGAAGTTGCTCTTGGAGGACATTCTGGTACCATTCTTTATTCATGGCTGTGTTTTTAGGCAAGACTGTGAGTGGGCTGATTCCCTTGGCTGAGAAGCAACCCCACACATGAATGGTTTCAGGATGCTTTACAGTTGGCATGAGACAAGACTGGTGGTAGCGCTCACCTCTTCTTCTCCGAATAAGCTGTTTTCCAGATGTCCCAAACAATCGAAAAGGGGATTCATCAGAGAAAATGACTTTGCCCCAGTCCTCAGCAGTCCACTCCCTGTACCTTTTTCAGAATATCAGTCGGTCCCTGATGTTTTTTCTGGAGAGAAGTGGCTTCTTTGCTGCCCTCCTTGAAACCAGCCCTTGCTCAAAGAGTCTCCGCCTCACAGTGCGTGCAGAAGCACTCACACCAGCCTGCTGCCATTCCTGAGCAAGCTCGGCACTGCTGGTAGTCCGATCCCGCAGCTAAAACAGTTTTAAGATACGGTCCTGGCGCTTGCTGGTCTTTCTTGGGCGCCCTGGAGCCTTTTTGACAACAATGGAAGCTCTCTCCTTGAAGTTCTTGATGATGCGATAGATTGTTGACTGAGGTGCAATCTTTGTAGCTGCGATACTCTTCCCTGTTAGGCCATTTTTGTGCAGTGCAATGATGGCTGCACGTGTTTCTTTAGAGATAACCATGGTTAACTGAAAAGAAACAATGATACCAAGAACCAGCCTCCTTTTAAAGTGTCCAGTGATGTCATTCTTACTTAATCATGACATATTGATCGCCAGCCCTGTCCTCATCAACACCCACACCTGTGTTAATGGATCAATCACTAAAACGATGTTAGCTGCTCCTTTTAAGGCAGGACTACAATGATGTTGAAATGTGTTTTGGGGGTTACAGTTCATTTTCTGGGCAAATATTGACTTTGCAAGTACAGTAATTGCTGTTAAGCTGATCACTCTTTGACATTCAGGAGTATATGCAAATTGCCATTACAAAAAATGAAGCAGTAAACTTTGGAAAAATTACTATTTGTCTCATTCTCAATACTTTTGGCCATGACTGTACATTGTGTAACTGATGCCCAAATGATCATTCAGCCAACAGCTGTCTCATCCGATATCCCCCTACTCAAGAATGTTCAGTTTGCCAAATAACGCTGTGTTCTCGAGAGAGCCGCTGCTGGACTCCTTCATCAGTGGCTTAGGTCTCCACCTAATAAAACGATGGGCTATTGGAAATTCTGGGCTGTCTTGAGTATTCTGGGCTCCGCTTCTTTCCCCCGGGGCCATTGCCTTCTGTTGTGCTCAACATCAGGTTTTGCAAGTTGCTTAAAGAGCTTCAATGACGTAATTTACCTAGGCTGTTATATGGGCCACTGAGACACACACCTGTGTCTTAGGAGGGGTTCACATAATTTCCGTCCGTGTATGCCTATTGGAGGCGGGCCACAAGACTCTGTCAACAACATCTTGCGGCCCACCTCCAATAGGCAAATACATCCAAAAATTATGTCCGACAGAGCACATGGTGACTCCATCTGCATCATTATAGTCAATGGCCACTGAACGTTGGTGCAAATGCTATGTGAACCCTGCTTTAGGATTAAAACATAGGTGTTTAGTTTGTCTTGTGTGCTCCATCATCAGCTCCAATTGTGGATTCACCTTACTGCTTTGATTGTCAACTCTCTGCTATCCACGTCTTAAATGTATCCCTCGGTTGTAGTAAGCTAATATACCATTGTTGGATCTTTTCCAACATCATCAGTCAGTGGAGAGTCATGAGGCTTCAATATATTTTAGATGGTTGGCCGATCACCTCCAAATTTTATCCAATGTTTGTGGGAACTTTTAGACTAAGATATTGGTGACTTAAGGATAAGTCATCAATATTTTAGTCCTGTAGAATACCTTCAATTAATAATAACTTCCTGAGCAAGAAGCAAAAATAGTTTATTAGTTTACTTACAGGACTCATTGTAATGTGGAAGAATAGGTCATGTCAGCATACCCCTTTTTTTGGCCAACAGTTACAGGGACATTTAGCCTTGCCTTCTAACATTTTTATCAAAATTTGCGAGAAATATTTAAATCCCATCCTAATCTGCATGAGAATTTGGGTAAAATATCACAGGAATGTCCATTATTGGATATTTATTTTTATTGTTGTAGAAAAGAACAGAGCAGTACTAATAAACCCTCAGGACAGTTTTCATCATCTGCCTAAAAATGTCCTCTCTGCCCTTGTGTAAATTCATTTTAGTTTTTCGTTTTACATTTTATTATTTATGCAAGTTTAGGCATCCAATTTCCAATTGTTCCTCTGAATGTTTTATTTTATTCTAAACTGAGATAATAAGACTATGATTATAGTCGCTCATGGTGTGTGGTCTGGTAAATGAGTCAAAAATGTCATGCATCGGCGCCTCCAGTTCAAATTAAAATGTTTAATAAGAGCTGAAGGTAGTCAACAGTGAGGAAGGCAAAGTTATTCCAGTTTATTGCTAAAATTTAAGGGTAGAAAGGGAAATTAATGGACCAGCCGAAAAGTGTTACTGAAAATGAAAAACCCATTCAGTCATCAATAAACAATCAAAGTTTGGTTCTGGAGATATAAAATAGTTAAAAAATATCGTGGTCAAAAATCAAGAACCATTGGGCTCTTGGCCTTATAGACCACGTGCTTGGTGGCCTGAAGAAGAAGCCCAACCATGGTCACTCGTTTCCTTTCATTTTGCTATGAGGTCACGGGTGGTGGTGGACTTCCTTCTCTAGAACAACTACATTTCTTACAAACAAAATAGGTAGGGAATTGGATATGGTCATAAAAGTGGACAAAACAAGCACCATGCTCTTATGCTAAGTGGCAAAATAAGGCACCACAAAGGTGGAGGACCCCTTTTAATCTTGGCTATATAGTTCTTTCTATTCAAAATCATTGGCATAAATAGTAATAATATAGAGAATCTATCATCAAGACTTGGACTTGGAAACTACTAACAATTTTTTATATTTTTTATCATTGATTTTTATATTCTTTCTGACATCATGTGAAAAAGAACATTGGAGGCCTGTATACAATGAGAGAGTATTCGCTGAGCATGCACCGGATGCGACTTGTGATGATATACCCAATGTGGGAGATGTCAATCAAGCCAGGAGCAGGACCGCCCAGTCTTTCTTCTCTACCCCCTTCACTGCATACAGGCATTGGAAGACAGTTTATTAGCTTTTTTTTCTACATGATACCTCAAACTGCTAGAAAGAAATGCTGTTTCAGGTATAATGTGTATAATCTGCCCTGCTGATGGAGTTCCAGGACACAATGTATTCATAAATGGAATTTATGAAACAGTTACAAGTCAATGCGTTTAGAATGTCTTCTTCAGGACATAACCTAATTAGGACTTGACTTGTAACCATTTAATAAATTCCATTTATGAATACATCGTGTCGTGGAATTCCATCAGCAGCGCAGGTTATACACATTATACCTGGAACAGCATTTCCTTCAGTCTGATGACCCGTGTCCTGCAGCAGCTGACCCATGCTATTGAATGGTTGCAAACGTGCAAAGATATCAGGTGAGCGTATACTCTCTCATCCCTGTTTTTCATGTTTATTAGTTAAGACCCTATTTGTTCTTGTTTTGCTCCCCAGTGTTTCCACTGCAAACTACCAAAAAGAGCAGTTCTAGTCATTGGGATCCGTCTACCATCTGAAGATAACAGGCTGGCAGTGGTTTGGTTGCCCAATTCCTGATGACATTATCCTATTAACATTCCTTAGTCACTGAAAAAGGTAAAGTAAAACAAAAAGGGTTTCTAGTTTAGTAGCAGCAGACAAGGCTGTTAAAAGTTACTTTGCTAACTTAGTTTTTTTTAATTCATTTTTTTATTTTACCTCTGGCTCTGCACTGAAGAGATGCAAATGCCCAAAAACATGTATCAGGGATTAGATGGTTTATATTAAAAATTGAGGAGATCTATTTTTATGCTTGAGGAAGTTTCCTGAGTTTGGAATCGAAACGCGTTGCAGTCTTGTCCCAATAAAGCAGCAAGTCCTACATATTCACCCTGCTCATGATGATTTTAATCTTCCGGACAAAAACCACACTCGGACGCCCATTTCACTTGGTGTTAATTGCACCTACAGTATATATCTGATTACTTGCCTAACCTCTTGATGTGAAACTGGGATTCCCTCTGCAAGACCGATGGGTGGACGAGGAGATCAATACCTGCATCAATTATGGTGTTGTACCCACAGTGCAACTCCAACAGGTGAGAAGACATCCCCTCCATTTATTTTGTTCTTATATATTAGGGAGCGGACTTTCCTCTCTTTTCACATTTCCTATTTTTCTATTTTTACTCCTATAAGTTCAACCTGTAATTGCTGTATATTCTTATCAGTCAGTTGGACTACCAATGACTATTAACAAAAAGTGTCATCCATGACCTTACTAAGGGGTAACATTTCTCCTTTTCCAGAAAAGCATTGCATGGCCTAAAGGTCTCCTTACACTGGCATGTCAGGCATGTCACTCTCCACAAGAAGAAGCATTCATGCAACATGTATGCAAATTGAAATGGTGGTTTGGCTTTTATCCTAAGTCTTGTGGCAAGGCTCATTAAAGGGTCAATATTAACTTTTAGGATTTCTGCTTCCATTAGGTTGAAGCTTTAGGGTATGTGCACACATTGTGCAATGTGTGCACATACTTTAAAGCTCCAGGACCTGAGTTAAATTTTCACCTCTGTGTCCCCTTTAGCTGCACCACTTCCTTCTGTAAAAGCAGGTCAAGATGATAATTAAGGACACATTGCATTGCATTTTTCCTGCATTTATTTTTACACGTTAAAATCCAGCATTTAAGCATGAGATTTTTTCTGCTTATTTTTACCTTGCAGATTTTAAGCTGTTTCACATCCACAACATGTCAATTCTTTCAGAGTTTTTGCAGCAAATTTTTCCCATTCTAATGAAAGGGAAAAAGGGCAACATAAAAAAGCATAAAAAAGGCATGCAAAAACAAGGCAAAAACGCAATTTTTTTCCTACCAAGAGTCACATTTTTGATGCAGAAATGTCTGTGACAAATTCTTAACTTGTACATACTGTATACCCTAAGGTGTCCAATGTTCTTTCTGCCACTTTCATGCACTGTTGCCCAGTTGGGGTGCAGAAGCTTCAGGTTCCTCCCGGGAGACCACATCTAAATCTGCCTCCTATGAGAAGTAGAAGCTCATTTCAGCACAGACTCTTTAAACAGAGGGGAATACATTGTCATTCTTTCTGCCATCTGTTATTTGGAGTTTTTATCTAGATTATTTCATGCAGTTCCCGGGCATGTCCTCCGGAGCTTCTCTGTGTGGTGTGATCTATACTCTTAATCATTGCAGCTCTAATTTCAGACGTTTTTCTCTCCTATATTGGTGTGAAACAACAAAGAACACAACGTGCCTATTAATATCAGCAATCTTTCTTCCCTCCAGTTTTTCTTCATGAACCCAACTCAGAGGACTCTTGGTGCAAGGTAAAATGTAAAGTGTAAAAGTAAATTCCTGTTTGCAAAACTTTTCGCGCCAAAGTACCCTGAACAAAACATTTTATACTTGACTTGTTCCTTTGTACAAAATTCTTTTTAGATTCATTTCTCAATTCATCTTTATAGCAGTCAATGCTAAAAAAAACCTCTGCATAGGCATGGATTTAAAACCTACTGTAGCATGTTAGTTGTATTACCAGTCTGTCTGTCTTTTTTCTTATGATATTCATAAATGGTTTACTGTTATATTTAATTAAAATATATATATTTTTTTAGCCTAAAAACTCAGTTTTTTCTCCTCCTTTTGCTATGTTATTGGGAGTGGCTAAGTTATTGGTTTTTTTTGTAAAAATCTTAGATCCATCTACAGGTATATGGCTAAATTCACATTATAAACAATGTACCTGGTAAATTCGATGCCACTGGTCTTCAGTCTTTTGGAGTCTTTTAGAGGTCTTCTCCTTCTTGCTACTCCAAAACCCTCATCTGGCTGGGAACTCTTTTCCTGCCCCTAGGGTGTGCACATTGACCTAGGCTAGTCTTTTACTTGGCCAAAAAGTGCCCTAGTTAATCTTCCCAAACCAATGTCCAGTCAACCTAGCATACTTAAAGGACCATCCCCAAAACATCATGCCTAAGCAATGAGGTTCTATAGTTTTTGCATGTACGAAAGTGATCTTTGGGTTTTTCCACCCTAAACTTTATTTTTCTTTGCTGCTTATCCTAACCTTCTACTAGTTTTCCATATTGGATGAACTCTTCCTGCTCTGACCTTCTAGCTGACCACCGTAATGATAGACCTTTGTGCGTGGCAACTTATCTGACATTGGCTTACTCTATGGCATCTTACCTGACATTGCTATAAAAGAAAAGACTGGTAACACCGCTCTGGAAGTGGTCATGCTCGAATAAACGACTGTGGACCTAACTTAGTGAAAGTAAAAAAAAAAAACAGTTCTTATTGCAATTAGTATATTTTATTTTGATCCAACAAGGAAAAAAAACTGTTAACATTCAACATTTCGACTGATGGTGTTCTTTGTCAAGGACATCCGTACATGAAGAGATCCAGGGTTCAGATAGTTGATGCTGTTGTGTGAAAGCAAGGACCACAGCTCTCGCATGGCTGCATGATCTACCTGAACCCGACTCTCCTCATGCACAGATGTGATAGTGCTGATCGAGCACTGAAATGCTCAAGTGCTCGGTACTCAAATCAAGGACATTGAACATTAGGACATGCTTGATTTAAGTAACAAGCATAATGGAAGTGAATGTGAAGTTTGAGCATTTATCCACAAATCTCTCTCTCTCTAGTACTTTCCCTTTCTCTCTCTCTAATACTTTCACTCTCTCAGCAATAGTCCTTGACAAAGAACATTGTTGGTCAAAACGTTGGACGTTATCGGTTTTTCTGACATTGAGACCTAAAAAATGTTGTGCTAATGAGCAGATCAATATGCGGAAATCAAAGAGTGAATACCAGGTTTCCAAGGGTTTCTTACTTACTCATCAGTTTAGATGGTTCACCACTTTCAAATAGGCCAATGGTCATTGATCACCTACTGCAGCCAGAAGAGGGACATATGTAGAAAACTTCAGAGGTCCATTTGGTGTCTTCCACCGGTGACCATCATATTATGTACTAAGTGGCAAATTGAAGCTCAGAATCAGAAAAAAAGGAAGCTCCAACTGCTTTAAGATATATTAAGATATTATTCAGCAGAGAATTCAGGACCTAAAAATGATTTGATGATAGAAATTGAGATACACTTTAAGTAATATTTGCCAGTTATCCCCACTCTTTGTGCAATATGAAGACTGTCACACATTATCTACGGTATAATTCAACGATACTGGAAAGAAACTCTCATGCAGAACATGGTTTTATAGAAATATGTAGCCGGACCCATGATTTCTACAATTGTCTGCCGTTCTTGTTAATTGTAGCTTCTCTATAGTCTTCCTTCACAGTAATGATGATGAGGACACAGGTAAGAAAAATCAATCCATTTTCGGTAATCTAACTGATTTCATTTCCACTTAGTAATTAGTACTATTGTAATTTTTTTTTCATAGTGTCATCTCTAGCACCGACCTTTGAGAACCTCATACAATATAATTATAATGATTTCCAAGTATAACTTAAAGCTGCTGGACCCCCAATACAAATCCTGCAAAAGGGCCGCTTCAGCATAATCTATATTGGGGTATATTATCATTGGAAATTAAGATTTTGGAGCACCAGGCATCAGGCCCTCCATGGAATGGCTGCTTCTTATGCTACACTCTTTGAAATTTTTGAATGTGTGAATTGAAAGCGAGACACAAACTTTTTCTCCTCTGCATTATTCTATAGAGCCACTTCAAATATCCACCAGTGAACTACAGGTGCTTCTCACAAAATCAGAATATCATCAAAAAGTTAATTTATTTCAGTACTTCAATACAAAAAGTTAAACTCACATATTATATAGAGTCATTACAAACAGAGTGATCTATTTCAAGTTTTTATTTCTGTTAATGTTGATGATTATGGATTACAGCCAATGAAAAAACAAAAGTCAATATCTCAGTAAATTAGAATAATTAACAAAAAACACCTGCAAAGGTTTCCTACGCGTTTATATAGGTCCCTTAGTCTGTTTCAGTAGACTCCACAATCATGGGGAAGACTGCTGACTAGAGATGAGCGGTGTTCGACTAGAACTGTTCGCCAATCTCAAATTCGAGCTGTTTTGGGCGGTGTTCGAGTTGTTCGACGAACCCGAACGATTTGCAAAAAATTCGGCTGTTCGAGGTCATGTTCGATAACTGTTCGTGCACCAAAAGCGTGTCCTGCATGTCTGGTGCTATTTAGAGCACCAATCATGCAGGGATTGTCTGCCACTCACTGTAATGCCACAGCCATGGTGGTTGTGGCATTACAGTGATTGCCCAAATCGATGGGAACAGTGCCAACAGTGAAACATGAAAAGCCGGCAATTCAGCAGCGGCATACACCGGTACCCGACAATTTAGAACCGAAAGAATAGAGCTTCACACATAGATTAGATAGATATAAACATGTCAGCCACAGATATACGAAGTACAGTGAAGGTGCTGCTTACTGTACTTGTCATTTAGCGTAAAGGATTTATCAAAAAAAATAATACTGTTTTCATGCACCGTCTCTTTAAAAAAGCCGGCCGGCAATTCAGCATCTGTACCCGACAATTTAGAATAGAAGGAATAGAGAATCACACATAGATTAGATAGATAGAAACATGTCAGTCACATATATATGAAGTACAGTGACAGTGTTGATTACTGTACTTGTCATTTAGTGTAAAGGATTTATCAAAAAAAATAATAGTGTTTTCATGCACCGTCTCTTTAAAAAAGCCGGCCGGCAATTCAGCATCTGTACCCGACAATTTATAACAGACAGAATAGAGCTTCACACATAGATTAGATAGATAGAAACATGTCAGTCACATATATATGAAGTACAGTGATAGTGTTGGTTACTGTACTTGTCATTTAGTATTAAAATAAAGGATTTATTATTAAAAAAATTGGCGTGGGGTTCCCCTTAATTTTAGGCTCTAGCGGAGCTTAAGCAGACAGCTGGGGCAGATGTTTGAAGCCTGGGAAGGGGGTAATACCCACGGAGCTTCCCAGGCTACTAATATCAGCCCCCAGCTGAATACATAGCCTTTACTAGCTATTAAAATGGGGGACCCCCCCAAAAAAATGACGTGGGGTCCCCCCTAATTTAATAGCTAGCAAAGGCTAGGCAGACAGCTGGGGGCTGATATTAATAGCCCAGGAAGGGAGCCATGAATATTGGCCCCCTCCCAGGCTAGAAACACCAGCCGTCAGCCGCCCCAGAAATGGCGCATTCATAGGATGCGCCAATTCTGGCACTTAGCCTCGCTCTTCCACGCTGCCCTGGTGCGGTGGCAGGGGGTAATAGGGCTGGGGTTGATGTCAGCTTATAATGCCAGCTGACATCAAGCCCAGGTTAGTAATGGAGAGGCGTCTATAAGACACCCCCATTACTAACCCCATAGTCAAAGTTAAAAAAAACACAAACACCCAGAATAAAGTCCTTTAATTGAAATAAAGACACAATTCTTTATTGTTCTAAATTAAACCATACTTACCGTCACGCCCATTCCAGCTGAAGCCAATGTCTTCTGTAATAAAAATAAAATAATAAAGCAACCTCATCCTTACCTTTCCATGGTTCCCACGACAGCTTCAGCTCTGCTACATCGAGATGACAGGCTGGACCGCAGCAGAACGCTGCCATCCAGCCTGTCATCCCGCAGACACTGAGAAGAGCAGGCATGCTTGCGCTCCACATTGTCTCTCTGTGACGGCATAAAGATGAGCCGAGGTCATGTCCAATGAACTCGGCTCACCTCATGCACGTCACTTACAGCGTGGGAGAATTCTCACGCTGAAGCGCTGAGTGCAGGAGAATTTTCCCACGCTGTCAGTGACGTGCATGAGGTGAGCTGAGTTCATTGGACATGAGCTCACCTCATGCACGTCACTGACAGCGTGGGAGAATTCTCCTGCACTCAGCACTTCAGCGTGAGAATTTTCCCACGCTGTCAGTGACGTGCATGAGGTGAGCCGAGTTCATTGGACATGACCTCTGCTCATCTGGATGCCGTCACAGTGAGACACTGAGGAGCGCAAGCATGCCTGCTCTTCTCAGTGTCTGCGGGATGACAGGCTGGATGGCAGCTTTCTGCTGCGGTCCAGCCTGTCATCTCGATGTAGCAGAGCTGAAGCTGTCGTGGGAACCATGGAAAGGTAAGGATGAGGTTGGTTTATTATTTTTCTTTTATTGCAGGAGATCGTTGGCTTCAGCTGGAATGGGCGTGATGGTAAGTATAGTTTAATTTAGAACAATAAAGAATTGTGTGTTTATTTCAATTAAAGGACTTTATTCTGGGTGTTGTGTTTTTTTTAAATACTTTACTAGAAATTCATGGTGGTCATGTCTAATATTGGCGTGACCCCATGAATTTTGGGCTTAGGGCCAGCTGATAATGCCAAGCTGGCCCTAACCCCTTTATTACCCAGTGAGCCACCGCACCAGGGCCCTGGATGAGTTGGGTACAGCGCCAGAAGATGGCGCTTCTATGAACGCGCCATTTTCCGGGGTGGCTGCGGACTGCAATTTGCAGCGGGGTGGGCCCAGAAAGCTTGGGCCTCCCTGCGCTGCAGATTCCAGCCCCCAGCTGCCTAGTTGTACCTGGCTGGACACAAAAATAGGGCGAAGCCCCACGTATTTTTTTTTTAATTATTTCATGAAATTCATGAAATAATTAAGAAAAAAAGGCCTTCCCTATATTGTTGTGTCCGGCCAGATACAAATAGTCAGCTGGTGGTTGGGGGCAGCCCGTTCCTGCCTGCTGTACCTGGCTGGACACAAATATAGTGCGAAGCCCCACTTCAATTTTTTTTAATTATTTCATGAAATTCATGAAATAATTAAGAAAAAAAGGCCTTCCCTATATTGTTGTGTCCGGCCAGGTACAAATAGGCAGCTGGTGGTTGGGGGCAGCCCATTCCTGCCTGCTGTACCTGGCTGGACACAAATATAGTGTGAAGCCCCACTTCAATTTTTTTAAATTACTTCAGGAAATTCATGAAATAATTAAAAAAAAATTGACGTGGGGCTTCGCACTATATTTGTGTCCAGTCAGGTGCAGCAGGCAGGAACGGGCTGCCCCCAACCACCAGCTGCCTATTTGTATCTGGCCGGACACAACAATATAGGGAAGCCCTTTTTTTCTTAATTATTTCATGAAATAATTTAAAGAAAATTGACGTGGGGCTTCGCCCTGTTTTTGTGTCCAGCCAGGTACAACTAGGCAGCTGGGGGCTGGAATCCGCAGCGCAGGGAGGCCCAAGCTTTCTGGGCCACCCCCGCTGCAAATTGCAGTCCGCAGCCACCCCGGAAAATGGCGCGTTCATAGAAGCGCCATCTTCTGGCACTGTACCCAACTCATCCAGGGCCCTGATGCGGTGGCTCACTGGGTAATAAAGGGGTTAGGGCCAGCTTGGCATTATCAGCTGGCCCTAAGCCCAAAATTCATGGGGTCACGCCAATATTAGACATGACCACCATGAATTTCTAGTAAAGTATTTAAAAAAAACACAACACCCAGAAAAAAGTCCTTTAATTGAAATAAACACACAATTCTTTATTGTTCTAAATTAAACCATACTTACCGTCACGCCCATTCCAGCTGAAGCCAACGATATCCTGAAATAAAAGAAAAATAATAAAGCAACATCATCCTTACCTTTCCATGGTTCCCATGACAGCTTCAGCTCTGCTACATCGAGATGACAGGCTGGACCGCAGCAGAACGCTGCCATCCAGCCTGTCATCCCGCAGACACAGAGAAGCGCAGGCTTGCTTGCGCTCCACAGTGTCTCTCTGTGAGGGCATCCAGATGAGCCGAGTTAATGTCCAATGAACTCGGCTCACCTCATGCACGTCACTGACAGCGTGGGAAAATTCTCCTGCACTCAGCGCTTCAGCGTGGGAGAATTCTCACACTGAAGCGCTGAGTGCAGGAGAATTCTCCCACGCTGTCAGTGACGTGCAGGAGGTGAGCTGAGTTCATTGGACATGAGCTCACCTTATGCACGTCACTGACAGTGTGGGAAAATTCTCCTGTACTCAGCGCCTCAGCGTGGGAGAATTCTCACACTGAAGCGCTGAGTGCAGGAGAATTCTCCCACGCTGTCAGTGACGTGCAGGAGGTGAGCTGAGTTCATTGGACATGAGCTCACCTTATGCACGTCACTGACAGCGTGGTAAAATTCTCCTGCACTCAGCGCTTCAGCGTGGGAGAATTCTCACGCTGAAGCGCTGAGTGCAGGAGAATTCTCCCACGCTGTCAGTGACGTGCAGGAGGTGAGCTGAGTTCATTGGACATGAGCTCACCTTATGCACGTCACTGACAGCGTGGGAGAATTCTCCTGCACTCAGCGCTTCAGCGTGAGAATTTTCCCATGCTGTCAGTGACGTGCATGAGGTGCGCCGAGTTCATTGGACATGAACTCGTATCATCTTTATGCCGTCACAGCCAGACACTGCAGAGCGCAAGCATGCCTGCGCTTCACAGTGTCTGCGGGATGACAGGCTGGATGGCAGCGTTCTGCTGCGGTCCAGCCTGTCATCTCGATGTAGCAGAGCTGAAGCTGTCGTGGGAACCATGGAAAGGTAAGGATGATGTTGCTTTATTATTTTTCTTTTATTGCAGGAGATCGTTGGCTTCAGCTGGAATGGGCGTGATGGTAAGTATGGTTTAATTTAGAACAATAAAGGATTGTGTCTTTATTTCAATTAAAGGACTTTATTCTGGGTGTTTGTGTTTTCTTTTAACTTTGACTATGGGGTTACTAATGGGGGTGTCTTATAGACGCCTCTCCATTACTAACCTGGGCTTGATGTCAGCTGGCATTATAAGCTGACATCAACCCCAGCCCTATTACCCCCTGCCACCGCTACAGGGCAGCGTGGAAGAGCGAGGCTAAGTGCCAGAATTGGCGCATCCTATGAATGCGCCATTTCTGGGGCGGCTGACGGCTGGTGTTTCTAGCCTGGGAGGGGGCCAATATTCATGGCTCCCTTCCTGGGCTATTAATATCAGCCCCCAGCTGTCTGCCTAGCCTTTGCTAGCTATTAAATTAGGGGGGACCCCACGTCATTTTTTTGGGGGGGTCCCCCATTTTAATAGCTAGTAAAGGCTATGTATTCAGCTGGGGGCTGATATTAGTAGCCTGGGAAGCTCCGTGGGTATTACCCCCTTCCCAGGCTTCAAACATCTGCCCCAGCTGTCTGTTTAACCTCCGCTAGAGACTAAAATTAAGGGGAACCCCACGCCAATTTTTTTTAATAATAAATCCTTTATTTTAATACTAAATGACAAGTACAGTAACCAACACTATCACTGTACTTCATATATATGTGACTGACATGTTTCTATCTATCTAATCTATGTGTGAAGCTCTATTCTGTCTGTTATAAATTGTCGGGTACCGCTGCTGAATTGCCGGCCGGCTTTTTTAAAGAGACAGTGCATGAAAACACTATTATATTTTTTAATAAATCCTTTACACTAAATGACAAGTACAGTAAGCAACATTGTCACTGTACTTCATATATATGTGACTGACATGTTTCTATCTATCTAATCTATGTGTGAAGCTCTATTCTGTCTGTTATAAATTGTCGGGTACAGATGCTGAATTGCCGGCCAGCTTTTTTAAAGAGACAGTGCATGAAAACACTATTATATTTTTTAATAAATCCTTTACACTAAATGACAAGTACAGTAAGCAACACTGTCACTGTACTTCATATATATGTGACTGACATGTTTCTATCTATCTAATCTATGTGTGAGGCTCTATTCCTTCTTGTCTAAATTGTCGGGTACCGGTGTATGCCGCTGCTGAATTGCCGGCCGGCTTTTTTAAAGAAAGCGTCTTCTGAGCAGTTTGTCAGCTTTTGGACACCTTTGAAGGTGTTTTCTATGTGTTTCTATGTGTTTTTGTTTGCCTGCCATTGGTTTTAACGGTGTTCGACGGTGTTCTAAGGTGTTCGACGAACAGTTCGACGAACAGTTCCTCGAACATCCCGGTGTTTGACGAACCGAACCGAACCCGAACACTATGGGGGTGGCTCAACACTACTGCTGACTTGACAGATGTCCAGAAGGCAATCATTGACCCAGTCCACAAGGAGGGTAAGCCACAAAAGGTCATTGCTAAAGAAGCTAGCTGTTCACAGAGTGCTGTATCCAAACATATTAATGGAAATTTGAGTGGAAGGAAAAAGTGTGGTAGAAATAGGTGCACAAGCAACCGGGATAACCGCAGCCTTGAAAGGATTGTTAAGAAAAGGCCATTCAAAAATTTGGGGGAGCTTCACAAGGAGTGGACTGCTGCTGGAGTCATTGCCTCCAGAGGCACCGCACACAGACTTACTCTATATAATATATGAGTTTCACTTTTTGTATTGAAGAACTGAAATAAATTACATTTTTGATGATATTCTAATTTTGTGAGAAGCACCTGTATTATTAAAAATTGGTGTCTGAAAGTCTTTCCTCCTTCCTTCGTCTTCCAAAAAGTGATAAAAAAAGAAAAACTGCAAAAAAACAGAATCCAGTAATAATGACAAGTGTTACTGTTCAAGTTTACTGTTTATTGCCTTTCCCCCTTAAACTCTTTTTTCACTAATTCTTCGAGGATGAGTTAAAAATAATAAAATTAGCCAGTATTCATTCTCTTGGGTCGTGCTGTCTACAGCTGTGCAAAGTGATTGGCTGCAGCGCTGTTGATGTGATATAACAGCTGCAGCAAAGAGGGTGAGTGCCGGCTGTTTTTCGTATTTTAAATACATCGGAATGAGCGGAAAAACCCTTTTAATAGGTACTTTTGAAGAGAGTGGAAGAGGCAGAAACCCTTTTTGAGATGTTAGACTGAACTGTATTATTAGTGCATCAATGCTGGTGTGGATATTACGAGCACTCAGGTGTCAGTGGTCAGGGGCAATTCGGGAAAGCATAGGGGCCGAGCCATCATAGGGACCAACCAAAGTATCACATCATCTTCATACATCAGCCCTGACATTCTGGAAGATTCGTGGTGTGATGCACAATTTTCCATGGACCATCAAAAGTATTTGGTATTACCGACTGTGAGGCAGTGACCGGGATCGTATATACGAGGGACGTTATATATCCCCCAGAATGTGTGCAGAGACCTATTAAATCCATTGGAGTGCATAGCAGTCACAAACTCACCTGCGGCTGCAATGCAGGAATGAAGGTGAGCATTGACCTGGTCAGGCTATTTGGCTAAGGCAGATTAAGTAAAACCTGACAGGGCCTTCATTTCTTGGGGGAGGCTACAAGAAGGCAGTGGGGTGGCCTCCTCCCTCTAACCCGGGTTTTCCAGTGGCTCTTGCCACAGGTCCTTTAAAAACCCTGCACTAAGGATTAGTGTTGTTCTATGTGGGAACCTGCTAGGAGCATAGCAGGAAAACTCATCAGGATTGAGTGTGGCTGAATCCACGCCTGGGAAGGCTCTGCACCTGTCAAGTTCTGAGCGGCCCGAGGTGGCCATTGCCCACGGCAACCGTTGTTTAAGGACTCGTGTTAACCGGGCTGCGAAACGGAGGACTTTTCTGTTTACCCTTGAGCTGCTGAATAAAGCTGTTTATGTTGGACTTGCTTGGGTCACTGCCTCAGTTACTGCATGGTGCGAACATCGCCGCCCTACAGCTTGGTGGAGAATGCGTGCATAGTGACTGAGGCATACCCCACAGTCTGCTGCATGACCACAATCCGGCTGGTCACCTTTCAGCCCCACCCCGTGGACAAAATGGAGGAGCTGTTAAAGCAGCTGGTACTTACCCAGCAGCAGCAGCTACAGTCTCAGCGGCAACAGCAAGAGCAGCACCAGAGTCTCCAAAGGCAACAGCAGGAGCGGGAACAGCAGCATAATCAGCAGCAGCAGCTAAAAACAAATGAACTGTTGCTGCAACAGATTGCTGCCCTGCGGGAGACGACGACAGCACCGGCCTCAGAATGTTGCGAGGTCCGGGACAAGGTTCGCTCAGTGTTGAGCAAGATGGGACCGGAGGACATTGTGGAAGCCTTCCTGACCATTTATGAGCACACAGCAGAGCAGGAAAACCTACCGGTCGCCCAGTGGGCGGAAGTGGTAGCTCCATTTCTGGTCGGCGATGCCCAAAATACCTACTTCGACCTCAGTCAGGAGGACCCCCAGGACTACCAGAGGCTCAAAGGTGAGATCCTTGCCCGACTGGGGGTCAATACATACGTGAGGGCTCGGCGTGTATTTTCATGGGCCTATGTGGAGACCCGACCTGCCCGGTCTCAGGCTTATGACCTCCTGCAGCTGGTAAAGAGGTGGCTCCAGCCTGAGACTGTCTCCAGCCCATATGGTGGAGAGGGTGGTGGTTGACTGGCTGGTGAGGACTCTGCCAGCCGCTATACAATGTTGGGTGGGGCAAGGGGACCCCGGCACACTCGACCAGGTGGTCAGCCTGCTCGAGCGCTACTCGGCCACTCAGGACTTTATCCAGGACTCTGCCCTCTGGTGGCTGCCATGCCGATTCCTGCCAACACAGGAACAGTGAAAGGGGTTGCGTCCCTCTGCTGAGGACAGCCAGCACCGTACCCGTTGTTACGCTCGCGCCCGGACTGACTGGCATGAGTGTGATTAGTGATCCCACTGTACCATGAACCGAGGAGTAGAGATGAGCGGCGTTCGACTAGAACTGTTCGCCAATCTCAAATTCGAGCTGTTTTGAGCGGTGTTCGAGCCGTTCAGCGAACATGAACAATTTGAAAAAAATTTGGCTGTTCGAGGTTATGTTCGATAACTGTTCGTGCACCAAAATCATAACTGGATTTTTTCTCAGTAATGCTGAAAATTAATGTTAATACGCAGTTTGAGTTTACAGCGGGGCGGGGGGAGGGTCAGGGGATGGATCTCTGCAGAAATAATGAAGATCTCCATTTTTTTCCTCTTTCCCGCATTTACAGTGGGGAGGTGCAATCTGTCAGCCTATCAGCAGCGCACACACGGAGCGAACTGCTTTTTTTCACACAAGCAAGGGCATGTGTCATTGGTAGTGTATGTCACATGTCCTTGCCCTACCCAGCCATTTTCCCCGTCGCCACCATTTTCTCACTGCTGCAGCAGCATGTTAGACGGCACCACTGTTGCTGTGTGCACTATACTTTCAGTGTTAATTTCAAGCCAATTTTCGCACAAATCTACAGATAGCTTGGGAGTAGGGAATAGTTGTGATTGCAGTTCTTTTAAGGACTAGGTTACATCATTTCCTACGACTTTCATCAGGCAAGTCTGAGCTCTTAAATAGATAGGTTGGGAGTAAAGACTAATTGTAATTGCAGTCCTTTTGAGGACTAGGTTACATCATTTCCTACGACTTTTATCAGGCAGGTCTGTGCTCTTAAATAGATAGGTTGGGAGTAAAGACTAATTGTAATTGCAGTTCTTTTGAGGGCTAGGTTACATCAGTTCCTATCACTTTTTGCCAGGCAGGTCTGTGCAAGTTTTTTTCACAGCATTTGGCTAAATCTAGCAAAGCACATCCTTTTTGGCCTCTTGCAGTGTGTATTAGTCAGTGGAGTAGCCTATCTGTGTTGCAAGCTACACCACCTGTGTATAGAATACTAATTTTTTTTTCTGCACCTAGTGAAGTAAAACCTTTTGGGCATAGAATCAATCTTTTAGTCCATCTATACTAACCTCCACCAGGTTGCAAATTCAAAATAATTTTATCTGCATCTAGCTCTGAAAAAATATTTGGGCTTGGGCTTGTAGCAGTGTGTGGGACTTGTTCTATTAATCCATCTATACTAACCTCCACTAGGTTGCAAATTCAAAATAATTTTTATCTGCATCTAGCTCTGAAAAAATATTTGGGCTTCGGCTTCTAGCAGTGTGTGTCACTTGTTCTATTAGTCCATCTATACTAACCTCCACCAGGTTGCAAATTCAAAATAAATTTTATCTGTATCTAGCTCTGAAAAAATATTTGGGCTTGGGCTTGTAGCAGTGTGTGGGACTTGTTCTATTAGTCCATCTATACTAACCTCCACCAGGTTGCAAATTCAAAATAATTGTTATCTGCATCTAGCTCAGAAAAAATATTTCGGCTTGTAGCAGTGTGTGGGACTTGTTCTATTAGTCCATCTATACTAACCTCCACCAGGTTGCAAATTCAATATAATTTTTTTCTGCATCTAGCTCAGAAAAAATATTTCGGCTTGTAGCAGTGTGTGTCACTTGTTCTATTAGTCCATCTATACTAACCTCCACCAGGTTGCAAATTCAATATAATTTTTTTCTGCATCTAGCTCTGAAAAAATATTTCGGCTTGTAGCAGTGTGTGGGACTTGTTCTATTAGTCCATCTATACTAACCTCCACCAGGTTGCAAATTCAAAATAATTTTTATCTGCATCTAGCTCTGAAAAAATATTTCGGCTTGTAGCAGTGTGTGGGACTTGTTCTATTAGTCCTTCTATACTAACCTCCAACAGGTTGCAAATTCAATATCACTTTTTTCTGCATCTAGCTCTGAAAAAATATTTTGGCTTGTAGCAGTGTGTGGGACTTTTTCTATTAGTCCATCTATACTAACCTCCACCAGGTTGCAAATTCAAAATAATTTTTATCTGCATCTAGCTCTGAAAAAAATATTTTGGCTTGTAGCAGTGTGTGAAACTTGTTCTATTAGTCCATCTATACTAACCTCCACCAGGTTGCAAATTCAAAATAATTTTTATCTGCATCTAACCCAGCCAATACTTTTGGGCTAATACCACAGTTTGGCCACTCAGCTCTGCTCGGTTGCAATCCATTGTTTTTTGTGCAAACAACTCCAGAGTTGTGAGTTAGTTAACCACCAAAATGAGTGGAAAAAGGCCTGCTGCTGGTGGAAAGGAGAATAGGCGTGTTGGGAAGGGAAATAAAGGTTGTGTCCTTGGGGTACGTGTTAAAGCACCAGTAACATTAACCAGCAACCAGTAACGCTGAAGCGCTGAGTGCAGGAGAATTTTCCCACGCTGTCAGTGACGTGCATGAGGTGAGCTGAGTTCATTGGACATGAGCTCACCTCATGCACGTCACTGACAGCGTGGGAGAATTCTCCTGCACTCAGCACTTCAGCGTGAGAATTTTCCCACGCTGTCAGTGACGTGCATGAGGTGAGCCGAGTTCATTGGACATGACCTCGGCTCATCTGGATGCCGTCACAGCGAGACACTGAGGAGCGCAAGCATGCCTGCTCTTCTCAGTGTCTGCGGGATGACAGGCTGGATGGCAGCTTTCTGCTGCGGTCCAGCCTGTCATCTCGATGTAGCAGAGCTGAAGCTGTCGTGGGAACCATGGAAAGGTAAGGATGAGGTTGGTTTATTATTTTTCTTTTATTGCAGGAGATCGTTGGCTTCAGCTGGAATGGGCGTGATGGTAAGTATAGTTTAATTTAGAACAATAAAGAATTGTGTGTTTATTTCAATTAAAGGACTTTATTCTGGGTGTTGTGTTTTTTTTAAATACTTTACTAGAAATTCATGGCGGTCATGTCTAATACTGGCGTGACCCCATGAATTTTGGGCTTGGGGCCAGCTGATAATACCAAGCTGGCCCTAACCCCTTTATTACCCAGTGAGCCACCGCACCAGGGCCCTGGATGAGTTGGGTACAGCGCCAGAAGATGGCGCTTCTATGAACGCGCCATTTTCCGGGGTGGCTGCGGACTGCAATTTGCAGCGGGGGGGCCCAGAAAGCTTGGGCCTCCCTGCGCTGCAGATTCCAGCCCCCAGCTGCCTAGTTGTACCTGGCTGGACACAAAGATAGGGCGAAGCCCCACGTATTTTTTTTTTAATTATTTCATGAAATTCATGAAATAATTAAGAAAAAAAGGCCTTCCCTATATTGTTGTGTCCGGCCAGGTACAAATAGTCAGCTGGTGGTTGGGGGCAGCCCGTTCCTGCCTGCTGTACCTGGCTGGACACAAATATAGTGCGAAGCCCCACTTCAATTTTTTTTAATTATTTCATGAAATTCATGAAATAATTAAGAAAAAAAGGCCTTCCCTATATTGTTGTGTCCGGCCAGGTACAAATAGGCAGCTGGTGGTTGGGGGCAGCCCATTCCTGCCTGCTGTACCTGGCTGGACACAAATATAGTGCGAAGCCCCACTTCAATTTTTTTAAATTATTTCAGGAAATTCATGAAATAATTAAAAAAAAATTGACGTGGGGCTTCGCACTATATTTGTGTCCAGTCAGGTGCAGCAGGCAGGAACGGGCTGCCCCCAACCACCAGCTGCCTATTTGTATCTGGCCGGACACAACAATATAGGGAAGCCCTTTTTTTCTTAATTATTTCATGAAATAATTTAAAGAAAATTGACGTGGGGCTTCGCCCTGTTTTTGTGTCCAGCCAGGTACAACTAGGCAGCTGGGGGCTGGAATCCGCAGCGCAGGGAGGCCCAAGCTTTCTGGGCCACCCCCGCTGCAAATTGCAGTCCGCAGCCACCCCGGAAAATGGCGCGTTCATAGAAGCGCCATCTTCTGGCGCTGTACCCAACTCATCCAGGGCCCTGATGCGGTGGCTCACTGGGTAATAAAGGGGTTAGGGCCAGCTTGGCATTATCAGCTGGCCCTAAGCCCAAAATTAATGGGGTCACGCCAATTTTAGACATGACCACCATGAATTTCTAGTAAAGTATTTAAAAAAAACACAACACCCAGAAAAAAGTCCTTTAATTGAAATAAAGACACAATTCTTTATTGTTCTAAATTAAACCATACTTACCGTCACGCCCATTCCAGCTGAAGCCAACGATCTCCTGAAATAAAAGAAAAATAATAAAGCAACATCATCCTTAACTTTCCATGGTTCCCATGACAGCTTCAGCTCTGCTACATCGAGATGACAGGCTGGACCGCAGCAGAACGCTGCCATCCAGCCTGTCATCCCGCAGACACTGAGAAGCGCAGGCTTGCTTGCGCTCCACAGTGTCTCTCTGTGAGGGCATCCAGATGAGCCGAGTTAATGTCCAATGAACTCGGCTCACCTCATGCACGTCACTGACAGCGTGGGAAAATTCTCCTGCACTCAGCGCTTCAGCGTGGGAGAATTCTCACACTGAAGCGCTGAGTGCAGGAGAATTCTCCCACGCTGTCAGTGACGTGCAGGAGGTGAGCTGAGTTCATTGGACATGAGCTCACCTTATGCACGTCACTGACAGCGTGGGAATATTCGCCTGCACTCAGCGCTTCAGCGTGGGAGAATTCTCACGCTGAAGCGCTGAGTGCAGGAGAATTCTCCCACGCTGTCAGTGACGTGCAGGAGGTGAGCTGAGTTCATTGGACATGAGCTCACCTTATGCACGTCACTGACAGCGTGGGAGAATTCTCCTGCACTCAGCGCTTCAGCGTGAGAATTTTCCCACGCTGTCAGTGACGTGCATGAGGTGCGCCGAGTTCATTGGACATGAACTCGTCTCATCTTTATGCCGTCACAGCCAGACACTGCAAAGCGCAAGCATGCCTGCGCTTCTCAGTGTCTGCGGGATGACAGGCTGGATGGCAGCGTTCTGCTGCGGTCCAGCCTGTCATCTCGATGTAGCAGAGCTGAAGCTGTCGTGGGAACCATGGAAAGGTAAGGATGATGTTGCTTTATTATTTTTCTTTTATTGCAGGAGATCGTTGGCTTCAGCTGGAATGGGCGTGATGGTAAGTATGGTTTAATTTAGAACAATAAAGGATTGTGTCTTTATTTCAATTAAAGGACTTTATTCTGGGTGTTTGTGTTTTCTTTTAACTTTGACTATGGGGTTAGTAATGGGGGTGTCTTATAGACGCCTCTCCATTACTAACCTGGGCTTGATGTCAGCTGGCATTATAAGCTGACATCAACCCCAGCCCTATTACCCCCTGCCACCGCTACAGGGCAGCGTGGAAGAGCGAGGCTAAGTGCCAGAACTGGCGCATCCTATGAATGCGCCATTTCTGGGGCGGCTGACGGCTGGTGTTTCTAGCCTGGGAGGGGGCCAATATTCATGGCTCCCTTCCTGGGCTATTAATATCAGTCCCCAGCTGTCTGCCTAGCCTTTGCTAGCTATTAAATTAGTGGGGACCCCACGTCATTTTTTTGGGGGGGTCCCCCATTTTAATAGCTAGTAAAGGCTATGTATTCAGCTGGGGGCTGATATTAGTAGCCTGGGAAGCTCCGTGGGTATTACCCCCTTCCCAGGCTTCAAACATCTGCCCCAGCTGTCTGCTTAACCTCCGCTAGAGACTAAAATTAAGGGGAACCCCACGCCAATTTTTTTTAATAATAAATCCTTTATTTTAATACTAAATGACAAGTACAGTAACCAACACTATCACTGTACTTCATATATATGTGACTGACATGTTTCTATCTATCTAATCTATGTGTGAAGCTCTATTCTGTCTGTTATAAATTGTCGGGTACCGCTGCTGAATTGCCGGCCGGCTTTTTTAAAGAGACGGTGCATGAAAACACTATTATTTTTTTTAATAAATCCTTTACACTAAATGACAAGTACAGTAAGCAACATTGTCACTGTACTTCATATATATGTGACTGACATGTTTCTATCTATCTAATCTATGTGTGAAGCTCTATTCTGTCTGTTATAAATTGTCGGGTACAGATGCTGAATTGCCGGCCGGCTTTTTTAAAGAGACAGTGCATGAAAACACTATTATATTTTTTAATAAATCCTTTACACTAAATGACAAGTACAGTAAGCAACACTGTCACTGTACTTCATATATATGTGACTGACATGTTTCTATCTATCTAATCTATGTGTGAGGCTCTATTCCTTCTTGTCTAAATTGTCGGGTACCGGTGTATGCCGCTGCTGAATTGCCGGCCGGCTTTTTTAAAGAAAGCGTCTTCTGAGCAGTTTGTCAGCTTTTGGACACCTTTGAAGGTGTTTTCTATGTGTTTCTATGTGTTTTTGTTTGCCTGCCATTGGTTTTAACGGTGTTCGACGGTGTTCTAAGGTGTTCGACGAACAGTTCGACGAACAGTTCCTCGAACATCCCGGTGTTCGACGAACCGAACCGAACCCGAACACTACGGGGGTGGCTCAACACTACTGCTGACTTGACAGATGTCCAGAAGGCAATCATTGACCCAGTCCACAAGGAGGGTAAGCCACAAAAGGTCATTGCTAAAGAAGCTAGCTGTTCACAGAGTGCTGTATCCAAACATATTAATGGAAATTTGAGTGGAAGGAAAAAGTGTGGTAGAAATAGGTGCACAAGCAACCGGGATAACCGCAGCCTTGAAAGGATTGTTAAGAAAAGGCCATTCAAAAATTTGGGGGAGCTTCACAAGGAGTGGACTGCTGCTGGAGTCATTGCCTCCAGAGGCACCGCACACAGACTTACTCTATATAATATATGAGTTTCACTTTTTGTATTGAAGAACTGAAATAAATTACATTTTTGATGATATTCTAATTTTGTGAGAAGCACCTGTATTATTAAAAATTGGTGTCTGAAAGTCTTTCCTCCTTCCTTCGTCTTCCAAAAAGTGATAAAAAAAGAAAAACTGCAAAAAAACAGAATCCAGTAATAATGACAAGTGTTACTGTTCAAGTTTACTGTTTATTGCCTTTCCCCCTTAAACTCTTTTTTCACTAATTCTTCGAGGATGAGTTAAAAATAATAAAATTAGCCAGTATTCATTCTCTTGGGTCGTGCTGTCTACAGCTGTGCAAAGTGATTGGCTGCAGCGCTGTTGATGTGATATAACAGCTGCAGCAAAGAGGGTGAGTGCCGGCTGTTTTTCGTATTTTAAATACATCGGAATGAGCGGAAAAACCCTTTTAATAGGTACTTTTGAAGAGAGTGGAAGAGGCAGAAACCCTTTTTGAGATGTTAGACTGAACTGTATTATTAGTGCATCAATGCTGGTGTGGATATTACGAGCACTCAGGTGTCAGTGGTCAGGGACAATTCGGGAAAGCATAGGGGCCGAGCCATCATAGGGACCAACCAAAGTATCACATCATCTTCATACATCAGCCCTGACATTCTGGAAGATTCGTGGTGTGATGCACAATTTTCCATGGACCATCAAAAGTATTTGGTATTACCGACTTTGAGGCAGTGACCGGGATCGTATATACGAGGGACGTTATATATCCCCCAGAATGTGTGCAGAGACCTATTAAATCCATTGGAGTGCATAGCAGTCACAAACTCACCTGCGGCTGCAATGCAGGAATGAAGGTGAGCATTGACCTGGTCAGGCTATTTGGCTAAGGCAGATTAAGTAAAACCTGACAGGGCCTTCATTTCTTGGGGGAGGCTACAAG
Source organism: Phyllobates terribilis (assembly GCF_046119375.1). NCBI lineage: Eukaryota > Metazoa > Chordata > Amphibia > Anura > Dendrobatidae > Phyllobates > Phyllobates terribilis. Next base: position 1,187,692,758 of record NW_027362761.1, on the reverse strand, counting down.
AAGGCAGTGGGGTGGCCTCCTCCCTCTAACCCGGGTTTTCCAGTGGCTCTTGCCACAGGTCCTTTAAAAACCCTGCACTAAGGATTAGTGTTGTTCTATGTGGGAACCTGCTAGGAGCATAGCAGGAAAACTCATCAGGATTGAGTGTGGCTGAATCCACGCCTGGGAAGGCTCTGCACCTGTCAAGTTCTGAGCGGCCCGAGGTGGCCATTGCCCACGGCAACCGTTGTTTAAGGACTCGTGTTAACCGGGCTGCGAAACGGAGGACTTTTCTGTTTACCCTTGAGCTGCTGAATAAAGCAGTTTATGTTGGACTTGCTTGGGTCACTGCCTCAGTTACTGCATGGTGCGAACATCGCCGCCCTACAGCTTGGTGGAGAATGCGTGCATAGTGACTGAGGCATACCCCACAGTCTGCTGCATGACCACAATCCGGCTGGTCACCTTTCAGCCCCACCCCGTGGACAAAATGGAGGAGCTGTTAAAGCAGCTGGTACTTACCCAGCAGCAGCAGCTGCAGTCTCAGCGGCAACAGCAAGAGCAGCACCAGAGTCTCCAATGGCAACAGCAGGAGCGGGAACAGCAGCATAATAAGCAGCAGCAGCTAAAAACAAATGAACTGTTGCTGCAACAGATTGCTGCCCTGCGGGAGACGACGACAGCACCGGCCTCAGAATGTTGCGAGGTCCGGGACAAGGTTCGCTCAGTGTTGAGCAAGATGGGACCGGAGGACAATGTGGAAGCCTTCCTGACCATTTATGAGCACACAGCAGAGCAGGAAAACCTGCCGGCCGCCCAGTGGGCGGAAGTGGTGGCTCCATTTCTGGTCGGCGATGCCCAAAATACCTACTTCGACCTCAGTCAGGAGGACCCCCAGGACTACCAGAGGCTCAAAGGTGAGATCCTTGCCCGACTGGGGGTCAATACATACGTGAGGGCTCGGCGTGTATTTTCATGGGCCTATGTGGAGACCCGACCTGCCCGGTCTCAGGCTTATGACCTCCTGCAGCTGGTAAAGAGGTGGCTCCAGCCTGAGACTGTCTCCAGCCCATATGGTGGAGAGGGTGGTGGTTGACTGGCTGGTGAGGACTCTGCCAGCCGCTATACAATGTTGGGTGGGGCAAGGGGACCCCGGCACACTCGACCAGGTGGTCAGCCTGCTCGAGCGCTACTCGGCCACTCAGGACTTTATCCAGGACTCTGCCCTCTGGTGGCTGCCATGCCGATTCCTGCCAACACAGGAACAGTGAAAGGGGTTGCGTCCCTCTGCTGAGGACAGCCAGCACCGTACCCGTTGTTACGCTCGCGCCCGGACTGACTGGCATGTGTGTGATTAGTGATCCCACTGTACCATGAACCGAGGAGTAGAGATGAGCGGCGTTCGACTCGAACTGTTCGTCAATCTCAAATTCGAGCTGTTTTGGGCGGTGTTCGAGCCGTTCAGCGAACATGAACAATTTGAAAAAAATTCGGCTGTTCGAGGTTATGTTCGATAACTGTTCGTGCACCAAAATCATAACTGGATTTTTTCTCAGTAATGCTGAAAATTAATGTTAATACGCAGTTTGAGTTTACAGCGGGGCGGGGGGAGGGTCAGGGGATGGATCTCTGCAGAAATAATGAAGATCTCCATTTTTTTCCTCTTTCCCGCATTTACAGTGGGGAGGTGCAATCTGTCAGCCTATCAGCAGCGCACACACGGAGCGAACTGCTTTTTTTCACACAAGCAAGGGCATGTGTCATTGGCAGTGTATGTCACATGTCCTTGCCCTACCCAGCCATTTTCCCCGTCGCCACCATTTTCTCACTGCTGCAGCAGCATGTTAGACGGCACCACTGTTGCTGTGTGCACTATACTTTCAGTGTTAATTTCAAGCCAATTTTCGCACAAATCTACAGATAGCTTGGGAGTAGGGAATAGTTGTGATTGCAGTTCTTTTAAGGACTAGGTTACATCATTTCCTACGACTTTCATCAGGCAAGTCTGAGCTCTTAAATAGATAGGTTGGGAGTAAAGACTAATTGTAATTGCAGTCCTTTTGAGGACTAGGTTACATCATTTCCTACGACTTTTATCAGGCAGGTCTGTGCTCTTAAATAGATAGGTTGGGAGTAAAGACTAATTGTAATTGCAGTTCTTTTGAGGGCTAGGTTACATCAGTTCCTATCACTTTTTGCCAGGCAGGTCTGTGCAAGTTTTTTTCACAGCATTTGGCTAAATCTAGCAAAGCACATCCTTTTTGGCCTCTTGCAGTGTGTGTTAGTCAGTGGAGTAGCCTATCTGTGTTGCAAGCTACACCACCTGTGTATAGAATACTAATTTTTTTTTCTGCACCTAGTGAAGTAAAACCTTTTGGGCATAGAATCAATCTTTTAGTCCATCTATACTAACCTCCACCAGGTTGCAAATTCAAAATAATTTTATCTGCATCTAGCTCTGAAAAAATATTTGGGCTTGGGCTTGTAGCAGTGTGTGGGACTTGTTCTATTAATCCATCTATACTAACCTCCACTAGGTTGCAAATTCAAAATAATTTTTATCTGCATCTAGCTCTGAAAAAATATTTGGGCTTCGGCTTCTAGCAGTGTGTGTCACTTGTTCTATTAGTCCATCTATACTAACCTCCACCAGGTTGCAAATTCAAAATAAATTTTATCTGTATCTAGCTCTGAAAAAATATTTGGGCTTGGGCTTGTAGCAGTGTGTGGGACTTGTTCTCTTAGTCCATCTATACTAACCTCCACCAGGTTGCAAATTCAAAATAATTGTTATCTGCATCTAGCTCAGAAAAAATATTTCGGCTTGTAGCAGTGTGTGGGACTTGTTCTATTAGTCCATCTATACTAACCTCCACCAGGTTGCAAATTCAATATAATTTTTTTCTGCATCTAGCTCAGAAAAAATATTTCAGCTTGTAGCAGTGTGTGGGACTTGTTCTATTAGTCCATCTATACTAACCTCCACCAGGTTGCAAATTCAATATAATTTTTTTCTGCATCTAGCTCAGAAAAAATATTTCAGCTTGTAGCAGTGTGTGGGACTTGTTCTATTAGTCCATCTATACTAACCTCCACCAGGTTGCAAATTCAATATAATTTTTTTCTGCATCTAGCTCTGAAAAAATATTTCGGCTTGTAGCAGTGTGTGGAACTTGTTCTATTAGTCCATCTATACTAACCTCCACCAGGTTGCAAATTCAAAATAATTGTTATCTGCATCTAGCTCTGAAAAAATATTTCGGCTTGTAGCAGTGTGTGGGACTTGTTCTATTAGTCCATCTATACTAACCTCCACCAGGTTGCAAATTCAATATAATTTTTTTCTGCATCTAGCTCAGAAAAAATATTTCAGCTTGTAGCAGTGTGTGGGACTTGTTCTATTAGTCCATCTATACTAACCTCCACCAGGTTGCAAATTCAATATAATTTTTTTCTGCATCTAGCTCTGAAAAAATATTTCGGCTTGTAGCAGTGTGTGGGACTTGTTCTATTAGTCCATCTATACTAACCTCCACCAGGTTGCAAATTCAAAATGATTTTTATCTGCATCTAGCTCTGAAAAAATATTTCGGCTTGTAGCAGTGTGTGGGACTTGTTCTATTAGTCCATCTATACTAACCTCCAACAGGTTGCAAATTCAATATCATTTTTTTCTGCATCTAGCTCTGAAAAAATATTTTGGCTTGTAGCAGTGTGTGGGACTTGTTCTATTAGTCCATCTATACTAACCTCCACCAGGTTGCAAATTCAAAATAATTGTTATCTGCATCTAGCTCTGAAAAAATATTTTGGCTTGTAGCAGTGTGTGGGACTTGTTCTATTAGTCCATCTATACTAACCTCCACCAGGTTGCAAATTCAAAATAATTTTTATCTGCATCTAGCTCTGAAAAAAATATTTCGGCTTGTAGCAGTGTGTGAAACTTGTTCTATAAGTCCATCTATACTAACCTCCACCAGGTTGCAAATTCAAAATAATTTTTATCTGCATCTAACCCAGCCAATACTTTTGGGCTAATACCACAGTTTGGCCACTCAGCTCTGCTCGGTTGCAATCCATTGTTTTTTGTGCAAACAACTCCAGAGTTGTGAGTTAGTTAACCACCAAAATGAGTGGAAAAAGGCCTGCTGCTGGTGGAAAGGGGAATAGGCGTGTTGGGAAGGGAAATAAAGGTTGTGTCCTTGGGGTAGGTGTTAAAGCACCAGTAACATGTGCAGAAGAAAGACCATCTTCCAGCCAAACTAAGATGTCTACTTCTTTTAGCGGACAATGTGATAAGATCCCTTTCTTACGGCCACGCCAATCGCTACAAATTCCAGATGAGTCACAAAAACAGCAGGTGCTTCAACGGATATCAAGTGCTCCTTTAAGTGGGCTCTCCTTCACCTCAACTTCAACATCACAAATACTCCAGTCCTCAGAGGTGTCAACCCAATCGCACTCGCTTCCTCACAGCTCCCAAGTCTCCAGCTGCCCGTCTGAGTATGGGGTAGAACAGATGGTTGAGTCTGCAGAGCTGTTTACTCATACTATAGCCTGGGAATTAGAGTTCGGCTCCAGAGCTTCTGTGAATCCAGACGAGGAAATGATCTGCACTGATGCCCTGATCTTTATGAGTCGGATCCAGGACCAGACGCAGAAGGTTCTGACCATAATGTAGACCCAAGTTCCCAAACTGTAACTCCTGTTGGTGGAGACAATGAGGAAGACGATGATGAGACTCAAATACCTGATTGGAGCGACAACTTGAGTTTTTTGTCAGGGCAGGAAGAGGTTGGCTCTGAGGACTACGGGTGTGATAACACACAGGGTGATGATGATGAGGTTGGAGATCCCACTTACTGTCAACCCACAGTCAGCCAGTCGATGAGGTCAGCAGAGGAGGTGGAGGAGGATGCTAGTGACGACGAGGTCAGGTTGCGCCTTCCTAGACAGAGACGTAGTACTGGAAGCATGTCAACAACTGCATCCTCAAACACAACTCTGCCTCTGACCACAAGTCGTGGTGGCTCGTCACGTCGCATGGGTGCTAAGCCTTGCGTAGCCTGGGCATTTTTTCAGATCAATAAAGATGACCCAACTCGTGTTATCTGTAACATTTGTCAGCAAAAGCTAATTAGAGGCCAAAAAATACATAGTTTGAGTACTTCATGCATGAACCGGCACATGGACATGAAGCATATGTTGCAGTGGGAAGCTCACTGTGCTACAATGCGGTTGAGCCGACCGGGCCAACCGCCGTATGCCACATCTTGTGCATCGGCGGCCTCTTCATCCTCTGTGACTGGGGGAACAGCAGTCACACCTGTTTTGGGACGCAGACCTGCCACCTCTTTACCCTCAACAGCCAGCGTGATTGGCAGGTCATCATTTTCTTTGGAGGTGAAAACACCAGCTGGTGTTCAGCGCTGTCCGACATCGACAGCACCACCTTTGGATCAAGGCAACTTAATATGTCCGCCTGCATCTTCCTCACAGACCGGCAGTTTGACACCCTTCTCAACCCCGTCTAAACACAACAGCCAGCCCTCGGTCCCTCAGATGTGGACAAGTAAAAGACCATTTCCTCCTAGCCCTGAGAAAGCTAAGAGGTTGAATTTCACCATCTGCAAGCTCTTGGCTACAGAAATGCTGTCTTTCCGCCTGGTGGACACAGAGGATTTTCGAGACCTTATGTCCATCGCAGTGCCCCAGTACCAGATGCCCAGTTGGCACTACTTCTCAAAGAAAGGTGTGCCTGCGCTCCACCAGCATGTCGCACACAACATCACCGCTTCTTTGAGAAACTCTGTGTGTGACAGGGTGCATTTCACCACAGACACTTGGACAAGTAGGCATGGACAGGGGCGTTACATGTCGCTGACTGGGCACTGGGTGACTATGGTGACAGCAGGACAAGGGGCTGCTGTCCAAGTCTTGCCGTCCCCACGAGTTGTGCGTCAATCCTCTTTATCTCAAAGTTCCTCCACTGCATCTGCCTCCTCAACCTCCTCTCGGTTCTCCACCTGCACCCAAAGCCTGTCTGGTCATGCCACAAGCTTTCTAACTGTGCAGAAGGGATCCTGCACACCTCCTTACTATGCTGGCAGCAGGGCTCAACGTCATCAGGTGGTTTTTACTTTGAAATTTCTGGGAAATGTGAGTCACACAGCTGAGGAGTTGTGGTCAGCTCTGGAGAACCAGTTTCATGAATGGTTGTCTCCACTGGACCTGAAACCAGGGAAGGCCGTGTGCGACAATGCTGCAAACCTGGGTGCGGCCCTTTGCCAGGGCAATGTCACACACATGCCTTGTATGGCTCAGTGTTGAACCTGGTTGTCCAGCAATTTTTAGCCCACCATCCCAGACTAGATGGCCTTCTGCAGAGGGCACGGTCACTGTGTGCTCACTTCCGCCGTTCGCATCCCGCAGCTCAGCGACTTACATCTCTACAGAAGTCGTTGGGCCTGCCACTTCACCGGCTAAAATGCGATGTGCCTACCCGGTGGAATTCAACTCTGCACATGTTGCAGCGACTGTGGCAGCACCGACAAGCCCTGGTGCAATACGTTCTGACGTATAGCCTGGGCCAACGAGATCCAGAGGTGGCGCAAATCACGTTGTAGGAGTGGTCTCAGATCAGGGACCTATGCAGCCTTCTGCACAGCTTTGAAATGGCGATGAAGATGTTTAGTGCTGATGATGCCATTATCAGCATGACTATTCCGGTGATTTACATGCTGGAGCACATGTTAAACAGAATTCGGAGTCAGGTGGTGGCACAAGAGGAGGTGGAGGAAGTAGATGAAGAGTTGTATGTGGAAGGGCTAACATCTGCAAGGTCCAGATGGTCGGCAGCACCAAGGCTGCATGCATGTGAGGGTGGGGGAGATGGTTTTACCAGGGCGCATGGTAGCAGCCAAACTAGTGAGGAAGGTGCAGGAGCCCAGAAAGAAGTGGAGGAAGAACTGATGGATGACTCATCAGATGAGGGAGACCTTGATCACATTTCTATTGTGCAAGGTTGGGGGGAGAGGGCACAGGAAGCAAGCATGATTCTTACCTCGCCACCAACACAACAGGGACTTGGTGCTCCTGGATGCGCAAGACACATGAGTGCCTTCTTGCTGCACTACCTGCAACATGACCCTCGAATTGTGAGAATTAGAAATAATCCTGACTACTGGGTTGCCACACTGTTAGATCCCCGGTACAAAAGTAAATTTGCAGACATTATTCCTGCCATAGAAAGAGATGCACGTATGCAGGAGTCTCAGCAGAGACTGTGGCAGAATCTTACATGTGCTTTTCCACAAAAAACTAGTGGTACACGTAGTGAATCTCACAGTTCCAACTTGCCAACCATGGAACCGTCAAGTGTTCAGCACTCAAAACGTAACAGAAACACAGTATCTGATGGTAACATTAATTTTGCGGAATAATTTCACCACTTTTTTAGCCCATCCTTTGCAATGCCACAGGAGACAAGAAGTCTGACATATAGTCAACGCCTAGAGACGATGGTACAGGAGTATCTCAAAGTAAACATTGAAGCCATGACTGTGTCACTGGACCCTTGCTCTTTTTGGGCTTCCAATCTGGTTAAATGGCCGGAGCTTGCCACTTACGCCTTGGAGATCTTGTCATGCCCCGCAGCAAGCGTTCTGTCTTAACGTGTGTTCAGCGCTGCTGGTGGTGTGCTGACAGATAAGCGCACGTGGCTCTCCACTGATAATGTAGACAGACTCACGTTCATAAAGATGAACAAATCATGGATCCGAAACGACTTTTCTACCCCTGTGTCATCCTGGGGAGAGTAAAAGCTTGATGATTGGTTAAAATCACCCTACCAACCGTTTTAAGCTTTCAAATTACTAATCATGTTTATCTGCATCTTGGCAGGAAAATAATTTGTGCCTTGCAGCAGTGTGCAGTATTGATTCTATTAGGCCATCTATACTATACTCCACCAGATTTAAAATTACTAATCATGTTTATCTGTATCTTGGCTGGAAAATAATTTGGGCCTTGTAGCAGTTTGCAGTACTGAATCTATTAGGCTATCTATACTAAGCTCCACCAGCTTTCAAATTAATAATAATTTTAAGCTCCATCTAGCCCGGAAAATAATTTTGGGGCTCCTAGATGCGCAAGACACATGAGTGCCTTCTTGCTGCACTACCTGCAACATGACCCTCAGATTGTCAGAATTCGAAATAATCCTGACTACTGGGTTGCCACACTCTTAGATCCCCCACACTCTTCGATCAACCTTTTCATTTTAATAAAGAACCAAAAAATGGTCATTTTTGAAATTATAAGCATTAGCAGGTTATTAGAAACTGAAATCAAACAGTTTTCAACTCAAAACTTTATTCTAGGTGATGTTACATTTGCACATAGGACCCATTGTTCGAAAGGAGCTTCTGAACTCTCTTGTCCATTGAATTTGTCAGGTTTTGGATGGTTTCTGCTTCAATTGTTTTGCATGAGGACAGAATACCCTCCCAGAGCTGTTGCATTGATGTGAACTGCCTCCTGCCATCATAGACACTCCTTTTGATGATGCTCCAGAGGTTCTCAATGGGGTTCAGGTCAGGGGAGCATGGGGGTCACATCATAAGTTTGTCCTCTTTTATGCCCATGAGACGGTGCATTATCATGCATGAAAATGACCTTGCTGCGGAATACACGGTTCTTCTTCTTGAACCATGGCAGGAAGTGCTGTTTGAGAAACTCCACATACATTATGGAGTTCATCTTTACCCCTTCAGGGATCCTAAAGGGGCCGACAATCTCTCTCCCCATGATTCCAGCCCAAAACATTACTCCACCTCCTCCTTGTTGGCGCCGTAGCCATGTTTGCATGGGGTGTCCATCAACAAGCCATCCTCCACTCCATCCATCTGGACCATCGAGCGTTGCACGGCACTCATCGGTGAACAAAACAGTTTTGAAGTCAGTCTTCATGTATTGTTTGGCCCACTGGAGCCGTTTCTGCTTGTGTACAGTGGATAGAGGAGGTTGACAGGATGGCTTATGCACAGCTGCAAACCTCTGAAGTACCCTGCATCTTGTTGTTCGGGGGACGTTGGAGGCACCAGCAGCTGCAAAAACTTGTCTGCTGCTATGACAAAGCTTTTTTGCCACTGCTCTTTTAACCTGATGTAATTGCCTGTAGGAAAGAGTCCTCAATTTTCCCTTATCAGCACGCACACGTGTGTACTGTGAATCAGCTATATACTTATTGATTGTGCGATGATCAGGATGAATTGTCTTGGCAGTGTTGATTGTAGTCATGTCTTGACCTAAACACTCCACAATTTGTTGCTTCTCAGCAGCCGACACATCCTTTTTCTTTTCCATTTTGGCAGAAAATGTAGGCTGCTTAATAATGTGGGACAGCCTTCTTAAGTAGTCTTGCCTTTCATTGGACACACCCGCCAAACTAATTAGCACAGTTGTCTGCAATTGCTTACAGTGATATAAAGAGCCCTGACACACATCACCGTCAATGAGTTTAACTGACAAACCAAAAAATTCTTACCTTATCACTCCTAAACACTTTTTGCATAATAATTTGGAACACAGTGTACATGTGCTTTTCCACAAAACACCAGTGGTTCACGTAGTGAATCTTACAGTTCTAACTTGCCAACCGTGGTCTGTATGGAGTTGTTCAATAAAGGGCCCAAAATTAAGATAACATAAACGGGAGAGGTCTCTATGAATATGAATTCCTAAGTATTTGTGAGGGCCAGGCAAAGGGAAAGTTGGACTGGATGGAATCCTGTATGGATTTGGGGAGGGAGACATCGAGGGCCTCAGACTTCGCTGCATTGATTTTAAAATTTGACCATGTAACAAAGTGATCTATTTCAGCCATAACAACAGGGATGGATATATCTGATTGAGTGATATATACTAGGACATCATCAGCAAATGCAGAGCACTTGTACTCGGAGCCTCCCACCTCAATCCACCTAATATTGGTGTTATGGCGAATTGATGAGAGCATGTGCTCCGTCACTAGGATGTATAAGAGAGGGGACAGAGGACATCCCTGCCTTGTCCCGTTGGTGATTATGAAAGGTGATGAAAATGTTCCATTTATCTTCAGCCTAGGTGACGTATTGCGATACAGGTCCTTGATTTTGCCTATAAAAGGGTCTCCAAGACCCCTACCCCAAGCTTTTTAAGAGAATAATATATGGCGGGCCAGGAGACTCTATGGAATGCTTTCTCAGCATCCAACGAGAGTATCTAATTACAAATTTTTAACTGCATCTAGCCCAGGAAATTCTTTGTGCCTAGTAGCAGTGTCTGCTAGTCAGGGGATTATCCCAGCTGTTAAGCTAGCTACACCACCTGTAGTTTGGACACTTAATTTTTTCAAAGGAAATGGTTCGGGCCCCCGGGACACTCAGTGAAGAGCATCGGGGAGGCACCCCAAGGCACAGGGGCTGGGACTGGCGGTAGGATGCCTTGCGGTGGACCGCCAAGCTCGATCCTTATAAAAGCTTTTTAACTGCAGCAGCTTTAGTGGACGCTACTGGAGCTGGAATTACCGCTGCTGCTGGCATGAGACTTGCCCTTCAATAGATCCTTGTAAAAGGATTTAAAGTGTACTCATTCAAATTAGAGAGACAATTTAAATTAAATAGATTAGACCTGCCTCCACCGCAGGGGGGCTCGCTTGACCCTGCAGCGGACAGGCACCAGTATTGGGAGAGGGGGGCTGGCCGTCAGGGTCCACCACGGCTTTGGCACAAACCCGGCGACACGGAGGTCGAACGGGCAGAAACGGACTGGCCGTGTCGGCCTCGCACTTTTTTGGTTTTAGAAGGGCATGACATGCCTATATCTGTGTCCCCCCCCTCCTTTTACTCCTCCACCTCTTTTCTTTTCGCATGACTATATGTACTTGTCACTTTTCCATGTGTTAGTTGTGTCTTCTGAGCAGTTTGTCAGCTTTTGGACACCTTGTTTTCTATGTGTTTCTATGTGTTTTTGTTTGCCTGCCATTGGTTTTAATGGTGTTCGAAGGTGTTCGACGAACAGTTCGACGAACAGTTCGGCGAACATACGGGTGTTCAACGAACCAAACCGAACTCGAACACTACGGGGGTGGCTCAACACTACCGAGGAGTGTCTGGAGGGGCGTAACTAAGTATCAACCTGATCCGACCAAGGTCGCACAGCGGCTCAGTAGACTCCGTGAACCAAGGAGGAACCGAGCAGAGGTACCAGGTGCTACTCCAGGTCAGACCCCAGTCACAGCTGTTGGCCCACACCGGGGAATGCAGGAACAGGCAGGTTAGACTGGCATACAGACAGGTGGGTATTGGCAGGCACGGCTGGTATGCAAACAGGTGGCTACTGGTAAGCACGGCTGGTATGCAGACTGGTGGGTACTGGCAAGCATGGCTGGTATGCAGACAGGTGGGCACTGGCAAGCACGGCTGGAATGCAGACAGGGAGATACTGGCAAGCATGGCTGAGGAGCAGACAGGGAGGTACTAGCAGGTTGGATCGCAGGCTGGAAAGGGTCCAGTACAGAATGGGAGACAGGAACAGAGCCGTGGATGCGGTAGACAAACAGAGTAAAGCGAAACCGCCGGAGCGTAGGACAAGGCAGAGCAGAACCGCCGGAGCGGTGGACAAGGCAGAGCAGAGAGGAACCGCCGGTGCGGTGAGCAAGCAGAGCAGAGCAAAACAGCAGGTGTGGTGAACAAGGCAGAGAAGAGTGAAACCGCCGGAGTGGTGAAGTCGGCAAAGCCGAGCGGAACCGCTAGTGTTGTGAGCAAGACAGAGCAGAGGGAAACCGCTGATGCAGTGAGCAAGCAGAGTGGAGCAAAACCACAGGTGGGGTGGACAAGGCAGAGCAGAGAGGAACCGCCGGAGCGGTGGGCAAGACACAACAGAGGGAAACTGCTGACGTGGTGAGCAAGCAGAGCGGAGCAAAACCGCAGGTGCGGTGGACAAGGCAGAGCAGAACAGGGCTGAAGGTGCAGTTAGAGAGGACAGGGCTCTGTTTACATAGAACAGACTGGAAAATGCAGGAAGATGGCTAGAACACAGGAGGTAGATACGGAGGAAGGGAAAAGGGACAAGCAGAACCAGATACACACAAGGTATTTACTATGAAGTAGCGAGTGGACACAAAACTCACAAACAGAAGTACAGAGACAACGAGTTGGAGTTAGGTGCAGGTTCAGATACTGCAGGAAAATGGAAGGTACAGACATAGAGACAAACAGGTAACAGGCTATGATACAGTTCAGACAGGAACTGCTACTGCAATGAGATACAAGAATGAGCCTGGGTATACAGCCCCCAGAGTGGTGGAAACAGACTAGAAGTCAGAGATAACAGGCCTGGGTATGGAGCCCCCAGGGTGGCAGAAACAGACATGATACAGGACAAGACTTGGCAACTCAGAGGCAAGGAGCACACTGATAGTAAGTGTTGCTCAGGTCTCTCCTTCTGGGTGGAGGGGGTTTAAACATCCAGTGACTCACAGCAATAGGCTGGGGAGGCATTAGAAGTGCGCCCACAGCAGCTATAAGAATCAGGAAGTAACCGGGCCGCCGCCCTAAGCAATCAGACAAGAGACATGCACACAGCATGAACTGGAGCAAGGTTTGCAGGATGGACTGACAGGTAAGATTGCGGTCTTGCATAGTGGGAGGTGGTGCACTATGCAAGCACGCCGCCAGGGATGTTGCACCCATGCTGAAGGGGTACCCCGGAATGAAAGTAGCAGGAGACCTGTTTCCTCCCAAACAGTCATAAGACCTAACTACCTCCACCATTAGTTGCTGGCAGTGTCAGGGGCCGGGACATGTGGTTGCTAACTGCCCCCTGACAACAGAACCCATGGACTTCAGGTTTATCCGCCAGGTCTCAATGTACACCCAGACTGTCTGCACTGAGAGCGCTGACCCCCCGGACAGTAAACCCCAACTGTGCCAGGTACTGGTTAATGGGTACCCCACAGAGGCCTTCCTAGATTCGGAGAGCCTAGTGACTTTGGTACATGGGTCACTGGTGGCAGGAGACAATCCCAGTGGGTGGACAGTCGGGGTTGTGTGTATCCATGGGGACCTCCGAGAGTACCCAACCGCAGAGGTAGTTTTGTCCATGCCATGCGGAGACATAAAACATGTGGTGGGGGTGGTAAAAACTCTTCCCTATGTGACTGTGTTGGGAAGAGACTTGCCCCTGTTCTGGACTCTGTGGAAAAACAAAATCCACTCTCCCCTGGTAAAATGTATTACAGGCGCTGTACCCGACGAACCCGAGTCAGGGGTACCTGCCATAGGGGTGTCTAACCTAGGGACAGAATGTGACCCCGATAGCTTTCCCCTAGAGGTGCTGGCAGAAGAGGTTGAGGAGACCCCATCGATCCCCGAGCTGGAAGTATCCCGAGGCACGTTTGGGACAGCTCAGCTACAGGATCCCACTCTGACTCGGGCGCGGGAAAGGGTGTTAGAGGTAAATGGCGTAGCTCAACAGCCCAGTGCGGATACTCTATTTCCACGCATAGTAGTTAACGGTGAGTTGCTCTATAGGGTAAACAAAATCAGGGACGAGGTCGTGGAACAGTAAGTGGTACCTCAGTCGTACCGTTGGGCGGTTCTGGAGTTGGCACACACACACCTGCTGGGTGAACACTTAGGGGTTAAAAAGACGCAAGAGCGTATCTTGCAGCAGTTCTTTTGGCCGGAAATTTACGTGGAGTTCGAAAAGTACTGCGAATTCTGCCCCGAATGTCAGTTGACCACACCCACCGCAAGTTTCCGTAGCCCATTGGTACCACTGCCAGTGATAGAGGTACCTTTTGAACGGATTGCAATGGACTTGTAAAATCTGCTCGTGGCCACCAACATATACTGGTGGTCGTCGACTATGCCACCCAGTACCTGAAAGCTATACCGCTACGCCACACCTCGGCAAAACTGATTGCCCGGGAGCTGTTTGCCATGTTCTATCACCTTGGACTACCTAAGGAGATCCTGACAGATCAGGGGACCCCTTATATGTCCAAAGTGACAAGGGAACTGTGCAAACTGCTAAAAATTAAACAATTGAGCACCTTGGTGTGCCACCTTCAAACCGACAGGCTAGTAGAACGGTTCAATAAAACCCTCAAGTCCATGTTAAAAAAGGTACTTTCTAAGGACGGAAGGGATTGGGACATGTTGCTACCCTATTTGATGTTCACCGTCCGTGAGGTACCCTAGGCGTCCACAGGGTTCTCTCCCTTTGAGTTATTGTACGGCAGACACCCTAGGGGTCTGTTGGACGTAGCCAAAGAGATGCGGGAACAAGAGCCGACTCCACATAGGAGTATATTTGAACACGTGGCTAGTATGCAGGACCGGATCGCGGCGGTCATGCCCATAGTGAAAGAACATCTGATAGATGCCCAGGCAGCCCAGAGGCGCAAACCTTTGAAAGATTGAGAGTGTTTAATTACAAACGTCACTCCGGGCATATCACCCAAGAGTTCTCTACCTTCAGCCAGGGATGCGTCCGGGGGAGAGGTCAGGATAAGTGATGCTCTCACTAAACAGCAGCGACAGGAGGCTCGCTCACTGGTGCAGCAGAATACCGATGTGTTCTCAGAGCTACCGGGTAGGACTACAGTTCTAAAACATGACATTGTCACCGAACCTGGGGTAAGGGTGCGAATGAGACCGTACCAGGTACCCAAAGCCCAGAGGCAAGTCATCACGGCTAAGGTAAAACATATTCTCCAGTTACGCATCATCGAGGAATCACAGAGTGGGTGGGCTAGCCCCATTGTACTGATTCCGAAACCAGACAGATCGTTACGCTTCTGAAATGATTTCCGAAAACTAAATAAAGTGTCGAAGTTTGACCTTTATCCAATGCCCAGGGTGGATGAGCTGATTGATAGACTGGGGCAGGCCCATTACATTACCATGCTCGATATCACCAAGGGTTACTGGCAGGTACCTCTCACGAAATTGGCGAAGGAAAAGACCGCCTTCATAACTCCGGAGGGTCTATATCACTATGTGGTCTTACCTTTAGGGTTACATGGGGCCCCGGCTACATTCCAGAGGTTGATGGACATAGTGCTCAAGCCTCATCAGGAGTACGTGTCCGCAGATCTAGATGATATTATCATCTTTAGCACTGATTGGCATACGCGTCTATCCCAGGTACAAGCAGTGCTGGATTCTCTCAGAGCTGCGGGCTTAATGGCAAAGCCCAAAAAATGTGCAATAGGGCTAGAGGAAGCCCGATAATTGGGGTATGTAATTGGCCGAAGAGTTAACAAGTCCCAAATCAATAACGTTGAGGCAATAAAAAATTGGCCTAAACTGTCAATTACAAAGCAGTTGAGGGTGTTCCTTGGCATCCTTAGGTATTACCGCTGGTTTATACCTAATTTTGCTGGGAGAAAAGCGGCCCTGACCGATCTCTTGAAATGAAAAAAAATCTGTATTTGTTCGGTGGAACTCTCAGGCAGAAGAAGCCTTTCAGTCCATGAAGTTGGCCCTCATCAGCCCCAACTTCAAGGAAACCTTCATTGTACAGACAGATGCCTCGGAGGCAGGCCTAAGGGCGGTTTTGTCACAAAAAATGAATGTTGAAGAGCACCCGGTCACCTACTTGAGTAGAAAACTTGTCCTGGCAGAGAAAAACTATAGCGTGGTAGAGAAGGAGTGTTTGGCTATTAAGAGGGCCTTGGAATCACTACGTTATTATTTAATCGGTCGTCAGTTTCGCTTGGTGATGGACCACTCACTCTTGGTATGGATGAGAAATGCCAAGGACAGGAATGCGCGAGTCACCAGGTGGTTCCTGTCACTGCAAAGTTTCAGTTTCTCTGTAGAACATTGCCCTGGGAAGTCGCAGGCAAACGCGGATGCCATGTCTCGGGTACCCTGTATGGTGTCAAATGTTCAACCCCACAAGTTTGAACAGAGGGCGGGATATGTGAGGCAGTGACTGGGATTGTATACGAGGTACGTTATATATCCCCCCGAATGTGTAGAGAGACCTATTAAATTCATTGGAGTGCATTGCAGTCACCAACTCACCTGCAGCTGCAATGCAGGAATGAAGGTGAGCATTGACCTGGTCAGGCTATCTGGCTAAGGTAGATTAAGTAAAACCCGGCGGGGCCTTCATTTCATGGGGGAGGCTACAGGAAGGCAGTGGGGCAGCCTCCTCCCTCCAACCCGGGTTTTCCAGTGGCTCTTGCCACAGGTCCTTGAAAAACCCTGCACTAAGTATTAGTGATGCTCTATGTTGGAACCTGCTAGGAGCATAGCAGGAAAGCTCGGCGGATCTGTGAGTAGCTGAACCCACGCCTGGGAAGGCTCAGCACCTGTCAAGCTCTGAGCGGCCCGGCGCGGCCGTTGCCTACGGCAACCGTTGTTTAAGGACTTGTGTTAACCCGGCTGCGAACCGGAGGACTTTTTTGTTATCCGTGAGTTGCTGAATAAAGCTGTTTATGTTGGACTTGCTAGGGTCACTGCCTCAGTTACTGCACGGTGTGAACACCGCTGTCTTACACCACCTAGTGTGAGAGAAACCATCCAGTTTTTAAAAAACATCTTTAAAATGACTGTATCCTTTAGGTCTTCCGAATCAGTGAAAGTGACAGTAACCAATAAGAGAGGTGTGCCTCACTGTCAGAAACTATCTTAGTTTATATACTTTGGACACCACAGGAGAGGATAATTATACACTATGTGGGTAAAAATAGGTGAACATTTACAAAAGATGAGCAGATCAGGAAAAATTTTAATTGGTCTGTTTGTGCATTTTTTCTTTGAAAATTTTATTTGAGGAGAAGTTATTCACTCACTTCTCAGCCCCTCCACTCCAGACCTATTTACTCCTCGTCACATCTTCTGATCCCCGATGCTCAAGCTGAAATCTCAGGGTCTTGCACGCTGATCTGTGACCTCCAACTCTGATGAGGTTCTGAAAAGTCCTGAGCAAGTTTGTGAAAGGTTATGATGTCATGATGTGTGCCTTGACCTTGCACACGCATATGCAGAACTCTGTGTGAGTTGGCCTGAGGAACAGAAGATGCAACGTGGACGAGACAGGTGACATTGAGAAGCAGAGAGGTGGACTGTAAGATGAGTATAAGTATTTTTTAATGTCCTTTTATGGTTCAGAAAAATAACGGTCAGGGGCCTCCATTTTGCTGAATTCACAGAAAAAAACTAATTACTGAGAATCCACATTTTGGCGAATGAGGATTTTTGTAAAAGTCAAGTAGAATTCCACTCGAATTGACTCGGTCATCTCTAACACTTACACATTCCACCTAAAGGAGCTTTTATGTTCACATTCTACATCCATAGACATTAATATGGAGTCGCCCCTCTGCAGATATAATTGCTTTCGCTCTTCTGAGAAGGATTTCTACAAGATTTTGGAGGCGTCTGTGGGAATTTTTAATCATTTTTTAGGTCAGACCCTGATGTGATGTGAGGGGCTGGGCTCACAATCTACATTATAGGTGTTGGATGGGGTTGAGGTCCGGGCTTTGTGTGGCTGGTAGTGTTCTTCGATCAAACTTCCCCAAATATGTATGGACCTTGTTCTCAGGTAACGTTCATGGGGAACATAAAAGGGACTTCTTCAAACTGTTCCCACAAAGCTGGAAGCTACAATTGTCCACAATGCCTTGTGCTTAATTTCCCTGCTGTATTAAGATTTCCCTGCACTGGAATTAAGGGGCTGAGGCCAACCCCTGATAACAAGCACAGAGTATTATCAGACTAATATTTCATAAATCATGGACATGGGCTAAAAGAGAAGAAAACTCAGACAGGGTCAATCAGGTGAGACTAGCAGGACAGTGACATTTGGAAAAATGGTTGCTCTAGCATAGCGTCCGACAGATTTTGAATACAGACAGTATATCAAGGGTGTGAATACTTTTGTATCACTGTTGTAATGAGTAAATATTGAGCCACAGTGGAATGCTGTCTGTGTATTTTAATTAATTCTAATTTGATGGTAATGAGCTAAATGTATTAAGAAGACTGACCAAAAAAAGTCAGGATTTGTTAGTGTTTTTGAGAGTGAAGTCACTTTTTATAAATGTAATAGCTGGAGCCAAAATAACATTCTAGTTCCTTCGAGTGATTAGAAAAGAACCAGGAGAATGCTCTAAGGTCAGAACCGTAATTTGCTTATATTCAAGAAAACGTATGTTATATGGGTTGAATGAAAATGATCATGGGTAAAAATGGGTCAATGGCGGTAAGAAAAGCATCATAGTATGTTGTCATTTGTAGGCAATGGCTGGAAGGCATTGTCGAGGCTGAAGCTATTCTGCATTATTTTTGGTTGGCCAACCACAGAAGAGCTGATACAATCGTCTGCTCTTGCGAGAAGCACCGGAGGACACAAGATTTCCTTATGGGAGGGAAAGCCATCTGAAGCCAGTATTCTGCTGATTAAGGCAAATGAGATATGGTTCCACCTTCTGCATGAACTATGATATGTAAAACAAAAAAAATGTAAAAATATTTTTTTATAAGTCTGATTACAAGCTGAGTTATCATCAGGTATTGCCAGCCCCCTTGATTATTAAAGGGTAATTCCCAACACTGTAACTTTTTGATGGTTCGGCACAGGGCATTCCACCAATCCACATGACAAGACTCTGAAATGCCCTGTCAGTATGGAGTGGAGAGGGACATTTGTCTGTGTTTGGCCACTGTACCCAAAGGAGGTGCAAAGTCTAAGGTTAGGGCTGATGAAATATGCATGAAATATTAGAGATAGTTCCTTGTAATAATCTTGAGCACAACAAGATTATCTGCTACAGTACATGGAGCAATCCAAGAATGTACTTGGTGATGACCACAAATCTCTATATCTTTGTGTAATCTGCTGTTTTCTGTAGATAATTTAGGAGGACTACTGACAGTCATGTATTTTTTCTCCTTCTTGCAATGGGTGGGGTTTATACATTACATGTGACATGCATGCTGCTGCATAAAGCACAGTTTGCAGCCTCTCTTGGGCATTTTCCAGTACCAGGATATGTGCCCTTCCAGAATCTTGATCTTTATAATTATAGCTTCAAGTAGACTAATGAATATTTCTTTTTTAGCCAGTATTAGCATTTACTTAATTATGAGATAATCAAATATGTTTGATGCTAATTTTTTGAAATTTGCTGAACCTGACAAATTCAAACAATAAAGAATTTACTTTATACAAATTGCATAAAATGGCAACAGCCAGAGAAGGCATGGCAAGGCGAGACAATTATAGCCTGAATAAAAATAAAGGCAGGGAATGCAGCAGCCATCCTGGAGTGCATTTTGTACAGTGAGAAGACATCACAGCTCACAGTTTATCCATAGAGATAGTGAGAAAAATCCATAAAACACTGAATAAACTATACAGATAGTGTGTGTGACAGAATGGCAGAGAAAATTAGTGTGTGAGAGAAAAGTGTTCATTACCACTTGTTACCATAAGCCTACGTATAGACATATAACATCAGGTCATTTTAGAGAATAAATAGCCTTAATAATGTCAAAGAGCTTTAACCCCTTCACTACATATGACGTACATGTACATCATATGTCATGTCCATGTCTTTGAGGCCGACATTTTGCACCATTAAAAATAAAACTATTAAAAACATACACATATTTATTATCACTCTCTCATCTATCAGAATATAAAATAGATTTAGTCAGTAAATGGCGTAACGAGAACAAAATCAAAGCGACAAAATTAAGTTTTTTTGGCTGCTGCAACATTGCAATAAAATGCAATAAGAGAAGATCAAAACATTGGATCTACCCCAACATGGTATCAGTAAAAACATCAGCTCAGGGCGCAAAAAAAAAAAAAATAAGCCCTCACACAGCCCCATATCCTGAAAAATGAAAACGTTATGGGTCTTGCAAAATGGCGCCAAAAGCAATTTTTTAATTGACCTGGAGAATCATACTGTCCCGTCAGATTTCTTATATATTGAACATGGTAAAAACTCGAAAAAATATTGTGGAATTACATTTTTTTTTGCAATTTCAACAAAATTGGAATTTTTTTCCCATTTTGCAGTACACTATCTGGCAAAATGAATGGTGTCATTGAAAAGTACAACTCGTCCCATAAAAAAACAAGCCCTCATATGCCCATATTGAGATAAAAATCAAAAAGTTATGGTTCTTGGAAGAAGGGAAGGAAAACACAAAAGCAAAAAAATGGAACAGCGCCATGTCATGAAGAGGTTAAAGGAGTTGGATTCAGTCTTAGGACAACTCAGTGTGTTTTTTACTCTTTTTCGGGCAATTGGAGTACTTGTGATTCACAGTGAATCAAATGTTTTTGAATAATTTGGCGAAACTGGAATTTCAAAAGATTCCCTCATATTTATTAGCTGTGTAAACCTTGGTGGTACAAGTAAGGATGGTTAATCAACTCAGTCACATAAACCTTAAAGCTGCCTTGGCATCAGTTTATGTGATCACTTTCAAGGACATTGCTTCCAAGGACTATAGTCCTTGTAATATCTTGTGGAAAAGAAATCTGAAATCATCAATAGACTACGTTCCTGATCTTTAGCAAGTTTATGCGGCCATTGGCAGTGGTAGAGGAACAATAGCATTGTTATTGCATCCTGTCTTGTTTATTGATTAGAGAGAGTCAAAATCTATTCCATTCTTTATCCATTATTTTCTTTCTAGGACCCAAATACCACTTTTTCTGTGACCACAGTAATGGAAAAGGTGGTAAAGTTTTAGATGGGAGATATGTGTTACCGAGGTGGCTAGCCTCAGTGATGTATGTCCTGGAATTGAAGGTTCCAGCAATGATACGTTACCTGGAAGTTTTTTAATGGGACCAGATTTTGGGTCCGGGTTTTAGGAGAGCTTGGGTGGGAATGGTTCTCCCCTACCTCCAGTTTGGGCTTTCCTATAAAATGCAGCTGAGCTGTCTCAGAAAATGGTCTGAGTGTGGGTATAGGGAAGGATTTTAAGGTTGTTTAGTCTCTGAAAGACCTGTGGGAGTTGGACCTCTATCTGAGCTGGCGTGCCCGTACTGTGATTATTCTGTTGTACCTTTATGCAAGAAAAGTCTGTTTTGTTTTTTCTGGAGTCCTCCGGAGGTTATGAATTTGGGTATCCCTACACCACCTATTAACTTCAATATGCGTGTCTCACACCTGTCCTGTCCCAGGTTCAGCTTCCTTCCCCTGTTTGCGCTGCCCTCTGCTGTACTCCATGTTGGATATTGCATGTTGCCCTGCATGAATCAATGACATAACCTCCCTAGGCCCATTCAGGGCCCATTAAGACACACCCTTGTGTCTTGAGATTGAGTCTCTAGACCTCTGTGTTCAGTGTCCTTCACCTTCTGTCCATACTGGGCTTTACTTGCTTAAATCTCTGATGGGTTCCACTTCACCCATTCTGCTGCTCCTGAGATTCCTGAATATGCCCAGTCTTTGCTGCCCACGTGCCTTTCTGCTTGCTGCATCAATGTCTGGGGTCCATGTGCCTACCCAGAGCAGAAGCTTAGAGGATCCACCTCACCAGGTGAGCCGTATGGCAAGATTTATACTGATATATGTTGCGTACAGTATTAAAGAGGACTTGTCATCATGTCAGAAGTTAACAGTTTTTGCTGTCATTTTATTCCCACTATTCCCCTTAGTATTCTGTATTTTCTTTTTTAAAAAATATGCCATACAGTCCCAGAAATATGGGCTTTTTTATGCAGTGCTAAGTTTTATTGCATTTACAAGGGGGTGTGACTCATTGGATTCTTGGAGGATGTGTCTCTGCTTTGCATAATTTTTCTGGTGAACTCCTCCCCTTTGGGAAAGTCCATAAAAAATAACTCTAAAAATGCTCATACCTCTGGAACTGTAGAGTAGATTTAAACAAAATAAAAAAAACTTGAATACTCAGGAGAAAAGTGAGAATGAAATAAGAACTTACACTGGCTACAGGTCCTCTTAAATTATAATATGTCATTATTGATTCCGAGAGGGGTTGCACAAAATTAGAAAAACATGGCCGCTTTCTGCAAAGTGCATGTAAAATTGCTTGATCATAGTGTGAGTTGATTGTTAGTAGTTTTTGAATTATATTTGCTACAGTTTTACAGCTTTTTATTTTCACAGCTCTCACAGCTCAGCACGCTTTAACGTCAGGATTATTCATGCAGAATAAATTAAGTTCAATTGCATATACAAGAGGTGAAATAATGCAACAGCAATATCCTCCCTCGACCTATTGAATTAAGGGTCTAAATACTGTATGTTCCAGCCACTGATACGGCTCATAATTACTTCTACTTCACAGTAATTAGAGGATGTGGTGAACACTCTTCTAAATGTGAGTGGTTAGGAAATAACTGCAGGTCAGGGATTACACTGAGGCGCTTGTAAAATCATTACTACTGGCCTGAAAAATAACAGCAGAAAAAGTTACAGTAGCGGCATGTTCCTCACTATCCAGCAACCTGTAAATTTTTTCTCACTACCTCCAAACTCTCTGTACATATTCATCCTTAAAGGGGTTGTCGTGTTACAACAAGTTATTACTACTCCAGGGGTGGGGGTCCAACTTCTAGGACCCTTATCAATAGCCCCCGATGGGGCATGTTAATCCCCACTATAATGTAAGGGGGAAGACCGGGGTGTAAGTACTTTCAGAGCAAGGGATCCGGAACTGCCGGGGCCATGCCTCTGGTTGCAGGAGGAAGACAGACTGTGAGCACAGGAGTCAGGTGACTGGGAAGCTGGGGGCTTGTCCAGAGTGAAAGCTGGGAGGTCAGGTGACCGAGAGACTGGTGACGTGAGTAGAGAGAGGAAGAGATGAGGACGTTTGCGCGGGAAAGCGGAGCTGGTTCCTGCTCAGCAGAGCAGTGTGAGAGAGTCGAGGCTACTGGCTCCAGGACTGAGAGCAAGAGCCGAGTGCAGTGGACCGGAGGAGTCAAGCCAACTAGAGAAGAGACGCAGGGTCGGTGGAGGCGGGGCATGTGAGGTGCCGTGTTATGGACTAGGGGCTCAGTGGGTAAAACCGGAGACCGCCCGCTGTTGCCAGAAGACGGAGCATTGTTTGGGCGGGGAAGCCTGAAGAAATCAACACTGGCCCCAGCTGGCAACTGCCTTGCGGAGGAAAAAAGTCAGCTAAGTGTAAAAACTGTCGTTTACAACCGGTTCGACTCTGCTATATCTAGTTAAACTGTGAATTGTCAGTTAAAGACTTTTACCTGCTACTTTCCTTGGTTTTCCCCAAATTTTCCCTTGTTACTCCCTGCGTGGAGATTTACCCTGTTATTATAAACTTCCCCTGTTTATTAACCCTGTATTGGCTGCTCTGTGTTTGTGTCGCTGCATTTAAAGTACCCGTGTTACATTTGGCGTAGTCGGCAGGATGCAGCTGTTAGACACAGACACTTTAGCGCAGTCCATTCTAAATCTAGCTTGCCGCTTGGGGCCATGCTCAGCAATCTCCCAAAGTTCACCGGGGACAATATGATGCTGTGGGACTGTAATGAGACAGTTTGGAGTATGTTACATATGCATCCGATGACCCCAGCTATGCAAGCTGAAATAGCCTTACTGGCCCTGGACGGCGAGGCCCGACAATCCGTGATGTACTGCCCTCCCCATGACCGGGATACTGGAGAAAAAGTGGTGCCGATACTGGAGGAGATGCATGGGGACCCCACCAATGTAGGAGAGCTGAGGATACAGCTGTTTGACCAAGTGCAGCAGGAGGGGGAGACTGTGACGCAGTATGTTAATGCCTTACAGAGGGTGCATGCCTATATCACTAGAAAAGACGACATTGGGAATTTGGGAATGGGCCCCCCTGACGTGATGTTAAGGGACCAGTTTGTGGCAGGCCTCAGGGATGTGCAGCTGAAGCAGGCCTTGCGGGAGCGCCAGCGCGCCAACCCACGTATGACTTTTCTAGAAGTGGGGGCGGAGGCACGTGTGAGAGAGCAGGAGATGGGGTGACGGCCCTGGCAGGGATGTTCCAGAGTAATGAGGTACCCACCCTGCCTGCAGCTGAACCGGAATGGGCTCGAGAGATGCAAAAGGAGATACAGGAGATGCGGGATGAATGGTCCAGTCTCAAGAAGACTACTGCCCCGACACCAGAGATACCCAGATCGATTGCTCCAGTTATGGAAAGAATTGAATTCAGGACCCCCCCTGCAGGAGAGTTCCATAGAGAAGTTAGGCAGCCCTACACAGACAGAGACATGACCTGCTGGAAGTGTGGAGGCGCAGGGCATTACTACAGGCGCTGTGCTAGCCGAGGGCGGCCCCTTTCGCGGCAGCCGTTAAACTAGCGGGCTCCGTGTTTGGGGGACACAGCCCGGAGCCTGAGGAAGGGGAAAGAAAAAGAGGAAGTCCCAAGGACCTGGTTTCCACCAGCCCGACTGTCTGGGCCGAAATAAGCGGTCGGGCTGTTCACTGCCTAATTGACACGGGATCCCAGGTGACTACGTTGACACAAGCCTACTTCCAACAGCGATTTCCAGAGATAGCGCGGCCTGAATGGGGAGCAGTAATTAGACTCACGGCAGCTAATCAATTACCCATCTCGGTCACAGGGGTGGTGTGGATGAAGATCCGAGTGTGTGGAAAAGATGTGGGAAAAAAAGGAGTCGTCCTGGTCGCAGGGGGAACCGGAAGTAGACCCTCGGTGACCCTCGAAATGAATGTGCTGAAAGAGATCGGGCAAATCCTGATTAGTGAGCTGAAGGAGATTCCTCCAGACCAGCGGGACCCGTGAACCCCCCAGAGGAGGGTCTTTCAACAACTATTCCTAGCTGCCCAGGCTCAGGAGACTTTGAGTGAAGGGAAGATCCTGAGGAAAATAATAGTGCCAGCAGCTACGGTGATCACCTTACAACACGGACAAACTGTAGTCACGTTATCCGCACGGGCCTGCACACCTCTTGAGGGGGTCGAAGTTCAGATAGAACCAACATCGATGGACAAAATACCCCCCGGACTCTTGGTGGCTCAGACACTGGCCACCGTTCTGGGTGGCAATGTTATAGTGCGGTGTGTTAATCTGGGCGAAGTTGATCTCACACTCCCTCCCAGGACGAAAAATAGCCCTGATTCTGGGAATGCCAGAGAAGTTGGTGAGACCTGATGTGGTACAGCTGTCCGCTGTACGAGGAGACCCCTGAACTCTGGTAGTCACCGTGCCGCCGGAATCCCACCGGGCTAGTGCGACGGGGGGACGAAGAATCCTAGAACGAATGCGGGCTGAATTGGCGGGACTTACACCTCAACAGGTGCAGCAGGTTGAAGAGGTGCTGGAGCGGTACCAGGAAGTCTTTGCTCGCCATGAGGATGATTTTGGTTGTACCGAAGCCATTACCCACGAGATTCCCACGGGGAGCACTGCCCCAGTGCGGGAGAGATACCGGCAGATACCTCCCCAGATGTATAAAGAGGTTAAGGAGATGCTAGCCCATATGTTACAGAATGGTGTGATATGGGAGAGTCAGAGTCCGTGGGCAGCCCCGATTTTCCTGGTCCGGAAGAAAGATGGGACTCTGCCGTTCTGTGTGGACTATAGACGACTGAATGCCTGTACAGTATTGGACTCTTACCCACTACCCCGAATCGAAGAGTCCCTGTCGGCCTTAGGGAAGGCAAGATACTTCTCCTCCTTGGATCTGGCCAGTGGGTACTGGCAGGTGCCCGTGGCCGAACATGACCATGCGAAGACGGCGTTCATATTACCCATGGGACTGTTCGAGTTCAATCGGATGCCCTTCGGCTTGACTAACGCCCCCGGGACGTTCCAGCGTCTGATGGAGAGGTGCCTGGGTGATTTAAACTTCGAGGCGACACTGATTTACCTTGATGACATAATTGTCTATGCCTCCACCTTTGAGGAGCACCCCCAGCGACTGGAGCAAGTACTGAGTCGCCTACAAAGTCATGGCCTAAAGGTGAAGCCCCAGAAGTGCCACCTGTTTCGCAAACAGATCGAATATCTCGGTCATACTGTGTCCAGTGAAGGAGTCAGGCCCACCCAGGAAAAGGTGGCCACCATACAGGAGTGGCCTACCCCGAAGACAGTGAAGGACGTTTGGGCCTTCCTGGGACTTGCCCGGTACTACCGAAGATTCGAGAAGAACTTCACCCGCATAGCCAACCCATTGCTGGAGCTACTTAAGGGAGTGCCGGCGGGCTCCAAGAATCAGGCGATTCGGTGGGGAAGTAGCTAGGAAGAGGCCTTCCATGCCCTAAAAATGGCCCTGACCGAGGCCCCAATACTAGCCTATGTGGATTTCTCCCAACCCTTCATACTCCACACTGATGGGAGCCTACATGGTCTGGGAGCCGTGTTATCTCAAGTACAGGAGGGGAAAGAGCGCGTGATTGCATATGCCAGCCACTCCCTTCACGACTCCTAGAGGAACCCGGATAATTATAGCTCTTTCAAATTAGAGTTGCTGGCTCTGGATTGGGCAATGACGGGGAAGTTTGCAGAGTATTTGTCCAGGTCCGAAGTACGGGTGAGAACAGATAACAACCCGCTGGCCCACCTGGAGAATGCAAAATTTGGGGCCCTGGAGCAGCGGTGGGTGACCCCCATGGCCAGGTACCGTTATAAGATCGCCTACCAGCCAAAGGCAGAGAATAATCACGCCGACGCCCTCTCCAGAGTGACATATGAACAGCCTGATCATGACCGTGATGAAGATTGGGAGGTGGATGAGACCCCTAGCTTCCAAACTTTCGTGGGACCGCTGGACGCGGCTCAGGGTCAGATCGGAGAGACGTCGGAAGAACAAGTGTTAGGGCGGCCAAGAGATGACTGGATCCGACTTCAACAGACTGACAGAGAAGTTGCTCAATTATGCCAATGGGTGGCTTTGCGGCAAGTCCCCAGTCGAGAAAAGAGGAGTACCCTGTCCCTGGGAGCACTGAAAATGCTGGGACAATGGGAGAGACTATGTTTGCGAGACGGGCTGCTGTACCGACGGGTGCAGCTACTGCGAGAGTTCGTGACCACCTGGCAAGTGGTGATCCCAGAGAAGTTGGTTGGAGTAGTGGCTAAGGAGGCTCATGAACGAGGGGCTCACTTCGGACAAGAGAAGACGTTTCAGTGGTTGCAGAGGCTGGTGTATCATCCCCGACTGAGAGCAACAATAGAAGACACTTGTCGAAGATGTCGGAGCTGTGAGCTGGTTAAGCCCCCGGAGCAGCGGGTCCCCATACAAACTGTTGTGACTTCTGCCCCCTTGGAGGTGCTGATGATCGACTATTTGACTGTTGGACCGGCGCATCTCGGGTATGAACATTGCCTGGTAATGACAGACCACTTCACAAAGTTTGCGGTAGTGATCCCGACCAGAGACCAGACCACCGAGTCCGCTGTGCAGGCCATCTGCCAAGACTTCATTCGCGTGTACGGCTGCCCAAAGAAGATTCATTCCGATCAAGGCGCCTGCTTCCAAGGCCGGGTGATGGAAGAGCTGCACCGGTTGGACAAGATTGAGAAGTCACGGACTACTCCTTACCACCCTCAAGGACACTGATCCAAATGCTCTGCACGTTGGAGGAAGATCCGAAGGTACGGTGGCCTGAGTTTGTGGCCGAGCTGGTGTGGGTCTACAACAACCAAGTGAATAGTACGACGGGGTTCACTCCTTATACCATGCTGTTGGGGCGAAAGGTGCGAGAGATTACGAGTTAGAGCTGGACCCCAAGGAGGACTACCCACGGACGGGGGTGTCTTCCTGGGTTCGGGAACATTGGCATCGACTGCAGACCCTCTGACGGTTGGTATAACAAAAGTTTCAGGAGCTCAAACATCATGAGACATTGCCTCTTTGAGGGACAGCTCTGAGGCCCGGGGAGCGGGTGTTGGTCCGGAACAGGCGGCCCCCGGGGCAAATTGAGTAGACGGTGAAGGACCTGTGTATGAAGTTCAACCCGAGGGGGCTGAAGGAGCCCCTACCAGAGTGGTTCATCATAGTATGCTGCGACCCTGTCTGTCTGAAGATGACGAGGATGGAGAAGAATCACCTGCTACTAGAGAGGGTCCTGTCACAGTTGCCCCCAGCCATGAAGTAAACGAAGAAGAGTTGTTGATTCTACCTCCTAGCCCCAGCACTTGATTACCTGCAGTCCCCAGTGCAGGAGGCAAAGGAACAACATCAGTTGAAGCCACCAGGCAGGCGGAGATGGGAAATCCGTGTGACCCTGCACCTCCCATCAATCAAACTGAGTTACACCGGTCAGAACGGACAACAGCAGGAGTGCCTCCTCACTGTTATGAACAAGATCAATTCATATGGTACCATATCGTCCAGGAAGTCCAAGATGTGAACGTTTGATGAAGGAACTCTCGCCCGTGGAATGGCAAGCTAAAGGAGAGCGGGAGTGTAAGGGGGAAGACCGAGGTGTAAGTACTTTCAGAGCAAGGGATCCGGAATTGCCGGGGCCGTGCCTCTGGTTGTAGGAGGAAGACAGACTGGACAGGAGTCAGGTGACTGTGAAGCTGGGGGCGTGTCCAGAGTGAGAGCTGGGAGGTCAGGTGACCGAGAGACTGGTGACATGAGTAGAGAGAGGAAGAGACGAGGACATTTGCGCGGGAAAGCGGAGCTGGGTCCTGCTCAGCAGAGCAGTGTGAGAGGGTCCAGGCTCCTGGCTCCAGGACTGGGACCAAGAGCCGAGTGCAGTGGACTGGAGGAGTCAAGCCGACTAGAGAAGAGACGCAGGGTCGGTGGAGCTGGGCACGTGAGGTGCCATGTTATGGACTAGGGGCTCAGCGGGTAAAACCAGAGACCCCCCGCTGCCGCCAGAAGACGGAGCATTGTTTGGGCCGGGAAGCCTGAAGAAATCAACACTGGCAACTGCCTTGTGGAGGAAAAGAGTCAGTTAAGTGTAAAACTGTCGCTTACAACTGGTTCGACTCTATATCTAGTTAAACTGTGAACTGTCAGTTAAAGACTTTTACCTGCTACTTTCCTTGTTTTTCCCCATATTTTCCCCTGTTACTCCCTGTGTGGAGATTTACCCTGTTATTATAAACTTCCCCTGTTTATTAACCCTGTATTGGCTGCTCTGTGTTTCTGTGTCGCTGCATCTAAAGTACCCGTGTTACAATAAGATGAAACAACAAGCAACACAGCTGACCACCACTCCATTTATTCTCTATGGGGCTATCGGAAAAATCTGAGAGCAGAGCTCAGCAGCCACTTGGGACTGAAGGACCATCGGTCAACAATTCTAATGAAAATAAAAGTGTCCCATTCTGCCGATCAATCCGGGTCCCGGCTGTCAATTCCCCACAGATCAAAAAAAACTGTTTTCACCAGACAACCTCTATAATCATCAAAGACTATTCTAAAGTTAAACAGTGCATAAAAAATGGTAGAATGGGTAGGAGGGGGATGCAGCAGCAGTTTCTCTGCCTCTCTGTGTATGTGAGAGTGCAGGCTGTGAGAGAGGATAGGGAGGGTTATATTTTAGCCTCTCCCCTACCCTATTTGAAGTTGTATGCTGTACCACACCTGTATGGCATATGTGTTATAGGTATGTAGCATCTTTGCCATGACCCAACAACCTGTACAGTAATTCCTCTTTCAAGTAAATATTCAAAAACAACCTTAAGCATCCTAACTTCTTCTAGAGCAAAACAGCACATTGGAGAAAGCTGAGAGAGGTAGGAAGTAGTGTTGAGCCACCCCCGTAGTGTTCGAGTTCGGTTCGGTTCGTCGAACACCCGTGTGTTCGCCGAACTGTTCGTCGAACTGTTCATCGAACACCTTCGAACACCGTTAAAACCAATGGCAGGCAAACAAAAACACATAGAAACACATAGAAAACACCTTCAAAGGTGTCCAAAAGCTGACAAACTGCTCAGAAGACACAACTAACACATGGAAAAGTGACAAGTACATATAGTCATGCGAAAAGAAAAGAGGTGGAGGAGTAAAAGGAGGGGGAGACACAGATATAGGCATGTCATGCCCTTCTAAAATCCAAAAAGTGAGAAGCCGACACGTTCAGTCCGCTCCTGCCCGTGCCACCTCCGCGTCGCCAGGTTTGTGCCAGAGCCGCGGTGAACCCTGACGGCCAGCCCCCCTCTCCCAATACTGGTGCCTGTCCGCTGGTGGGTCGAGCGAGCCCCCCTGTGGTGGAGGCAGCTCTAAGCTTTTTAATTTAAATTGTCTCTCTAATTTGAATGAATACACTTTAAATCCATTTACAAGGATCTATTGGAGGGCAAGTCTCATGCCAGCAGCCGCGTAATTCCAGCTCCAGTAGCGTCCACTAAAGCTGCTGCAGTTAAAAAGCTTTTATAAGGATCGAGCTCGGCTGTCCACCGCAAGGCATCCTACTGCCAGTCCCAGCCCCTATGCCTTGGGGTGCCCCCTGATGCTCTTCACTGAGTATCCCGTGGTCCCGAAGCATTTCCTTTGAAAAAATTAAGTGTCCAAACTACAGGTGGTGTAGCTTACTTAACAGCCGGGATAATCCGCTGACTAGCAGACACTGCTAGTAGGCACAAAGTATTTCCTGGGCTAGATGCAGTTAAAAATTTGTAATTAGATACTCTCGTTGGATGCTGAGAAAGCATTCCATAGAGTCTCCTGGCACGCCATATATGATTCTCTTAAAAAGCTTGGGGTAGGGGTCTAGGGAACCCTTTTATAGCCAAAATCACGGCCCTGTATCGCAATACGTCACCTAGGCTGAAGATAAATGGAACTGTAGCACCCTGAGGGCTCGGTTGCTACAGAGGTATTGCACCTCACCCAGAGGTGTGATATCTCACTCTCAGGTAAGGATGTAGTGTGGATCAGGACCCGACACCTGCATGCATTACACCACATTGCCGTGGGGCAGGGCGACCAATATGCCCCTGAGATGGGCACGACAGTCCCTGTCCCTGGCTGGAGTGGGGGGAGGGAACACTGAGGAAGGGGAACCCTGTAGTGCAGGAGCAGGGAGAAAGCAGTACCTGGGTGCATTGAGAAGGGAGTATAAAAGGTGGGCACCATCTTAGTTCAGTGCAGAGAAGTCTGAGCAGAAGTGGCAGGGAGCAGGGGCTCTGCATGAGCTCTGCTCCGGAGGCGGGCCTAGTAACAGAGGCCCAGGCCTGGAAGAGGGAGAAGGAAGGAAGAGGAGCGGAGAAGGCTCCAGGAACGAGGAACGAAGGGATCCCAGGGGTGCGGACGGGCGAGTCGCCACCGCACGCCCGAATCCACCTGTGTGGAGGGGTCAGGCCAAAGGGGGAGACCGGTCCCCGAAACTAGTGGAGGCAGGAAACGACCCTCAGCTAGAAACAGGAGGCTGTGACATTTTATGTGGTGCAGCCCCTCGCTACACCCGCTAGGAAGGCACCACATAGGGTCATGTAAACTGGCGCCAAGTTTACCAAGAGGAGGCCTGAGGCAGCCGGACAGAAGGGTTGGTAAGAAAGGCCAGACAAAGGACACACAAAGGGGGTCCTGTGAAGCGCTCCAAAGTTATCTGGGAGTTGTCTGAGCCCCTCACCTGGTGAGCACAGTACGACGTGGGCAGCCGTTACCTGCAGACGTGGTCTGGATAATAAGAACTGTGAGTAAAGGCCCTGGACTGCATCACTGACTCCGTGTCGTTACTGCTGCTGCCCTGCACCATCACCCCCATCCTCCGCATACACTGCCCTGAGGCTATACTCCTTCCGTGGGGAGTTATGCTACGCTCTGCTGCACCCACAACACCAGCCTCAGCGGTCTGCCCTGGAGCGGCGGTTCACTCTGACCGCAATCCACGGGTGGCGTAGTCGGACATTTAAACATCAAAACCACATAAATAGTTCCGCCACTGGTTTGACCGCCCTGAGCCACGGAACCGGGTCGCCTCCACGGAGACTACAACCACCAGCATCCACCAAAAAGGTTCCGGCTCCGGGTGTCCCAAGGCCCAGGGGGCGCGTCAGAACATTTTCATCACCTTTCACAATCACCAATGGGACAAGGCAGGGATGTTCTCTGTCCCCTCTCTTATACATCCTAGTGACGGAGCACCTGCTCTCATCAATTTGCCATAACCCCAATATTAGGTGGATTGAGGTGGGAGGCAACGAGTACAAGTGCTCTCTATTTGCTGATGATGTCCTAGTATATATCACTCAATCACATATATCCATCCATGCTGTTATGGCTGAAATAGATCACTTTGTTACATGGTCAAATTTTAAAATCAATGCAGCGAAGTCTGAGGCCCTCGATGTCTCCCTCCCCAAATCCATATAGGATTCCATCCAGTCCAACTTTCCCTTTGCCTGGCCCTCACAGGGTATCAAATACTTAGGAATTCCTATTCATAGAGACCTCTCCCATCTATGTTATCTTAATTTTGGGCCCTTTATTGAACAACTCCATACAGACCACGGTTGGCAAGTTAGAACTGTAAGATTCACTACGTGAACCACTGGTGTTTTGTGGAAAAGCACATGTACACTGTGTTCCAAATTATTATGCAAAAAGTGTTTAGGAGTGATAAGGGAAGAATATGTTTGTTTGTCAGTTAAACTCATTGATGGTGATGTGTGTCAGGGCTCTTTATATCACTGTAAGCAATTGCAGACACCTGTGCTAATTAGTTTGGCAGGTGTGTCCAATGAAAGGCAAGACTACTTAAGAAGGCTGTCTCACATTATTAAGCAGCCTACATTTTCTGCCAAAATGGGAAAGAAAAAGGATGTGTCGGCTGCTGAGAAGCAACAAATTGTGGAGTGTTTAGGTCAAGGCATGACTACAATCAACATTGTGCGATGATCAGGATGAAGTGTCTTGGCAATCAAGAAGTATGTAGCTGATTCACAGTACACACGTGCGCGTGCTGATAAGGGCAAATTGAGGACTCTTTCCTACAGGCAATTACGTCAGGTTGAAAGAGCAGCGGCAAAAAAGCCTTGTCATAGCAGCAGACAAGTTTTTGAAGCTGCTGGTGCCTCCAACGTCCCCCGAACAACAAGATGCAGGGTCCTTCAGAGGTTTGCAGCTGTGCATACGCCATCCTGTCGACCTCCTCTATCCACTTCACACAAGCAGAAATGGCTCCAGTGGGCCAAACATTACATGAAGACTGATTTCAAAACTGTTTTGTTCACGGATGAGTGCCGTGCAGCGCTCAATGGTCCAGATGGATGGAGTGGAGGATTGCTGGTTGATGGACACCCCACGCAAACACGGTTACAGCGCCAACAAGGAGGAGGTGGAGTAATGTTTTGGGCTGGAATCATGGGGAGAGAGATTGTCGGCCCCTTTAGGATCCCTGAAGGCGCTAAAGATGAACTCCATAATCTATGTGGATTTTCTCAAACAGCACTTCCTGCCATGGTTCAAGAAGAAGAACCGTGTATTTCACAGCAAGATCATTTTTTTGCATGATAATGCACCATCTCATGCTGCACATAAAACATATGCATCTCTGGCTGATATGGGCATAAAAGGGGACAAACTTATGGTGTGACCCCCATGCTCCCCTGACCTCTACCCCATTCAGAACCTTTGGAGCATCATTAAAAGGAGTGTCTATGATGGCGGGAGGCAGTTCACATCTAAGCAACAGCTCTGGGAGGGTATTCTGTCCTCATGCAAAACAATTGAAGCAGAAACCATCCAAAACCTGACAAATTCAATGGACGAGAGAGTTCAGTAGCTCCTTTCGAACAAGGGGTCCTATGTGAAAATGTAACATCACCTAGAATAAAGTTTTGAGTTGAAAACTGTTTGATTTCAGTTTCTAACAACCTGCTAATGCTTATAATTTCAAAAATGACCATTTTTTTGGTCTTTATTAAAATGAAAAGGTTGATCGAAAAGTTTGGGGGATCTAAGAGTGTGGCAACCCAGTAGTCATGATTACTTCGAATTCTGACAATATGAGGGTCATGCTGCAGGTAGTGCAGCAAGAAGGCACTTATGTGTCTTGCGCATCTCGGAGCCCCAAAATTATTTTCCGGGCTAGATGCAGCTAAAAATTATTATTAATTTTAAATCTGGTGAAGCTTTAGTATAAATGGCCTAATAGGATAAGTGCTGCACACTGCTACAAAGCCCAAATTATTTTCCAGTCAAGATACAGATAAACATGATTAGTAATTTTAAATCTGGTGGAGCTTATTATAGATGGCCTAATAAAATCAGTGCTGCACACTGCTACAAAGCCCAAATTATTTTCCAGCCAAGATACAGATAAACATGATTAGTAATTTGAAAGCTTAAAACGGTTGGTAGGGTGATTTTAACCAATCATCAAGCTTTTACTCTCCCCAGGATGACACAGGGGTAGAAAAGTCGTTTCGGATCCATGATTTGTTCATCTTTATGAACGTGAGTCTGTCTACATTATCAGTGGAGAGCAGCGTGCGCTTATCTGTCAGCACACCACCAGCAGCGCTGAACACACGTTCAGACAGAACGCTGGCTGCGGGGCATGACAAGATCTCCAAGGCGTAAGTGGCTAGCTCCGGCCATTTATCCAGATTGGAAGCCCAAAAAGAGCAAGGGTCCAGTGACACAGTCATGGCTTCAATGTTTACTTGGAGATACTCCTGTACCATCGTCTCTAGGCGTTGACTATGTGTCAGACTTCTTGTCTCCTGTGGCCTTGCAAAGGATGGGCTAAAAAAGTGGTGAAATGATTCCGCAAAATTGATGTTACCAGCAGATACTGTGGTTCTGTTACGGTTTGAGTGCTGAACACTTGACGGTCCCACGGTTGGCAAGTTGGAACTGTGAGATTCACTACATGCACCACTGGTATTTTGTGGAAAAGCACATGTAAGATTCTGCAACAGTCTCTGCTAATACTCCTGCATGCGTGCATCCCTTTCTATGGCAGGAATAATGTCTGCAAATTTACTTTTGTACCGGGGATCTAACAGTGTGGCAACCCAGTAGTCAGGATTATTTCTAATTCTCACAATTCGAGGGTCATGTTGCAGGTAGTGCAGCAAGAAGGCACTCATGTGTGTTGCGCATCCAGGAGCACCAAGTCCCTGTTGTGTTGGTGGCGAGGTAACAATCATGCTTCCTTCCTCTGTCCTCTCCCCCCAACCTCGCACAACAGAAATGTGATCAAGGTCTCCCTCATCTGATGAATCTTCCATCAGTTCGTCCTCCACTTCTTCCTGGGCTCCTGCACCTTCCTCACTAGTTTGGCTGCTACCATGCGCCCTGGTAAAACCATCTCCCCCACCCTCACATGCCTGCCGCCTTGGTGCTGCCGACCGTCTGGACCTTGCAGATGTTAGCCCTTCCGTATACAACTCCTCCTCCTCTACTTCCTCCACCTCCTCTTGTGCCACCACCTGACTCCGAATTCTGTTTAACATGTGCTCCAGCATGTAAATCACCGGAATAGTCATGCTGATAATGGCATCGTCAGCACTAAACATCTTCGTCGCCATTTCAAAACTGTGCAGAAGGGTGCATAGGTCCCTGATCTGAGACCACTCCTCCAGTGTGATTTGCCCCACCTCTGGATCTCGTTGGCCCAGGCTATACGTCAGAACGTATTGCACCAGGGCTTGTCGGTGCTGCCACAGTCGCTACAACATGTGCAGAGTTGAATTCCACCGGGTAGGCACATCGCATTTTAGCCGGTGAAGTGGCAGGCCCAACGACTTCTGTAGAGATGTAAGTCGCTGAGCTGTGGGATGCGAACGGCGGAAGTGAGCACACTGCGACCGTGCCCTCTGCAGAAGGCCATCTAGTCTGGGATAGTGGGCTAAAAATTGCTGGACAACCAGGTTCAACACGTGAGCCATACAAGGCACGTGTTTGACATTGCCCCGGCGAAGGGCCGCACCCAGGTTTGCAGCATTGTCGCACACGGCCTTCCCTGGTTTCAGGTCCAGTGGAGACAACCATTCATGAAATTGGTTCTCCAGAGCTGACCACAACTCCTCAGCTGTGTGACTCACATTTCCCAGACATTTCAATGTAAAAACCGCCTGATGACGTTGTGCCCTACTGCCAGCATAGTAAGGAGGTGTGCAGGATCCCTTCTGCGCAGTTAGAAAGCTTGTGGCATGACCAGACAGGCTTTGGGTGCAGGTGGGATACCGAGAGGAGGTTGAGGAGGCAGAAGCAGTGGAGGAACTTTGACATAAAGAGGATTGACGCACAACTCGTGGGGACGGCAAGACTTGGACAGCAGCCCCTTGTCCTGCTGTCACCATAGTTACCCAGTGCCCAGTCAGCGACATGTAACGCCCCTGTCCATGCCTACTCATCCAAGTGTCTGTGGTGAAATGCACCCTGTCACACACAGAGTTTCTCAAAGGAGCGGTGATGTTGTGTGCGACATGCTGGTGGAGCGCAGGCACACCTTTCTTTGAGAAGTAGTGCCGACTGGGCATCTGGTACTGGGGCACTGCGACGGACATAAGGTCTCGAAAATCCTCTGTGTCCACCAGGCGGAAAGGCAGCATTTCTGTAGCCAAGAGCTTGCAGATGGTGAAATTCAACCTCTTAGCTTTCTCATGGCTAGGAGGAAATGGTCTTTTACTTGACCACATCTGAGGGACCGAGGGCTGGCTATTGTTCTTAGACGGGGTTGATAAGGGTGTCCCCGGCAAACTGCCGGTCTGTGAGGAAGATGCAGGCGGACATGTTAGGTTGCCTTGATCCAAAGGTGGTGCTATCGATGTCGGACAGCGCTCAACACCAGCTGGTGTTACCACCTCCAAAGTAAATGATGACCTGCCAATCACGCTGGCTGTTGTGGGTAAAGAGGTGGCAGGTCTGCGCCCCAAAACAGGTGTGACTGCTGTCCCCCCAGTCACAGAGGATGAAGAGGCCGCGGATGCACAAGATATGGCAGACGGTGGCTGGCCCGGCCGGCTAGGCCGCATTGTAGCACACTGAGCTTCCCACTGGAACTTATGCTTCATGTCCATGTGCCGGTTCATGCATGAAGTACTCAAACTATGTATTTTTTGGCCTCTACTTAGCTTTTGCTGACAAATGTTACAGATAACACGAGTTGGGTCATCTTTATCGATCTGAAAAAATGCCCAGGCTATGCAAGGCTTAGCACCCATGCGACCTGAAGACCCACCATGACTTGTGGTGAGAGGCAGAATTGTGTTTGAGGATGCAGTTGTTGACGTGCTTCCAGTACTACGTCTCTGTCCAGGAAGGCGCAACCTGACCTCGTCATCACTAGCATCTTCCTCCACCTCCTCTGCTGACCTCATCTCTTGGCTGACTGTGGGTTGACAGTAAGTGGGATCTCCAACCTCATCATCATCACCCTGTGCGTTATCACACCCGTCGTCCTCAGAGCCAACCTGTTCCTGCCCTGACAAAAAACTAAAGTTGTCGCTCCAATCAGGTATTTGAGTCTTATCATCGTCTTCCTCATTGTCTCCACCAACAGGAGTTACAGTTTGGGAATGAGGGTCTACATTATTGTCAGAACCTTCTGCGTCTGGTCCTGGATCCGACTCATAAAGATTCTGGGCATCAGTGCAGATCATTTCCTCGTCTGGATTCACAGAAGCGCTGGAGTCGACCTCTGATTCCCAGGCTATAGTATGAGTAAACAGCTCTGCAGACTCAACCATCTGTTCTACCTCATACTCAGACGGGCAGCTGGAGATTTGGGAGCTGTGAGGAAGCAAGTGCGATTGGGGTGACACCTTTGAGGACTGGAGTATTTGTGATGTTGAAGTTGATGTGGAGGAGAGCCCAATTAAAGGAGCACTTGATATCCATTGAAGCACCTGCTGTTTTTGTGCCTCATCTGGAATTTGTAGCGATTGGCGTGGCCGTAAGAAAGGGATCTTATCACATTGTCTGCTAAAAGAAGTAGACATTTTAGTTTGGCTGGAAGATGGTCTTTCTTCTGCAGATGTTACTGCTGCTTTAACACCTACCCCACGGACACAACCTTTTTTCCCCTTCCCAACACGCCTATTCTCCTTTCCACCAGCAGCAGGCCTTTTTCCACTCATTTTGGTGGTTAACTAATTCACAACTCTGGAGTTGTTTGCACAAAAAAACAATGGATGGGAACCGAGCAGAGCTGAGTGGCCAAACTGTGGTATTAGGCCAAAACTATTGGCTGGGTTAGATGCAGAAAAAAATTATATTCAATTTGCAACCTGATGGAGGTCAGTATAGATGGTCTAATAGAACAAGTCCCACACACAGCTAGAAGCCCAAATATTTTTTCAGAGGTAGATGCAGAAAAAATTTTTATTCAGTTTGCAACCTGATGGAGGTCTGTATAGATGGATTAATAGAACAAGTCCCACACACAGCTACAAGCCCAATATTTTTTCAGAGGTAGATGCAGAAAAAAAATATATTCAGTTTGCAACCTGATGGAGGTCAGTATAGATGGACTAATAGAGAAAGTCCCACACACTGCTAGAAGGCCAAATATTTTTTCAGAGCTAGATGCAGAAAAAAATTATATTCAGTTTGCAACCTGATGGAGGTCTGTATAGATGGATTAATAGAACAAGTCCCACACACAGCTAGAAGCCCAAATATTTTTTCAGAGATAGATGCAGATAAAAATTATTTTTAATTTGCAACCTGATGGAGGTCAGTATAGATGGACTAATAGAGAAAGTCCCACACACTGCTAGAAGGCCAAATATTTTTTCAGAGCTAGATGCAGATAAAAATTATTTTTAATTTGCAACCTGATGGAGGTCAGTATAGATGGACTAATAGAGAAAGTCCCACACACAGCTAGAAGCCCAAATATTTTTTCAGAGGTACAGTAGATGCAGATAAAAATTATTTTTAATTTGCAACCTGATGGAGGTCAGTATAGATGGACTAATAGAGAAAGTCCCACACACTGCTAGAAGCCCAAATATTTTTTCAGAGATAGATGCAGACAAAAAATTATTTTGAATTTGCAACCTGATGGAGGTCAGTATAGGTGGACTAATAGAACAAGTCCCACACACTGCTAGAAGGCCAAATATTTTTTCAGAGCTAGATGCAGAAAAAAATTATATTCAGTTTGCAACCTGATGGAGGTCTGTATAGATGGATTAATAGAACAAGTCCCACACACAGCTAGAAGCCCAAATATTTTTTCAGAGGTAGATGCAGATAAAAATTATTTTTAATTTGCAACCTGATGGAGGTCAGTATAGATGGACTAATAGAGAAAGTCCCACACACTGCTAGAAGGCCAAATATTTTTTCAGAGCTAGATGCAGATAAAAATTATTTTTAATTTGCAACCTGATGGAGGTCAGTATAGATGGACTAATAGAGAAAGTCCCACACACAGCTAGAAGCCCAAATATTTTTTCAGAGGTACTGTAGATGCAGATAAAAATTATTTTTAATTTGCAACCTGATGGAGGTCAGTATAGATGGACTAATAGAGAAAGTCCCACACACTGCTAGAAGGCCAAATATTTTTTCAGAGCTAGATGCAGATAAAAATTATATTCAATTTGCAACCTGATGGAGGTCAATATAGATGGACTAATAGAACAAGTCCCACATACAGCTAGAAGCCCAAATATTTTTTCAGAGGTACTGTAGATGCAGATAAAAATTATTTTTAATTTGCAACCTGATGGAGGTCAGTATACTGTAGATGGACTAATACAACAAGTCCCACACACTGCTAGAAGCCCAATATTTTTTCAGAGGTAGATGCAGAAAAAATTATATTCAGTTTGCAACCTGATGGAGGTCAGTATAGATGGAGTAATAGAACAAGTCCCACACACAGCTAGAAGCCCAAATATTTTTTCAGAGGTAGATGCAGATAAAAAATATTTTTAATTTGCAACCTGATGGAGGTCAGTATAGATGGACTAATAGAGAAAGTCCCACACACAGCTAGAAGCCCAAATATTTTTTCAGAGGTACTGTAGATGCAGATAAAAATTATTTTTAATTTGCAACCTGATGGAGGTCAGTATAGATGGACTAATAGAGAAAGTCCCACACACTGCTAGAAGGCCAAATATTTTTTCAGAGCTAGATGCAGATAAAAATTATATTCAATTTGCAACCTGATGGAGGTCAGTTTAGATGGACTAATAGAGAAAGTCCCACACACTGCTAGAAGGCCAAATATTTTTTCAGAGCTAGATGCAGATAAAAATTATATTCAATTTGCAACCTGATGGAGGTCAGTATAGATGGACTAATAGAACAAGTCCCACACACAGCTAGAAGCCCAAATATTTTTTCCGAGGTACTGTAGATGCAGATAAAAATTATTTTTAATTTGCAACCTGATGGAGGTCAGTATAGATGGACTAATAGAGAAAGTCCCACACACTGCTAGAAGCCCAATATTTTTTCAGAGGTAGATGCAGAAAAAAATATATTCAGTTTGCAACGTGATGGAGGTCTGTATAGATGGATTAATCGAACAAGACCCACACACAGCTAGAAGCCCAATATTTTTTCAGAGGTAGATGCAGAAAAAAATATATTCAGTTTGCAACCTGATGGAGGTCAGTATAGATGGACTAATACAACAAGTCCCACACACAGCTGGAAGCCCAATATTTTTTCAGAGGTAGATGCAGAAAAAATTATATTCAGTTTGCAACCTGATGGAGGTCTGTATAGATGGATTAATAGAACAAGTCCCACACACCGCTAGAAGCCCAAATATTTTTTCAGAGGTAGATGCAGATAAAAATTATTTTTAATTTGCAACCTGATGGAGGTCAGTATAGATGGACTAATAGAGAAAGTCCCACACACTGCTAGAAGGCCAAATATTTTTCCAGAGCTAGATGCAGATAAAAATTATTTTTAATTTGCAACCTGATGGAGGTCAGTATAGATGGACTAATAGAGAAAGTCCCACACACAGCTAGAAGCCCAAATATTTTTTCAGAGGTACTGTAGATGCAGATAAAAATTATTTTTAATTTGCAACCTGATGGAGGTCAGTATAGATGGACTAATAGAGAAAGTCCCACACACTGCTAGAAGGCCAAATATTTTTTCAGAGCTAGATGCAGATAAAAATTATATTCAATTTGCAACCTGATGGAGGTCAGTACAGATGGACTAATAGAACAAGTCCCACATACAGCTAGAAGCCCAAATATTTTTTCAGAGGTACTGTAGATGCAGATAAAAATTATTTTTAATTTGCAACCTGATGGAGGTCAGTATACTGTAGATGGACTAATACAACAAGTCCCACACACAGCTAGAAGCCCAATATTTTTTCAGAGGTAGATGCAGAAAAAAATATATTCAGTTTGCAACCTGATGGAGGTCAGTATAGATGGAGTAATAGAACAAGTCCCACACACAGCTAGAAGCCCAAATATTTTTTCAGAGGTAGATGCAGATAAAAATTATTTTTAATTTGCAACCTGATGGAGGTCAGTATAGATGGGCTAATAGAGAAAGTCCCACACACAGCTAGAAGCCCAAATATTTTTTCAGAGGTACTGTAGATGCAGATAAAAATTATTTTTAATTTGCAACCTGATGGAGGTCAGTATAGATGGACTAATAGAGAAAGTCCCACACACTGCTAGAAGGCCAAATATTTTTTCAGAGCTAGATGCAGATAAAAATTATATTCAATTTGGAACCTGATGGAGGTCAGTATAGATGGAATAATAGAGAAAGTCCCACACACTGCTAGAAGGCCAAATATTTTTTCAGAGCTAGATGCAGATAAAAATTATATTCAATTTGCAACCTGATGGAGGTCAGTAAAGATGGACTAATAGAACAAGTCCCACACACAGTTAGAAGCCCAAATATTTTTTCCGAGGTACTGTAGATGCAGATAAAAATTATTTTTAATTTGCAACCTGATGGAGGTCAGTATAGATGGACTAATAGAGAAAGTCCCACACACTGCTAGAAGGCCAAATATTTTTTCAGAGCTAGATGCAGAAAAAAATTATATTCAGTTTGCAACCTGATGGAGGTCAGTATAGATGGACTAATAGAGAAAGTCCCACACACTGCTAGAAGGCCACATATTTTTTCAGAGGTAGATGCAGAAAAAAATATATTCAGTTTGCAACCTGATGGAGGT
The DNA here is from genome assembly GCF_046119375.1 of Phyllobates terribilis. Taxonomy (NCBI): domain Eukaryota; kingdom Metazoa; phylum Chordata; class Amphibia; order Anura; family Dendrobatidae; genus Phyllobates; species Phyllobates terribilis. Next base: position 1,187,650,724 of record NW_027362761.1, on the reverse strand, counting down.
CTGTATAGATGGATTAATAGAACAAGTCCCACACACAGCTAGAAGCCCAATATTTTTTCAGAGGTAGATGCAGAAAAAAATATATTCAGTTTGCAACCTAATGGAGGTCAGTATAGATGGACTAATACAACAAGTCCCACACACAGCTAGAAGCCCAATATTTTTTCAGAGGTAGATGCAGAAAAAATTATATTCAGTTTGCAACCTGATGGAGGTCAGTATAGATGGAGTAATAGAACAAGTCCCACACAGAGCTAGAAGCCCAAATATTTTTTCAGAGGTAGATGCAGATAAAAATTATTTTTAATTTGCAACCTGATGGAGGTCAGTATAGATGGACTAATAGAGAAAGTCCCACACACAGCTAGAAGCCCAAATATTTTTTCAGAGGTACTGTAGATGCATATAAAAATTATTTTTAATTTGCAACCTGATGGAGGTCAGTTTAGATGGACTAATAGAGAAAGTCCCACACACTGCTAGAAGGCCAAATATTTTTCAGAGCTAGATGCAGATAAAAATTATATTCAATTTGCAACCTGATGGAGGTCAGTATAGATGGACTAATAGAACAAGTCCCACACACAGCTAGAAGCCCAAATATTTTTTCCGAGGTACTGTAGATGCAGATAAAAATTATTTTTAATTTGCAACCTGATGGAGGTCAGTATAGATGGACTAATAGAGAAAGTCCCACACACTGCTAGAAGGCCAAATATTTTTTCAGAGCTAGATGCAGAAAAAAATTATATTCAGTTTGCAACCTGATGGAGGTCAGTATAGATGGACTAATAGAGAAAGTCCCACACACTGCTAGAAGGCCACATATTTTTTCAGAGGTAGATGCAGAAAAAAATATATTCAGTTTGCAACCTGATGGAGGTCTGTATAGATGGATTAATAGAACAAGTCCCACACACAGCTAGAAGCCCAATATTTTTTCAGAGGTAGATGCAGAAAAAAATATATTCAGTTTGCAACCTGATGGAGGTCAGTATAGATGGACTAATACAACAAGTCCCACACACAGCTAGAAGCCCAATATTTTTTCAGAGGTAGATGCAGAAAAAAATATATTCAGTTTGCAAAGTGATGGAGGTCTGTATAGATGGATTAATAGAACAAGTCCCACACACAGCTAGAAGCCCAAATATTTTTTCCGAGGTACTGTAGATGCAGATAAAAATTATTTTTAATTTGCAACCTGATGGAGGTCTGTATAGATGGATTAATAGAACAAGTCCCACACACAGCTAGAAGCCCAATATTTTTTCAGAGGTAGATGCAGAAAAAAATATATTCAGTTTGCAACCTGATGGAGGTCAGTATAGATGGACTAATACAACAAGTCCCACACACAGCTGGAAGCCCAATATTTTTTCAGAGGTAGATGCAGAAAAAATTATATTCAGTTTGCAACCTGATGGAGGTCTGTATAGATGGATTAATAGAACAAGTCCCACACACAGCTAGAAGCCCAAATATTTTTTCAGAGGTAGATGCAGATAAAAATTATTTTTAATTTGCAACCTGATGGAGGTCAGTATAGATGGACTAATAGAGAAAGTCCCACACACTGCTAGAAGGCCAAATATTTTTTCAGAGCTAGATGCAGATAAAAATTATTTTTAATTTGCAACCTGATGGAGGTCAGTATAGATGGACTAATAGAGAAAGTCCCACACACAGCTAGAAGCCCAAATATTTTTTCAGAGGTACTGTAGATGCAGATAAAAATTATTTTTAATTTGCAACCTGATGGAGGTCAGTATAGATGGACTAATAGAGAAAGTCCCACACACTGCTAGAAGGCCAAATATTTTTTCAGAGCTAGATGCAGATAAAAATTATATTCAATTTGCATCCTGATGGAGGTCAGTATAGATGGACTAATAGAACAAGTCCCACATACAGCTAGAAGCCCAAATATTTTTTCAGAGGTACTGTAGATGCAGATAAAAATTATTTTTAATTTGCAACCTGATGGAGGTCAGTATACTGTAGATGGACTAATACAACAAGTCCCACACACAGCTAGAAGCCCAATATTTTTTCAGAGGTAGATGCAGAAAAAAATATATTCAGTTTGCAACCTGATGGAGGTCAGTATAGATGGAGTAATAGAACAAGTCCCACACACAGCTAGAAGCCCAAATATTTTTTCAGAGGTAGATGCAGATAAAAATTATTTTTAATTTGCAACCTGATGGACGTCAGTATAGATGGACTAATAGAGAAAGTCCCACACACAGCTAGAAGCCCAAATATTTTTTCAGAGGTACTGTAGATGCAGATAAAAATTATTTTTAATTTGCAACCTGATGGAGGTCAGTATAGATGGACTAATAGAGAAAGTCCCACACACTGCTAGAAGGCCAAATATTTTTTCAGAGCTAGATGCAGATAAAAATTATATTCAATTTGCAACCTGATGGAGGTCAGTTTAGATGGACTAATAGAGAAAGTCCCACACACTGCTAGAAGGCCAAATATTTTTTCAGAGCTAGATGCAGATAAAAATTATATTCAATTTGCAACCTGATGGAGGTCAGTATAGATGGACTAATACAACAAGTCCCACACACAGCTAGAAGCCCAATATTTTTTCAGAGGTAGATGCAGAAAAAAATATATTCAGTTTGCAACCTGATGGAGGTCTGTATAGATGGATTAATAGAACAAGTCCCACACACAGCTAGAAGCCCAATATTTTTTCAGAGGTAGATGCAGAAAAAAATATATTCAGTTTGCAACCTGATGGAGGTCAGTATAGATGGACTAATACAACAAGTCCCACACACAGCTGGAAGCCCAATATTTTTTCAGAGGTAGATGCAGAAAAAATTATATTCAGTTTGCAACCTGATGGAGGTCTATATAGAAGGATTAATAGAACAAGTCCCACACACAGCTAGAAGCCCAAATATTTTTTCAGAGGTAGATGCAGATAAAAATTATTTTTAATTTGCAACCTGATGGAGGTCAGTATAGATGGACTAATAGAGAAAGTCCCACACACTGCTAGAAGGCCAAATATTTTTCCAGAGCTAGATGCAGATAAAAATTATTTTTAATTTGCAACCTGATGGAGGTCAGTATAGATGGACTAATAGAGAAAGTCCCACACACAGCTAGAAGCCCAAATATTTTTTCAGAGGTACTGTAGATGCAGATAAAAATTATTTTTAATTTGCAACCTGATGGAGGTCAGTATAGATGGACTAATAGAGAAAGTCCCACACACTGCTAGAAGGCCAAATATTTTTTCAGAGCTAGATGCAGATAAAAATTATATTCAATTTGCAACCTGATGGAGGTCAGTACAGATGGACTAATAGAACAAGTCCCACATACAGCTAGAAGCCCAAATATTTTTTCAGAGGTACTGTAGATGCAGATAAAAATTATTTTTAATTTGCAACCTGATGGAGGTCAGTATACTGTAGATGGACTAATACAACAAGTCCCACACACAGCTAGAAGCCCAATATTTTTTCAGAGGTAGATGCAGAAAAAAATATATTCAGTTTGCAACCTGATGGAGGTCAGTATAGATGGAGTAATAGAACAAGTCCCACACACAGCTAGAAGCCCAAATATTTTTTCAGAGGTAGATGCAGATAAAAATTATTTTTAATTTGCAACCTGATGGAGGTCAGTATAGATGGGCTAATAGAGAAAGTCCCACACACAGCTAGAAGCCCAAATATTTTTTCAGAGGTACTGTAGATGCAGATAAAAATTATTTTTAATTTGCAACCTGATGGAGGTCAGTATAGATGGACTAATAGAGAAAGTCCCACACACTGCTAGAAGGCCAAATATTTTTTCAGAGCTAGATGCAGATAAAAATTATATTCAATTTGGAACCTGATGGAGGTCAGTATAGATGGAATAATAGAGAAAGTCCCACACGCTGCTAGAAGGCCAAATATTTTTTCAGAGCTAGATGCAGATAAAAATTATATTCAATTTGCAACCTGATGGAGGTCAGTAAAGATGGACTAATAGAACAAGTCCCACAGACAGCTAGAAGCCCAAATATTTTTTCCGAGGTACTGTAGATGCAGATAAAAATTATTTTTAATTTGCAACCTGATGGAGGTCAGTATAGATGGACTAATAGAGAAAGTCCCACACACTGCTAGAAGGCCAAATATTTTTTCAGAGCTAGATGCAGAAAAAAATTATATTCAGTTTGCAACCTGATGGAGGTCAGTATAGATGGACTAATAGAGAAAGTCCCACACACTGCTAGAAGGCCACATATTTTTTCAGAGGTAGATGCAGAAAAAAATATATTCAGTTTGCAACCTGATGGAGGTCTGTATAGATGGATTAATAGAACAAGTCCCACACACAGCTAGAAGCCCAATATTTTTTCAGAGGTAGATGCAGAAAAAAATATATTCAGTTTGCAACCTGATGGAGGTCAGTATAGATGGACTAATACAACAAGTCCCACACACAGCTAGAAGCCCAATATTTTTTCAGAGGTAGATGCAGAAAAAAATATATTCAGTTTGCAACCTGATGGAGGTCTGTATAGATGGATTAATAGAACAAGTCCCACACACAGCTAGAAGCCCAAATATTTTTTCCGAGGTACTGTAGATGCAGATAAAAATTATTTTTAATTTGCAACCTGATGGAGGTCAGTATAGATGGACTAATAGAGAAAGTCCCACACACTGCTAGAAGGCCAAATATTTTTTCAGAGCTAGATGCAGAAAAAAATTATATTCAGTTTGCAACCTGATGGAGGTCAGTAAAGATGGACTAATAGAGAAAGTCCCACACACTGCTAGAAGGCCACATATTTTTTCAGAGGTAGATGCAGAAAAAAATATATTCAGTTTGCAACCTGATGGAGGTCTGTATAGATGGATTAATAGAACAAGTCCCACACACAGCTAGAAGCCCAATATTTTTTCAGAGGTAGATGCAGAAAAAAATATATTCAGTTTGCAACCTGATGGAGGTCAGTATAGATGGACTAATACAACAAGTCCCACACACAGCTAGAAGCCCAATATTTTTTCAGAGGTAGATGCAGAAAAAAATATATTCAGTTTGCAACGTGATGGAGGTCTGTATAGATGGACTAATAGAACAAGTCCCACACACAGCTAGAAGCCCAAATATTTTTTCCGAGGTACTGTAGATGCAGATAAAAATTATTTTTAATTTGCAACCTGATGGAGGTCAGTATAGATGGACTAATAGAGAAAGTCCCACACACTGCTAGAAGCCCAATATTTTTTCAGAGGTAGATGCAGAAAAAAATATATTCAGTTTGCAACCTGATGGAGGTCAGTATAGATGGACTAATACAACAAGTCCCACACACAGCTAGAAGCCCAATATTTTTTCAGAGGTAGATGCAGAAAAAAATATATTCAGTTTGCAACGTGATGGAGGTCTGTATAGATGGATTAATAGAACAAGACCCACACACAGCTAGAAGCCCAATATTTTTTCAGAGGTAGATGCAGAAAAAAATATATTCAGTTTGCAACCTGATGGAGGTCAGTATAGATGGACTAATACAACAAGTCCCACACACAGCTGGAAGCCCAATATTTTTTCAGAGGTAGATGCAGAAAAAATTATATTCAGTTTGCAACCTGATGGAGGTCTGTATAGATGGATTAATAGAACAAGTCCCACACACAGCTAGAAGCCCAAATATTTTTTCAGAGGTAGATGCAGATAAAAATTATTTTTAATTTGCAACCTGATGGAGGTCAGTATAGATGGACTAATAGAGAAAGTCCCACACACTGCTAGAAGGCCAAATATTTTTCCAGAGCTAGATGCAGATAAAAATTATTTTTAATTTGCAACCTGATGGAGGTCAGTATAGATGGACTAATAGAGAAAGTCCCACACACAGCTAGAAGCCCAAATATTTTTTCAGAGGTACTGTAGATGCAGATAAAAATTATTTTTAATTTGCAACCTGATGGAGGTCAGTATAGATGGACTAATAGAGAAAGTCCCACACACTGCTAGAAGGCCAAATATTTTTTCAGAGCTAGATGCAGATAAAAATTATATTCAATTTGCAACCTGATGGAGGTCAGTACAGATGGACTAATAGAACAAGTCCCACATACAGCTAGAAGCCCAAATATTTTTTCAGAGGTACTGTAGATGCAGATAAAAATTATTTTTAATTTGCAACCTGATGGAGGTCAGTATACTGTAGATGGACTAATACAAGTCCCAAACACAGCTAGAAGCCCAATATTTTTTCAGAGGTAGATGCAGAAAAAAATATATTCAGTTTGCAACCTGATGGAGGTCAGTATAGATGGAGTAATAGAACAAGTCCCACACACAGCTAGAAGCCCAAATATTTTTTCAGAGGTAGATGCAGATAAAAATTATTTTTAATTTGCAACCTGATGGAGGTCAGTATAGATGGGCTAATAGAGAAAGTCCCACACACAGCTAGAAGCCCAAATATTTTTTCAGAGGTACTGTAGATGCAGATAAAAATTATTTTTAATTTGCAACCTGATGGAGGTCAGTATAGATGGACTAATAGAGAAAGTCCCACACACTGCTAGAAGGCCACATATTTTTTCAGAGGTAGATGCAGAAAAAAATATATTCAGTTTGCAACCTGATGGAGGTCTGTATAGATGGATTAATAGAACAAGTCCCACACACAGCTAGAAGCCCAATATTTTTTCAGAGGTAGATGCAGAAAAAAATATATTCAGTTTGCAACCTGATGGAGGTCAGTATAGATGGACTAATACAACAAGTCCCACACACAGCTAGAAGCCCAATATTTTTTCAGAGGTAGATGCAGAAAAAATTATATTCAGTTTGCAACCTGATGGAGGTCAGTATAGATGGAGTAATAGAACAAGTCCCACACAGAGCTAGAAGCCCAAATATTTTATCAGAGGTAGATGCAGATAAAAATTATTTTTAATTTGCAACCTGATGGAGGTCAGTATAGATGGACTAATAGAGAAAGTCCCACACACAGCTAGAAGCCCAAATATTTTTTCAGAGGTACTGTAGATGCATATAAAAATTATTTTTAATTTGCAACCTGATGGAGGTCAGTTTAGATGGACTAATAGAGAAAGTCCCACACACTGCTAGAAGGCCAAATATTTTTCAGAGCTAGATGCAGATAAAAATTATATTCAATTTGCAACCTGATGGAGGTCAGTATAGATGGACTAATAGAACAAGTCCCACACACAGCTAGAAGCCCAAATATTTTTTCCGAGGTACTGTAGATGCAGATAAAAATTATTTTTAATTTGCAACCTGATGGAGGTCAGTATAGATGGACTAATAGAGAAAGTCCCACACACTGCTAGAAGGCCAAATATTTTTTCAGAGCTAGATGCAGAAAAAAATTATATTCAGTTTGCAACCTGATGGAGGTCAGTATAGATGGACTAATAGAGAAAGTCCCACACACTGCTAGAAGGCCACATATTTTTTCAGAGGTAGATGCAGAAAAAAATATATTCAGTTTGCAACCTGATGGAGGTCTGTATAGATGGATTAATAGAACAAGTCCCACACACAGCTAGAAGCCCAATATTTTTTCAGAGGTAGATGCAGAAAAAAATATATTCAGTTTGCAACCTGATGGAGGTCAGTATAGATGGACTAATACAACAAGTCCCACACACAGCTAAAAGCCCAATATTTTTTCAGAGGTAGATGCAGAAAAAAATATATTCAGTTTGCAACCTGATGGAGGTCAGTATAGATGGACTAATACAACAAGTCCCACACACAGCTGGAAGCCCAATATTTTTTCAGAGGTAGATGCAGAAAAAATTATATTCAGTTTGCAACCTGATGGAGGTCTGTATAGATGGATTAATAGAACAAGTCCCACACACAGCTAGAAGCCCAAATATTTTTTCAGAGGTAGATGCAGATAAAAATTATTTTTAATTTGCAACCTGATGGAGGTCAGTATAGATGGACTAATAGAGAAAGTCCCACACACTGCTAGAAGGCCAAATATTTTTTCAGAGCTAGATGAAGATAAAAATTATTTTTAATTTGCAACCTGATGGAGGTCAGTATAGATGGACTAATAGAGAAAGTCCCACACACAGCTAGAAGCCCAAATATTTTTTCAGAGGTACTGTAGATGCAGATAAAAATTATTTTTAATTTGCAACCTGATGGAGGTCAGTATAGATGGACTAATAGAGAAAGTCCCACACACTGCTAGAAGGCCAAATATTTTTTCAGAGCTAGATGCAGATAAAAATTATATTCAATTTGCAACCTGATGGAGGTCAGTATAGATGGACTAATAGAACAAGTCCCACATACAGCTAGAAGCCCAAATATTTTTTCAGAGGTACTGTAGATGCAGATAAAAATTATTTTTAATTTGCAACCTGATGGAGGTCAGTATACTGTAGATGGACTAATACAACAAGTCCCACACACAGCTAGAAGCCCAATATTTTTTCAGAGGTAGATGCAGAAAAAAATATATTCAGTTTGCAACTTGATGGAGGTCAGTATAGATGGAGTAATAGAACAAGTCCCACACACAGCTAGAAGCCCAAATATTTTTTCAGAGGTAGATGCAGATAAAAATTATTTTTAATTTGCAACCTGATGGACGTCAGTATAGATGGACTAATAGAGAAAGTCCCACACACAGCTAGAAGCCCAAATATTTTTTCAGAGGTACTGTAGATGCAGATAAAAATTATTTTTAATTTGCAACCTGATGGAGGTCAGTATAGATGGACTAATAGAGAAAGTCCCACACACTGCTAGAAGGCCAAATATTTTTTCAGAGCTAGATGCAGATAAAAATTATATTCAATTTGCAACCTGATGGAGGTCAGTTTAGATGGACTAATAGAGAAAGTCCCACACACTGCTAGAAGGCCAAATATTTTTTCAGAGCTAGATGCAGATAAAAATTATATTCAATTTGCAACCTGATGGAGGTCAGTATAGATGGACTAATACAACAAGTCCCACACACAGCTAGAAGCCCAATATTTTTTCAGAGGTAGATGCAGAAAAAAATATATTCAGTTTGCAACCTGATGGAGGTCTGTATAGATGGATTAATAGAACAAGTCCCACACACAGCTAGAAGCCCAATATTTTTTCAGAGGTAGATGCAGAAAAAAATATATTCAGTTTGCAACCTGATGGAGGTCAGTATAGATGGACTAATACAACAAGTCCCACACACAGCTGGAAGCCCAATATTTTTTCAGAGGTAGATGCAGAAAAAATTATATTCAGTTTGCAACCTGATGGAGGTCTATATAGAAGGATTAATAGAACAAGTCCCACACACAGCTAGAAGCCCAAATATTTTTTCAGAGGTAGATGCAGATAAAAATTATTTTTAATTTGCAACCTGATGGAGGTCAGTATAGATGGACTAATAGAGAAAGTCCCACACACTGCTAGAAGGCCAAATATTTTTCCAGAGCTAGATGCAGATAAAAATTATTTTTAATTTGCAACCTGATGGAGGTCAGTATAGATGGACTAATAGAGAAAGTCCCACACACAGCTAGAAGCCCAAATATTTTTTCAGAGGTACTGTAGATGCAGATAAAAATTATTTTTAATTTGCAACCTGATGGAGGTCAGTATAGATGGACTAATAGAGAAAGTCCCACACACTGCTAGAAGGCCAAATATTTTTTCAGAGCTAGATGCAGATAAAAATTATATTCAATTTGCAACCTGATGGAGGTCAGTACAGATGGACTAATAGAACAAGTCCCACATACAGCTAGAAGCCCAAATATTTTTTCAGAGGTACTGTAGATGCAGATAAAAATTATTTTTAATTTGCAACCTGATGGAGGTCAGTATACTGTAGATGGACTAATACAACAAGTCCCACACACAGCTAGAAGCCCAATATTTTTTCAAAGGTAGATGCAGAAAAAAATATATTCAGTTTGCAACCTGATGGAGGTCAGTATAGATGGAGTAATAGAACAAGTCCCACACACAGCTTGAAGCCCAAATATTTTTTCAGAGGTAGATGCAGATAAAAATTATTTTTAATTTGCAACCTGATGGAGGTCAGTATAGATGGGCTAATAGAGAAAGTCCCACACACAGCTAGAAGCCCAAATATTTTTTCAGAGGTACTGTAGATGCAGATAAAAATTATTTTTAATTTGCAACCTGATGGAGGTCAGTATAGATGGACTAATAGAGAAAGTCCCACACACTGCTAGAAGGCCAAATATTTTTTCAGAGCTAGATGCAGATAAAAATTATATTCAATTTGGAACCTGATGGAGGTCAGTATAGATGGAATAATAGAGAAAGTCCCACACACTGCTAGAAGGCCAAATATTTTTTCAGAGCTAGATGCAGATAAAAATTATATTCAATTTGCAACCTGATGGAGGTCAGTAAAGATGGACTAATAGAACAAGTCCCACACACAGCTAGAAGCCCAAATATTTTTTCCGAGGTACTGTAGATGCAGATAAAAATTATTTTTAATTTGCAACCTGATGGAGGTCAGTATAGATGGACTAATAGAGAAAGTCCCACACACTGCTAGAAGGCCAAATATTTTTTCAGAGCTAGATGCAGAAAAAAATTATATTCAGTTTGCAACCTGATGGAGGTCAGTATAGATGGACTAATAGAGAAAGTCCCACACACTTCTAGAAGGCCACATATTTTTTCAGAGGTAGATGCAGAAAAAAATATATTCAGTTTGCAACCTGATGGAGGTCTGTATAGATGGATTAATAGAACAAGTCCCACACACAGCTAGAAGCCCAATATTTTTTCAGAGGTAGATGCAGAAAAAAATATATTCAGTTTGCAACCTGATGGAGGTCAGTATAGATGGACTAATACAACAAGTCCCACACACAGCTAGAAGCCCAATATTTTTTCAGAGGTAGATGCAGAAAAAAATATATTCAGTTTGCAACCTGATGGAGGTCTGTATAGATGGATTAATAGAACAAGTCCCACACACAGCTAGAAGCCCAATATTTTTTCAGAGGTAGATGCAGAAAAAAATATATTCAGTTTGCAACCTGATGAAGGTCAGTATAGATGGACTAATACAACAAGTCCCACACACAGCTGGAAGCCCAATATTTTTTCAGAAGTAGATGCAGAAAAAAATATATTCAGTTTGCAACCTGATGGAGGTCTGTATAGATCGATTAATAGAACAAGTCCCACACACTGCTAGAAGGCCAATATTTTTTCAGAGGTAGATGCAGAAAAAAATATATTCAGTTTGCAACCTGATGGAGGTCAGTATAGATGGACTAATACAACAAGTCCCACACACAGCTAGAAGCCCAATATTTTTTCAGATCTAGATGCAGAAAAAAATTATATTCAATTTGCAACCTGATGGAGGTCAGTATAGATGGACTAATAGAATGATGCTATGCCCAAAAGATTTTACTTCACTAGGTGCAGTAAAAAAATTGGTATTCTATACACAGGTGGTATATCTTGCAACACAGATAGGCTACTCCACTGACTAACACACTCTGCAATAGGCCAAAAAGGATTAGCTTTGCTAGATTCAGCCAAATGCTGTGAAAAAAACTTGCACAGCACTGGCACAGACCTGCCTGGCAAAAACTGATAGGAACTGATGTAACCTAGTCCTGAAAAGGACTCCAATTACAATTAGTCTTTACTCCCACAATCTATCTATTTAAGAGCACAGACCTGCCTGATAAAAGTCGTAGGAAATGCTGTAACCTAGTCATTAAAAGGACTGCAATCACAACTATTCCCTACTCCCAAGCTATCTGTAGATTTGTGCGAAAATTGGCTTGAAATTAACAAGGTAAAGCGCACACAGCAACAGCGGTGCCGTCTAACACGCAGCTGCAGCAGTGAGAAAATGGTGGCGACGGGGAAAATGGCTTGGTCTTATAGGGCAAGGACATGTGACATACACTGCCAATGACACATGCCCTTGCTTGTGTGAAAAAAAGCACTTCGCTCCGTGTGTGCGCTGCTGATAGGCTGACAGATTGCACCTCCCCACTGTAAATGCGGGAAAGAGAAAAAAAAATGGAGATCTTCATTGTTCCTGCAGAGATCCATCCCCTGCCCCTCCCCCCACCCCGCTGTACACTCAAACTGCGTATTAACATTAATTTTCATCATTACTGAGAAAAAATCCAGTTATGATTTTGGTGCACGAACAGTTATCGAACATAACCTCGAACAGCCGAATTTTTCTCAAATTGTTCGTGTTCGCCGAACGGCTCGAACACCGCCCAAAACAGCTCGAATTTGAGATTGGCGAACAGTTCGAGTAGAACAACGCTCATCTCTAGTAGGAAGGGGATACAGCAGCAGTATCTCTGCCTCCCTGTGTCTATGAGACTTCTTGCTGTGAGAGTGGAGAAAGAGGATATGGGGTTATATTTCAGTGTTTCTGCCTTCCCCCATGCAATGTTGTATGCTGTGATGGAGACATCTAAAATAGGTAAGCATCATGGTCCTCACAGCTCAGCAAAATGTACAGTAATTATTTTTTTCATTGCATTCATGCACTCTACATATCATCCCAAAACTCTTATAAAGAAAACAGCAGATTCTCCACCTCCCTGCGACTGTGAAACTGCATGCTGTGAGAGGGGAGGAAGGACAGCATTTCAGTCTCTTTGCTTTATCCTATTTGAAGTTGTTGGGATGCTGAAATGAAGCTGTATAACATAAAACAATACTTCCTTAATTCACTACTTTCCGGCTGTCTGTAAATAGTGTTGAGCCACCCCCGTAGTGTTCGGGTTCGGTTCGGTTCGTCGAACACCGGGATGTTCGAGGAACTGTTCGTCGAACTGTTCGTCGAACACCTTAGAACACCGTCGAACACCGTTAAAACCAATGGCAGGCAAACAAAAACACATAGAAACACATAGAAAACACCTGCAAAGGTGTCCAAAAGCTGACAAACTGCTCAGAAGACACTCTGTTTAAAAAAGCCGGCCGGCAAATTCAGCAGCGGCATACACCGGTACCCGACAATTTAGACAAGAAGGAATAGAGCATCACACATAGATTAGATAGATAGAAACATGTCAGTCACACATATAAGAAGCACAGTGACAGTGTTGGTTACTGCATTTGTCATTTAGTGTAAAGGATTTATTAAAAAAAATATTAGTGTTTTCATGCACCGTCTCTTTAAAAAAGCCGGCCGGCAATTCAGCATCTGTACCCGACAATTTAGAACAGAAAGAATAGAGCTTCACACATAGATTAGATAGATAGAAACATGTCAGTCACATATATAATAAGTACAGTGATAGTGTTGCTTACTGTACTTGTCATTTAGTGTAAAGGATTTATTTAAAAAAATAATAGTGTTTTCATGCACTGTCTCTTTAAAAAAGCCGGCCGGCAATTCAGCAGCGGTACCCGACAATTTAGAACAGAAAGATAGAGGATCACACATAGATTAGATAGATAGAAACATGTCAGTCACATATATATGAAGTACAGTGATAGTGTTGGTTACTGTACTTGTCATTTAGTATTAAAATAAAGGATTTATTATTAAAAAAATTGGCGTGGGGTTCCCCTTAATTTTAGGCTCTAGCGGAGGTTAAGCAGACGGCTGGGGCAGATGTTTGAAGCCTGGGAAGGGGGTAATACCCACGGAGCTTCCCAGGCTACTAATATCAGCCCCCAGCTGAATACATAGCCTTTACTAGCTATTAAAATGGGGGACCCCCCAAAAAAAATGACGTGGGGTCCCCCCTAATTTAATAGCTAGCAAAGGCTAGGCAGACAGCTGGGGGCTGATATTAATAGCCCAGGAAGGGAGCCATGAATATTGGCCCCCTCCCAGGCTAGAAACACCAGCCGTCAGCCGCCCCAGAAATGGCGCATTCATAGGATGCGCCAATTCTGGCACTTAGCCTCGCTCTTCCACGCTGCCCTGGTGCGGTGGCAGGGGGTAATAGGGTTGGGGTTGATGTCAGCTTATAATGCCAGCTGACATCAAGCCCAGGTTAGTAATGGAGAGGCGTCTATAAGACACCCCCATTACTAACCCCATAGTCAAAGTTAAAAAAAACACAAACACCCAGAATAAAGTCCTTTAATTGAAATAAAGACACAATCCTTTATTGTTCTAAATTAAACCATACCTACCATCACGCCCATTCCAGCTGAAGCCAACGATCTCCTGCAATAAAAGAAAAATAATAAAGCAACCTCATCCTTACCTTTCCATGGTTCCCACGACAGCTTCAGCTCTGCTACATCGAGATGACAGGCTGGACCGCAGCAGAACGCCGCCATCCAGCCTGTCATCCCGCAGACACTGAGAAGCGCAGGCTTGCTTGCGCTGCTCAGCGTCTCTCTGTGACGACATCCAGATGAGCCGAGTTCATGTCCAATGAACTCGGCTCACCTCATGCACGTCACTGACAGCGTGGGAAAATTCTCACGCTGAAGCGCTGATTGCAGGAGAATTTTCCCACGCTGTCAGTGACGTGCAGGAGGTGAGCTGAGTTCATTGGACATGAGCTCACCTCATGCACATCACTGACAGCGTGGGAGAATTCTCCTGCACTCAGCACTTCAGCGTGAGAATTTTCCCACGCTGTCAGTGACGTGCATGAGGTGAGCCGAGTTCATTGGACATGACCTCGGCTCATCTGGATGCCGTCACAGCGAGACAGTGAGGAGCGCAAGCAAGCCTGCGCTTCTCAGTGTCTGCGGCATGACAGGCTGGATGGCAGCGTTCTGCTGCGGTCCAGCCAGTCATCTCGATGTAGCAGAGCTGAAGCTGTCGTGGGAACCATGGAAAGGTAAGGATGAGGTTGGTTTATTATTTTTCTTTTATTGCAGGAGATCGTTGGCTTCAGCTGGAATGGGTGTGATGGTAAGTATGGTTTAATTTAGAACAATAAAGAATTGTGTCTTTATTTCAATTAAAGGACTTTATTCTGGGTGTTGTGTTTTTTTTAAATACTTTACTAGAAATTCATGGCGGTCATGTCTAATACTGGCATGACCCCATGAATTTTGGGCTTGGGGCCAGCTGATAATACCAAGCTGGCCCTAACCCCTTTATTACCCAGTGAGCCACCGCACCAGGGCCCTGGATGAGTTGGGTACAGCGCCAGAAGATGGCGCTTCTATGAACGCGCCATTTTCCGGGGTGGCTGCGGACTGCAATTTGTAGCGGGGGGGGGCCCAGAAAGCTTGGGCCTCCCTGCGCTGCAGATTCCAGCCCCCAGCTGCCTAGTTGTACCTGGCTGGACACAAAAATAGGGCGAAGCCCCACGTACTTTTTTTTTAATTATTTCATGAATTTCATGAAATAATTAAGAAAAAAAGGCCTTCCCTATATTGTTGTGTCCGGCCAGGTACAAATAGGCAGCTGGTGGTTGGGGGCAGCCCGTTCCTGCCTGCTGTACCTGGCTGGACACAAATATAGTGCGAAGCCCCACTTCAATTTTTTTTAATTATTTCATGAATTTCATGAAATAATTAAGAAAAAAAGGCCTTCCCTATATTGTTGTGTCCGGCCAGGTACAAATAGGCAGCTGGTGGTTGGGGGCAGCCCGTTCCTGCCTGCTGTACCTGGCTGGACACAAATATAGTGCGAAGCCCCACTTCAATTTTTTTTAATTATTTCATGAAATTCATGAAATAATTAAGAAAAAAAGGGCTTCCCTATATTGTTGTGTCCGGCCAGGTACAAATAGGCAGCTGGTGGATGGGGGCAGCCCGTTCCTGCCTGCTGTACCTGGCTGGACACAAATATAGTGCGAAGCCCCACTTCAATTTTTTTAAATTATTTCAGGAAATTCATGAAATAATTTAAAAAAAATTGACGTGGGGCTTCGCACTATATTTGTGTCCAGCCAGGTACAGCAGGCAGGAACGGGCTGCCCCCAACCACCAGCTGCCTATTTGTACCTGGCCGGACACAACAATATAGGGAAGGCCTTTTTTTCTTAATTATTTCATGAAATTCATGAAATAATTAAAAAAAAAGTACGTGGGGCTTCGCCCTATTTTTGTGTCCAGCCAGGTACAACTAGGCAGCTGGGGGCTGGAATCTGCAGCGCAGGGAGGCCCAAGCTTTCTGGGCCCCCCCCCGCTACAAATTGCAGTCCGCAGCCACCCCGGAAAATGGCGCGTTCATAGAAGCGCCATCTTCTGGCGCTGTACCCAACTCATCCAGGGCCCTGGTGCGGTGGCTCACTGGGTAATAAAGGGGTTAGGGCCAGCTTGGCATTATCAGCTGGCCCTAAGCCCGAAATTCATGGGGTCACGCCAATATTAGACATGACCACCATGAATTTCTAGTAAAGTATTTAAAAAAAACACAACACCCAGAAAAAAGTCCTTTAATTGAAATAAACACACAATTCTTTATTGTTCTAAATTAAACCATACTTACCATCACACCCATTCCAGCTGAAGCCAACGATCTCCTGAAATAAAAGAAAAATAATAAAGCAACATCATCCTTACCTTTCCATGGTTCCCATGACAGCTTCAGCTCTGCTACATCGAGATGACAGGCTGGACCGCAGCAGAACGCTGCCATCCAGCCTCTCATCCCGCAGACACTGAGAAGCGCAGGCTTGCTTGCGCTCCACAGTGTCTCTCTGTGAGGGCATCCAGATGAGCCGAGTTAATGTCCAATGAACTCGGCTCACCTCATGCACGTCACTGACAGCGTGGGAAAATTCTCCTGCACTCAGCGCTTCAGCGTGGGAGAATTCTCACACTGAAGCGCTGAGTGCAGGAGAATTCTCCCACGCTGTCAGTGACGTGCAGGAGGTGAGCTGAGTTCATTGGACATGAGCTCACCTTTTGCACGTCACTGACAGCGTGGGAAAATTCTCCTGCACTCAGCGCTTCAGCGTGGGAGAATTCTCACGCTGAAGCGCTGAGTGCAGGAGAATTCTCCCACGCTGTCAGTGAAGTGCAGGAGGTGAGCTGAGTTCATTGGACATGAGCTCACCTTATGCACGTCACTGACAGCGTGGGAGAATTCTCCTGCACTCACCGCTTCAGCGTGAGAATTTTCCCACGCTGTCAGTGACGTGCATGAGGTGAGCCGAGTTCATTGGACATGAACTCGGCTCATCTGGATGTCGTCACAGAGAGACGCTGAGCAGCGCAAGCAAGCCTGCGCTTCTCAGTGTCTGCGGGATGACAGGCTGGATGGCGGCGTTCTGCTGCGGTCCAGCCTGTCATCTCGATGTAGCAGAGCTGAAGCTGTCGTGGGAACCATGGAAAGGTAAGGATGAGGTTGCTTTATTATTTTTCTTTTATTGCAGGAGATCGTTGGCTTCAGCTGGAATGGGCGTGACAGTAAGTATGGTTTAATTTAGAACAATAAAGGATTGTGTCTTTATTTCAATTAAAGGACTTTATTCTGGGTGTTTGTGTTTTTTTTAACTTTGACTATGGGGTTAGTAATGGGGGTGTCTTATAGACGCCTCTCCATTACTAACCTGTGCTTGATGTCAGCTGGCATTATAAGCTGACATCAACCCCAACCCTATTACCCCCTGCCACCGCACCAGGGCAGCGTGGAAGAGCGAGGCTAAGTGCCAGAATTGGCGCATCCTATGAATGCGCCATTTCTGGGGCGGCTGACGGCTGGTGTTTCTAGCCTGGGAGGGGGCCAATATTCATGGCTCCCTTCCTGGGCTATTAATATCAGCCCCCAGCTGTCTGCCTAGCCTTTGCTAGCTATTAAATTAGGGGGGACCCCACGTCATTTTTTTTGGGGTGTCCCCCATTTTAATAGCTAGTAAAGGCTATGTATTCAGCTGGGGGCTGATATTAGTAGCCTGGGAAGCTCCGTGGGTATTACCCCCTTCCCAGGCTTCAAACATCTGCCCCAGCCGTCTGCTTAACCTCCGCTAGAGCCTAAAATTAAGGGGAACCCCACGCCAATTTTTTTAATAATAAATCCTTTATTTTAATACTAAATGACAAGTACAGTAACCAACACTATCACTGTACTTCATATATATGTGACTGACATGTTTCTATCTATCTAATCTATGTGTGAAGCTCTATTCTGTCTGTTATAAATTGTCGGGTACCGCTGCTGAATTGCCGGCCGGCTTTTTTAAAGAGACAGTGCATGAAAACACTATTATTTTTTTTGATAAATCCTTTACGCTAAATGACAAGTACAGTAAGCAACACTGTCACTGTACTTCGTATATATGTGGCTGACATGTTTCTATCTATCTAATCTATGTGTGAAGCTCTATTCTGTCTGTTATAAATTGTCCGGTACAGATGCTGAATTGCCGGCCGGCTTTTTTAAAGAGACGGTGCATGAAAACACTATTATTTTTTTTGATAAATCCTTTACGCTAAATGACAAGTACAGTAAGCAACACTTTCACTGTACTTCGTATATATGTGGCTGACATGTTTCTATCTATCTAATCTATGTGTGATGCCCTATTCTTTCGGTTCTAAATTGTCGGGTACAGGTGTATGCCGCTGCTGAATTGCCGGCTTTTCATGTTTCACTGTTGGCACTGTTCCCATCGATTTGGGCAACCACTGTAATGCCACAACCACCATGGCTGTGGCATTACAGTGAGTGGCAGACAATCCCTGCATGATTGGTGCTCTAAATAGCGCCAGACATGCAGGACACGCTTTTGGTGCACGAACAGTTATCGAACATAACCTCGAACAGCCGAATTTTTTGCAAATCGTTCGGGTTCGTCGAACAACTCGAACACCGCCCAAAACAGCTCGAATTTGAGATTGGCGAACAGTTCTAGTCGAACACCGCTGATCTCTATCTGTAAATATTCAGAAACATACTTGATTATCTCAAACTCTTCTAAAGATAGTACATAGAAGTGTGAGAGAGATAGGAGGGGGATGTAGCTGCAGTTCTCTTTCTTTCAGTGTCTATTACACTGAATTCTGTGAGAGTGGAGAAGTAGGGATGTTATATTCAAGTCTCTCTGCCTTATATAAGAGAGTTTGTGGATGCAGCTCATCCATAAAATATATGTATGCTGTTCAATCTGGTTCCTGTACAATCCACTCCACTGTGCACAGATAAAGCTTGTGAGGTATCAAGCAGCTTTGTTTGAAGTGATGAAAAAGATTTTCCAATTCAGCAAAACAAATTAAAAGCAAAGATTCTTTATTATGACTTTATTAAAATAGTAGCATGAGCGTAGAAAGATTAAGAGTCAGCCAGACTCGAAACGCGTCAGATGTTTTCTATACCCATGTTACTATTTTAATGAAGGCACAATAAAGAATTTTTGCTTTTCATTCGCATTGCTGGATTGGAAAATATTGATGGAGCTGTGTTACATTTCTGATATAGGTATGTTCCTCATGCTACAGCAGTCTAAAGTAGATTCTTTTTTCACAACTTTCAGGCACTCTGTAAATATTCAGAAACAACCTTAATAATCCCAAACTCATGTAGAGTAAAACATTACAAACAAGGGTGAGAGGGATAGTAGGGGGATGCAACTGCAGTTCCTCTTCCTCTCTCCAGAATAATAGAATGTTATAGTTGGAAGGGACCTCCAGGGCCATTGTGTCCAACCCCCTGCTCAAAGCAGGAGTCACTAAACCATCTCAGACAGATGTCTGTCCAGCCTCTGTTTGAAGACTTCCATTGAAGGAGGACTCACCACCTCTCGTGGCCGCCTGTTCCACTCATTGCTCACCCTCACTGTCAAAAAGTTTTTCTAATATCTAATCTGTATTTTCTCCCTTTCAGTTTAATTCCTTTGCTTCTAGTCTTTCTTTGTGCAGATGAGAATAAAGCTGATCCCTCTACACTGTGACAGCCCTTGAGATATTTGTAGACAGTAGTGTTGAGCGAACATGCTCGACACTGCTCGGTACTCGCCCGAGCATCACGCTACTCGGGATGTTCGGCGAGCACCGAGCATTTCCGGGTTACTCGGGCGGGAGCTCGGGTCTCCGCCCTGCATGTTTGGCGCTCTTTACAGAGCCAATGAACATGAAGGGATTGCCAGCCAGTCACTGTAATGCTGCAGCCATGTTGGTTGTGGGCATTACAGTGATTGGCTGGCCGCACAGCGTCACCTCGAGTATTTAAAACGGGGCGCCGCCATCTTGGACACAGTCGCTCCGGATTAGACAGTGTAGGGACAGCGCTGCTGATTTAGGGAGAGATATAAACTGCGAAATAGTTAGTGTAGGGTCTGTAAAGGCTGCCAGAACAAACAAACAGTCCTTTTCAGGACTAATATCCATCCCAGATACCAGGAAGGCAGGCTGTATAGGAGACACAGTGGTTATACCAGCAAACGCTGCATTACAGTCCTGTGTGCTCCTGTTGCTGAAATTGCGGGACTTAGCACCAGGTGTCGGGGGCCAGGAAAAATCCTTTTTTTTTCATCTAAATCCTCCTTTTTTTTCCTCCTTCACACTGTACAAATACCCGTCTTATTAACCTTTTGGTGTGTCCCCCCCCCCCCCCAAAAAAAAGCGTGTCTCTGATTTTTCAGACACAAATATAACTGTTGAAAATAGTCTGGTGTAGGCTAGAGAAACAAAAGTGTTGTTTTGCACTTCCACGGTTCAAACCTCTGTATTATCCATTTTTGGCCATTTGTATCTAAAAAAACAGTTTGAGTGTGTCGCTCACTGTTCAGCCGCAAATATCTCTATTTAAAAAAGTGTGGTATACCCCAGTAAACAATAAGGGTATGTCCACACGATGCAGAAATGCTCAGGATTTTTTCCTGAGCGTTTCTGCATCTCTCTGGCAGGAAAAAACGCATGCGGATTGTACATGCGGTTTCCTGCCAGGGACATGCGGAAATGAAGCGGTCTTCACTTTCATTTCCGCATGCGGGTTGACAAGCGCTTCCCAAGCGATTTTAGCATCACTTGGAAAGTGCTTGTCAACTTCACACTATATAAATCCATGCAACCGGCATGGATTTATATAGTGTGTGATGTCAAAAAATAAAAAATAAATCTATACTTTACCCTCTGATGGCCCCCGGTGTCCTGCTTCATCGGTCCCGGCTGCCGGCAGTGAAGACTGTAGGACCTTCCGACGTCAGCGTCACGTGACCCGTCACATGACTCTGACGTCAGCGAAGCTCCTTCATTCAACCGCGAAGTGCGCGGGAAGCCGGCAGGACACAGCGCGGGCCGTCAGAAGGTGAGAATATATATATTTTTTATTTTATTCTTTTTTTTTTTAATGGTACCTGGGTCTGGATGAGAGTCCTCTCATCCACACCCGGGTACCATCCGCACATTAGACCGCATGAAAAGCGCATCAACATATACAGTGATGCGGATTCCATGCGGTCTAATGCAAGTCAATGGCGGCAAAAGAGCAGCGTTTCCGCAAAATTAATTGACATGCTGCGGATTTTTGACCGCAGCGTTTACGCTCCGGAAAAATCCGCATCATGGGCACAGCACATGCGGATTTCCATTGGGGAACATTGCTGCCCTTCTACCATGCGTTTTTCATGCGTTTCCGCGGCGTTTACGCAACTGCAAAAACGCCGCGGAAACGCATGAAAAACGCATCGTGTGAACTCAGCCTAACTGTGGTTTTGCCATCCCACGGTAAAAAATCTCTATTATTCTGGTTTTGGTAGTTTTTTCTGTAAAGAAAAACAGTAGTGTCTCCTGACTGTTGTGACACAAAAATATATCTGTTGAAAATAGTCTTGTGTAGGCCCGAATTCCCAGTGTGGTTTCGCAGTTCCACGGGTCAAATCGCTGTACTATCCAGTTTTGGGCCTTTGGTATCTAAAAAAAAGCAGTTTGAGTGTGTCGCTCACTGTTCAGCCGCAAATATCTCTATTTAAAAAAGTGTGGTATACCCCAGTAAGCAATAACTGTGGTTTTGCCATCCCACGGTAAAAAATCACTATTATTCAGGTTTTGGTAGTTTTTTCCGTAAAGAAAATCAGTAGTGTCTCCTGACTGTTGTGACACAAAAATATATCTGTTGAAAATAGTCTTGTGTAGGCCCGACATCCCAGTGTGGTTTCGCAGTTCCACGGGTCAAATCTCTGTACTATCCAGCTTTGGGCCTTTGGTATCGAAAAAAAAAGCAGTTTGAGTGTGTCGCTCACTGTTCAGCTGCAAATATCTCTATTTAAAAAAATGTGGTATACGCCAGTAAACAATAACTGTGGTTTTCCTCTTCCACGGTTCTAATCTACTCTTTATTACCCTTTTCCCATTAATAGTGCAAGTATAAGCTATTTTACTTCATTTACAATTGGCAAGGCGCGTGGCAAGGGACGTGGAAGTGGACGTTCTGGTGATAGTTCGTGCAGAGGACGGGGCCGTGGCCAAGGTGAAAATGTGCCACAACCAACAGCCACATCTTCTCGCTCCCACTTCTTGACCGAATTACTAGGGAAGCACAGAACAACACCAGTATTGAGAACTGATCAGTGTGAACAGGTTATTAATTGGATAGCAGATAATACTTCCAGTTACCTGGGCACCACCACCTCCGGTCTGTCTTCCACACGGTCAACTCTTAGTAGCCGTGAGTCTCGACCGCATACTCCTCCTCACCCTGATGCTCCTTCCTCCCACCATGCCGAGTGTCGTCAGACAGCAAGTGATCCCACACTTGGCCACTCTGAAGAGCTGTTCACTGGTCCATTTCCATATTTGGGCCCCTCGCCTGATACGCTTGAAGTGGTGGAAGAGGAGATCCCATGTTGCGATTCCCAAAAATTTGAACAGCCACGGCCACAGGAAGTCGACGTTGGCAATCTTTCACAAGAGGTGGATGATGACGAGACACAATTGCCAGGAAGTGAGGAGGAGGATCGTGGAGCGCAAGTGGAAGAGGAGGAGGTGGTGGATGATCTAGTAACTGACCCAACGTGGAAGGAGGACATGCAGAGTGAGGCCAGCAGCACACAGGGGGAGGGAGGCAGAGTACCCCAACAGGCAGGAAGAAGCAGTGTGGTGGCCGCAGACAGAAGGCAGGCAACCGTTCCCCGTAACACCAACACGAGGGACGTTGCCAGTACAAGCGGTAGGTCTTCCAGAGTCTGGAATTTTTTTAAAGACTCTGCTGATAACCCCAAAAAGGCCATATGTTCCACCTGCCATGCCAGCATCAGCAGGGGTGACAAAACTACCAGCCTGACCACCACCAGCATGATCAGGCACATCGCAGCAAAGCACCCGACTTTGTGGGGCAAAACCCAGGGTCCACGACCAGTGTCAGCGGGTGTCACCACTGCTTCTTCCACTGTTGTGCGTGCAATAGAACCCCCTGTTGTGTGTGCAAGGCAATCCCCTGTCCATACTGCATGTAAAGATGCCCCCTCCTCTCAGTCTTCACTTGTTATGGCAGTTTCTCAAGAAACAGCATCAACATCCACGTCCCACCGCAGCGTTCAATTGTCCATATCCCAGACCTTTGAACGAAAGCGGAAATTCGCAGCTAACGCCCCACACACCACAGTCCTAAATTCGCACATTTCACGACTGCTTGCATTGGAAATGCTGCCTTTTAGGCTGGTGGAGACGGAATCCTTCCGCAATCTTATGGCGGTGGCGGTCCCTCGGTACTCGGTCCCCAGCCGACACTATTTTGCCCGGTGTCCATCCCCGCACTACACAAGCACGTGTCCCAAAGCATCTGCCATGCCCTCAACAACGCAGTTACTGGGAGAGTCCACCTGACAACGGACACGTGGACAAGTGCTTGTGGCCTGGGAAGGTACATCTCTCTGACGGCACACTGGGTAAACATAGTGGAAGCCGGGACCCAGTCGGACCTTGGGACGGAACAAATCCTCCCCACACCGAGGATTGTGGGCCCTATGTCAGTCAGAGTTGCCCCCACAGTGTACAGCTCCTGCGCATCCTCCTCCTCCTCATGTTCAGCCTCCATCTCAGATATCACCACATCAGTTACAAGCTGGAAGCATTGCAGTACTGCCTCTGCCAAGCGGCAACAGGCTGTGCTGAAACTCATAAGCTTAGGTGATAAACCTCACACTGCTTGTGAGTAGTGTTGAGCCACCCCCGTAGTGTTCGAGTTCGGTTCGGTTCGTCGAACACCCGTGTGTTCGCCGAACTGTTCGTCGAACTGTTCGTCGAACACCTTCGAACACCGTTAAAACCAATGGCAGGCAAACAAAAACACATAGAAACACATAGAAAACACCTTCAAAGGTGTCCAAAAGCTGACAAACTGCTCAGAAGACATAACTAACACATGGAAAAGTGACAAGTACATATAGTCATGCGAAAATAAAAGAGGTGGAGGAGTAAAAGGAGGGGGAGACACAGATATAGGCATGTCATGCCCTTCTAAAATCCAAAAAGTGAGAAGCCGACACGGCCAGTCCGCTCCTGCCCGTGCCACCTCCGTGTTGCCGGGTTTGTGCCAGAGCCGCGGTGAACCCTGACGGCCAGCCCCCCTCTCCCAATACTGGTGCCTGTCCGCTGGTGGGTCGAGCGAGCCCCCCTGTGGTGGAGGCAGCTCTAAGCTTTTTAATTTAAATTGTCTCTCTAATTTGAATGAATACACTTTAAATCCATTTACAAGGATCTATTGGAGGGCAAGTCTCATGCCAGCAGCCGCGGTAATTCCAGCTCCAGTAGCGTCCACTAAAGCTGCTGCAGTTAAAAAGCTTTTATAAGGATCGAGCTCGGCTGTCCACCGCAAGGCATCCTACTGCCAGTCCCAGCCCCTATGCCTTGGGGTGCCTCCTGATGCTCTTCACTAAGTATCCCATGGTCCCGGAGAATTTCCTTTGAAAAAATTAAGTGTCTAAACTACAGGTGGTGCAGCTTGCTTAACAGCCGGGATAATCCGCTCACTAGCAGACACTGCTACTAGGCACAAAGTATTTCCTGGGCTAGATGCAGTTAAAAATTTGTAAGTAGATACTCTCGTTGGATGCTGAGAAAGCATTCCATAGAGTCTCCTGGCACGCCATATATGATTCTCTTAAAAAGCTTGGGGTAGGGGTCTAGGGGACCCTTTTATAGCCAAAATCACGGCCCTGTATCGCAATACGTCACCTAGGCTGAAGATAAATGGAACTGTAGCACCCTGAGGGCTCGGTTGCTACAGACGTATTGCACCTCACCCAGAGGTGTGATATCTCACTCTCAGGTAAGGATGGAGTGTGGATCAGGACCCGACACCTGCATGCATTACACCACATTGCCGTGGGGCAGGGCGACCAATATGCCCCTGAGATGGGCACGACAGTCCCTGTCCCTGGCTGGAGTGGGGGGAGGGAACACTGAGGAAGGGGAACCCTGTAGTGCAGGAGCAGGGAGGAAGCAGTTCCTGGGTGCATTGAGAAGGGAGTATAAAAGGTGGGCACCATCTTAGTTCAGTGCAGAGAAGTCTGAGCAGAAGTGGCAGGGAGCAGGGGCTCTGCATGAGCTCTGCTCCGGAGGCGGGCCTAGTAACAGAGGCCCAGGCCTGGAAGAGGGAGAAGGAAGGAAGAGGAGCGGAGAAGGCTCCAGGAACGAGGAATGAAGGGATCCCAGGGGTGCGGACGGGCGAGTCGCCACCGCACGCCCGAATCCACCTGCGTGGAGGGGTCAGGCCAAAGGGGGAGACCGGTCCCCGAACTAGTGGAGGCAGGAAACGACCCTCAGCTAGAAACCGGAGGCTCTGACATTTTATGTGGCGCAGCCCCTCGCTACACCCGCTAGGAAGGCACCACATAGGGTCAGGGAAACTGGCGCCAAGTTTACCAAGAGGAGGCCCGAGGCAGCCGGACAGAAGTGTTGGTAAGAAAGGCCAGACAAAGGACACACAAAGGGGGTCCTGTGAAGTGCTCCAAAGTTATCTGGGAGTTGTCTGAGCCCCTCACCTGGTGAGCACAGTACGACGTGGGCAGCCGTTACCTGCAGACGTGGTCTGGATAATAAGAACTGTGAGTAAAGGCCCTGAACTGCATCACTGACTCCGTGTCGTTACTGCTGCTGCCCTGCACCATCACCCCCATCCTCCGCATACACTGCCCTGAGGCTATACTCCTCCCGTGGGGAGTTATGCTACGCTCTGCTGCACCCACAACACCAGCCTCAGTGGTCTGCCCTGTAGCGGCGGTTCACTCTGACCGCAATCCACGGGTGGCGTAGTCGGACATTTAAACATGAAAACCACATAAATAGTTCCGCCACTGGTTTGACCGCCCTGAGCCACGGAACTGGGTCGCCGCCACGAAGACTGCAACCACCAGCATCCACCAAAAAGGGTCCGGCTCCGGGTGTCCCAAGGCCCAGGGGGTGCGTCAGAACATTTTCATCACCTTTCACAATCACCAATGGGACAAGGCAGTGATGTCCTCTGTCCCCTCTCTTATACATCCTAGTGACGGAGCACCTGCTCTCATCAATTCGCCATAACCCCAATATTAGGTGGATTGAGGTGGGAGGCACCGAGTACAAGTGCTCTCTATTTGCTGATGATGTCCTAGTATATATCACTCAATCACATATATCCATCCATGCTGTTATGGCTGAAATAGATCACTTTGTTACATGGTAAAATTTTAAAATCAATGCAGCGAAGTCTGAGGCCCTCGATGTCTCCCTCCCCAAATCCATATAGGATTCCATCCAGTCCAACTTTCCCTTTGCCTGGCCCTCACAGGGTATCAAATACTTAGGAATTCCTATTCATAGAGACCTCTCCCATCTATGTTATCTTAATTTTGGGCCCTTTATTGAACAACTCCATACAGACCACGGTTGGCAAGTTAGAACTGTAAGATTCACTACGTGAACCACTGGTGTTTTGTGGAAAAGCACATGTACACTGCATTCCAAATTATTATACAAAAAGTGTTTAGGAGTGATAAGGGAAGAATTTGTTTGTTTGTCAGTTAAACTCATTGATGGTGATGTGTGTCAGGGCTCTTTATATCACTGTAAGCAATTGCAGACACCTGTGCTAATTAGTTTGGCAGGTGTGTCCAATGAAAGGCAAGACTACTTAAGAAGGCTCTCTCACATTATTAAGCAGCCTACATTTTCGGCCAAAATGGGAAAGAAAAAGGATGTGTCGGCTGCTGAGAAGCAACAAATTGTGGAGTGTTTAGGTCAAGACATGACTACAATCAACATTGTGCGATGATCAGGATGAAGTGTCTTGGCAATCAAGAAGTATGTAGCTGATTCACAGTACACACGTGTGCGTGCTGATAAGGGCAAATTGAGGACTCTTTCCTACAGGCAATTACGTCAGGTTGAAAGAGCAGCGGCAAAAAAGCCTTGTCATAGCAGCAGACAAGTTTTTGAAGCTGCTTGTGCCTCCAACGTCCCCCGAACAACAAGATGCAGGGTCCTTCAGAGGTTTGCAGCTGTGCATGCGCCATCCTGTCGACCTCCTCTATCCACTTCACACAAGCAGAAACGGCTCCAGTGGGCCAAACATTACATGAAGACTGATTTCAAAACTGTTTTGTTCACGGATGAGTGCCGTGCAGCGCTCGATGGTCCAGATGGATGGAGTGGAGGATGGCTGGTTGATGGACACCCCACGCAAACACGGCTACAGCGCCAACAAGGAGGAGGTGGAGTAATGTTTTGGGCTGGAATCATGGGGAGAGAGATTGTCGGCCCCTTTAGGATCCCTGAAGGCGCTAAAGATGAACTCCATAATGTATGTGGATTTTCTCAAACAGCACTTCCTGCCATGGTTCAAGAAGAAGAACCGTGTATTTCACAGCAAGATCATTTTTCTGCATGATAATGCACCATCTCATGCTGCACATAAAACATCTGCATCTCTGGCTGATATGGGCATAAAAGGGGACAAACTTATGGTGTGACCCCCATGCTCCCCTGACCTCTACCCCATTCAGAACCTTTGGAGCATCATTAAAAGGAGTGTCTATGATGGCGGGAGGCAGTTCACATCTAAGCAACAGCTCTGGGAGGGTATTCTGTCCTCATGCAAAACAATTGAAGCAGAAACCATCCAAAACCTGACAAATTCAATGGACGAGAGAGTTCAGAAGCTCCTTTCGAACAAGGGGTCCTATGTGAAAATGTAACATCACCTAGAATAAAGTTTTGAGTTGAAAACTGTTTGATTTCAGTTTCTAACAACCTGCTAATGCTTATAATTTCAAAAATGACCATTTTTTTGGTCTTTATTAAAATGTAAAGGTTGATCGAAAAGTTTGGGGGATCTAAGAGTGTGGCAACCCAGTAGTCATGATTACTTCGAATTCTGACAATATGAGGGTCATGCTGCAGGTAGTGCAGCAAGAAGGCACTTATGTGTCTTGCGCATCTCGGAGCCCCAAAATTATTTTCCGGGCTAGATGCAGCTAAAAATTATTTTTAATTTTAAATCTGGTGGAGCTTATTATAGATGGCATAATAGGATCAGTGCTGCACACTGCTACAAAGCCCAAATTATTTTCCAGTCAAGATACAGATAAACATGATTAGTAATTTGAAAGCTTAAAACGGTTGGTAGGGTGATTTTAAACAATCATCAAGCTTTTACTCTCCCCAGGATGACACAGGGGTAGAAAAGTCGTTTCGGATCCATGATTTGTTCATCTTTATGAACGTGAGTCTGTCTACATTATCAGTGGAGAGCCGCGTGCGCTTATCTATCAGCACACCACCAGCAGCGCTGAACACACGTTCAGACAGAGCGCTGGCTGCGGGGCATGACAAGATCTCCAAGGCGTAAGTGGCTAGCTCCGGCCATTTATCCAGATTGGAAGCCCAAAAAGAGCAAGGGTCCAGTGACACAGTCGTGGCTTCAATGTTTACTTGGAGATACTCCTGTACCATCGTCTCTAGGCGTTGACTATGTGTCAGACTTCTTGTCTCCTGTGGCCTTGCAAAGGATGGGCTAAAAAAGTGGTGAAATGATTCCGCAAAATTGATGTTACCACCAGATACTGTGGTTCTGTTACGGTTTGAGTGCTGAACACTTGACGGTCCCACGGTTGGCAAGTTGGAACTGTGAGATTCACTACGTGCACCACTGGTATTTTGTGGAAAAGCACATGTAAGATTCTGCAACAGTCTCTGCTGATACTCCTGCATGCGTGCATCCCTTTCTATGGCAGGAATAATTTCTGCAAATTTACTTTTGTACCGGGGATCTAACAGTGTGGCAACCCAGTAGTCAGGATTATTTCTAATTCTCACAATTCGAGGGTCATGTTGCAGGTAGTGCAGCAAGAAGGCACTCATGTGTGTTGCGCATCCAGGAGCACCAAGTCCCTGTTGTGTTGGTGGCGAGGTAACAATCATGCTTCCTTCCTCTGTCCTCTCCCCCCAACCTCGCACAACAGAAATGTGATCAAGGTCTCCCTCATCTGATGAGTCTTCCATCAGTTCGTCCTCCACTTCTTCCTGGGCTCCTGCACCTTCCTCACTAGTTTGGCTGCTACCATGCGCCCTGGTAAAACCATCTCCCCCACCCTCACATGCCTGCCGCCTTGGTGCTGCCGACCGTCTGGACCTTGCAGATGTTAGCCCTTCCGCATACAACTCCTCCTCCTCTACTTCCTCCACCTCCTCTTGTGCCACCACCTGACTCCAAATTCTGTTTAACATGTGCTCCAGCATGTAAATCACCGGAATAGTCATGCTGATAATGGCATCGTCAGCACTAAACATCTTCGTCGCCATTTCAAAACTGTGCAGAAGGGTGCATAGGTCCCTGATCTGAGACCACTCCTCCAGCGTGATTTGCCCCACCTCTGAATCTCGTTGGCCCAGGCTATACGTCAGAACGTATTGCACCAGGGCTTGTCAGTGCTGCCACAGTCGCTGCAACATGTGCAGAGTTGAATTCCACCGGGTAGGCACATCGCATTTTAGCCGGTGAAGTGGCAGGCCCAACGACTTCTGTAGAGATGTAAGTCGCTGAGCTGCGGGATGCGAACGGCGGAAGTGAGCACACAGCGACCGTGCCCTCTGCAGAAGGCCATCTAGTCTGGGATAGTGGGCTAAAAATTGCTGGACAACCAGGTTCAACACGTGAGCCATACAAGGCACGTGTGTGACATTGCCCCGGCGAAGGGCCGCACCCAGGTTTGCAGCATTGTCGCACACGGCCTTCCCTGGTTTCAGGTCCAGTGGAGACAACCATTCATGAAATTGGTTCTCCAGAGCTGACCACAACTCCTCAGCTGTGTGACTCACATTTCCCAGACATTTCAATGTAAAAACCGCCTGATGACGTTGAGCCCTACTGCCAGCATAGTAAGGAGGTGTGCAGGATCCCTTCTGCGCAGTTAGAAAGCTTGTGGCATGACCAGACAGGCTTTGGGTGCAGGTGGAAGACCGAGAGGAGGTTGAGGAGGCAGAAGCAGTGGAGGAAAAATGACATAAAGAGGATTGACGTACAACTCGTGGGGACGGCAAGACTTGGACAGCAGCCCCTTGTCCTGCTGTCACCATAGTTACCCAGTGCCCAGTCAGCGACATGTAACGCCCCTGTCCATGCCTACTCGTCCAAGTGTCTGTGGTGAAATGCACCCTGTCACACACAGAGTTTCTCACAGAAGCGGTGATGTTGTGTGCGACATGCTGGTGGAGCGCAGGCACACCTTTCTTTGAGAAGTAGTGCCGACTGGGCATCTGGTACTGGGGCACTGCGACGGACATAAGGTCTCGAAAATCCTCTGTGTCCACCAGGCGGAAAGGCAGCATTTCTGTAGCCAAGAGCTTGCAGATGGTGAAATTCAACCTCTTAGCTTTCTCATGGCTAGGAGGAAATGGTCTTTTACTTGTCCACATCTGAGGGACCGAGGGCTGGCTATTGTGCTTAGACGGGGTTGATAAGGGTGTCCCCGGCAAACTGCCGGTCTGTGAGGAAGATGCAGGCGGACATGTTAGGTTGCCTTGATCCAAAGGTGGTGCTATCGATGTCGGACAGCGCTCAAGACCAGCTGGTGTTACCACCTCCAAAGAAAATGATGACCTGCCAATCACGCTGGCTGTTGCGGGTAAAGAGGTGGCAGGTCTGCGCCCCAAAACAGGTGTGACTGCTGTCCCCCCAGTCACAGAGGATGAAGAGGCCGCGGATGCACAAGATATGGCAGACGGTGGTTGGCCCGGCCGGCTAGACCGCATTGTAGCACACTGAGCTTCCCACTGCAACTTATGCTTCATGTCCATGTGCCGGTTCATGCATGAAGTACTCAAACTATGTATTTTTTGGCCTCTACTTAGCTTTTGCTGACAAATGTTACAGATAACACGAGTTGGGTCATCTTTATCGATCTGAAAAAATGCCCAGGCTATGCAAGGCTTTGCACCCATGCGACCTGAAGAGCCACCACGACTTGTGGTGAGAGGCAGAGTTGTGTTTGAGGATGCAGTTGTTGACGTGCTTCCAGTACTACGTCTCTGTCCAGGAAGGCGCAACTTGACCTCGTCGTCACTAGCATCTTCCTCCACTTCCTCTGCTGACCTCATCTCTTGGCTGACTGTGGGTTGACAGTAAGTGGGATCTCCGACCTCATCATCATCACCCTGTGCGTTATCACACCCGTCGTCCTCAGAGCCAACCTGTTCCTGCCCTGACAAAAAACTAAAGTTGTCGCTCCAATCAGGTATTTGAGTCTTATCATCGTCTTCCTCATTGTCTCCACCAACAGGAGTTACAGTTTGGGAATGAGGGTCTACATTATGGTCAGAACCTTCTGCGTCTGGTCCTGGATCCGACTCATAAAGATTCTGGGCATCAGTGCAGATTATTTCCTCGTCTGGATTCACAGAAGCGCTGGAGTCGACCTCTGATTCCCAGGCTATAGTATGAGTAAACAGCTCTGCAGACTCAACCATCTGTTCTACCTCATACTCAGACGGGCAGCTGGAGATTTGGGAGCTGTGAGGAAGCAAGTGCGATTTGGGTGACACCTTTGAGGACTGGAGTATTTGTGATGTTGAAGTTGATGTGGAGGAGAGCCCACTTAAAGGAGCACTTGATATCCGTTGAAGCACCTGCTGTTTTTGTGCCTCATCTGGAATTTGTAGCGATTGGCGTGGCCGTAAGAAAGGTATCTTATCACATTGTCCGCTAAAAGAAGTAGACATTTTAGTTTGGCTGGAAGATGGTCTTTCTTCTGCACCTACCCCACGGACACAACCTTTTTTCCCCTTCCCAACACGCCTATTCCCCTTTCCACCAGCAGCAGGCCTTTTTCCACTCATTTTGGTGGTTAACTAATTCACAACTCTGGAGTTGTTTGCACAAAAAAACAATGGATGGTAACCGAGCAGAGCTGAGTGGCCAAACTGTGGTATTAGGCCAAAACTATTGGCTGGGTTAGATGCAGAAAAAAATTATTTTTAATTTGCAACCTGATGGAGGTCAGTATAGATGGACTAATAGACCAAGTCCCACACACCGCTAGAAGCCCAAATATTTTTTCAGAGCTAGATGCAGAAATTTTTTTTATTCAATTTGCAACCTGATGGAGGTCAGTATAGATGGACTAATAGACCAAGTCCCACACACTGCTAGAAGCCCAAATATTTTTTCAGAGCTAGATGCAGAAAAAAATTATTTTTAATTTGCAACCTGATGGAGGTCAGTATAGATGGACTAATAGACCAAGTCCCACACACCGCTAGAAGCCCAAATATTTTTTCAGAGCTAGATGCAGAAAAAAATTATTTTTAATTTGCAACCTGATGGAGGTCAGTATAGATGGACTAATAGACCAAGTCCCACACACTGCTAGAAGCCCAAATATTTTTTCAGAGCTAGATGCAGAAAAAAAATATTTTTAATTTGCAACCTGATGGAGGTCAGTATAGATGGACTAATAGACCAAGTCCCACACACCGCTAGAAGCCCAAATATTTTTTCAGAGCTAGATGCAGAAAAAAATTATTTTTAATTTGCAACCTGATGGAGGTCAGTATAGATGGACTAATAGACCAAGTCCCACACACCGCTAGAAGCCCAAATATTTTTTCAGAGCTAAATGCAGAAAAAAATTATTTTTAATTTGCAACCTGATGGAGGTCAGTATAGATGGACTAATAGACCAAGTCCCACACACTGCTAGAAGCCCAAATATTTTTTCAGAGCTAGATGCAGAAAAAAATTTTTTTTAATTTGCAACCTGATGGAGGTCAGTATAGATGGACTAATAGACCAAGTCCCACACACCGCTAGAAGCCCAAATATTTTTTCAGAGCTAGATGCAGAAAAAAATTATATTCAATTTGCAACCTGCTGGACGTCTGTATAGAAGGACTAATAGAACAAGTCCCACACACTGCTAGAAGCCCAAATATTTTTTCAGAGCTAAATGAAGAAAAAAATTATTTTTAATTTGCAACCTGATGGAGGTCAGTATAGATGGACTAATAGACCAAGTCCCACTCA
This sequence comes from Phyllobates terribilis, assembly GCF_046119375.1. Classification (NCBI taxonomy): domain Eukaryota; kingdom Metazoa; phylum Chordata; class Amphibia; order Anura; family Dendrobatidae; genus Phyllobates; species Phyllobates terribilis. The sequence goes on along the minus strand of NW_027362761.1, from coordinate 1,187,617,354 downwards.
CTGCTAGAAGCCCAAATATTTTTTCAGAGCTAGATGCAGAAAAAAATTATTTTTAATTTGCAACCTGATGGAGGTCAGTATAGATGGACTAATAGACCAAGTCCCACACACCGCTAGAAGCCCAAATATTTTTTCAGAGCTAGATGCAGACATTTTTTTTATTCAATTTGCAACCTGATGGAGGTCAGTATAGATGGACTAATAGACCAAGTCCCACACACTGCTAGAAGCCCAAATATTTTTTCAGAGCTAGATGCAGAAAAAAAATATTTTTAATTTGCAACCTGATGGAGGTCAGTATAGATGGACTAATAGACCAAGTCCCACACACTGCTAGAAGCCCAAATATTTTTTCAGAGCTAGATGCAGAAAAAAATTATTTTTAATTTGCAACCTGATGGAGGTCAGTATAGATGGACTAATAGACCAAGTCCCACACACCGCTAGAAGCCCAAATATTTTTTCAGAGCTAGATGCAGAAAATTTTTTTATTCAATTTGCAACCTGATGGAGGTCAGTATAGATGGACTAATAGACCAAGTCCCACACACTGCTAGAAGCCCAAATATTTTTTCAGAGCTAGATGCAGAAAAAAATTATTTTTAATTTGCAACCTGATGGAGGTCATTATAGATGGACTAATAGACCAAGTCCCACACACTGCTAGAAGCCCAAATATTTTTTCAGAGCTAGATGCAGAAAAAAATTATTTTTAATTTGCAACCTGATGGAGGTCAGTATAGATGGACTAATAGACCAAGTCCCAAACACCGCTAGAAGCCCAAATATTTTTTCAGAGCTAGATGCAGAAAAAAATTATTTTTAATTTGCAACCTGATGGAGGTCAGTATAGATGGACTAATAGACCAAGTCCCACACACTGCTAGAAGCCCAAATATTTTTTCAGAGCTAGATGCAGAAAAAAATTATTTTTAATTTGCAACCTGATGGAGGTCAGTATAGATGGACTAATAGACCAAGTCCCACACACCGCTAGAAGCCCAAATATTTTTTCAGAGCTAGATGCAGAAAAAAATTATATTCAATTTGCAACCTGCTGGACGTCTGTATAGAAGGACTAATAGAACAAGTCCCACACACTGCTAGAAGCCCAAATATTTTTTCAGAGCTAAATGAAGAAAAAAATTATTTTTAATTTGCAACCTGATGGAGGTCAGTATAGATGGACTAATAGACCAAGTCCCACACACTGCTAGAAGCCCAAATATTTTTTCAGAGCTAGATGCAGAAAAAAATTATTTTTAATTTGCAACCTGATGGAGGTCAGTATAGATGGACTAATAGACCAAGTCCCACACACCGCTAGAAGCCCAAATATTTTTTCAGAGCTAGATGCAGAAATTTTTTTTATTCAATTTGCAACCTGATGGAGGTCAGTATAGATGGACTAATAGACCAAGTCCCACACACTGCTAGAAGCCCAAATATTTTTTCAGAGCTAGATGCAGAAAAAAATTATTTTTAATTTGCAACCTGATGGAGGTCAGTATAGATGGACTAATAGAGAAAGTCCCACACACTGCTAGAAGCCCAAATATTTTTTCAGAGCTAGATGCAGAAAAAAATTATTTTTAATTTGCAACCTGATGGAGGTCAGTATAGGTGGACTAATAGACCAAGTCCCACACACCGCTAGAAGCCCAAATATTTTTTCAGAGCTAGATGCAGAAATTTTTTTTATTCAATTTGCAACCTGATGGAGGTCAGTATAGATGGACTAATAGACCAAGTCCCACACACTGCTAGAAGCCCAAATATTTTTTCAGAGCTAGATGCAGAAAAAAATTATTTTTAATTTGCAACCTGATGGAGGTCAGTATAGATGGACTAATAGACCAAGTCCCACACACTGCTAGAAGCCCAAATATTTTTCAGAGCTAGATGCAGAAAAAAATTATTTTTAATTTGCAACCTGATGGAGGTCAGTATAGATGGACTAATAGAACAAGTCCCACACGCTGCTAGAAGCCCAAATATTTTTTCCGAGATAAATGAAGAAAAAAATTATTTTTAATTTGCAACCTGATGGAGGTCAGTATAGATGGACTAATAGACCAAGTCCCACACACTGCTAGAAGCCCAAATATTTTTTCAGAGCTAGATGCAGAAAAAAATTATTTTTAATTTGCAACCTGATGGAGGTCAGTATAGATGGACTAATAGACCAAGTCCCACACACTGCTAGAAGCCCAAATATTTTTTCAGAGCTAGATGCAGAAAAAAATTATATTCAGTTTGCAACCTGATGGAGGTCAGTATAGATGGACTAATAGAATGATGCTATGCCCAAAAGATTTTACTTCACTAGGTGCAGTAAAAAAATTGGTATTCTATACACAGGTGGTATATCTTGCAACACAGATAGGCTACTCCACTGACTAACACACTCTGCAATAGGCCAAAAAGGATTAGCTTTGCTAGATTCAGCCAAATGCTGTGAAAAAAACTTGCACAGCACTGGCACAGACCTGCCTGACAAAAACTGATAGGAACTGATGTAACCTAGTCCTGAAAAGGACTCCAATTACAATTAGTCTTTACTCCCACAATCTATCTATTTAAGAGCACAGACCTGCCTGATAAAAGTCGTAGGAAATGCTGTAACCTAGTCCTTAAAAGGACTGCAATCACAAATATTCCCTACTCCCAAGCTATCTGTATATTTGTGCGAAAATTGGCTTGAAATTAACAAGGTATAGCGCACACAGCAACAGCGGTGCCGTCTAACACGCAGCTGCAGCAGTGAGAAAATGGTGGCGACGGGGAAAATGGCTTGGTCTTATAGGGCAAGGACATGTGACATACACTGCCAATCACACATGCCCTTGCTTGTGTGAAAAAAAGCACTTCGCTCCGTGTGTGCGCTGCTGATAGGCTGACAGATTGCACCTCCCCACTGCAAATGCGGGAAAGAGAAAAAAAAATGGAGATCTTCATTGTTCCTGCAGAGATCCATCCCCTGCCCCTCCCCCCGCCCCGCTGTACACTCAAACTGCATATTAACATTAATTTTCATCATTACTGAGAAAAAATCCAGTTATGATTTTGGTGCACGAACAGTTATCGAACATAACCTCGAACAGCCTTTTTTTTTTCTCAAATTGTTCGTGTTCGCCGACCGGCTCGAACACCGCCCAAAACAGCTCGAATTTGAGATTGGCGAACAGTTCGAGTAGAACAACGCTCATCTCTAATCCCCGGTCCAAAAGTAAATTTGCCGAAATTATTCCTGCCATAGAAAGGGATGCACGCATGCAGGAGTATCAGCAGAGACTGTTGCAGAATCTTACATGGGCTTTTCCACAAAATACCAGCGGTGCACGTAGTGAATCTCACAGTTCCAACTTGCCAACCGTGGGACCGTCAAGTGTTCAGCACTCAAACCGTAACAGAACCACAGTATCTGCTGGTAACATCAATTTTGCGGAATCATTTCACCACTTTTTTAGCCCATCCTTTGCAAGGCCACAGGAGACAAGAAGTCTGACACATAGTCAACGCCTAGAGACGATGGTACAGGAGTATCTCCAAGTAAACATTGAAGCCATGACTGTGTCACTGGACCCTTGCTCTTTTTGGGCTTCCAATCTGGATAAATGGCCGGAGCTAGCCACTTACGCCTTGGAGATCTTGTCATGCCCCGCAGCCAGCGTTCTGTCTGAACGTGTGTTCAGCGCTGCTGGTGGTGTGCTGACAGATAAGCGCACGCGGCTCTCCACTGATAATGTAGACAGACTCACGTTCATAAAGATGAACAAATCATGGATCCGAAACGACTTTTCTACCCCTGTGTCATCCTGGGGAGAGTAAAAGCTTGATGATTGGTTAAAATCACCCTACCAACCGTTTTAAGCTTTCAAATTACTAATCATATTTATCTGTATCTTGGCTGGAAAATAATTTGGGCTTTGTAGCAATGTGCAGCACTGATTCTATTAGGCCATCTATAATAAGCTCCACCAGATTTAAAATTACTAATCATGTTTATCTGTATCTTGACTGGAAAATAATTTGGGCTTTGTAGCAGTGTGCAGCACTGATCCTATTATGCTTCTATACTAAGCTCCACCAGATTTAAAATTAATAATAATTTTTAGCTGCATCTAGCCCGGAAGATAATCTTGGGGCTCAGAGATGCGCAAGACACATAAGTGCCTTCTTGCTGCACTACCTGCAACATGACCCTCATATTGTCAGAATTCGAAGTAATCATGACTACTGGGTTGCCACACTCTTAGATCCCCCAAACTTTTCGATCAACCTTTTCATTTTAATAAAGACCAAAAAAATGGTCATTTTTGAAATTATAAGCATTAGCAGGTTATTAGAAACTGAAATCAAACAGTTTTCAACTCAAAACTTTATTCTAGGTGATGTTACATTTTCACATAGGACCCCTTGTTCGAAAGGAGCTTCTCAACTCTCTCGTCCATTGAATTTGTCAGGATTTGGATGGTTTCTGCTTCAATTGTTTTGCATGAGGACAGAATACCCTCCCAGAGCTGTTGCTTAGATGTGAACTGCCTCCCGCCATCATAGACACTCCTTTTGATGATGCTCCAGAGGTTCTGAATGGGGTAGAGGTCAGGGGAGCATGGGGGTCACACCATAAGTTTGTCCCCTTTTATGCCCATATCAGCCAGAGATGCAGATGTTTTATGTGCAGCATGAGATGGTGCATTATCATGCAAAAAAATGATCTTGCTGTGAAATACACGGTTCTTCTTCTTGAACCATGGCAGGAAGTGCTGTTTGAGAAAATCCACATACATTATGGAGTTCATCTTTAGCGCCTTCAGGGATCCTAAAGGGGCCGACAATCTCTCTCCCCATGATTCCAGCCCAAAACATTACTCCACCTCCTCCTTGTTGGCGCTGTAGCCGTGTTTGTGTGGGGTGTCCATCAACCAGCCATCCTCCACTCCATCCATCTGGACCATCGAGCGCTGCACGGCACTCATCCGTGCACAAAACAGCTTTGAAATCAGTCTTCATGTAACGTTTGGCCCACTGGAGCCGTTTCTGCTTGTGTGAAGTGGATAGAGGAGGTAGACAGGATGGCGTATGCACAGCTGCAAACCTCTGAAGGACCCTGCATCTTGTTATTCAGGGGACGTTGGAGGCACCAGCAGCTTCAAAAACTTGTGTGCTGCTATGACAAGGATTTTTTGCCGCTGCTCTTTTAACCTGACGTAATTGCCTGTAGGAAAGAGTCCTCAATTTTCCCTTATCAGCACGCACACGTGTGTACTGTGAATCAGCTACATACTTCTTGATTGCCAAGACACTTCATCCTGATCATCGCACAATGTTGATTGTAGTCATGCCTTGACCTAAACACTCCACAATTTGTTGCTTCTCAGCAGCCGACACATCCTTTTTCTTTCCTATTTTGGCAGAAAATGTAGGCTGCTTAATAATGTGAGACAGCCTTCTTAAGTAGTCTTGCCTTTCATTGGACACACCTGCCAAACTAATTAGCACAGGTGTCTGCAATTGCTTACAGTGATATAAAGAGCCCTGACACACATCACCATCAATGAGTTTAACTGACAAACAAACAATTTCTTCCCTTATCACTCCTAAACACTTTTTGCATAATAATTTTGAACACAGTGTACATGTGCTTTTCCACAAAACACCAGTGGTTCACGTAGTGAATCTTACAGTTCTAACTTGCCAACCGTGGTCTGTATGGAGTTGTTCAATAAAGGGCCCAAAATTAAGATAATATAGATGGGAGAGGTCTCTATGAATAGGAATTCCTAAGTATTTGATACCCTGTGAGGGCCAGGCAAAGGGAAAGTTGGACTGGATGGAATCCTATATGGATTTGGGGAGGGAGACATCGAGGGCCTCAGACTTCGCTGCATTGATTTTAAAATTTGACCATGTAACAAAGTGATCTATTTCAGCCATAACAGCATGGATGGATATATGTGATTGAGTGATATATACTAGGACATCATCAGCAAATAGAGAGCACTTGTACTCGGTGCCTCCCACCTCAATCCACCTAATATTGGGGTTATGGCGAATTGATGAGAGCAGGTGCTCCGTCACTAGGATGTATAAGAGAGGGGACAGAGGACATCTCTGCCTTGTCCCATTGGTGATTGTGAAAGGTGATGAAAATGTTCTGATGCCCCCCCTGGGCCTTGGGACACCTGGAGCCGGACCCTTTTTGGTGGATGCTGGTGGTTGTAGTCTTCGTGGCGGCGACCCGGTTCCGTGGCTCAGGGTGGTCAAACCAGTGGCGGAACTATTTATGTGGTTTTGATGTTTAAATGTCCGACTACGCCACCCGTGGATTGCGGTCAGAGTGAACCGCGCTGCAGGGCAGACCGCTGAGGCTGGTGTTGTGGGTGCAGCAGAGCGTAGCATAACTCCCCACAGGAGGAGTATAGCCTCAGGGCAGTGTATGCGGAGGATGGGGGTGATGGTGCAGAGCAGCAGCAGTAACGACACGGAGTCAGTGATGCAGTCCAGGGCCTTTACTCACAGTTCTTATTATCCAGACCACGTCTGCAGGTAACGGCTGCCCACGTCGTACTGTGCTCACCAGGTGAGGGGCTCAGACAACTCCCAGATAACTTTGGAGCGCTTCACAGGACCCCCTTTGTGTGTCCTTTGTCTGGCCTTTCTTACCAACCCTTCTGTCCGGCTGCCTTGGGCCTCCTCTTGGTAAACTTGGCGCCAGTTTCCCTGACCCTATGTGGTGCCTTCCTAGCGGGTGTAGCGAGGGGCTGCGCCACATAAAATGTCACAGCCTCCGGTTTCTAGCTGAGGGTCATTTCCTGCCTCCACTAGTTTCGGGGACCGGTCTCCCCCTTTGGCCTGACCCCTCCACGCAGGTGGATTCGGGCGTGCGGTGGCGACTCGCCCGTCCGCACCCCTGGGATCCCTTCATTCCTCGTTCCTGGAGCCTTCTCCGCTCCTCTTCCTTCCTTCTCCCTCTTCCAGGCCTGGGCCTCTGTTACTAGGCCCGCCTCCGGAGCAGAGCTCATGCAGAGCCCCTGCTCCCTGCCACTTCTGCTCAGACTTCTCTGCACTGAACTAAGATGGTGCCCACCTTTTATACTCCCTTCTCAATGCACCCAGGAACTGCATTGGTCGCCCTGCCCCACGGCAATGTGGTGTAATGCATGCAGGTGTCGGGTCCTGATCCACACTCCATCCTTACCTGAGAGTGAGATATCACACCTCTGGGTGAGGTGCAATACCTCTGTAGCAACCGAGCCCTCAGGGTGCTACAGTTCCATTTATCTTCAGCCTAGGTGACGTATTGTGATACAGGGCCTTGATTTTGGCTATAAAAGGGTCCCCTAGACCCCTACCCCAAGCTTTTTAAGAGAATCATATATGGCGTGCCAGGAGACTCTATGGAATGCTTTCTCAGCATCCAACGAGAGTATCTAATTACAAATTTTTAACTGCATCTAGCCCAGGAAATACTTTGTGCCTAGTAGCATTGTCTGCTAGTCAGCGGATTATCCCGGCTGTTAAGCAAGCTACATCACCTGTAGTTTGGACACTTAATTTTTTCAAAGGAAATGCTTCGGGACCACGGGATACTCAGTGAAGAGCATCAGGAGGCACCCCAAGGCATAGGGGCTGGGACTGGCAGTAGGATGCCTTGCGGTGGACAGCCGAGCTCGATCCTTATAAAAGCTTTTTAACTGCAGCAGCTTTAGTGGACGCTACTGGAGCTGGAATTACGCAGCTGCTGGCATGAGACTTGCCCTCCAATAGATCCTTGTAAATGGATTTAAAGTGTATTCATTCAAATTAGAGAGACAATTTAAATTAAAAAGCTTAGAGCTGCCTCCACCACAGGGGGGCTCGCTCGACCCACCAGCGGACAGGCAACAGTATTGGGAGAGGGGGGCTGGCCATCAGGGTTCACCGCGGCTCTGGCACAAACCCGGCGACACGGAGGTGGCACGGGCAGGAGCGGACTGAACGTGTCGCATTCTCACTTTTTGGATTTTAGAAGGGCATGACATGCCTATATCTGTGTCTCCCCCTCCTTTTACTCCTCCACCTCTTTTCTTTTCGCATGACTATATGTACTTGTCACTTTTCCATGTGTTAGTTGTGTCTTCTGAGCAGTTTGTCAGCTTTTGGACACCTTCGAAGGAGTTTTCTATGTGTTTCTATGTGTTTTTGTTTGCCTGCCATTGGTTTTAACGGTGTTCGAAGGTGTTCGACGAACAGTTCGACGAACAGTTCGGCGAACACACGGGTGTTCGACGAACCGAACTCGAACACTATGGGGGTGGCTCAACACTACTGGTCAGTCTGTGAGCAAGCAGGAGCTCCCCTGGCCAGGTGGAGTTGTAGGCCTCTCCGTCTGTCTGCACTCTTCCTGGCTACCTTGCTGTAAGTTGGTAGAAGTAGCCCACGTCCCTGAGTGTACCGTGTAGTGCTCACTCGTATGGCTGGTGACTTGGGGCCTTCTGTTAGCCTCCGCTCCACGACGGCGGTGCTGGTCCCTTGCTTGTGACTGAGCCTCCGGGCTTCTAAGGCCAGAGGACCTGAAATCCCCTGCCGGCTGGTTTCTGCTGCTGGATATATAAGTCCTCACAGCTTCGGACTCCAGTGTCCGGTTCCTATTGTCTTCTGCCAGGGCGAGCTCTGTTCAGCTTCCAGCCCCTGGTCTAAAGCTCCTAGCTCCTACAGAGCTCCTTGCTGTTACTTTCCCTTGCTCTCACTCTGACTCTGAGTGTTCTATGACTCACTCAACCCCGCCCCAGATCCAGTTTATAAGGGCAGAATTCTCCCCTCCCAGGATTGGGGCAGGAGGATGTTGCATGTTTAAGGGATCCTGACAAGGAAACCTCCCACTTGCTCTCTGACGTAATATCTCTATTACTGTGGTGACCAGACCCCTGGGGTGCCACACATGGCTCTTGTAAGGGGCATTGCAGTTCCTCATAATTTTTGGAAAGCCTTCCATTCACTGCTTAGGCCAACAGTGCACGGGAGACCCAGTTGCTATAAATGGAAAAAAAGGTTTAGTTAACGCCCTCTGACCTCCATGTCATTTCCAAGGTTCATTGGAGTGGCTCGAAATTTTTGGTAGGCATTGCACTCACTGTATGCCCTATAACTGTGTAGCCGAACCGCTCCTTTTGTTACAGAAACATATCCTACAAGACATATCTGGTTGACTGGCCTGATATTGATGTGAATGGTCCCTGTTCCTCCTGCTCTTTCTCCTTTGCCGCTACCTCATCCATCATTTATCACTAGTGTTGAGCCACCCCCGTAGTGTTCGAGTTCGGTTCGGTTCGTCGAACACCCGTGTGTTCGCCGAACTGTTCGTCGAACTGTTCGTCGAACACCTTCGAACACCGTTAAAAACAATGGCAGGCAAACAAAAACACATAGAAACACATAGAAAACACCTTCAAAGGTGTCCAAAAGCTGACAAACTGCTCAGAAGACATAACTAACACATGGAAAAGTGACAAGTACATATAGTCATGCGAAAATAAAAGAGGTGGAGGAGTAAAAGGAGGGGGAGACACAGATATAGGCATGTCATGCCCTTCTAAAATCCAAAAAGTGAGAAGCCGACACGGCCAGTCCGCTCCTGCCCGTGCCACCTCCGTGTCGCCGGGTTTGTGCCAGAGCCGCGGTGAACCCTGATGGCCAGCCCCCCTCTCCCAATACTGGTGCCTGTCCGCTGGTGGGTCGAGCGAGCCCCCCTGTGGTGGAGGCAGCTCTAAGCTTTTTAATTTAAATTGTCTCTCTAATTTGAATGAATACACTTTAAATCCATTTACAAGGATCTATTGGAGGGCAAGTCTCATGCCAGCAGCCGCGTAATTCCAGCTCCAGTAGCGTCCACTAAAGCTGCTGCAGTTAAAAAGCTTTTATAAGGATCGAGCTCGGCTGTCCACCGCAAGGCATCCTAATGCCAGTCCCAGCCCCTATGCCTTGGGGTGCCTCCTGATGCTCTTCACTAAGAATCCCATGGTCCCGAATCATTTCCTTTGAAAAAATTAAGTGTCTAAACTACAGGTGGTGTAGCTTGCTTAACAGCCGGGATAATCCGCTGACTAGCAGACACTGCTACTAGGCACAAAGTATTTCCTGGGCTAGATGCAGTTAAAAATTTGTAATTAGATACTCTCGTTGGATGCTGAGAAAGCATTCCATAGAGTCTCCTGGCACGCCATATATGATTCTCTTAAAAAGCTTGGGGTAGGGGTCTAGGGGACCCTTTTATAGCCAAAATCACGGCCCTGTATCACAATACGTCACCTAGGCTGAAGATAAATGGAACTGTAGCACCCTGAGGGCTCGGTTGCTACAGACGTATTGCACCTCACCCAGAGGTGTGATATCTCACTCTCAGGTAAGGATGGAGTGTGGATCAGGACCCGACACCTGCATGCATTACACCACATTGCCGTGGGGCAGGGCGACCAATATGCCCCTGAGATGGGCACGACAGTCCCTGTCCCTGGCTGGAGTGGGGGGAGGGAACACTGAGGAAGGGGAACCCTGTAGTGCAGGAGCAGGGAGGAAGCAGTTCCTGGGTGCATTGAGAAGGGAGTATAAAATGTGGGCACCATCTTCGTTCAGTGCAGAGAAGTCTGAGCAGAAGTGGCAGGGAGCAGGGGCTCTGCATGAGCTCTGCTCCGGAGGCGGGCCTAGTAACAGAGGCCCAGGCCTGGAAGAGGGAGAAGGAAGGAAGAGGAACGGAGAAGGCTCCAGGAACGAGGAATGAAGGGATCCCAGGGGTGCGGACGGGCGAGTCGCCACCGCACGCCCGAATCCACCTGCGTGGAGGGGTCAGGCCAAAGGGGGAGACCGGTCCCCGAACTAGTGGAGGCAGGAAACGACCCTCAGCTTGAAACCGGAGGCTCTGACATTTTATGTGGCGCAGCCCCTCGCTACACCCGCTAGGAAGGCACCACATAGGGTCAGGGAAACTGGCGCCAAGTTTACCAAGAGGAGGCCCGAGGCAGCCGGACAGAAGTGTTGGTAAGAAAGGCCAGACAAAGGACACACAAAGGGGGTCCTGTGAAGTGCTCCAAAGTTATCTGGGAGTTGTCTGAGCCCCTCACCTGGTGAGCACAGTACGACGTGGGCAGCCGTTACCTGCAGACGTGGTCTGGATAATAAGAACTGTGAGTAAAGGCCCTGGACTGCATCACTGACTCCGTGTCGTTACTGCTGCTGCCCTGCACCATCACCCCCATCCTCCGCATACACTGCCCTGAGGCTATACTCCTCCCGTGGGGAGTTATGCTACGCTATGCTGCACCCACAACACCAGCCTCAGCGGTCTGCCCTGGAGCGGCGGTTCACTCTGACCGCAATCCACGGGTGGCGTAGTCGGACATTTAAACATCAAAACCACATAAATAGTTCCGCCACTGGTTTTACCGCCCTGAGCCACGGAACCGGGTTGCCGCCACGGAGACTACAACCACCAGCATCCACCAAAAAGGGTCTGGCTCCGGGTGTCCCAAGGCCCAGGGGGCGCGTCAGAACATTTTCATCACCTTTCACAATCACCAATGGGACAAGGCAGGGATGTTCTCTGTCCCCTCTCTTATACATCCTAGTGACGGAGCACCTGCTCTCATCAATTCGCCATAACCCCAATATTAGGTGGATTGAGGTGGGAGGCACCGAGTACAAGTGCTCTCTATTTGCTGATGATGTCCTAGTATATATCACTCAATCACATATATCCATCCCTGCTGTTATGGCTGAAATAGATCACTTTGTTACATGGTCAAATTTTAAAATCAATGCAGCGAAGTCTGAGGCCCTCGATGTCTCCCTCCCCAAATCCATATAGGATTCCATCCAGTCCAACTTTCCCTTTGCCTGGCCCTCACAGGGTATCAAATACTTAGGAATTCCTATTCATAGAGACCTCTCCCATCTATGTTATCTTAATTTTGGGCCCTTTATTGAACAACTCCATACAGACCACGGTTGGCAAGTTAGAACTGTAAGATTCACTACGTGAACCGCTGGTGTTTTGTGGAAAAGCACATGTACACTGCGTTCCAAATTATTATGCAAAAAGTGTTTAGGAGTGATAAGGGAAGAATTTGTTTGTTTGTCAGTTAAACTCATTGATGGTGATGTGTGTCAGGGCTCTTTATATCACTGTAAGCAATTGCAGACACGTGTGCTAATTAGTTTGGCAGGTGTGTCCAATGAAAGGCAAGACTACTTAAGAAGGCTCTCTCACATTATTAAGCAGCCTACATTTTCTGCCAAAATGGGAAAGAAAAAGGATGTGTCGGCTGCTGAGAAGCAACAAATTGTGGAGTGTTTAGGTCAAGGCATGACTACAATCAACATTGTGCGATGATCAGGATGAAGTGTCTTGGCAATCAAGAAGTATGTAGCTGATTCACAGTACACACGTGTGCGTGCTGATAAGGGCAAATTGAGGACTCTTTCCTACAGGCAATTACGTCAGGTTGAAAGAGCAGCGGCCAAAAAGCCTTGTCATAGCAGCAGACAAGTTTTTGAAGCTGCTTGTGCCTCCAACGTCCCCCGAACAACAAGATGCAGGGTCCTTCAGAGGTTTGCAGCTGTGCATACGCCATCCTGTCGACCTCCTCTATCCACTTCACACAAGCAGAAACGGCTCCAGTGGGCCAAACATTACATGAAGACTGATTTCAAAACAGTTTTGTTCACGGATGAGTGCCGTGCAGCGCTCGATGGTCCAGATGGATGGAGTGGAGGATGGCTGGTTGATGGACACCCCACGCAAACACGGCTACAGCGCCAACAAGGAGGAGGTGGAGTAATGTTTTGGGCTGGAATCATGGGGAGAGAGATTGTCGGCCCCTTTAGGATCCCTGAAGGCGCTAAAGATGAACTCCATAATGTATGTGGATTTTCTCAAACAGCACTTCCTGCCATGGTTCAAGAAGAAGAACCGTGTATTTCACAGCAAGATCATTTTTCTGCATGATAATGCACCATCTCATGCTGCACATAAAACATCTGCATCTCTGGCTGATATGGGCATAAAAGGGGACAAACTTATGGTGTGACCCCCATGCTCCCCTGACCTCTACCCCATTCAGAACCTTTGGAGCATCATTAAAAGGAGTGTCTATGATGGCGGGAGGCAGTTCACATCTAAGCAACAGCTCTGGGAGGGTATTCTGTCCTCATGCAAAACAATTGAAGCAGAAACCATCCAAAACCTGACAAATTCAATGGACGAGAGAGTTCAGAAGCTCCTTTCGAACAAGGGGTCCTATGTGAAAATGTAACATCACCTAGAATAAAGTTTTGAGTTGAAAACTGTTTGATTTCAGTTTCTAACAACCTGCTAATGCTTATAATTTCAAAAATGACCATTTTTTTGGTCTTTATTAAAATGAAAAGGTTGATCGAAAAGTTTGGGGGATCTAAGAGTGTGGCAACCCAGTAGTCATGATTACTTCGAATTCTGACAATATGAGGGTCATGCTGCAGGTAGTGCAGCAAGAAGGCACTTATGTGTCTTGCGCATCTCGGAGCCCCAAAATTATTTTCCGGGCTAGATGCAGCTAAAAATTATTTTAAATTTTAAATCTGGTGAAGCTTTAGTATAGATGGCCTAATAGGATCAGTGCTGCACACTGCTACGAAGCCCAAATTATTTTCCAGTCAAGATACAGATAAACATGATTAGTAATTTGAAAGCTTAAAACGGTTGGTAGGGTGATTTTAACCAATCATCAAGCTTTTACTCTCCCCAGGATGACACAGGGGTAGAAAAGTCATTTCGGATCCATGATTTGTTCATCTTTATGAACGTGAGTCTGTCTACATTATCAGTGGAGAGCCGCGTGCGCTTATCTGTCAGCACACCACCAGCAGCGCTGAACACACGTTCAGACAGAACGCTGGCTGCGGGGCATGACAAGATCTCCAAGGCGTAAGTGGCTAGCTCCGGCCATTTATCCAGATTGGAAGCCCAAAAAGAGCAAGGGTCCAGTGACACAGTCGTGGCTTCAATGTTTACTTGGAGATACTCCTGTACCATCGTCTCTAGGCGTTGACTATGTGTCAGACTTCTTGTCTACTGTGGCCTTGCAAAGGATGGGCTAAAAAAGTGGTGAAATGATTCCGCAAAATTGATGTTACCAGCAGATACTGTGGTTCTGTTACGGTTTGAGTGCTGAACACTTGACGGTCCCACGGTTGGCAAGTTGGAACTGTGAGATTCACTACGTGCACCACTGGTATTTTGTGGAAAAGCACATGTAAGATTCTGCAACAGTCTCTGCTGATACTCCTGCATGCGTGCATCCCTTTCTATGGCAGGAATAATTTCTGCAAATTTACTTTTGTACCGGGGATCTAACAGTGTGGCAACCCAGTAGTCAGGATTATTTCTAATTCTCACAATTCGAGGGTCATGTTGCAGGTAGTGCAGCAAGAAGGCACTCATGTGTGTTGCGCATCCAGGAGCACCAAGTCCCTGTTGTGTTGGTGGCGAGGTAACAATCTTGCTTCCTTCCTCTGTCCTCTCCCCCCAACCTCACACAACAGAAATGTGATCAAGGTCTCCCTCATCTGATGAGTCTTCCATCAGTTCGTCCTCCACTTCTTCCTGGGCTCCTGCACCTTCCTCACTAGTTTGGCTGCTACCATGCGCCCTGGTAAAACCATCTCCCCCACCCTCACATGCCTGCCGCCTTGGTGCTGCCGACCGTCTGGACCTTGCAGATGTTAGCCCTTCCGCATACAACTCCTCCTCCTCTACTTCCTCCACCTCCTCTTGTGCCACCACCTGACTCCGAATTCTGTTTAACATGTGCTCCAGCATGTAAATCACCGGAATAGTCATGCTGATAATGGCATCGTCAGCACTAAACATCTTCGTCGCCATTTCAAAACTGTGCAGAAGGGTGCATAGGTCCCTGATCTGAGACCACTCCTCCAGCGTGATTTGCCCCACCTCTGAATCTCGTTGGCCCAGGCTATACGTCAGAACGTATTGCACCAGGGCTTGTCGGTGCTGCCACAGTCGCTGCAACATGTGCAGAGTTGAATTCCACCGGGTAGGCACATCGCATTTTAGCCGGTGAAGTGGCAGGCCCAACGACTTCTGTAGAGATGTAAGTCACTGAGCTGCGGGATGCGAACAGCGGAAGTGAGCACACAGCGACCGTGCCCTCTGCAGAAGGCCATCTAGTCTGGGATCGTGGGCTAAAAATTGCTGGACAACCAGGTTCAACACGTGAGCCATACAAGGCACGTGTGTGACATTGCCCCCGGCGAAGGGCCGCACCCAGGTTTGCAGCATTGTCGCACACGGCCTTCCCTGGTTTCAGTTCCAGTGGAGACAACCATTCATGAAATTGGTTCTCCAGAGCTGACCACAACTCCTCAGCTGTGTGACTCACATTTCCCAGACATTTCAAGGTAAAAACCGCCTGATGACGTTGAGCCCTACTGCCAGCATAGTAAGGAGGTGTGCAGGATCCCTTCTGCGCAGTTAGAAAGCTTGTGGCATGACCAGACAGGCTTTGGGTGCAGGTGGAAGACCGAGAGGAGGTTGAGGAGGCAGAAGCAGTGGAGGAACTTTGACATAAAGAGGATTGACGCACAACTCGTGGGGACGGCAAGACTTGGACAGCAGCCCCTTGTCCTGCTGTCACCATAGTTACCTACTGCCCAGTCAGCGTCATGTAACGCCCCTGTCCATGCCTACTCGTCCAAGTGTCTGTGGTGAAATGCACCCTGTCACACACAGAGTTTCTCAAAGAAGCAGTGATGTTGTGTGCGACATGCTGGTGGAGCGCAGGCACACCTTTCTTTGAGAAGTAGTGCCGACTGGGCATCTGGTACTGGGGCACTGCGACGGACATAAGGTCTCGAAAATCCTCTGTGTCCACCAGGCGGAAAGGCAGCATTTCTGTAGCCAAGAGCTTGCAGATGGTGAAATTCAACCTCTTAGCTTTCTCATGGCTAGGAGGAAATGGTCTTTTACTTGTCCACATCTGAGGGACCGAGGGCTGGCTATTGTGCTTAGACGGGGTTGATAAGGGTGTCCCCGGCAAACTGCCGGTCTGTGAGGAAGATGCAGGCGGACATGTTAGGTTGCCTTGATCCAAAGGTGGTGCTATCGATGTCGGACAGCGCTCAACACCAGCTGGTGTTCCCACCTCCAAAGAAAATGATGACCTGCCAATCACGCTGGCTGTTGCGGGTAAAGAGGTTTCAGGTCTGCGCCCCAAAACAGGTGTGACTGCTGTCCCCCCAGTCACAGAGGATGAAGAGGCCGCGGATGCACAAGATATGGCAGACGGTGATTGGCCCGGCCGGCTAGGCCGCATTGTAGCACACTGAGCTTCCCACTGCAACTTATGCTTCATGTCCATGTGCCGGTTCATGCATGAAGTACTCAAACTATGTATTTTTTGGCCTCTACTTAGCTTTTGCTGACAAATGTTACAGATGACACGAGTTGGGTCATCTTTATCGATCTGAAAAAATGCCCAGGCTATGCAAGGCTTAGCACCCATGCGACCTGAAGAGCCACCACGACTTGTGGTGAGAGGCAGAGTTGTGTTTGAGGATGCAGTTGTTGACGTGCTTCCAGTACTACGTCTCTGTCCAGGAAGGCGCAACCTGACCTCGTCGTCACTAGCATCTTCCTCCACCTCCTCTGCTGACCTCATCTCTTGGCTGACTGTGGGTTGACAGTAAGTGGGATCTCCAACCTCATCATCATCACCCTGTGTGTTATCACACCCGTCGTCCTCAGAGCCAACCTGTTCCTGCCCTGACAAAAAACTAAAGTTGTCGCTCCAATCAGGTATTTGAGTCTTATCATCGTCTTCCTCATTGTCTCCACCAACAGGAGTTACAGTTTGGGAATGAGGGTCTACATTATGGTCAGAACTTTCTGCGTCTGGTCCTGGATCCGACTCATAAAGTTTCTGGGCATCAGTGCAGATCATTTCCTTGTCTGGATTCACAGAAGCGCTGGAGTCGACCTCTGATTCCCAGGCTATAGTATGAGTAAACAGCTCTGCAGACTCAACCATCTGTTCTACCTCATACTCAGACGGGCAGCTGGAGATTTGGGAGCTGTGAGGAAGCAAGTGCGATTTGGGTGACACCTTTGAGGACTGGAGTATTTGTGATGTTGAAGTTGATGTGGAGGAGAGCCCACTTAAAGGAGCACTTGATATCCGTTGAAGCACCTGCTGTTTTTGTGCCTCATCTGGAATTTGTAGCGATTGGCGTGGCCGTAAGAAAGGGATCTTATCACATTGTCCGCTAAAAGAAGTAGACATTTTAGTTTGGCTGGAAGATGGTCTTTCTTCTGCAGATGTTACTGTTGCTTTAACACCTACCCCACGGACACAACCTTTTTTCCCCTTCCCAACACGCCTATTCCCCTTTCCACCAGCAGCAGGCCTTTTTCCACTCATTTTGGTGGTTAACTAATTCACAACTCTGGAGTTGTTTGCACAAAAAAACAATGGATGGTAACCGAGCAGAGCTGAGCGGCCAAACTGTGGTATTAGGCCAAAACTATTGGCTGGGTTAGATGCAGAAAAAAATTATATTCAATTTGCAACCTGATGGAGGTCAGTATAGATGGACTAATACAACAAGTCCCACACACAGCTAGAAGCCCAATATTTTTTCAGAGGTAGATGCAGAAAAAAATATATTCAGTTTGCAACCTGATGGAGGTCAGTATAGATGGACTAATACAACAAGTCCCACACACAGCTAGAAGCCCAATATTTTTTCAGAGGTAGATGCAGAAAAAAATATATTCAGTTTGCAACCTGATGGAGGTCAGTATAGGTGGACTAATAGAACAAGTCCCACACACTGCTAGAAGGCCAAATATTTTTTCAGAGCTAGATGCAGAAAAAAATTATATTCAGTTTGCAACCTGATGGAGGTCAGTATAGATGGATTAATAGAACAAGACCCACACACAGCTAGAAGCCCAATATTTTTTCAGAGGTAGATGCAGAAAAAAATATATTCAGTTTGCAACCTGATGGAGGTCAGTATAGATGGACTAATACAACAAGTCCCACACACAGCTAGAAGCCCAATATTTTTTCAGAGGTAGATGCAGAAAAAAATATATTCAGTTTGCAACCTGATGGAGGTCAGTATAGGTGGACTAATAGAACAAGTCCCACACACTGCTAGAAGGCCAAGTATTTTTTCAGAGCTAGATGCAGAAAAAAATTATATTCAGTTTGCAACCTGATGGAGGTCAGTATAGATGGATTAATAGAACAAGACCCACACACAGCTAGAAGCCCAATATTTTTTCAGAGCTAGATGCAGAAAAAAAATATATTCAGTTTGCAACCTGATGGAGGTCAGTATAGATGGATTAATAGAACAAGACCCACACACAGCTAGAAGCCCAATATTTTTTCAGAGGTAGATGCAGAAAAATTTTTTATTCAGTTTGCAACCTGATGGAGGTCAGTATAGATGGACTAATACAACAAGTCCCACACACAGCTAGAAGCCCAATATTTTTTCAGAGGTAGATGCAGAAAAAAATATATTCAGTTTGCAACCTGATGGAGGTCAGTATAGGTGGACTAATAGAACAAGTCCCACACACTGCTAGAAGGCCAAATATTTTTTCAGAGCTAGATGCAGAAAAAAATTATATTCAGTTTGAAACCTGATGGAGGTCAGTATAGATGGATTAATAGAACAAGACCCACACACAGCTAGAAGCCCAATATTTTTTCAGAGCTAGATGCAGAAAAAAATTATATTCAGTTTGCAACCTGATGGAGGTCAGTATAGATGGATTAATAGAACAAGACCCACACACAGCTAGAAGCCCAATATTTTTTCAGAGCTAGATGCAGAAAAAAATTAGATTCAGTTTGCAACCTGATGGAGGTCAGTATAGATGGATTAATAGAACAAGACCCACACACAGCTAGAAGCCCAATATTTTTTCAGAGGTAGATGCAGAAAAAAATATATTCAGTTTGCAACCTGATGGAGGTCAGTATAGATGGACTAATACAACAACTCCCACACACAGCTAGAAGCCCAATATTTTTTCAGAGCTAGATGCAGAAAAAAATTATATTCAGTTTGCAACCTGATGGAGGTCAGTATAGATGGATTAATAGAACAAGACCCACACACAGCTAGAAGCCCAATATTTTTTCAGAGCTAGATGCAGAAAAAAATTATATTCAGTTTGCAACCTGATGGAGGTCAGTATAGATTGGTTAATAGAACAAGACCCACACACAGCTAGAAGCCCAATATTTTTTCAGAGGTAGATGCAGAAAAAATATATTCAGTTTGCAACCTGATGGAGGTCAGTATAGATGGACTAATACAACAAGTCCCACACACAGCTAGAAGCCCAATATTTTTTCAGAGCTGGATGCAGAAAAAATTTTTATTCAGTTTGCAACCTGATGGAGGTCAGTATAGATGGATTAATAGAACAAGACCCACACACAGCTAGAAGCCCAACATTTTTTCAGAGCTAGATGCAGAAAAAAATTATATTCAGTTTGCAACCTGATGGAGGTCAGTATAGATATATTAATAGAACAAGACCCACACACAGCTAGAAGCCCAATATTTTTTCAGAGCTAGATGCAGAAAAAAATTATATTCAGTTTGCAACCTGATGGAGGTCAGTATAGATTGGTTAATAGAACAAGACCCACACACAGCTAGAAGCCCAATATTTTTTCAGAGGTAGATGCAGAAAAAATATATTCAGTTTGCAACCTGATGGAGGTCAGTATAGATGGACTAATACAACAAGTCCCACACACAGCTAGAAGCCCAATATTTTTTCAGAGCTGGATGCAGAAAAAATTTTTATTCAGTTTGCAACCTGATGGAGGTCAGTATAGATGGATTAATAGAACAAGACCCACACACAGCTAGAAGCCCAATATTTTTTCAGAGCTAGATGCAGAAAAAAATTATATTCAGTTTGCAACCTGATGGAGGTCAGTATAGATGGATTAATAGAACAAGACCCACACACAGCTAGAAGCCCAATATTTTTTCAGAGGTAGATGCAGAAAAAAATATATTCAGTTTGCAACCTGATGGAGGTCAGTATATATGGACTAATACAACAAGTCCCACACACAGCTAGAAGCCCAATATTTTTTCAGAGGTAGATGCAGAAAAAATATATTCAGTTTGCAACCTGATGGAGGTCAGTATAGGTGGACTAATAGAATAAGTCCCACACACTGCTAGAAGGCCAAATATTTTTTCAGAGCTGGATGCAGAAAAATTTTTTATTCAGTTTGCAACCTGATGGAGGTCAGTATAGATGGATTAATAGAACAAGACCCACACACAGCTAGAAGCCCAATATTTTTTCAGAGCTAGATGCAGAAAAAAATTATATTCAGTTTGCAACCTGATGGAGGTCAGTATAGATGGATTAATAGAACAAGACCCACACACAGCTAGAAGCCCAATATTTTTTCAGAGCTAGATGCAGAAAAAAATTATATTCAGTTTGCAACCTGATGGAGGTCAGTATAGATGGATTAATAGAACAAGACCCACACACAGCTAGAAGCCCAATATTTTTTCAGAGCTAGATGCAGAAAAAAATTATATTCAGTTTGCAACCTGATGGAGGTCAGTATAGATGGATTAATAGAACAAGACCCACACACAGCTAGAAGCCCAATATTTTTTCAGAGCTAGATGCAGAAAAAAATTAGATTCAGTTTGCAACCTGATGGAGGTCAGTATAGATGGACTAATAGAATGATGCTATGCCCAAAAGATTTTACTTCACTAGGTGCAGTAAAAAAATTGGTATTCTATACACAGGTGGTATATCTTGCAACACAGATAGGCTACTCCACTGACTAACACACTCTGCAATAGGCCAAAAAGGATTAGCTTTGCTAGATTCAGCCAAATGCTGTGAAAAAAACTTGCACAGCACTGGCACAGACCTGCCTAGCAAAAACTGATAGGAACTGATGTAACCTAGTCCTGAAAAGGACTCCAATTACAATTAGTCTTTACTCCCACAACCTATCTATTTAAGAGCACAGACCTGCCTGATAAAAGTCGTAGGAAATGCTGTAGCCTAGTCCTTAAAAGGACTGCAATCACAACTATTCTCTACTCCTAAGCTATCTGTATATTTGTGCGAAAATCGGCTTGAAATTAACAAGGTATAGTGCACACAGCAACAGCGGTGCCGTCTAACACGCAGCTGCAGCAGTGAGAAAATGGTGGCGACGGGGAAAATGGCTTGGTCTTATAGGGCAAGGACATGTGACATACACTGCCAATGACACATGCCCTTGCTTGTGTGAAAAAAAGCACTTCGCTCCGTGTGTGCGCTGCTGATAGGCTGACAGATTGCACCTCCCCACTGTAAATGCGGGAAAGAGAAAAAAAAATGGAGATCTTCATTGTTCCTGCAGAGATCCATCCCCTGCCCCTCCCCCCACCCCGCTGTACACTCAAACTGCGTATTAACATTAATTTTCATCATTACTGAGAAAAAATCCAGTTATGATTTTGGTGCACAAACAGTTATCGAACATAACCTCGAACAGCCGAATTTTTCTCAAATTGTTCGTGTTCGCCGAACGGCTCGAACACCGCCCAAAACAGCTCGAATTTGAGATTGGCGAACAGTTCGAGTAGAACAACGCTCATCTCTATTTATCACCAGAAGCTTTGTTTTAACGGGAGTCATAGAACTTGGATAGTAGAAGGAAAACATCCAGCAATCCTCGTAGGAGGTAGGATATGCGCCAAAACGCTGACCACCTCAGGCCTAGCCGCTACTACATACATGCGCTTGCATTACAACAAAACAAAGCAGATGCTAACTTCTATCATCCTCATCATGCTCCTCACCTTGGCACTCTCAACTCCCCTGATGGAGAAGCCAGGGCCCACCGGAAGAGTCTGATAGTCCGGTGGGCTCGGCCAATGCTGCCCAAAAGCAGGCCAGGCTAAGAAAAGTGTGGGAAAGGTTACCGTGACAAATAGGGGTGGCTGGGGACCGAGTATGGACACCCGGCCACCCCCTGGAGGCTGGGGAGCAAGCGGGGACACCCGGCCACCAGGCGGCTGGGGACTGAGTATGGATACCAGGCCGCCGACACAGCCATGGCGTGGTGGCCAGATTCCGCCTCCACATGCCTAAAAGGCCCAATTTAAAGTGCAAGCAAGCAATCAGTATGGTATTGCAGCCTGGGGGTGGGTGGGTGGCAGGCTGCATACTTGCGCTTGCATTGCAAGGAATGGGAGAGGTACAATTGAACACTGCCCTGGGACAAGGACTTGAATCGGGATAGTTGCAAGTCTGCAACGACAGGTGCAAGGTGGGAGGCATCTTTGCATGTACCATGAACAGGGGTTTGGCATGCACACACTACAGCGGAATAGGCTCTCCTTCCCACTAAATGCACTGGGGCGGGCACAGGTAATGTTTTGGTATACGCGCTTAATCTTATGTATAAGGCACACCAGGACAAATATGGGCGGCTGGGGACTGAGTATGGATACCTCGCTGCCGAAGCAGCCATGAGGTAGTGGCCAGCTTCAGCCTCCTCCAAACTAAAAGACCCCATTTCAAGTGCAAGCTAGCAGTATGGAATTGCAGTCTGGGGGTGGGTGGGTGGCAGGCTGCACACTTACACTTGCATTAAAAGAAAACAAAGCAGATGCTAACTTCTGTCATCATCATCATGCTCCTCACCTTGGCACTCTCAACTCCACCGATGGAGAAGTCAGGGCCCACCGGAGGAGTCTGGTTCTCTGGTGGGCTCGTCCAATGCTGCCTAAAGCAGGCCGGGCTAAGAAAAGTGTGTGGGGGATGTTTCAAGGAGAAATAGGGGCGGCTGGGGACCGTTTATGGACACCCGGCTGCCCCCAGGCGGCTGGGGACCGTGTGTGGACACCCGGCCGCGGGGCGGCTGCGGACCGAGTATGGACACCCGGCCGCCGGGCGGCTGGGGACTGAGTATGGTTTCCAGGACGCCAACACAGCCATTACGTGGTGGCCAGATTCCGCCTCCCCATGCATAAAAGGCCCAATTTCAAGTTCAAGCAAGCAAGCAGTATGGTATTGCAGCCTGGGGGTGGGTGGGTGGCAGGCTGCATACTTGAGCTTGTATTGCAAGGAATGGTGGAGGTACAATTGAACACTGCCCTGGGACAAGAACTTGCATGGGGATAGTTGCAAGTCTGCATCTTCTGATGCGGTAAGGATCATTTATGATGAGCACACTTTTAGACAGTGACCTGGGAGTCAGAGATGCTTCCAGGGGTCTTCCCCATGCTGTTCCCTTGTCTTTTCAGCACTTTATGCATGTGTCACACAGCACATCGCCAGATAAGGTTGTAAAATGTTAAAATGACATTTCACGGTGAATGCATTTGTCATAGTTGAAAGCAATTCAAAAGTGCAAAAACGCATAAAAAATGCTACTTGTGAACATAGCCGAAGGTGTGGAGGAGTATTTTTGTTTTTGGTCATTTATTTTAACTTATACACAAGTCTTTACCCTGGAAAGGATGTTCCTTAACATATTTCACACGAAAAAAGTTTCTCTTTCGTTTTTGAACGTTTTATTGTGAGCCTGTAAATGTGGCTTAATACCTCTGACCACGTTGTTGACAGCAGTGACCTGGGGGTCAGAAATGCTTCCTGGGGCGATCCCCATGCTGTCCCCATGTCATTTGAGCACTGTCACTATCGTTTTGGGCACTTGTTAGGCTTTTAAACGACTGCCGGGGGTGCCACCGCAAAAATGCTCGAGTCTCCCATAGACTAACATTGGGCTCGTTGCTCGGGTCGAGCACCCGAGTATCACGGCGAGCTCGGCCCGAGCTTCGAGCACCCGAGCATTTTAGTGCTCGCTCAACACTAGTAGACAGCTGTTAAGTCTCCTCTCAGTCTTCTCTTTTGCAAGCTAAACATTCCCAGATCCTCTAACCGTTCCTCATGGGACATTGTTTGCAGACAGCTCACCATCCTGGTAACTCTTCTCTGAACTTGCTCCAGTTTCTTTATGTCTTTTTTAAAATGTGGTGCCCAGAACTGGACACAGTATTTCAGATGCCTCTGTGTCTGTGAGACTGCATGTTGTCAAAAGTGGAGACGAAGGAGTGAGGTGAGGTAGGATTATATTTCAGTCTTTCTGTTTTACCCTATATATTGAGCGGTGTCTGCTGTGATGGGTGATGGAGCTGTGTTACATATCTGATATAGGTACGTTGCATGTACCTCATGGTCCAGCAGCATGTGCAGAAATGTCTTTTTTCACTTTCTTCACTATCTCCTTTAATATCAAGAAAGATTCATAATCAACTAAACATTGTAGAGTAAAGCAGTATATAGTGTGCAGGAAGAGGGGGAGGAGGGGGATGTAGATGCAGTTTTCTGTTCTCTGTGACTGTGGGACTGCATGCTGTGAGAGGGGAGAGAGAGGAGGCGAGATTATCTTTTCCAACTCTACTTCTGACCAGGAGACATCTTGAATGGCAGGAGTGGAAGCAATTTAATATTATTGCAACAGATTATAGCTGATTGCTTTGCTTTGTGATTAATTTATTGTCAAAGGACCCTTTAAGCAAAAGGGCTAATCCAAGTGGACAAACCCTTATATGAGTGATGATGTCCATTGAACTGGTCATAGAAAAAAAAAAAAAAATTATTAAGTAACTAAACTCTGGAGATTTATTTTGCAGCCTTGGGTCTCAGGGATACTGGCAATATGAATAATGTGTGGATAGATGTATCCAAAGGGATGATTTTTGGTGGCACATTATCGATAATTCAGATTTCAGTTTTGTTTTTTGTTTTTTTAATAATAACAAATCGTACTCTTGGCTCCCGGCCCCTTGGGGATAAAGCCTTTCTGACCATTTACACAGAGATGAAGAGTAAAGTTTTTAAACTTCCAGTTGTTATGGGACCAAAGGGTGACTGATCAGCACAAAAAGACCTCGAAACGCGTCAGCAGGCTGATTGCTAAAACATATACTGCACATTAATAAATTGCTTTTTATAGGAAGATAATATTATTATAGACATAGAATAATGTGAGCATCTCAGGGAGAATATTTATTTCCCAGATAAATGGTTAAACTGAATCATTAACTTCACCTGCTGGATCCCTTTCTTTGCAACTTCAGTTCGGTTTTTGGTACTTTCCTGATACCGAGACTTTTCTTATATGTAATAATGTTTCTATTGATCCGAGTGGAGAGGTTCTGACTTATTGGACCCCCAAAGATTAGAGATGAGCGAATCTTTTGCAATATGATTTTGCCAGGTTCATAGACCTTTTCTCCAAAAATTTGATTTGCAATGAATGGATACGTGAATCGCAAGTACTCCAACTGCCCTTAAAAGATGTGTATAACATTTAGATGTCTCCTAGGACTGTATGCAACTCATTTTATGCTCTTTAATGCGAACTCAGCAATAATAATATTAAAGTGAACTCAAAATATGTGGCTCTGGATAAACGGATGGTAATTATTCTTTACTGCTTTGTTGTCTCACACTATCACTACCAGCAAAGTATATTCAGAATTTTATAGCTTTCTCTCCCTGTTTAATGCTACTCTGTGAGCAATGACATCATCTCACTATCCAGATTCTCCCCAAAATGGCTGCTGCTTTCCTTGCCTCAGCTTTTATACAAACAAATGCTAGTCCCTTCTGTTCGGTTTGTGTAACCATGTGATGTGGTAGTTGCAAGGCATTAGAGAAAGCCCATGCAGTTGCACCTTAGGTCATTTAAGCCTTCTCTTGCTGATGCAATCTTCTGCAATGTGCAAAATGTCTATGGGTATATTTTTAAAAGGATTCGCATGAATGGAATCACATATTTTGTTGGAATTCGCCAGGTCTAGTAAATTTTGGCTAATTTTTACTACTGATTGACAAATTGGAGACATTCCCTTCATTGTTTACCAGGAACAGCATAGTGCATTTTAAAGTGTAATTAACTGGTATTGCATAATGAAAAATTCTGAAATGTTTTTCTTTATGATTCAATTCCTTAATAAATTATAATAATATATAATTACGAAGAAGTTTTAATTTCCAGAAATCTTGGACAGTCCTTGCAAATATGGGACCGCTGTCAACTATTTAAAGGGTCACTAATCCTTTCACTATTAAAAGTGAATGTATCTTATCGGAAAAATATGCTTCCTTCTCCACTTATGAGCCACTTCTTTAGCCCTTATGCCTCCACAACCTATCATTCACTGGAAAGAAACTTCTAAAATCTATCTTGGTCAAAACAGGATGGACGGTCAGTCATTAGAGTATAGCTACCTTTTAAAGTATATGGAGGAGAGCAGAATGAGAGAAAGGGAGAGAAAGAGGCAAAGAAACAACATAGAAGGTGCTTCTGGTTACTAGTATGTGTTTCATCTCACCCCCAATGCTGGATTCACAACTACAGTACTCACTACTGCTGTATAATGTCCTCCATGCTGCAACTACTGCTAAACATGTTCTACATAAAGACAGGAGAGCAGGAGTCCCTCATGTCTGAGTGTTGAACACCCTTGTTTCAGATATTCCAGGCTTTGTTAATTGCTCCTGGGTCTGCTGCCCTCTGTTGTGCTCCACATGTTTTGCTGTTTGCCTAGCTCACAAGCTTTATCTGTGCACAGTGTCCAATGACGCACACACCTGTGTCTTGGGACTGAGACTCCAAATCCTTTGAAAGGAGTGCTCCGCCATCTGTTCTGTTTGCATTTTATATTTGTCAGTGCATTCATAACTACCGGGTTTTGCTTCATCCACTCTGCTGATTTTGGATTCCTAGTGATCCCTTACAGTCCTAGCTGCTGTCATGTCTTCCTGCTCGCTGCATCTATACCCTGGGTTCATGTGCTCTCCTGGACCTGGGTCTTAGACGGATCCACCTCACCTGGTGATTCTTGACATGTGTGCTGTGTAATTGCATAGTAACCAATCTCTACCCACTAGCTCAGAGACAATTGAAATATAGAAAGATAGAGCCAAGAGGTGAATAATGTATTATGTATTATCATGGCCAAATATAATGCAGTCATATCATGGCCAGATGCATTCATGGCCGAGAGTGTTTGCACCTTTGAAATTGTTCCAGAAAATGAATTATTTCTCCCAGAAAATGATTGGACTTACACATGATTATTTCCTTTATGTATTGGAACTACACAAAAAAAACAGAGATAAAAAGGCAAATTGGACATCATTTCACACAAAACCCCAAAAATGGGCTTGAGAAAATTGTTGGCACATCTTAATATTTGGTTGCGCACCCTTTGGAATAAATAACTGCAATCAGTCGCTTCCAATAACCATCCATAAGATTTTTACACCTCTCATATGGACTTTTTGATGACTCTTCTTTTGCAAATTGCTCCAGGTTTCTCATATGTGAAGGCGCCTTCTCCCAACAGCAATTTTAAGATTTCTCCATAGGTGTTTAATGGGGTTTAGATCCAAACTCATTGCTGGCCACTTCAGAATTTTCTGGGAGAAATACTTCATTTTCTGGTACAATTTTGAGGGTTCCAACACGTTCCGCCATGATGGTATAGTTCTATTCCTCATAAACACACATGGCAGCTTATTCTAAAAAGTCATCTGAAACTGGTACACTTAGCTCCAGCTCATGAAAGATTCTAGAAGTAGGAAATCCATTGGTCTACATATTCACATTGATCTCCTGTCAACCCCACCTGGCTCTCCATGGGCACTTAGTACTTAAGTACCGGTGGTGCTTAAAATATGTCATGGTATGCTTTTTGCTAATGTTGTCCATGACCGCTTTGTCTCACGCGGGTGGTGAAATGTTCAGCTAATTTAATAATGAGAAATAAATTACAAGTGTAGAAATGCAGCCTTGTCAACCAATGCATCCTACTAGACAAACCAAATTACCATCCCAGGCCTGCAGTAATCAGCACGGTACTCTGTGTGATGTAAGTGATGTTCCTGTGCAATTACTTCCCCAGCTGTCAGTATTTTAAGACATTATATATTTCCTTTGTCTTCCGACACTTTGCCGGAGCGCACACAGTACTCTATGTACTCGCATTTCAGGGAGACTACGTGACAATGTGGATACGTGGCTATGATCTGTGACCGGCTCACTGTCATGCAGCTGGAAGGTGCCGGGGAAAACAAATTATCCTTTCCATCAGTCATGAATAGACTGGAACAAACAGAAACGCAAAAGTAAGTTCTGTAACAGTGAGGCCAATAAGCCGAACAATAGTCATTGTCGAGAGATAAAAGGCAATTGTGTTCTGTAATTTCTGCTCAAATTATCGTTGGAAATGAATTTAAGTATATTTTTAACACATATTCATCAAGATGAACGTAAGCTGTGTGGATACATGAGGCCAAAATTACCTCTATAACACACGGGGGGGGATCACCAAGTCTACTTAGCCTTAAAGTGTATGTACCCTCTTAGCGCCAAAAATTTTAAATTATTTTTTTAAATATGACTTCATAACCATTTTTTCTAGTTGAGATCTAAATCCCCTATATAGCCAGAGTTCATAGCATTAATCAGTACAATTCTGGCTACCAATATAGGGACTTTAAGAGCTAGTGGAGAAATGTTAAAGAGAACTTAATATCATTTAGACCAACTCCTTTGTGATATAATAATTATTAATGTCATTCTAAACCAGTCTGTTCCACTAAGATAAAAAGATGTTTGAAATTAGCACCCACTGAGCACAGAGCTTATCAAGAGTCTTGTTGGTGCTAAGGGTTGGCCAAGTCATGGTGTCCCAATGCTTCGCACACCCATTTTGTCATGAATGTAGACTTCATAACAAAGATTTGCAAGACCCTAGTCTAGCAGCCACATTGGTAGTCCATGGAAGATGATACAGAGCCTGGCTATTGTTTTCCTTCCAACCAGGCTCCCCGGTGCCTCTTCTTATTAGTAGGCCTTACACGATGGGCTACTAATCAGAAGAGGTGCCAGGGATTTGGGCAGGAAGCAGGAAGCTTACAGGGCTCTGGTACGGCTATGGACTAAAGATATAGCCACTGGACCAGAGTCTTGCCAATCTTTTGTTCAACTCTACTTGAATGTACTCTCCATTTCAGTACAGTTAGAGCTAAATTCTACCATACAGGGATATATAATATAGAGATACAATCAAGGTAGAATGGATGATTCAAAAGATGTTTGAAATCAGCACCCAATAAGCGTGCAGAGCTTACCAAGAGTCCTGGGTGAGGTGCTATGGTTTGGCAGAGTCATGATGTTCCAGCACTTTGCACACCCATTTTGTCTTGATTGTAGAATTGATCAAAAAAGATTTGCAAGACCCTAGTCCAGCAGCCACGTTGCAAGGCTGTAAACAATGATCCAGAATCTGGCCATTGTCTTCCTTTCCCCCAAGTTCTTCGGCACCTCTTCCAATTAGTTGACCACTCATGATGGCCTGCTAATCTGAAGAAACACCTCAGATGCTGAGAGGTAGCAGGAAGTTTGCAGGGCTCTGATTTGGTGGCCATGGACTACCAATGTGGCCATTGGACAGGGGTCCTAGGAATCTTCTTCATCAACTGTACTTGTGTGAACTCTCGATTTCAGTATAGCTGGCGCTGAGTTCTATGAACCGGGGAGATTTTATTCAAGGTAGAATGGACTTTCTTATAGCCAGCACACCATAACTGTTTTGATCTCTAGCTCACTCCATCTGAGCCTGCACCACTACATCACAGGTGCAGACTGTGTTGTACAGCCAGCACCCAAGTCTTACTGTTAGGTAGCAGCTAGCTAGCTCCAATTGCAGCATTTTGACACCTTAGAGGCTGCTGGCCAGCACCCAAGTCTAACTGCTGTGATTGAAGCTAGTTCCAATCACAGATGTGTAATCTAAGAGATGCTGCTGTCTATTGCTACAGTGGCATTCAATAGGTTGGAAATGAGGTGACACTTGCCATTATCATAGTAGGCAGGAGCCGGTTGAAGACCCCCATGTCTGCCATATGTAATGACCCAAAAGGGGCCATTACAAACATGAATTCATAGACACCCGATCTCATTTTATTAAATTTTTATGGTAGGCGAAATATCCAAAAAGCAGTGATTTTGCCACTTTATTGATTCTTCATTTTGTGTTCACAGCATGGGATAAATATTTTAATATTTTATTAGTTTGCACAATTATGTGAGCCACAATACCAAATATGTAAATATCTTATTTTTAGATTTTATTTACTTTTTGGGAAAAAGGAGATGATTTGAACTTTTATCTACTTTTACAATAATTGTTTTTCATTTTTTTAAAATTCCTAGGGGACTTAAGCTTGCTTGTACAATACACTGCAATTCTATATTATTGCAATACATTGTGAAATTAGCATAGGCTGGACTTACCTAATGCCGGGATTCAGGTTTCATAGGTGTACAAACATGTGTAATGACCCAAAAGGGGCCATTACAAACATTTCTGAATTCATAGGCACCTTGAATAATTCATGCTTTGATGTATTGCCTGGTTTCATTCAGTTAAATTAAATGTAAATAGTTGCTCTGTAATACCACTGGAGTGGCAGTTGGCGGTTAGAGAGAGTCAAGCCTGTCTAGAGGTGAGGCGTAGTGTACAAGGGCTGCTAGGACAGGTAGTTCATCCCTCATCAAGAGAGGCTGTACAAAGGCCTCATAGTCTTGTCCCCGCACTTCCATGCAGGCTCTACACCACACCAGAGTCTCTGTTCCAGGTTGTAACCAGACAGGTTGGGCATCCTTGATGCGAGCATGGCATATCTCCCCTTTTTTTTTGGTAAACTTCTGTTGAGCTGCATGGTCTCATGGATAGCCTTCTGAGAGTCTTTCGGTACATTTGGCAGAGACTGTCGTAGGGT
This sequence comes from Phyllobates terribilis, assembly GCF_046119375.1. Classification (NCBI taxonomy): domain Eukaryota; kingdom Metazoa; phylum Chordata; class Amphibia; order Anura; family Dendrobatidae; genus Phyllobates; species Phyllobates terribilis. The sequence goes on along the minus strand of NW_027362761.1, from coordinate 1,187,586,444 downwards.
TTCCAGCACTTTGGTATAGTAATTTCGGAGAACATTAGTGCCTCGAATCACAGCAAAGTTATTGGATTACTACTACCCCTTGCCGTGTGAGTTCAGTCTCTCCAATCTGAAGTGTGGGTTCTCAGTAGCCGCTTATTGCTACTGGTTTTCCGTTGGTGGCTATGATGTGAAGCCCGGCCTTTGGAGGTTGTGTCAGCTGGGCTCCTTTTCGGCACTCTTCAAATGCTGTATGCTGAATAGTGGTCACTTGAGACCCGGTGTCAATCAAGGCATGGAAACTCACTCCATTAATGCTGACTTCAACCATGGGACGAGCGCTCACGAACTTCGGTATCCAAGCTGGATCTAGGGGACTTAAGGTCTCTCCTCCTGAGGGGTGTACTGCTTCCTCAGGGGATAATCATTTAACTGCCAGCAATCCTCTTCTTGGTGCCCACGTCGATGACAGTATCCGCATTCTAGTCTTCAGGTGCTCTTGTACCAGGTATCTGAAGACCTCTCTGTGGGTCGGTGTCTGTTCTCTCTTGGTCCTGGAGGTGGCCATTCCCATTCTAATCTTGGAGAATCTTCTCTTTCCTGCCTAGAGGGATATTCCAGTTGCTCCAACCGCTTCATCACTTTTTCCAGATTTGCAATGAGACGAGAGACTTGACCGACTAGGGTGGCTTTATCTTCTGAAGATGAGACCTGGGCTCCTTGTTCAGCAATATGACTTGAAAGAGGAAACTCGGAGGCAGGCTTAATCCTTCCATCTTCTTTGGTCTCAGACTGAGGCTTCTCCTCCATGACCTCTATGGCCAGTTCTTTGAATTCCAGGAAAGAGGTACCCGGATGATGGATGGACAGCATTTTAAGTTGACACTTCAGAGTCTTGTCCAACACATCTTGTATGAAATGTTCTCGAAGAGTCTGATCTTGACCCTCAGCCTCTCGAGGGTCCACATGGATGATAGCTCTCAAGGCTTCCTGCAGTGACAAGGCAAAGTCTCTGAGGGACTCTTGGGGTTTCTTCCTCTTTCTGTAAAAATGCTTCTTCAGCTCTGAAGCGGTCCTTGATTCAAAAGTGAGCTTCAGTCTCTTCAAGATCTGATCAAGATCAAGATCTGATCTACGGTTTGGAGTTCAGACCGAGGCCAGGACTTGACCTCCCAGACTGTGGCTCCCTGTAGAGGACCAATAAAGATCTCCACTTTCTGCTCTTCAGGGACAGAGTAGAGTTTAAAGGTAGCCTGCATTCTGAACTGTCTGTAGGTGTGAGGTTCTCCTTCATAGCGGGGAAGCCAAGGGGCCCCGAAGTAATATGGCATGGTCAGAGGCATGATACAGCTGGCTGGTGTGGCTGCTCAGGATGGGCTAACATTTTCTGAGGTACTAGGTAAACTTCTCCGTGGCCGCACCACTTGGATTGCTGATGAGTTCTCCTGCTCCATGGTGTAGCTATAGCTATCTTCACTATGAAACATAGCTTTTGATATCCTGCACCAGAACAGATGGATCAATTTGAACTTGAAATTTTAGGTGGCATTGCTATGGGCAACAGCTGGGAAATGGGAGCGTGGCCCCTTTAAGAGTTTCAGTGGCAGTTTTTTTCTGTACAGTCGGCTATACCAGAGGACAGAAAGGCTCTCCCCCATTTTGATTTTCCCAGCAGTACTAACTCAGGCCTCTGTAGCACGATACTCTGAGCTCCAGTGATTCAGGAATCGCATTGGTGCATAGGAAACTGCAAAATGGTGGATGACCCTGGTGCCTGCAGAAGTATCCGTGGTGGCAGGACCCTATTCTCAGGCAAATAAAGTTCTTTTAAAACAGGACTGGGTCAATTCAGTACAAGGTGAACATAAGGCATAGAAGCAAAGATCCTGTTCGTGACGCCATGAATTTCAGATGTAATGTATTAGATTAGTAGAGCCAGGAGGCACTATTAGGCCCAGACGTAGGTGCCGAGCGGTGGTATGGCTCTTCTGTGGTGTTGTGCAGTTTGGGGTGTCACAGTGCTCCTACCTGGTTACTGGCGCTCCAGAACCGTTCACAGGGTACATCTAGGGGATTTAGAGGTAGGTAGGAAGAAGGCAGACCAGACCTTGGTATGAACAGTTCAAATGGTTTACTGCATCACACATCAAGGAATCACAGCTTCTCCAGCATTTAGCTGCAGCACTGGGTTTCCATACAGGTGCCGGCTGGATGGCAATGGGACTGACACTCTGATATGGGGTAAGGTTTGGGTTTGCTGTGATGAGCTCTAAAAAGACTGTCTGACAAGGTACTTAATCCTGGCAGCCCCTATATCCTACGCCTCACCTCTAAACAGGCTTGACTCTCTGTAACAGCCAACTGCCAACTCCCCCTGGTCATCATAGTGACCAGACTATAGAGGATGTTGATCAGACATCCTCCAATACAACCAATACAGTCCATTGCCGACCCTTATACCACCACCTGCTGGTCTCCAGTGCTATTACAGCGCAATAATTTACATTTAATTTAACAGAATGATACCAGGCAAAACATCAAAGCATTAATTATCCACAGTCCCATATGAATTCAGAAATGTTTGTAATGGCCCATTTTGGGTCATTACACATGTTTGTACACCTATGAAGCCTGAATCCCAGTATTAGGTAAGTCCAGCCTATGCTAATTTGACAATATATTCCAATAATATAGAATTGCAGGTTATTGTAACAGCAATCGCAGATTTAAGTCCCCTAGGGACTTTAAAAAAAATGAAAAACAATTATTGTAAAAGTAGATAAAAGTTCAAATCATCTCCTTTTTTCTAAAAAAGTAAATAAAATCTAAAAATAAGATATTTAAATATTTGGTATTGTGGCTAACATAATTGTGCAAACTAATAAAATATTAAAATATGTATCCCATGCAGTGAACACCAAAATGAAAAATCAATACAGTGGCAAAATCACTGCTTTTTAGATATTTTGCCTCCCATAAAAATGGAATAAAATGAGATCATTAAGTCATGTGGACTCCAAAAACTGTAACCAAAAAAGCCTACAGCTTGTAATGAATACAAAAAAATAAAGTTATACACTGTGTGCAGAATTATTAGGCAAGTTGTATTTTAGAGGATTAGTTTTATTATTGGTCAACAACTATGTTCTCAATCAACCGAAAAGACTCATAAAATACCCAAGCTTAATATTTTTGGAAGTTGGAGTGTTTTTTTTTAGATTTGGCTATCTTAGGAGGATATCTGTTTGTGCAGGTAACTATTACTGTGCAGAATTATTAGGCAACTTCATAAAAACTAAATATAATCCCATCTCACTTGTTTATTTTCACCAGGTAAACCAATATCAGTGCACAAAATTTAGAAATAAACATTTCTGACATGCAAAAACAAAAAAAAATTAGTGATGAATATAGCCACCTTTCTTTATGATGACACTCAGCAGCCTCCATCCATAGATTCTGTCAGTTGCTTGATCTGTTTTCGATCAACATTGCGTGCAGCAGCCACCACAGCCTCCCAGACACTGTTCCGGGAGGTGTACTGTTTTCCCTCCCTGTAGATCTCACATTTTATGATGGACCACAGGTTCTCTATGGGGTTCAGATCTCTATGGGGTTCAGATCAGGTGAACAAGGGGGCCATGTCAATAATTTTTCTTTTTTTAGACCTTTACTGGCCAGCCACGCTGTGGAGTAGTTGAATGCATGTGATGGAGCATTGTCCTGCATGAAAATCATGTTTTTCTTGAACGATACCGACTTCTTCCTGTACCACTGCTTGAAGAAGTTGTCTTCCAGAAACTGGCAGTAGGTCTGGGAGTTGAGCTTCACTCCATCCTCAACCTGAAAAGGTCCCACAAGTTCATCTTTGATGATACCAGCTCATACCAGTACCTCACCTCCACCTTGCTGGCGTCTGAGTCGGAGTGGAGCTCTCTGCCCTTTACTAATCCAGTCTCTGGCCCATCCATCTGGCCCATCAAGAGACACTCTCATTTCATCAGTCCATAAAACCTTTGAAAAATCAGTCTTAAGATATTTCTTGGCCCATTCTTGACATTTTATCTTATGTTTCTTGTTCAGAGGTGGTCGTTTTTCAGCCTTCCTTACCTTGGCCATGTCCCTGAGTATCGCACACCTTGTGCTTTTTGATACTCCAGTAACGTTGCAGCTCTGAAATATGGCAAAACTGGTGGCGAATGGCATCTTGGCAGCTTCACGCTTGATTTTCCTTAATTCATGGGCAGTTATTTTGCGCCTTTTTTGGCCAACACGCTTCTTGCGACCCTGTTGGCTATTTGCCATGAAACGCTTGATTGTTCGGTGATCACGCTTCAAAAGTTTGGAAATTTCCAGACTGCTGCATCCCTCTGCACGACATCTCACAATTTTGGACTTTTCAGAGCTCGTCAAATCTCTCTTCTGACCCATTTTGCCAAATGAAAGGAAGTTGCCTAATAATTAAGCACACCTTATATAGGGTGTTGATGTCATTAGTCAACACCCCTCCTGATTACAGAGATGCACATCACCAGATTTACTTAATTGGTAGTTGGCTCTCAAGCCTATGCAGCTTGGAGTAGGACAACATGTATAAAAAATATCAAAATGATCAAAATACACAATTGCCTAATAATTCTGCACGCGGTGTAGTTTTTGCAAAGCAATTTTTTTTCCAAGTGTGAACATCAGCTGATCTCCCTCAACCAGTTCTGTTTGTCATGGCATCAGTCTGAGTATTTGTATTATGGAGCCTGCAGACGTTCACTTCACCTTTTTACTTGACTGTAAGTTTCCACCTCGAGGACTTTACGGCTTCTAATTGGATTTGTTATTGAGAAGATTCACCCGAGTAATCCCGGGAGCAGGAATTTGGATTTTCTCTCAGATTTGTTACAGGATCCAAACTTAATTCACACCAAACTTTAGTTCACCATGTCATCTTATGCTGGGGTGACTGCTCCGTATACCCATCTCTTCTTTAACCATTGCAATGACCTTCTTAAGATAAAAGATATCTATGGTTGAAAAATTAAAAAAAAGTGATCACAAGGACTATACAAGATCAGAAAAACATGGCTGCTTTTCCACAAACAATGCCACAAGTGTGCACAGGTTGTGTATGATATCAAAACTCGGCACCTTAGAAGTGAATGTAGCTGTGCTGCTGACGCGCCCCTGGGCCTGTGTCGCGCTGCGTTGCGCACGCGGGAGCTTACCCGGAGCCGGATCTCTTGAGGGTTGTAGTCTCGTGGCGGCGACCCGGTCCGTGCCCAGGGAGTCAAACTGAGCGGCGATGTACTAGCAGCAGATGGTTGGTGACTACGCCACCCGTTGAATGCAGCTATGGAGCTGCCGCTGCAGGGCAGACCGCTGAGGCCGGTGGAAGGATGGTGCAGCGTGGATGGTATAACCCCCAACGGGAGGGGTATGGCCTCAGGGCAGCCGACGTGGATGATGGGGGTAGCAGGAACCACTCAGAGACGGTGCAGTGTAGTTCAGGGTCTTTACTGGTGACAAAGATAGACCCTCCCGGAGTACTTGCTAGTGATAGGGGCCTGGTCAGTCCTTGAGCAGATGGGATCTCCCCTGGCCAGGCGGAGTTGTAGGCCTTCCCAACTAACTGTACTCTTCTGGCTACCTTGCTAGAGGCGGGAATAAGTAGCCCACGTCCCTGAGTGTACCGTGTGGTGCTCACCCGTATGGCCGGTGACTCGGGGCCTTCTAATGGCTTCCGCTCCACGATGGCGGTGCTGGTCCCACGCGTGTGACCGTGCCTTCGGGCTTCTGGGCCAGAGGACCTGAAATCCTCTGCCGGACGGTTTCTGCTGCTGGGTAGGAGTTAGTCCCCACAGCCTCGGACTCCGGGTCCGGTAAGAAATCTTCTCAGTCAGGGCGAGCTCTGCAGCTGCCAGCCCCTGACTCGTTGTAACACTGCTCCCCACAGAGCTCCTGATGTTTCTTGCTATGCTGCTTCTCTTCTCTACTCTTGTTCTGTCTTCTTTCTCACTAACCCTGCCTCAGCCCCGGGTTTATATAGGGGAAGTCCTTCCCCTCCCAAGACTGGGCAGGAGGTGTGGCATGCACAGGATCCCTGACCAAAGGACCTCCCACCTGCTCTCAGACGTAATATCTCTATCACTGTGGCAACCAGACCCCTGGGGTGTCACACTGCAATACCATGCACAACCTGCAGTTTAGTGTGGCGCTGTTTTTGTAGATATATTTCTCTATTCCTGAATAACCCCTTTAGTAGAAAGTCATAGTAGAACTTCCCAAAACTATTTTGGTAGATACTTAAGCTAATGATTTTGGTTTGAGGCTTTGAAGCAGGTACTTAGAACATTTGGTTTACTTGATTTATGGAAAAATCATAGGAAGAGGAAGATCATGCTGCTTGTTAAAGGCTTTTGTATAAAGTGGGCCAAACAAGGTTAGCATCATCATCATTTGATGTGTCATTCTTTAGGTTTTTCTCTTGGATCGACATATTCTTAGATGACCAATGTTAAAATAAATTGTGATTTTGTGATACTCCGTTGGGAGATGTTTATTCTATATTTATTTATTTTACTTATTTAGTCTATTCCACAGTTTTTTTTTGCAGAAATTAAAGGAGGTTGTCTGGTCCAAATCGATAAGTCTGCAGTCACGCTGTGTGACTGCAGACTTATGAATCCCCTCAGTGCACGCAGTTTCTGAGCCAGGACCGGAGGTATGCATGCGTTATACATAGTCCCGGACAGAGTTCGTCTAGTGGGCTTCGCCTTGCTTTATACACTCCATACACTTACATGGAGTGAGGCTGCACCCTTTAGTCGGTCACGCCTATTGGACGGTAGCGTCACTAGTCGGGTGCCACCTCGAACAATACAAATGTATTCAGCAGCGCCGTGCCCACTGGGTGGTTCCGGTGAATCCCCGCAGTGCAGAGTATGTGCGCTGGGGGGATTCATATGTCTGCAGTCACACAGAGTGACTGAAGACTTATTGAACCAGACAACCCTATTGACATCAATGTCCCCATTGGATCTCACATTTTAAAATTCACGAATTGTATGTCTTTGGAGTATGGGAGGAAACCGGACCTCCTTGCAAATGTTGTCTTTGGTGCAATTTGAACCCAAGATCCCAGCGCTGCAAGGCTACAATGTTAACCACTGAGCAACCATGATATATGTGTCTACATGTGGCCACTGAGTGGAAGTAATGTGGGTTGAGAAAAAATTACATCATATCCACTATGAATGAATATGTAGCGCCCCGATGGTTCGGCCGCTACAGGGGTATTGCACTTCAAACCAGAGGTGTGATATTCCACTCCCAGGTAAGGATGGAGTATGGACCAGGGCTCAGTTAGCTGCATACAGCACACACACCCCATTTCCGAGGGACAGTTCAAAGGTGCTCCCATTAGACAGAAGTGCAGACACGACCGACTCTGTCCCTGGCTGTAGTGGGGAGGGGTGGTGGAACACCCAGTGCTGTAGGGGCAGATAGGGGTTGGTTCCTGAGCGTAGGAAGGAGCCCATTGGTTGCTGGTCACCTAGGCTCATGGTCAGAGGGAGGTATAAAAGGTGGACACCATCTTAGCTCTGGGGAAGTTCAGTCTGTTCAGTCAGTGAGAGGAGAAGACCGGGAGTGGAGGCTCTAAGGGAGCTCCACTCAGGGGCGGGCCTAGAGAGAGGCCGAGGAAGAGAGAGTGGAAGAGAGAGAGAGAGGAGGTGAAAGGGAGCTGTGATTACGTCTCATCCCAGCTCCACGAGAAAGGAACAGAAAGGAACAGGAAGGAACAGAAAAGGAGAAGAAGAGACAGAGAAACAGAAGGGCTCAGGAACAAGAAGGTGGAAGGGACCCTAAGAACCCACGAGAATCCAGGGTGCAGGGTCAGGCAGATTAAGGGTACCGGATCCCAAGTTGGTGGAGGAGAAACTACCCTCAGCCAAAGACCCGACGTCGTGATCATTTATTGGTGCAACACCTCATCAAACCTGCTAGAAAGGCACCATATAGGACAGCGGAGAACGGGGCCCACGTTTACCCGCACAAGTGCGCGGCAGCTGGACAAAAGTGGGTCACTGGTGAGGCAGGCCAGAGAAAGGAAAGAAGGAGGTCCTGTGCCATATTCCTGAGCTGCCTGGGAGTTGACCGAGCCCCTCACCTGGTGGACGCAGCACGGCTCGGGCGGTCACTACCTGTACTGAAGTGACCCGGAGTGACTGAACTGTGAGTAAAAGACATTGGACTGCAGTACGTTGTCTGTGTGCTCTTTCGCTCCTCCAGCACTAACGGTACTGGGACTCTCACCACCATCACTCCCACCATCCACTACACTGGCCTGGGGCCGCACTCTTCCCGTGGGGAGTCACACCATCCCAGCTGCATACATCATCAGCCCCAGCGGTCTGCCCTGCTGTGGCGGTTCCTAATAACCGCAATCCACGGGTGGAGTAGTCGGACATTATCTAAAACATCTAAAAGACTGCCACTGGTCTGACCACCCTGAGCCACGGGACCGGGTCGCCACTACTACCCCCATCGTCTCCCTATTGCCCGGTTCCGAGTGCCCCACGGCTCAGGGGGCGAGTCAAATATATCACATTAAGCGATTTTACATTCAGTGTGAAAAAAAACAGCATTTTACAGCAACATCAAAATGAACAAAAGTGCTAAAATGTTGCATTTTTTTCCTGGCATTTTAAACCTGTGGTGCATTATTTTTATAGATTTGTTCAGCATTTTTATTTTAGCTTTTCCTCGTTAAGATCAAAATGGCATCAAATCCCACCTGAAACATGCACATAATTTTCTCAAGTTTATCCAATTCCTGCACTTTTCATGTAGTCAACAATGCATAAAAAAAGTTCCATATAAATGTACCTTTTGTCTTCTTACCAGAATTTATTCAAGATGTACATTATTTCTATATTCCTCCACATTTTCAGCTGCTCATTTTCAGTGCGCGCCGGACACAGTGACGTCAACTTCAGAGTATTTATCATTGATTGTGACCCTAATTTGCTGGAAAATTGGACCCTGAAGGCCTCAAAATCTACCAAATATCTCTCACTATTAAAAGCTAGAAATGAGCAAATCAGTTGGCTGGATTCATTTTAGGACCTAGAATGAGTAAAAATAAATTATACTTACCTCATCCTGGCCCCCACCTGACCCCCCATGCTGCTCTCCTCCTGATCTTCTACTCAACTAAAGCTAGCCATACACATTAGATGGCCATTAGATGGCTGTCAGGCAAAAGATCATTTGGCCAACAGCCATGTTTGCTGATTCCTCCAAAACACAGGAGCACTAGATGGGCCGAGCACTCCTGCATTCTCTATGAAAAAGCCTCCCACAGACACATCGGCCAATAGCTTATCTTAGGGAGAACGATGTGACTGGCAGTCCTCAATCGGATATGCCAGATTGACATCTCTCCTGACCATCAGTCAGCTGGCTCTACCAACGCATTGGACCATTGGCCAAACCCAAGGGTACGGCCAACATAAGTCTAATGTGTATGGGCAGCTTAACTCCCTTCGGTCTGGTTTCGTGACTTTATCAGGAGGAAAGCTCAACAGAAGAATGTGGCAAGTTGAGTAAAAAATTTTTTAAACCCCTACCTTTTATTTGAAGCAAAATAACGCACATTCGATCTGCATGGTAAAAAATTTATGCAACTCAAATTTCTTGGCTGAAGTGAAGCAAATCTGCAAGATTTGCTAATTTTTTTAGCGGATTCTTTGCATCTGTGCATTCAAGTAAATTGAGTTAAATCGGAACAATGTAACACTACATTTAACCTGGTGCTGCTGTGGAACTAAACGATTGCTGATAATTTTTCCATGCAAATATCATCAGATTTCTGGGAATGTAGAATAATGATGGAAGACCTATCCTTTTTCAGGAACCCATGATCGTACCTTAAAACTGCTGATAACACAAAGATTCTGGGTGTTTGAAATCAACCAGTCTGTTATTGATGATCTACAATAACAGATTGGGGGATTTCAAACACCCAGAACCTCTGCGTTATCAGCAGTTGAAAGGTACCATCATGGGTTCCTGACCCATGCCACGTCAAAGCCAAGATCTGAATCTCATTGAATTGCAATGGGAGGAAGTGAAAGGAGTGCTGCACAAAGTAGAATTACTGTGTATATGAGTCCTACTGTCCATTTGACAGTCTATTTCACAATACTATATGTAAGTGTCTTTGAAAGTGATTAGTTCCTTAAGAAAGGTAAGCACAATCATGGAAAGCCGAGTAAAGGTGTAAAAGAAGGGACCATTTTTAGCTTTGCACTGGTGCCCAATCTCATCTATATATGCGACTGACCACTGATATTTTGCAACAATCATTTTTAAGAGACAGCCAAGGGGGACCATTATCAAAGTTATGGGTGTCCTTCAGTGCTGCTATAAGGCTTCAATGGTTTATTACTGAAAAGGCTGTAAAGCAATAGTAAAAACATGGCTGTTTTATTTCACCTAGAAACAGTGCCACACCTATCTTCTGGTAGTGTCTGGACTGGCAGCTGTACTCTATTGACATGTGGATAGCTGTGGCATGGAGTTTGGAAAAAAATGCCATTTTTTTCAAACCTTGGATTACCTCTTTAAAATATTTATGTTCTTCAAATGAAATGTTTAATCCTTTGCAAAATTCACTCCTGAATCATCACATCCAGGATGTCAATATTTTATTTTTTTCCAGGCTACAGACGAACACTCATCATTTTTATTTAGTTTTGTCTTTTGCTGATAAATGTATCAAAGCAAACTAATTATGATGCTGGTCACATCCACAAATCAATCTACACATATTTTTATGAGTCTTAAAAAAAACAATAAAAATGCAAGGTCAGACTTAAGACAATTCATAATGAAATGAGGGCATAAACTGCTCAATAAGCAAAAATTATAGAACAAAACCAGAACATTAATTTCTCATAAATTTCCTACGTGCTCCAAGACTATTGTCGAGACAACAAAACTAAAACTTTCTTTTCAGTCATAAACTTATATTTTAACATTACTCTTGACCCCTTCCAGCAATGGAAATTAGTTTTTTTCTTTTTAGACCCCTTCTTCCGAGAACTATTTTTATAATTTTTATTGTCATGGCATTAAAATTGTTATAGGATATAATGTTTTAATGGTGTTGATCTTTTTTGGTCACTGCTAGTCCAGCATTGCAATTTTCAGGGCTCGCAGTTTTGTACTGTCAGCTTTGGACATAAAAGAGGTCCTAAAACCATTCTTCTGAACACCCTGCCCTGTGCCCTTAGGATGCTGCAACATTGACCCAAATCACTCTGCGCTGCGCTAAAATCTTGCTTGGGGCATGCTGAGACCACAGGAGGTTGCATTGCTCAGCGTTTACACAGAGAAGGCTGAGTGCTTGCTGGGCTCAGGACCTTCCATAAGGCACTTGAGACCTAATTTGTATAATAAGTAAAAATTACATTTTTTGCTTGTCAAACTCAAAAATCACAACATTTATCTTTACATTTTTGTTTTAATTCTCTGCTCAGAGCTATTATTTTTTCAAAGGGCTAAATAGGCTCTTTTAAAAATAAAAAAAAGATACATATCAGGCATCCCCCAGCATCCCCATACCTCACCTCACACCTGGCATCACTATTATGTGAGATGGATTACGTGATATGGATCTGCAATTTGCACCTACGTGATGCTCCGCACCCCTCGGGGACACATAAGGTCAGGTTGGTACAGTTTTACACAGACACACCCTGTCCTCAAGGGCTCAGGAAGGTACAGGGAGTTAGAAGATGTGACCCAATCAGTCACTGAAGTGGCCCCACACTTGCTCACACCCCTGACCGGCTGGAAGGCCCCCTTCAACAGCCCCAGTGAAAACGAACCTTATCAGCCCAGTATAGCCGACACCAGTTCCTATTCTATATAAGTCCCAGGTCTGTTAAGGGGAATTATATCTAACCAGAAACCAGCCCTGGTAGCATGAGAGATTAACCCAAAAACGGATGTGTGGATTCATTGATTGAGATAAAAGAGGAGCCCAAGGTTTTATTATAAATTTAATCGCCTTAAGGGCACACTAGACAATACACTATATACACAAGAATTATACATACATAATGGTCAGAAATGCAAATACAGTAGTGGTAGGACAAAAGACATAAAAAGATGAATAATGTCAATTACAGGTGATCATGTGTGCACTGGGCTTCATAGGAGCCTGGGCTTCCAGTGGGTTCCTTGATCTTTCACAGCACATTACTGGACGTGACCCTCCTTTTCGAAGTGGCCGCATACATCAGAGAAAGAGAGGAAGCAACATGGCCTTACTCTAGCTTATATCTCTTATGGGTACCTGCCCTCCTGCCCTCTGGGCTTAACCTGAGTTACCTCCCTGTGCCCCTGGCAGATAATAACTCCAAAAGTTTAGATGGGTCATAAGTAGTGATGGGCGAGCACTAAAATACTTGGGTGCTCGTTGTAAGTCTATGGGAAACTCAAGCATTTTTCCGGCAGTGCCTCCGGCGGCCTGCAGATGGCCTAGAAATTTCAGAAATCGATGGGAACAATACTTAAATGACATGGGAACAGCATGTTGGGTGTCCATACTCGGTCCCCAGCCGCCATTAATACTCCCAGTATCATCTCCGCCTTTCACAAGCTAGGGTCCCTGAACATTACTGCTGGTACTTTCTGTGGGAATCTGCTTGCCTCCTACCAGCCTGGAATATTTCCAGTAAACTATGGTACTATGCAATGGTATTAGCACTGCCCCCTGTACCAGTAGCAAAGCCATCCCCAATTTCCTTCTCAGGAATTATATTTGGTAGACTGAGTGGCTGCCCAAATACATTAGTTTCTCACAAAGGAGCTGAAGATAGAGTGGCAGTAGGTGCAAGATTCTCCAGCTCCAGCCAGTTAGATATTAGAGGGTGAACGGCAGCACATTGGCTCAGTGGTTAGCACTGAAGCCTTGCAGCGCTGAGTTCCTGGGTTCAAATTACAGCAAGGACAACATCTGCAAAGATTTTGTATGCTCTTCCCATGTTTGAGTGGGTTTCCACCTCAGTAAAAAAGGAGCCATAGAGTGTCCGGGAACCTTCCCACACACTTTTCTTAGCCAGGACTGCTTCTCGGCAGTGTTGGACAATCCCACCAGAGAATCCTCGGGTAGGCCCTGGCTTCTCCATCAGGAGAGTTCATGATAGAGCAAACTTTGCAGCAGCTATTGGGCTCTTGAGCGGGGTAGAAAGGTGAGCCCTCAGAATCAAATCCTCTGGTGATCCCAATGTTTTTCACTTTGACACTGCTTCGCAGTGGGATTGTATTTCACCACAGCCATATTCTTTAGCTTGGTGAAATGACTGGCATAGAGGGAAACCGTATCTACTCCGGCTGTCATTTCTCCATCACCATGTTCAACCCATTGTCACACACGACCATGCTTGGCTGTATGTTCAGCGGTGAGAGCCAGAGACCAGGCTGCTGTGTTACAGCTTTCAACAACTCTGCAGTGGTGGGTGGTTTATCACCTAAGTAGTGTTGAGCCAGCCCCGTAGTGTTCGAGTTCGGTTCGGTTCGTCGAACACCCGTGTGTTCGCCGAACTGTTCGTCGAACTGTTCGTCGAACACCTTCGAACACCGTTAAAACCAATGGCAGGCAAACAAAAACACATAGAAACACATAGAAAACACCTTCAAAGGTGTCCAAAAGCTGACAAACTGCTCAGAAGACACAACTAACACATGGAAAAGTGACAAGTACATATAGTCATGCGAAAAGAAAAGAGGTGGAGGAGTAAAAGGAGGGGGAGACACAGATATAGGCATGTCATGCCCTTCTAAAATCCAAAAAGTGAGAAGCCGAGACGGCCAGTCCGCTCCTGCCCGTGCCACCTCCGTGTCGCCGGGTTTGTGCCAGAGCCGCGGTGAACCCTGACGGCCAGCCCCCCTCTCCCAATACTGGTGCCTGTCCGCTGGTGGGTCGAGAGAGCCCCCCTGTGGTGGAGGCAGCTCTAAGCTTTTTAATTTAAATTGTCCCTCTAATTTGAATGAATACACTTTAAATCCATTTACAAGGATCTATTGGAGGGCAAGTCTCATGCCAGCAGCCGCGTAATTCCAGCTCCAGTAGCGTCCACTAAAGCTGCTGCAGTTAAAAAGCTTTTATAAGGATCGAGCTCGGCTGTCCACCGCAAGGCATCCTAGTGCCAGTCCCAGCCCCTATGCCTTGGGGTGCCTCCTGATGCTCTTCACTGAGTATCCCGTGGTCCCGAAGCATTTCCTTTGAAAAAATTAAGTGTCCAAACTACAGGTGGTGTAGCTTGCTTAACAGCCGGGATAATCCGCTGACTAGCAGACACTGCTACTAGGCACAAAGTATTTCCTGGGCTAGATGCAGTTAAAAATTTGTAAGTAGATACTCTCGTTGAATGCTGAGAAAGCATTCCATAGAGTCTCCTGGCACGCCATATATGATTCTCTTAAAAAGCTTGGGGTAGGGGTCTAGGGGACCCTTTTATAGCCAAAATCACGGCCCTGTATCACAATACGTCACCTAGGCTGAAGATAAATGGAACTGTAGCACCGAGGGCTCGGTTGCTACAGACGTATTGCACCTCACCCAGAGGTGTGATATCTCACTCTCAGATAAGGATGGAGTGTGGATCAGGACCCGACACCTGCATGCATTACACCACATTGCCGTGGGGCAGGGCGATCAATATGCCCCTGAGATGGGCACGACAGTCCCTGTCCCTGGCTGGAGTGGGGGGAGGGAACACTGAGGAAGGGGAACCCTGCAGTGCAGGAGCAGGGAGGAAGCAGTTCCTGGGTGCATTGAGAAGGGAGTATAAAAGGTGGGCACCATCTTAGTTCAGTGCAGAGAAGTCTGAGCAGAAGTGGCAGGGAGCAGGGGCTCTGCATGAGCTCTGCTCCGGAGGCGGGCCTAGTAACAGAGGCCCAGGCCTGCAAGAGGGAGAAGGAAGGAAGAGGAGCGGAGAAGGCTCCAGGAACGAGGAATGAAGGGATCCCAGGGGTGCGGACGGGCGAGTCGCCACCGCACGCCCGAATCCACCTGCGTGGAGGGGTCAGGCCAAAGGGGGAGACCGGTCCCCGAACTAGTGGAGGCAGGAAACGACCCTCAGCTAGAAACCGGAGGCTCTGACATTTTATGTGGCGCAGCCCCTTGCTCCACCCGCTAGGAAGGCACCACATAGGGTCAGGGAAACTGGCGCCAAGTTTACCAAGAGGAGGCCCGAGGCAGCCGGACAGAAGTGTTGGTAAGAAAGGCCAGACAAAGGACACACAAAGGGGGTCCTGTGAAGCGCTCCAAAGTTATCTGGGAGTTGTCTGAGCCCATCACCTGGTGAGCACAGTACGACGTGGGCAGCCGTTACCTGCAGACGTGGTCTGGATAATAAGAACTGTGAGTAAAGGCCCTGAACTGCATCACTGACTCCGTGTCGTTACTGCTGCTGCCCTGCACCATCACCCCCATCCTCCGCATACACTGCCCTGAGGCTATACTCCTCCCGTGGGGAGTTATGCTACGCTCTGCTGCACCCACAACACCAGCCTTAGCGGTCTGCCCTGTAGCGGCGGTTCACTCTGACCGCAATCCACGGGTGGCGTAGTCGGACATTTAAACATCAAAACCACATAAATAGTTCCGCCATTGGTTTGACCGCCCTGAGCCACGGAACCGGATCGCCGCCACGAAGACTACAACCACCAGCATCCACCAAAAAGGGTCCGGCTCCGGGTGTCCCAAGGCCCAGGGGGTGCGTCAGAAGATTTTCATCACCTTTCACAATCACCAATGGGACAAGGCAGGGATGTCCTCTGTCCCCTCTCTTATACATCCTAGTGACGGAGCACCTGCTCTCATCAATTCGCCATAACCCCAATATTAGGTGGATTGAGGTGGGAGGCACCGAGTACAAGTGCTCTCTATTTGCTGATGATATCCTAGTATATATCACTCAATCACATATATCCATCCCTGCTGTTATGGCTGAAATAGATCACTTTGTTACATGGTAAAATTTTAAAATCAATGCAGCGAAGTCTGAGGCCCTCGATGTCTCCCTCCCTAAATCCATATAGGATTCCATCCAGTCCAACTTTCCCTTTGCCTGGCCCTCACAGGGTATCAAATACTTAGGAATTCCTATTCATAGAGACCTCTCCCATCTATGTTATCTTAATTTTGGGCCCTTTATTGAACAATTCCATACAGACCACGGTTGGCAAGTTAGAACTGTAAGATTCACTACGTGAACCACTGGTGTTTTGTGGAAAAGCACATGTACACCGCGTTCCAAATTATTATGCAAAAAGTGTTTAGGAGTGATAAGGGAAGAATTTGTTTGTTTGTCAGTTAAACTCATTGATGGTGATGTGTGTCAGGGCTCTTTATATCACTGTAAGCAATTGCAGACACCTGTGCTAATTAGTTTGGCAGGTGTGTCCAATGAAAGGCAAGACTACTTAAGAAGGCTCTCTCACATTATTAAGCAGCCTACATTTTCTGCCAAAATGGGAAAGAAAAAGGATGTGTCGGCTGCTGAGAAGCAACAAATTGTGGAGTGTTTAGGTCAAGGCATGACTACAATCAACATTGTGCGATGATCAGGATGAAGTGTCTTGGCAATCAAGAAGTATGTAGCTGATTCACAGTACACACGTGTGCGTGCTGATAAGGGCAAATTGAGGACTCTTTCCTACAGGCAATTACGTCAGGTTGAAAGAGCAGCGGCAAAAAAGCCTTGTCATAGCAGCAGACAAGTTTTTGAAGCTGCTTGTGCCTCCAACGTCCCCCGAACAACAAGATGCAGGGTCCTTCAGAGGTTTGCAGCTGTGCATACGCCATCCTGTCGACCTCCTCTATCCACTTCACACAAGCAGAAACGGCTCCAGTGGGCCAAACATTACATGAAGACTGATTTCAAAACTGTTTTGTTCACGGATGAGTGCCGTGCAGCGCTCGATGCTGCACATAAAACATCTGCATCTCTGGCTGATATGGGCATAAAAGGGGACAAACTTATGGTGTGACCCCCATGCTCCCCTGACCTCTACCCCATTCAGAACCTTTGGAGCATCATTAAAAGGAGTGTCTATGATGGCGGGAGGCAGTTCACATCTAAGCAACAGCTCTGGGAGGGTATTCTGTCCTCATGCAAAACAATTGAAGCAGAAACCATCCAAAACCTGACAAATTCAATGGACGAGAGAGTTCAGAAGCTCCTTTCGAACAAGGGGTCCTATGTGAAAATGTAACATCACCTAGAATAAAGTTTTGAGTTGAAAACTGTTTGATTTCAGTTTCTAACAACCTGCTAATGCTTATAATTTCAAAAATGACCATTTTTTTGGTCTTTATTAAAATGAAAAGGTTGATCGAAAAGTTTGGGGGATCTAAGAGTGTGGCAACCCAGTAGTCATGATTACTTCGAATTCTGACAATATGAGGGTCATGCTGCAGGTAGTGCAGCAAGAAGGCACTTATGTGTCTTGCGCATCTCGGAGCCCCAAAATTATTTTCCGGGCTAGATGCAGCTAAAAATTATTTTTAATTTTAAATCTGGTGAAGCTTATTATAGATGGCCTAATAGGATCAGTGCTGCACACTGCTACAAAGCCCAAATTATTTTCCAGTCAAGATACAGATAAACATGATTAGTAATTTGAAAGCTTAAAACGGTTGGTAGGGTGATTTTAACCAATCATCAAGCTTTTACTCTCCCCAGGATGACACAGGGGTAGAAAAGTCGTTTCGGATCCATGATTTGTTCATCTTTATGAACGTGAGTCTGTCTACATTATCAGTGGAGAGCCGCGTGCGCTTATCTGTCAGCACACCACCAGCAGCGCTGAACACACGTTCAGACAGAACGCTGGCTGCGGGGCATGACAAGATCTCCAAGGCGTAAGTGGCTAGCTCCGGCCATTTATCCAGATTGGAAGCCCAAAAAGAGCAAGGGTCCAGTGACACAGTCGTGGCTTCAATGTTTACTTGGAGATACTCCTGTACCATCGTCTCTAGGCGTTGACTATGTGTCAGACTTCTTGTCTCCTGTGGCCTTGCAAAGGATGGGCTAAAAAAGTGGTGAAATGATTCCGCAAAATTGATGTTACCAGCAGATACTGTGGTTCTGTTACGGTTTGAGTGCTGAACACTTGACGGTCCCACGGTTGGCAAGTTGGAACTGTGAGATTCACTACGTGCACCACTGGTATTTTGTGGAAAAGCACATGTAAGATTCTGCAACAGTCTCTGCTGATACTCCTGCATGCGTGCATCCCTTTCTATGGCAGGAATAATTTCTGCAAATTTACTTTTGTACCGGGGATCTAACAGTGTGGCAACCCAGTAGTCAGGATTATTTCTAATTCTCACAATTCGAGGGTCATGTTGCAGGTAGTGCAGCAAGAAGGCACTCATGTGTGTTGCGCATCCAGGAGCACCAAGTCCCTGTTGTGTTGGTGGCGAGGTAACAATCATGCTTCCTTCCTCTGTCCTCTCCCCCCAACCTCGCACAACAGAAATGTGATCAAGGTCTCCCTCATCTGATGAGTCTTCCATCAGTTCGTCCTCCACTTCTTCCTGGGCTCCTGCACCTTCCTCACTAGTTTGGCTGCTACCATGCGCCCTGGTAAAATCATCTCCCCCACCCTCACATGCCTGCCGCCTTGGTGCTGCCGACCGTCTGGACCTTGCAGATGTTAGCCCTTCCGCATACAACTCCTCCTCCTCTACTTCCTCCACCTCCTCTTGTGCCACCACCTGACTCCGAATTCTGTTTAACATGTGCTCCAGCATGTAAATCACCGGAATAGTCATGCTGATAATGGCATCGTCAGCACTAAACATCTTCGTCGCCATTTCAAAACTGTGCAGAAGGGTGCATAGGTCCCTGATCTGAGACCACTCCTCCAGCGTGATTTGCCCCACCTCTGAATCTCGTTGGCCCAGGCTATACGTCAGAACGTATTGCACCAGGGCTTGTCGGTGCTGCCACAGTCGCTGCAACATGTGCAGAGTTGAATTCCACCGGGTAGGCACATCGCATTTTAGCCGGTGAAGTGGCAGGCCCAACGACTTCTGTAGAGATGTAAGTCGCTGAGCTGCGGGATGCGAACGGCGGAAGTGAGCACACAGCGACCGTGCCCTCTGCAGAAGGCCATCTAGTCTGGGATAGTGGGCTAAAAATTGCTGGACAACCAGGTTCAACACGTGAGCCATACAAGGCACGTGTGTGACATTGCCCCGGCGAAGGGCCGCACCCAGGTTTGCAGCATTGTCGCACACGGCCTTCCCTGGTTTCAGGTCCAGTGGAGACAACCATTCATGAAATTGGTTCTCCAGAGCTGACCACAACTCCTCAGCTGTGTGACTCACATTTCCCAGACATTTCATTGTAAAAACTGCCTGATGACGTTGAGCCCTACTGCCAGCATAGTAAGGAGGTGTGCAGGATCCCTTCTGCGCAGTTAGAAAGCTTGTGGCATGACCAGACAGGCTTTGGGTGCAGGTGGAAGACCGAGAGGAGGTTGAGGAGGCAGAAGCAGTGGAGGAACTTTGACATAAAGAGGATTGACGCACAACTCGTGGGGACGGCAAGACTTGGACAGCAGCCCCTTGTCCTGCTGTCACCATAGTTACCCAGTGCCCAGTCAGCGACATGTAACGCCCCTGTCCATGCCTACTCGTCCAAGTGTCTGTGGTGAAATGCACCCTGTCACACACAGAGTTTCTCAAAGAAGCGGTGATGTTGTGTGCGACATGCTGGTGGAGCGCAGGCACACCTTTCTTTGAGAAGTAGTGCCGACTGGGCATCTGGTACTGGGGCACTGCGACGGACATAAGGTCTCGAAAATCCTCTGTGTCCACCAGGCGGAAAGGCAGCATTTCTGTAGCCAAGAGCTTGCAGATGGTGAAATTCAACCTCTTAGCTTTCTCATGGCTAGGAGGAAATGGTCTTTTACTTGTCCACATCTGAGGGACCGAGGGCTGGCTATTGTGCTTAGACGGGGTTGATAAGGGTGTCCCCGGCAAACTGCCGGTCTGTGAGGAAGATGCAGGCGGACATGTTAGGTTGCCTTGATCCAAAGGTGGTGCTATCGATGTCGGACAGCGCTCAAGACCAGCTGGTGTTACCACCTCCAAAGAAAATGATGACCTGCCAATCACGCTGGCTGTTGCAGGTAAAGAGGTGGCAGGTCTGCGCCCCAAAACAGGTGTGACTGCTGTCCCCCCAGTCACAGAGGATGAAGAGGCCGCGGATGCACAAGATATGGCAGACGGTGGTTGGCCCGGCCGGCTAGGCCGCATTGTAGCACACTGAGCTTCCCACTGCAACTTATGCTTCATGTCCATGTGCCGGTTCATGCATGAAGTACTCAAACTATGTATTTTTTGGCCTCTACTTAGCTTTTGCTGACAAATGTTACAGATAACACGAGTTGGGTCATCTTTATCGATCTGAAAAAATGCCCAGGCTATGCAAGGCTTAGCACCCATGCGACCTGAAGAGCCACCATGACTTGTGGTGAGAGGCAGAGTTGTGTTTGAGGATGCAGTTGTTGACGTGCTTCCAGTACTACGTCTCTGTCCAGGAAGGCGCAACCTGACCTCGTCGTCACTAGCATCTTCCTCCACCTCCTCTGCTGACCTCATCTCTTGGCTGACTGTGGGTTGACAGTAAGTGGGATCTCCGACCTCATCATCATCACCCTGTGCGTTATCACACCCGTCGTCCTCAGAGCCAACCTGTTCCTGCCCTGACAAAAAACTAAAGTTGTCGCTCCAATCAGGTATTTGAGTCTTATCATCGTCTTCCTCATTGTCTCCACCAACAGGAGTTACAGTTTGGGAATGAGGGTCTACATTATGGTCAGAACCTTCTGCGTCTGGTCCTGGATCCGACTCATAAAGATTCTGGGCATCAGTGCAGATCATTTCCTCGTCTGGATTCACAGAAGCGCTGGAGTCGACCTCTGATTCCCAGGCTATAGTATGAGTAAACAGCTCTGCAGACTCAACCATCTGTTCTACCTCATACTCAGACGGGCAGCTGGAGATTTGGGAGCTGTGAGGAAGCAAGTGCGATTTGGGTGACACCTTTGAGGACTGGAGTATTTGTGATGTTGAAGTTGATGTGGAGGAGAGCCCACTTAAAGGAGCACTTGATATCCATTGAAGCACCTGCTGTTTTTGTGCCTCATCTGGAATTTGTAGCGATTGGCGTGGCCGTAAGAAAGGGATCTTATCACATTGTCCGCTAAAAGAAGTAGACATTTTAGTTTGGCTGGAAGATGGTCTTTCTTCGGCACCTACCCCACGGACACAACCTTTTTTCCCCTTCCCAACACGCCTATTCCCCTTTCCACCAGCAGCAGGCCTTTTTCCACTCATTTTGGTGGTTAACTAATTCACAACTCTGGAGTTGTTTGCACAAAAAAACAATGGATGGTAACCGAGCAGAGCTGAGTGGCCAAACTGTGGTATTAGGCCAAAACTATTGGCTGGGTTAGATGCAGAAAAAAATTATTTTGAATTTGCAACCTGATGGAGGTCAGTATAGATGGACTAATAGACCAAGTCCCACACACCGCTAGAAGCCCAAATATTTTTTCAGAGCTAGATGCAGAAAATTTTTTTATTCAATTTGCAACCTGATGGAGGTCAGTATAGATGGACTAATAGACCAAGTCCCACACACTGCTAGAAGCCCAAATATTTTTTCAGAGCTAGATGCAGAAAAAAATTATTTTTAATTTGCAACCTGATGGAGGTCAGTATAGATGGACTAATAGACCAAGTCCCACACACCGCTAGAAGCCCAAATATTTTTTCAGAGCTAGATGCAGAAAAAAATTATATTCAATTTGCAACCTGCTGGAGGTCAGTATAGAAGGACTAATAGAACAAGTCCCACACACTGCTAGAAGCCCAAATATTTTTTCAGAGCTAAATGAAGAAAAAAATTATTTTTAATTTGCAACCTGATGGAGGTCAGTATAGATGGACTAATAGACCAAGTCCCACACACTGCTAGAAGCCCAAATATTTTTTCAGAGCTAGATGCAGAAAAAAATTATTTTTAATTTGCAACCTGATGGAGGTCAGTATAGATGGACTAATAGACCAAGTCCCACACACTGCTAGAAGCCCAAATATTTTTTCAGAGCTAGATGCAGAAAAAAATTATTTTTAATTTGCAACCTGATGGAGGTCAGTATAGATGGACTAATAGAATGATGCTATGCCCAAAAGATTTTACTTCACTAGGTGCAGTAAAAAAATTGGTATTCTATACACAGGTGGTATATCTTGCAACACAGATAGGCTACTCCACTGACTAACACACTCTGCAATAGGCCAAAAAGGATTAGCTTTGCTAGATTCAGCCAAATGCTGTGAAAAAAACTTGCACAGCACTGGCACAGACCTGCCTGGCAAAAACTGATAGGAACTGATGTAACCTAGTCCTGAAAAGGACTCCAATTACAATTAGTCTTTACTCCCACAATCTATCTATTTAAGAGCACAGACCTGCTTGATAAAAGTCGTAGGAAATGCTGTAACCTAGTCCTTAAAAGGACTGCAATCACAACTATTCCCTACTCCCAAGCTATCTGTATATTTGTGTGAAAATTGGCTTGAAATTAACAAGGTATAGCGCACACAGCAACAGCGGTGCCGTCTAACACGCAGCTGCAGCAGTGAGAAAATGGTGGCGACGGGGAAAATGGCTTGGTCTTATAGGGCAAGGACATGTGACATACACTGCCAATCACACATACCCTTGCTTGTGTGAAAAAAAGCACTTCGCTCCGTGTGTGCGCTGCTGATAGGCTGACAGATTGCACCTCCCCACTGCAAATGCGGGAAAGAGAAAAAAAAATGGAGATCTTCATTGTTCCTGCAGAGATCCATCCCCTGCCCCTCCCCCCGCCCCGCTGTACACTCAAACTGCGTATTAACATTAATTTTCATCATTACTGAGAAAAAATCCAGTTATGATTTTGGTGCACGAACAGTTATCGAACATAACCTCGAACAGCCGAATTTTTCTCAAATTGTTCGTGTTCGCCGACCGGCTCGAACACCGCCCAAAACAGCTCGAATTTGAGATTGGCGAACAGTTCGAGTAGAACAACACTCATCTCTACACCTAAGCATTAAGCATGTTAACTTCAGCACAGCCTGTTGCCGCTTGGCCAACGCAGTGCTGCAGTTCTTTCAGCTTGTGACTGATGTGGTCATTTTGTAGATGGAGGAGGAGGTGCAGGAGCTGAACAATGTGATTACATTGAGGTTACATTGGCGACTCTGTTTTTTATACTAAAGAAAGATCCTACTGTTTGTTTGGGTTTTTTTTACGCTATTTTTTAAAACAAATGCATTCACCGGGAAATGTCATTTTAACATTTTGCAACCTTATCTGGCCATGTGGTGTTTGACACATCATCAGACACATCCTGTTTCATTTATGATGGAGGGACTCCGAAAGTCACAAAGCATATTTTTATGAGGTCAACCAGCGGCCCTTACTATTCTTAAAGAGCCAGCAGTTGGCCCTCGCTATTGTTAGAGAACCATCAGCCGGCTATGCTTTGTTGTTCCCATTATTAACGAGTGGGTCTCCTATACTGTTATTGCATATGCATTGACTACAAGGGCTGCCAAAAATTTGGACACAACCCAATACCCCTTTGAAGAGATAGAGGAGGGTCTCAGTAAAAAAAATATTCCCATTATAAAGTAGCGGGTTTCCTATAGTGGTAATGCCCATGCTGTAACTGCAAGGGCTGACAAAATTTGAGAAAAACCTCACTAACAATTTAAAGACACATAGAGCAGGGCCACAGTAATGACATATTCCCATTAAAAATGAGAGCGTCTCCCATACTATTTGCCTATGCAGTGACTGCAAGGGCTGTCAAAAATTTGGAGGCACTCCAATGCCCCTTGAAAGAGACGTAGAGGTCAGAGTGCCTCCTAAAAACAATGTTCCCGTTATTAGGAAGTGGGTCTCCCATAGTGTTTACCTATGCAGTGAAACAGTGGCTGCCAAAAATTTGGAGGAAATTTGAAGCAACCATATGTTGATATTGTACATAAGGTGGTGATATGGTGGTGGAGGATGAAGATGCGGAGAAGGAGGAAGACAAGAGCAAATAGACAAAATCAGGAAGCATATACCCATGTCTGGGTGTGAAGACAGAGGTGCATGGGAATAGAGTTAGACCTCCCCAAAAAAAGACCCTGTATTTGAGTTTTTGTTTCGCTGCTATCATTCGATGGTGTTGAGAAGTCTGGCCCAATCCAGCCCTTGTTCATTTTTATGAGTCAGCCTGTCAGTATTTTCAGTTGAAAGGCAGATGCGCCTATAGGTTATAATTCCACCGGCGGCACTAAAATCCCGCTCCGACAAAAAGCTAGCGGCAGGGCAGGCCAGGACCACCAAGGCGTAGAGAGCCAGTTCATGCCACGTGTCCAGCTTGGATACCCAATAATTATAAGGCACAGAGGAATCACAGAGAATGTTGGTACAGTTGGCAAGGTACTCCCTCACCATCTTCCGAAACTTTGACTCCTTGTGAGAGTACAATGCGCCTCAGGGCCTGTGCGATGGGAGGGTCTGAGAAAACTGTCCCAGAACTTTGACAGTGTTCCCCTGCCTCTGCTGGATTGAATTTCTGGCTCTCTCGCCTGTTCTCCTTAGTTGTCCAACGTCCTGTGACCTGTTTTCTGATGGGAATTTTTTTAATAATTCCGCAACAAGGGCCTTCTCGTACTGCACCATTTTATTAGGCTTGTCCCACAAGGGAATAAGAGACATAAAGTTCTCCTTGTAGTGTGGGTCTAAAAGCATCACCAACCAGTAATGGCTGTCACCCAAAATTTGGACAACGCGAGGGTCACGGGAAAGGCAGCGTAACATAAATTCAGCCATGTGTGCCAGACTGCAAAATGGCAAGACTTCCGTGTCTTCACCAAGAGGACGACTGACCATGCTCTCCTCCTCATCCTCCTCCTCTCTCTCCTCCTTCCGGTCCTCAGGCCATTCACGCTGAACAAACGGTATGACAGTTGTGCAGGTAGTACCATCTATAGTGCTAGCAATTAGCTTCTGTTCTTCTTCTTCCTCCTCCTCTTCCACATTGTCACCCAATCCACGTTGAGATGAGATGAGGCTGGGCTGTGTGTAATAACCCTGTATGATTCCTTGCTCCATCTCATCGTGCTCCGCCTGCAATACATCCTCTTTAATTGAGAGCAGAGAGTATTTCAGAAGACAGAGAAGTGGGATGGTGATGCTAATTATGGAGTCATCGTCGCTCACCATCTTGGTGGAGTCCTCAAAGTTTTGGAGCATGGTACAGATGTCTCACATCCATGTCTACTCCTGAGGTTTTATTTGTGGAGGTAGACCTGAATACCGACGGCCTTGTTGATGCTGGTAGTCAACAACTGCTCTCTTCTCACAAATCCTTCCTTCTATATCTGCAATGTAGAGTTCCAATGCGTGGGGTCTTCACACACCAGTCGGTAAGCAGGAGGCTGCAAATGCTGCTGAAGCACGGCAAGGACGGCGGAAGCTGTAGCTGACTTTCTAAAATGGGCACACAGTGGGCATACTTCGACAAGCTGATCCGACAGATCCGGGTAGGTTTTGAGAAACCACTGAACCACGAGGTTAAACACATGGTCCAGGCATGGTACGTGTGTGAGCTCGCCTCGCCTCAGAGCCGCCGCCAGATTCTGGCCATTGTCACACATGACCATGCCTGGCTGTAGGTTCAGCGGTGTCAGCCACAGATCTGCCTGCTCTTTCAGAGCTGTCCACAACTCTTCAGTGTTGTGTGGTTTGTCACCTAAGCATATTAGCTTCAGCACAGCCTGTTACCGCTTGGCCGAGGCAGTGCTGCAGTGCTTCCAGCTTGCGACTGATGTGGTCATTTCGGAGATGGATGCTGAAGAGGAGGAGGTGCAGGAGCTGTAGTATGTGGGGGCAACCCTGATTGACCTAGGGCCCGCAATCCTCGGCGTCGGGACGTGTTCTGTCCAAAGGTCCGACTGGGACCCGGCTTCCCCTATTTTATCCCAGTGTGCCATCAGCGAGATATACCGTCCCTGCCCACAAGCACTTGTCCACGTGTGCATGGTTAGGTGAACTTTCCCAATAACTATATTATTGAGGGCACGGCTAATGTTGTGGTACACGTGCTTGTGTAATGTGGGGACGGCACAAAGGGAGAAATATTTGCGGCTGGGGAGTGAGTACCGATGGATTTCCGCCGCCATCAGGTTGCGAAATGCTTCCATCTCCATGAGCCTAAATTGCAACATTTCAAGCTCAAGCAGTCGTGAAATGTGGGAATTTAGTAGTGTGGCTTGTGGGGCGTTAGCTGCGTATTTGTGCTTGCGTTCCAAGGACTGGAGTATGGACATCTGAACGCTGCACTAGGACAAGGACATGGACGTGCTTGCTGATGGTGCTAGTTGAGAGTGTTCAACAACAGGTGCAGGGCAGGAGGCATCTTGGCATGCGCCATGGGCAAGGGATTGGCGTGCACGCACAACAGAGGAACAAGCAGTGGTGTCACCCGCAGACACTGTTGCTGGACCCTGGGGTTCGGCCCACTTAGTCGGGTGCTTTGCTGCCATGTACCTGATCATGCTGGTGGTGGTCAGGCTGGTAGTTTTGCTACCCCTGCTGATGCTGGCCTGGCAGGTGGTGCAAAGGGCCTTTTTGGAGTTATCAGCAGAGTCTTTAAAAAACAACCAGACTCGGGAAGACCTAACAGTTGTACTGGCAACTTCCGTCGTGTTGATGATACGGGGAACGGTTGCCCGCCTTCTGTCTATGGCCACCACACTGCTGTTCTTGCCTATTGTGAGGCTCCATGTCCCTCCCCCTGTGTGATGCTGTCCTCACTCTGCATGTCACCTTGCTAGGTTGGGTCAGTGACTTCATCGTCCACCACCTCATCTTCCTCTTCCGCACCCTGGTCTCCCTTTTGACTTTCTGGTAATTGTGTCTCATCATCATCCACCTCTTGTGACAGTTTCCCACCGTCACCTTCGTGTGACCGTGGCTGTTAAAATATTTGGGCATCGCTACATGCGATCTCCTCTTGCCTCGTGTCAAGTGGACCTGGTGAGAGGCCCTTATCTCTAAATGAAAATGTGAACAGCTCTTCGTAGAGTCCATGTGTGGGATCAGTTGTCTACGGGCACTCGGCATGGTGCGAAGAAGGAGGATCAGGGTGAGGAATATGCAGTGCAGACTCATGGCTACTGAGACTTGACCATGTAGAAGACAGGGTGTTGGTGGTGGTGGCTAATTGACTGGAGGCATTATCTGCTATCCAACCAATAACCTTTTCAAACTGCTCTGTGTTCAATAGTGGTGTTCTGCGGTCCCCTATAAATTGGGACAGGAAGCTTGAGCGACAAGATGTGGGTGTTTGTTGTGGCACAATTTCAGATTGCCCACAGCCTCGGCCTTGTCTTCTGCATACACCATCACCATGACTTCCACTTCCCTATCCCTTGCCACGCGCCTTGCCCATTTTAAATGGAGGCCAATATTTTCCACGTTCACTACAAATGCCTGGATTTGAACCGCAGTGATATGTGATACTTGTGACGGAAAACCACAGTTTTAGATAGCTGGCCTGTAGGTTACTATTTTTCACAGCAACCTGATGTCAATAACTTCACTGACAAACTGCAACAAAATTTAAATGGAGGTCAGAAATGTCTGAATTTGTAGCGAACTAATATGTGATACGTGTGACGGAAAACCACAGTTTTAATTAGCTGGCCTGTAGGTTACTATTTTTCACAGCGACCAGGTGTCAACAACTTCACTAAGCACTGCAACAAAATTTAAATGGAGACAAGAAATGGCTGAATTTGGAGCAAACGTATCTTTGATATGTGTGATGGAAAACCACAGTTTTACATAGCTGGCCTGTTGGTTACTATTTTTCACAGCGACCTGGTGTCAATAACTTCATTAACACACTGCAACAAAATTTAAATGGAGGCCAGAAATGGCTGAATTTGGAGCGAACTTATATGTGATACGTGTGACGGAAAACCAGTTTTAAATAGCTGGCCTGTAGGTTATTAATTTTCACAGCGACCTGGTGTCAATAACTTCACTGACACACTGCAACAGAATTTAAATAGAGGCCAGAAATAGCTGAATTTGGAGCACACCTATATGTGATACGTGTGACTGAAGACCACAGTTTTAACCCCTTTACAGCCCAAGACGTATTAATACGCGTCTGTGCCCTGGGACTTAAGAGCCTGACCCGTATTAGTACGTCATCGCGATCGCGCGCGCACACAGGCTGTGCGGGCGCGATCGCTGCCGGGTGTCAGCTGATTGTCACAGCCGACACCCGGTACTATGTGCAGGGAGCGGTCCCGCACCGCTCCCGGCACATTAACCCCCGCAATGCTGCGATCGAAGTCGATCGCAGCATTGCAGTGGCAAGGGGAGGTGATCGCAATACTCACCTCCTCTTCCAGCCTCCAGTGCTGTCTGCTGTGGCTTCCCGGGTGTTGCCATGACGACCCGATGTCGTCATGACATCTGGGTCACCAGGCAGCAGGAACATTGTTTGGTCATGCGCAGTGCACGGCCAAACAATCTTCTCACTGTGCAGCGCTGACTGCCTGCATGGCACAGGGATGGTGCTCCATCCCTATGCTATGCAGGCGATCAGAATAAAAAAAGTGAAAATTCCAGAGTGGGACAAAGTAAAAAAGTGTAAAAACTGTCAGAAAGTGAAAAAAAAAAAATTGTAAAAATATTTAAAAAAAAATTAAAAAAATAATCCACCAAAAATAAAAATATAATGTACCCATCAATAAATATTATTATGAAAAAAAAGCAAACAAACAGTAAAAGTACACATATTTGGTATTGCCACGTCCGGAACGACCTGACCTATAAAACTGTTCTACTAGTTAACCCCTTCAGTGAACATGGTAAAAAATAAAAATAAAAAACGAAGCAAAAAACAATGCTTTATCATCATACTGCCAAACAAAAAATGGAATAACACGCAATCAAAAAGACGAATATAAATAAAAATGGTACCGCTGAAAATGTCATCTTGTCCTGCAAAAAACAAGCTGCCATACAGCTCCATCATCCGAAAAATCAAAAAGTTATAGCTCTCAGAATAAAATGATGCAAAAAAATTAATTTTTTCTATAAAATATCTTTTATTGTGTAAAAGCGCCAAAACATAGAAAAAGGATATAAATGTGGTACCTCTGTAAACGTACTGAACCGAAGAATAAAGCTACCTTATCAATTTTACCACACGCAGAACAGAATAAAAAACAAACAAAAAAAAACAATTCCTGAATTGGTGGTTTTTGTTTATTCTGCCTCCCAAAAATTGGAATAGAAAGCGATCAAAAAATGTCACGTGCCTGAAAATGGCACCAATAAAAACGACAACTCATCCCGCAAGAAACAAGCCATCACATGACTCTGTCTGCCAAAATATGGAAAAATTATAGCTCTCAAAATATGGCGATGCAAAAACTAGATTTTACAAAAAATGCGTCTTTTAGTGTGTGATAGCTGTCAATCATAAAAACCCGATATGATTCTGGTATCTCTGTAATCGCACAAACCCGAAGAATAAAGTCGTCTAATCACTTATACCGCACGAGGAATGGCGTAAAACATAAACTCTCGGGTTAGGGTTGGGCTAGGGTTAGGGTTGGGCTAGGGTTAGGGTTGGGCTAGGGTTAGGGTTGGGGTTAGGGTTGTGATGGGGTTGGGATTTTTTTCAAAAGTAAGAAAAAAAGATAACGATATGGCGACTAGGGTTGAGCGCAAGTGCCCGCTACTTGAGTTTGCATCGGGTGCTCTGGTATGCACTGAGTATCGTGGGTATTTGAGTGACATGCTCGAGTTTCCGCCCCATATGCTTCGCGGCCAAAAAAACTTTGCGGGGATTGCCTGCCATGCACGAGTGATCCCCACATGTTTTTTTTGGGTGTCTAATAACCGTGAAACATGCGGGGCAGGGACTCGAGCATGTCACTCGAGCACACGCAGTACATGATGCATACCTGAGTACATGATGCAAACTCAAGTAGCGAGCACTTTGGCTCAAGACTAATGACAACTTATTCAATATGATGACCTAATGTTATCAAATTCTGTGTCGTATCTCTGGGTTCAAAATGTTCACTATACCCCTTGATAAAATCCTTGAGGGGTCTAGTTTCTAAAATGGGGTCACTTGTAGGGGGTTTCCACTTTTTAGGCACACAGGGGCTCTCCAAACGTGACTTGGTGTCCGCTAACGAATTGAATGGAAAATCGGCTCAAATTCTTAGCGGACACCATGTTGCATTTGGAGAGCCCCTGTGTGCCTAAACATTGGAGCTCCCCCACAAGTGACCCCATTTTGGAAACTAGATCCCCCCCAAGGCACCTATCTAGGTGCATAGTGTGCACTTGGAACCCCCAGGTGCTTCACAAATTGAATCGTAAAAATGAAAAAGTGGAAAAAAAATACCATGTTGCGTTTGGAGAGCCCCTGTGTGCCTAAACATTGGAGATCCCCCATAAGTGACCCCATTTTGGAAACTAGACCCCCAAAGGCACATATCTAGATGCATAGTGAGCACCTGGAACCCCAGTTGCTTCACAAATTGATTAGTAAAAATAAAGAAGTGGAAAAAAAATAATTTTTCATTTTTACGGATTAATTTGTGAAGCACCTGGGGGTTAAAAATGCTCACCACAGATCTTAATAAGTTCCCAGGGGGGTCTAGTTTCCAAAATTGGGTCACTTGTGGGGGGTTTCCACTGTTTAGGCACGTCAGGGGCTCTCCAAACGCAACATGCCGTCCGCTAATTATTCAAGCAAATTTTACAATCGAAAACTCA
Organism: Phyllobates terribilis; assembly: GCF_046119375.1. Classification (NCBI taxonomy): domain Eukaryota; kingdom Metazoa; phylum Chordata; class Amphibia; order Anura; family Dendrobatidae; genus Phyllobates; species Phyllobates terribilis. The sequence continues at coordinate 1,187,555,509 of NW_027362761.1, read as the reverse complement.
AATGGCACTCCTTCCCTTCCGAGCCCTGCCGTGCACTCAAACAGTGGTTTTTCCCCACTTATGAGGTATCTACGTGCCCAGGAGAAATAGCACAACAAACTATGAATTCCATTTTTTCCTGTTACCCCTGCGAAAATAAAAAAAATTGGGTCTAAAGTAACATTTTTGTGAAAAAAGTTACATTTTCATTTTTTTCTTCCACATTCCAAAAATTCCTGTGAAGCACCTGAAGGGTTAAAAAAGTTCTTGAATGTGGTTTTGAGCACCTTGAGGGGTGCAGTTTTTAGAATGGTGTCAATTTTGGGTATTTTCTGTCATAAAGACCTCTCAAAGTGACTTCAAATGTGATGTGGTCCCTAGAAAAATGGTTGTGTAAATTTTGTTGGAAAAATGAGAAATCGCTGGTCAACTTTTAACCCTTATAGCTCCATAACAAAAAAAAATTTTGGTTCCAAAATTGTGCTGATGTAAAGTAGACATGTGGGAAATGTTATTTATTAACTATTTTGTGTGACATATCCCTCTTATTTAAGGGCATAAAAATTCAAATTTTGAAAATTGCTAAATTTTCAAAATTTTTGCCAAATTTCCATTTTTTTCACAAATAAACGCAAGTGATATTGAAGAAATGTTACTACAATCATGAAGTACAATATGTCATGAAAAAACAGTCTCATAATCAGGGGGATCCGTTGAAGCGTTCCAGAGTAATTGCCTCATAAAATGACAGTGGTCAGAATTGTAAAAATTGGCCTGGTCATTAACGTGCAAACCACCTTGGGTTGTAAAGGGGTTAAATAGCTGGCCTGGAGGTTACTATTTTTCACAGCGACCTGATGTCAATAACTTCAGTGACACACTGCAACAAAATTTAAATAGAGGCCAGAAATTGCTGAACTTGGAGCACACTTATATGTGATACGTCTGATGGGAAACCACAGCTTTAAATAGCAGGCCTGTAGGTTACTATTTTTCACAGCGAACTGTTGTCAATAACTTCACTGACACACTGCAAAAAAATTTAAATGGAGGTCCGGTTTGGGGATCTCTAACATGTATACGATGTACGGCTAGGACGTCTGATAAGTCTGTATTCTTCTTATGAAATCATAGCTGATTCAGGCCACATGGTATCCACATGGCAAGCAAGCCCCTTGTTCTGAGCTGAGCTGGCTCAAGGTATCAGTCACTCACAGTCTTTTGACTCTTGACCCCCACTGCTGATGCTAGCTGTTCTGTTACAACTGCACACTGAACGGGTCCTTATAAACCTATGCAATAGGATACAAATGATTGACATGGAATTATATCTCCAATATTCTTCATAGGCATGTTCTGCACAATAAAGATATTTTCTCATATATGGGAAAAGGTCTAAAAAAAATTCCTTAAGGCCAAAATTAAGTTGGCCCTTCAGGAATTAAGCAGAAAAAAAGTATATAAAAAGTAATCCTCGTGTAGAAAAGTAAAAACTATCCAGAATTTCAATATAAGACTGCTATGATAAGCAGAACTCACAGACCACATAGTATAAACTCATGCAGTATGGGCACTCTGAGTGTGGACAGCGAGGTTGCAATTCAGGGCTTGTAACTTTTTATATGATGATTTGCCTCAATTTATAATATCTTGTCATTTTAGTTAAAAAAAAGGGTTTCAAAGGAATGGAGCAAATGCATCAATTCTAATAACTCTTCTAATAAGAGGTTTTGGATAAATACAAGCTTTACAGTATCTGTCAGGGTTCTTCCATTTCTCCGCTGCCTATAATCCCTTCCATAATGGAAACCTGCAGTTTGCTAAGATTCTTGATGCTTTAATAACCCGGTCATTAAAAAATGCCCTGACACACAGAAAATTCCTACAAAATCCAGCTTTAAATTGCAATAGCAATACATCATATAGCATGGGATCACTATGGCAATACAACCATTTACCTTTTCGTACAAGAGCAATGATATTTTATAGGATGGTCCATAGTTGTTAATGTCAAAGGTGTTAGAATTGTGGTGACCACAGAATGAAGCTGATTATTGGAATATATTCTGCATTTTAACAAAGTCACTATATAAAGTGCATTGAAAAAGTATTCATACCCAATGAACTTTTCGACATTTTTTCATGTTACACCCACAAACTTAAATGTATTTTGTTGGGATTTCATGTGATACCAACACAAAGCAGCAAATATTTGTTAACTGTAAAGGACATGCTAGATGGTTTTCCAATTATTTTAAATATATAAATCTGAAAATTGTGATGTGCATTTGAATTCAGCCCCCCTGAGCTGATACTTTGTAGGACCACCTTTTGCCAAAATTACTGCTGCAGTCTTTTGGGGTCTGTCGCTCCAGCTTTTCACATCTGGAGGTGAAATATTTGCCCCTTCTTCTTTGCACACTCCCTCTCTCTCAGTGAGATTAGATGGAGACTTGTGATTATCAATTTTCAAGTCTTGTCACAGATTCTCTGGGATTTAGGTCTGGACTGTGACTGGGCTGTTCACACACATGAGTCTAAACCATTTATTATAGCTTTAGCAGTATGTTTAGGGTTGTTGTCCTGCTGGAAGGTGAAGCTACACTCCAGTCTCAAAATCTTTTGCAGCCTCTAACAAGTTTGCCTCCAGGATTTCCCTGTATTTAGATCCATCCATGTTCCCATTAGCTCTGAGCAGCTTCCCTGTCTCTGCTGAAGAAAAACCTCCACACAGCATGATGCAGCCATCACCATGTTTGACAGTGGGGATGGTGTTTTTTGGGTGATGTTCAGTGTTTTTTCCATCACACATGGCATTTAGCCCAAAAAGTTCTCCTCTGACCAGAACATCTTCTTCCACATGCTAGATGTGTCTTCTACAAGGTTTTTTTGCAAACTACAAAAGTGACCTTTTATAGCTTGCTTTCAAAAATGTCTTTCTTCTTGTCACTATTCCATAAAGACCAGATTTGTGGAGTACTTGTCTAATAGTTGTCCTGTGGACAGATTCTCCCACCAGAGCTGTGAATCTTTGCAGCTCCTCCAGAGTGATTATGAGTCTCTTGGCTGTTACTCTCCTTGTTTGGAATGTCTGTTTAGCTGGAAGGCTATGTATTGGTAGGTTTGCAGGTGTGCCATGCTTCTTCTATTTTTGGATTATGGATTGCACAGTGGTACAACCTTTGGCTATTTTTTTATAACCTAATGTTGATTTACTCTTTTCCACAAATTTATCCCTGACCTGTTTGGTGGGTTACTTGATTTTCATAATATTTTTTGATCCCTAATGTTCTTAAACAAACCTCTGAGGCCTTCACAGAACAGCTGTAGTTATACTGAGAATCAATTAAACACAGGTGGACTCAATTTACTAATTATGTGACTTCTGGAGGCTATCGGTCACTCAGGATTTTAGTAAGCATTTTCAGACTACAGGGGTTGAACAAAAGTGCACATCACAATTATCAGATTTATATTCTTAAAATATTTAGAATATCGTGTATCATTTCCTTTACACGTCACAAATACTTGCTACTTTGTGTTGATATATCGCATAAAATCCCTATAAAATACATTTAAAGTGAATCTGTCACCAATTTAGAGTTATCAGACCTCTTCTATGGGCAAACAGGGTTTTTCATGGGCTTAGTGTCCCCCTTGGCCCATCTGCTTATCATTCCACAATTCCCACCTATGTCCACGTTTACCATTCCAGTCACTATGGACTCCCTGGCGCCTGCGCAATAGAGCACTGTGGCACTGTCAGGGGTGGATTAAGAGTAGCAAGGGCCCTGGGCAGTTAAGAAGGCGCACCCCCCCCACACACACACACACACACACCTGATGTATCACATGACATATCACATGATCCCCTTTGATAGATCATGTGATAGTTCACACGAAATTCATTTGGTACAATATTAATATATTAATTCAAATAATTTATTTACATTAATTGTATGACTTAATATTTAGCACAATTGAGTATGCTGACATCCCTTATATACCGTAAGAGACCCTATACACAATATGAGCTGCCACAATCCTCCTATACACAGCAGGAGGCCGCACATAGTCATCTATACACAGCAGGGGGCCGCACGGCGTCATCTATACACAGCGGGAGGCCGCACGTAAACATCTGTAAACAGCAGAATGCCGCACCTAGCCATCTATATGCAGCAAGAGGCCACATGTAGTCATCTATACACAGCGAGAGGCCGCACGGTGCCATCTATGCACAGCAGGAGGCCGTACGTAGCCATCTATACACAGCAGGAGGCCACACAGCGCCATCTATACACAGCAGGGGGCCGCACATAGCCATCTATACACAGCAGGGGGCCGCACGTAGTCATCTATACATAGCAGGAAGCCGCACGGCGCCATCTATACACAGCAGGGGGCCGCACGTAGCCATCTATACACAGCGGGAGGCCTCACGAAGCCATCTATACACAGCAGAAGGCCGCACGCCGCCATCTATACACAGCAGGGGGCCGCACATACCCAACTATACACAGCGGGAGGCCGCACGTAGCCATCTGTACACAGCAGAAGGCCGCACCTAGCCATCTATATACAGCAAGAGACCGCACGTAGCCATCTATATACAGAGGGAGGCCGCACGTAGCCATCTATATAAAGCGGGAGGCAGCATGTAGCCATCTATACACAGCAGGAGGCCGCACGTAACCATCTATACACAGCAGGAGGCCAAACGTAGCCATCTATACACAGCAGGAGGCAGCACATAGCCATTTATACACAGCAGGGGCTACATGGCACCCTCTATACACAGCAGGAGCCGGACGTAAAAATATATACACAGCAAGAGGCCGCACATAGCCATCTATACAAAGCAGGAGGCTGCACGAAGCCATCTATATACAGTATGATGCCGCACGTAGCCATCCATACATAGTAGAAGCCCGAAGGGCGCCATTTATACAAAGAGGGAGGCCGCACAGTGCCATCTATACACAGCGGGAGGCAGCACGGCACCATCTATGCACAGAAGGAGGCCACACGTAGACATTTAGACACAGCGGAAGGCCCAAGGTAGCCATCTATACACAGCAGGAGGCCGCACGGCATCATCTATACACAGCAGGTGGGAGCACGTAGCCATCTATACACAGGAGGGGGCCACACAACACCATATATACACAGCGGGAGGCCGTACATAGCCATCTATACACAGCAGGAGTCGAATGTAGCCATCTGTACACAGCAAGAGGCCGCACGTAGCCATCTATACATAGCAGGAGGCCACACGGCACCATCTATACACAGCGGGAATCGGACGTAGCCATCTATACACAGCAGGAGGCCGCACGGCGCCATCTATATACAACGGGAGGCCACATGTAACCATCTATACACAGTAGGAGGCCGCAAGGCGTCAGCTATACACAGCATAAGGCCGCATATAGCCATCTATACACAGCAGGAGACCGCACGTAGCCATCTATATACAGCAGGAGGCCAAACGTAGCCATCTATATACAGCATTAAGCCGCACGGCGCCAGCTATACACAGCAAGAGGCAGCACAGCGCCATCTATACACAGCAGGAAGCCAAACAGCACCATCTTTATACAGCGGGAGGCCACACGTAGCCATCTATATACAGCGGGAGGCTGCACGTAGCCATCTGTACACAGCGCATCTCCTACAAATAAATGGAGTATAAATCCCACAGGACAACAGAACTAATAAAATATAAATTTTATTAAATTCCAATATAAAAAAAACACACACAATTTGCTTAAGACATTAAATAGGTCCCTTGGGGTAAGAATCACACAAAATCAGTTTGGCAAATAAATCTGGGTTCAGATGGTGTCATTCAGGAAATATGGAAAATATAAAGACGGGCACTAAAGAAATATATCGCGAGTCATCAGTCCACAGCAACAAAATCTATATGTATAGAATACCAAGATCCAAACATATGAGATAAAGGTAAGCCACAATGTGCTAATTCTATAGTCAAAAAATACAATATAAATATATATGGCTAGAAAAATCATCATCCTTCAGATGAGATAAAAGATAATGTAAGCTGTACATATTAGACTACCCCATAAAGTTATGTGCCATAAGGTTGGTACAGGTTATGTGATGCAAGCTCCTGAATGACTCACCCATTCAGTGAGCTTGCACAGCCTCCAGAAGAAGCAACACGCGAAACGCGCGTCGGGGCTTCAGTGCGGCATAGGGGTTACTGCACAGATGGGTGAGTCATTCAGGAGCTTGCATCACATAACCTGTACCAACCTTATGGCACATAACTTTATGGGGTAGTCTAATATGTACAGCTTACATTATCTTTTATCTCATCTGAAGGATGATGATTTTTCTAGCCATATATATTTATATTGTATTTTTTGACTATAGAATTAGCACATTGTGGCTTACCTTTATTTCATATGTTTGGATTTTGGTATTCTATACATATAGATTTTGTTGCTGTGGACTGATGACTCGCGATATATTTCTTTAGTGCCCGTCTTTATATTTTCCATATTTCCTGAATGACACCATCTCAACCCAGATTTATTTGCCAAACTGATTTTGTGTGATTCTTACCCCAAGGGACCTATTTAATGTCTTAAGCAAATTGTATGTGTCTTTTTTATATTGGAATTTAATAAAATTTATATTTTAGTAGTTCTGTTGTCCTGTGGGATTTATACTCCATTTATTTGTAGGAGATGTGTCTAGTTGGGAGTATCCCTAGCATTTAATATGCTATTAATGTCATACCATTTTGTTCGGTTCACTGTTTATATCTGTACACAGCGGGAGGCCGCACGTAGCCATCTATATACAGCAGGAGGCCGCACATAACCATCTATACACAGCAGGAGGTCGCACGGCACCATCTATACACAGCAGGAGGCCGCACTTAGCCATCTATACACAGCAGGAGGCCACACGTAGCCATCTATATAAAGTGGGAGGCCACACGGAGCCATCGATACACAGCAGGAAGCTGCATGTAGCCATCTATACACAGCAGGAGGTCACACGGCACCATTTATACAGAGCAGGGGGCCGCACATAGCCATCTATACACAGCAGGAGGCTGCACATAGCCATATATACACAGCGGGAGGCCACATAGCACCATTTATACACAGCAGGAGGCAGCATATAGCCATCTATATACAGTGGGAGGCAGCACGGAGCTATCTATACACAGCGGGAGGCCACACAGCACCATCTATACACAGCAAGAGATAGCACATAGCCATCTATATACAGTGGGAGGCAGCACGGAGCCATCTATACACAGCAGGGGGCCGCACGTAGCAATCTATACAAAGCAGGTGGCAGCACATAGCCATCTATACATAGCAGGAGGCAGCACGTAGCCATCTATACACAGCAGGGGGCCACACAGCACCATAAATACACAGCAGGAACTGGACGTAGCCATCTATACAGAGCAGGAGGCTGCACGTAGCCATCTATACACAGCAGGAGGCCGCATGGCCCCATTTATACACAGAGGAAGACTGCACGGTGCCATCTATACACAGCGGTAGGCCGCATGTAGCCATCTAGAAACAGCAGGAGGCAGCAAAGCGCCATGTATACACAGCAGGAGGCCATACGTAGCTATCTATACCCAGCAGGAGACCGCACGTAGCCATATGTAGACAGCAGGAGGCCGCACGCTGCCATCTATACACAGCGGGAGGCCACACGTAGCCATCTGTACACAGCGGAAGGCCGGATGTAGACATCTATACACAGCAAGAGGCCACACGTAGCAATCTATACACAGCACGGGGCCGCACGTAGCCATCTATACACAGCAGGGGGCCACACGGCACCATCTATACACAGCGGTAGGCCGCAGTTAGACATCTATACACAGCAGGAGCCGGACATAGCCATCTATAGACAGCAGGAGGCCACACGTAGCCATCTATACACAGCAGGAGCCCGCACAGCGCCAGCTATACACAGCAGAAGGCCACACGTAGCCATCTATACACAGCAGGAGCCCGCACAGCACCAGCTATACACAGCAGAAGGCCGCACGTAGCCATCTATACCCACCAGGAGGCCGCACGGCGCCATCTATATACAGCATTAAGCCGCACAGCACCAGATGTAAACAGCAGGAGGCCGCTCGGCGCCACTTTTACACAGCAGGAGGCCGCACATAGCCATCTATACAGAGCAGGAGACCACACTTAGCCATCTATACACAGCGGGAGGCAGCAGGTAGCCATTTATACACAAAAGGAGGCCGCACGTAGCCATATATAGACAGGAGTGGGCTGCACGTAGCCATCTATACACAGCAGGGGGCCACACGGCACCATCTATACACAACGGTAGGCAGCAGGTATACATCTATACACAACAGGAGCCAGACATAGCCATCTATAGACAGCAGGAGGCCGCACGTAGCCATCTATACACAGCAGGAGCCTGCACAGTGCCAGCTATACATAGCAGAAGGCCGCACGTAGCCATCTATACACACCAGGAGGCCGCACGGCGCCATCTATACACAGCGGGAGGCAGCAGGTAGCCATTTATACACAGAAGGAGGCAACACGGTGCCATCTACACCCAGAGGGAGGCAACAGGTAGCCATCTGTACACAGCTGAAGGCCGCGCGTATACATCTATATACAGCGGGACGCCGCACGTAGCCATCTATATGCAGCGGGAGGCAGCACGTAACCATCTATACACAGCAGGAGGCCGCACATAGCCATCTATAGACAGCAGGAGGCCGCACAATGCCATCTATACACAACGGGAGGCCGCATGTAGCCATCTGCACACAGTGGAAGGCCGCATTTAGACATCTATACACAGCAGGAGGCCGCACGTAGCCATCTATACAGAGCAGGGGGCTGCACGTAGCCATCTATACAAAGCAGGGGGCTGCACAAAGCCATCTATACACAGCGGGTTGCCGCACAGTGCTATCTAAACACAGCAGGGGGCAGCACGTAGCCATCTATACACAGCAGGAGGCAGCACATAGCCATCTATATACAGCAGGAGGCCGCACGTAGCCATCTATACACAGCAGGGGGCCACATGGCACCATCTATACACAGCAAGAGCTGGATGTAGCGATCTATACACAGCAGGAGGCAGCACGTAGCTATCTATACACAGCAGGGGGCCACACGGCATCCTCTATACACAGCAGAAGCCGGACGTAGCCATCTATTCACAGCAAGAGGCCGCACGTAACCATCTATACATAGCAGGAGGCCACATGTAGCCATCTATATACAGCATGAGAGCACACGTAGCCATCTATACACAGTAGGATGCCACAGGGCGCCATTTATACACAGAGGGAGGCTGTACAGTGCAGTCTATGCATAGCGGGAGGTCGCATGGCACAATCTATTCACAGAAGGAGTCCACACGTAGCCATCTAGACACAGCGGGAGGCCCAACTTAGCCATCTATACACAGCAGGAGGCCGCACGGCACCATCTATACACAGCGGTAGGCCGTACATAGCCATCTATACACAGCAGGAGTCGGACGTAGCAATATATACACAGCAGGAGGCCGCACTGTGCCATCTATACACAGCAGGAGGCCGAACGGAGCCATCTATGCACAGCAGGAGGCCGCACGTAGCTATCTATACACAGCATAAGGCAGCCAGTAGCCATCTATACACAGCGGGAGGCCGCACATAGCCATCTATACACAGCAGGAGGCCGCAACTAGCTACCTATATTCAGCAGGATGCCGCACGCAGCCATCTATACACAGCTAGAGGCCACGCGTAGCAATCTATACACAGCAGGGGGCCGCAGGTAGACATATATACACAGCAGGAGCCAGATGCAGCCATCTATAGACAGCAGGAGGCCGCACGTAGCCATCTATACACAGCAGGTGCCTGCACAGTGCCAGCTATACATAGCAGAAGGCCGCACGTAGCCATCTATACACAACAGGAGGCCACACGGCGCCATCTATATACAGCATTAAGTGGCACGGCACCAGATATAAACTGCAGGAGGCCGCTCGGCGCCACTGTTACACAGCAGGAGGCCGCATGTAGCCATCTATACAGAGCAGGAGACTGCACGTAGCCATCTATGCACAGCGGGAGGCAGCAGGTAGACATTTATACACAGAAGGAGGCAACAAGGTGCCATCTACACCCAGAGGGAGGAGACAGGTAGCCATCTGTACACAGCTGAAGGCCGCACGTATACATCTATATACAGCGGGAGGCCGCACGTAGCCATCTATATGCAGCGGGAGGCAGCACGTAACCATCTATACACAGCAGGAGGCCGCACATAGCTATCTATAGACAGCAGGAGGCTTCACAATGCCATCTATACACAGCGGGAGGCCGCATGTAGCCATCTGCACACAGTGGAAGGCCGCATTTAGACATCTATATACAGCAGGAGGCCGCACGTAGCCATCTATACAGAGCAGGGGGCTGCACATAGCCATCTATACAAAGCAGGGGGCTGCACAAAGCCATCTATACACAGCGGGATGCCGCACGGTGCTATCTAAACACAGCAGGGGGCTGCACGTAGCCATCTATAAACAGTAGGAGGCAGCACATAGCCATCTATATACAGCAGGAGGCCGCACGTAGCCATCTATACACAGCAGGGGGCCACATGGCACCATCTATACACAGCAAGAGCCGGATGTAGCCGTCTATACACAGCAGGAGGCAGCACGTAGCTATCTATACACAGCAGGGGGCCACACGGCATCCTCTATACACAGCAGAAGCCGGACGTAGCCATCTATACAGAGCAAGAGGCCGCACGTAACCATCTATACATAGCAGGTGGCGACATGTAGCCATCTATATACAGTATGAGAGCACACGTAGCCATCTATACACAGTAGTAGGCCACAGGGCGCCATTCATACACAGAGGGAGGCCGTACAGTGCCGTCTATGCGCAGCGGGAGGTCGCACGGCACCATCTATTCACAGAAGGAGTCCACACGTAGCCATCTAGACACAGCGGGAGGCCCAACTTAGCCATCTATACACAGCAGGAGGCCGCACGGCACCATCTATACACAGCGGTAGGCCGTACGTAGCCATCTATACACAGAAGGAGTCGGACGAAGCAATATATAAACAGCAGGAGGCCGCACTGCGCCATCTATACACAGCGGGAGGCCGAACGGAGCCATCTATGCACAGCAGGAGGCCGCACGTAGCTATCTATACACAGCGTAAGGCAGCCAGTAGCCATCTATGCACAGCGGGAGGCCGCACATAGCCATCTATACACAGCAGAAGGCCGCAACTAGCTATCTATATACAGCAGGATGCCGCAAGTAGCCATCTATACACAGCTAGAGGCCACACGTAGCAATCTATACACAGCAGGGGGCCGCAGGTAGACATATATACACAGCAGGAGCCAGATGTAGCCATCTATAGACAGCAGGAGGCCGCACATAGCCATCTATAGACAGCAGGAGGCAATACAATGCCATCTATACACAACGGGAGGCCGCATGTAGCCATCTGCACACAGTGGAAGGCCGCATTTAGACATCTATATACAGCAGGAGGCCGCACGTAGCCATCTATACAGAGCAGGGGGCTGCACGTAGCCATCTATACAAAGCAGGGGGCTGCACAAAGCCATCTATATACAGCGGGATGCCGCACGGTGCTATCTAAACACAGCAGGGGGCACCATGTAGCCATCTATACACAGCAGGAGGCAGCACATAGCCATCTATATACAGCAGGAGGCCGCACGTAGCCATCTATACACAGCAGGGGTCACATGGCACCATCTATACACAGCAAGAGCCGGATGTAGCCATCTATACACAGCAGGAGGCAGCACGTAGCTATCTATACACAGCAGGGGGCCACACGGCATCCTCTATACACAGCAGAAGCCGGACGTAGCCATCTATTCACAGCAAGAGGCCGCACGTAACCATCTATACATAGCAGGAGGCCACATGTAGCCATCTATATACAGTATGAGAGCACACGTAGCCATCTATACACAGTAGGATGCCACAGGGCGCCATTTTTACACAGAGGAAGGCTGTACAGTGCAGTCTATGCATAGCGGGAGGTCGCATGGCACAATCTATTCACAGGAGGAGTCCACACGTAGCCATCTAGACACAGCGGGAGGCCCAACTTAGCCATCTATACACAGCAGGAGGCCGCACGGCACCATCTATACACAGCGGTAGGCCGTACATAGCCATCTATACACAGCAGGAGTCGGACGTAGCAATATATACACAGCAGGAGGCCGCACTGCGCCATCTATACACAGCAGGAGGCCGAACGGAGCCATCTAGAAACAGCAGGAGGCCGCACGTAGCTATCTATACACAGAGTAAGTCAGCCAATAGCCATCTATACACAGCGGGAGGCCGCACATAGCCATCTATACACAGCAGGAGGATGCAACTAGCTATCTATATACAGCAGGATGCCGCACGCAGCCATCTATACACAGCTAGAGGCCACACGTAGCAATCTATACACAGTAGGGGGCCGCATGTAGACATATATACACAGCAGGAGCCAGATGTAGCCATCTATAGACAGCAAGAGGCAGCACGGCGCCATCTTTATACAACAGGAGGCCACACGTAGCCATCTATACACAGCGGGAGCCCGCACAGCGCCATTTATACACAGCAGGATGCCGCACGGCGCCATCTATATACAGCATTAACCGTACGGCGCCAGCTATACACAGCAAGAGGCCTCACGGTGCCATTTACAGTTATATGAAAAAGTTTGGGCACCCCTAATTAATCTTAACTAGAGATGAGCGGTGTTCGACTAGAACTGTTCGCCAATCTCAAATTCGAGCTGTTTTGGGCGGTGTTCGAGTTGTTCGACGAACCCGAACGATTTGCAAAAAATTCGGCTGTTCGAGGTTATGTTCGATAACTGTTTGTGCACCAAAAGCGTGTCCTGCATGTCTGGTGCTATTTAGAGCACCAATCATGCAGGGATTGTCTGCCACTCACTGTAATGCCACAGCCATGGTGGTTGTGGCATTACAGTGATTGCCCAAATCGATGGGAACAGTGCCAACAGTGAAACATGAAAAGCCGGCAATTCAGCAGCGGCATACACCGGTACCCGACAATTTAGAACCGAAAGAATAGAGCTTCACACATAGATTAGATAGATATAAACATGTCAGCCACATATATACGAAGTACAGTGAAAGTGCTGCTTACTGTACTTGTCATTTAGCGTAAAGGATTTATCAAAAAAAATAATAGTGTTTTCATGCACCGTCTCTTTAAAAAAGCCGGCCGGCAATTCAGCAGCGGTACCCGACAATTTAGAATAGAAGGAATAGAGAATCACACATAGATTAGATAGATAGAAACATGTCAGTCACATATATATGAAGTACAGTGACAGTGTTGATTACTGTACTTGTCATTTAGGGTAAAGGATTTATCAAAAAAAATAATAGTGTTTTCATGCACCGTCTCTTTAAGAAAGCCGGCCGGCAATTCAGCATCTGTACCCGACAATTTATAACAGACAGAATAGAGCTTCACACATAGATTAGATAGATAGAAACATGTCAGTCACATATATATGAAGTACAGTGACAGTGTTGGTTACTGTACTGTCATTTAGTATTAAAATAAAGGATTTATTATTAAAAAAATTGGCGTAGGGTTCCCCTTAATTTTAGGCTCTAGCGGAGGTTAAGCAGACAGCTGGGGCAGATGTTTGAAGCCTGGGAAGGGGGTAATACCCACGGAGCTTCCCAGGCTACTAATATCAGCCCCCAGCTGAATACATAGCCTTTACTAGCTATTAAAATGGGGGACTCCCCAAAAAAAATGACGTGGGGTCCCCCCTAATTTAATAGCTAGCAAAGGCTAGGCAGACAGCTGGGGGCTGATATTAATAGCCCAGGAAGGGAGCCATGAATATTGGCCCCCTCCCAGGCTAGAAACACCAGCCGTCAGCCGCCCCAGAAATGGCGCATTCATAGGATGCGCCAATTCTGGCACTTAGCCTCGCTCTTCCACGCTGCCCTGGTGCGGTGGCAGGGGGTAATAGGGCTGGGGTTGATGTCAGCTTATAATGCCAGCTGACATCAAGCCCAGGTTAGTAATGGAGAGGCGTCTATAAGACACCCCCATTACTAACCCCATAGTCAAAGTTAAAAAAAACACAAACACCCAGAATAAAGTCCTTTAATTGAAATAAAGACACAATTCTTTATTGTTCTAAATTAAACCATACTTACCATCACGCCCATTCCAGCTGAAGCCAACGATCTCCTGTAATAAAAATAAAATAATAAAGCAACCTCATTCTTACCTTTCCATGGTTCCCACGACAGCTTCAGCTCTGCTACATCGAGATGACAGGCTGGACCGCAGCAGAACGCCGCCATCCAGCCTGTCATCCCGCAGACACTGAGAAGCGCAGGCTTGCTTGCGCTCTGCAGTGTCTGGCTGTGACGGCATAAAGATGAGAGGAGTTCATGTCCAATGAACTCGGCGCACCTCATGCACGTCACTTACAGCGTGGGAGAATTCTCAGGCTGAAGCGCTGAGTGCAGGAGAATTTTCCCATGCTGTCAGTGAGGTGCATGAGGTGAGCTGAGTTCATTGGACATGAGCTCACCTCATGCACGTCACTGACAGCGTGGGACAATTCTCCTGCACTCAGCACTTCAGCGTGAGAATTTTCCCACGCTGTCAGTGACGTGCATGAGGTGAGCTGAGTTCATTGGACATGAACTCGGCTGATCTGGATGCCGTCACAGCGAGACACTGAGGAGCGCAAGCATGCCTGCTCTTCTCAGTGTCTGCGGCATGACAGGCTGGATGGCAGCGTTCTGCTGCGGTCCAGCCTGTCATCCCGATGTAGCAGAGCTGAAGCTGTCGTGGGAACCATGGAAAGGTAAGGATGAGGTTGGTTTATTATTTTTCTTTTATTGCAGGAGATCGTTGGCTTCAGCTGGAATGGGCGTGATGGTAAGTATAGTTTAATTTAGAACAATAAAGAATTGTGTGTTTATTTCAATTAAAGGACTTTATTCTGGGTGTTGTGTTTTTTTTAAATACTTTACTAGAAATTCATGGCGGTCATGTCTAATACTGGTGTGACCCCATGAATTTCTGGGCTTGGGGCCAGCTGATAATACCAAGCTGGCCCTAACCCCTTTATTACCCAGTGAGCCACCGCACCAGGGCCCTGGATGAGTTGGGTACAGCGCCAGAAGATGGCGCTTCTATGAACGCGCCATTTTCCGGGGTGGCTGCGGACTGCAATTTGCAGCGGGGGGGGCCCAGAAAGCTTGGGCCTCCCTGCGCTGCAGATTCCAGCCCCCAGCTGCCTAGTTGTACCTGGCTGGACACAAAAATAGGGCGAAGCCCCACGTATTTTTTTTTTAATTATTTCATGAAATTCATGAAATAATTAAGAAAAAAAGGCCTTCCCTATATTGTTGTGTCCGGCCAGGTACAAATAGTCAGCTGGTGGTTGGGGGCAGCCCGTTCCTGCCTGCTGTACCTGGCTGGACACAAATATAGTGCGAAGCCCCACTTCAATTTTTTTTAATTATTTCATGAAATTCATGAAATAATTAAGAAAAAAAGGCCTTCCCTATATTGTTGTGTCCGGCTAGGTACAAATAGGCAGCTGGTGGCAGCCCATTCCTGCCTGCTGTACCTGGCTGGACACAAATATAGTGCGAAGCCCCACTTCAATTTTTTTAAATTATTTCAGGAAATTCATGAAATAATTAAAAAAAAATTGACGTGGGGCTTCGCACTATATTTGTGTCCAGTCAGGTGCAGCAGGCAGGAACGGGCTGCCCCCAACCACCAGCTGCCTATTTGTACCTGGCCGGACACAACAATATAGGGAAGCCCTTTTTTTCTTAATTATTTCATGAAATAATTTAAAGAAAATTGACGTGGGGCTTCGCCCTGTTTTTGTGTCCAGCCAGGTACAACTATGCAGCTGGGGGCTGGAATCCGCAGCGCAGGGAGGCCCAAGCTTTCTGGGCCACCCCCGCTGCAAATTGCAGTCCGCAGCCACCCCGGAAAATGGCGCGTTCATAGAAGCGCCATCTTCTGGCACTGTACCCAACTCATCCAGGGCCCTGATGCGGTGGCTCACTGGGTAATAAAGGGGTTAGGGCCAGCTTGGCATTATCAGCTGGCCCTAAGCCCAAAATTCTTGGGGTCACGCCAATATTAGACATGACCACCATGAATTTCTAGTAAAGTATTTAAAAAAAACACAACACCCAGAAAAAAGTCCTTTAATTGAAATAAACACACAATTCTTTATTGTTCTAAATTAAACCATACTTACCATCACACCCATTCCAGCTGAAGCCAACGATCTCCTGAAATAAAAGAAAAATAATAAAGCAACATCATCCTTACCTTTCCGTGGTTCCCATGACAGCTTCAGCTCTGCTACATCGAGATGACAGGCTGGACCGCAGCAGAACGCTGCCATCCAGCCTGTCATCCCGCAGACACTGAGAAGCGCAGGCTTGCTTGCGCTCCACAGTGTCTCTCTGTGAGGGCATCCAGATGAGCCGAGTTGATGTCCAATGAACTCGGCTAACCTCATGCACGTCACTGACAGCGTGGGAAAATTCTCCTGCACTCAGCGCTTCAGCGTGGGAGAATTCTCACGCTGAAGCGCTGAGTGCAGGAGAATTCTCCCACGCTGTCAGTGACGTGCAGGAGGTGAGCTGAGTTCATTGGACATGAGCTCACCTTATGCACGTCAGTGACAGCGTGGGAGAATTCTCCTGCACTCAGCGCTTCAGCGTGAGAATTTTCCCACGCTGTCAGTGACGTGCATGAGGTGCGCCGAGTTCATTGGACATGAACTCGTCTCATCTTTATGCCGTCACAGCCAGACACTGCAGAGCGCAAGCAAGCCTGCGCTTCTCAGTGTCTGCGGGATGACAGGCTGGATGGCGGCGTTCTGCTGCGGTCCAGCCTGTCATCTCGATGTAGCAGAGCTGAAGCTGTCGTGGGAACCATGGAAAGGTAAGGATGATGTTGCTTTATTATTTTTCTTTTATTGCAGGAGATCGTTGGCTTCAGCTGGAATGGGCGTGATGGTAAGTATGGTTTAATTTAGAACAATAAAGGATTGTGTCTTTATTTCAATTAAAGGACTTTATTCTGGGTGTTTGTGTTTTCTTTTAACTTTGACTATGGGGTTAGTAATGGGGGTGTCTTATAGACGCCTCTCCATTACTAACCTGGGCTTGATGTCAGCTGGCATTATAAGCTGACATCAACCCCAGCCCTATTACCCCCTGCCACCGCACCAGGGCAGCGTGGAAGAGCGAGGCTAAGTGCCAGAATTGGCGCATCCTATGAATGCGCCATTTCTGGGGCGGCTGACGGCTGGTGTTTCTAGCCTGGGAGGGGGCCAATATTCATGGCACCCTTCCTGGGCTATTAATATCAGCCCCCAGCTGTCTGCCTAGCCTTTGCTAGCTATTAAATTAGGGGGGACCCCACGTCATTTTTTTGGGGGGGTCCCCCATTTTAATAGCTAGTAAAGGCTATGTATTCAGCTGGGGGCTCATATTAGTAGCCTGGGAAGCTCCGTGGGTATTACCCCCTTCCCAGGCTTCAAACATCTGCCCCAGCTGTCTGCTTAACCTCCGCTAGAGACTAAAATTAAGGGGAACCCCACGCCAATTTTTTTTAATAATAAATCCTTTATTTTAATACTAAATGACAAGTACAGTAACCAACACTATCACTGTACTTCATATATATGTGACTGACATGTTTCTATCTATCTAATCTATGTGTGAAGCTCTATTCTGTCTGTTATAAATTGTCGGGTACAGATGCTGAATTGCCGGCCGGCTTTTTTAAAGAGACGGTGCATGAAAACACTATTACTTTTTTTAATAAATCCTTTACACTAAATGACAAGTACAGTAAGCAACCTTGTCACTGTACTTCATATATATGTGACTGACATGTTTCTATCTATCTAATCTATGTGTGAAGCTCTATTCTGTCTGTTATAAATTGTCGGATACCGCTGCTGAATTGCCGGCCGGCTTTTTTAAAGAGACAGTGCATGAAAACACTATTATATTTTTTAATAAATCCTTTACACTAAATGACAAGTACAGTAAGCAACACTGTCACTGTACTTCATATATATGTGACTGACATGTTTCTATCTATCTAATCTATGCGTGAGGCTCTATTCCTTTTTGTCTAAATTGTCGGGTACTGGTGTATGCCGCTGCTGAATTGCCGGCCGGCTTTTTTAAAGAAAGCGTCTTCTGAGCAGTTTGTCAGCTTTTGGACACCTTTGAAGGTGTTTTCTATGTGTTTCTATGTGTTTTTGTTTGCCTGCCATTGGTTTTAACGGTGTTCGACGGTGTTCTAAGGTGTTCGACGAACAGTTCGACGAACAGTTCCTCGAACATCCCGGTGTTCGACGAACCGAACCGAACCCGAACACTACGGGGGTGGCTCAACACTAATCTTAACCTTAATGTTTTATAAAAATTGGTGTTTTTGCAACAGCTATTTCAGTTTGATATATGTAATAACTGTTGGACACACTAATGTTTCTGCCTTGAAATGAGGTTTATTGTACTAACAGAAAATCTGCAATCTGCATTCAAACAAAATTTGACAGGTGCATAAGTATGGGCACCCTTATCATTTTCTTGTTTTAAATACTCCTACCTACTTTTTCCTGACTTACTAAAGCACTTTTTTTGGTTTTGTAACCTCATTGAGCTTTGAACTTCATAGCCAGGTGTATGCAATCATGAGAAAAGCTACTTAAAGTGGCCACTTGCAAGTTGTTCTCCTGTTTGAACCTCCTCTGAAGAGTGGCATCATGGGCTCCTCAAAACAGCTATCAAATGATCTGAAAACAAAGATTATTCAACATAGTTGTTCAGGGAAAGGATACCAAAAGCTGTCTCAGAGATTTAACCTGTCAGTTTCCACTGTGAGGAACATAGTAAGGAAATGGATGAACACAGGGTCAGTTCTTATTAAGGCCAGAAGTGGCAGGCCAAGAAAAACATCAGAAAGGCAGAGAAGAAAAATGGTGAGATCAGTCAAGGACAATCCTCAGACCACCTCCAGAGAGCTGCAGCATCAACTTGCTGCAGATGGTGTCACTGTTCATCGGTCAACTATATAATGCACTTTGCACAAGGAGAAGATGTATGGGAGAGTGATGCGAAAGAAGCCGTTTCTGCAAGCACGCCACAAACAGAGTCGGCTGAGGTATGCAAAAGCACATTTGGAGAAGCCAATTTCTTTTTGGAAGAAGGTCCTGTGGACTAATGAAACTAAGATTGAGTTGTTTGGTCATACAAAAAGGCGTTATGCATGGCGGCAAAAAAACACAGCATTCCAAGAAAAACACTTGCTACCCACAGTAAAATTTGGTGGAGGTTCCATCATGCTTTGGGGCTGTGTGGCCAATGCCGGCACCGGGAATCTTGTTAAAGTTGAGGGACGCATGGATTCCACTCAGAATCAGCAGATTCTTGACAATAATGTTCAAGAATCGTGATAAAGTTGAAGTTATGCAGGGGATGGATCTTTCAGCAAGACAATGATCCAAAACACCACTCCAAATCTACTCAGGCATTCATGCAGAGGAACAATTACAATGTTCTGGAATGGCCATCCCAGTCCCCAGACCTGAATATCATTGAGCATCTGTGGGAGCATTTGAAGAGGGCTGTCCATGCTCGGCGACCATCAAGCTTAACTGAACTGGAATTGTTTTGTAAAGAGGAATGGTCAAAAATACCTTCATCCAGGATCCAGGAAATCATTAAAAGCTACAGGAAGCGACTAGAGGCTGTTATTTTTGCAAAAGGAGGATATACTAAATATTAATGTCACTTTTCTGGTCAGGTGCCCATACTTATGCACCTGTCAAATTTTGTTTGAATGCAGATTGCAAATGTTCTGTTAGTACAATAAACCTCATTTCAAGGCAGAAACATTACTGTGTCTAACAGTTATTACATATATCAAACTGAAATAGCTGTTGCAAAAACACCAATTTTTATAAAACATTAAGCTTAAGATTAATTAGGGGTGCCCAAACTTTTTCATATAACTGTATACACAGCAGGAGGCCGCACATAGCCATCTATACACAGCAGAAGGCCGCACCTAGCCATCTATACACAGTGGGAGACCACAGGTAGCCATCTATACACAGCAGGAGGCCGCACGGTGACATCTATACACAGCGGGAGGCCGCACGTAGCCATCTGTACACAACGGAAGGCCGCAAGTAGACATCTATATACAGCAGGAGGCCGCACGTAGCCATCTATACATAGCGGAAGGCCAGACGTAGACATCTATATACAGCAGGAGGCCGCACATAGCCATCTATATACAGCGGGAGGCCGCACGTAGCCATCTATAGACAGCAGGAGGCCTCATGGTGCCATCTATACACAGCGGGAGGCCGCACGTAGCCATCTGTACACAACGGAAGGCCGCATGTAGACATCTATGTACAGCAGGAGGCCGCACGTAGCCATCTATAGAGAGCGGAATGCCGCACATAGCCATCTATACACAGCAGGGGGCCAAACAGCGCCATCTATATACAGCGGGAGGCCGCACGTAGCCATCTATATACAGCGGGAGGCTGCATGTAGCCATCTATACACAGCAGGAGGCCGCACGTAACCATCTATATACAGCGGGAGGCCGCACGTAGCCATCTGTACACAGCAGGAGGCAGCACCTAGCCATCTATATACAACAGGAGGATGCATGTAGTCATCTATACACATCAGGAGGCCGCACGTAGCCATCTATTCACAGCAGGGGACCGCACATAGACATCTATACACAGCAGGGGACCGCACGTAGCCATCTATACACAGCATGGGGCCATATGCCGCTATCTATACACAGCGAGAGGCCTCACACAGTCATCTACACACAGCGGGAGGCCGCACGGCGCCATCTATACACAGCGGTTGGACACACATAGTCATCTATATACAGCGAGAGGCCACACGTAGCCATCTGTACATAGAAGGGGGCAGCACCTAGCCATCGATATACAGCAGGAGGCCGCACGTAGTCATCTATACACAGCAAGAGGCCGTACATAGCCATCTATACACAGCAGGGGGGCACACGTAGCCGTCTATACACAGCAGGAGGCCGCACGTAACCATCTATATACAGCGGGAGGCCGCACGTAGCCATCTGTACACAGCAGGAGGCAGCACCTAGCCATCTATATACAACAGGAGGATGCATGTAGTCATCTATACACATCAGGAGGCCGCACGTAGCCATCTATTCACAGCAGGGGACCGCACATAGACATCTATACACAGCAGGGGACCGCACGTAGCCATCTATACACAGCATGGGGCCATATGCCGCTATCTATACACAGCGAGAGGCCTCACACAGTCATCTACACACAGCGGGAGGCCGCACGGCGCCATCTATACACAGCGGTTGGACACACATAGTCATCTATATACAGCGAGAGGCCACACGTAGCCATCTGTACATAGAAGGGGGCAGCACCTAGCCATCGATATACAGCAGGAGGCCGCACGTAGTCATCTATACACAGCAAGAGGCCGTACATAGCCATCTATACACAGCAGGGGGGCACACGTAGCCGTCTATACACAGCAGGAGGCTGCACGTAGCCATCTATACACAGCAGGGGGCCACAAGGCACCATCTATACACAGCGGGAGGCCGCACGTAGCCATCTATACACAGCAGGAGGCCGCTCGTAGCCATCTATACACAGCAGGAGACCGCACGTAGCCATCTATACACAGCTGGAGGCCGGAGAAGGGAGACTAGGAAAGAAGCGACCTAAAGCCCATAAGCATTTGTTTGATGTAAAACAATATATATCTTTATTAAACACATCTTGGTTAAAAACTAGTTCAATCACATATGGAGTATTTAACACCAATGGCCATGTACAATGAAAAACGGACGTATCAAACATCCAGCGCTTTTTGGCATAACAACACAATCAATGATTAAATTAACATGCTCCAATCCATAATGCCACTCTAGTATTCCCAACAGTCTAGGTCACTTTATAAACCATGATAATGTATGTTGAATAGAATATATAGCTAACTTAAATACAGGGAGCCAGGCAGGGTCGGACTGGGGTGTCTGGGGCCCACAGGGAGAACTGACTCTAGGGGCCCACCTACAGCCATATGCAAATATCTGTTATCCGCTATCCCTGTTATAGTGGAGCTTTGACTGGTGGCTCCTGCACATCTACTGTGCGACACTAACTGAGATGTACAATCATGGTAGTTTGCATTAAAAGGGTTCACTGGTTAAAACAAGTTATCACCGATCCATGGGCTCTACAGGATCGGTGATCACTTAATGATCATTTGGGTCCGAACATTGGAAAATGCACCTATCGGAAGAATGGGGAAGTTTCAACCCTGACAGGACACTTATCCTCATTTTAAAATGCAGCGACAACTGGGATGTCTGACCGCAGCTCTATTCATTCTATTGGGGGGCTTCCAAAATAGAGCAGTTCTCACAGCCACTGTGGTCGCATCTCACATGCCGCTCCAGTCTAATGGGGAGAAAAGCTCCACATTCTGCCGATTGTGTCCCAGCAGTCAGGCCCCCACCAATCAATATTATCACTGATCCTGTGGAGAGGTGATGACTTGTTTTCACCAGAGAACCCCTGTAAGTGCATCTCTGCCGCTCTGGTCCAAGTATTTAATCTCTAAGGCCACGGCCCCACTATCAGTATTTGGTCAGTATCCGGTCAGTATTTTTTCTCAGGCGTGTGAGCCAAAACCAGGTGAGGAACAATCAGAGAAAAAGTATAATAGAAACAAGTGCACCAATTCAGCATTTATCACCGACTCCTTGTTTTGGCAGCCACTCCTGAGAAAAAATACTAACCAAATACTAATGGTGGGGCTGTGGCTTAATGGAAAAAATCTTTTCCTAGTCAATATCAGCAAGAACAAAATGACCGCCATACACAACACAGTTCACTATATCAACACCAATAATACCACATACAAAAGGGACAAATATCACCACATCATGACTAGATCACATATTACCACCACATAGTGACCGAATAATGCCACATACAAGGAACAAATACGGCCACACCATGACCAGACCACATATTACCACCACAAAGTGACCAAATACTACAATACTGATCATGAATACAAACCACAATACTAACAACACTGTTATTACAACCAGCAACATTATACACAGGAGCTCTATATATAGTGTCAGTGTACAGGTTACACAGTGATCACCAGTGACATTATAAACAGCAGCTCTGTATATAATGTACAGGTAATACAGTGGTCACCAGTGACATTATACACAGAAGCTCTGTATATAGTGTATACGTAACACAGTGATCACCAGTGACATACACAGGAGCTCTGTATATACTATATACACACGTGGTCAGAATTGTTGGTACCCCTCGTTTAATGAAAGAAAAACCCACAATGGTCACAGAAATAACTTGAATCTGACAAAAGTAATAATAAATTAAAAATCTATGAAAATGAACAAATGAAAGTCAGACATTGCTTTTCAACCCTGCTTCCACAGAATTTTTAAAATAATTAAACTCATGAAATAGGCCTGGAAAGAAATTATGGTACCCCTGAAAATAATGTGACAAAAGGGACATGTTAAATCAAGTTGTGTCCACTACTTAGCATCACAGGTGTCTACAATCTTGTAATCAGTCAGTGGGCCTGTATATAGGGCTACAGATACTCACTGTGTTGTTTGGTGACATGGTGTGTACCACACTCAACATGGACCAGAGGAAGCAAAGGAAAGAGTTGTCTCAGGAGATTAGAAAGAAAATTATAGAAAAGCATGTTAAAGGTAAAGGTTATAAGACCATCTCCAAGCAGCTTGATGTTCCTGTGACTACGGGTGCACATATTATTCAGAAATTTAAGATCCATGGGACTGTAGCCAACCTCCCTGGACATGGCCGCAGGTGGAAAATTAATGACAAATCAAAGAGACGGATAATATGAATGGTAACAAAAGAGCCCAGGATAACTTCTAAAGAGATTAAAGGTGAACTTCAAGCTCAAGGAACATCCGTGTCAGATCGTACTGTCCATCGTTGTTTGATCCAAAGTGGACCTCATGGGAGACGACCAAGGAGAACACCATTGTTGAAAAAAAAATAAAAAAGCCAGACTGGAATTTGCCAAACTACATGTTGACAAGCCACAAAGCTTCTGAGAGAATGTACTAAGAACAGATGAGACAAAAATGGAAGTTTTGGGCAAGGCACATCAGCTCTATGCTCACAGATGGAAAAATGAAGCATATCAAGAAAAGAACACTGTCCCTACTGGGAAACATGGGGGAGGCTCTGTTATGTTCCGGGGCCCGTCCCCCCTCCCATATATCCATCCTGGCCTCCATGTGTTCAGCCTGCCCTCCCCCATAGATCCATTCTGGCCTCCATGTGTTCATCCTGCCCCCCCATAGATCCATCCTGGCCTCTATGTGTCCAGACTGCCCCCCTCCCATATATCCATCCTGGCCTCCATGAGTCCAGCCTGCCCCCACCTTGTATCCATCCTGGCCTCCATGTGTCCAGCCTGCCCCCCTCATATATCCGTCCTGGCCTCCATGTGTCCAGCATGCCCCCCCATATATCCATCCTGACCTCCATGTGTCCAGCCTGCCCCCCATATATCCATCCTGGCCTCCATGTGTCCAGCCTTCCCCCTCCATATATCCATCCTGGCCTCCATGTGTCCTGCCTGCCCCCCATATATCCATCCTGGCCTCCATGTATCCAGACTGCCCCCCACCCATATATCCATCCTGGCCTCCATGTGTCAGCCTACCCCCCCATATATACCATCCTGTCCTCCATATGTCCAGTCTGCCCCCCATATATCCATCCTGGCCTCCATGTGTCCAGCCTGCCCCCCCATATATCCATCCTGCCCCCCATATATCCATCCTGGCCTCCATGTGTCCAGCCTGCACCCCCATATATCCATCCTGACCTCTATGTGTCCAGCCTGCCCCCCCATATATCCATCCTGACCTCTATGTGTCCAGCCTGCCCCCCCATATATCCATCCTGGCCTCCATGTATCCAGCCTGCCCCTCACCCATGTATCCATCCTGGCCTCCATGTGTCCAGCCTGCCCCCCCATATATACCATCCTGTCCTCCATATGTCCATCCTGCCCCCCATATATCCATCCTGGCCTCCATGTGTCCAGCCTCCCCCCCATATACCCATCCTGCCTCCTTGCCTGGGTCCAGCCAGGGCTCCCCCTTGTGTGTCCAGCCAGGGCCCCCCCTTATGTGTCCATCCAGGGCCCCCCCTTGTGTGTCCAGCCAGGGGCCCCCCTTGCATGTCCAGCCAGGGGCCCCCCTTGTGTGTCAAGTCAGGGCCCCCCCTTGTGTGTCCATCCGGGCCCCCCTTGTGTGTCCAGCCAGGGTTCCCCCTTGTGTGTCCAGCCAGGGCCCCTCTTGTGTATCCAGCCAGGGCTCCCGATTCGGGTATCCATCCAGGGCTCCGCCTCGTATGTCCATCTTGGCCCCCCTCTTGTGTCCAGCCAGGGTTCCCCTCATGTGTCCAGCCAGAGTTCTCCCTCCTGTGTTCAGCCAGGTCCCCCCCTTGTGTGTCCAGCTGCGCCCTCCCTTGAGTGTCCAGCTGGGCCCCCCCTTGTGTGTCCATCCAGGGTGCCCCCTTGTGTGTCCTGCCAGGGTTCCCCCTTGTGTGTCCAGCCAGGGTTCCCCCTTGTGTGTCCAGCCAGGGCCCCTCTTGTGTATCCAGCCAGGGCTCCCGCTTCGTGTATCCATCCAGGGCTCCCCCTTGTGTGTCCAGCTTGTCCCCCCTCATGTGTCCAGCCAGGGTTCCCCTCATGTGTCCAGCCAGAGTTCCCCCTCCTATGTTCAGCCACGTCCCCCCCTTGTGTGTCCAGCTGCGCCCTCCCTTGTGTGTCCAGCTGGGCCTCCCCTTGTGTGTCCAGCCAGGGTGCCCCCTTGTGTGTCCAGCCAGGGGCCCCCCTTGCATGTCCATCCAGGGGCCCCCCTTGTGTGTCAAGTCAGGGCCCCCACTTGTGTGTCCATCCGGGCCCCCCTTGTGTGTCCAGCCAGGGTTCCCCCTTGTGTGTCCAGCCAGGGCCCCTCTTGTGTATCCAGCCAGGGCTCCCGCTTTGGGTATCCATCCAGGGCTCCGCCTCGTGTGTCCAGCTTGGCCCCCCTCTTGTGTCCAGCCAGGGTTCCCCTCATGTGTCCAGCCAGAGTTCCCCCTCCTGTGTTCAGCCAGGTCCCCCCCTTGTGTGTCCAGCTGCGCCCTCCCTTGAGTGTCCAGCTGGGCCCCCCCTTGTGTGTCCATCCAGGGTGCCCCCTTGTGTGTCCTGCCAGGGTTCCCCCTTGTGTGTCCAGCCAGGGTTCCCCCTTGTGTGTCCAGCCAGGGCCCCTCTTGTGTATCCAGCCAGGGCTCCCGCTTCGTGTATCCATCCAGGGCTCCCCATTGTGTGTCCAGCTTGTCCCCCCTCATGTGTCCAGCCAGGGTTCCCCTCATGTGTCCAGCCAGAGTTCCCCCTCCTGTGTTCAGCCACGTCCCCCCCTTGTGTGTCCAGCTGCGCCCTCCCTTGTGTGTCCAGCTGGGCCTCCCCTTGTGTGTCCAGCCAGGGTGCCCCCTTGTGTGTCCAGCCAGGGGCCCCCCTTGCATGTCCATCCAGGGGCCCCCCTTGTGTGTCAAGTCAGGGCCCCCCCTTGTGTGTCCATCCGGGCCCCCCTTGTGTGTCCAGCCAGGGTTCCCCCTTGTGTGTCCAGCCAGGGCCCCTCTTGTGTATCCAGCCAGGGCTCCCGATTCGGGTATCCATCCAGGGCTCCGCCTCGTATGTCCATCTTGGCCCCCCTCTTGTGTCCAGCCAGGGTTCCCCTCATGTGTCCAGCCAGAGTTCCCCCTCCTGTGTTCAGCCAGGTCCCCCCCTTGTGTGTCCAGCTGCGCCCTCCCTTGAGTGTCCAGCTGGGCCCCCCCTTGTGTGTCCATCCAGGGTGCCCCCTTGTGTGTCCTGCCAGGGTTCCCCCTTGTGTGTCCAGCCAGGGTTCCCCCTTGTGTGTCCAGCCAGGGGCCCCCCTTGCATGTCCATCCAGGGGCCCCCCTTGTGTGTCAAGTCAGGGCCCCCCCCTTGTGTGTCCATCCGGGCCCCCCTTGTGTGTCCAGCCAGGGTTCCCCCTTGTGTGTCCAGCCAGGGCCCCTCTTGTGTATCCAGCCAGGGCTCCCGCTTCGTGTATCCATCCAGGGCTCCCCCTTGTGTGTCCAGCTTGTCCCCCCTCATGTGTCCAGCCAGGGTTCCCCTCATGTGTCCAGCCAGAGTTCCCCCTCCTGTGTTCAGCCACGTCCCCCCCTTGTGTGTCCAGCTGCGCCCTCCCTTTTGTGTCCAGCTGGGCCTCCCCTTGTGTGTCCAGCCAGGGTGCCCCCTTGTGTGTCCAGCCAGGGGCCCCCCTTGCATGTCCATCCAGGGGCCCCCCTTGTGTGTCAAGTCAGGGCCCCCACTTGTGTGTCCATCCGGGCCCCCCTTGTGTGTCCAGCCAGGGTTCCCCCTTGTGTGTCCAGCCAGGGCCCCTCTTGTGTATCCAGCCAGGGCTCCCGCTTTGGGTATCCATCCAGGGCTCCGCCTCGTGTGTCCAGCTTGGCCCCCCTCTTGTGTCCAGCCAGGGTTCCCCTCATGTGTCCAGCCAGAGTTCCCCCTCCTGTGTTCAGCCAGGTCCCCCCCTTGTGTGTCCAGCTGCGCCCTCCCTTGAGTGTCCAGCTGGGTCCCCCCTTGTGTGTCCATCCAGGGTGCCCCCTTGTTTGTCCTGCCAGGGTTCCCCCTTGTGTGTCCAGCCAGGGTTCCCCCTTGTGTGTCCAGCCAGGGCCACCCCTTGTGTGTCCAGTCGGCTCCCCCCTTGTGTGTCCAGCTGGGCCCCCCCTTGTGTGTCCAGCTGGCTCCCCCTTGTGTGTCCAGCCAGGCTACCCCCTTGTGTCTCCAGCTGGGCCCCCCTTGTGTGTCCAGCAAGGGTTCCCCTCTTGTGTGTCCAGCCAGGAACCCCCTTTTGTGTCCAGTGTCCTTGTGTGTCCAGCCAGGCTACCCCTTTGTGTGTCTGTCCAGCTGGGCTCCCCTTGTGTGTCCAGCTGGGCTCCCCCTTGTGTGTCCAGCAAGGGTTCCCCCTTATGTGTACAGCCAGGGCCCCCCCTTTTGTGTACAGCCAGGGCCCCCCCTTGTGTGTCCAGCTGGGCCCCCCTTGTGTGTTCAGCCAGGGTTCCCCCTTGTGTGTCCAGCCAGGGTTCCCCCCTTGTGTGTCCACCCAGGACCCCCCCTTTTGTGTCAAGTCGGCTCCCCCTTGTGTGTCCAGCCAGGCTACCCCCTTAAGTTTCCAGTCGGCTACCCTCTTGTGTGTCCAGCTGGGCCCCCCTTGTGTGTCCAGCTGGGCACCCCTTGTGTGTCCAGCCAGGGTTCCCCCTTGTGTTTCCAGCCAGGGTTCCCCCTTGTGCATCCAGTCAGGACCCCCGCTTTTGAGTCGAGTCGGCTCCCCCCTTGTATGTCCAGCCAGGCTACCCCCTTCTGTGTCTGTCCAGCTGGGCCCCCCCTTGTGTGTCCAGCTGGGCTTCCCCTTTTCTGTCCAGCTGGGCCCCCCCTTGGGTGTCCAGCGAGGGGCCCAGACCATTACACACAAACACACACACACACCTCTTACCTTCCTGCGCTCCCGTGCGGTGTCCTCCTTGTCCTGAGTTGTGCGCCTCCTTCACAGCAGGCGCATGACGATGACGTCATACGCTGGCCGGTGAAGGGAGACGCACAGCTTCAGCTGCTTCACTGGGACGTGCGCCGCAGTGGTTCAGGTAATGAACGCCGCGTGCGCGTCCCTGCATACAGTGTGCCTGCGCTTTTAAAGGGCCCATGCCCCCTAAAACAGCAGGGTTTTTTTTTTTGTTCTCTTCTCCCCCTCTCCTCTGCAGCAGGGGTCGGGGCCCACCGGGAAAATTCCCGGTATCCCATCAGCCCTGTCCGACCCTGGAGCCAGGAGCGTATCAACGGCTGGATGGTGTACATCCACCCCCAACGCGCGTTTCAGCGAACCTTCATCAGCAGGAGGCCGCACGGCACCTTCTATACACAGCAGGGGGCTGCACGTAGCCATCTATACACAGCAGGGGGCTGCACGTAGCCATCTATACACAGCAGGGGGCCACATGTAGCCATCTATACACAGCGGGAGGCCGCATGTAGTCATCTATACACAGCGGAAGGCCGCACGGCGCCATCTATACACAGCAGGAGGCAGCACATAGCCATCTATATACTGCGGGAGGCCACACATAGCCATCTGTACACAGCAGGAG
Source organism: Phyllobates terribilis (assembly GCF_046119375.1). Lineage (NCBI taxonomy): Eukaryota > Metazoa > Chordata > Amphibia > Anura > Dendrobatidae > Phyllobates > Phyllobates terribilis. The sequence goes on along the minus strand of NW_027362761.1, from coordinate 1,187,526,085 downwards.
GCAGCACCTAGCCATCTATATACAGCAGAAGGCCATATGTAGTCATCTCTACACAGCAGGGGGCCACACGGCACCATCTATACACAGCAGGGGGCACACGGAGCCATCTGTACACAGCAGGGGGCCACACGGAGCCATCTATACACAGGAGGAGGCCACACGTAGCCATCTATACTCAGCAGGAGACTGCACAGCACCATCTATGCACAGCAGGAGGCTGCACGTAGCCATCTATACTCAGCAGGAGGCCGAATGTAGCCATCTATACTCAGCAGGAGGCCACATGGCACCTTCTATACACAGCAGGGGGCCACATGTTGTCGTCTATACACAGCAGGAGGCTGCACGTAGCCATCTATACATAGCAGGGGGCCACAGCACCATCTATACACAGCGGGAGGCCGCACATAGCCATCTATACACATCAAGAGGCCACTTGTAGCCATCAATACACAGCAGGAGCCGCACGTAGCCATCTATACACAGCAGGGGGCGCATGCAGCCATCTATGCACAGCAGGGGGCCGCACACAGCCATCTATACACAGCCGGGGGCCGCACGTAGCCATCCATACACAGCAGGGGGCCGCACATAGCCAACTATACAGAGCAGGAGGCTGCACGTAGCCATCTATACACAGCAGGAGGCCACACGGCGCCATCTATACACAGCAGGAGGCCGCACCTAGCCATCTATACACAGCGGGATGCCGCAAGTAGCCATGTATACTCAGCAGGAGCCCGCACGGCACCATCTATACAAAGCGGGAGGCCGCACGTAGCCATCTATACACAGCGGGAGGCCACACGGCTCCATCTATATATAGCGGGAGGCCGCACAAAGCCATCTATATACAGCAGGAGGCCACACGTAGCCATCTATACACAGCGGGAGGCCACACGTAGCTATCTATACACAGTAGGAGGCCGCACGTAACCATCTATACACAGCAGGAGGCCGCACGTAGCCATCTATACACAGTGGGAGGCCGCACGGTGCCATCTATACACAGTGGAAGGCAGGACAGCGCCATCTGTACACAGCAGGGGGACGCACGTAGCCATCTATATACAACAGGAAGCCGCACGTAACCATTTATACACAGCTGGAGGCCGCACGGCGCCATCTGTACACAGCAGGAGGCCGCAAGTAGCCAGCTATAAACAGCAGGAGGCCCACGGCGCCATCTATACACAGCAGGAGGCCGCACGTAGCCATCTATATACAGCAGGAGGCCGAACGTATCCATCTATACACAGCGGGAGTCCGCATGCAGCCATCTATACAGAGCAGGAGTCCGCACTTTGCCATCTTTAGGTAATGCACACGCCCGGGCTGAGTGGCGTGTGCATGTATATGTAGTGATTCCACTGGACCGTGCCGGAGAGTGAATGCCTGGAGGGGCGTAACTAAGTATCCACCCGATCCGACCAGAGTCGCACGATGGCATACGACGCCAGTGCACCAAGGAGGAACCGAGCAGAGGGACCAGGTGCTCCTCCAGGACAGACCCCAGACATGGCTATTGACCCACACAGGGGAATACAGGAACAGGCAGGTTAGGCTGGCACACAGACTGCTGGGTATAGGCACACACGGCTGGTATGCAGACTGGCGGATGCTGGTAAGCACGACTGGTATGCAGGCAGGGAGGTACTGGCAGGTACGACAGGTTGGAGCACCGAGTGGATAGGACCCAGTACAGACTGGGACTCAGGAACAGAACCGCAGGTGCGGTGGACAAACACAGCAGAGAGAGGCCGCCCAGAGCGGCGAACAAGAGCAGAACAAGACGAGACCGCCTGGAGCAGTGAGCGAGAGAAGAGCAGGACAAGGCCGCCTGGAGCGGTGAGCGAGAGAGGAGCAGGACGAGACTGCCAGAGCAGCGAGCAAAGGGTCAGAGCAGAGCGAGACTGCCGGAGCAGCGAGCAAAGGGTCAGAGCAGAGCGAGACTGCCGGAGCAGCGAGCAAAGGGTCAGAGCAGAGCGAGACTGCCGGAGCAGCGAGCAAAGGGTCAGAGCAGAGCGAGACTGCCGGAGCAGCGAGCAAAGGGTCAGAGCAGAGCGAGACTGCCGGAGCAGCGAGCAAAGGGTCAGAGCAGAGCGAAACTGCCGGAGCAGCGAGCAAAGGGTCAGAGCAGAGTGAGACTGCCGGAGCAGCGAGCTAAGGGTCAGAGCAGAGCGAGACTGCCGGAGCAGAGAGCAAAGGGTCAGAGCAGAGCGAGACTGCTGGAGCAGCGAGCAAAGGGTCAGAGCAGAGCGGAAACCGCAGGAGCGGTGAGCAAGGCAGAGCCGGCTAGAACCGTGGAAGCGGCGAGCAAGGCAGAGCAGGCTAGAACCGCCAGAGCGGTGAACAAGGCAGACCAGGCTAGAACTGCCAGAGCGGTGAGCAAGGCAGAGCAGGCTAGAACCGCCGGAGCGGTGAGCAAGGCAGAGCAGGCTAGAACCGCCGGAGCGGTGAGCAAGGCAGAGCAGGCTAGAACCGCCGGAGCGGTGAGCAAGGCAGAGCAGAGGGGACAGGGCTCTGTTCACACGGAACAGACAGGAAGGGAAAGGCATAACCAGGTACACACAAGATACTAGCAATGAAGTAGCAAGTGGACTCTAAACTCACAAACGGGAGTACAGGGAGTAAGGTACGGGATCAGATTCTGCAGGAAAAGGGAAGGTACGAACATAGAGAAAAACAGGTAACAGGCTAGGAAAGTATTCAGACAAGAACAGACACAGTAGCAAGATACAGGAACGGGTCTAGGTATGCAGCCCCTAGAAGGCGGAACGAACAGGCTAGGAGCGTGTTCAGACAGGAACAGGCAAGATACAGGAACGGCTCTAGGTATGCAGCCCCTAGAAGGCGGAAAGAACAGGCTAGGAGCGTGTTCACACTGGCCTGGAAATACAGCCTCCAGGATAGGCAGAAGACAACAGGCTAGAAGATAGTTCAGACAGGACACAGTTCAGACACGGGAACTGATACCGCAAGGCAGGAAACATAGATAGGACCTGGCACATCAGTGACAAGAAGCCAACTGACAGAACACAATGATAAGGCAAGGATTCCAGGAAGGAGTTGGGTTAAATATCAGGTGACAGACAGCAATAGGCTGAGGACGCACAAGGGGTGTGCCTGCAGCAGCTACAAGAAGCAGGAAGTGATCGGGCACCGCCCTTAAGCAGCAGAAATAGAGGCAAGCAGACAGCATGGAGGGAAGCCAGGCTAGCAGACTGGACAGGAGATCAAGTGCGCGCTCTTGCACAGTGGGAGATGGACCACTATGCAAGGACGCCGCCAGGTATGTTACACTTTACACAACGGGAGGCTGCATGTAGCCATCTATACACAGTGGGAGGCCGCACGGCGTCCCCCAGATACAGCGGGAGGCCCAAGGCGCCCCCCCAGAGACAGCGGGAGGCCGCACGCAGTCACGTACACACACAAGCATTTACAGACATATACATACACGCATAAACACATTTGAAACACAAAACTACATATAAAAAGACATCACATAATGATATCTACACTCACACACTCACTCACTCACCATCCCCTGCTCGGCTCCAGTTATCCAGCTCCTCTCCAGTGCAGCATAGCAGGGCGCACACTGCATGACGTCATGCTAGCAGACATGGCCGCGCACAGGCCCGTGTCTCCTAGCTGTGACACGGCCGGGCCAGCACACAGGGAAGTTAACAGGTGCAGTGCTGGCCTAGCCGAAGAAGAAGCAGCGGCCCTGCGCAGCTGCTGGGGGAGCGGTCCGGGGGGCCCCCCGCTTCTGCCTGCTGGTATGTGCCACATTGGCACCGCACATATTATAATGAGGGCAATCTGGCCATGGGCCCCCCAGGAGTCTCGAGCCCCAGGCAGTAGTCCAGATTGCCCACATTATAATCCACCTATGGGCATTGTGCTCAGCCAAACGTGCCCAGGAGGAAACAACGCACGCTCCCTGTGAGCCGTGCTTTGTGCATGCACCTGTAGGTGAGGGAAAAATGCACACATCATAGAGACCTGTGACATGCGGGGAGGGGGGGAAATATGGTAAACGTGGACATAGGCAGGGAATTGGTGGAATAATAATCAGATGGGCGGCGATAGCTTGGCGTCCAGAGGACGCCAAGCCTGTGAAAAACCAAGGAGATAATACTACATTTCACTGCATTTAGACCTCTACCATGGGCCACACAGTTATGTATAGATTTAGTTTTCTATACCATGTATGCCCATAGTAGAGGTCTGATAACTCCAAAGTGGTGACAGATTCCCTTTAAACAGGTTGTCTACTACTTTAGCATTGATGACCTATCCCCAGGATAGGTCATCATTGTCTGATCGGTTGGGTTCCGACACTCGGCATCCTCGCCGATCAGCTGTTATCAATGCTAGCAGTGGTAGTCGCCAGCCAGAGGTAGTCACTTGCAGAGCTACTCTGTATTTTTATAGTGCCCGAGACAGGGAACTGCAAATCTGCCTCCTATTGAAATCCATAGGAGGCGGATGTGTAGTACCCTGTTGCAGCAACTACTAGAAGAAAGAGCACTGCAGCTCTGCAAGTGACTACTTCTGGTCGGTGACCACCGATGCCAACATTGATAACAACTGGTTGGCGAGGGTGCCGTGTGTCGAACCACGACCAATCAGACATTGATGACCTATCCTAGGTCATAGACGCTAAAGCAGCGGACAACCTCTTTAAAGTTTGTGGGTGTAACATGAAAAACCATGGAAAAGTGGACTGGGTATGAATACTTTATCAAGGCACTGTACATTGCACTTTAGAGTTCCTGATTCTGATGTAAGATGTGTTTGTGAGATTAAATTGTATTAAATGTATTCATACTGGAGGACTAATTGTTTCTCCATCCCTTGAAGTAGACCTTATTAATACCTGTTACTCCATCCACCCATCTCTCTGCCATTCAGTGTGATCTGTATGAAAGGTTCTATGAGTGCTGTAATGAAAAAGTTACAGAATCTGCAGAAGTGTCCAATACTTTAGCAGTATACAAGGAGCAGGGGTTAGAAGCCCTCTAACTGGACAGTGTAAATCCTTGTTTCTCCCTCCTTTCCTCTCGCTGTCATTCAGAGTGTAAGCTGTATGAAAGGTACTAGGAGGGCTTTAGTGAAAAAGTTACAACATCTGCAAAAGTGGATAATATTTTAGCAGCATAGATGGTGCACAAGTAGTTGTCACCAAAACTATACTTTGTTAATCCTTGTTCCACCAGCCTCCGCTATCATACCTGTTCATAGTGTGAGCTGTATGAAAGGACATTGGGGGGCTGTAGTGAAAAAGTTAAAGAATCTCCAAAAGTGGACATTACTTTATGGACCTGAAAGGTTGAACTTGATGGACATGAGTCTTTTTTCAATCTATATAACTGTGTGTAATTTTATCACCATAGATGGTGCAGTAGTTGTCATCTAAACTATACTTTGTTCATCTCTCTTACTCCCTTTCTCTTCCATTCACAGTGTAAGCTGTATGAAATGTCCCAGGAGGGCTGTAGTGAAGTCTTCCTCTTTCTCTGCCACTTACAAATTGAGTCATTGAAAGGTCCTTGGAGAGTTGTACTAAAACAGTTATGGTATCTGAAAAAGTGGGTAAAACTTTAGGATTACAGAGGGTGCAGAGGTAATAGTCGCACCTGATACGTAATACCTAAAGGGGCACAAAGACCACTCTGCCGCATAAGTAGACAGCAGTATTGTAAATTGCACTGTGTTTGTTTTTGATTTCTCATTTTTTGTTGGCTTTAGGGATTAATTCCTTATCTTTAAAAATGCAAGGTAAGGAACGTTATTGCTTAATTAGGTTGTTATTTAATATTCGCATTAGGATTGTTAATGACTGTGACACCATCAGAGATATTATCAGTCACTTGATAATTATCGGCCATTGCACACCACAGCGCCTACAGGTGTTCCCTTCTTTCTTGCAATCTGCAACCTTTTTGATGAAGGTCTGGTTGGCATATGAAACATCAAAATTGTTATAATACGTTACAATATTTTGGATTGTGTGAAGACACCGGATCTTTCTTGCCACTGGTGCGGGGTTGAATTATTCTTAATTATGCCAGATGTACTGTTCCTTTATTCAGTAAGTTCAAGGGATATGAGTCATTGTTTCATGTGAGACTGTCCACTGACTCTTGTTGTATGTTAATTTGTGGAATGCCTGCTGATTACCTATTGCATCAGCCCCCTGCAGTGTACTAGTCTGTGTAGCATCGGTGCCTCTGCCCCCTGCCAGGCAGAGATGCCGTCCCTCTCACCGCCGCGCTCCCTGCCCGGCGTCCTCCAGTGCTCCTCTTCCTGCTTCTGCTGCCAGCGCGCGCAGCTTCCCGGGCACTGTCCTTAGGGCGCGCGTTCCCTCCCTCTTAAAGGGGCCACGTGCGCCGCCCTAAGGAGTCCCCGGCCAATTGTCGGAGGTCCTCCTATATATAAGGCACCTGCTCCAAAATGGAGGTGCCCAAGCAATAGTTGATGCACAGTGTACTTACCTCTGCTTCAGCCCTCAGGTCCCGCTGCTAGCCTGACTACTAGTCCTGCCCGCCAGCCTGACTATCAGTCCAGTCCGCCAGCCTGACTACTCTCCAGCCCGACAGTCTGTCTTCCATTCAGTCCGCCAGTCTGTCTATGGGCTTTGTCCCCCTGCTTACCTGGGAGCACCTGCCTGTTACCTGTCAGCCTACCTGGAGGCTCCTGCCCGTCATTTGCCGTGACCACCTGTCTGCCTACCTGGAGGCTCCTGCCCGTCACTTGCTGTGACCACCTGACAGCCTAACTAGAGGCTCCCGCCTTTCGCCTGTTGTCTCTGCCAGTTCATCTACCCGGATCTCTCGTCAGCCTGCCTGCTGTGCCCATCTGCAGTATCACTCAGTCTCAGCCATCTGACCCGTGGGAGTCACCTGCTCTCTTAGAAGGTCGTCCCCAGAGTAGCACCTGGTCCCTCTGCTCGGTCCCTCCCTGGTCACGGAGTCGTTTGCCGCCGTACGACCTATGTCGGTCCGAGTGGATACTTAGTTATGCCCCTCTGGGTCTCTCCTTGCACCGCAGCACAGAGGTTCCACCACCTGGATCCGTAAGTCTGCACAATTTGGACGACAAATATGCAGATTAATTGAGCAATCAAACATTGAGGGATTACTTCCCCATACTTCCCCTAATCCTGTGGAAGAATGCCCTGATTGAGAGCTGAGGGATATAAAAGGAGCCTGCCTCTGTGTCCAGAGAGACTCTACAGGACATCAACCCAGGGAATCAGATCACCTTGCCACATACCTCACTGTGCTCGGTCAGTTTCCTAAGCTTGGCACTACCTCCTCTCTGTGGGTGCCTGCCAAAAGTGGGGTACTATGGTTGGGGTAGTTGACGCTTGATGCTCCGAAGTCAATGGAGGTTGTAATCCCCGGTGAGCCAGCGGAAGGGTGAGACTCTGTCATTTGCACCATCTTGTGTACTTGCTGGGAATGTACTATGTGTTGTTGACTGTTGGTGATCCAATAAAGTATTATCACAGTGTGTTACCCTAGCCCTCTGTTGTCTGAGTAGTGTTCTGCCCATGAAGAAGGAGAGTGGACATTCATTGGAATGAGCCCTGACCCATGCAGTCTTCTAAAGACACTCTGGAGGACAAGAGCACTCCAGAGCATACTGACGAGTACCCATTTTTTTTTTCATATTATTGCATTAAGGATTGGACCCCTACTGGGGCATCACTGCTAAATGTGTTATTTCCATCAGAGATATTATTAGTCACATAATAATTATCAAGTACAGAGATAGTTTAAAAGGGGGTCAAACTAGACAACAGTTCAAGGACATTGTTTTGTAGTTGACCTGCTAAGCCACGGTGTGATTTGTGTGAAAGGTCCTAGGAGGGTTGTAGTGAAAAAGTTAATGTACTGTATAATTCAGAGCATAGAACAACTACAATAACTGTTTCTCTCTTTCCTTCTGGAAAACAAAGCATGTCCATACATTGCCCAAACAGTCCATTGACTTCACTAGGCAGCATGTGGTGGTGCTAGAAGGAAATGTAATATTTTGTGCCAGTTTCTCTTGCCTATCACAGCTGATAAGCTCCAATGCCCCAAGGCAAAAAGTCCCCCACTACTTTATCCTGTATGTAATACTGGTGGAGGTGGTTTGGAGCACAAGGGCAAAGGTGCGACTGCTACCTCTACACACCCTTTAGATAGACCTCTAAACCCAGTAATGGGAAAACCAATGACCAGTTTATTTTTGTAGATGACTGTCACAAAATGCAATTATAAATACAAGAAAATTATTTAGTGCCATATCTTGTTATGCTCCTAGTGAGAAATAAAGTAGTTAATTTGGTATTTAAAAAACAAATGTAAAATAAAATATAAAAAAAATATATTTTGGAAACTTCCCTTTTATAAATCGCCACCATGTAATTGCAACTATGGAGACATTTCTGAATAAAACATGGAAAACGTATTATTATCTCAAATGATTCATTTTATTTGGAGAAAGATTTATGGGTCTAAAGAGAATAATTTATTAACAAAGGAAAAGTCACTTTACTCCGTTAATAGAATATAATTATACAGGAGATCTTTGTTCGAGGGAAACATCTACATACAGTGGAAGCGGGGAATGTCGTGTGTTTACTGCTGGAATTTTATCCATTTATTAATTTGCATCAAATAATACCTAAAAATATTGTAAATATTCATACTTTCCGAGTCCTGAATTATTTACCACTACGTCCTTTGCAAGTGCTTATTGGCATTGAGCAGTACAGCTTTAAAAATTGTAGCAGATTATAAAAACCCGGCTGCTTTATTTGTGCTTTTAGACAAATAAGGTTTTTGTTTTGGACAACTCCTTTTCTATGAAAAGGTTCCCCAACAAAAGGCTGAACACAGGATGTCCCAATGATCATCTATATGGTGGATGGAGAATTGCAGAAACTATTAAGTCTGATAAATTATTAGAGTAGAAAAAATATCTTACTTCTAAGTGATGGCGTTTCACATACTGTGTATTTTCCTTGTTGATTCTAGCCAACCGTCTCCATTTAACTGAAGAACACCATAAAATCATCTGTTAAGTGCAAGCACTTAATGGAAACTGACTGTGCAACGCCCTCTCTTCAATGGCTCCATAATAACAGGGGTACTGTATGCCTGGCTGGTAACAGTACGCCAGGCTGGTAGGAAGCTCTCACTCGGCTAAATATTTTAAATACATTTTTTGCCAATAGCCCCAACCTGTGGCTTGTCAACTATTGCAAAACTACAACTCTCAGCTGCTCTTGACAGGTATAGGTTAAGAGTTGTATGTGACATTCAGAAGTAGTGCTGTTGCTTTTAGAGCATACAGCAACCATTAGAAGTAACACTAGCATATGAGACAGGAAGTGTTGCACTCCAGAAGCATTCAGCAACTAGAGGGGTTAACACAGTCACAGGAGAAGGGGAGTGTTTTAGCAGAGCCCCAGGGGGATTGTGGAGAAGATGTTTACTGTCTGGCTGGAGCCGAAGAGAAAGTTGGAGTGTGTGTTCTGTATCTCACAGAAGTGCCCCTGCAAGTGAAAAGGATTCAAGTCAGGAGTGAAGCTAAGCACAAGTCAGGTAGAGTTCCTGAACTAGCAGTGCAGAGTATTGTCAGGCAGAAAGCTAAGGACTGGAAGAAATGGTGTCACAGGGATCATCTCCCTGTTAGAACCTTGCTCTTAGGTTTTTTTTCCTTTGCTGGTCACATGACCTTGTTGGCCTATTTAATCCTGCTCCGCCCTTCTGGCTTTGCTGGACTTCATTGTATATCTACTTTCTAGCTAGCCTGTGCTCTGTGTCTTGCTCTGTTAGTTTGCTTGGTCTACTGACCTCTATGTTCTATATATTTTGTTTGTTCGTCTGTCTGCTACTATTTCTGTTAGGAGGTGTCCCATATTCCTCCCAGTCCTTAGTACTTGTAGGGATTCCTTCCCCACATCTATAGGTCTCCGTACAGACTAGCTAAGGACTTTAGCAGGTCTGATCGCAGGATCAGGTTCCCTGTTACATCATAGGGATTAAGCTGAGTTCTATCGTAGGGACAGATCTCCTCTCTTTCCTTAGCTCTGGTAGCAGAACATAACAGTAAGTCCAGCCAGCAAATTCTCTAAGGAAAGATTTTTCTGTTCCATCATGGTGTCGGTTCAGGATTTGGTTCATCGCCTGCAGGGACTCTCTCTGGAGGTGGCCGAGCTCCGTCAGCACGTGAGTAACTGTCCTGGAGCACATTTCTTGGAGCCTAAGGTATGTTTGCCGGATTTATTTTTTGGTGAACACCGAGAATTTTTTTCATTCAAAAATGCTTGCTTATTGTATTTTCGTTTGAGACCTAAGTCCTCTGGGGATGAATCCCAGCGCGTAGGGTTCATAATGTCACTTTTGCGCAAAGAGCCTCAGGAGTGGGCCTTTTCTTTGCAACCTAGTGATACATGCTTCAGATCAGTGGATAGTTTTTTTTCTGCTTTGGGACTATTATATGATGATCCTGACCGTGTCGCATCAGCTGAGACTGAGTTGAGACGTTTAAAACAAGGATCAGGTAATGTGGAAAAATATTGTACTCATTTCCGTCGTTGGTCTACTCAAACAGGGTGGAACGATTCTGCTCTGAAAAGTCTATTTCTTGCTGGGCTCAGTGAAAGGGTTAAAGACCTGCTAATTGCTTATCCTACACCTGAAGATTTGCAACAGGCTATGCAATTAGCTATACGGGTGGATAGAAGACTGCGTGCAAGGGTTAATGAGAGCAAATCCTCTGCTATGTCAGTTTCTGGTTATGAGAATGTGTGTACTAACAGTGGTGAACCGATGGAGATTGGATCGGTGGCACCTCGCTCTCAAGAAAAAGACCGTCGATTTTTTGAAGGCTTGTGTTTCTATTGCGGAAAATCTGGTCATTTGATTAAAGGCTGTGAGCTTCGTATGAAGAAAGAAAAAAAAATGGTCAGTCATGCCCGTATTGCCTGTTTAAATTCCAAGGGTGTATTTTTAGCTGCTTCCACGATTACTCAGGAAAAATTAATGGAATTTCGGGTGTTTGTCGATTGTGGGTCTACTCTGAATGTTATTGATGGGGGATTCGTGGAAAGACTCAATTTAAAACCTGAACCTTTATCATCCCCCATTGCTGTGGTTTCTGTGGATGGTTCCCCTTTGAAGAATATTACTCTCAAGGTCTGTGAATTTCCTCTCACTATTAATGGTGTTCACCATGAGAAATTGGATTTGGTAGTGTTGAATAACTTGCCTTCTCCAGTAATATTGGGATTGCCCTGGTTAAAATTTCACAATCCTGTACTGGATTGGTCTACCAGTGAAATTAAATGCTGGAACAATAAATGTTATGACAAGTGTTGTAATGGGCGTATTGCAGCTTTGGATAGGGGAGAATTGCCTGTTCCTATTCAGGATTTTTGAAGAGTTTTTTCTGAGAAGGAATCACAGGTTTTGCCTCCCCATAGAGACTATGATTGTTCTATTGAATTTGTCCCTGGAGCGACTCTTCCTAAAAGTCATTTATTTAACCTTACTATTCCTGAGAGGAAGGCTTTGGAGGAATACATACAGACAAGTTTGGCCGCCGGTCACATTAGGCCCTCTAAGTCTCCTGTGGCGGTTGGATTTTTTTTTGTAAAAAAAAAGGACGGCGGTTTACGTCCTTGTCTGGATTTTCGTGAGATTAACAAAATTACTGTACGCAATCCTTACCCACTGCCATTGATTCCTGATCTGTTTAACCAGTTAATGGGGGCCAAGTGGTTCTCTAAAATTGACCTTAAGGGGGCATACAATCTGTTGCGCATGAAGGAGGGTGACGAATGGAAGACTGCTTTTAACACTCCTGTGGGTCATTTTGAGAATCTGGTTATGCCTTTTGGTCTTACTAATGCTCCTGCATTTTTTCAGAATCTGATTAATGACATGCTTAGACCTTTGATCGGTAAAAATGTGGTTGTGTATTTGGATGACATTTTGATTTATTCGCCGGATCTGGAGTCTCATTGGCGGAGCGTGCGTGAGGTATTACAGTTATTAATGGACAATTCGCTTTTTGCTAAGCTGGAGAAATGTGAGTTCGCTGTACAGAGAATTAGTTTTTTGGGCTACATTATCTCCAGCAAAGGTTTTGAGATGGATCCGGTTAAGGTTCAGGCTGTGCAGGAATGGCCTAGGCCTATTGGTTTGAAATCGATACAGAGGTTTTTGGGTTTCGCCAATTACTATAGAAAATTCATAAAAAAATTTTCTAGTATTGTCAAACCTCTGACTGATCTCACCAGGAAAGGTGCTGATGCGGTTCAGTGGTCTTCTGAGGCCATTGAAGCTTTTGTGTATCTCAAGGAGAGGTTCACCTCTGCTCCCATCCTTATGCAGCCTGATGTTACTAGGCCGTTTTTGGTTGAGGTTGATGCTTCCTCTGTGGGGGTTGGCGCAGTATTGTCTCAGGATAACGGGGATGGATTACATCCCTGTGCCTTTCTTTCAAAAAAATTTTCGGAGACTGAACTGAATTACGATATTGGTAATCGGGAATTATTGGCTATTAAACTCGCATTTGAACACTGGCGCCACTTCTTGGAAGGTGCGGAATTTCCCGTTCAGGTTCTTACGGATCATAAAAATCTGATATATCTTGATGCTGCCAAGCGCCTGAATGCCCGTCAGGCTAGGTGGGCACTGTTTTTCTCGCGGTTTAATTTCTCTGTTACTTACATCCCTGGTACTAAGAATGTTAAGGCGGATGCCTTGTCTCGCAGTTTTTCTCCCATAGTCGGTGCTGAGAAAGAGGAGAACATTTTACAAGAAGGTGTTGTGATAGCTGCTTTGGACTCCGTTTTGGAAAATGAGATTCTTAAAGCACAGGAGAATGCCCCTTCTAACACTACTCATGGGAGGTTGTTTGTGCCTGGGACCTTTAGGAGAGATTTGTTTGTTGAGTGTCACGAATCTCGGTTGGCAGGTCATCCCGGAATCTCTGAGACCAAGAGACTGGTGGGTCGCAGTTTTTGGTGGCCTGGATGGCAGAAGGAAGTCATTAAGTGGGTGCGTCAATGTATTATATGTGCTAGATCTAAGTCCTCACATACTCCTGCTGCGGGGTTGCTTTGTCCTTTGGAGGTTCCCAGTGCTCCTTGGACACATTTGGCTATGGACTTTATAACTGACCTTCCCCCCTCTGAGGGTTTTACTGTCATCTGGGTGGTCGTGGACCGTTTTAGCAAGATGTGTCACTTGGTTCCTTTCGTCAAACTGCCCTGCGCTAAAACTCTCGCTAAGGCCTTTGTCAAGGAAATTGTCAGACTTCATGGCGTTCCTACTGACATTGTTTCTGATAGGGGTCCTCAGTTCGTGGCTCGTTTTTGGCGTGCCTTTTGTGATAGGTTGGGAGTTCATTTGTCGTTCTCGTCCGGATATCATCCTGAATCTAATGGCCAGACAGAAAGGAAAAACCAGGATGTTGAGCAGTTCTTGCGTTGTTTTGTGGCAGACAATCAAGAGGGGTGGTCTGAGTTTCTGCCACTTGCTGAATTTGCTCTGAACAATCATACATCTTCTTCTGCTGGTTGTTCGCCTTTTTTTTGTTGTTCTGGGAGACATCCGTCGTTTGGGTCGTTCTCCAAGTTGGGATCTGCCGTGCCTGAGGAGGAGAATTTTTCCGGTGATTTGGAGAGAGTTTGGACGGATGTGCGTGGTAATCTTCAGGAGGCCAACAGAAAATCTAAAGACTACTTTGATAGGAAACGACAGGAGGTTTTGTTCGCTGTTGGTGACATGGTTTGGTTGTCCTCTAGGAATCTGCGGTTGAGGATTCCTTCAAAGAAATTGGGTCCCAAGTTTGTAGGGCCCTTTAAGGTGCTTCAGGTTGTCAACCAATCTGCTGTTAGGTTGGAGGTTCCTACCTCCTGGAGAATTAATCCGGTATTTCATGTCTCTCTGTTGAAAAAAGCTGTTGTATCGGATTGTGACGCCTCTGCCTCTGTTCCTCCGGTGGTGGAGGATGGGGAATATGAAATTTCTCGCATCCTTAACTCTAGACGGTATAGAGGTAGTTTGCAGTATCTTGTGGCCTGGAAAGGTTTCGGTCCCGAGGATAACTCTTGGGTGAGGTCGGATGATGTTTCCGCGTGCAGACTTATCAGAGCGTTTCACAGGAGATTTCCTGATAAGCCTGGTCCTAGGGGATCCGGAGGATCCTCTTAGAAGGGGGGGTACTGTTAGAACCTTGCTCTTAGGTTTTTTTTCCTTTGCTGGTCACATGACCTTGTTGGCCTATTTAATCCTGCTCCGCCCTTCTGGCTTTGCTGGACTTCATTGTATATCTACTTTCTAGCTAGCCTGTGCTCTGTGTCTTGCTCTGTTAGTTTGCTTGGTCTACTGACCTCTATGTTCTATATATTTTGTTTGTTCGTCTGTCTGCTACTATTTCTGTTAGGAGGTGTCCCATATTCCTCCCAGTCCTTAGTACTTGTAGGGATTCCTTCCCCACATCTATAGGTCTCCGTACAGACTAGCTTAGGACTTTAGCAGGTCTGATCGCAGGATCAGGTTCCCTCTTACATCGGAGGGATTAAGCTGAGTTCTATCGTAGGGACAGATCTCCTCTCTTTCCTTAGCTCTGGTAGCAGAACATAACACTCCCTCAGCAAACCCCCCCCTCCTCCATCTCACTGTGCTGTAAAGAATGCTGTGTTCATTAATGTGCCTTTGCATTAGAACTAGTGTTGAGCCACCCCCGTAGTGTTCGAGTTCGGTTCGGTTCGTCGAACACCCGTGTGTTCGCCGAACTGTTCGTCGAACTGTTCGTCGAACACCTTCGAACACCGTTAAAACCAATGGCAGGCAAACAAAAACACATAGAAACACATAGAAAACACCTTCAAAGGTGTCCAAAAGCTGACAAACTGCTCAGAAGACACAACTAACACATGGAAAAGTGACAAGTACATATAGTCATGCGAAAAGAAAAGAGGTGGAGGAGTAAAAGGAGGGGGAGACACAGATATAGGCATGTCATACCCTTCTAAAATCCAAAAAATGTGAAGCCGACACGTTCAGTCCGCTCCTGCCCGTGCCACCTCCGTGTCGCCGGGTTTGTGCCAGAGCCGCGGTGAACCCTGACGGCCAGCCCCCCTCTCCCAATACTGGTGCCTGTCCGCTGGTGGGTTGAGCGAGCCCCCCTGTGGTGGAGGCAGCTCTAAGCTTTTTAATTTAAATTGTCTCTCTAATTTGAATGAATACACTTTAAATCCATTTACAAGGATCTATTGGAGGGCAAGTCTCATGCCAGCAGCCGCGTAATTCCAGCTCCAGTAGCGTCCACTAAAGATGCTGCAGTTAAAAAGCTTTTATAAGGATCGAGCTCGGCTGTCCACCGCAAGGCATCCTACTGCCAGTCCCAGCCCCTATGCCTTGGGGTGCCTCCTGATGCTCTTCACTGAGCATCCCGTGGTCCAGAAGCATTTCCTTTGAAAAAATTAAGTGTCCAAACTACAGGTGGTGTAGCTTGCTTAACAGCCGGGATAATCCGCTGACTAGCAGACACTGCTACTAGGCACAAAGTATTTCCTGGGCTAGATGCAGTTAAAAATTTGTAATTAGATACTCTCGTTGGATGCTGAGAAAGCATTCCATAGAGTCTCCTGGCACGCCATATATGATTCTCTTAAAAAGCTTGGGGTAGGGGTCTAGGGGACCCTTTTATAGCCAAAATCACGGCCCTGTATCACAATACGTCACCTAGGCTGAAGATAAATGGAACTGTAGCACCCTGAGGGCTCGGTTGCTACAGAGGTATTGCACCTCACCCAGAGGTGTGATATCTCACTCTCAGGTAAGGATGTAGTGTGGATCAGGACCCGACACCTGCATGCATTACACCACATTGCCGTGGAGCAGGGCGACCAATATGTCCCTGAGATGGGCACGACAGTCCCTGTCCCTGGCTGGAGTGGGGGGAGGGAACACTGAGGAAGGGGAACCCTGTAGTGCAGGAGCAGGGAGGAAGCAGTTCCTGAGTGCATTGAGAAGGGAGTATAAAAGGTGGGCACCATCTTAGTTCAGTGCAGAGAAGTCTGAGCAGAAGTGGCAGGGAGCAGGGGCTCTGCATGAGCTGTGCTCCGGAGTCAGGCCTAGTAACAGAGGCCCAGGCCTGGAAGAGGGAGAAGGAAGGAAGAGGAGCGGAGAAGGCTCCAGGAACGAGGAATGAAGGGATCCCAGGGGTGCGGACGGGCGAGTCGCCACCGCACGCCCGAATCCACCTGCGTGGAGGGGTCAGGCCAAAGGGGGAGACCGGTCCCCGAAACTAGTGGAGGCAGGAAACGACCCTCAGCTAGAAACCGGAGGCTGTGACATTTTATGTGGTGCAGCCCCTCACTACACCCGCTAGGAAGGCACCACATAGGGTCAGGGAAACTGGCGCCAAGTTTACCAAGAGGAGGCCCGAGGCAGCCGGACAGAAGGGTTGGTAAGAAAGGCCAGACAAATGACACACAAAGGGGGTCCTGTGAAGCGCTCCAAAGTTATCTGGGAGTTGTCTGAGCCCCTCACCTGGTGAGCACAGTACGACGTGGGCAGCCGTTACCTGCAGACGTGGTCTGGATAATAAGAACTGTGAGTAAAGGCCCTGGACTGCATCACTGACTCCGTGTCGTTACTGCTGCTGCCCTGCACCATCACCCCCATCCTCCGCATACACTGCCCTGAGGCTATACTCCTCCCGTGGGGAGTTATGCTACGCTCTGCTGTACCCACAACACTAGCCTCAGCGGTCTGCCCTGCAGCGGCGGTTCACTCTGACCGCAATCCACGGGTGGCGTAGTCGGACATTTAAACATCAAAACCACATAAATTGTTCCGCCACTGGTTTGACCACCCTGAGCCAAGGAACCGGATCGCCGCCACGAAGACTACAACCACCAGCATCCACCAAAAAGGGTCCGGCTCCGGGTGTCCCAAGGCCCAGGGGGTGCATCAGAACATTTTCATCACCTTTCACAATCACCAATGGGACAAGGCAGGGATGTCCTCTGTCCCCTCTCTTATACATCCTAGTGAGGGAGCACCTGCTCTCATCAATTCGCCATAACCCCAATATTAGGTGGATTGAGGTGGGAGGCACCGAGTACAAGTGCTCTCTATTTGCTGATGATGTCCTAGTATATATCACTCAATCACATATATCCATCCATGCTGTTATGGCTGAAATAGATCACTTTGTTACATGGTCAAATTTTAAAATCAATGCAGCGAAGTCTGAGGCCCTCGATGTCTCCCTCCCCAAATCCATATAGGATTCCATCCAGTCCAACTTTCCCTTTGCCTGGCCCTCACAGGGTATCAAATACTTAGGAATTCCTATTCATAGAGACCTCTCCCATCTATGTTATCTTAATTTTGGGCCCTTTATTGAACAACTCCATACAGACCACGGTTGGCAAGTTAGAACTGTAAGATTCACTACGTGAACCACTGGTGTTTTGTGGAAAAGCACATGTACACTGTGTTCCAAATTATTATGCAAAAAGTGTTTAGGAGTGATAAAGGAAGAATTTGTTTGTTTGTCAGTTAAACTCATTGATGGTGATGTGTTTCAGGGCTCTTTATATCACTGTAAGCAATTGCAGACACCTGTGCTAATTAGTTTGGCAGGTGTGTCCAATGAAAGGCAAGACTACTTAAGAAGGCTGTCTCACATTATTAAGCAGCCTACATTTTCTGCCAAAATGGGAAAGAAAAAGGATGTGTCGGCTGCTGAGAAGCAACAAATTGTGGAGTGTTTAGGTCAAGGCATGACTACAATCAACATTGTGCGATGATCAGGATGAAGTGTCTTGGCAATCAAGAAGTATGTAGCTGATTCACAGTACACACATGTGCGTGCTGATAAGGGCAAATTGAGGACTCTTTCCTACAGGCAATTACGTGAGGTTAAAAGAGCAGCGGCAAAAAAGCCTTGTCATAGCAGCAGACAAGTTTTTGAAGCTGCTGGTGCCTCCAAGGTCCCCAGAACAACAAGATGCAGGGTCCTTCAGAGGTTTGCAGCTGTGCATACGCCATCCTGTCGAACTCCTCTATCCACTTCACACAAGCAGAAACGGCTCCAGTGGGCCAAACATTACATGAAGACTGATTTCAAAACTGTTTTTTTCACGGATGAGTGGCGTGCAGCGCTCGATGGTCCAGATGGATGGAGTGGAGGATGGCTGGTTGATGGACACCCCACGCAAACACGGCTACAGCGCCAACAAGGAGGAGGTGGAGTAATGTTTTGGGCTGGAATCATGGGGAGAGAGATTGTCGGCCCCTTTAGGATCCCTGAAGGCGCTAAAGATGAACTCCATAATGTATGTGGATTTTCTCAAACAGCACTTCCTGCCATGGTTCAAGAAGAAGAACCGTGTATTTCACAGCAAGATCATTTTTTTGCATGACTATGCACCATCTCATGCTACACATAAAACATCTGCATCTCTGGCTGATATGGGCATAAAAGGGGACAAACTTATGGTGTGACCCCCATGCTCCTCATTCAGAACCTCTGGAGCATCATCAAAAGGAGTGTCTATGATGGCGGGAGGCAGTTCACATCTTAGCAACAGCTCTGGGAGGGTATTGTGTCCTCATGCAAAACAATTGAAGCAGAAACCATCCAAAACCTGACAAATTCAATGGACGAGAGAGTTCCGAAGCTCCTTTCGAACAAGGGGTCCTATGTGAAAATGTAACATCACCTAGAATAAAGTTTTGAGTTGAAAACTGTTTGATTTCAGTTTCTAATAACCTGCTAATGCTTATAATTTCAAAAATGACAATTTTTTTGGTCTTTATTAAAATGAAAAGGTTGATCGAAAAGTTTGGGGGATCTAAGAGTGTGGCAACCCAGTAGTCATGATTACTTCGAATTCTGACAATATGAGGGTCGTGTTGCAGGTAGTGCAGCAAGAAGGCACTTATGTGTCTTGCGCATCTCGGAGCCCCAAAATTATTTTCCGGGCTAGATGCAGCTAAAAATTATTATTAATTTTAAATCTGGTGGAGCTTAGTATAGATGGCCTAATAGGATCGTGCTGCACACTGCTACAAAGCCCAAATTATTTTCCAGTCAAGATACAGATAAACATGATTAGTAATTTTAAATCTGGTGGAGCTTATTATAGATGGCCTAACAGAATCAGTGCTGCACACTGCTACAAAGACCAAATTATTTTCCAGCCAAGATACAGATAAACATGATTAGCAATTTGAAAGCTTAAAACGGCTGGTAGGGTGATTTTAACCAATCATCAAGCTTTTACTCTCCCCAGGATGACACAGGGGTAGAAAAGTCGTTTCGGATCCATGATTTGTTCATCTTTATGAACGTGAGTCTGTCTACATTATCAGTGGAGAGCCGCGTGCGCTTATCTGTCAGCACACCACCAGCAGCGCTGAACACACGTTCAGATAGAACGCTGGCTGCGGGGCATGACAAGATCTCCAAGGCGTAAGTGGCTAGCTCCGGCCATTTATCCAGATTGGAAGCCCAAAAAGAGCAAGGGTCCAGTGACACAGTCATGGCTTCAATGTTTACTTGGAGATACTCCTGTACCATCGTCTCTAGGCGTTGACTATGTGTCAGACTTCTTGTCTCCTGTGGCCTTGCAAAGGATGGGCTAAAAAAGTGGTGAAATGATTCCGCAAAATTGATGTTACCAGCAGATACTGTGGTTCTGTTACGGTTTGAGTGCTGAACACTTGACGGTCCCACGGTTGGCAAGTTGGAACTGTGAGATTCACTACGTGCACCACTGGTGTTTTGTGGAAAAGCATATGTAAGATTCTGCAACAGTCTCTGCTGATACTCCTGCATGCGTGCATCCCTTTCTATGGCAGGAATAATTTCTGCAAATTTACTTTTGTACCGGGGATCTAACAGTGTGGCAACCCAGTAGTCAGGATTATTTCTAATTCTCACAATTCGAGGGTCATGTTGCAGGTAGTGCAGCAAGAAGGCACTCATGTGTGTTGCGCATCCAGGAGCACCAAGTCTCTGTTGTGTTGGTGGCGAGGTAACAATCATGCTTCCTTCCTTTGTCCTCTCCCCACAACCTCGCACAACAGAAATGTGATCAAGGTCTCCCTCATCTGATGAGTCTTCCATCAGTTCGTCCTCCACTTCTTCCTGGGCTCCTGCACCTTCCTCACTAGTTTGGCTGCTACCATGCGCCCTGGTAAAACCATCTCCCCCACCCTCACATGCCTGCCGCCTTGGTGCTGCCGACCGTCTGGACCTTGCAGATGTTAGCCCTTCCGCATACAACTCCTCCTCCTCTACTTCCTCCACCTCCTCTTGTGCCACCACCTGACTCCGAATTCTGTTTAACATGTGCTCCAGCATGTAAATCACCGTAATAGTCATGCTGATAATGGCATCGTCAGCACTAAACATCTTCGTCGCCATTTCAAAACTGTGCAGAAGGGTGCATAGGTTCCTGATCTGAGACCACTCCTCCAGCGTGATTTGCCCCACCTCTGGATCTCGTTGGCCCAGGCTATACGTCAGAACGTATTGCACCAGGGCTTGTCGGTGCTGCCACAGTCGCTGCAACATGTGCAGAGTTGAATTCCACCGGGTAGGCACATCGCATTTTAGCCGGTGAAGTGGCAGGCCCAACGACTTCTGTAGAGATGTAAGTCGCTGAGCTGCGGGATGCGAACGGCGGAAGTGAGCACACAGCGACCGTGCCCTCTGCAGAAGGCCATCTAGTCTGGGATAGTGGGCTAAAAATTGCTGGACAACCAGGTTCAACACGTGAGCCATACAAGCACGTGTGTGACATTGCCCCGGCGAAGGGCCGCACCCAGGTTTGCAGCATTGTCGCACACGGCCTTCCCTGGTTTCAGGTCCAGTGGAGACAACCATTCATGAAATTGGTTTCCCAGAGCTGACCACAACTAATCAGCTGTGTGACTCACATTTCCCAGACATTTCAAAGTAAAAACCGCCTGATGACGTTGAGCCCTACTGCCAGCATAGTAAGGAGGTGTGCAGGATCCCTTCTGCGCAGTTAGAAAGCTTGTGGCATGACCAGACAGGTTTTGGGTGCAGGTGGAAGACCGAGAGGAGGTTGAGGAGGCAGAAGCAGTGGAGGAACTTTGACATAAAGAGGATTGACGCAAAACTCGTGGGGACGGCAAGACTTGGACAGCAGACCCTTGTCCTGCTGTCACCATAGTTACCCAGTGCCCAGTCAGCGACATGTAACGCCCCTGTCCATGCCTACTCGTCCAAGTGTCTGTGGTGAAATGCACCCTGTCACACACAGAGTTTCTCAAAGAAGCGGTGATGTTGTGTGCGACATGCTGGTGGAGCGCAGGCACACCTTTCTTTGAGAAGTAGTGCGACTGGGCATCTGGTACTGGGGCACTGCGACGGACATAAGGTCTCGAAAATCCTCTGTGTCCACCAGGCGGAAAGGCAGCATTTCTGTAGCCAAGAGCTTGCAGATGGGGAAATTCAACCTCTTAGCTTTCTCATGGCTAGGAGGAAATGGTCTTTTACTTGTCCACATCTGAGGGACCGAGGGCTGGCTATTGTGCTTAGACGGGGTTGATAAGGGTGTCCCCGGCAAACTGCCGGTCTGTGAGGAAGATGCAGGCGGACATGTTAGGTTGCCTTGATCCAAAGGTGGTGCTATCGATGTCGGACAGCGCTCAACACTAGCTGGTGTTACCACCTCCAAAGAAAATGATGACCTGCCAATCACGCTGGCTGTTGCGGGTAAAGAGGTGGCAGGTCTGCGCCCCAAAACAGGTGTGACTGCTGTCCCGCCAGTCACAGAGGATGAAGAGGCCGCGGATGCACAAGATATGGCAGACGGTGGTTGGCCCGGCCGGCTAGGCCGCATTGTAGCACACTGAGCTTCCCACTGCAACTTATGCTTCATGTCCATGTGCCGGTTCATGCATGAAGTACTCAAACTATGTATTTTTTGGCCTCTACTTAGCTTTTGCTGACAAATGTTACAGATAACACGAGTTGGGTCATCTTTATCGATCTGAAAAAATGCCCAGGCTATGCAAGGCTTAGCACCCATGCGACCTGAAGAGCCACCACGACTTGTGGTGAGAGGCAGAGTTGTGTTTGAGGATGCAGTTGTTGACGTGCTTCCAGTACTACGTCTCTGTCCAGGAAGGCGCAACCTGACCTCGTCGTCACTAGCATCTTCCTCCACCTCCTCTGCTGACCTCTTGGCTGACTGTGGGTTGACAGTAAGTGGGATCTCCAACCTCATCATCATCACCCTGTGCGTTATCACACCTGTCGTCCTCAGAGCCAACCTGTTCCTGCCCCGACAAAAAACTAAAGTTGTCGCTCCAATCAGGTATTTGAGTCTCATCATCGTCTTCCTCATTGTCTCCACCAACAGGAGTTACAGTTTGGGAATGAGGGTCTACATTATGGTCAGAACCTTCTGCGTCTGGTCCTGGATCCGACTCATAAAGATTCTGGGCATCAGTGCAGATCATTTCCTCGTCTGGATTCACAGAAGCGCTGGAGTCGACCTCTGATTCCCAGGCTATAGTATGAGTAAACAGCTCTGCAGACTCAACCATCTGTTCTACCTCATACTCAGACGGGCAGCTGGAGATTTGGAAGCTGTGAGGAAGCAAGTGCGATTTGGGTGACACCTTTGAGGACTGGAGTATTTGTGATGTTGAAGTTGATGTGGAGGAGAGCCCACTTAAAGGAGCACTTGATATCCATTGAAGCACCTGCTGTTTTTGTGCCTCATCTGGAATTTGTAGCGATTGGCGTGGCCGTAAGAAAGGGATCTTATCACATTGTCCGCTAAAAGAAGTAGACATTTTAGTTTGGCTGGAAGATGGTCTTTCTTCTGCAGATGTTACTGTTGCTTTAACACCTACACCACGGACACAACCTTTTTTCCCCTTCCCAACACGCCTATTCCCCTTTCCACCAGCAGCAGGCCTTTTTCCACTCATTTTGGTGGTTAACTAATTCACAACTCTGGAGTTGTTTGCACAAAAAAACAATGGATGGGAACCGAGCAGAGCTGAGTGGCCAAACTGTGGTATTAGGCCAAAACTATTGGCTGGGTTAGATGCAGAAAAAAATTATATTCAATTTGCAACCTGATGGAGGTCAGTATAGATGGACTAATAGAACAAGTCCCATACACAGCTACAAGCCCAAATATTTTTTCAGAGGTAGATGCAGAAAAAAATATATTCAGTTTGCAACCTGATGGAGGTCAGTATAGATGGACTAATAGAACAAGTCCCACACACAGCTAGAAGGCCAAATATTTTTTCAGAGGTAGATGCAGATAAAAATTATTTTTAATTTGCAGCCTGATGGAGGTCAGTATAGATGGACTAATAGAGAAAGTCCCACACACTGCTAGAAGGCCAAATATTTTTTCAGAGCTAGATGCAGACAAAAAATTATTTTGAATTTGCAACCTGAGGGAGGTCAGTATAGATGGACTAATAGAGAAAGTCCCATACACTGCTAGAAGGCCAAATATTTTTTCAGAGCTAGATGCAGATATAAATTATTTTTAATTTGTAACCTGATGGAGGTCAGTATAGATGGACTAATAGAGAAAGTCCCACACACTGCTAGAAGGACAAATATTTTTTCAGAGCTAGATGCAGAAAAAATTTATATTCAGTTTGCAACCTGATGGAGGTCAGTATAGATGGACTAATAGAACAAGTCCCACACACTGCTAGAAGCCCAAATATTTTTTCAGAGGTAGATGCAGAAAAAAATTATATTCAGTTTGCAACCTGATGGAGGTCTGTATAGATGGATTAATAGAACAAGTCCCACACACAGCTAGAAGGCCAATATTTTTTCAGCGGTAGATGCAGAAAAAAATATATTCAGTTTGCAACCTGATGGAGGTCAGTATAGATGAACTAATAGAGAAAGTCCCACACACTGCTAGAAGGCCAAATATTTTTTAAGAGCTAGATGCAGACAAAAAATTATTTTTAATTTGCAACCTGATGGAGGTCAGTATAGATGGACTAGTAGAACAAGTCCCACACACTGCTAGAGGGCCAAATATTTTTTCAGAGCTAGATGCAGATATAAATTATTTTTAATTTGCAACCTGATGGAGGTCAGTATAGATTGACTAATAGAGAAAGTCCCACACACTGCTAGAAGGCGAAATATTTTTTCAGAGCTAGATTCAGAAAAAAATTATATTCAGTTTGCAACCTGATGGAGGTCAGTATAGATGGACTAATATAACAAGTCCCACACACAGCTAGAAGCCCAAATATTTTTTTAGAGGTAGATGCAGAAAAAAATTATATTCAGTTTGCAACCTGATGGAGGTCTGTATAGATGGATTAATAGAACAAGTCCCACACACAGCTAGAAGAACAATATTTTTTCAGAGGTAGATGCAGAAAAAAAATATATTCAGTTTGCAACCTGATGGAGGTCAGTATAGATGGACTAATAGAGAAAGTCCCACACACTGCTAGAAGGCCAAATATTTTTTCAGAGCTAGATGCAGACAAAAAATTATTGTTAATTTGCAACCTGATGGAGGTCAGTATAGATGGACTAATAGAGAAAGTCCCACACACTGCTAGAAGGTCAAATATTTTTTCAGAGCTAGATGCAGATATAAATTATTTTTAATTTGCAACCTGATGGAGGTCAGTATAGATGGACTAATAGAGAAAGTCCCACACACTGCTAGAAGGCCAAATATTTTTTCAGATCTAGATGCAGACAAAAAATTATTTTTAATTTGCAACCTGATGGAGGTCAGTATAGATGGACTAATAGAGAAAGTCCCACACACTGCTAGAAGGCCAAATATTTTTTCAGAGCTAGATGCAGATAAAAAATATTTTTAATTTGTAACCTGATGGAGGTCAGTATAGATGGACTAATAGAGAAAGTCCCACACACTGCTAGAAGGCCAAATATTTTTTCAGAGCTAGATGCAGAAAAAGATTATATTCAGTTTGCAACCTGATGGAGGTCAGTATAGATGGACTAATAGAACAAGTCCCACACACAGCTAGAAGGCCAAATATTTTTTCAGAGGTAGATGCAGATAAAAATTATTTTTAATTTGCAGCCTGATGGAGGTCAGTATAGATGGACTAATAGAGAAAGTCCCACACACTGCTAGAAGGCCAAATATTTTTTCAGAGCTAGATGCAGACAAAAAAATATTTTGAATTTGCAACCTGATGGAGGTCAGTATAGATGGACTAATAGAGAAATTCCCACACACTGCTAGAAGGCCAAATATTTTTTCAGAGCTGGATGCAGATATAAATTATTTTTAATTTGTAACCTGATGGAGGTCAGTATAGATGGACTAATAGAGAAAGTCCCACACACTGCTAGAAGGCCAAATATTTTTTCAGAGCTAGATGCAGAAAAAAATTATATTCAGTTTGCAACCTGATGGAGGTCAGTATAGATGGACTAATAGAACAAGTCCCACACACTGCTAGAAGCCCAAATATTTTTTCAGAGGTAGATGCAGAAAAAAATTATATTCAGTTTGCAACCTGATGGAGGTCTGTATAGATGGATTAATAGAACAAGTCCCACACACAGCTAGAAGGCCAATATTTTTTCAGAGGTAGATGCAGAAAAAAAATATATTCAGTTTGCAACCTGATGGAGGTCAGTATAGATGGACTAATAGACAAAGTCCCACACACTGCTAGAAGGCCAAATATTTTTTCAGAGCTAGATGCAGACAAAAAATTATTTTTAATTTGCAACCTGATGGAGGTCAGTATAGATGGACTAGTAGAACAAGTCCCACACACTGCTAGAAGGCCAAATATTTTTTCAGAGCTAGATGCAGATATAAATTATTTTTAATTTGCAACCTGATGGAGGTCAGTATAGATTGACTAACAGAGAAAGTCCCACACACTGCTAGAAGGCCAAATATTTTTTCAGAGCTAGATGCAGAAAAAAATTATATTCAGTTTGCAACCTGATGGAGGTCAGTATAGATGGACTAATAGAACAAGTCCCACACACTGCTAGAAGCCCAAATATTTTTTCAGAGGTAGATGCAGAAAAAAATTATATTCAGTTTGCAACCTGATGGAGGTCTGTATAGATGGATTAATAGAACAAGTCCCACACACAGCTAGAAGGCCAATATTTTTTCAGAGGTAGATGCAGAAAAAAAATATATTCAGTTTGCAACCTGATGGAGGTCAGTATAGATGGACTAATAGAGAAAGTCCCACACACTGCTAGAAGGCCAAATATTTTTTCAGAGCTAGATGCAGACAAAAAATTATTTTTAATTTGCAACCTGATGGAGGTCAGTATAGATGGACTAGTAGAACAAGTCCCTCACACTGCTAGAAGGCCAAATATTTTTTCAGAGCTAGATGCAGATATAAATTATTTTTAATTTGCAACCTGATGGAGGTCAGTATAGATTGACTAATATAGAAAGTCCCACACACTGCTAGAAGGCCAAATATTTTTTCAGAGCTAGATGCAGAAAAAAATTATATTCAGTTTGCAACCTGATGGAGGTCAGTATAAATGGACTAATATAACAAGTCCCACACACTGCTAGAAGCCCAATATTTTTTCAGAGGTAGATTCAGAAAAAAAATATATTCAGTTTGCAACCTGATGGAGGTCAGTATAGATGGACTAATAGAGAAAGTCCCACACACTGCTAGAAGGCCAAATATTTTTTCAGAGCTAGATGCAGACAAAAAATTATTTTTAATTTGCAACCTGATGGAGGTCAGTATAGATGGACTAATAGAGAAAGTCCCACACACTGCTAGAAGGCCAAATATTTTTTCAGAGCTAGATGCAGATATAAATTATTTTTAATTTGCAACCTGATGGAGGTCAGTATAGATGGACTAATAGAGAAAGTCCCACACACTGCTAGAAGGCCAAATATTTTTTCAGAGCTAGATGCAGATAAAAATTATTTTTAATTTGCAGCCTGATGGAGGTCAGTATAGATGGACTAATAGAGAAAGTCCCACACACTGCTAGAAGCCCAAATATTTTTTCAGAGGTAGATGCAGATAAAAAATATTTTTAATTTGCAACCTGATGGAGGTCAGTATAGATGGACTAATAGAGAAAGTCCCACACACTGCTAGAAGGCCAAATATTTTTTCAGAGCTAGATGCAGACAAAAAATTATTTTGAATTTGCAGCGTGATGGAGGTCAGTATAGATGGACTAATAGAACAAGTCCCACACACTGCTAGAAGCCCAAATATTTTTTCAGAGCTAGATGCAGAAAAAAATTATATTCAATTTGCAACCTGATGGAGGTCAATATAGATGGACTAATAGAAAGATGCTATGCCCAAAAGATTTTACTTCACTAGGTGCAGTAAAAAAATTGGTATTCTATACACAGGTGGTATATCTTGCAACACAGATAGGCTACTCCACTGACTAACACACTCTGCAATAGGCCAAAAAGGATTAGCTTTGCTAGATTCAGCCAATTGCTGTGAAAAAAACTTGCACAGCACTGGCACAGACCTGCCTGGCAAAAACTGATAGGAACTGATGTAACCTAGTCCTGAAAAGGACTGCAATTACAATTAGTCTTTACTCCCACAATCTATCTATTTAAGAGCACAGACCTGCCTGATAAAAGTCGTAGGAAATGCTGTAACCTAGTCCTTAAAAGGACTGCAATCACAACTATTCCCTACTCCCAAGCTATCTGTAGATTTGTGCGAAAATTGGCTTGAAATTAACAAGGTATAGCGTACACAGCAACAGCGGTGCCGTCTAACACGCAGCTGCAGCAGTGAGAAAATGGGTGGCGACGGGGAAAACGGCTTGGTCTTATAGGGCAAGGACATGTGACATACACTGCCAATGACACATGCCCTTGCTTGTGTGAAAAAAAGCACTTCGCTCCGTGTGTGCGCTGCTGATAGGCTGACAGATTGCACCTCCCCACTGTAAATGCGGGAAAGAGAAAAAAAATGGAGATCTTCATTATTCCTGCAGAGATCCATCCCCTGCCCCTCCCCCCACCCCGCTGTACACTCAAACTACGTATTAACATTAATTTTCATCATTACTGAGAAAAAATCCAGTTATGATTTTGGTGCACGAACAGTTATCGAACATAACCTCGAACAGCCGAATTTTTCTCAAATCGTTCGTGTTCGCCGAACGGCTCGAACACCGCCCAAAACAGCTCGAATTTGAGATTGGCGAACAGTTCGAGTCGAACAACGCTCATCTCTAATTAGAACTGTGCTGTCCTGTACTACTGGGAAGACTGTGAACTGCTGTGCTGCCAAGGAAACTGTACTGTTTGTCACTGGAGCCTGTTGCTCATAAGACTTAACTTGCACTGGCTGTGCGGCTTCTTATTATATGCTACTGTTCTACCATTTATGAGGACTCTTGTCAAGTGTGTCTGGTCAGCAAGTGAAACAACCTTCGTGTTTGTGCCTAAGGTTCAATACCCCTGTGTGCCAGAGAGAAGCTGCAGCACATGGTCCATGGTCGCCCTGAGTAACGGTTCCCCAGGATTCCAAAGAATTCATGTAACCTTTCTCGCCCCTATCTGAACCTAGCAGTATGCATGTAACATTGGTGGCCCATATGGGGAATCCTGAGCAGGAATTAGCATGTAGAGGGAGAAGAGGAAAAGTGTCTGGAAAAACACAGCAGCACAGCACCTCAACTCAACTCTGCTACACGAGATAAAGGGGACCAGCCCTAAAGAAAAACTCACTAGCAGCAAAGGATGTTGAAATACAAATAGACAGAATTAGTAAGATGCTTCTTCAGTTACCCTGTGAAGAACTGAGAACAGCAGCAGAACATATAAAGATGTCAGCAGAACAGATTTCCAAAGCACACAACCGCAGGCAACTTTTATCTGCCATTAATGCAAAAATGGATGAGCTGAGAGAGAAAGAAGCTGAAGACGTCATGGGGACATTCCTCCAGGAATTAACACAGTTTCTAACCAGGTTGAAGTTGGAGGATGGAGGGGTAGCACCAATTACCATAAACAGGAATATCCGTCTACAGACTGAACTACAGGAATTGAAAGAACAATTCAAAACCTTAACAACAGCCCTGCAGGAATCGACCAAAACCTCTGAACAGGTGATAGACTCAGACAGGACCTTTAACCTGCTTGAGTTAGATAAATCAGGAAGACAGTCCTCTCTAACACCACAATTCACCATAAGGAAAGAATTCAAGATCCTGGGGCAGACTAGAGAGTGTGAACAGAAAGAGAAACTGTCTTATAGGAACTTGTTGCACCAGATCGATGCAGGCTTACAGAAAGGCTACCAGGCAGATGAGAACGTTGAGGGGATGGTGAAAGCGTTCAGCCCAGGACTGGATCTCCGTAGTATGCTGACCTTGCAACAGCTGAAGATGATTTAAAAGGACACTATAAAGAAGAGAGTACTTCAGAATTGTTCCACCGACTCATTAACCTCTCACAGAAAAATAATGAATCACCCCAAAATTTCTTGTTCAGAGCTATTGAACAGAAGGATAGATTGTTGTTTGCATCAAGAGATGTAGAAAGGGAAGAGAAGTTTAATGCTGGACTAGTCCAGAAGAAGTTCTTGGGAACGAGATTAATCAGCAAAGATATCAAGTTGCAGCTGAAACAGTACCTAGAAGATCCTGGCATTTTGGATGAAGGCCTAATTGAAAAAATGAATGAGGCCACTAGTTTGGAGTCAGAGAGCGAACAGAAGTTAAAGAAAGGCTCTGCTCCTAAAATTACCAAAATGAGTCAGCTGAAATTGGAGACCCCCGGTGGCCAGTCTGGAGATCATCAAAGAGACCCTCCAGTGCAACCTCCAAGAGGGAATCTTAAATCACCAACAAAAGAGAGGCCTGCCAGCGCTGACTGGGAGGAAGTAATAGGAGAACTGCGAGCTGAGTTGATTGAGGTGAAAAAGTTGATTCGTTCCAGTATCCCTCAGACCCTGGATTTGGTTCCAAAATAGAAGATACCCGGCTTGTGAAGCGTGCCGTTCATCAAATCAAAGTATGATGTGTGTCCGCTGTCTAAGATGTGGTGAGGAAGGACATTATGCCAAGGAATGCCAAGCCAATGGTCACGGTCGTTTGGGTTAAAAGACAGGAGGTTGCCAGTGTGGGGCGACTGGTAACCGTGACACGGAGGAGGCCCCAGAAGCAAATCCAAATCTCACCAAACCCCAGAACGGCACATGTGGTAAAATGGCTGCATCAGTACTATCCCCAAGTATGTTCCCGTCTACAACAGCTGCAAGGGAGCTAGGGGCATCAGTTACTTAATGCTCAGTGCGTAGGTCAAATGATCTACTCCTGGGAGGAGGATTCCTCGATCAGTAAAGATAGCCTCATCAGCCTAATCGGTGAAAGGTACTTTATACAATGCCAGCTAGATGGACTCCTAGTAAAATCACTGTGGGACACAGGAGCCCAAGCGAGCCTTTTAAATGAATAATGGAGAAGGCGCTACCTGCCACACACTTGCCTTCAGTCACTAAAAGAACTCTTGGGACCAGTGGAACTCCACGTCAACCAGACCGAAATCCCTTTCATAGGCTGGGTGGAGGTGACTTTCCAACTCAGGGCCATGAAGAACAGCAACACCATTGAGCTTTTGGTTCCTTTTCTCTAGACCAATGATCAGAACGTTGCAGAAGATCCTATCCTGGGTTATAATGTAATCAGTGAGGTCATCACGAAACACAAGACAGGGGCGTTGGTGGTGGATGCAATCGCCACATTGCTTGCCGTACCCAACGTTGTGGCGGAAAATGTGATTCATAGATTAAAGAAAGCACAAAACACAATAGACCTAAAAGAAGTCAAGGTCGGCTTGCGCCCAACCATCACCCCTGCATACCAAATGTTGGGGTGAGGTGTGGAGTCCGGGTAGAACCGGGAAGAAAAGTCCAGAAAAGACTGTTCGTGCCAAAAGACTCCCCAAATCTTCCGGAGTCTTACTTCAAGGTGAGACTGTGCATACGATTCCTACTGGTGGGTTTGTTGAAGTGACAGTACCGGTGATGAATACTACGAAACATGAAATTAGACTAGATCCAAAGACTGTGTTAGGTCACATCGAAACCATTAAAACGGTATATCCGGTCAGGAACAGAAGTTGCTCAGGGGGGGAAATTGCGCAACACACCTCAGGGTCCTGGGATCCCCCAGTACCCATGGAACACTTGTTTGCTGAAGATCTAGTGGTAGCACAACAGATGCTGAGAGAATAGTGTCATGCGTTCTCCAAAGATGACTCTGATATAGGCTGTATCCCATTGCATTTGAAAATCAATTTGAAAGACACGACCCCAGTAACCAGAAATTACATGTCTGTGCCAAAACCATTACATTGTGAAGTGAAAAAATATTTACAAGATCTCATCAACAGAGTTTGGGTCCAAAAGTCGAAGTCGTCTTATTCCTCTCCTATTGTCTGTGTTAGGAAGAAGGACGGTACGTTAAGACTCATGTGATTACCGGGAACTAAACCGAAAGTCAGTACCTGATCGACACCCAATACCAAAGAAATCCTGGATAGCCTATCAGGAAGCACGTGGTTCTCTGTCCTCTATAAGGGTAAGGCATACCACCAAGGGTTTGTTGAAGAGTCCAGTAGACCCTTGACAGCATTCATCACACCATGGGGGTTGTATGAGTGGATTTGCATACCGTTTGGTCTCAGTTAAGCTCCAGCAGAATTGCAGAGGACCACAGAGACATGTTTAGAAGGATTTAGGAACGATATCTGTCAGTCGTACTTGGATGACAATGTGGTACACAGCAAAACCTTCCGGGAGCATGTTGCACACATGAGGACCGTATTACAATGGTATCAACAACATGGAGTTAAGTTGACCCCAAAGAAGTGTGAACTGTTCAAAAGACCGGTTTGATTTCTAGGGAAAATTGTGTCTGGAGAAGGATATACCATGGACCCAGCAGAAATCGCTCCGGTACAGACCTTAAAAGACAAGCGGCCCTCTACCGTCGGGGAGTTGAGGCAGATATTAGGATTCCTCTCCTACTATCGCACTTACGTTCGGAACTTCTCCAGGATGACAGAGACAACATAACCCACGGAGAAAAAGAAGAACGCGAGTAGGACCGGGGTTTAAAGAAACAATGCTGTTTCATCCCAACAGCTCATTCTCTAGACAGCAGACCACCAGAAGGTATTGGAAGAAGTAGTAGACTACCTGGTAAAACCACCTATCTTGGGATATCCGGATTTCAATTTACCATTTGTTCTTCATTGTGACACTCAAGTTGGACTGGGAGCTGCCCTGTATCAGCATCAAGATGGAAAAATGAGAGTAATCAGTTACGTTTCTAGTACGTTGACTGCCGCCGAGAAGAATTACCATCTACATTCCGGAAAATTGGAGTTCCTGGCATTGAAATGGGCCATTTGTGAATGATTTAGACATTATCTCTACTATAGCAAAGAGTTTGAGGTATACACTGTTAACAACCCTTTGACCTATGTCCTTACTACAGCCAAACTGAATGCAACAGGTCAGAGTTGGGTAGCTGACTTCAATTTTAGCTTCAAGTAAAGGCCAAGAAAATGCAAAGTGGATACTGACAGATTGTCAAGAATGCCACTAGAGCCTGAGGAGTTCATGCAAGAATGCTCGGAGAAAGTCAGTCTGGAAACAATTAAGAGCACTACCCAAGCAGTACAAGCTTATCAGGAGGAAGACACATCACTGTGGTATCCGTTGACCGTGGAAACAACCATAAAAGCGAGAGAATAAGATCACCCCCGGTCTATTCAACAACTACCAAAAGGGAAAATCCGTAGAGCACAACTGGAAGATCAGATAATTGGTAGAATACTACTTTATGTGGACCAAAATCGGTTTCCAAGTAAACGGGAGAGAGACAATGAGTCACCAGCAGTATATGTTTTAATTAAAGAATGGACGAAGCTCTACCTCAGTGAAGACGGTATCTTGTATCGCAAAGGAGGACAAAACCGTCAGTGGATACTACCAGGCTCGGACTGGACTGGCGGGATGCTGGGAAAATTCCCCCTGGGCCCGGGGCCCCCTGCAGAGAAGACAGTGTCAGCAGAGAATTAAAAAAAAAAAAGAAGGGGAAAAAAAAAGTGGTCGTGGCCCCTTTAAGGGTGCGCGCATGCACTTTCACTGCCGTGATGCCCAGGACAGTAGCGGGAGGGGCCTGGAAGCAGGAGAGCAGGGGCTGCACTGCAGCGTCACATTTAGAAAACAGGGCCGCACGTCTGCTAAAAGTGACGTCACAGCGCGCCCTGCACTGCAGTCTCCTGCCTTTGGAGCTATGGGCCGGACTGGAGACAAGCCAAGGTAGTGTAATATTTGTGCGTGTTTCTATGTATATATGTGTGTGTGTGTATATATACCTGCATGTATGTGTATATGTATATGCCTGTGTGTGTGTGTATATGCCTGCATGTGAGTGTATATATGCATGTGTGTGTTTGTATGCCTGCATGTGTGTGTGTATATATGCCTGCATGTGTGTGTCTACATATGTCTGCATATGTATGTATATATGCCTGCAAGTGTGTGTTTGTGTGTGTGTGTATATATGCCTGCCTGCATCTGTGTGTGCGGGTGTGTGTGGGTATATGTGTATGTATATGTGTCTGCATGTGTGTGTATATATGCCTGCATGTGTGTGTGTATATGCCTGCGTGTGTGTGTATGCCTGCGTGTGTGTGTATATGCCTGCATGTGTGTGTGTATATGCCTGCGTGTGTGTGTATATGCCTGCATGTGTATATGCCTGCGTGTGTGTGCATATGCCTGCGTGTGTGTGTATATGCCTGCGCGTGTGTGTATATGCCTGCCTGTGTGTGTATATGCCTGTGTGTGTGTATATGCCTGCGTGTGTGTGAAAATGCCTGCATGTGTGTGTGTATATGCCTGCGTGTGTGTGTATATGGCTGCATGTGTATATGCCTGCGTGTGTGTGTATATGCCTGCGCGTGTGTGTATATGCCTGCCTGCGTGTGTATATGCCTGTGTGTGTGTATATGCCTGCGTGTGTGTGTGTATATGCCTGGGTGTGTGTGTATATGCCTGTGTGTGTGTATATATGCCTGCCTGAGTATGTGTGTGTGTGTGTGTGTACAGTGCAGACCAAAAGTTTGGACACACCTTCTCATTTAAAGATTTTTCTGTATTTTCATGACTATGAAAATTGTACATTCACACTGAAGGCATCAAAACTATGAATTAACACATGTGGAATTATATACTTAACAAAAAAGTGTGAAACAACTGAAAATATGTCTTATATTCTAGGTTCTTCAAAGTAGCCACCTTTTGCTTTGATGACTGCTTTGCACACTCTTGGCATTCTCTTGATGAGCTTCTTGATGACACACGGATGACAGTTAGTGCTGTTCCCAAGCGCCAAGTGCTGAACGCTGCCCTCATCATGGTTCCTGCCGGCGCTGTGATCAGCACCAGCAGGGACAATGATGAGAGTAGTGGTCTACTCCCGCAGTGTCCAACTGTAAAAATTAGAATTAAATTAAAAATTCCTTACACTCACCTCTCCTTAGTGTCCCCCGCTCTATTCTATGCATCTGCTCATGCTGAGGAGAATGACTCCTGCAGCGAGCGGGCCCTGGAGCTGCGCTCAACAAGCGGTGTCCTGTCATTCACTGAGCGCAGCTCCGGGGCCTGCTCGCTGCAGAGGGAAGGTAGAGAGATGGGGCAGTATGGGGGAACAGTGTGAGGGCACAGCAAGGAGGAAACAGTATGCTGAGGAGGGGGAGTGTGATGAATGTGCACAGAATAGAGACTGGGCAGTATAGGGGGGATACGATATTAGAGGACAGTGTGAAGAGGAGTCCCAGTATGGTAAGGAGGGGGCAGTGTGGAGAGCATGTACCCTAAGAGGGGTAGTGTGGGGGTCATATTTTGTGCAGAGAGCATTGTAAGAGTTTAGTTTATTCAGGGGCTCAGCGTAGGGCAGATATTTTTACTCTGGAGCATTATAATGACACTGATATCTTTAAGGGTATCGTGTCGGGATGTACTGCAAAAGACCGGAGAAGATGGAAGTCTGCAGAGACGAGCTGTGGATGAGAAAAGTCCTCAAGGGGTCTGGACAAGATGGAGACAAAAATAGAGAGAACGACTAATCAAAGAAGATGTCTCAGGTAAGGTACCTGGATGTAAATGTTTGTTTATGATACTGACTACGTCTCATCAGTGCTGTGGTTCCTGTATGGTCTACAGTCTGATGATGACTGGTAACAACAATTCCCAGTATCTCTGTTATTAATTACTTACTGGGAGTTGTAGGTTCATGTGATACAAAGATATATGGGGCTGACCTGACATTACAATTGATGGTGGTTCAGATGATGTATTCATGTACTGATGTGTTTGAGCGTGTCTGTGTGTTTGTGCGCGTCTGTGTGTTTGTGCGCGTTTGCGTGTTTGTGTGCGTCTGCGTGTTTGTGCGCGACTGCATGTTTGTGCGCGTCTGCTTATCTGGAATAATAGGGAATGGAAGAGAAGGAGAAGCGCACTACGTGAAGAACCGAATGGGCAAATGGAGGGATAAAATAGGCCAAGAGGCCACTCACCTATTGGAGTTGTGCACCCCTGCACAACCCCGGTGATTGTCAATGGTGGAGGGAAGGAGCAGGTCTCACCACATGGTGCCGGTCGGTGGGCACTCCACGTGCCATGTGCTGCGGACCGCTGGTTGTGCGCACCGCTTCCGGGTTCCCGGTCGCGGACAACGTGATCGGCCGCAGACCACGTGTCTCGGGAAGAGAGGCGCGTCTTCGCAGGTCCGCTTCCGGGTTCCTGTTCGCGGACCACGTGATCGGCCGCAGCCCACGTGTCTTGGGAAGAGAGGCGCGTCTCCGCAGATCCTATGGTTTAGGATGGAAGCGGCCGCAGGTCCTCAAAGAAGTTAAAGGAAGGAGGGGAAAGGAGTGCACAAGGAGGATATGGCAATTAGGTGTAAAGATGCTCCTGCCGCTAACCCTCAAGAGAGGGACTGGAAAATGTAAATAAAAGGCAAGGCGGTCTGTGAAGCACTAAAAAGGGAATACTAAGAGGGACAGATTTAGGGCTAAAAACAATTTAATAAGCCCTTTCCACAACGCGTTTCGATAGTGACCTATCTTCATCAGGTGATACAAGGGTTTAGACACAAGATTATCTTTGTATAATTAATTAGTATACCAACCAATCACTGTGAAGCCTTGTCTATATATGTTTTATCTTGTGTCTATACCCTTATACCACCTGATGAAGATAGGTCACTATCAAAACGCGTTGTGGAAAGGGCTTATTAAATTGTTTTTAGCCCTAAATCTGTCCCACTTAGTATTCCCTTTTTAGCGCTCCACAGACCACCTTGCCTTTTATTTACATATCTGGAATAATATGCATTTTTGTAAGATGCGTGTATGTAACAGTGCATTGTGGTGTGTAATAACATTCATATGCTCTGTGCACATTTACTGTATTAAATCTATTACGACTCTTTCACATGTGTTAGGGAATTCCATTTGTCTTTCCACATTTAGGAACAGACAAATGAAATTTGCTAACCTTGTCATAACTGTCACCATAGAGATGTGCTTGGATGGAGCGGGTTCAGATGTCGGCTGTGTTACATAGACGGCATCTGCCTGTAACAGCAGTGTTCAGAGCTCACCTTGATTGCTGCTGTTTTGAGTATTTAAGTGCCCTTGTCAATCACTGACAGCGGCATTTAAATAACACGATGGCCGGTGCATGGAGTTACACGCTCCCTTCAGCCCCCTGTGATGCAGTTGCAGGTTGTTGATGGGTTGCCAGTAGTGCTGAGTGAGTGTGGTCTGCTAAGGTGTTATCCCAGCATGCTCGGGTGTTATACGAGTATCTTGTAGTGCTCTTCTAATACGATCGAGTCCCCGCGGTAGCATGTTTTGCGGCGGTAGACAGAAGCAACACATGCAGGGATTCCCTAACAAACAGGCAATTCCTGCATGTGTTGCGTCTGTCTATCGCCACAAAACATGTTACCGCGGGGACTCAGGCATAATAGCAGAGCACTACAAGATACACGGATAACACCCGGGCATGGTGGGATAACAGCTTATCCGACCACGTTCACTCATCACTAGTTGCCAGGTGCTGCTGCCATGTTAGTCATTCAATGAAGCTCAGTCTGAGGATGGAAGTGTCACAATCAAAGTGCCGGACATTATTACAGCACGCTCACTTTGTAGTTAGCAATGACTGTAATGTCTCCCTCCTTGCAACGACCCTATGACAGGAAGCGAGTGGTGGCAGGGAGAATAAAACATAATTTTCTCCCTGTAGCCAACACTTTTCCATTAAGCCATCTAACCAGGCTTTAAACCCTATTTACCTGCAGTTTAACCCCATATCTGCAAATAAATAGTGTTTCTCAAGGTGACAAGTTACCATTTAAGGGACTCTGGCAGTACGGAATGACTATTCAAACAAAGTCCTGCAGCTTGGTGCTCCACAGCACGGCCAATCATGTAATTATAGTACATTATAGAAAAAGTACATTATAGAAAAGCATACCAAGTAATAAAACCGTTTATGGTAGCTATAGTGTGGGCCCCTAGAGTCGGTTCCCCTGATGGGCCCTAGGCTCCGCTGTCCGACTCTGGGTACTACCCAGAGTATTCCGTAGGTTGGTCTTCAAAGAACTCCATGAAAGCATGGGACACCTGGGAGTGGAAAGGACAACAAATTTGATCCGTTAACGTTTCTTCTGGCCATTCAAGCAGGGAGATATTAAGAGGTACGTGACCAGGGAGTGTGGGTGTCTGAAATATAAATGTCCCAACACATCAATCTATGGGCAACATCCAAACTACGTATCCGTTTGAGATGGTCTCACATTTCTACATCTCGAGACATGCAAGGGTGGTTACGAATACATCTTGGTGGTGATGGACCATTTCACTTGTTTTGCTCAATCATATGCCACCACCCCTCGGGTCGAACAGGTGCGACACCACCCCCGGCATACGAAGCACCCAAACACACTAAGTGACGGCTATACCTGCCCTCACCAAGGAATATCACCACTCGGCCACGACTAATTAAGCTGCCTACAGCTATTATTGCCGGTGTACATTTCACCTCTTCTTGGCACCTCTCCGCCACAACTTATTTAGGCTGCCCACAGCCATTACTGCCGGTGTATACCTTACCCCTTTTTTGCAACAAGCAATTTCTGGTTATACCTGGGTATGTACCGTTCATATGTTTTTTGATATCATCACTCTGGGTTAGCTGTGTGCTCTACACACTGTTTGATGTAACATATGCCTCTCTACTATTTTATACAATATTTATACTATACAGCATTCATTCCCGATATACAGTAGGCCACATGTGAAGATTTCCAGTATATAGTTACATAGTTTATAAGGCCGAAAAAAGACAAGCGTCCATCCAGTTCAGCCTATTTCTTGTGCACTGTAGCTATTCCGCAGCGTTGAATCAGGGGAAGGCAAAAAAAACCCATGCGGTATAGGTCAATTTACATAATTGAGGAAAAATTCACTTCCGGACTCCAATCTGGCAGTCAGATTAAATCCCTGGATTAATTAACTATCACTAAGCATAAGATGTAATTTTATTGTTCTCAAGAAAGGCGTCCAGACCTCTCTTGAACTCATTAAGTGAGTTGGACATCACCACTTCCTCTCCCAGAGAGTTCCAGAGTCTCACGGCTCTGACCGTAAAGAATCCCCTTCTATGCTGGTGTAGGAACCTCCTTTCCTCCAGGCGCATAGTGTGCCCCCTCGTCTTTGTCACCATCCTTGGGATAAACAGGTAATGGGAGAGATCTCTGTATTGCCCCCTGATGTATTTATACATGTTTATGAGGTCTCCCCTAAGCCTTCTCTTTTCCAACGTAAATTAGCCTAATTTTGACAACCTCTCTGTGTATTCTAGTCCCTCTATTTCCTTTATTACCTTAGTCGCCCTCCTTTGTACCCTCTCTAGCTCCAATATGTCTTTCCTGAGCACCGGAGCCCAGAACTGTCCACAATATTCTAAGTGCGGCCTTACCAGCGCTTTATACAGAGGAAGAACAATGTTCTCATCATATGCCCCTATTCCTCTTCTGATGCATGCCATGACTCTATTTGCCTTCGCAGCTGCTGCCTGACACTGGGCACTCCAATTTAATTTGCTGTTAACCAAGACGCCCAGGTCCTTCTCCATGTCAGATTTCCCCAACGGTTTCCCATTTAATATGTATGGGTGACTGCTGTTTTTCTTTCCCATGTGCATAACCTTACATTTATCGTCATTGAACCCCATTTGCCATTTTTTGGCCCAACTCCCCAATATATCTAAATCCTCCTGTAGCTGTGCCCTATCCTCATCTGTATTAACTACTTTACAAAGTTTAGTATCATCTGCAAATATTGCTATTTTACTATGCAACCCTTCCACTAGATCACTAATAAATATATTAAATAATATAGGGCCCAAGATAGACCCTTGAGGCACCCCGCTAGTAACCCTGACACACCCTGAGCTTACTCCATTGATAACCACCCTCTGCTTTCTATCACTCAGCCAGCTATTTACCCACTTGCACACATTATCCCCAGACCAAGCATTCTCATTTTATATACCAACCTTTTGTGTGGCACGGTATCAAACGCTTTTGAGAAGTCAAGGTGTACAACATCCACTTACTCTCCCCGATCCAGCTGTGAGCTCACCTCCTCGTAGAAGGCGATCAGGTTTGTTTGGCAGGAGCGATCCCTCATGAATCCATGTTGATATGGAGTTAGACAGTTATTATCATTAAGATATTCTACAATAGCATCTCTAAGAAATCCTTCAAACAAACAGTATCCTACAGACTATATGATTTAGCTTACCTGAAGCCCCTGATGAAAACCCCTGCGGGGTTGAAACGTTGGGCAACTATACTGACAACACCTTGAGCAAGTATATATCGGAGAAATAATTAAAGCACCTATTATTGTATCCATATGTTTGACTCTTTAAATTCATTTGGTGTGCCGGAATCTTTGTCTACACTGATGAGTATGTTGTGTTCCTGGCACCCCTCTTCATAAGTTGAGCTTGGTCTTTATATATTACTGTCCTGTATCTTGTCTGTTCCGCCACCCTGGGGGCTGTATACCCAGGCCTGTTGTCTGTATCTGTGACTTCTAGTCTGTTTCCGCCACCCTGGGGGCTGAGTTCCCAGGCTAGTTCCTGTATTTTGTTCCTGGTTCAGTTCCTGTCTGAACAGTGTCCTAGCCCGTTACCTATTTGTCTCTATGTCCGAACCATCCCTTTTCCTGCAGTGTCTGAACCTGCACCTAACTCCAACTCGTTGTCTCTGTATTTCTGTTTGTGAGTTTTGTGTCCACTCACTACTTCATTGTAAGTACCTTGTGTGTATCTGGCTCTGCTTGTCCCGTTTCCCTGCCTCCGCATCTACCTCCTGTGTTCTAACTATCTTCCTGTATCTTCCAGTCTGTTCCATGTAAACAGAGCCCTGTCCTGTCTGCCTGCACCTTCTGCTCTGCTCTGCTTGTTCACCACACCTGTGGTTTTGCTCCGCCCTGCTTGTTCACCGCACCTGCGGTCTGGTTCTGCTTGTTCACCGCACCTGTGGTTCCGCTCTGCTCTGCTTGTTCTCTGCACCTACTGTTCCGCTTTGCTCTGCTTGTTCACTGCACCTGCGGTTCCACTCTGCTCTGCTTGTTCTCTGCACCTACTGTTCCGCTTTGCTCTGCTTGTTCACCGCACCTGCGGTTTTGCTCCGCTCTGCTTGTTCACCGCACCTGCGGTTTTGCTCCGCTCTGCTTGTTCACCGCACCTATGGTTTTGCTCCACTCTGCTTGTTCAATGAACCTGCGGTTTTGCTCAACTCTGCTTGTTCACTGCACCTGCGGTTTTGCTCAACTCTGCTTGTTCACTGCACCTGCGGTTTTGCTCCGCTCTGCTTGTTTGCCGCACCTGCGGTTTCGCTCTGCTCTGCTTGTTCACCACACCAGCAGTTTCGCTCTGCTCTGCTTGTTCACCGCACCGGCGGTTTCGCTCTGCTCTGCTAGTCCACCGCACCTGCGGCTCCGTTCCGGTCTCCCTGTCTGTACTGGTCCCTATCCTGCCTGCATTCCTACCTGCCAGTACCTGCCTGTCTGCATGCCATCTGTGCCTGCCAGTGCCCACCTGTCTGTATACCAGCTGTGCCTGCCAATACCCACCTGCCTTCATACCAGCCGTGCCTACCAGTACCCATATGTCTGTATGCCAGCCTAACCTGCCTGTTTCTGCTTTCCCCGGTGTGGGTCAACAGCTGTGACCGGGGTCTGACCTGGAGTAGCACCTGGTCCCTCTGCTCGGTTCCTCCCTGGTTCACGGAGTCGACTGAGCTGCCGTGTGACCTTGGTCGGACCGAGTTGATACTTAGTTACACCCCTCCAGGCACTCCTCGGTTCATGGTCCAGTGGGATCACTAATCAAGCTCAAGCCAGTCAGTCCGGGTGCGAGCGTAACAGTAGGATTAGGTTGCTATCAATGTTTATGAACGTTATACCAATTTCACAATGCCAATTTGTATATAAAGTTATCCAACTTTCAAAACTGTCTCAGAATTGGTCAAATTGACCATTTAAGACGAATGTCGAGGACGACATTCAAAAAGGAGGGAAGAGTGTGACATGCAGAAGTATTGCTGTTGCTTTAAAAGCATTCAGCAACTATTAGAAGTAACACAAGCACATGAGACAGGAAGTGTTGTGCTCCAGAAGCATTCGGCAACTAGAGGGGTTAACAAAGTCACAGGAGAAGGGGAGTGTTTTAGCAGAGCCCCAGGGGGATTGTGGGGAAGCTGTTTAGTGATGGCTGAAGCTGAAGAGAAAGGTGGTGTGTGTGATCAGTATCTCACAGAAGTGCCCCTGCAAGTGAAAAGGATTCAAGTCAGGAGTGAAGCTAAGCACAGGTCAGGTAGAGTTCCTGAAGGAGTACTGAAAGAGTACTGAAGGAGATTGTAGAAGAAATTTTAGAACCACTCTTGATAATCTTTGAAAATTCATGGAGAACAGGAGAAGTCCCAGAAGACTGGAGAAGAGCAAATGTTGGTCCTATCTTCAAAAAGGGGAAGAAGGTGGACCCAGGGAACTATAGGTGAGTCTGACTTCTATACTAGGAAAGATCTTTGAACAAATTATTAAACAACATGTATGTAAGTACCTGGATAAGAATGAAGTGATTAACCAGAGTCAGCATGGGTTTGTAACTAACAAGTCATGTCAGACTAACTTAGTTTCCTTCTATGACAGAATCACTGACTGGGTGGATCAGGGAAATGGTGTAGATATTATATATCTTGACTTCAGCAAAGCAT
This sequence comes from Phyllobates terribilis, assembly GCF_046119375.1. NCBI lineage: Eukaryota > Metazoa > Chordata > Amphibia > Anura > Dendrobatidae > Phyllobates > Phyllobates terribilis. The sequence goes on along the minus strand of NW_027362761.1, from coordinate 1,187,483,638 downwards.
TTGACAAAGTATCTCACACTATCCTTATTTAAAAAATGACCAAGTATGGAATGGACAAGGCAACTGTTAGGTGGATTCATAACTGGCTAAGTGATCGGACTCAAAGAGTGGTCGTAATTAGCTTCACATCCGGTTGGATGAATGTCTCAAGTGGGGTACCACAGGGCTCTGTCCAGGGACCTGTATTGTTCATCATCTTTATCAATGATTTAGATGAAGGAATTGAGGGTAAACTGATTAAATTTGCTGATGACACAAAGCTAGGAGAGATAGCTAACACTAGAGAAGAGAGAGAGAGGATTCAAAAAGACCTAAATAAACTGCAGCAGTGGGAAGCAACTAACAGAATGGTTTATAACAAGGAAAAATGCAAAGTACTACATCTGGGCAATAAAAATGAAAAAAACATATACAGAATGGGAGTTTTATGCACACACCCGGACTGACTGGCGTGTGCGTGATTAGTGACCCCACTGTGCCATGAACCGGAGAGTGCCTGGAGGGGCATAACTAAGTATCAACCCGATCAGACCCAGGTCGCACGACGGCTACGACACCGTGCACCAGGGAAGAACCGAGCAGAGGGACCAGGTGACACTCCAGGTCAGACACTGGACACGGCTGTTGACCCACAGAGGGGAATACAGGAACAGGCAGGTTAGAGCACAGGCTGGGTAGGGTCCAGTAGAGACTGGGAGACGTGTTCAGAGCCGCAGATGCGGTAATCAAGCAGAGTAAAGCGAAACCACAGGTGCGGTGGACAAGGCTGAGCAGAGCGAAACCGCAGGTGCGGTGGACAAGGCTGAGCAGAGCGAAACCGCAGATACGGTGGACAAGGCTGAGCAGAGCGAAACCGCAGGTGCTGTGGATAGGGCTGAGCAGAGCGAAACCGCAGGTGCTGTGGACAGAGCTGAGCAGAGCAAAACCACAGGTGCGGTGGACAGGGCTGAGCAGAGCGAAACCGCAGGTGTGGTGGACAGGGCTGAGCAGAGCGAAACCGCAGGTGCGGTGGACAGGGCTGAGCAGAGCGAAATCGTAGGTGCGGTGGACAGGTCTGAGCAGAGCGAAACCGCTGGAGCGGTGGACAAGGCTGAGCAGAGCGAAACCGCAGGTGCGGTGGACAAGGCAGAGCAGAGCGAAACCTCAGGTGTGGTGGAGAGGGCTGAGCAGAGCGGAACCACAGGTGCGGTGGACAGGGCTGAGCAGAGCGAAACCGCAGATGCGGTGGACAAGGCTGAGCAGAGCGAAACCGCAGATGTGGTGGACAAGGCTGAGCAGAGCGCAACCACAGATGCGGTGGACAAGGCTGAGCAGAGCGAAACCTCAGATGCGGTGGACAAAGCTGATCAGAGGGAAACAGCAGGTGCGGTGGACGAGGCTGAGCAGAGCGAAACTGCAGCTGCGGTGGACAGAGCTGAGCAGAGCGAAACCGCAGGTGCGGTGGACAGAGCTGAGCAGAGCGAAACCGCAGGTGTGGTGGACAGAGCTGAGCAGAGCGAAATCGCAGGTACGGTGGACAGAGTTGAGCAGAGCAAAACCGCAGGTGCAGTGGACAGGGCTGAGCAGAGCGAAACCGCAGGTGTGGTGGACTGGTCTGAGCAGAGCGAAACCGCAGGTGCGGTGGACAAAGCTGAGCAGATTGAAACTGCAGGTGCGGTGGACAAGGCTGAGCAGAGCGAAACCGCAGGTGCGGTGGACAGGGCTGAACAGAGCAAAACCACAGATGCGGTGGACAAGGCTGAGCAGAGCGAAACCGCAGATGGGGTGGACAAGGCTGAGCAGAGCGAAACCGCAGATGCGGCGGACAAGGGTGAGCAGAGCGAAACCGCAGATGCAGTGGACAAGGCTGAGCAGAGGGAAACCGCAGGTGCAGTGGACAAGGCTGAGCAGAGCGAAACCGCAGATGCGGTGGACAGGGCTGAGCAGAGCTAAACCACAGGTGCGGTGGACAAGGCTGAGCAGAGCGAAACCGCAGGTGCGGTAGACAAGGCTGAGCAGAGCGAAACCGCAGATACGGTGGACAAGGCTGAGCAGAGCGAAACCGCAGGTGCTGTGGATAGGGCTGAGCAGAGCGAAACTGCAGGTGCGGTGGACAGAGCTGAGCAGAGCAAAACCACAGGTGCGATGGACAGGGCTGAGCAGAGCGAAACCGCAGGTGTGGTGGACAGGGCTGAGCAGAGCGAAACCACAGGTGCGGTGGACAGGGCTGAGCAGAGCGAAATCGTAGGTGCGGTGGACAGGTCTGAGCAGAGCGAAACCGCAGGAGCGGTGGACAAGGCTGAGCAGAGCGAAACCGCAGATACGGTGGACAAGGCAGAGCAGAGCGAAACCTCAGGTGTGGTGGAGAGGGCTGAGCAGAGCGGAACCACAGGTGCGGTGGACAGGGCTGAGCAGAGCGAAACCGCAGATGCGGTGGACAAGGCTGAGCAGAGCGAAACCGCAGATGCGGTGGACAAGGCTGAGCAGAGCGCAACCACAGATGCGGTGGACAAGGCTGAGCAGAGCGAAACCTCAGATGCGGTGGACAAAGCTGATCAGAGGGAAACAGCAGGTGCGGTGGACAAGGCTGAGCAGAGCGAAACTGCAGGTGCGGTGGACAGAGCTGAGCAGAGCGAAACCACAGGTGCGGTGGACAGGGTTGAGCAGAGCGAAACCGCAGCTGCGTTGGACAGGTCTGAGCAGAGCGAAACCGCAGGTGCGGTGGACAAAGCTGAGCAGAGCGAAACCGCAGCTGCGGTGGACAGGGCTGAGCAGAGCGAAACCGCAGATGCGGTGGACAAGCTGAGCAGAGCGAAACCACAGATGCGGTGGACAAGGCTGAGCAGAGCTAAACCACAGGTGCGGTGGACAGAGCTGAGCAGAGCGAAACTGCAGGTGCGGTGGACAGAGCTGAGCAGAGCGAAACCGCAGGTGTGGTGGACAGAGCTGAGCAGAGCGAAATCGCAGGTGCGGTGGACAGGGTTGAGCAGAGCGAAACCGCAGGTGCAGTGGACAGGGCTGAGCAGAGCGAAACCACAGGTGCGGTGGACTGGTCTGAGCAGAGCGAAACCGCAGGTGCGGTGGACAAGGCTGAGCAGAGCGAAACCGCAGGTGCGGTGGACAAGGCTGAGCAGAGCGAAACCGCAGGTGCGGTGGACAGGGCTGAACAGAGCAAAACCACAGATGCGGTGGACAAGGCTGAGCAGAGCGAAACCGCAGATGGGGTGGACAAGGCTGAGCCGAGCGAAACCGCAGATGCGGCGGACAAGGGTGAGCAGAGCGAAACCGCAGATGCAGTGGACAAGGCTGAGCAGAGGGAAACCGCAGGTGCAGTGGACAAGGCTGAGCAGAGCGAAACCGCAGATGCGGTGGACAGGGCTGAGCAGAGCTAAACCACAGGTGCGGTGGACAAGGCTGAGCAGAGTGAAACCGCAGGTGCGGTGGACAAGGCAGAGCGGGCAGGAACCGCCGGAGCGGTAAGTAAGGCAGAGCAAGGGGGAAACCGCCAAAGCGATGAGCAAAGACAAAGCAGAGGGGACAGGGCTCTGTTCACACGGAACAGACTGGAAGGGAAAGGCAGAACCAGATACACACAAGGTACTTGCAAAGAAGTAGCGAGTGGACTCCAAACTCAGAAACGGTGCAGGTTCAGGCTATGCAGAAAAAGGAAAGGTACAGACATAGAGAAAAACAGGTAACAGGCTAGGAGAGTGTTCAGACAGGAACTGAGTGTTAAGACAGGAACTGACACTGCATAAAGATACAGGAGTGAGTCTGGGTATGCAGCCCCCAGAATGGCGGACAAACAGGCTAGAAGACACAGATAACAGGTCTGGGTATGCGGCCCCCAGAAGGCAGGATGAATAGGCTAGGAGCGTGTTCAGACAGGCCTGGGAATACAGCCTCCAGGAAGGCGGACAGGCTGGAAAAACAGAACAGGACCTGGCACATCAGAGGCAAGAAGCCCTCTGAGGATAAGAGTAGCTCAGGCACCAGCTTCAAGGTGGAGCTGGTTTAAATATCCAGTGACAGACTGCAATAGGCTGAGGACGCATTAGGGGTGTGCCCACAGCAGCTACAAATAACAGGAAGTAACCGGGCCGCCGACCTAAGCAGTCAGAACAGAGACAAACAGACAGCATGAATAGAAGCCAGGCTAGCAGACTGAACTGAAGATCAAGTTTGCGATCTTGCATAGTGGGAGATGGTGCACCATGCAAGCCCGCCACCAGGTATGTTACAGGGAGGAATAGAGCTAAGCAACAGTACATGTGAAAAAGACTTAGGTATACTAATAGATCATAGGCTGAACATGAGTCAACAGTGTGATGCAGCAGCAAAAAAGGTAAATACAATTCTGGGATGTATTAACAGAAGCATACGATTTAGATCACGTGAAGTCATTATCGCACTTTACTTCTCTTTGGTCAGACCTCATCTGGAATACTGTGTCCAGTTTTGGGCACCACATTTTAAAAAAGACATTGACAAGCTGGAGCAAGTTCAGAGAAGAGCGACCAGAATGGTGACCAGTCTGCAAACCGTGTCCTATGAGGAACGGTTACAGGATTTGGGAATGTTTAGCTTGCAAAAAAGAAGGCTGAGAGGAGACTTAATAGCTGTCTACAAATATCTCAAGGGCAGTCACATTGTAGAAGTATCATCTTTATTCTCATTTGCCCAAGGAAAGACTAGAAGCAATGGGATGAAACTAAATGGGAGGAGACACAGATTAGATATTATAAAAAAACTTTTTGACAGTTAGGGTGATCAATGAGTGGAACAGGCTGCCACGAGAGGTGGTGAGTTCCTCTTCAATGGACGTCTTCAAACAGAGGCTGGACAGACATCTGTCTGAGATGATTTAGTGAATCCTGCTTTGAGCAGGGGGTTGGACCAGATGACCCAGGAGGTCCCTTCCAACTCTAACATTCTATGATTCTATGATTCTATAACTAGCAGTGCAGAATAGTGGTGTCACAGGGATCATCTCCCTCAGCAAACCCTCCCCCCTCCTCCATCTCAATGTGCTGTACAGAATGCTGTGTTCATTAATGTGCCTTTGCATTAGAACTGTGCTTTCCTGTACTACTGGGAAGACTGTGAATTGCAGTGTTGCCAAGGAAACTGTACTGTTTGTCACTGGAACCTGTTGCTCATAAGACTTAACTTGCACTGGCTGTGCGGATTTTTATTAAATGCTACTGTTCTACCTTATATGAGGACTCTTGTCAAGTGTGTCTGGTCAGCAAGTGAAACAAACTGCGTGTCTGTGCCAGAGGGTCAATACTCCTGTGTGCCTAAGAGAAGCTGGAGCATATGGTATATGGTCGCCCTAAGTAACGTTTCTCCCATGGTTCCAAAGAATTCATGTAACCTGTCTCGCCCCAGTCTGAACCTAGTGGCGTGCGTGTAACATGTAGTTTCACAAATGCTGGAGTTCTTAAAAAAATCTTATGCAGTAGTCTTCCCATTGTGGGGATTTAGTTCACTGGTTAGCGCGACAGAGACATAAACAGGCTTCAAATATCCAAAGCTCCGCTCCTTTCTGACTTTTATTAATTCATTATAGGCAACAAAATATACAGGTTGTCAGAAGTAAACAAAATAACTGAAACTTTTCTTAACAAGTACTAAGCAGTATGACTGTCTGACTTACACACAAAACAGTATCAACCTGTAGTTTGCGAGCGCCCCCCCCCTGCTCTATCCAGAGCTGGAGATCCCCTTCGGTCTCAGTAGAGCTTTTTTTAATAATGAGACCATAGTAGAAGCAAAACAATTGGTGGACTAGGAATAGAGGCTTCCTCACCTGATACACTACAAAGCCAATGCATCTGCTTTGCCTTACTGAGAACCTGGGCTACAGAACTTAAAGGGAATCAGACAGCAGGTTTTTGCTAGCCTGTTTGACAGCAGCATGATGTTGGGGTAGAGACTCTGATTCCAGCGATGTAAAACTTACAGGGCTGTGTGCTTTCCTTTTAAAAAAATCCCTATTTTCTCAGTTGCAAATCTACTAGTTCTCTGAAGGCTGAGCTCTGTATAACCCCACCTATGCCACTGATTGGCTGCTTCCAGTGTACACTGTGCATAGGTAGGCAGAAATCTGCCAATAAGGGGTGGTGGCGGGGTTATACAGAGCTCATGAATATGGAGGAGTACATGGCATCAGGTATACTTGTCCTCTAGTGATAATCTCCTACTGATAAACAAGGGATTTTATCAAAATTACAGCAAGCAGCCCAGTAAGTGACACATTGCTGCAATCAGGGTCTCTGACTGTTTTCATCCTGCTCTCAGATTAGGTGGCGAAAACTTTGTGATAGATTCCCTGTTAAATCTTTTAAGGCTAAAAAAAACCTACTCACTCTTGAATATCCTTCAGACTTTGCAAGGCTTGCTCTGCCTTATCACTCCATTTCACCATATCGAACTTAAACCCGTTAACCTCTTCACTACGTCCGCCATACATGTATAAGTCGGAAGTAGGTGTATATAGCGGGCTCACAGAGTAAGCTCGCCCCATTCCCGGCAGGTAATTGCCCTGTGCTACAGCCAGGCCCTGCCGCTAACAATCACGGGTTAAGCGGAAGCCTTCTCGTCTGCTGTGCCATTCTTGAATCCTGCCTTGCAGTGATCTTTGGACACTGCTACAAGTGGCGCTGCGAGCAGGGTACGGTTACAGAGATGGAGATGGCCGACAGTAATGTGGTTGATGTGAGTACCGCAGGTAATGGTGGAACCCCTGCAAGGGCCCTCCCTATGAGCACGTTGTTTAGTACTCTGCCCAAATTTGATGACCAGAATATACTCCTGACAGACTGGGTCACCAAATTGCAGAGCACTGCCAAGAATTATAATGTCAGCCCAGAACTACAAGTTGAAATCTCTCTGGCCGCCCTGGAAGGTGAGGTGCACAGAAATGTTTTCTTGCAACCGGAAACCACACGTAGCACCTTAGAAGGGATGGTGAAGTTTCTGGAAGAGATATACGGTGAAACGACTAGTGCAATGCATATCCGGGCAAAATTCTTCTATCGATTGCAGCGAGAAGGGGAGAGAGTCTCCCAATACGCCGAAGCGTTGCAGGAAGTACTTGCAGAGGTACAAAAGAGAGAGCCAGACGGAGTAGGCGGCATGGGATCTGTAGACCGGAGACTACGAGAACAATTTATTCTTGGACTCTGCAGTACTTCCCTGAGACAGACTCTGCGAGAGCGAGAGAGGGTGTATTCGGCCTTAAGTTTTCGACAAATATTAGCAGAAGCGGTGGCTCGAAGTAAGGAAGACAGCTGTGCCTCCGGAGTGGTGTGTACTCAGGTCGCCAGGACTGTCGTGGGCAGAGGGAATGAAGAAACTCTGTTCAGGGAAGTGCAGGATCTGCAAGGTTCCCTGAAAGTTATGCAAGAAAAACTGACACAAATGGAAAAGAGGATGGGAGCTAGCTTTGCCGCTGAGGTAACATACCCGGCTTTAGCAGATCCTTATCGGACCTGTGTTACCAAAGTCCTCGATATCATCCACCAGCACTCCCCCGACCTGACCCAATCTACCCGAGGCCCCAGCTTCCTTCACTGCGGCCAGCCGGTTGGATATCAAGGGCCCCTCCCACATGCAGATGAAGAGAGGGACGTCAGTTTGCACAGTGCTGGCAATGTGGAAGTGAAAGACACTTCGCTAGAGAATGTTGGAGTGATTTGCAGCTTTGTCCAGCTCGGCAATTAAACTTCCAGCCCCTGCAGTAGTGGGGAGTACTGCAGGGGGAGTAGAAGGATAAACCACCCAGCACAATTCTGAACATCTTGTTGCAGGCTGTCCGACCCTGCGGGCTGAGTTCGAAGGAATCCCAGTGGACTGTTTGATGGATACCGGATCACAGGTAATGACTATGCCCGAGTCATACTTCAATCGCTACTTACAGGCGATGGCCAAGCCAGAGCGGGAGACGTTAATTCGAGTGACAGCAACCGATCCCTGTCATGGGGTCGTATGGATGAACGTGTGGATTTGTGGACAAGTTGTGGGAAGGAAAGGTATCCCGTTGGTCCCTGAACCATTCAAAGAAGATGTACCGGTGATAATGGGTATGAATATTCTGAGGGAGTTAGACCAGGTCATGTTCACTAAATGGGGGCCCGGCTACTGGAAGCAGGCCACGCCGCATAAGCCCACTCAGACGGCGTTTCAACGGCTGATCCGCGTTTGTGGGACTCAGAAGAGCGTCCCGAAAAACCAGTCTGTGGAAATTATCCGAGTGCCGGGAAGGGTGTCCCTTACCCTCCCTCCTGTTCAGGAGACCATTCTCCCACTTCCCGTGGGGACTTTCCGCAACCTTGAAGGTATGGAGGTGGCTATTGAACCAGTGGGCCTAAGTGAAATAGACCAGAATGTCCTAGTGGCCCTGACACTTGCAGTGGTCCGGGAAATTGAGCACCTGGGCCACAAGGTGTCCCAGGATGGAGTTTTGCCTTCCCAAGCTAAAGTTGCCGCAATACAACAATGGCCAGCACCTTCAACCCTACGGGAGTTAAAGGCCTTCTTGGATTGACCATGTACTACCGGCGGTTCCTCAAAGACTATGCGAAAATATCGGGCCCGCTGCATGAGCTGCTGAGAGAGACTGTTGGGGGACCAAGAAACCAGGGTATACCCTGGGAACGGAAACAGGAGGAGGCCTTCCAGACACTGAAAGACCTAACATCAGCCCCCATCTTAGCCTACGCAGATTTTGACCGGCCGTTCTTCTTATACACGGATGGCAGTCTTCATGGATTAGGATCAGTCCTCTCACAGATTCAAGACTGGCATGAAAGAGTCATCGCCTATGCCAGTAGGTCCTTGAGGGATACGGAGCGGAACCCCCACAACTACAGCTCCTTCCAGCTGGAACTCCTCACCCTAGTATGGGCCATGATGGAGAAATTTGCAGAGTACCTAACAGGAGCCAAGATCCAAGTGCGAACTGATAACAACCCATTGGCCCATCAGGACACTGCCAAGCTGGGGGCCATGGAGCAGTGCTGGGTTGCCCATCTTGCAAAATTTGAATTCTCGATTCGCTACCGCTCTGCCACAGAGAATACCAATGTGGATCGATTGTCAAGAGTAACCTTCGATACTCCGGGAGAAGACCATGATGAGCACCTAGAAGAAGAGGAGATCCCAGATTTCCGCAAATTCACACCCATCGCAGTAGCGGCACAGTTAAGTGGGGAGGCTCTACCTCTACCCAAGTCACAGGGAAGGACAAATGAAGAATGGGGTCGGGTCCAATATGAGGATGCAGGGTTGCAGCAAGTGAAAAGCTGGGTAGTCCAAGGAAGATGGACAGACAAGGAAGAAAGAGCTGCCCTAAATCTCGAAACGAAGTCCTTAATACACTAGTGGGATAGATTGAAAGTTCGAAAAGCCACTCTATACCGCAAGTGACAACAGGCTGCTGACTTAGAGGCGAGATGGCAAGTAGTAGTCCCTGTAAGAGTGGCACGAGAAATTGCCAAAGAAGCTCATGAGTTTGGAGCTCACTTTGGCCCTGGAAAAACTTACAAGTGGCTGCAACATTATGTATATTGCCCCCGGCTGGAGGAGACAGTTGAAGAAGTGTGCCGACAGTGTCGAATGTGTGACCTCACCAAAAGCACAGAACAGAGGGCACCCATACAGACCATATGGACCAAAGAACCACTTGAAGTGTTGATGATAGATTACCTCCTCGTGGGACAATCAACTAGAGGCCCACAGTACTGCCTGGTAATGACCATTTCACCAAGTTTGCGGTGGTCACCCAGACTCGGGAGCAGATGACTGAGTCTGCTGCATAAGCTGTCTGTCAAGATTTCATCCCGGTCTATGGGTGTCCGAAGCGGAATTTCCTGCTGAAATGGAGAGTTTCAATCCTTAGATGCCACTGCCAAAAGTATAGATTAGTGCTCCTCTGGCATAAAAGAACAAGCCCTCTTCCTCTCTTCGACCCTTACCTGTCCCACTACACAACTCCCTTCAGTTCTGGTCACTCTTCAGGGCTCTTTGGCATCTTCAGCGTTGACTACACCTCATGACATCACCAAGACTTCATGACATTCGCAGAGCAAAGTATGTCATGACACCATGTGAGACCTAGTCACTGAGTAGGCCTCGTGTGATGCCATCATGTTCCCAGTCCTGCAACCTCTCAATGTTGTCAGGCCAAGTCAGCGGTGGAGTTGCCAAACAGCCCCAAAGAGTGACCAAAATTGGAGAGAGTTGCGTGGTTGGAAAGGTGAGGGTCGATTGGAGGCATTATGTATTTTTAATCCTTTATTATAAATTTTGCTCCGGAGTCTGAAGAGACATCAAAACATGATAAATGTTATTAAATGGCAAATTAGATTCCCATCAAATGAATAAATCTCAGCCAAATTAGAATGAATCTGCAGAATCCAAATTTTGACAGATTCGCTCATCTCTAGTTTTCATCAATACATTTCCAAAAACTTGGTTAAGAACTGTAATCTCTCAACTTTCTAATTTAATAATTCCTTAAAATGTAAGTGCAAAACCACTCAAATAACCACCACTAGGTGGCCACATATAGACATACAGCATAAACATCTTCTGACAGAGTAGTGCATAATTTTATTATTATTTTTTTTTTAGAACTGTTCATCTCGAGATATGTTGAGCCAAGAGCATAACATGTCAAAGTACACCACAACAGAGCCTGAAGGGATTTTAAAACTTTTTTAAAATATATTTAAAAATTCACATTGTAACACAAAATGTCTCTATTATTGTGCTCATAACAGGCTTCAGACTTCTGAAACAAAGCCATCCTGTATATGGGCTTTGTCTGATATTGAAGTTTTGTACAGTTCAAATAAACAAGATTGATCAGCAATATCTGGAAAAGAATCTGAAAAGATAACTATGTTTTGTTTAAAGGGGTTTTTGCCATTGTTGAATCACTCCATTGCAGACATATTCTCATTAGTTACTTTTGGAGCACAGTATGTGAAATTTCTGCAGTCCAACTGGACGTTTCTTCAGTCTTCTCTGTGGGAGTGAGCTTACAACCCTCCCTCCCAGATGAGGCAAATCACAGCATGGCACCATACAAAACTGCTAGATCAGCTGCCGAGCTGTGACTGGCAGCATCTGGGAGGGAGGGATAAAAGTGTACTCTCCCAGGGAAGACTCTGAAGAAACACCCAGTCGGACTTCAGAGCAGAAATTTCACATAATGCACTCCAGAAGAAAAAAGTATTGAATATCTCTGCAATGAAGTGACTCAGAGAAAAATGTAAGTTATCGGCATATTCTGTGAAGCTCAGGGATTTTTACAAGGTATTTAATTTTTTTTTTTTTTAACAAATGCAAGTCATCTTTAAATGTACATGTTTTTGGTTAAAAATCTTATTTGGCGTTTAGGTTTCATTAAAAATGTTGCACTGTTTGCCTTCTATAACCTCTGCATAATACAGTCTATTGCTATTTGCAGGTTAACTGAGAATCTTTCAGCGAGCTTATCCTGATAATCCAATGAGAGTTTGAACACTTTTCTCTATCTTTATAAGATCCTCTTGGCTGATTTATGACCACAGACTCCATGGAAAATGAATATGTCAGGTATCAAAGATCCTGTAGAAGCCAAACAGTGAAAAATTGGAAATGAAACCAAAGTTGAACAACCCCTCTAAAGGCATATTTGCTTCACTAATATTTGTGTCATACTGCTAATGCTAGTAAACCTTCTATAATGCCCATAGACCTCAATGCTTGGAGCTTTACCAAGCACACCTGCTTGGGTAAAGCTTCAATGGGAACAGTAGCTAACTTGAATCTGAATAATTTCCCAGTCAGTGAGGGTTCCAGAGGTAGGACCCTCATCTGCCAAGTATTTATAGCATATTCTTTGGATATTTGGTTTCCAAGCACTCTGGAGCATAATGAAAATGGTAAAAAAAAAACCATTTCTTCACCCTATTACCAGAATTGTCTTGATAATAGTTAAAATTCGGTTTGCCCGCAACCACCACTAGAGGGAGCTCATTGTATACGGATTCATAAATCTTCCACTGAACTGTATAATAAATGTAAAGAGAGTGAGCTCCTCCTAGTGTCTTTCAATGGATGCTAATACCGCTTTGGGATCTAAACTATATATACATATATACTGTATATATAATTATTTTTTTTTGCAAAGTAGTCTCCTTTTTAACTCTTGACTGCACAACTGTATCTCTAAAAAGGCTAAAAACCTGTTTAATTCCAATTTGCCCCTCTAAATATATGTGTCCTGGCTCCAATTTTCTCATTATGAACCAGTTCTCTGAAGAGCAGAGCTACATGCGATTTAGATTAATTTTCTACAGGATCAGACTGTATTTAGGGTCACCTGAGATTTCCTCAGAATCTGTGATGAGAAGGAGGAAGAAACGTTCAATTAGATTTCTTGGCTTATTAGGAGTTTTAGTCTTCTGTTACATAACGCTTCGAAATGCAAAGCGGTAAAATATAAATGAAAAGTAAGCGAATATTTACTTACATTATCCTCAGACAAGTCATTAAATGGCCAATAAACTCCAAATGGGAAATTTTCTGAGTTTGCTTCATTCACATCACATTCAGCAGATGCGTTCTCCTGGAAAGCCAAGATGTTCTCTAAGGAAATATTTGAGAACATTTCCCGAAGAGTCTGTGCCTGGCAGAGTTGTAGCTATGGAAAAATCCATAGCAAGTCTCCAAGCTATCAGCACCATTTATAGCGCTGCTGTTTTATTATGTGCCCCCTAAAGCACTTAGGCAAATTATACTCCTGTTATATCCTTACTGCTGGGATCTACTGATCTTTTTCTGTTCTTTTATTCTGCTTAATCCAGACCACTAAACTCATATTTTACAGCAGTTCTAATTTTGCAAGACAATCAAGCTGCCCAAACAAGAAAGTAGGTGGAACTTATGCAAACTCGCTCAAAAGTGGCCAACTTTAAAATCCTTCTTCACCATTTTGGACGTAGGAGGCTAGAATTAGAATTACTGAGAGGGCTGCTCTATAACCATAGTGACCTAGAAACTGCACCTGAGAAACTTCTAAGGAGTCTACCCGCAAATTATAAATACATATATGTTCCAGAAATACATTCCTAGTTTTAATTTCCAAAAGCGGCAAGTGCCCTATATTGTAGCTATACAACTCATGATAAACTTCAAAGAAGAGGAGAACGCTGAGTTAAAGCTGATATAAAAAACAATTTTTATTGGATCAATTAATAAAATATTGCATACATGATATTAGCACAAATCATGAGGTGAAATCGTAGAAAAACCCAGTGTAAGGTTGGAGCACCCACCCACAAAACACAAAAGTATAGCTGAAGTCAGCTTGATCATGGGGGATCAGTGAAGGGGGGCAGAGTGTGCACAAGGGTGCAAAGACTGCCCAAAATGAGATGGACCAAGGAACAAGTGGTGGCATGGTTGTACCATAATTATTGCACAGTGTCAAACATGAAAATTATGTCCATCACAGGTCCTATAGTCCCCTAAGAATCAGATCACCATAGATATAGCTATAGGACATCCACACTGATCCGTGGGTGTCAGAGGAGCACACATAGTAAAGGGAAAATCGCTCCATTAATAATACAAATCCAATGAACTGAAAAAGCAAATCATACCCATGGTATAGTGCTGTGGCAGGTCTCCAGCCCAAACCCCAAATGCGCGCTCAGGGGGCGTGGTTAAACAAACATCCTGTGCCGTGTTTTATCTGCAAGGACTTTCCGACCACATGATCAGATTGGTCCAATAGCAACAAAGCATATGGCGCATGCGCCCGCGTCACCCGTGAGTGCAGCCGTCCCACCACCCGTCACTCACCAGGGCCATCCCGTGGTCCGGCCAGCACCAGGCCAGGACCACGGTGTGCAAGGGTGAGAGGGAGACAGGGAGTGGGATGCCGCAAATCGCAGTCGGGAGGTCGCATGCGCGCTGCCCACGGTAAAGATCATGCTCAGATGGAGGTATGGATCTCTTACTATTAATTCTACCAAAAACATATCACATAGAAAGGGAGGTCATAATTGTCCTCATAGAAGGTGCAACCGTGCAATAAAGTGATAATGTGAGCAGTCAGCCCAAAAAGCATGGGTGTCACAAACAAAGTATGTCAAAATTCAGCTGTCAGTGCCCCTTATAGGATATAGGGTGCTCCCACAGAGCCAAAGGGCCATGTTGAGAGAACCAAGATCAGAAGCATAGGCATAAAGTGCCGAGGTGCAGAAAGATGGCAATATGAGAATACAATATTGGAGCTACATTTCACATGATTAATCCATTATCACTAATACATGCAAGAATACACAGGTCATTTACGTGCAATAGCAGATAAAAGAAGGGGATAATTTCAAGTCCAATATGAATATATTTCAATTCCTAAATAAGGCAACACAGGAAATGGTACGGTATTTTTATTTCGACATATAATGGGGAGTGGGATACTATGAGGGAATGTTTGATGAAACATTGGAATGTTTTAAAAACTGAGTGCGCTTTGTCCCAATATATTTCAGACCACCCACTAATGACGCCAAGAAGAAGCCCCAATTTAAAGGATTTGTTGACACATAGCCATTATACTCCCTTTAAATTGAATCCGTTTGGAACTCGCGGACCTCCACTTGGATGTTTTCCATGCGGTGACTGTGTCGCATGCAAAAATATACTTAGAACGACGAGCATCGTGTCTGCGGATGGCGACAAGAGATACAGAATTAAGCAACATATTATGTGTTCTACTACACAGGTAATATATTATGCTACATGTAGCTGTCCTAAGATATACAGTACAGACCAAAAGTTTGGACACACCTTCTCATTTAAAGATTTTTCTGTATTTTCATGACTATGAAAATTGTACATTCACACTGAAGGCATCAAAACTATGAATTAACACATGTGGAATTATATCCTTAACAAAAAAGTGTGAAACAACTGAAAATATGTCTTATATTCTAGGTTCTTCAAAGTAGCCACCTTTTGCTTTGATGACTGCTTTGCACACTCTTGGCATTCTCTTGATGAGCTTCAAGAGGTAGTCACCGGAAATGGTCTTCCAACAATCTTGAAGGAGTTCCCAGAGATGCTTAGCACTTGTTGGAACTTTTGCCTTCACTCTGCGGTCCAGCTCACCCCAAACCATCTCGATTGGGTTCAGGTCTGGTGACTGTGGAGGCCAGGCCATCTGGCATAGCACCCCATCACTCTCCTTCTTGGTCAAATAGCCCTTACACAGCCTGGAGGTGTGTTTGGGGTCATTGTACTGTTGAAAAATAAATGATGGTCCAACTAAATGCAAACCGGATGGAATAGCATGCCCCTGCAAGATGCTGTGGTAGCCATGCTGGTTCAGTATGACTTCAACTTTGAATAAATCCCCAACAGTGTCACCAGCAAAGCACCCCCACACCATCACACCTCCTCCTCCATGCTTCACGGTGGGAACCAGGCATGTAGAGTCCATCCGTTCACCTTTACTGCGCCGCACAAAGACACGGTGGTTGCAACCAAAGATCTCATCAGACCAAAGAACAGATTTCCACTGGTCTAATGTCCATTCCTTGTGTTCTTTAGCCCAAACAATTCTCTTCTGCTTGTTGCCTGTCCTTAGCAGTGGTTTCCTAGCAGCTATGGTACCATGAAGGCCTGCTGCACAAAGTTTCCTCTTAACAGTTGTTGAAGAGATGTGTCTGCTGCTAGAACTCTGTGTGGCATTGACCTGGCTTCTAATCTAAGATGCTGTTAACCTGCGATTTCTGAGGCTGGTGACTCGGATAAACTTATCCTCAGAAGCGGAGAGGTGACTCTTGGTCTTCCTTTCCTGGGGCGGTCCTCATGTGAGCCAGTTTCTTTCTAGCGCTTGATGTTTTTTGCAACTGCACTTGGGGACACTTTCAAAGTTTTCTCAATTTTTGCGGACTGACTGACCTTCATTTCTTAAAGTAATGATGGTCACTCGTTTTTCTTTACTTAGCTGCTTTTTTCTTGCCATAATACACATTCCAACAGTCTATTCAGTAAGACTATCAGCTGTGTATCCACCAGACTTCTGCACAACACAACTGATGGTCCCAAACCCATTTATAAGGCAAGAAATCCCACTTATTAAACCTGACAGGGCACTCCTGTGAAGTGAAAACCATTTCCGGTGACTACCTCTTGAAGCTTATCAAGAGAATGCCAAGAGTGTGCAAAGCAGCCATCAAAGCAAAAGGTGGATACTTTGAAGAACCTAGAATATAAGACATATTTTTAGTTGTTTCACACTTTTTTGTTAAGTATATAATTCCACATGTGTTAATTCATAGTTTTGATGCCTTCAGTGTGAATGTACAATTTTCATAGTCCTGAAAATACAGAAAAATCTTTAAATGAGAAGGTGTGTCCAAACTTTTGGTCTGTACTGTACATCGGACTAACATCACGCCAACTTAAAATACGCACACGGGAACATGTGCGGGATATAATCTCGGCCGAAACTGTAATAGATCCTTCCCAATTGAAAAAGATACCACATCACTATAAAAAATTCCATCAGTGTAACCCCAAATGTTTCATGGTTCGTGGTATAGAACATATACAGTGTGGTATTAGAGGGGGCAATATAAAACGCCTTATGGCACAAAAGAATGCCGTTGGATTATACTTCTGGGAACCATGGTGCCACAAGGCCTGAACGAGTCTTTGTGTTTTGCTTCATACTTGTGACCATTGTGTCTCTGCCTCCCCCCTTCCCTCTGTCTCCACTGATCTTATAATTTACATGTTAGTTTCTTTGTGTCATTTTTATTTTGTTTTTAGCCATTGGGTCTATTGCATTCTGGATAATTATTTTTTTCTACCTTTCTAAGATAATTTCGTATTGTGATTGAATTCAATATTCGTATTCTGTAAGGACCAAGTGTCCATATGATTATGCTACCGTTCGTTGTATCCCTTCTCTCCACACTGCTGGGGCAATCCTATTGCTCGGGATGAATCGAATGGACTACCAAATGTTCCAACTTTATTTGGGAATTGAAATATATTCATATTGGACTTGAAGTTATCTCCTCCCTTTATCTGCTATTGCACGTAAATGACCTGTGTATTCTTGCATGTATTAGTGATAACGGATTAATCATGTGAAATGTATCTCCAATATTGTATTCTCATATTGCCATCTTTCTGCACCTCGGCACTTTATGTCTATGCTTCTGACCTTGGTTCTCTCAATATGGCCCTTTGGCTCTATGGGAGCACCCTATAGTCTATAAGGGGCACTAACAGCTGAATTTTGACATACTTTGTTTGTGACACCCATGCTTTTTGGGCTGACTGCACACAATATCACTTTATTGCATGGTTGCACCTTCTACGGGGACAATTATGACCTCCCTCTTACATATCCGGGTGGTGGAACCTCTGTGCTGCTGTACAAGGAGGGACCAGAGGGGCGTAACTAGGTATCATCTCGGACCGACCAAGGCTGTGACCAGGGAAGGGCCGAGCAGAGGGACCAGGTTCTACTCTGGGGACCGACCTTGTATGAGAGCAGGTGACTCCCACGGGTCAGAAGGCAGGGACTGACCGGTGCAGCAGATGAGCATGGCAGGCAGGCTGACGGGTGATCCGGGCAGACTGACTGGCAGGCATGTCAGAAAACCAGCAGGAGCCTCCAGGTAGGCTGACAGGCAGGCACAGCAGGTAACAGGCAGGATCCTCTAGGTAAGCTGTGAGGCAGGTACGGCAAGTGACAGGCAGGAGCCTCTAGGTAGGCTGTCAGGTGGTCACGGCAAGTGACGGGCAGGAGCCTCTAGGTAGGCTGACAGGCAGGCACGGCTGGAGACGGGCAGGAGCCTCTAGGTAGGCTGTCAGATGATCACGGCAAATGACGGGAGGAGCCTCTAGGTAGGCTGTCAGGCAGGCACGGCTGGAGACTGGGAGGAGCCTCTATGTAGGCTGTCAGATGGTCACTGCAAGTGACGGGCAGGAGCCTCTAGGTAGGCTGTCAGGTATACATGGCAGGTGCAGGCAGGAGCCTCCAGGTGACAGGCAAGTTTTCCAGGTAGGCAGGCTAGCCTAGCCCATAGACAGACTGGCGGGTTTGACCATAGGCAGACGGTCGGGCTGGAGAGTGTCCCTGGCAGGCGGAGACAGGTAGCAGGTGAAGGCTCCGGATAAGCGGACTAGCCAAGGCCATAGACAGACTAGTGGACTGGGCTGTAAGCAGACTGTCGGGCTGGACTCGTAATCAGGCTGGGCTGATAGTCAGATGGACTGGACTGGTAGCCAGACAGGCAGCAGGACCTGTGGGCTGAAGCAGAGTTTAGCATACAGAACGACAACCTTGCACGGGCACCTCCATATTGGAGGAGGTGCCTTTTATAGGGGAAGTTCTCCAGCCATTGGCCGGGGACTTTTTAGGACGGCGCACGTGGCCCCTTTAAGAGGGAGGGAGTGTGCACGCGCACCCTAAACACAGAGCCAGGGAAGCTGCGTGCACCAGCAGCAGCTGCAGGGAGGCCAGAGGATGCCGGAGCAGGACCGCGGCGGTAAGGGGAACGGCGTTGTGTGACGCAGGAAGCCCTACCCAGGGGGATGGGGGACTCGAAGACGGGTCCTAAGTTGTCGATGGGGTGCAGCCGTGGCCTGGACCCGCGCTGTGCCCAGGGCCGTCACATTAAATATAGAGATGGTACGGGCTTATCCGGGTTGAGTGGCTGATCTCGACTACGCCACTTGTGGCACCTGGTAAAGGCCACCAGCGCTGCTGCAGTCCGCTGAGGCCGGATGTTATGGCAGTCGTAGTTGTTACTACTCCTCACAGGTGGAGCAGGACCTCAGGGCAGAGAGACAGGATGGAGGGGGTTGTAGTATAGGAGTTATGGTGCTGCGTAGCGCGGTGTGATGCAGAATAAAGAGTCCGGAGGCAATAGGGGGTAACTTCCAGGGTTTTTACTCACAGTGAAGATTGCAGTTGAAAGGCTTCTCCCTGCTCCTGGCAGAGTTCTGCGCACACCAGAGACAGGGGGGTCCGACAACCTCCGAGTAAGTCCAGTGTTCAATCAGGACCCCGCACCAGAGTGTTCCTACACTTCAGACCGGGTCCTTTCCTGTCTGTGTGTGTAGATAGGCCGGGTCTCCCTCTGAACTTCACTCAGAAAAAGGGTACGGGGGCAGCACCGCTCCTTCCGTTACCCGGTGGGATACTCAGGGCCTACCGGGCTTCCCTGACCAGGACGTATAGTAGCAAGGTCAGGTGTCGGGGGCCGGTACCCCTCTTGCAGCCGGAATCCCTCTGAATATGTCAGGTAGGTGAGGACAGGTGGCGTATACCGCTCCATCTGCATCCCCCCCGGGATCCTTTTGTGGTGGAGCTACACTCCTAAGCTCCGGGCCTTCTTGGTCATGGTCCTTGACCGGGCTGAGACATACATTATCTGCAACCTGCCCCTCGACCCCAAGCCAGGGTACAAAGGCAGGTCCACACAGGATCCACGCTCAGGGAGGGAGATCACGATCAGAGAGCCCAGAACCAAGATGGCAGTGTATTAAATATGAAATATTAAGTGTCACTAAAATGTGAGTCCTCCACCCTCACCCACTAATTGGTTATCCTATCTCTTGGTTCCCTAGTCTCCCAACTTCCAGTAGGGGCAGCACCTAGTGCTTACTAGCCCCCTCTGGTGGGAGAAGTGTGGTGTTGGATGTGGAGGTAGGGTCCTGACCATCGCACCGTTCTTACATCAAAGGAGGAACACTACACCTCATTAAAGAGGTGCAGCATCCCTGTGGTGGTCGAACCCTCAGGGGCGCCTTAGCGTCTCTGCCGGGCAGGAGGCAGAGACGCCAATGCTATAGTACCACCCCTTTATGCCCCCTCTTTTTCAGGCCAGCAAGAAACTTTTTAAGGAGAAGTGGGGCGTGGATGTTCTCCCTGGGTTACCAAGTTCTCTCCTCCGGGCCAAACCCCTTCCAATCCACCAGAAAAAAGTTTTTTTCCTCTTACCTTCTGGGTGGCCAGAATGTTTTCTACCTCATAGACGTGCTCAGCGGAGACCGGAGCTGGGGAGGTACCTGGATTGTCGGAAAAAGAATTAAGCACAACTGGTTTGAGGAGAGATATGTGGAAGGAGTTGGGAATCCGTAAGGTGGCCGGGAGTTTTAACTTGTAGGCTACTGTGTTGATTTGCTTGAGGACTTCAAATGGACCGATGAACCGTGGACCCAACTTATAGGAGGGTATTTTGAGACGAACATGTTTGGAGGTGAGCCAAACCTTGTCTCCCGGACGAAATAGAGGTGGATCTAGACGTCTCTTATCAGCATGCTTCTTCATCCGCTCAGAGGATTGAAGAAGTGCGGATCTAGTGTCCTCCCAAATAGTGGAAAATTTGCGGACCAGAGACTCCGCGGCCAGGTTGTCCACTGAAGCGGAAACGGGAAACGGAATCCGGGGATGTTGACCATAAACCACAAAGAACGGGGACTTGGAAGAAGATTCGCTCTCATGGTTGTTGTAGGAGAACTCGGCCCATGGTAGGAGCTCCACTCAATCGGTATGGAGAGCGTTAACGAAGTGCCGGAGGTAGCTGGTAAGGATCTGGTTGATACGCTCCATTTGGCCATTGGACTGCGGATGGTAAGCAGAGAAGAAATCCAGGGTGACATCAAGCAGCTTACATGTAGCTCTCCAGAAGCACGAAGAGAACTGGACCCCTCGATCAGACACAATGTGGAGGGGTAGGCCGTGGAGGCGAAAGATGTGATGGATGAAGTCCTTAGCCAGCACAGACACAGACGGGAGACCAGGCAGAGGAATGAAGTGGGCCATTTTAGAAAAGCGGTCAGCGACCACCCAAATGATTGTACAACTGGCAGAAACAGGGAGATCTGTAATAAAGTCCATAGCAATGTGTAGCCACGGGGCCGCAGGTACGGGAAGAGGCAGGAGACGGCCGGCAGGAAGATGTCTGGGAACTTTGTTGTGGGCTCAGGATGAACACGCCATGACGAAGTCTACCACATCCTGGCGCAGGGTAGGCCACCAGTAATGCCGGATAATGAGCAGGAAGGTCTTCTTCTGGCCAGCATGGCCGGCTAGTTTGGATGAATGACCCCAGTGAAGAACCTTCTTACGATCCGGAACTGCTACAATCGTCTTACCGGGTAGGAGACGAGACAGATCCAAGGGGGCCACATTCATCTCTTTGGAGGGATCGATGATATGCATAGGCTCCTCCTCTTGATCGGAGGACAGGAAGGATCGGACAAGGCGTCTGCTTTAATGTTCTTGTCCGCCGGGCGGTAATGTAGGGTAAAGTTAAAGCGGGCGAAGAACAAAGACCACCGGGCCTGACGCAGATTGAGTCTTTGGGCATTCTGTAGATATACCAGGTTTTTGTGGTCAGTATAGATGACCACCAGGTGCAGAGTGCCCTCGAGCTGGAAACGCCACTCCTCCAGCGCCAATTTGATGGCTAGAAGTTCTCGGTCTCCTATGGAGTAGTTACGCTCAGACAAGGAGAAGAGCTTGGAGAAGAAGCTGCAGGTTACCATTCTCCCGGATGGAGATGTCTGGGTGAGCACCGCTCCGGCTCTGGAAGAGGAAACATCAACCTCCAGAAAGAATTGTTTGTTGTTATCCGGACGGTGCAGCACAGCGGCAGAAGATAAGACTTGTTTTAAAGAGCGGAAGGCCTCCTCTGCTTTGGACTGCCATTCCTTAGGATTTGCTCCCTTTCGGGTGAGCGCAGAGATGGGAGCAGTCCGGGAAGAGAAATGTGGGACGGTAATAGTTGGCGAAGCCCAGGAATCGCTGAATCGCCTTTAACCCCTCTGGACGGCGCCATTTTAAGACGGTAGAGACCTTCTCGGTGTCCATCCGTAGACCTGTCTTAGAGATAATATAGCCCAGGAACAGAAGAGAGGGCTGCGAGAAGAGGCATTTCTCAAATTTTGCAGAAGTGATAGCAACATATATCTACAGGAAACTGGTACAGCGATGTGAAGTAAAATGGCTCCACAGTACGCAAATCTTTTCATGGCCAAGCTTGAAAGTGACTTTTTGTCCACATGTCCCATCAGGCCTCTGGCCTACTATCGTTTCATTGATGATATTTTAATTATCTGGACGGGGTCTGAGCAACAGCTGAAGACGTTCCATGAACACTTTAATCAATTTCATCCCACCATCAACCTAACACTCAACTACTCCTGTACTGAAATTAACTTTTTGGACACCATCATCAAGCTACAGAACAATGAAAGAGAGACATCCTTGTACCGGAAACCAATCGACCGTCCTACATACATTAAATGGGACAGTTTCCATCCAAAACTCATAAAAAACTCTATTGTTTACAGCCAAGCCATCAGATACAATTGGATATGTTCCAACCAGATGGATAGAGACAAACACCTTGATGGCCTCAGAAAGACCTTTTTGAATCAGAGCTACCATCCAAGAACAATTGAGAACCAGATTACAAGAGCCACCAGAATATCGAGGAATCATCTCCTACATTACAAAACTAAACAAGAAAGCAACCGGGTGCCCCTAGTAGTCACCTACAATCCAAATCTGGAAGCGCTAAGAGCTGCACGGAAACTACAACCCTTACTACAAAAAGATGCCCAATTACAATCCATATTTCCAGACCCCCCACTTCTGTGTTTCAGGCAGCCCCGAAATCTAAGAAGCATCGTTATCAGAAGCTCGCTGTCATCTCCACCTGCTACAGGAACCTTTCCTTGCAACCAGAAAAAATGTAAAGCCTGTCCATATATAACGACCACAGACAAGATAAAGATCCCCAATTCACATCAGGACTATAAGATCCCAGGTACGTTCAGCTGTATAACATCTAATGTAGTGTACTTAATTATATGTACCAAATGTCCAGCTGGGGGTCTTTATGTAGGGGAGACAGGGCAAAAACTTAGAACAAGGATGAATCATCATCGCCACACAATAAAAGAAAAAAGAATAGATCTGCCTGTAGCCAAGCATTTTTGTTCCCCTGATCACAGCATAAATGATATGAAATTACTAGTATTGAAAGGTAACTTCAAATCTCAAAGAGAAAGAAGAGTCTCAGAATATAAACTGATGATGACCTTTAACACTTTCAGAGCAGGAATGAAAGTGTCGCATGGATTTATGTCATTCTACATCAACTAAGGATTGTGCTCCTCAGACTCTCAGACCTGTGAGGTCATCACAACACTGGACACAGGACAATAAAACCTTCACACTCCTTATCTATTAACTGCTAAAATATTTATAGCCAGAACTGTTTATTTCTTCCATAATAACTCTGCTTTTCATCACCTGTCTTACCTATTGCTTTTTTTTTTTCTCTTGTGTGTCTTATTGTGTATAAATATGTGACTCTTCAGATTTTGTGTTATACTAGCCTGATGAAGAGACCTGAGTAGTCTCGAAAGCTTGCAATTTGCTACCATCTTTTCAGTTAGCCATTAAAAGGTATGAACCACTGAGGACTCTCAAATCTAAATATTTTTTAAATTTTGCCTAAAGGTGATTCTGCCTGAGCCTAAGCAGAACCTGACGAACATCCCTTCGATGTGTGGGAAGATCCGGAGATAAGACCAAGATGTCGTCCAGGTGCACCACCAGAGAAGAATATAAGAGGTCACGAAAGATGTCATTAAGTAATTCTTGGAAGACAGCAGGAGCATTACAGAGACCAAAGGGCACCACACGGTATTCATAGTGACCGTCCCGGGTATTGAATGCAGTCTTCCACTCGTCTCCTTGGTGGATCCGGACCAGGTTATACGCCCCACGAAGATCGAGTTTGGTGAAGATCTTCACGCCTTTAAGGCGGTCGGACAGCTCAGAGATGAGCGGCAGGGGATATTTGTTTTTGACAGTGATTTGGTTGAGTCCTGTATAATCAATACATGGATGTAGTGAACAGTCTTTCTTTTTAAAGAAGAAGAATCCGGCTCCAGCCGGGGAGGAAGATTTCCAGATAAATCCCCTAGCCAGATTTTCTTTGATGTACTCCGACATGGCCCGGGTTTCAGCCAACGACAATGGGTAGATACGCCCACGGGGTGGAGTGGCAATGGGTATCAGGTCGATAGGGCAATCATATGGCCTATGGGGTGGCAGAGTCTCTGCCTCCTTCTTGTCGAAGACATCAGTATAGGACCAGTAGGGTGCCGGTAGACCAGGTAAATTAGTCGGAGTAGATGGGGGTCGAGCCGGGCGAACCGGAATCAGACAGGTCTCATGGCAATCCTGCCCCCAACGGATCACCTCACCGGATTGCCAATTCAGAACGGGTTCATGTTTCTGTAGCCAGGGTAGACCTAGCAAAAGGGGGTGAGAGAGTACGGAAAGTGTAACGGGTCTGGGAGGCGGAACCTCTGAGCTACTATACAAGGGGGCGGTCCTTGTAAGGGAGCGGGTGGCGACCAGGCAGGCAGTTACAGCAGGTGACCGGGACAGTCTCTAGAAGAACGGGCAGGAGGTCACGACAAGTGACCGGGGCAGTCTCTGGATGAACGGGCAGATGGTCACGGCAAGTGACCGGGGCAGTCTCTGGGTGAACGGGCAGATGGTCACGGCAAGTGACCGGGGCAGTCTCTGGGTGAACGGGCAGATGGTCACGGCAAGTGACCGGGGCAGTCTCTGGGTGAACGGGCAGATGGTCACGGAAAGTGACCGGGGCAGTCTCTGGGTAAAGGGTTGGTACGACCTGTGGCGGCTGATGGTAGACGTGAGCTCCCAGGTGAGCAGGCGATAGTCTCTGGATAAACGGGTGGTCACAGCATGTGACGGCGGAGCCTCCAGGAAGACCAACAGACAGGCGGCAGATGAGCGCTCCCAGGTGAGCGGGCAGAAGTCTCTGGACAGGCGGGTGGTCACAGCACGTGACGGCAGAGCCTCCAGGTAGGCTAGCAGACAGGCAGCAGATGAGCGCTCCCAGGTGAGCGGGCAGGAGTCACTGGACAGGCAGGTGGTCACAGCACGTGACGGCAGAGCCTCCAGGTAGGCTAGCAGGCAGGTAGCAGATGTGCGCTCCCAGGTGAGCGGGCAAGCTGGTCCATAGACAGACTGACAAGAGTTGGAAGGCAGACCGTCGGACCTCAGGCAAGCAGGCAGGTAGTTGATGTGCGCTCCCAGGTGAGCGGGCAAGCTGGTCCTTAGACAGACTGACAGGAGTATTAAGGCAGACCGTCGGACCTCAGGCTAGCAGGCAGGTAGCAGAATATTAGGCAGGAATAAGACAGCAAGCTGGCAGGAATCTGGCAGGTATCTGGCAGGTAACTGGCGACGGGACCTGAGGGCTGAAGCAGAGTAGTGAACAGTGCAACAACATTGCTCGGGCACCTCCATTTTGGAGGAGGTGCCTTATATATGGTGAAGTCCTCCGGCCATTGGCCGGGGACTCCTTAGGACGGCGCGCACGGCCCCTTTAAGAGGGAGGGAGAGTGCGCGCGCGCGCCCTAAGCACAGTGGCCGGGAAGGAGCGTGCGCTGCCAGCAGAGCGGGAGGAGGACGCCGGGCATGGAGCAGAGAGGTGAGGGGAACAGCGTCCCTGCCTAGCAGAGGGCAGGGACGCCGGCGCTACAGTACCCCCCCTTTAGGCCCCCCCTTTTTTAGGCCAGACAGAAATTTAGCAAGGATGAGCGGGGCATGGATGTTCTCCCGGGGCTCCCACGTTCTCTCCTCAGGACCAAACCCCTTCCAATCTACTAGAAAAAAGGTCTTTCCTCTTACCCTTTTGGTGGCAAGAATGTTCTCTACCTCAAACTTGTCCTCAGCAGAAACCGGAGCAGGAGGCGTACCTGTAGACTTGGAAAAAGAGTTAAGTACCACAGGTTTGAGGAGAGATACATGGAAGGAGTTAGGGATCCGTAAGTTGGCCGGGAGTTTCAATTTATAGGCCACCGGGTTGATCTGACTGATGACCTCCAGAGGACCGATGAACCGAGGCCCTAACTTGTAAGAAGGTATCTTGAGTCGGACATATTTAGATGAGAGCCAGACTTTATCTCCAGGACGAAATTGTGGAGGATCCAGGCGTTTTTTGTCAGCGTGTCTTTTCATCCGTTCGGACGACTGAAGTAGTGCGGATCGGGTACTCTCCCAAATGGAGGAAAATTTGCTAACGAGAGATTCCGCAGCCGGGTTGTCCACAGAGGTGGAGACAGGAAAAGGAATCCGAGGATGCTGACCGAAGACTACAAAAAACGGGGATTTGGAGGAGGATTCGCTCTCGTGATTGTTATAAGAGAACTCGGCCCATGGTAGGAGATCCACCCAGTCTGAATGGTGGGCATTAATGAAGTGCCGGAGGTAATTGGTCAGGTTCTGATTGATCCGCTCCACTTGACCATTGGACTGTGGGTGGTAAGCGGAAGAGAAGTCCAGGGTGACGTCTAGCAGTTTACAAGTGGCTCTCCAGAAGCGTGAGGTGAACTGTACCCCACGATCCAACACGATGTGGAGGGGCAGGCCATGAAGATGAAAGATGTGACGAATAAAGTCTTTCGCTAGCTCGGGTGCAGACGGGAGGCCTGGCAGGGGAACGAAATGAGCCATCTTGGAGAAGCGGTCAGCGACCACCCAAATGACCGTACAACCGGCAGAGACTGGGAGGTCAGTTATAAAGTCCATTGCTATATGCTGCCAGGGGGCAGCAGGTACAGAAAGCGGAAGGAGGCGACCGGCTGGCAGATGTCTCGGAACCTTGTTGCGGGCGCAGGACACACAGGCAGAAACAAAGTCTATTACGTCCTTGTGCAGGGTAGGCCACCAGTAGTGCCGGGTAATAAGCTGGAGGGTCTTTTTCTGACCGGCGTGGCCAGCCAGTTTAGACGAGTGACCCCAGTGAAGGATCTTCTCCCGATCAGGTACTGATACGAACGTCTTTCCGGGAGGGAGACGATTTAGACTCACGGGAGCCACCTGCATTACTCTGGCGGGATCGATGATATGTTTCGGATCTTCCTCGAGATCAGACACCAGAAAGGATCGAGACAAGGCGTCCGCCTTGACGTTTTTGTCAGCCGGGTGAAAATGAAGAACAAAATCAAAGCGAGCAAAAAACAAGGACCACCGGGCTTTGCGCGGGTTAAGTCTCTGGGCATGCTGGAGGTAAGCCAAGATCTTGTGGTCAGTGTAAATTATTACCGGGTGAAGAGCCCCCTCGAGCAGGTAACGCCACTCCTCCAATGCCAGTTTGATGGCCAATAACTCTCGGTCTCCTATGGAATAATTGCGCTCTGAGGAGGAGAAGAGTTTAGAGAAGAAGCCGCAAGTTACCATCCTCCTGGAAGATGATTTTTGAGTAAGTACCGCTCCGGCTCCAGAGGAGGAGGCGTCAACTTCCAGGAAGAACTGCTTGTTGCCGTCCGGGCGATGCAGCACCGGGGCGGAAGAGAAGGCCTGTTTTAAGGAAAGAAAGGCCTCCTCTGCTTCGGGCGGCCACTCTTTGGGATTAGTACCCTTACGGGTGAGCGCGGAAATTGGGGCAGTCCGGGAAGAGAAGTGCGGTATGAAGAGGCGGTAGTAGTTGGCGAAGCCCAGGAACCGCTGAATGGCCTTCAACCCCTCCAGTCGAGGCCATTTCTCAATGGCAGACAGTTTCTCTGGATCCATTCGTAGGCCGGTCTGAGAAATAATGTAGCCCAAAAACGGAAGTGAGGTCTGCTCAAAGAGGCACTTCTCCTATTTAGCGAAGAGGTGATTCTGCCTGAGCCTGAGCAGGACCTGACGAACGTCCCTCCGGTGAGTCTGGAGATCCGGAGAGAAGACCAAGATGTCGTCCAGGTACACCACTACGCAGGAGTAGAGAAGGTCCCGGAAGATGTCATTGACCAACTCTTGAAAGACGGCAGGAGCGTTACAGAGACCAAAGGGCATTACCAGATATTCATAGTGGCCGTCCCGGGTGTTGAATGCCGTCTTCCATTCATCCCCCTGACGGATA
The DNA here is from genome assembly GCF_046119375.1 of Phyllobates terribilis. Taxonomy (NCBI): domain Eukaryota; kingdom Metazoa; phylum Chordata; class Amphibia; order Anura; family Dendrobatidae; genus Phyllobates; species Phyllobates terribilis. The sequence goes on along the minus strand of NW_027362761.1, from coordinate 1,187,455,667 downwards.
CGAACCAGGTTGTACGCCCCACGGAGGTCCAGTTTGGTGAAGATTCTAGCCCCCCTCAGACGATCAAATAACTCTGGAATGAGCGGAAGGGGGTACTTATTCTTCACCGTGATCTGGTTAAGGCCTCTATAGTCTATACAGGGACGGAGAGAGCCGTCCTTCTTTTTGACGAAAAAGAAGCCTGCTCCCGCCGGGGAGGTAGATTTCCGGATGAATCCCCTGGCCAGATTCTCCTCAATATATTCGGACATCGACCGGGTCTCAGCAGCGGATAATGGATAAATACGCCCACGGGGAGGAGTAGTACCAGGTAACAGGTCGATAGGGCAGTCGTATGGTCTATGAGGGGGTAGTGTCTCTGCCTCCTTTTTATTAAAGACATCAGCATAAGACCAATAAGGAATCGGAAGTGCAGGTAGATTAGCTGGGGTAGGAGAAGGACGGACGGGATGGACGGGAACCAGACAGGTCTTATGGCAGTCCTGTCCCCAGCGAAGGACTTCTCCGGTCTGCCAGTCAAGCACGGGTACATGTCTCTGGAGCCAAGGTAGACCTAGCAAGAGGGCGTGAGAGAGTCCAGGCAGAACATGAAAGGAGATACTATCAGAATGCAGCATTCCCACCTGCAGAGTAATGGATTCGGTGATGAGTTGGATGGGGCGTGGTAAGAGACCCCCATCCACGGCAGCAACAGACAAGGGTACAGCCAGAGGTTTGGTGGGGATGCGGTATTTCTCTACCAGGGACTGTGAAATAAGATTCCCGGCTGCTCCAGAGTCAAGTTGGGCTAGTTCGAAAAAACGGTTCTCCCCGCAGACAATTGAGACTGACAGCAGCAGAGATGGAGAGGATTTATTCTTGTCTAGGTCGACCTCTCTGAGCGAACCTAGACACAGGCGTTTCCCGACCTCTCCGGGCAGGCACGGATCCGGTGCTCCTTACTGCCACAGTAGAAGCAGCTCCCCTCGGCACGGCGTAAGTCCTGACGGGTTTTGACCATCTTGGTCTGGTCGACCTGCATAGGCTCAGGAGAGTGTACCTGGGGAGAGACGGATTTCTGAAAAGTAGGAGCTAGACGTGGAAACCTCCTCTCACGGGTGACCTCTTTGGCACGCTCCTGGAACCGTAGGTCAATCCGGGTGGCAAGAGTTATTAGGTCATCGAGAGTGGTAGGAATGTCCCGACCGGCAAGTTCATCTTTAATACGGCCGGACAGACCCTCCCAGAAGACGGATACCAGAGCGTCGCTATCCCAGGCCAGCTCTGAGGCAAGGGTACGGAACCGTATGGCATATTGGCCCACGGTGAGACTTCCCTGACGGAGGCGTAGCAGTGATGATGCGGATGAGGTCTTCCGTCCGGGTTCGTCGAAGACTTTCCGGAAAGCCATGAGAAAGGCAGGCAAGTCGGACACCAGGGGGTCTCCTCTCTCCCATAGAGGATTTAGCCAGGCCAGGGCCTCCCCGGTGAGATGGGACATGATGAAGGCAATTTTGGCCCGGTCGGAGTTAAACTGGTGGGACAGGAGTTCAAAGTGCAGGGTGCACTGATTTATGAAGCCCCGAGCCTGGGCGGAGTCGCCTCCGAAGCGAGGAGGTGCAGAAAGCCGGGGTCCGGGGTAGGATACCATGGTATTAGTGGACAGCGGAGCTGCCGGATTGCGAGTCATGGCACTGGCGGAGGTTGCTGGCGGAGCAGTCAGAGTGTCCAGGCGAGAATTGACATTCCACAGGTGACCCAGGATGGACTCCTGTTGGGACCTCTGACGGGACAGTTCATGACACAGGTCCGAGAGCGAGGGAGCTTGGGTGCCACCGGGTTCCATGGCCCGAGCAAACTGTAACGGGTCTGGGAGGCGGAACCTCTGAGCTACTATACAAGGGGGCGGTCCTTGTAAGGGAGCGGGTGGCGACCAGGCAGGCAGTCACAGCAGGTGACCGGGACAGTCTCTAGAAGAACGGGCAGGAGGTCACGGCAAGTGACCGGGGCAGTCTCTGGATGAACAGGCAGATGGTCACGGCAAGTGACCGGGGCAGTCTCTGGGTGAACGGGCAGATGGTCACGGCAAGTGACCGGGGCAGTCTCTGGGTGAACGGGCAGATGGTCACAGCAAGTGACCGGGGCAGTCTCTGGGTGAACGGGCAGATGGTCACGGCAAGTGACCGGGGCAGTCTCTGGGTAAAGGGTTGGTACGACCTGTGGCGGCTGATGGTAGACGTGAGCTCCCAGGTGAGCAGGCGAGAGTCTCTGGATAAACGGGTGGTCACAGCATGTGACGGCGGCGCCTCCAGGAAGACCAACAGACAGGCGGCAGATGAGCGCTCCCAGGTGAGCGGGCAGAAGTCTCTGGACAGGCGGGTGGTCACAGCACGTGACGGCAGAGCCTCCAGGTAGGCTAGCAGACAGGCAGCAGATGAGCGCTCCCAGGTGAGCGGGCAGGAGTCACAGGACAGGCAGGTGGTTACAGCACGTGACGGCAGAGCCTCCAGGTAGGCTAGCAGACAGGTAGCAGATGTGCGCTCCCAGGTGAGCGGGCAAGCTGGTCCATAGACAGACTGACAAGAGTTGGAAGGCAGACCGTCGGACCTCAGGCAAGCAGGCAGGTAGTTGATGTGCACTCCCAGGTGAGCGGGCAAGCTGGTCCTTAGACATACTGACAGGAGTAGTAAGGCAGACCGTCGGACCTCAGGCTAGCAGGCAGGTAGCAGAATATTAGGCAGGAATAAGACAGCAAGCTGGCAGGAATCTGGCAGGTATCTGGCAGGTAACTGGCAACGGGACCTGAGGGCTGAAGCAGAGTAGTGAACAGTGCAACAACATTGCTCGGGCACCTCCATTTTGGAGGAGGTGCCTTATATATGGTGAAGTCCTCCGGCCATTGGCCGGGGACTCCTTAGGACGGCGCACGCGGCCCCTTTAAGAGGGAGGGAGAGCGCGCGCGCGCGCCCTAAGCACAGTGGCCGGGAAGGAGCGTGCGCTGCCAGCAGAGCGGGAGGAGGACGCCGAGCCCGGAGCAGAGAGGTGAGGGGAACAGCGTCCCTGCCTAGCAGAGGGCAGGGACGCCGGCGCTACAGAAAGCACATGGAAGGAGGTCCTCTCTGAGTGCAGCATTCCCACCTGCAGGGTTACGGCCTCTGTGACGAGCAAGATGGTCACCGGAAGGAGTCTTCCATCCACGGAAGAAACAGCCAATGGTTCGGCCAGAGGTTTGGTAGGAATCTGATACTTCTCTACAAGGGACTGGAATATGAGATTCCCAGCAGCTCTGGAATCCAAAGAAGCGGTTCTCTCCACAGGAAATGGAGACGGATAAAGTCAAGGGCGGAGAGGATTTACTTTTGCCTAGGATGACCTCTCCAAGTGGTCCTAGACACTGGAGTTTCCAAACAGCTCCCCTCGGCTAGGCATGTCTCTTGGCAAGATTTGACCATCTTGGTCTGGTCGATCTGCATAGGTTCGGGCGAGCGTGCCTGGGGAGTTTCAGGTTGGGAAGCAGGTCTCTGGAAAGCAGGAGCAAGACGAGGAAATCTTCTCTCCCGGGTAGTCTCCTTAGCATGTTCCAGGAAACGGATGTCAATCCGGGTTGCTAGTGACACCAGGTCATCCAGGGTGGTAGAAACGTCCCGGCCGGCTAACTCGTCCTTGATCTGACAGGAAAGACCCTCCCTGAAGATGGATACCTGGGTCTCGTTGTTCCAGGCAACCTCTGAAGAGAGGGTATGGAACTGTATAGCATATTGGCCCACGGTGAAACTCCCTTGGCGGAGAAGTAGCAGAGAGGAGGCAGTAGAGGATTGTCGTCCTGATTCATCGAAGACTTTCCGGAAAGTAGCGAGGAAAGACGATAGATCGGACACCAGGGGATCCCCTCTCTCCCACTGGGGGTTTAGCCAGGCCAATACTTCTCCAGTGAGATGAGACATGATGAATGACACCTTGGCCCGGTCGGAGATGAACTGGTGTGCCAGGAGTTCAAAGTGCAGGGAGGACTGGTTTATGAAACCCCGAGCTAAAGCGGGGTCGCCAGTAAAACATGGGGGTGCCGAGAGCCGGGGTCCATAGCCGGATGCCATAATAGGACAGCTTTGCGGTGCCACGGGAGCTTGCGCCGCTTGGTCAGAGGCGGACACAGGCGGGGCGGACAATGTGCATAGGCGAGAGTTAACAGACCGCAGAAAGGACAGGACAGTCTCCTGTTGAACTCTCTGACGGTCTGGAGGTCACCGGGTTCCATGGCCCATGCAAACTGTTATGGATCCGGGTGGTGGAACCTCTGTGCTGTGGTGCAAGGAGGGACCAGAGGGGCGTAACTAGGTATCAACTCGGACTGACCAAGGCCGTACGGTGGCTCAATCGACTCCGTGACCAGTGAAGGACCGAGCAGAGGAACCAGGTGGTACTCTGGGGACCCACCTTGTATGACAGCAGGTGACTCCCACGGGTCAGAAGGCAGGGACTGACCAGTACAGCAGATGACCATGGCAGCCAGGCTGATGGGTGATCTGGACAGACGGACTGGCAGGCACGGCAGGTAACCAGCAGCAGCCTCGAGGTAGGCTGACAGGCAGGCACGGCAGGTAACAGGCAGGAGCCTCTAGGTAGGCTGTCAGGTGGTCACTGCAAGTGACGGGCAGGAGCCACTAGGTAGTCAGTCATGTATACACGGCAGGTGCAGGCAGGAGCCTCCAGGTGACAGGAAAGTTCTCCAGGTAGGCAGGCTAGCCTAGCCCATAGACAGACTGGCGGGTTTGACTGTAGGCAGACCGTCGGGCTGGAGAGTGTCCTTGGCAGACGGAGACAGGTAGCAGGTGAAGGATCCTGATAAGCGGACAAGCCAAGCCCATAGACAGACTAGCGGACTGGGCTGTAAGCAGACTGTCGGGCTGGACTGGTAATCAGGCTGGCAGACTGGACTGTAAGTCAGACTGACTGGACTGGTAGTCAGACAGGCAGCAGGACCTGTGGGCTGAAGCAGAGTTTAGCATACAGAGCAACAACCTTGCACGGGCACCTCCATATTGGAAGAGGTGTCTTTTATAGGGGAATTCCTCCAGCCATTGGCCGGGGACTTTTTAGGACGGAGCGCGCGGCCCCTTTAAGAGGGAGGGAGCGCGCACGCGCACCCTAAGCACAGAGCCAGGGAAGCTGCATGCACCAGCAGCAGCTGCGGGGAGGCCAGAGGACGCCGGAGCAGGACCGCGGCGGTAAGGGGAAAGGAGTCTCTGCCGGGCAGGAGGCAGAGACGCCGATGCTACACTCCCTTTCTATGTGATATGTTTTTGGTAGAATTAATAGTAAGAGATCCATACCTCCATCTGAGCATGATCTTTACCGTGGGTGACCACGTCATGGCCCTTGTGAGAAACGGGTGGTTGGACGTCCGCACTCACGGGTGACGCGGGCGCATGCACCATATGCTTTGTTACTATTGGACCAATTTGATCATGTGGTCGAAGGACCTTGCAGATAAAACATGGCACAGGATGTTTGTTTAACCACGCCCCCTGAGCGCGCATTTGGGGTTTGGGCTGGAGACCTGCCACAGCACTACACCATGGGTATGATTGGCTTTTTCAGTTCATTGGATTTGTATTATTAATGGAGCGATTTTCCCTTTACTATGAGTGCTCCTCTGACACCTACGGATCAGTGTGGATGTCTTATAGCTATATCTATGGTGCTCTGATTCTTAGGGGACAATAGGACCTATGATGGACATAAATTTCATGTTTGACACTGTGCAATAATTATGGTACAACCATGCCACCACTTGTTCCTTAACTAACCACTGTTGGTCCATCTAATTTTGGGCAGTCTATGCACCCTTGTGCACACTCTGCCCCCCTTCACTGATCCCCCATGATCAAGCTGACTTCAGCTATACTTTTGTGTTTTGTGGGTGGGTGCTCCAACCTTACACTGGGTTTTTCTACGATTTCACCTCATGATTTGTGCTAATATCATGTATGCAATATTTTATTAATTGATCCAATAAAAATTGTTTTTTAGATCAGCTTTAACTCAGCGTTCTCCTCTTCTTACCAGGAGCTATTGATGTTTATGTCAATCCTCTGACTCTGTTCAAACTATTGCCTTTTGTGGCAATAGTTATAGCCATTAAGTACAATGGCCTTCAGAAAACTGTAACTATCAAGCTGTTGCCTCTTGCGATAATGCTTAAAAACCACCAAGTATAATGTCCTTTAGGAAACTGTAACCATTCATTTCATTTCCTTTTGTGACAATTCTTATAACCACCAAACACAATGCCCTCTAGGAGACTTTGTAGCTATCAAGCTTGTTGCCTTTTGTGAGAACTCTTATAACCACCAAGCCTATTAGTCTTCATGAAACTGGAGCTGTCAAGATTTTTGCCTCATGTGAGAAAGCTTATAACCATCTAATACAATTCCATTTTAGAAAATGTAACCAACAAGCTTGTTGCCACTTGTGAATATGATTATAACCACCAAATACAATGCCCTTTAGAATACTTTGAAACCATCAAGCTTGTTACCTCTTGTGAGAATACTAAACACCAAGCACAATGGCTTTCAGGAAACAGTAACCATCCAGCTGTTGTCTCCAGTGAGAATGCTTAAAAACCGTCAAGAATAATGGCCTTTAGTAAATTGTAACCATACAGTTTTTTGCTTCTTGTTACCATGTAACTACCAAGCAAAATACCCTTTAGGACACTTTATAAGCATCAGGCGTGTTGCCTTTTGTGAGAACTCTTATAACCACCAAGCATAAAGTTCTTCATGAAACTGTAACCATCAAGTTTTTTGTCTCATGTGAGAAAGCTTATAACCACCTAGTACAATGCTCTTTAGGAAAATGTAATCATCAAGCTTGTTGCCATTTTCTAAAATGTTTATAACCCCTAAGCACAATGCACTTTAGGAGGCTTTGACACCATAAAGCTAGTTGCCTCTTGTGAGAACACTAAACACCAAGCACAATGGCTTTCAGGAAACAGTAACCATCCAGCTGTTGTCTCCAGTGAGAATGCTTAAAAACCACCAAGAATAATGGCCTTTAGTAAATTGTAACCATACAGTTTTTTGCCACTTGCAACAATGCTTATAACCACCAAGCAAAATACCCTTTAGGAGACTTTGTAAGCACCAAGCTTGTTGCCTTTTGTAAGAACTCTTACAACCACCAAGCATAAAGTTCTTCACAAAATTATAACCCTCACACTTTTTGCTTCATGTGAGAAATATTAAAACCACCAAGCAGATTCTGTAAGTATAAAGTGTGTTGCCTCTTTGTGAGAATGCGTATAACCACCAAGCACAATTACATTTAAGAAAACGTAATCATGAAGTTTGTTGTCACATGTGAGAATGCTTATGAACACCAAGAACAATGCCCTTTAGGAAAATGTAACCAGAAAGCTTGTTACCACTTGTGAAAATGCTTATAACTACCTGCAAAATGTCCCTCAAGAAGTTTTGTAACCAAGCTTGTTGACTTTTCAAGAGTTATCTTGAACTCTCTCCAGTGCATTCCTTCCACCATCCCTGTGTGAGGACACTTGACTCTACTCCATCAATGAGGGTCAATGCATCATATAATAAAGTTTAAGGGGCACACCACCAACCTAACAAGGTTGTTGCGACACTTTACATCAATTTTGCACAGAAAGTTTGAACTGGATGTCCGAAGTGGAATAAAATCTGATTTCTGATTTTATTATACCTTCCTTCACATCTGCGAATGTATCTTGAAATGTGTCACCGAGTGCAATCTGTCCCTTTCTTCTGTTCTAAGTAATCAAATTCAGCTTCATAACAGCTTTATTCCTGAATTGCTCTACACATAGATAGTCTGTGGCCAAGTAGAGAATAAACTTTTTATTCCAGCCTGGACAATGCTCGTTTAATGTGAATATTTCTCCTGATTTACCTGTAAATGTTCCCTGTCTCTTTATTCCCTATAAGGTAATGTTCCATATCCAGAATTAATGTAAAATGGATTGTCCAGGACTTAGATATTGATGAGCTATTGTATCATACTTGAGGGGGTCTGACACCAGGAGCCCCCACTGATCAGATGTTTGTAGCTCCTATGGAAGTTGGATTTATAGAGCTGGAACAGCACAGCTCCGTACACTGTCTAGTGGCTGTTCTCGGTGCTGCAACTCAGCTACTATTCACTTTAATAACAACTGAGCTGCAGCAACCGAGTACAATCACAATACAGTTTATTAAGACATGCTGTTCTTGCTCCATACATACTGGCTCATGAGTAGTAGCCCATACCTAACTTATTTCCCTCTGTTTTACCTTATAAAATAGCAGAGTTTAAATAAAGTCATCATTAAAGAACTTCCAAAGGGGTTTTCTTTTTATATATGGATTGCACGTGCATGTGCATTCCCAAAAACATGATTGAGCGTACTATATTAATATGATACTGGTACAGAGTTTACTGAATGAAAAGGTATTAAAACCAAACATACTACATAGCTGTGGGAACAGAACCAAGATATTACACAGCTACAGGATCAAAACCAAACTTACTGAAAAGAATATGTATCATAACGATGCCTACCACATATATTTTTCTACATAGAAGGCAGTATTTTAGTAATATTTTTGTACATTCTTGTACATAGGGGCAGTATTATAGTTGTTATATTCTTGTACATATTGGGCAGTATTATAGTAGTTATATTCTTGTACATATTGGGCAGTATTATAGTAGTTATGTTCTTGTACATAGGGAGCAGTGCTATAGTAGTTATATTATCGTAGATAGGGACAGTATTATAGTAGTTATATTCTTGTACATAGGAGCAGTATTATAGTAGTTATTTTCTATTTTCTTATACATAGGGGCAGTATTATAGTAGTTATATTCTTGTACATAGGGGGCAGTATTATAATGCATATACTCTTGTACATAGGAGCAGCATTATAGTAGTTATATTCTTGTACATAGGCGGCAGTATTATAGTAGTTATATTCTTGCACATAGGGGCAGTATTATAGTAGTTTATTCTTGTATATAGGAGCAGCATTAAAGTAGTTCTATTCTTGTACATTGGGGCAGTATTATAGTAGTTTTATTCTTGTACATAGGGGCAGTGTTATAGTAGTTATATTCTTGTACATAGAGGGCAGTATTATAATGTATATACTCTTGTACATAGGAGCAGCATTATAGTAGTTATATTCTTGCACATAGGGGCAGTATTATAGTAGTTATATTCTTGTACATAAGGGGCAGTGTTATAGTAGTTATATTATTGATCATAGACAGTATTTTACTTGTTATATTCTTGTTATATACAGTTCTCTGAGCAGGGACTATAGCCACTCTAAGGAGGCTGTATGACTGAAAATCTTCAATTGAAAGTGTAGCTTCCGCTAGAAAATTAGCTTTATTCATCCCGGTAGCTGCACTTTCAGTATGATGGCCAGGCACATTCATAGCGCTATAAACCTACAAACTAACCATATATCTGCAAGTTAAAACCATTATCGGACATGGCAGGTTTAAATATATTAATTTTTATGTATGATTCAAAGTGAGAATGTACAAAGCAATTCCAAGGTAGTAAGTTCCACAGGATGGAATCAGCACGAGAGAACGCCTACATATTGTTTAAAAGGATGTAAATAGGAAGGTGAGTCATAGGTTATTGGTTGAAGAAAAAGCTCAAGTGGGTTGGCAAATATCTCCCACTGCCAGTTATAAATACTAATTACCTAATTCACACCACTGTTCTCTGACACTATTGTCGTAGTACTGATTCATTTTTCAGACCCAAGCTTGTATTCTGACTATTCTTCTGCCTGACGTTTTTGCCCCTTGTCCATATCTTCTATTTCTTACCCAGCTATCTGACATTCTCCGCCAGCTTGCTGCAACGACCTGCAGCTCATCCCAGAGCCCATGTGCAAGTCAATCCCTGTATATGGGTCAAATGGTGAAGGCCAGGTTTCCCCTGAAATCTGATAGATGAAATAGCCAGCGTAAAGCCTTTCCTTGGAAGCCTTACCTAAAACTGCCAGACTATCACCTACAGAGCAACTTTACAGTAGAATCGTGGAAAGTCTAGTAAGTATTACATTTCATATTTATCCCCCATTTTTATTAGAGAAGAGCAGGATAAAGAAAAATTGGAATTTGCCTGTTTGCGCATTATTTTCTGAGTAATTTGGTTTGTGAAGAAGTTATTCTCCATGAATTTAATGTCCCTTATTAAGCTACTGGGGTCTCTCTAATACCCGGATCATGGAAGTCATCGGCACAGTGCGGAAGACACAAAAATTCCATCTTGGTCAAAGGGGATCTGAAGATGCAGCAAGGACCACATGGGTGGTGGTCAGGTCAGGTAAGGTCAGCGTTAAGATGAGTATAATGATTTTTTTATTTTTCTTTATCTTTAGTTGACCCATTACGATTAAGAAAAAAGGCGGCCATTTTGGTGAATTCATGCAGAAACGAATTGCAAAAAAGCATGCACTTTGGTGAAGGCAGATTTTTGTAAAATTCAAGTAGAATTCACTTCCACTCAAATTTGATCCCTCATCTCTAAATTAAACCTCTATGTAAATGCCTTTTTAAGGCAAATAAATTCCATAGAATGGTGTTTTCCTCTATAATTTGAAGCTGCAAGTAAATATGAAAGTGAAATGTCATTTTTAGGATTAGGTCCAATGGTTTCTCACTTTCAAGCTTTTTTTTTTCAATCTTTTATGGAGTTTCCTCTAACATAAAGCTACTGTAGGCTATGATTGATTGATTGATTGATTTCTTTTGATTTCCCAAGACTTTACAATGCATTCGTTGACAAGTAAATGCCTGGGATCTAGTGTTTTCTTCTAGGAGGAGAATTGTTTGAAAAGGTAACAAGGAGGATTATGATTTACAGGTATTATCAAGGTTTATCTGTCGGTGGTACACAATATAGTGTCATGTCAATTGTAATAGTCACCAATTCTTCTCCTTTATACTGTTAGGAGATCAATTAAATCCATTGATATTACTTATATTTCTACATTGGATACGAATAAATGGAGTCAGATTGTTATAAATATTATAACAGTAGACAAACATGATCAAGTCAAACTAATAATATATACACTTGTACTTTTCAGGTCTTTTTAAGAGTAACTGAACCCCTATTTTAATGATTTCACCAATAGTTAGTTGGCAAAAAGTACTTAAAGTAAGGATTTGAGAATTGTGGGTTTCACATAGGCCCTGTCTATTAAAGAACTTGGCCATCTTTGGCGTGTTATGTGCCACCACTAATGCTTACTGACCAATCCTTCGAACAGCCTATCAGGGTTTTCCAGCAGGCATCACCATGCAATCATAAGAAGTGCGACTCATGTCGATGACAAGGAGAAGGTCTCCTCATATCTTCATAACAAAGGGTCCAGTCTTTAAGCCAGAAAGAGAGGTGAGTATAAGAATTTATTTTTTAACCCCTTCAATACTGATTTTATTTACACCATATTTATTTGTTGAAAATGAAATCTCCCTGCACTGGCAAACTAAACAAATTTGGCTGGATTCAATTTGCTCTGTTTCATAGAATCATAGAATGTTAGAGTTGGAAGGGACCTCCAGAATTATTGTGTCCAACCCCCTGCTCAATGCAGGATTCACTAAACCATCTCAGACAGATGTCTGTCCAGCCTCTGTTTGAAGACTTCCACTGAAGGGGAACTCACCACCTCTCGTGGCAGCCTGTTCCACTCATTAATCACCCTCACTGACAAAAAGCTTGTTCAAATATCTAATCTGCATCTTCTCCCTTTCAGTTTCATTCCATTGATTCTCGTGTTTGCATGTGAAAATGAGAATAAAGCTGATCGCTCTACAGTGTTACATCCCCTCAGATATTTGTAGACAGCTATTAAGTCTCCTCTTGGCCTTCTTTTTTGAAAGCTAAATATTCCCAGATTCCATAGGACATAATTTTCATTCCACTCACCATCCTGTTACTCTTCTCTGAACTTGCTCCAGTTTTTTTTATGTCTTTTTTAAAATGTGGTGCCCAGAACTGGACACAGTATTCCAGATGGTGTCTGACCATGGAGGAGTAGAGGGGATAATTACTTCACGTGATCTAGACTCTATGCCTCTCTTAATACATTACAGAACTGTGTTTGCCTTTTTTGCTGCTGCATTTCACTGTTGACTCATGTGCAGTCTGTGATCTATTAGAATATCCAAGTCTTTTTCACACGTGCTGTTGCTTAGTTCTATTCCTCCCATTTTGTAGATGTCATTTTTGTTTTTCTTGCCCAAATGTAGAATCTTGCATTTCTCTCTGTTAAATACCATTCTATTAGTTGCTGCCCATTTCGTTCAAGGGCAGTGAAGATTTTACCGCCAACTTTCCTTGTGGTCTTGGGGAGATATCTAGTTTAAATTTATATCACTGGCTGCCTTGGGAAATGAAAGAGCATTGGTAACATCCCTGATGACCCTAATGAAGTGAAGGGGTAAGAATAACATCTCATATTGATGATTGAAGTGACTTGGCTAATGGTAACATTTCAGATGGTCATAGGAATTAAAGAGTTTATGGTAGTCAAGGGTAGTAAAGGAATTAATGGGAACTTTTCTGCTGGTCTTCAACTTTTTATGAAGGTAGTTAATACCTGTACTGAAGCACATCACTCATGCAGTATGAGCTATAAGCCAATCACAGATCAGTTCAAACAATCTTAGAGTCTCTGATTGGCCGATGGGGAGGATGCAGTGTCTGTGTGTCCAATTGGAGACCATAAAGAGTATAAGCAGGGGAAGGATGTGAGAAACTTGGCTCCTTGTCTGCAATCACTCTGATTGCACATCTTCTGCTTAACAGGATGTACAGGCAATATTTTTACTCCAGCAACAATAACAAGTTCACCCTGAAGGGTCTTGAATATATTAAGTTTTATTTCATTGTTCTTATGAATTTTAACCCCTTCACGACCATGTCAGTAATAGTATGTAGCTGGGCCCTGGGCCTTATAGACCAGCTACGTATTATTATGCATAATGCTATCTCGCCCGCACACAAGCGGTGCGGGGCGATCGCCGCATGGTGTTAGCTGATTGTCACAGCTGACACCCGGTGCTATGTGCCAGGAGTGGTCAAGCACCACTGCTGGCACATTAACCCCCGAAATGCTGCCATCATAGTCGATCGCAGTATTCCGGAAGCAAGGGGAGGTAAGCGTTGTTACTTACCTCTTCTCTGGGGTCCCGCGCTGTCTCCTGCTAGGTCCCGGATGTTGTCATGGTGACCTGATGTCGTCATGACAACATCCGGGTCACTAGGAGGCAAGAAGTCACTTTGGTCATGCGCACTGCGCGACCAAAGTATCTTCTCCCTGACAATTTTTATTGTGCAAAAGTGCCAAAACATAAAAAAAAATATGTGGTACGGCTGTAAATGTACTGACCCAAAGAATAAAGCTACCATTTTACTACACGCGGAATGGCATAAAAAAAACAAAAAACAATTACTGAATTGTTTGCTTTTGTTTATTTTGCCTCCCAAAAAACGGAATAGAAAGCGATCAAAATATGTCACATGCCCGAAAATGATACCAATAAAAACGTCAACTCGTCTCGCAAAAAGCAAGCTGCCACATGACTCTGTAGGCCGAAATATGGAAAAATTATAGCTCTCAAAATATGGCGATGAAAAACTAGTCTTTGCCAAAAACAGTGTCTTTTAGTGTGTGACAGCTGTCAATCATAAAAACTAGTGTTGAGCGAGCATGCTCGACACTGCTCGGTACTCGCCGACGCATCTCACTACTCGGAATGTTTGGCGAGCACCAAGCATTTCTGGGTCACTCGGGCGGGAGCTTGGGTCTCCGCCCTGCACGTTTGGAGCTCTTTACAGAGCCAACGAACATGCAGGGATTGCCAGCCAGTCACTGTAATGCCACAGCAATGTTGTTTGTGGGCATTACAGTGATTGGCTGGCCGCACAGCGTCACCTCGAGTATTAAAAACCGGGCGCCGCCATCATGGAAACAGTCGCCCGGGATCAGACAGTGTAGGGTCAGTGCTGCTTAGTTAGGGAGAGAAATATAGTGCGAAATAGGTAGTGAAGGGTCTCTAAAGCCTGACAAATCAAACAAGCAGTCCTTCTCAGGACTAATCTCCATCCCAGATATCAGGCAGGCAGGCTGTATAGGAAACGCAGTGGTTATACCAACAAACAGTGCATTACAGTCCTGTGTGCTCCTGCTGGTCAAATTTCTAGACTTATCCCTGGTCTGAGGGGCCAGGAAAATCCATTTTTTTTCATCTAAATCCTGCATTTTTTTTTTCCTGAGTCAGACTGTACAAATACGCGTCCTATTAACCTTTTGGTATCCCCCCCCCAAAAAAAAAAATTGAGTGTGTCTATGACTGTTCAGACACCAATATATCTGTTTAAAAGAGTCTGGTGTAGGCCAGATAACTAGAACTTTGGTTTTGCAGTTCCACGGTTCAAATCTCTGTATTATCCAGCTTTTGGCCCTTTTTCCGTAAAAAAAAACAGTAATAGTGTCTCGCTGACTGTTCAGACACAAATATATCTGTTTAATAGATTATGGTGTAGGCCAGATAACTAGAACTTTGGTTTTGCAGTTCCACGGTTCAAATCTCTGTATTATCCTGCTTTTGGCAATTTTTACGTAAAAAAAAACAGTAATAGTGTCTCCCTGACTGGTCAGACACAAATATATCTGTTTAAAAGATTCTGGTGTAGGCCACATAACTATAACTGTGGTTTTGCAGTTCCACTGTTCAAATCTCTGTATTATCCAGCTTTTGGCATTTTTTCCGTAAAAAAACAGTAATAGTATCTCCCTGACTGTTTAGACACAAATATATCTGTTTAAAAGATTCTGGTGTATGCCACATAACTATAACTGTGATTTTGCAGTTCCACAGTTCAAATCTCTGTATTATCCAGCATTTGGCCATTTTTTCGTAAAAAAAATCAGTAATAGTGTCTCCCTGACTGTTCAGACACAAATATATCTGTTTAAAATATTCTGGTGTAGGCCACATAACTATAACTGTGGTTTTGCAGCTCCACGGTTCAAATCTCTGAATTATCCACCTTTTTGCCTTTTTTGCATAAAGAATAAAAAAATTGAGTTTCTCGCTCAGTGTTCAGACACAAATATATCTGTTTAAAAGATTCTGGTGTAGGCCAGAGAAATAAAACTGTGGTTTTCCTCTTCCACGGTTCTAATCTCCTTTTTGTTACCCTTTCTCCATTGATAGTCCGAGTGTAAGCTATTTTACTTAAATTACAATGGGCAAGGCGCAGGGCATGGGACGTAGAACTGGACGTTCTGGTGATGGTGCGTGTAGAGGACTGGGCCATGGCCAAGGTGAAAATGTGCCACAACCAACAGCCACATCTTCTCGCTCCCACTTCTTGACCGGATTACTAGGGAAGCACACTACAACACCAGTATTGCAAACTGATCAGTGTGAACAGGTTATTAATTGGATAGCAGATAATACTTCCAGTTACCTGGCACCACCACCTCCGGTCGTCTTCCACACCGTCAAGTTTTAGTAGCCATGAGTCTCGACCGCATACTCCTCCTCACCCTGATGCTCCTTCCTCCCACCATGCCGAGTGTCGTCAGACAGCAACTGATCCCACACTTGGACACTCTGAAGAGCTGTTTACTGGTCCATTTCCAGATTTGTGCCCGTCGCCTGCTCCGCTTGAAGTGGTGGCAGAGAAGATCCCATGTAGCGATGCCCAAATGTTTGAACAGCCACGACCAGAGGAAGTCGACGCTGGCAATTTGTCACAAGAGGTGGACGATGACGAGACACAATTGCCACGAAGTGAGGAGGAGGATCATGGTGCGCAAGTGGAAGAGGAGGAGGTGGTAGATGATATAGTAACAGACCCAACGTGGCAGGAGGACACGCAGAGCGAGGCCAATAGCACACAGGGGGAGGGAGGCAGAGTACCCCAACAGGCAGGAAGAAGCAGTGTGGTGGCCGCACACAGAAGGCGGGCAACAGTTCCCAGTAACACCAACACGAGGGACGTTGCCAGTACAACCGGTAGGTCTTACAGAGTCTGGAATTTTTTAAAGACTCTGCTGATAACCCCAAAAAGGCCATTTGTACCACCTGCTATGCCAGCATCAGCAGGGGTGACAAAACTATCAGCCTGACCACCACCAGCATGATCAGGAACATGTCAGCAAAGCACCCGACTTTTGAGGGGCGAACACCAGGGTCCACGACCAGTGTCAGCGGGTGTCACCACTGCTACTTCCGCTGTTGTGCGTGTAAGAGAACCCCCTGTTGTGCATGCAAGGCAATCCCCTGTCCATACTGCATGTAAAGATGCCCCCTCCTCTCAGTCTTCACTTGTTATGGCAGTTTCTCAACAAACAGCATCAACGTCCACGTCCATGTCCCACCGCAGCATTCAATTGCCTATATCCCAGACCTTTGAACGAAAGCGCAAATTCGTAGCCAACGCCCCACAGGCCACAGTTCTAAATTCGCACATTTCACGGCTGCTTGCTTTGGAAATGCTGCCTTTTAGGCTGGTGGAGATGGAATCCTTCCACAACCTTATGGCTGTGGCCATCCCTCGGTACTCAGTCCCCAGCCGACACTATTTTGCCCGGTGTGCCATCCCCGCACTACACAAGCATGTGTCCCAAAACATCTGCCGTGCCCTCAACAATGCAGTTACTGGGAGAGTCCACCTGACAACGGACACGTGCACAAGTGATTGTGGCCAGGGATGGTACATCTCCCTAACGGCACACTGGGTAAACATAGTGGAAGGCGGGACCCAGTCAGACCTTGGGACGGAACACATCCTCACCACACCTAGGTTTGCGGGCCCTATGTCAGTCAAAGTTGCCCCCACAGTGTACAGCTCCTGCGCATCATCCTCTTCTCCTCATGTTCAGCCTCCATCTCAGATATCACCACATCAGTTACAAGCTGGAAGCACTGCAGTACTGCCTCCCTCAAGTGGAAACACGCTGTGCTGAAACTCATAAGCTTAGGTGATAAACCTCACATTGCTTGTGAGTTGTGGACAGCTGTGAAAGAGCAGGCAGATCTGTAGCTGAGACCGCTGAACCTACATCCAAGCATGGTCGTGTGTGACAATGGCCGTAACCTGGTGGTGGCTCTGAGGCGAGATCACACACGTACCATGCCTGGCTCATGTGCTTAACCTGGTGGTTCAGCGGTTTCTTAAATCGTACCCCGAGTTGCCAGATCTGCTTGTCAAAGTACACCGCTCATTTTCGCAAGTCGGCTACAGCTTCCGCCGCCCTTGCTGTGTTGCAGCAGCGTTTGCAGCTTCCAGCACACCGACTGGTGTGTGATGTCCCCACATGTTGGAACTCTACCCTCCACATGTTGCAAGGGATTTGTGAGCAGAAGAAAGCAGTGGTGGAGTACCAGCTGCAACAAGGCCGTCGATATTCAGGTCAGACTCCACACATAAGACCTCAGGAGTGGACCTGGATGTCTGACATATGCACCATCCTGACAAACTTTGAGGAGTCCACCAAGATGCTGAGTGGCGATGACGCCATCATTAGCATCAGCATCTCACTTGTCTGTCATTTGCAACGCTCTCTGCAGAGAATTAAAGAGGAGGCATTGCAGCCAGAGTATGATGAGATCAAGAAGCCATAACGGGCAATTACACACAGCCCAGCCTCATCTCATCCCAACATGCATTGGGGACAATGAGGGAGAGGAGGAGGAGGAGGAAGAACAGGAGCTGGTATCATGCTCTGTAGACGATAGTACCTGTACAACTGTCATACCGTCGTTTCAGCGTGGGTGGCATGAGGACAGGGGGGAGGAGGAGAGCATGGTCAGTCATAATCTTGGTGAGGACACGGAAGTCTTGCCCGTTACCAGTCTGGCACTCATGGCTGACTTTATGTTAAGCTGCCTTAGCAGTGACCCTCGCGTTGTCAAAATGTTGGGTGACAGTCATTACTAGTTGGTGACACTTTTAGACCCTCGCTACAAGGAGAACTTTCACTCTCTTATTTCTGAGGTGGAGAGTTCTACAAAAATGTGGCAGTACCAGAAGGCCCTTGCTGCAGAACTGTTACAAAAATTCCTATCTGAACACGCTAGCAGCAGAGGTCACAGTTCATTGACCAATCAAGGCATACTGGTGAGAGAGACGCAATTCCAATCCAGCAGAGGCAGGGGAACATTGTCAACATTCTGGGACAGTTTTCTGACACCCGCCCAGCACACAGGCCCTGAGGTGCGGGGTACTCTCACAAGGAGTGGAAAGTTTCAAAAAATGGTGAGGGAGTATATTGCCGACCATACCAGCGTCCTCTGTGATTCCTCTGTGCCTTTTAATTATTGGGTATCCAAGCTGGACACTTGGAATTAACTCGCTCTGTACGCCTTGGAGGTCCTGGTCTGCTCTGCCGCTAGCATGTTATCAGAGCGCTGGGGGAATTATAACTGATAAGCGCACTCGCCTGTCAACTGACAATGCTGACAAGCTGACCCTTTTCAAAATGAACAAGGGCTGGATTGGGCCAGACTTCTCATCATCACCAAATGACAGCAGAGTAACATAAAGTCAAATCCACTGAGTTATTTTGGGAGGTGTATTCACATGCACCACTTCACACCCACACATGGGTATACGCCTCCTCATTTCGGCTGTATCTTGCTCTTCTCCTAATTCTCAGCCTCCACCACCACTATACCATCAGGGTGACCATGGTCCGTGTTGTCAGCATTGCAAGTTCCTCCGTCCTAATTTTTAGCAGCTTTTGCTTGGAAGGCATAGGCAAATACTATGGGAGACCCACTCCCCAATAATGGGAATAATGTTTTGAATATGCTGTACTGCATGGCTCTTGTTTTCCAGCATTGCAAGTTCCTCTGTCCTAATTTTGGGCAGCTTTTGCTTGGAAGGCATAGGCAAAGACAATGAGAGACCCACTCCCCAATAATGGGAGTAATGTTTTGAATATGCTGTACTGCATTGCTCTTGTTTGCCAGCATTGCAAGTTCCTCTGTCCGAATTTTTGGCAGCTTTTGCTTGGAAGGCATAGGCAAAGACTATGGGAGACCCACTCCCCAATAATGGGAATAGTGTTTTGAACATGCTGTACTGCTTGGCTCTTGTTTGCCAGCATTGGAAGTCCCTTCATCCTAATTTTTCACAGTGATATAACAAAAGAATAAAAGGGGAGACAAGGGGCGCAGAGTCTAAGTGTAGATGAATATGTGCATTTGCCACAACAATATTTGTTTTTTGCACTCACCCTTTAGATGTCTTGTATTTTCACTCAAATGATCCGTATAGTGGATCAGCTCTTTGCAATCCTCTGGTCTGCAGCACAAATGCGGGAACTATGTCAGCCCTGGTATAAGGCTTTCATGTTGGATACTGTAGTAGAGAGAAGATTTCCCTTTTTCGGCGCTTCCAGAGGATAAGTATCGTTACAGATGAATTCTTTTTCTCAAAATCAGATTTATTCGGACACTATATTAAGAACAAACAATGCGTTTCTACCAGCAACGGCCTTCATTTAAATTCATTGAAAAATTTTAAAAAAAAACAGAGATTCTAAGCAAAAATCTAAAGCCAACAAAGAGGAAAAAAACGTTCTAAATAAATACAAAAATACTGAAAAAATATCATTCAATACCAAAGTCAATATTTCAAAATCAGAGAAGTTAGCTCTCAAACAATTGAAAAATAATAAAAAAAAACAGTCATCAGACTAGCTGATAAAGGAGGTGGAGTGGTCATTCAGGACAGGGAAACATATCTGCAGGAAGCTCACAATATCCTAGCAGATAAAAATATTATAAAAAATTAGATACAGATCCTGCAAAAACATTTAAATCAGAATACCACATGTTCATAAATGTAGCATATTCACAAAATATTATCAATAAAAAAGAAAAACGTTTCCTGACAAACAAAAACCCAAACACAGCAATTTTTTATCATTTACCAAAGGTCCACAAAAACCCTGTAGTACCACCAGGTAGACCGATTATTTCCGGTATTGGATCTCTAACTAGTCAGTTATCTCACTATATAGACTTACATCTTCAGGACCTTGTAAAAAAGCTACCGTCTTTCCTCCATGATTCTAACCAACTTATAAAGGAATGTAGTTCTTTAAACTGGGAAAATGATTATCTTTTCATTACACTGGATGTGAATGCTCTGTACTCCAATATAGAACATAATATGGGAGTTGAAGCAGTATCACACTATTTATCTGAGATTCCAAATATGCCGTCGGCCCAGAGAGATTTCTTTCTAACAGGCTTAAAGTTTATATTGGAGCATAATGTTTTTGAATTCCAGGGTGAATTGTTCCTGCAGCAGTTTGGCACCGCGATGGGGACTCAGGTCGCGCCAAGTTTCGCTAATCTTTTTATGGGGCGATTCGAGTCCTCATCGCCTATCAGCCAAACACCATATAAGGAACACATATTGCTATACAGGCGCTATATAGATGATTTAATCATCTTCTGTAAGGGCACAGAAAAATAAGCTATTTCTCTTATAGAGGAACTTAACAAAAATTAGTTGGGGTATTTCATTCACATATAACATGGATAAAGAAAAAATCCATTATCTGGACCTGGAAATCAGTCACTCTAATAATAAAATTATAACTAAAACCTTTTTTAAAAAAACAAATTCTAATGGATTTTTGGACTTTCAGAGAGCACATTATCCAAAATGGAAGCAGAACATACCGTTCAGCCAATACCTGCGCATCCGAAAGAACAATACGAAAGACCAAGATTATGTGGAACAATCCAAAATTCTGACTAAAAAATTCTTGGATAAAAAATACCCCAAAAAATTGATAGCAGAAGCCTATGAAACCAACCTGAAAAAAACTCAAAATGAATGTCTGTATGAAAAACTCACAGAAAAACAACAGTGCTCTGTTATAGACAATGAACAAACAAATACGTACAAAAAGAGAGATAAAGAAAATAATACAAGATGGCAATATAATTTTATAACTGCTTTTAATCAGGGAAGTGTGAAAGTAAGACAGATTTTAAAAAAGTATTGGTACATTCTAAGAAGGGATTCCTTTCTCAAAAAGTGGCTACCGGAGAATCCTGGTATCACATTCCGGAGGGGGGTTACTATTGGGAACATTATTGCGCCTAGTGTCTTAGGGAAACCCCTCTCTCCTTTAAGACCAAAAAAGACTCCTATACAAAATCCCCTTGGAGTTTTTAGATGTGGATCAAAAAATGTCATTGCTGCAATATCATTAGTCACAAACAAAAATGTATCACATCAAGAAGCACAGGAGAGACAATAAATATAAAGCAGCACCTTACTTGTGAGAGTGATCACGTTATCTACGTGATCAATTGTGCCTGTGGTCTTCAATACGTGGGCCGCACTACACAGACACTGCGGTGGCGTATGAATGGTCACAGACACAACACCAAAAAAGGTTTTTTAAAACACAGTTTGTCCAGACACCTTTTAGTTAAACACCACAAAAAAATTGACATAAAGGTAACTCCTGTTGAACAAATACCACAGAATGACATAAATAGGATCCAGAAACTAAACAGAAAAGAGTCTTATTGGATCTTTAGATTTAAAACCCTATATCCAGATGGTCTTAATGATATAGTGGAAAATGTGTGAGGGGGAAAAAGAAGAGGAAAAAAGGGGAAAAAAAAAGTGTATATTTAATAATGCACAGCCCTATTTACCAATACTGAAACAATATATATTTGTTTTATTGTAAGATCTCATTTCTGTAAAAATAACTGTTATATTTTATGAAATTTTTTATATACTAGACTAACAATTATGTATTTTTATGATCAGTACTATGTTATTTATTTATTATTATTATTTTTTTATATATATATATATATATATATATATATATATATATATATATAACCATCACCAGGTATATTTTAATCACAACTATGTATTCTAAAATTACTATTATATATCACTTTCTCTTTCTATATATATAAGGAGGGGAAAGCGAAGGAAATGATAAGAGAAAGGAATTTTATTATATATATGTTCATTCTAATATCAAAAAATATACCATTCTAGTACACAGAATGGTGATAGAACGTAATGCTGAACAACTGCCTACTCTCCTAACTTAATTGGGGTGTGGTGTCAATCCTAATCAATTCAGCCAAGTCAAGGAAAGGAGAAAAAAAAAAAAAAACACGATATCTTAAGAGGAACCAGTCTATAAAGATTGTCTTCCCTTAAAGTCCTACAAGTGCATATTATACTTGATGAAGGCCGTTGCTGGCAGAAACGCGTTGTTTGTTCTTAATATAGTGTCCAAATAAATCTGATTTTGAGAAAAAGAATTCATCTGTAACGATCCTTATCATCCTAATTTTTTGCAGTTTTGCTTGGAAGGCATAAGCAAAGACTATGGGAGATCCACTCCCCAATAATGGGAATAATGTTTTGAATATGCTCTACTGCATAGCTCTTGTTTGCCAGCATTGCAAGTTCCTCCGTCCTCATTTTTGGCAGCTTTTGCTTGGAAGGCGTAGGCAAAGTCTATGGGAGACCCACTCCCCAATAATGGGAATAATGTTTTGAATATGCTGTACTGCATGGCTCTTGTTTGCCAGCATTGCAAGTTCCTTCGTCCTAATTTTTGGCAGCTTTTGCTTGGAAGGCATAGGCAAAGACTATGGGAGACCCACTCCCCAATAATGGGAATAATGCTTTGAATATGCTGTACTGCATGGCTCTTGTTTGCCAGCATTGCAAGTTCCTCCGTCCTCATTTTTGGCAGCTTTTGCTTGGAAGGCGTAGGCAAAGTCTATGGGATACCCACTCCCCAATAATGGGAATAATGTTTTGGATATGCTGTACTGCATGGTTCTTGTCCACTGTGACCTCCACGTCTCTTCCAAGGGGCTTTAAAACCGTCTTGTTAAGCTACTGTGACCTCCACGTCTCTTCCAAGGGGCATTAAAACCATCTTGTTTAACCACTCTGAACTCTACTTCTCTTCCAAGGGGCATTAAAACCATCTTGTTAAGCTACTGCGACCTCCACCACTCTTGCAAGGGGCATTAAAACCGTCTTGTTAAACTACTGCGACCTCCACCACTCTTCCAAGGGGCATTGATATTGTCATTTTATTCCACTGTGACCTCCACGTCTCTTCCAAGAGGCTTTAAAATCTTCTTGTTAAGCTACTGCGACCTCCACCACTCTTCCACAGGGCATTAAAACCGTCTTGTTAAGCTACTATGATGTCCACGTCTCTACCAAGGGGCATTAAAACTGTCTTGTTAAACCACTCTGAACTCTACGTCTCTTCCAAGGGGCATTAAAACCGTCTTGTTAAGCTACTGAAACCTCTACCACTCTTCCAAGGGGCATTGATATTGCTTTTTTATTCCACTGTGATCTCCACCTCTCTTCCAAGGGGCATTAAAACCGTCTTGTTAAGCTATTGCGACCTGCACCACTCTTCCAAAGGGCATTAAAACCGTCTTGTTAAGCTATTGCGACCTCCACCACTCTTCCAAGGGGCATTGATATTGTCTTTTTATTGCACTGTGACCTCCACGTCTCTTCCAAGGGGCATTAAAACCATCTTGTTAAACCACTCTGACTTCCACGTGTCTTCCAAGGGCAGTAAAACTGTCTTGTTAAGCTACTATGTCCTCCACGTCTCTTCCAAGGGGCATTAAAACCGTTTAGATAACCACTTTGACCTTCACCACTCTTCCAAGGGGCATTAAAACCGTCTTGTTAAGCTACTGTGACCTCCACCACTCTTCCAAGGGGCGTTAAAACTGTCTTGTTAAGCTACTGTGACCCCCACCACTCTTCCAAGGGGCATTAAAACCGTCTTGTTAAGCTACTGTGACCTCCACCACTCTTCCAAGGGGCATCAAAACTGTCTTGTTAAACCACTCTGAACTCCACAACTCTTCCAAGGGGCATTGAAATGTTGTTTTTAATTAACTCTAACCTCCACAACTCTTCCAACCTTCCACAACTCTTCCAACGGGCAATGCATTTCCTCCTAATTTTAGTCAGCTTTTGCTTTTCAATGCATAGGCGAACAGGAAGGGAGACCCACTCCCCAATAATGGGTAGAAGGTTTTTAGTACGCTGTAATCCACGTCTGTTTCAAGGGGCATTGCAGTTCCTCATAATTTTTGGAAAGCCCGGTTGCTATAAATGGAAAAAAGGTTTAGTTTAGGCCCTCTGACCTCCATGTCACTTCCAAGCGGCATTGGAGTGCCTCAAAATTTTTGGTAGTCATTGCACTCACTGTATGCCCTATAACTGTGTAGCCGAACTGCTCCTTTTGGTACAGAAACATATCCTACAAGACATGTGTGGTTGACTGGCCTGATATTGATGTGAATAGTCCCTGTTCCTCCTGCTCTTTCTCCTTTGCCACCACCTCATCCATCATTTATTACCTGAAGCTTTGTTTTAACGGGAGTCATAGAACTGGTATAGTAGCAGGAAAACATCCAGCAATCCTCGGAGGAGTTAGGATATGCGCCAAAACGCTGATCACCTCAGGCCTAGCCACTACTACATACATGCGCTTTCATTCCAAGGAACATAAAGCAATAAACTTCTGTGAAGCACCTGGGGGTTCAGGGTGCTCACCACACATCTATATAAGTTCCCTGAGGGGTCTAGTTTTCAAAATGGTCTCACTTGTGTCTGGTTTCCACTGTTTAGGCACATCAGGAGCTCCTCAAATGCAACATGGCGTCCGCTAATTATTCAAGCAAATTTTACATTCAAAAATTCAAATGTCGCTCCTTCCCTTCCGAACCCTGCCGTGCGCCCAAAAAGTAGTTTTCCCCCACATATTGGGTATCAATGTGATCAAGATAAATTGCACAACAAATTTTGGGATCCATTTTTTCTGTTACTATTGCGAAAATAAAAAAATTGGGGTCTAAAGTAACATTTTTGTGAAAAAAGTTAAATGTTCATTTTTTTCTTCCACATTCCAAAAATTCCTGTGAAGCACCTGAAGGGTTAATAAAGTTCGTGAATGTGGTTTTGAGCACGTTGTGGGGTGCAGTTTTTAGAATGGTGTCGATTTTGGGTATTTTCTGTCATAAAGTCACCTCAAAGTCACTTCAAATGTGATTGTGCTCCCTAAAAAAATGGTTTCGTAAATTTTGTTGGAAAAATGAGAAATCGCTGATCAACTTTTAACCCTTATAACTTCTGAACGAAAAAAAATGTTGGTTCCAAAATTGTGCTGATGTAAAGTAGACATGTGGGAAATTGTATTTATTAACTATTTTGTGTGACATATCTCTCTGATTTAAGGGAATGAAAATTCAAAGTTTTAAAATTAGAAATTTTCAAAATATTTGCCAAATTACCGTTTTTTTTCTCACAAATAAGCGCAAGTGATGTTGAAGAAATTTTACCACTATTATGAAGAAAAATATGTCATGAAAAAATGATCTCAGAATCAGGGGGATCCGTTGAAGTGTTCCAGAGCTATAACCTTATAAAGTGACAGTGGTCAGAATTGTAAAAATTGGCCTGGTCATTAACGTGCAAACCACCCTCGGAGGTAAAGGGATTAGCCGGACTGGACCCTATGGAGTTTTAGGAAAGTCCTCTAAAAATTGAACCCTCATCCTCCGAAGAATCCATAACATCAAATATTCAGGATGTGAAGACCCCTTTCATGTTCTACTGCTGTAAACAAATTAAATAATCCTCCGCTTTTCACTTTGCAATTAAAGATTTGTCACAAGATCACAAATAATTTGTCACAAATAACTCATTAAAGTCACCCAAGAGAAGATGATAAATCAACCACTACATAACCTTATAACTCATCCAAGATGACAGCTTTTATAAAATTGGAGCTGTGTGAGAAGCAAGTGTTTTCGAATGCTTTTAATTTCTTTAAGGGGAACAAACCTGTCAGCACGTTTTTACACAATGAATCAGTGGCATGTCCATATAAGCACTTGTCCCACCCCCCAAAAAAGCAATACCTATTTGACACGCCCCCTGGGCCGTGGGGTACCCGGTACCAGGCTGGTAGATGCTGGGGGATGTCGCAGTGGCGGTGACCCGGTCCATGACCCAGGGCAGTCAATAAAAAGGGGTTATTGATAGGGATTTTATAGTGATTGTATAAAGTTTGTGACGCCACCTGTGGTATGCGGCTAGGGGAGCCGTCGCTGTGGAGCAGGTCCTCTGGAGCTGATGTTACTGCAGCAGGAATGGTGCGGCTCTCCACAGGTAGAGCTTAGCTCCAGGGCAGTGTAGGTATGTGGGTTGTGCTGGGCGTTGTAGTGCAGGGGTGGATGGCGCAGCAATAATCACGGACAATGAAGTGCAGTCCTCAGGGTCTTTACTCACGGTTGTTGCAGTACAAGTTACAGGTACCACAGTAACTTCCCTCGCCGTGCTGCGCTTACTCAGGGAGGGGCTCGGTCCACCCTCAGGTATCTCCGGAGAACTTAACAGGACCCCCTTCTGTGTCCTTTCTCTGGCCGTCTCCCTGCACCTCATACCAAGTGTCCCAATCTGGTACCTGTGGGCCTTGTCAGGCGACGTCTGTTCCGTCCCCTGGGTCCTCTCTAGCTACTTTCTTGGTGAGACTGATATGGACTGTTGGCTGCAGGACTTGAAATACTGCAGCCTCTGGTTTCTAGTTGAGTCATAAAGTTATCTGCTAGTTGAGGGACCGGTCCCCTTTGTGTGGCCTGACTCCTCCACCTCCTGGTAGGTTCGGGCGGCTTCCAGCACTGCCCGTACCCCTGGGGTCCCTTCTTCCGTTCCTGGAGTCCTTCCTGCTCCCTCTCTCCTCTTCAGTCCTGGGCCTCTCCTCAGGCCCTCTGCCTGAGCAGAGCTCCTGCAGAGCCCTGCTCCACTCCTCTCACTGTAGACTGTTCTCTCTCACTGCTCACTGTTCTGAACTCACTAAACAAGATGGCTTCTCTCTTTATACCTTCTTCTCATGTGCTCCCCTAAGCTACTTCCTCCACCCACACCCACTACATAACTCCTCCCATCAGCTAGGGACCCGGGACTGTGCTCTCCCTTAGGAGCAATCTCGCCCTACCCCCACTGCAGGTATGTATTGGATGCAGGTGTTAGGGTCCCGAGCTTTACTCCTTCCTTACCTGAGAGTGAGATACCACACCTCTGGTTGAGATGCAGTACCTCTGTGGCGACCGAACCCTCAGGGGAGCCACATATTTAGTAGAGATGCCATGTCCCAGTCATGAGAAAGCTAGTGTGAAAGTCATATGCAAATGCTGGAAAGGCAGCGGGTGCATGTCAGTGCACGTGAAAGAAGCAGAACAAGTGCACAGACGCATCCCTAAGTGCACTTCCAGTCTGATTTACAGTGGTGTGAAAAGTGTTTACCCACTTCCTGATTTCTTATTCTTTTGCATGTTTGTCACACTTAAATGTCTCAAATCACAAAATAAATTTAAATATTAGACAAAGATAACACAAGTAAACGCAAAATGCTGTTTTTAAATGAAGGTCTTTATTATTAAGAGAAAAAGAAATCCAAACTTACAGGGCCTTATGTGAAAAATTGATTGCCCCCCTTAAAACATAAATTACCTGTGGTTTATCACATCTTTGAGAAGCTGAGTTGAATTTCCCTAGCCACACACAGGCCTGATTACAGCCACACCTGTTCTCAATCAATAAATCACTTAAATAAAACCTCACTGACAAAGTAAAGTAGACCAAAAGATCTTCAATAGCTAGACATCATGCTGAGATCCAAAGAAATTCATGAAGTAATGAGAAAAAAAGTAAGTGACATCATTCAGTCTAGAAAGGTTATAAAGCCATTTCTAAGGTTTTGGGACTCCAGCGAACCACAGTGAGAGCCATGATCCACAAATGGTGAAAACATGGAACAGTGGTGAACCTTCTCAAGAGAGGCTGGCCGACCAAAATTACCCCAAAAGCCCGGCAACAACTTTTCCAAGAGGTCACAAAAGACCCCACAACAACATACAAAGAACTGCAGGCCTCATTTGCTCACTTAAGGTGACTCCACCATAAGAAAGTGACTGGGCAAAAATGGCATGCATAGCAGAGGTCTAAGATGGAAACCACTGCTGAGCAAAAAGAACATAAAGGCTCATCTCAGATTTGCCAGAAAACCTCTTGAGGATTGCCAAGACTTTTGGGAGAATACTCTGTGGACTGATGAGACAAAATTTGAACTTTCTAGAAGGTGTGTGTCCCATTACATCTGTCATAGAAGTAACACAGCATTTCAGAAAAGGAACATCATGCCAACAGTAAAATATGGTGGTGGTAGTGTAATGTTCTGGGGCTGTTTTGCTGCTTCAGGACCTGGAAGATTTGCCGTGGTAAATGGAACCATGAATTCTGCTGTCTACCAAAAAATCCTGAAGGAGAATATCAGGCCATCTGTTTGTGACCTCAAGCTTAAGCGCACTTAGATTATGCAGCAGGACAATGATCCAAAACACACCAGCAAGTTCACCACTGGATGGCTTAAAAAAAAACAAAATTAAGACTTTGGAGTTGCCTAGTTAATGTCCTGACCTTAATCCGATTGAGATGCTGTTGCATGACCTTAAAAAGGCGGCTCATGCTTGGAAACCCTCCAATGTAATCTGAAACATTTAAGTTTGACAGACATGCAAAAGAATAAGAAATCAGGAAGGGGGCAAACACTTTTTCACACCACTGTATTTATGGCTAAATTTCTCATGACTGGCATATCGCATCTCTACAAAAAAGATAATATTTTTATTGGGAGATGAGCACCTACGTGGCCTATGCGTGTAGACAGGTTCCCTTTAAGGAGTTGTGAATTTCTTTTCTACTTACCTGATTTAATTTTTATTTATTTTTCATTTTCTTTCATTTTTTTTTCTTTCTTTTTTTTTTCTAATTTGTGAGCCATAAAGACTATTTTTTTTTCTAAACAACATTTTTGTTGTTGCTGCTTCAAGGCCTTTTCCGTTTTCCTCCGGCTTACTAATTCAATTTGTATTTTTAATAATTGATTTCCCTTTTTGATATGGCTGTTTTCTTCCAAAGCTCGGGGAAAGCGTCAAACTTGAAAACGTACGCCACCCTCCCTAAATATTCCTCTCACATGCATAATCTATTAATTCTCTCCTTATCACATTTTTTTCTACAAGTTAAATTACAACAGAGAAAGAAGAGCAATGGAAATGAGTCTTCTATTCTGTTTTTCAATAAGCTCGGAAACATCTTTTTTTTACTTTTTTTTATTTTTGTTTAGATGAGACAGTCTTTTTTTATCCTATGAATGCAAAGACCAACAGAATATTCTAGGATCAATCATGGCTTTATTTATTATTTTTTTTTTATTGATGTCTTTTTAATTTCTTTTCTAAAGCGCAGTGAAATCTTATTAATATCTAATTTTCTCTTATGTTTCCAGATTCGATGGAGAGAAACAAATGTGATTCGAAGAACGTGGGATAAGCCTGCAAGGAATCCTAATAAAAGGGAGGTTAGTACAAAGAGCAATGTATCACGGTAGGTTACATTTTGTAATTAGAAAGTTCTATCATTTAATATTTAATTTAGTAGCATCAATTGTAATGAATAAGAAATAAGCAAAAGCAAAAACTTCACAATAGACCTCATTCAGACAGTCGTCCTGCACTTATGTGTCTTATCCGTTTGTTCTCGCATAGACCACGTACCAGTGGCACCCCAGGGGTCTGGTTTCCACAGTAACGGCAATGTTATGTCTGAGAGCAGGTGGGAGGTCTCTTGGTCAGGAATCCTATGCATGCCACACCTCCTGCCCAGTCCTGGGAGGGGAAGAACTTCCCCTGTATAAACCTGGGGCTGAGGCAGGGTTAGAGAGTTCAGAGGGAGAGTTCAGCCAGGAGGGCTGACAGGGAGCTGTGGCTCCGGCTGGGCCCAGCTCCTGGGCCATGCCAGAAGTAGAGACAGAGAAGAGAAGCAGCTATGGGAAGAAACAACAGGAGCTCTGTGGGAGCAGTGTTACAAGGAGTCAGGGGCTGGCAGCTGCAGAGCTCGCCCTGACTGAGAAGATTTCTTACCGGACCCGGAGTCCGAGGCTGTGGGGACTAACTCCTACCCAGCAGCAGAATCCGTCAGGCAGGGGATTTCAGGTCCTCTGGCCAAGAAACCCGAAGGCACGGTCACACGCATGGGACCAGCACCGCCGTCGTGGAGCGGAAGCTACTAGAAGGCCCCGAGTCACCGGCCATACGGGTGAGCACCACACGGTACACTCAGGGACGTGGGCTACTTATACCCGCCTCTAGCAAGGTAGCCAGAAGAGTACAGTTAGTTTGGGAGGCCTACAACTCCGCCTGGCCAGGGGAGATCCCATCTGCTCAAGGACTGACCAGGCCCCAATCGCTAGCCAGTACTCCGGGAGGGTCTATCGTTGTCACCAGTAAAGACCCTGAACTACACCGTACCGTCTCTGAGTGGTTCCTGCTACCCCCATCATCCACGTTGGCTGCCCTGAGGCCATACCCCTCCCGTTGGGGGTTATACTATCACGCTGCACAATCCTACCACCGGCATCAGCGGTCTGCCCTGCAGCAGCAGCTCCTTAGCTGTACTCAACGGGTGGCGTAGTCGTCCAACATCTACCGCTAATACAGCGCCACTTAGTCTGACTCCCTGGGCACGGACCGGATCACCGCCACGAGACTACAATCCTCAAGAGATCCGGCTCCGGGTAAGCTCCCGCGTGCGCAACGCAGCGCGACACAGGCCCAGGGGCGCGTCAACTTTTGGCGTAGTCGGCAGGATCTCGTGCCCGCAACCACCGGGTACTGCGTGCCTGAAAAAGACTGTGAAAACTTACCCGTGGTGAAGATTCCCGCCATCCGGCGCCATCTTCCGCTTTCTTCCCGCCATCGGTGGAGTTTTCCCGCCATCCGGCGCCATCTTCGGCCTTCTTCCCGCCATCCGTGGAGTTTTCCCGCCATTGGACGCCATCTTGAGGACGCCGCGCGGGAAGAAGAGGGGCGTGGACTCCGAAAACGCGCGAGAACTGAAGCCCCGCCTCACGTCCGGACGTTGCGTAAGGTCCTGGAAGGAGCCCAGCAGACGCCGACGTCACAGGAGCGCGACGGAAGGTCCTCAACCCTGACGATCCACTGCGGAGCCGCGGCCTACGGAAGAGGATCATCGCAAGGTAGGCCACGGTCCACTAGGGGGAGAAGGATGCCGGATACGGAGGAGAGCTTCACCGCTTCAACCCCCGCCAGCGCCACCGCTGTTGCGGTCATGCCTTTCACCATGCCCTATATCCCGGGGGCAGCCTGGCTACCCCAGTACTCAGGGGAGTCACTTACCCTGCATGACTTTAGAGAAAAGCTGGATAGCCTCTTCCAGGTGTATCCCCTCACAGAGGAGCAAAAAGTGAGCATCCTGGTGGCCCAATTAACCGGGGCAGCCCAAAGGGAGGTAAAGTCCTGGCCACCTGGGAGGAGGACTGTCGCAGAGATACTAACCCAGCTAACCGAGGAGGAGCTGCAGTACTACCAATACGAGGAAAGCCAAGAGGACCCGGACGGGTCTGAGGACTACCCTCAGGAGGGAGCACAAAGAGGACATAGCTACTGAAGGGAAGTAGCGTGAATAAAGAGCTGTACATAGTTACCCGTTAGGGTACAAGGACTGCTGCTAATTAAAATATGGTCCCCGTTGGGATTAGTGAATTGTTCCCCGTGTGTCCCTATCCCTTACCAGGCTGAGGACTGTGAGCAGCCATCCCCTATCCCTTACCAGGCTGAGGACTGTGAGCAGCCAATCCTTATCCCCACTGGCCGAGGACTGAGAGCGGCCATATCCTGTAAATAATTATGTGTTTCTAGTAATTTATAGGAGTCCTTGGTGGATTTACCGGGAATCCTTTGTACAGCTAGTGGAGCGTAACCCAGGATGGACTAAAAGACTGTTAAGGACTCGGGGCAGGACAGACCCCTACCTGGTTACGTCTCCCTGTTTTGGTGAAATGGACACCTTGCTTTTCTTCAAAAACTGCACCCAGTTGCGGACACGCCGTAACCATCTTTATGTGTTTTTCTTATTGTATTATTATTGTTTATACCTTGTTATGTTTTTCAAAAAATATGTTTAGTCCCGGAGTACTAAATTTCACTAGGGGGGAATGTGGCACCCCAGGGGTCTGGTTTCCACAGTAACGGCAATGTTATGTCTGAGAGCAGGTGGGAGGTCTCTTGGTCAGGAATCCTATGCATGCCACACCTCCTGCCCAGTCCTGGGAGGGGAAGAACTTCCCCTGTATAAACCTGGGGCTGAGGCAGGGTTAGAGAGTTCAGAGGGAGAGTTCAGCCAGGAGGGCTGACAGGGAGCTGTGGCTCCGGCTGGGCCCAGCTCCTGGGCCATGCCAGAAGTAGAGACAGAGAAGAGAAGCAGCTATGGGAAGAAACAACAGGAGCTCTGTGGGAGCAGTGTTACAAGGAGTCAGGGGCTGGCAGCTGCAGAGCTCGCCCTGACTGAGAAGATTTCTTACCGGACCCGGAGTCCGAGGCTGTGGGGACTAACTCCTACCCAGCAGCAGAATCCGTCAGGCAGGGGATTTCAGGTCCTCTGGCCAAGAAACCCGAAGGCACGGTCACACGCATGGGACCAGCACCGCTGTCGTGGAGCGGAAGCTACTAGAAGGCCCCGAGTCACCGGCCATACGGGTGAGCACCACACGGTACACTCAGGGACGTGGGCTACTTATACCCGCCTCTAGCAAGGTAGCCAGAAGAGTACAGTTAGTTTGGGAGGCCTACAACTCCGCCTGGCCAGGGGAGATCCCATCTGCTCAAGGACTGACCAGGCCCCAATCGCTAGCCAGTACTCCGGGAGGGTCTATCGTTGTCACCAGTAAAGACCCTGAACTACACCGTACCGTCTCTGAGTGGTTCCTGCTACCCCCATCATCCACGTTGGCTGCCCTGAGGCCATACCCCTCCCGTTGGGGGTTATACTATCACGCTGCACAATCCTACCACCGGCCTCAGCGGTCTGCCCTGCAGCAGCAGCTCCTTAGCTGTACTCAACGGGTGGCGTAGTCGTCCAACATCTACCGCTAATACAGCGCCACTTAGTCTGACTCCCTGGGCACGAACCGGATCACCGCCACGAGACTACAACCCTCAAGAGATCCGGCTCCGGGTAAGCTCCCGCGTGCGCAACGCAGCACGACACAGGCCCAGGGGCGCGTCATACCTATTATGTTCTATGGAGTTATTCACATGTCCATGTTTTTACACAGGCCGTATTTATGTAAAATTCACAGGAGAGTGTTTTTTTTACCGGTATCATAGATAAAACATACCAATATAAGTCTAGGGGTCTGTGAAAAACACGCACAGCACACGGATGACATCAGTGTACAGCCCATGTGCCATGTTTAACATTACAAAGTATAAGAAAAGCTTTGTAATTTATTTATTTTTCCATCCATGAAAAACACTGATGAAACTAATGGTAAAAGCAGACACACGGACTATACACTGATGACACACTGATCTAAAACACTGTTTAAGGGCTCTTTCACACGTTAGTGTCTCTAGTACGTGTGGTGACAGTTTCCACACATACCGGAGACACATACACACATAGACCCATTCAAATGAATGGGTCTGTGCACATATGGGCAAAACACGTTGACATGTCCATTTTTTTTGCCCTGCACAGGCCGCAAAACATCCCACACTGATGACATCCATGCGTCATCAGTGCGACACATACCGGTGCCTGGGAATCAGTGCACAGTTTGCTCACTTCCCAAGCAGTGGGTGCTGAACTCTGCCCTCATCCTTGTCCCCTGCTTGCGCTGTGATCAGCGCGTGCAAAAGACAATGATGAGAGTAATATTCTGCTCCCGCTGTGTCCTGGTGTAAAAATAAGAATAAATTAAAAAATACTCACCTGTCCGAAGATGTCCCCCACTGTAACCCATATGACCGCTCAAGCAGAGGAGTCAGGGAGAATGACTCTCTCCAGCGAGATAGCCCCAGAGCTGCAGTGAGCTCAGTGAGTGACAGGACACTGTTCGCTGAGCGGTCAGGTGGATTACAGTGGGGGATATTTCCAGACAGGTGAGTTTAAGGATTTTTTTATTTTATTCTTATTTTTACACATGAGACACAGCTGGAGCAGAATACTACTCTCAACATTGTCCCTTGCTGGTGCTGATCGGAGCGCAAGTAGGGGACAATGATAAGGGCAGCGTTCAGCACCCGGCACTTAGTAACAGCGCTAACTGATTCCCAGGCATCAGTACTAGTGTTGAGTGATACCTTCCGATATCAGGAAATATCGTATCGGATTGGATCGGACCGATACTCAAAAAGTATCGGATATCGCCGATTCCGATACCGGAAACAAATGCAAGTCAATGGGACACAAATATCGGAATGAAAATAAACCCTTTCTTTCCTTGTAGGTTAATTCTACATGAAGTAAAACAACTAAGAATAATGTAGAATGTATTATGCGAAAAGCCGGCAATTCATCAGCAGCATACACCGATACCCGACAATATACAACAGAAAGAATAGAGCTTCACACATAGATTAGATAGATAGAAACATGTGAGTCACATATATATGAAGTACAGTGACAGTGTTGCTTACTGTACTTGTCATTTAGTGTAAAGGATTTATTTAAAAAAATAATAGTGTTTTCATGCACCGTCTCTTTAAGAAAGCCGGCCGGCAATTCAGCATCTGTACCCGACAATTTAGAATAGAAGGAATAGAGAATCATACATAGATTAGATAGATAGAAACATGTCAGTCACATATATATGAAGTACAGTGACAGTGTTGATTACTGTACTTGTCATTTAATGTTAAAATAAAGGATTTATTTAAA
Organism: Phyllobates terribilis; assembly: GCF_046119375.1. NCBI lineage: Eukaryota > Metazoa > Chordata > Amphibia > Anura > Dendrobatidae > Phyllobates > Phyllobates terribilis. The sequence continues at coordinate 1,187,420,752 of NW_027362761.1, read as the reverse complement.
AAAAAATTGGCGTGGGGTTCCCCTTAATTTTAGTCTCTAGCGGAGGTTAAGCAGACAGCTGGGGCAGATGTTTGAAGCCTGGGAAGGGGGTAATACCCACGGAGCTTCCCAGGCTACTAATATCAGCCCCCAGCTGAATACATAGCCTTTACTATCTATTAAAATGGGGGACCCCCCCAAAAAATGACGTGGGGTCCCCCCTAATTTAATAGCTAGCAAAGGCTAGGCAGACAGCTGGGGGCTGATATTAATAGCCCAGGAAGGGAGCCATGAATATTGGCCCCCTCCCAGGCTAGAAACACCAGCCGTCAGCCGCCCCAGAAATGGCGCATCCATAGGATGCGCCAATTCTGGCACTTAGCCTCGCTCTTCCCACTGCCCTGTAGCGGTGGCAGTGGGGTAATAGGGCTGGGGTAGATGTCAGCTTATAATGCCAGCTGACATCAAGCCCAGGTTAGTAATGGAGAGGCGTCTATAAGACACCCCCATTACTAACCCCATAGTCAAAGTTAAAAAAAGAACACAAACACACAGAATAAAGTCCTTTAATTGAAATAAACACACAATTCTTTATTGATCTAAATTAAACCATACTTACCATAACGCCCATTCCAGCTGAAGCCAACGATCTCCTGCAATAAAAGAAAAATAATAAAGCAACCTCATCCTTACCTTTCCATGGTTCCCACGATGGCTCCAGCTCTGCTACATCGAGATGACAGGCTGGACCGCGGCAGAACGCTGCCATCCAGCCTGTCATCCCGCAGACACTGAGAAGCGCAGGCATGCTTGCGCTCCTCAGTGTCTCTCTGTGACGGCATCCAGATGAGCCGAGGTCATGTCCAATGAACTCGGCTCACCTCATGCACGTCACTGACAGCGTGGGAAAATTCTCACGCTGAAGCGCTGAGTGCAGGAGAATTCTCCCACGCTGTCAGTGACGTGCATGGGGTGAGCCGAGTTCATTGGACATGACCTCACCTCATGCACGTCACTGACAGCGTGGGAAAATTCTCCTGCACTCAGCGCTTCAGCGTGAGAATTTTCCCACGCTGTCAGTGACGTGCGTGAGGTGAGCCGAGTTCATTGGACATGACCTCGGCTCATCTGGATGCCATCACATAGAGACACTGAGGAGCGCAAGCATGCCTGCGCTTCTCAGTGTCTGCGGCATGGCAAGCTGGATGGCAGCGTTCTGCTGCGGTCCAGCCTGTCATCTCGATGTAGCAGAGTTGAAGCTGTCCTGGGAACCATGGAAAGGTAAGGATGATGTTGCTTTATTATTTTTCTTTTATTGCAGGAGATCGTTGGCTTCAGCTGGAATGGGCGTGATGGTAAGTATGGTTTAATTTAGAACAATAAAGAATTGTGTGTTTATTTCAATTAAAGGACTTTATTCTGGGTGTTGTGTTTTTTTTAAATACTTTACTAGAAATTCATGGTGGTCATGTCTAATATTGGCGTGACCCCATGAATTTCGGGCTTAGGGCCAGCTGATAATGCCAAGCTGGCCTTAACCCCTTTATTACCCAGTGAGCCACCGCACCAGGGCCCTGGATGAGTTGGGTACAGCGCCAGAAGATGGCGCTTCTATGAACGCGCCATTTTCCGGGGCGGCTGCGGACTGCAATTTGCAGCGGGTGGGGCCCAGAAAGCTTGGGTCTACCTGCGCTGCAGATTCCAGCCCCCAGCTGCCTAGTTGTACCTGGCTGGACACAAAAATAGGGCTAAGCTCCACGTATTTTTTTTTTTAATTATTTCATGAAATTCATGAAATAATTAAGAAAAAAAGGGCTTCCCTATATTGTTGTGTCCGGCCAGGTACAAATAGGCAGCTGGTGGTTGGGGGCAGCCCGTTCCTGCCTGCTGTACCTGGCTGGACCCAAATATAGTGCGAAGCTCCACGTCAATTTTTTTTTAATTATTTCATGAAATAATTTTTTAAAAAAAGGGCTTCCCTATATTGTTGTGTCCGGCCAGGTACAAATAGGCAGCTGGTGGTTTGGGGGCAGCCCGTTCCTGCCTGCTGTACCTGGCTGGACACAAATATAGGGCGAAGCCCCACATCAATTTTTTTTTAATTATTTTATGAATTTCCTGAAATAATTAAAAAAAAATTGACGTGGGGCTTCGCACTATATTTGGGTCCAGCCAGGTACAGCAGGCAGGAACGGGCTGCCCCCAAACCACCAGCTGCCTATTTGTACCTGGCCGGACACAACAATATGGGGAAGCCCTTTTTTTCTTTATTATTTCATGAATTTCATGAAATAATTAAAATACGCTTCGCCCTATTTTTGTGTCCAGCCAGGTACAACTAGGCAGCTGGGGGATGGAATCTGCAGCGCAGGGAGGCCCAAGCTTTCTGGGCCCCCCCCCGCTGCAAATTGCAGTCCGCAGCCACCTCGGAAAATGGCGCGTTCATAGAAGCTGGATGCTGTACCTGGCTGGCATACAAAAATATAGCAAAGCCCACGTCAAAATTTTTTGGGAAAAATTAATTAAAAAATAAATAATAATTTAGGGACTGCATCTTTATTAACTCCTCAAATGTCATTTAGTGTTAAAATAAAAGATTTATTTAAAAAAAAAATTGGCGTGGGATCCCCCATAATTTTAGTCTCTAGCGGAGGTTAAGCAGACAGCTGGGGCAGATGTTTGAAGCCTGGGAAGGGGGTAATACCCACGGAGCTTCCCAGGCTACAAATATCAGCCCCCAGCTGAATACCTAGCCTTTACTAGCTATTAAAATGGGGGACCCCCCCAAAAAAATGACGTGGGGTCCCCCCTATTTTAATAGCTAGCAAAGGCTAGGCAGACAGCTGGGGGCTGATATTAATAGCCCAGGAAGGGTGCCATGAATATTGGCCCCCTCCCAGGTTAGAAACACCAGCCGTCAGCCGCCCCAGAAATGGCGCATCCATAGGATGCGCCAACTCTGGCACTTAGCCTCGCTCTTCCACGCTGCCCTGGTGCGGTGGCAGGGGGTAGTAGGGCTGGGGTTCATGTCAGCGCCAGCTGCCATGAAGCCCAGGTTAGTAATGATGGGCGTCTATAAGACACCCCCATTACTAACCTACAAAGTGTTAAAAAGAAAAAACACACTACACCCAGAAAAAAATAATTTATTTGAAATAAAACACACCATTTTATTTAATTCTTAGTTTACTAAAAAAAAAAAATAGTTACCTGTCCACGTTCCTGCGCTGATCTCCCATGCACAGCTGTCACATCTGGAGATGGTGACAGCTGTGCATGGCTGCTGTAAGCTCACGCTGCCGGGAACACGTCCGCTCCCGGCAGCGGGAGCCCCTGACTGAGGTCACCGGAGTGCATTCAGTCAGCGCTGCTCCGGAGACCTCCTTTACGGCACTGCTATACCGTGGGAATTTATCACGATACAGCAGGGCCGTAAAGGAGCTGACCGGAGCTGCGCTGCCTGAACTCCGGTGAACCCGCTTATGCAGTGACGGGGCTGCTTTACGGCCCCGTCATTCTAGCGGCGGCAGCGGTTCAGAGCGGTCACATTCTATCTGGCTGCTCTGAGCTGGAGATCATCGTGGGACACTCGTGGACTACTACGGAGGGGTAAGGATAAGGTTGTGGTTTATTATTTTACATTTTATTACAGGAGATCGATGGCTTCGGGGAATTAGGTGTCTAGGTGAGTATAGGTGTAGTTTTTTATTTTTTACTTTATTTTAGGTGGCGATCGGCGGGGACAGGTAATGTATGAACTAATTTATTTTAGGTAACCACTGGCCACCAATGACATGTATTTAACATTTATTGGGGACACAGTAGGGCAATTTATATAGCAGGATCAGGCTGATGGGAACTACTGCTCCCATCGAGCTGATCCTGCTGGCATGAGTGGACGGGGGACAGACATAGGCCGATGGGAGTAGTAGTGTAACATCGGCCTATGTCTGCCTGCACGCACACACCCGCAGACATCGCACAGACACAGCGCACACCCGCACACATCGCACAGACACAGCGCACACCCGCACACACTCGCAGACATCGCACACACCCGCAGATATCGCACAGACACCGCGCACACCTGCACACATCGCACAGACATCGCACGCACCCGCAGACATCGCACAGACACCACACACACCCGCAGACATCGCACAGACACCGCACACACTCGCAGACACCCACACACACCAATCATGACGGGCTGATCGTCTGGGAGGTGAGGCTGACCTGTGCGGCCGTGGGAAAGTTCATGTGAGTTCATGCAATGCAGTCAAGCATGGACTCACATGAACCCTCCGAGGGCACCGCGGCGACTTCAAATGAACAGCTGATCAGCATCACCTGATACCTCAGCTGTTCATTTGAAATAACCGGCGGAAAAGCGCAGCACAGAACGGGAAAGCCGGCGGTGAAGTCTTTTCTCTGCCGGCTTCCCCGCCCGGGTCCTTCGCTCCCCGCTCCTTTGTGCTGCACTCCCCGCCCGGTCCTAACTTACGATCGGGATGGGAGGTGGCGAGGGGAGCGGAGGATCGGGGTGGGAGGCTGCGGGGAAGCAGTATGGGGCCGTGTGATTGTTTAAAATCCGGCGGCTTTTTACCGCCCGCCGGCTTTTAAACAATCAGGAGAATTCTCCCACGCTGGGATGGCATTCTGATGACAGGCTGAATCTCAGCTGAGCGCTGCCATCCAGCTTGTCATCCTTCAGAGAAACTGCAGAGCGCAGGCATTATGGGAACTTCCGATTCCGGTATTCGATATTGTAAAAGTATCGGAATTAAGTATCGGAATTCCGATACCGCGAATATCGGCCGATACCCGATATTTCAGTATCGGAATGCTCAACACTAATCAGTACGTGTGCTCCTGATGTGGCACATGGGTGGCACATGGTAGCCACACATGTGCAACACAGGTGCACACGAATACACGGACACGGATATCTTTGGTACTAGTTTTTCCAGCACTGGAAATATCCAGACATGTGAAACCAGCCTTACTATGATAAGACAACCAATTCTAAGTTCTATGGGATAGACATCATTCACACACAAATATTTTTCACATAAGCATAAAATAGTACCAGCGTCATCAGTATTTTGGTTCCGTGTGTCATCAGTGTTTGGTCAGTGTGTCACCAGTGTTTCTTCAGTGTGTGTTTCTACCATCAGTGTGTCATCAGTGTTGTAAAAGTGTGCCTGTTTAAATCATCAGTGTTTCATCAGTGTTTTGGATCAGTGTGTCATCAGTGTAAGGTCCATGTGTCTGTCTTTACCATCATTGTGTTATCAGTGTTTCATTAGTGTGTCTTTTGAAACACTGATGAAACATTGATGACACACTGATAAAGACAAAATGGATACGCATGGACCGTATCATCATTGTTTCATCAGTGTGTTTGTTTTTACCATCAGTGTGTCATCAGTGTGTCTGATTTTACCATCAGTGTATTATCAGTGTTTTCGATCAGTTTGTCATCAGTGTGTCTGTTTTTACCCTTAGTGTTCCATCAGTGTTTCATCAGTGTGTCTGCTTTTATCATCAGTTTATTATCAGTGTTTTTGATCAGTTTGTCATGAGAGTCCATTGAATGTTCTCTCTGCTGCTGCTGTAATAATTACAGATATTTGTAGACATAGCCCCAGATATGAGGGGCAAGGGCAAATTTTTTTTTATCTTAATCCTGGTTATTTCCTTAAAAAGCAATCCAGAGTACACCATTTCTTTGCTCCATTTGCTTGTTCTCACTGCAGAATAAAGCCAGATCTGTTCCATATTTCAGCGATAAAAATCCAGAATTATAAACTGAACGTGGAAAATTTTGGCCTCCTTTTCCATTTTGTTGCAGAGTGTCGGACAAGCTATTCACACTAGGTGTCTGTGAAAAATAGTATTAGTAAATTACAGGCCAGATATTTAAAACCGTGGTTCTCTGTCAGATATATCACCTATAAGACTGTTGCAAAATCAGACCTTTCTTCCATTTCCATTCTGTTGCAGTGTGTCGGTCAAGTTATTGACACTAGGTCTTTGTGAAGAATAGTATTAGTAAATTACAGGCCAGATATTTAAAACTGTGGTTCTCTGTCAGATATATCACCTATAAGACTGTTGCAAAATCAGACCTTTCTTCCATTTTCATTCCGTTGCTGTGTGTCGGTCAAGCTATTCACACTAGGTCTCTGTGTGGAACAATATTAGTAAATTACAGGCCTGCTATTTAAAATTATAGTTCTCTGTCAGACGTATCACATATAACTGCATTCCAAAATCAGCCATTTCTCGTGAACGTGGAAAATATTGTCCTCCATTAAAAATGGGCAAGGTGCGTGGCAAGGGATGGGGAAATAGATGTGATGGTGATGGTGCATGCAGAGGCCGAGGCCGTGAAAGCTGAAATTGTGCCACAACAAACACCCACATCTTGTCGCTCAACCTTTCTGTCCCAATTTCTAGGGGGACCGCAGTACACCACTATTGAACCCAGAGCAGTGTCAAAAGGTTGTTGGTTTGATAGCAGATAATGCTTCTAGACATTTTGCCACCACCACCATCAACCTGTCGTCCACACGGTTAAGTCTCAGTAGCTGTGACTCTGGACTGCATATTTCTCACCCTGATCCTCCTTCCTCCCACAACTGATCCCACACTTGGATACTCAGAAGAGCTGTTCACTTTTCCATTTGTAGATTCAGGCCTCTCGTCCAGCCAGCTTCAAGCAAGTCAAGAGGAGAAAGCGTGTAGCGATGCTCAAATATTGGAGCAGCCATGGTCATGCGAAGGCAATGGTGGGAAAGTGCAATTACTGTCGCAAGAGGTGGATGATGATGAGACACAATTGCCTGAAAGTCAGGACAAGAACCAGAGTGCGGAAGTGGAAGACAAGGTGGTGGATGATATAGTAACTGACCCAACTTGGCAGGGGGACATACAGAGCGAGGTCAGAAGCACACAGGGGGAGGGAGGCGTAGCACCACAACAGGCAGGAAGAAGCATATGGTGGCCGCAGACACTAGGCGGGAAAGCGTTCCTCATAACACCAACAAGACGGAAGTTGCCAGTACAACTGTTAGGTCTTCCCGAGTCTGGTTATTTCTTAAAGACCCTGCAGATAACCACAAAAAGGCCATTTGCACCACTTGCCAGGCCAGCATGAGCAGGGGTAGCAAAACTAGCAGTCTGATCACCATCAACATGGTTAGGCACATGGCAGCAAAGCACCCGACTAAGTGGGCCGAACCCCAGGGTCCAGCAACAGTGTCTGCGGGTGACACCACTTCTTGTTCCGCTGTTGTGCGTGCATGCCAATCTCCTGTCCATGGCGCATGCCTAGATGCCTCCCGTCCTGCACCTGTCATTGAACACACTCAAAGAGCACCATCAGCAAGCATGTCCACGTCCTTGTCCCAGTGCAGCATTCAGTTGTACCAGCCCAGTCCTTGGAACGCAAGCGCAATTACACAGCCAACAGGCCACACTACTAAATTCACACATTTCACGAATGCTTGTGCTCGAAATGTTGCCTTTTAGGCTCGTAGAGACGGAAGCTTTCCACAACCTGATGGCGGCGGCCATCCCTCGGTACGCAGTCCCCAGCCGCCACTATTTCTCACAATGAGTTGTCCCCGCCTTACACGAGCATGTATCCCATAACATTATACGTGCCCTCAACAACCCAGTTACTGGGAAAGTCCACCTCACCACAGAAATGTGGACAAGTGCTTGTGGGCAGGGATGGTACATCTTGCTGATGGCACACTGGGTTAATATAGTGGAAGCCGGTACCCAGCCGGATCTTGGGATGAAACACATCTTCCTGATGTGAGCATTGCTGGCCCTGGGATAATTAGGGTTGCCCCCACATTCCACAGCTCCTGCACCTCCTCCTCCTCCTCTTCAGCCTCCATCTCTGAAATGACCACATCAGTTGCAAGCTGGAAGCACTGCAGCACTGCCTCGGCCAAGCGGCAACAGGCTGGCTGAAGCTAATATGCTTAGGTGACAAACCGCACAATGCTGAAGAGTAATGAACAGCTCTGAAAGAGCAGGCAGATCTGTGGCTGACAGCGCTGATCCTACAGCCAGGGCATGGTCATGAGTGACAATGGCTGGAACCTGGTGGCGGCTCTGAGGCGAGGCACGCTCACACACGTACCATGACTGGCCCAAGTGCTTAACCTCGTGGTTCAGTGGTTTCTCAAAGCCTATCTGGATCTGCTGGATCTGCTTGATAAAGTACGCCGCCTGTATGCCCATTTTAGAAAGTCAGCTATAGCTTCCGCCGCCCTTGCCATGCATCAGCAGCGTTTGAGGCGTCCAGCTCACCGACTGATCTGAGATGTCCTCACACATTGGAACTCTACATTGTATATGTTGGGAAGGATTTGTGAGCAGAAGAGGGCAGTTGTTGACTACCTGCATCAAAAAGGCTGTCGGTATTCAGGTCAGACTCCACACACAAAACCTCAGGAGTGGACATGGATGTCAGACATTTGTATCATCCTCCAAAACTCAAGATGGTGAGTGGCGATGATGCCATAATTAGTATCACCATCCCGATTTTCTTTCTTCCGAAACGCTCTATGCTCACAAAGGATGCATTGCAGGCGGAGCACGATGAGATGGAGCAAGGAACCATACAGGGTGATTGCACACAGCTCAGCCTCATCTCATCCCAATGTGGATTGGGTGATAATGAGGAAGAGGAGGAGGAAGAACAGGAGCTAGTTTACTGCGCTATAGACGGTACTACCTGCACAACTGTCATATCATCTGTTCAGCGTAGATGGATTGAGGACAGGGAGAAGGAAGAAGAGGAGGAGGATGAGGAGGAGAGCATGGTCAGTTGTTCTCTTAGAGAGGACACGGAAGTCTTGCCTATTTGCAATCTGGCACACATGGCTGAGTTCATGTTACGCTGCCTTTCCCGTGACCTCCGCATTGTCCAAACTTTTGGTGACAGTCATTATTGGTTTGTGACACTTCTAGACCCACACTACAAGGAGAAATTTCGGTCTCTTATTCCCGCACAAGACTGGCCTAATAAAATGGGGCCGTACGAGATGCCACATGTTGCGGAATTATTATAAAAATTCCCATCTGAAAACGCAGACGACAGAGGTACTAGTTCGTTGGACAACCATGGAGTACAGGTGAGAGAGGCACAAATGCAATCCAGCAGAGGCAGAGGAACATTGTCAAAGTTATGGGACAGTTTTCTCAGACCCTCCCATCGCACAAGCCCTGATGCACGGGGTACTCTCCAAAGGAGGGAAAAGTTGCGGAAGATGCGAGGGAGTACCTTGCCGACCAACGTACTCCGTGATTCCTCTGTGCCTTATAATTATTGCGAATCCAAGCTGAACACGTGGCATGAACTGGCTCTCTACGCCATGGAGGTCCTGGCCTTCCCTGCCGCTAGCGTTTTGTCAGAGCGGGTTTTTAGTGCCGCTGGTTGAATTATAACTGATAAGCTCATCCGCCTGTCAACTGAAAATGCTGATAGGCTGACTCTTATAAAAATGAACAAGGGCTGGATTCGGCCAGACTTCTCAACACCACCGAATGATAGCAGCGTAACATAAACTCAAATACAGTGTCTTTTTTTGGGAGGTCTAACTCTATTCCCATGCACCTCTGTCTTCACACCCAGACATGAGTATATGCTTCCTGATTTTGTCTATTTGCTCTTGTCTTCCTCCTTCTCAGCATGCTAATCCTCCACCACCATATGTACCATATCAACATATCTACGTCTTTTTCAAGGTGCATTGGAGTTCCTCCAAATTTTTGGCAGCCGTTGCTTCACTGCATAAGCTAACAGTATGGCAGACCCTCTCCTTTCTAATGGGAACATGTCGTTACTTTAGCCCAGCTCTATGTATCTTTAAAATGTCAGTAGGGTTTCTCCTAAATTTTGGCAGCCGTTGGACTCATTGCATTCCCTATAACTGAATAGCAGACCCTCTCCTTTCTAATGGGAACATGTCATACTCATTACTGTGGCCCAGCTGTATATGTCTTTAAATTGTTAGTGGGGTTTTTCCTACATTTTGGCAGCAGTTGGACCCACTGCATACACTATAACTGAATAGCAGACCCTCTCCTTTCTAATGGGAACAAGTCGTACTCATTACTGTGGCCCAGCTGTATATGTCTTTAAATTGTTAGTGGGGTTTTTCCTAAATTTTGGCAGCAGTTGGACTCACTGCATACACTATAACTGAATAGCAGACCCTCTCCTTTCTAATGGGAACATGTCGTACTCATTACTGTGGCCCGGCTGTATATGTCTTTAAATTGTTAGTGGGGTTTTTCCTAAATTTTGGCAGCCGTTGGACTCACTGCATACCTTATAACTGAATAGCAGACCCTCTCCTTTCTAATGGGAACATGTCATACTCGTTACTGTGGTCCAGCTCTGTGTGTCTTTAAATTATTAGTGGGGTTTTTCCCAAATTTTGGCAGCCCTTGCAGTCACAGCATGGGCATTACCAAAATAGGAGACCCGCTTCTTTATAATGGGAACATTTTTTTTACTGAGACCCTCCTCTAAGTCTCTTCAAAGGGGTATTGGGTTGCGTCCAAATTTTTATTAGCCCTTGCAGTCACTGCATATGCAATAACAGTATAGGAGACCCACTCGTTAATAATGGGAACAACAAAGCATAACCAGCTTATGGCTCTCTAACAATAGTAAGGGCCGACTGCCGGCCCTTTAAGAATAGCAAGAGCCACCTGATGGCCCTATAAAAATAGGCTTTGTGACTTTCAGAGTCCCTCCATCACAAATGAAACAGGATGTATCTGATGATGTCACACACACCACATGGCCAGATAAGGTTGTAAAATGTTAAAATGACATTTCCTGGTGAATGCATTTGTCTTGGTTGAAAGCAATGCAAAAGTGTAAAAACGCATCAAAACGCTACGTGTGAACACAGCCCAAGGTGTGAAGGAGCATTTTTGTTTTGTATATTTATTTTGCCTTATATACAAGTCATTACCCTGGAAAGAATGTTCCTTAACATATTTCCCAGGAAAATCCATTTTGGTTTCGTTTGTTGTATGTTTTATTGTGAGTCCTTAAAAGTCGCGTAATACTTCTGACAACATTGCTGACCGCATTGACCTGGGAGTCAGAAATGCTTCCAGAGGTCTTCCCCATGCTGATCCCAAGTCATTTGAGCACTGTTCCCATCGATTTTGGCAATTTTTAGGCCCTCTGCCGACCGCCGGAAAAATGCTCGTGTTTCCATAGATTTACATTTGGCTCGTTACTCGGACCAAGCACTCGAGCATTCCAATTTGTTCGACTCGAACAACAATTACCCAAGCATTTTAGTGCTCGCTCATCACTGTGCCCACTTAAAGTATTTTTGGTGTAGAACCATTAAGTCTCATATCGAGTTTAGCTCTGTAAGTACAGAGCCGAAGAATTATGGCGGCTTTTACATCTTTATGTTCACATGTGTGCACCACCACTCTGTTGAATGTCTGAGGAACTCACCGAGATACAGATAGAGCGCTCAGTTATATCTGTCAGTCCCAAAGACTTTGAATGGAGTAATAGCGTGACCACTGATCCATTCATGCAAAGTAGTCTACTATCAGTTTGGGTACTAGCGTTAGGACCCTCATAGATCATCAACTTTTCACATATCCTGTAGATGATTGGTAAATATAGTTCATGTGCAACTTCTTGTTGCCTTCTAGTCTCTATAACCTTTCAATATTCCTTCTTTTGCCATAATGTAGTCTTCATGTTGTCCACTCACAAACTGAAGAGAAAAAAAAATCAAAAAGGTTAAACTCACCCCAAAAATAAAGAGGGAATTGGACAGGCTCATTTGTTAGTCCTATTTAAATTTTATCTGGTGTCTTCTTATTTATAAACTTTTCCATTTTGTGCTTCCATCAAAAGTCAAAAGTACCCTGAAGACGCGGGTTGAGGAACAAGCAAACCTTAGATATGTTAGCGCAGTTTGTCTGACACATATCGTATTTTGACTTTCCGATGGAGCCCTGGAGGGCGGCCTGTCATTTATCATGATGGAGACATGAAGTATTTCTTCTACTGCAGCCTTGCACTTTCAATTATCCTCTGTAACAGTAGTTAAGTTGTTTGAATTTGTACGTTTTGAAGGTGTCAAAATGATGTCACATGCTTGGCATTAGCATTAAAGAGGAGATAAGATATGATAATTCAAATCAGGCCGTCATCTTCTCCCTTATGGTAATTTGTTACCCGTCAGTTCTGAGACACATGACTAATCTGAATGAAGAAGATAATTCGAATGGGCTATAAAAATGTTTGGGTTGCATGAACCAAAGTGATGAAGAAAATGTGATAATTGCAAGTTGACTCTGTTAGATAATACAATTATCATGGGACTTCTTATAAATTCAATCTTAATGATTTTAGGTGTGAAAATGTAATTAAGAGTAGATCAACATGGAGACGACACCTTTCATTACTGAGGAGCGGTGTCACTCACCACTCCTGGATCCAGTGCTTGGGTCTTTCACTTCCTCCTTCTGAAACTCGATCCCTCTGTTATTTAGTGTATGAGGTTTTTAGGGTAACTTTGTGCTTTCCAATAACGTCTTGCTACCTGGCCTCAAAGGCCTGCTCGGGCAGCTAGACACTGCCTGAGTATTCAGCAAGATTGGAGTTTACGCCACTATGTGTGACCTACACATCTCCTTTTTGCCATATTAATTGCCCCCTGATATAGCCTGCTCTGCTTTGTCACAGGGCTCTGCAACATTAACGTAGAATGCTTCTGACATACCCAGCTCTTCTATTCCACTGGACATTTCTATGTTACCACTCTATGGCTCCTGACATACCCATATACTTCTTCATAACTGGACTCTACTACATCAATACAATGCATCTTCTGACCTACTCAACTCGAATACGTCACGGGGCTCTGCAACATCACTACAGAGAGTCTCCTGACTTAGTCAACTCTGCTACAACACGACATTGAGCTGTCTGAACTACTCAGCTCTACAACATTATTGAGTCTACTCCTCTGTGCCATTTTCTCAACTCTGCTTCATCAATTTCCATATGCTGAGTCTTCAGCTTCTTAAGAACTACTTCTATAGATATTATCCACTATATATAGCCCTTGATGCTCCAACCAGACCACAGTGCACAAAAAACAATATGACCATCTCAGCTGCTTTCTGGACTGATGACTTTGAAGAACCATCTCACCAGGTGTGACATAACAGTTCCTTCTGCTTAATTAATCTTGATTGCAGCTTCTTGTGGCAACATGGTACAAATTTTATTTTACGGTCTTCCCCAAAGGCAATCTTAGACTGACCTTTTTTAGGTAACATCTTTGTAATGATCTGATTTCTTCAATACCCAGGTCAATCAAGACGTTACAATTCATGTATAGAAACTTCTTGTCTATGATTATGGTTTGGGTTGAGGTTATCTTCAGGACTTCAGTGTCCTTCATTGTTGGGTAATGTTTTTTAGGGGTAATTACACAAAGTTTATGCAGAATCAAACAACAAAGTGCAGATAGAAAACTTAGAGGATAGTAATATTGGTAATCAAAGTTAAATGTGCTAGCGATGGTAATATTTCATAAGTGTGGATAGGTGGGTATGAATTTTGGAGTAATCCAATGCATAGTCAGATGAGCTGGAGTCTTGTTATCTGGATGAACAAGGATTTGTATGTAGCACCATGGTATAGTCAAGTGTTCTCGGAGAAGCCTGGAAAACATGCCAGTACACAGAAATAGAGATGAGAACATTTTTGTAAATTAATTTTGGGTCCAATTCAGAAAAAGAAAACATTTCAGCCAAATTGATTTTCTACAAATCAAAAGTGCTCTAAAATCTCCAGTGGCCTGGAAAAGATGGGCATGACACTCTTGCCCTGATTTCTCAAGAAATTTTCACAAGAATTTCACGAGAAAAACCTCTTGAAGAATAGAAACATATTTTTGCAACTCAAAGTTTCACAAAAAATGTTTGTGATTTTTGGCATTTCTACGTCAATCCCAACCAAATCCACCAAATTTAATGGAGCTGGGGCAGAAAAGAGTGTGGTAAAGCCCACGCAGAAAATTGATTATAATTTTTACCACAAAAGTGCTGAATAATGCCATAAATTTACGCCAGCCTATGGCAGGAGTAACATTTCTGGTGGAGGAGCACGGAAGTTGTAAGAATTGCCACATTTATTAAGAGGCGTATTACTCTAAATTTATTTGGCATCTCTTACTCCAATGTTACCTTCATTAAGACTTCCATGCGAAATTCTAGTGACCAAGTGCAGGAACTCGGCCTTTGTCTCCGCCACAGCAGCCTCTTACTGTGAAAGGAGACCTCATCAGGGGGCAGGAAAAGGGTGAATGAAACCAGCACCTTCCTTCACAGCTTCTATTATTGCCCTCAATTAAATCATCATTAGGGGGCGGTGATAAAAGTAGGGGGAGAGACAGCAGTACCGCCTCCTGATGATTTATTTAAGGATGGTGATAGAAGCTGAGAGGCGGCATTAGTGTCACTTGCCCAGTGCTTCTATCACAGCCCCTGATGACTATTCCTTTGAAGGCGATGATAAAAATTGTGAGGCCACCCCGCCGTCACTCTTTAAGCTTCTATCACAACTCCCTTATGTCCTCTCTTTTCACAGACAGAAGCAGAGTGTTAGCGACTCAGTTATTTGTCCCACAGCTTCTATCAGCATTATGTACAAGAAAATAACTACTATAATACTATAATACTGCCCCCATGTGTAAAAATATAACTACTATAATACTGCCCTATATACAAGAATATAACTACTATAATACTGCTCCTATGTACAAGAATATAACTACTGTAAGGCAGCGCTACTTATTATCCTGGGGGATACTCGCTTTGCTGCGTCAATCACTGCACACCAGCAACTACTTTGCCGTTTTTCACAATCCACAGTTTATTACACGTCATAAACCGTATTTCCCATACAACATGTCCACGAGCCCAAGTGGCAGACCGGCCCACTTGGCTCTAATTACAGCCTCCCACAAGGTAATAAAACAATGTCCGTGAAAATGTCCATAACATAAAGAGTATTACCTTTATTGTCTTTCAGCTGCTTTTAGTCCGCCACCACTGTGACTCTAAGGCTTGACCACACGTGGTCTCCAGCCCTCCACCCCTTAAGGCTTACTGGCGTATTTCAAATACCCAGCCTTCACCCTCCAGCACGCTTGTGTGGCACTCCGAGGCTTACTGGCATCCCACACACACACACACACACACAGGGATCCAGGCTTCACCTCCACCGGAGTCCACCAGGATGCTTGTGTGGCACTCCGAGGCTTACTGGCATCCCACACACTCTCACAGAGGGATCCAGGCTTCACCTCCACCGGTGTCCACCAGGCCTCACCAGGCCTCACAGGAGCGGTGTTCCCCACACACACAGGGAACAGCCTCGTGCCTGACACACGGTGCCCACACAGGAGCACACAGGGTTTTTATATCTTGCAGCACACATGCACACATCCACAGATAGGACCTTAACTGATGTCAGAGTCATGTGTCCACACCCTCTGTGTGCATAATGACCTGTGTGGTGTCACAGTCATGTGACCAGTCAATTAAAGGGGAAGGTACATGGTCATTCAAACACACTGAACCATTAAAGGGATGTCTGCTACATCACACTACTATAATACTGCTCCCTATGTACACGAATATAACTACTATAATACTGCTCCTATGTACAAGAATATAACTACTATAATACTGCTCCTATGTACAAGAATATAACTACTATAATACTGCTCCTATGTACAAGAATATAACTACTATAATACTGCCCTCTATGTACAAGAATATAACTACTATAATACTGCTCCTATGTACAAGAATATAACTACTATAATACTATAATACTGCCCCATGTGTAAAAATATAACTACTATAATACTGCCCTATATACAAGAATATAACTACTATAATATTGCACCTATTATAAAATGGTCACCGGACATGTCCTTGAGGGGAGATATGTATCGCTGAGGTAGGTAGCTTCAGTGATGTAAAACCGGGAAATCATGCCCCAGCATGCATAGTGCTGAGAGGGTTAATAGGGCATATCAGGGCCGGTTTTTACGAGCAATAATAAGAGATGGGAGGGATTGGCTGCTCACACGCCCACTCCAGGGCGTGTGTATAAAATGTCTCATTTAGTGTCTGTGGCTGGAGGTGTGGAGACCTCCAGCGCAGAGGTGTACATAGAAATCATGGGGCCCCATAGCAGATGCTCTAATTGCCCCCCCCACAAATAAAAAATATTTGTCTGTGTCACAGAAGAGCAGATCTCACGACTTTCCAGCCTCTTAGTAATTTTCCTCCTGCTGAAGTCCTAGATTCCTCTGTCTTTGTCCCATAAAGTATGATGCCAACATAGTGCCCACCAAACACAGTATGATATCCCCATGGTGCATTTCTCCACATTAGTCTCCACATGCACAGTATAATGACCCTATTGTACCCCACTTCAACTCCCAAGGCAAAGTATGGTTACCCCAACACAGTATAATCCTCCAACTGTGACCCCCACACAGCCCTTCATAGAGTATAATGGGCCTACATACAGTATAATGGCCCCCACACATACCCTCCAAACAGTGTAATGGCCCCCACACAGCCTTCCATATAGTGATGAACCATACACAAACCTTCACACCTTATAATTGCTTTCATACAGTATAATGGCCCCCACATAGCCCTCAAAATATTATAATGTCCCCACATAGCCTTCCATATAGTATAATTGTGACATGCAGAAGTAGTGCTGTTGCTTTAAAAGCATTCAGCAACTATTAGAAGTAACACAAGCACAGGAGACAGGAAGTGTTGTGCTCCAGAAGCATCCAGCAACTAGAGGGGTTAACACAGTCACAGGAGAAGGGGAATGTTTTAGCAGAGCCCCAGGGGGTTTGTGGGGGGGTTGTTTACTGTCTGTCCGGAGCCGAAGAGAAAGGTGGCTTACGATCTGTATCTCACAGAAGGCAAGGGAACAGAATTCAGGTCAGGAGTGAAGCTAATTAAGGGTCAGTTAGACTCCATGAGCTAACAGTGTGGAGTAGTGTTGACCAGGAAGATAAGGACTGGAAGGAATCCTGTCATGGAGATAATGTCCCTCATCACACCCTTCCCCCCTCCATCTCCATGTAGGATAAAGAATTCTGTGTACTATTGAGTCCTTGTGAAGGTAAAGCCTGTAGTTGGGTATGCATTAAAACTGTGCTGTACTGTGATACCATGTAATAGACTGTGTACTGTTGTGCTGCATGGCGACTGTACTGTTATTACTGGAGCCTGTTGCTCAAAGAGACATTTGCATTGCACTGGCCGTGCCTCATTAAATGCTACTGTTCTTCCGTTTATGAAGACTCTTGTAAGATGTGTCTGGTCAGCAACTAAATCTATCGTGTGCATGAGAGAAGCTGCTGTTATGATAGGCTACAAGCACTAAGGAAAGACAGGAGATCTGTCCCTACAATAGAACTAAGCTAGATCCCTACGATGTAATGGGGAACCTGATCCTGCAATCAGACCCGCTAAAGTCCTCAGCTAGTCTGAATGAAGACCTATAGATGTGAGGGAGGGATCCCTACAAGAACTAGTGACTGGGAGAAAGATGGACACCTCCTAGCAGAAATTGTAGCAGAAAAAAGACAAACAACATAGAACATAAAGGTCAAAAGACCTAGCTAAACTGACTGAGAAAGGTTACAAAGCACCTGGCTAGCTTAAGAGTAGAAATTACAATGAAGTCCAGCATGGCCAGAAGGGCGGAGCAGGATTAAATAGGCAAAAAAGGTCATGTGACCAGCAAAATAGAAAAAAACTAACAGGAGAGTTCTAACAGTACCCCCTCTTCTATGAGGATCCTCCGGATCCCCTAGGCCCAGGCTTATCAGGAAACCTCTTGTGAAACGCTCTGACTAGTCTGGAAGCAGAAACATCATCCGCCCTCACCCATGAGTTATCCTCGGGACCGAAACCCTTCCAAGCGACGAGATACTGCAAACTCCCCCTATACCATCTAGAATTAAGGATGCGGGAAATTTCATATTCTCCGTCCTCCACCACCGGAGGAACAGTGGCAGTGGCGTCTCTATCTGATACATCAGCTTTTTTCAATAGAGAAACATGAAACACCGGATTAATCTTCCAGGAGGTAGGAACCTCCAACCTAACAGCAGATTGGTTAACTACCTGAAGCACCTTAAAGGGCCCTACAAACTTGGAACCCAATTTTTTAGAAGGAATCCTCAACCACAGATTCTTAGAGGACAACCAAACCATGTCACCAACTGTAAACAAAACCTCTTGACGTTTCCTGTCAAAGTACCTCTTAGATTTTTTGTTAGCCTCCTGAAGATTACCCCGCACATCCGTCCAAACTCTCTCCAAATCACCGGAAAAACTCTCCTCCTCAGGCACAGCCGATACCAATTTGGAGAATGGCCCAAAAGACGGATGTCTCCCAGAACAACAAAAAAAAGGCGAACACCCAGCAGAAGAGGATGTATGGTTGTTAAGAGCAAATTCAGCAAGCGGCAGAAACTCAGACCACCCCTCTTGATTGTCTGCCACAAAACAATGCAAGAACTGCTCAACATCCTGATTCTTCCTTTCTGTCTTGCCATTAGACTCAGGATGATATCCAGATGAAAACGACAAATGAACTCCCAACCTGTCACAAAAGGCACGCCAAAAACGAGCCACGAACTGAGGTCCCCTATCCGAAACAATGTCAGTAGGAACACCATGGAGTCTGACAATTTCCTTGACAAAGGCCTTAGCGAGTGTCTTAGCGCAGGGCAGTTTGATGAAGGGAACCAAGTGACACATCTTGCTAAAACGGTCCACGACCACCCAGATGACCGTGAAACCCTCAGAGGAGGGAAGGTCGTAATAAAGTCCATAGCCAGATGTGTCCAAGGTGCACTAGGAACCTCCAGAGGGCAAAGCAACCCCGCAGCAGGAGTATGAGAAGACTTAGATCTAGCACACACAGTACATTGACGCACCCACTTAATGACTTCCTTCTGCCATCCAGGCCACCAAAAAGTGCGACCCACAAGTCTCTTGGTCTCAGAAATTCCTGGATGACCTGTCAACCGAGACTCATGACAATGAACCAACAAATCTCTCCTAAAGGTCCTAGGCACAAACAACCTCCCATGGGGAGTGTTAGATGGGGCATTCTCCTGTGCTTTAAGAATCTCATCTTCCAAAATGGAGTCCAATGCAGCAATCACAACACCTTCTTGAAAAATGCTCTCCTCCTCCTCAGCACCGACCATGGGAGAAAAGCTGCGAGACAACGCATCAGCTTTAACATTCTTGGTACCCGGGATGTAAGTAACGGAAAAATTAAACCACGAAAAAAAAAGTGCCCACCTAGCCTGACGGGCATTCAAGCACTTGGCAGCATCAAGATAGATCAGATTTTTATGATCAGTGAAAACCTGAATGGGAAATTCAGCACCTTCCAAGAGATGACGCCAGTGTTCAAATGCGAGTTTAATAGCCAGCAATTCCCGATTACCAATATCGTAATTAAGTTCAGTCTCAGAAAATTTTTTTGAAAAAAAGGGACAGGGATGTACTCCATCCTTTTTTCACTGAGACAACACCGCACCGACCCCCACCGAAGAAGCATCAACCTCAACCAAAAACGGCTTAGTCACATCAGGCTGCATAAGGATGGGGGCAGAGCTGAATCTCTCCTTTAGAAACACAAACGCTTCAATGGCCTCAGAAGTCCACTGAACCGTATTAGCACCTTTCCTGGTGAGATCGGTCAGTGGTTTAACAATAATAGAAAAATTTTTAATTAATTTTCTGTAATAATTGGCGAAAGCCAAAAACCTCTGTATCGATTTCAAACCAATAGGCCTAGGCCATTCCTGCACAGCTTGAACTTTCACGGGGTCCATCTCAAAGCCCTCGCTGGAGATAATGTAGCCCAAAAAAATAATTCTCTGTACAGCAAACTCACATTTCTCTAGCTTAGCAAAAAGCGAATTGTCAGTTAATAACTGTAATACCTCATGTATGCTCCGCCAATGAGACTCCAGATCAGGCGAATAAATCAAAATGTCATCCAAATACACAACCACATTTTTGCCGATCAAAGGTCTAAGGATGTCATTAATAAGATTCTGAAAAAATCCTGGTGCATTGGTAAGACCAAAAGGCATAACCAGATTCTCAAAATGACCCACAGGAGTGTTAAAAGCAGTCTTCCATTCATCGCCCTCCTTCATGCGCAACAAATTGTATGCCCCCCGGAGATCAATTTTAGAGAACCACTTGGCCCCCACTAACTGGTTAAACAAATCAGGAATCAATGGCAGTGGGTAGGGATTGCGTACAGTAATTTTATTAATCTCGCAAAAGTCCAGACAAGGACGTAAACCGCCGTCCTTTTTTTTAACAAAAAAAAATCCAACAGCCACAGGTGACTTAGAGGGTCTGATATGATCGGTGGCCAAGCTCGTCTGTATGTATTCCTCCAAAGCCTTTCTCTCAGGAATAGTAAGATTAAATAAACGACTTTTAAGAAGAGTCGCTCCAGGGACAAATTCAATGGTACAATCATAGTCTCTATGGGGAGGCAAAATTTGCAACTCCTCCTCAGAAAAAACTTTCCAAAAATCCTGAATGGGTACAGGTAATTCCCCTTTATCCACAGCAGCAATGCGCCCGTTACAACACTAGTCATAACACTTAGGGCTCCAGGACTTAATTTCATTAGTAGACCAATCAGTACAGGATTGTGCAATTTTAAACAGGATAACCCCAAAACTACTGGAGAAGGCAAAATATTTAATACTACCAAATCCAAATTTTCTTGGTGAATACCATTAATAGTGAGGGGAAATTCATAAACCTTGTGAGTAACACATTTCAAGGGAGAGCCATCGACAGAAACCACGGCAATAGGGGATGACAAAGGTTTGGGTTTTAATTTAAGTTTTTCCAAGAATCCCCCATCAATCACATTCAGAGTAGAACCACAATCCACAAATACCCCAAATTCAATTAATTCTTCCTGAGCTGCAGTAGTAGCAGAAAGAAATACCCCCTTAGTGTTTAAACAGGCTATACGGGCGTAACTGACCTTTTTTTTTTTTTTTTCTTTGTTCATACGAAGCACACAGTTCTTAATGAAATGGTCAGATTTTCCGCAATAAAAGCACAAACCTTCAGAAAACCTGCAGTCTTTTTCCTGAGAGCGGGGTGACATCGCCCCAATCTACATCAGCTCTCCAATGTCAGTACAGACCCTCTCAAGACTAGGAGCTGACATGGCAAAGGATTTACTCTCATTAACCCTTGCACGCAGTCTCCTGTCCACCCGTATAGCTAATTGCATTGCCTCCTGCAAGTTTCCAGGTGTAGGATAAGCAATAAGCAGATCCTTAACCCTTTCACCTAGCCCAGCAAGAAACAAACTTTTCAGAGCTGAATCGTTCCACCCCACCTGAGCAGACCACCGACGGAAGTGAGTACAATAATTTTCCACATTACCTGATCCCTGCCTCAAAAGTCTCAATTCCGTCTCAGCTGATGAGACACGATCAGGATCATCATACAACAACCCCAAAGCAGAAAAAAAACTATCCACTAATCTAAAGCACGGATCACTAGGTTGGAGAGAAAAGGCCCATCCCTGAGGTTCTTTGCGCAAAAGTGACATTATGAACCCTATGCGCTGTGATTCATCACCAGAGGATCTGGGTCTCAAACAAAAATACAATAAACAAGCATTTTTAAAGGAAAAAAAACTTGTTGTTCACCAAAAAATAAATCAGGCAATCGTACCTTTGGCTCCACAAAATGAGCTCCAGAACAGCTACTCACGTGTTGTTGGAGCTCGGCCACCTCCAGAGAGAGTCCCTACAGGTGTTGAGCCAAATCCTGAACCGACACCATGATGGAAACTGGAGGTCTTTCCTTAGAGATATTTTTGGGCTGGACTTACTGTTCTGATAGGCTACAAGCACTAAGGAAAGACAGGAGATCTGTCCCTACAATAGATCTAAGCTAGATCCCTACGATGTAACGGGGAACCTGATCCTGCGATCAGACCCACTAAAGTCCTCAGCTAGTCTGAACGAAGACCTATAGATGTCAGGGAGGGATCCCTACAAGAACTAGGGACTGGGAGAAAGATGGACATCTCCTAGCTGAAATTGTAGCAGAAAAAAGACAAACAAACAAGATAGAACATAAAGGTCAAAAGACCTAGCTAAACTGAGTGAGAAAGGTTACAAAGCACCTGGCTAGCTTAAGAGTAGAAATTACAATGAAGTCCAGCATGGCCAGAAGGGCGGAGCAGGATTAAATAGGCAAAAAAGGTCATGTGACCAGCAAAATAGAAAAAACCTAACAGGAGAGTTCTAACAGCTGCAGCATTTGGTCGCCCTGGGTAACGGTTCCCCCAGGATTCCAACGAATTAATGTAACTGGTCTCGCCCCTATCTGAGCTTAGGCAGCGTGTGTGTAACATAGTACACCACCCATAATCCTTCATATAGTATAATGAACTTCCCATGGTCCTCCATAGAATATAATGTGCTCCTCATAGTCCTCCATACAGTATATTACACACCCCATATGGTAAAATGCAGCCCCCATATAGTATAATGCACCCCACAGTCCTTCAGTATTATGTGCACCACGTACTCACTGATTTTAAAATACCATATATTTTAAATAAGCGGACCCGAGTACAAGCCGAGGATCCTAATTTTACCATAAAAACTGGGAAAACGTATCGACTAGAGTATAAGCCTAGGGTAGGAAATTCAGCAGCTACTGGTAAATTTCCCCAATCCTGGTACGTGTATACCCCCTCAATCCCCCAATCCTTCTACGTGTGTCCCCCCTCAATACCCCAATCCAGGTATGTTTGTCCCCCTCCATCCCCCAATCCTGGTATGTGTGGCCCCCCTCAATCCCCCAATCCTGGTAGGTGTGGCCCCCTCAATCCCCCAATCCTGGTACGTGTGACCCCCTCAATTACTCAATCCTGGTAAGTGTGACCCCTTCAATCCCCCAATCCCGGTACGTGTGGCCTCCTCAATCCCCCAATCTTGGTACGTGTGGCCCACTCAATCCCCCAATCCTGGTAAGTGTGGCCTCCTCAATCCCCCAATCCTGGTATGTGTGGCCTCCTCATCCCCCAATCCTGGTATGTGTGGCCTTCTCATCCCACATGCCTGGTATGTGTGGCTTTCTCATTCCCCAATCCTGGTATGTGTGGCCTCCTCATTCCCCAATCCTGGTATGTGTGCCCCCCTCATCCCCCAATCACTGAACACATAAAACAATAAATACTTATACTCACCTTCCTTCCTCACCTCAGCTCCAGCGCTGCTGAGTCCTGTCTGCCAGGCAGCTCATGCCAGCATCTGAGCAGCGCTCGCTCGCAGATGCTGAGGTGAGCTGCTGCCGACAAATTCACTCCTCTCCACACTAGGACTATGTGGGGGGAGAAGAGTGAATATGCATTCTCCTTAGTAGCGGGCACTGACAGCAGGAGCCCCGGTTCAGCACCCCTCCGTGCCCGCTACTAAAAAGAATGAATATTCTCTCTTCTCCGCCTCTGCAACCTCCTACTCACTTATCCTCCTCGTTCCCACACTGCTTGGGGCCTTCCTGGCTCACGTGCCCCCCCTGGTCATGGGCCCCATAGCAGTGGCGTGGCCTGAACACCATTGGTGGTACGCCACTGCTCCAGCGTGTTTGTACTGATGGACACTGCCTGTGAGTGGGAGAACCCGTAGTACTGCATGGACTGTTTGTTTTGCTGTTTTGTTACTCTGTGCCGGACAAGGCTGTGTTTTGTTTAAGTTTAAGTTTCAAGTGCGGTGTATGAAGTCACAAAAAAACTGCCGTGGTAATTTTTTAAACAAACTGTATCCTGTGCCTACCTCAAGCAGCTGAATGAGTATCAAACCATACAATTGGTGCTAGAGCCACAGGCACGAATCCCAAAGGGCAGTGTGACTGCTACAAGAAACCTTTTATATCCTTGGCGAAGGCCGCCAGCCAGCCAGGGATGTCCGGCAGCATGGAGGAGCTGATAAAGCAACTCATGCATGTTAATCTCCATCAGCATCAACAGCAGTAGCAGCAGCGGTGAAAACAGCATCAGCAGGCGCAGCAGAGGAAGTGGCAATAGCAGCAGCAGATGCAACAACTACAGCACAAGCAACAGA
Source organism: Phyllobates terribilis (assembly GCF_046119375.1). Lineage (NCBI taxonomy): Eukaryota > Metazoa > Chordata > Amphibia > Anura > Dendrobatidae > Phyllobates > Phyllobates terribilis. Next base: position 1,187,396,486 of record NW_027362761.1, on the reverse strand, counting down.
TGAAGCTCCTAGCAAAGGTGATCCGTGGCAGGGCAACCGCCCCACCCCCAAATCGAGGTTTGGACTCTAACGTGAGGAAGACGATAAGAAGAGCATTACAAAAGATGGCCCCGGGTGATGACTTCAAGGTTTTCCTGACAGTCTTTGAGAGGGTGGTAAAGAGGGAGAAATTACCTCCGAGGAGGTTTTGGCACCATTTTTAACAGGCGAGCTGCAGAAAGCCAATCTTGACTTGGCCTTGCAGGTGTGGCTCCCAGCTGCGCTTGGTACCACAGATCCTAGAGGGGTGTATTGCCAGATTTCTCCACAAGAGGCCCCCACAGCATACACACACCTCCACCTTCCACCTCAGACCACCAGAGGGAGCCCGTTAGGGATATAAACAGGGAAGGTGGAGCTAGGCAGTTCAGTTCCTAGCCTGCTAGAGTACAGAGCTGCTAGGGCGTTCCTGCTCAGACACAGAAGGAGTCAGTGCAGTCGAGCCAGAGCCTAGCAGTTCCTGTAAAAAGAGTTAAGTACAGTCTGTAGAGTGAGTCCAGACTAGAACTCACAGAGCTCAGGATAGAGAGCCAGGAGTGTGCCGACACTCTGAGAGCGGCGAAGACGAGCAGCGTCCCGGCTGCAGTGTGTGTAGCCTAGTGAGGGCCCGAGCGGGGCCGAAGGCGAGTGGAAAGTGAGTAACTAAGGGGGCAGAGGAGCTTAACCAGCTCACCCCAAAGCATATACCAGACACCGGGCCTGAGAGTCTACCTGGATCTTCATGACCAGAAGAAAACAACCGGAACCCCTGGCGAACTACATGTCCCAGGTTCACCAAAAGCTGATACGTACCAGGGTCAGGAATCACGGAGACCCCAAAGATTAGGGAGAGTGATCTCCAACAGAATGCCCTATCACCAAGTCAATTGGTGCAGAACAGAAACCAAGTTAGGCCTAGCTCCAGGCAGGTCAGAAACATACCACAGTGAGGCAAGAAACAGGAGGCCCTACACCCGCTCACTGGCGAGAATCCGGACGTGCACCCTTCACCTTACAGTGCTCCGGGACGTGCCTGAATTTCCATCAGTAAAAGGTACTGAAGTGACTATCGTGTCTGTCCCTGTTCTTGCTCTGACCCGGCTGGGTCTCACCTGTCCTGCATCCCCCTCTCCGTATGCTGCCCTGAGGCCTAGCTCCACCTGTGGGGAGCTATACCATCAAGCTGCCTTATCACAGGCCTCAGTGGACTGTGCAGCGCTGGTGATTCTCACCAGAAACCACAGGTGGCGGCACAAACTTTCATAAAACTAACAAACCTATTTTCCCAGTATACAATTCCCCTTTTTAAAGCTGACCCCAGGGTGCGGGCCCGGGAGCCGACCACCGTGACATCCCCAAAGGCCAGGCAAAAGGCCCGGGTACCGAGTCATCCCCATCCCCTGGGCTAGTCACAGGACGCAAAAGAGTACGCCAAATTAAAATCTAAGATCTTGGGAGTGACTGACTGTCAAGGTGCAAAGGGTGCACCACAGGGCCTATTGCAGTGACAAACCTCCCCAGTCCCAAATGTTCAACCTCCTATACCTGGTCCAAAAGTGGTTGCAACCTGAATCTTCCTCTCCAGCACAGATGGACAGGTTCAAACATTCCCTTTCGAGGTCGATGCAATCCTGGATTGCCAAGAGAGATCCCCGTAATGCTGATGACTTGGTGGGGTTGATGGAAAGGTACCAGGCGGTAGAGAGTTCCTTGGGGAAGCCAGGGCTCGTATTATCTCCATACTGGGGTTTCCAAAAGGGGGTGGACACCGAAAAAAGGGGAACTAGAGCCACATCTGGGGGGCATCCTAGAGCCCAGGAGGGGTCTGAGTTGCTGCCAAAGGTCCCGTCCAGTAACATAGTATGTTTTACGGATCCGGATGGTGGAACCTCTGTGCTGTGGTGCAAGGAGGGACCAGAGGGGCATGACTAAGTACCTACTAGGCCTGACCAAGGTCGCACGGCGGCTCAATTGACTCCATGAACCGGGGAGGGACCGAGCAGGGGGACCAGGTGCCACTCTGGGACCGACCTGGTATGAGAGCAGGTGACTCCCACGGGTCAGATGGCAGGAACTGACCGGTACAGTGGATGAGCACTGCAGGAAGGCTGACGGGTGGTCCGGGCAGATAAGCAGGCTGATTCGGCTGATAGCCAGATGGGTGTTCCGGGTAGGCAGGCTGGCGGGCACAACGGGTAGTTGGCAGGTGCTTCCAGGTAAGCAGGCTGGCGGGCACGGCAAGTAACAGACAGGTGCTTCCAGGTAAGCAGACTGGCGGACATTGCAGGTAACAGGCAGGTGCTTCCAGGTAAGCAGGCGGGCAGAGCCCATAGACAGACTGGCGGACTGGGCTGTAGACAGACTGTCGGGCTGAATTGTAGTCAGACTGGTGGGCTGGACTGAAGAATGGACTGGCAGACAGGACTGATTTGCAGAGGGACCTGAGGGCTGAAGCAACAGTAAGAACACAGAGCAACAACCTTGCATGGGCACCTCCATATTGGAGGAGGTGCTTTAAATAGGGAAAGTCCTCCGGCCATTGGCTGGGGACTTTTTAGGATGGTGCGCAAGGCCCCTTTAAGAGGGAAGGAGCACGTGCGCACCCTAAGCACAGTTCCCAGGAAGCTGCGTGCACGAGCAGCAGCAGCAGGGCGGCCGGAAGACGCCGGGCCAGGACCACAGCGGAAAGGGGGACTGCGTCTCTGCCTGGCAGGGGGCAGAGACGCCGATGCTACAGTATGTTAAAGATGTCACACCCCAGGTCACATAGCGGCCCGTTGCCACATGACAAATGAGCCAATGGACTGCAGCGCAGGACGGCGCTGTTCGTACTTTGCATATCCATTCAGTGCTGTTCCTCAACCAGGTGAGGGACCGCAGGTGTGCCTCATGTCAGTGAATGGAGTGCAAGTGAGTACTCTGATAGACTTGGGGAGTTTGGTAACCCTAGTGAGGGCCACAATTCCTCATCAGCTGGTTCCAGGAAAAAAGGTCAGTGTCCGTTGTATTCATGGGGACCCTAAGGACTACTCTGTGGCCCGAGTGGTCATAGACACAAACTGTGGCGCCGAGTCCCATGAGGTGGGCGTAGTCAAGGACCTGTTGCACCCTGTTATAATAGGGCGGGACTTTGCCTTCTTTTGGGACTTATGGGAGAAAGGGAGGAAGCCAGGTTGTCCGGACAACAACTAGGTCGCTCCTAAAGAAACCTCATCTCAGGCCACCGCTGACGGGTTTCCTTTTTGTGTGCTTGTTGGGGATGAGGATGAGAATGAGGAAGCATCCACGGAGGCCAACATCCCTGAGCTGGAGGTGTCCAGGGGAAACTTTGGTCCTCCCAGCTCAGAGACTTGACTCTAAAAGGGGCGTTTGATTATTTCACTTTCCTGAATGGTGTTGCTCAAGAGTCGAGGGCTGACACACGATATCCATACTTTGTCATAAATGGGGAGTTACTATATTGGGTCGCCAAGCTCAGAGGAGAGGTAATCGAGCAGTTACTAGTGCCAGGACGTACAGACGCAGGGTGTTAGATATGGCCTATTCACGTGCCAGGTGGTCATCTGGGTGTAGAAAAACCCTCCAGAGGTTCTACTGGCCCGGGTATCACCGAGAGATATTGAATTATTGTAGGCACTGTCCCACCTGTCTGCTGACCTCCCCAGTGGCTCACTTCCGTAGCACTTTAGTTCATCTGCCTATCATTGAGGTCCCATTCGATCTCATCACCCGAGGTCATCAGTACATCTATAGTTCTGGACTATGCTACATGGTATCCAGAGGCCGTATCACTACGAAACTCCTCCTCCAAGTGTATAGCCCGGGAGTTGATCCATATCTTTTCCAGAACGTGGTTGCCTAAAGAATTCCTAACGGACCAATGGACTCTGTTTATGTCAAAAGTAATGAGGGAGTTGTGCAAGAACCTGAAAATTACACAACTCAGGATGGCTTGGTGGAGAGGTTTAATAAAACCTTAAAGGCCATGTTGAAGAAGGACCGTAGAGAAAGACGGCCGGGAATGGGACTGTCTACTGACATACCTTCTATTCTCCATCAGAGAAGTCCCACAAGCCTCTACTGGATTCTCCCCTTTCGAGCTGTTATATGGCTGACAACCCCGTGGGCTCCTGGATGTGGCAAAAGAGACCTGGGAGGAAGAATCTAAACCCTACAGGAGTGAAATCGAACATGTGACCCAGATGCAAGAGAGGATTGCAGAGGTGATGCCCATTGTGAAAGAACACCTCCTCAAAGCACAAGAAGCACAGTCGAGGGTGTATAATAGATCGGCGAGGGTGAGACACTTCAACCCTGGGGATCGGGTACTATTGCTGGTACTTACATGTCCCTGGCCAAGTGGTAGGGCCCCTATGAAGTGGTTGAAAAGGTTGGCGATGTCAACTATAGGGTCCACCAACCTTTAGAGAAGAAAGCCCTACAAGGTGTACCATGTCAACCTGATCAAGCCATGGCGAGACAGGGAACCCATGGAAGCTCCATGTTCAGTGGCGAAGACTGAATCCGACGTGGAGGAAGTCAAGGTGGCAGAGTCACTGTCATGTGCCCAAAAGCAACAATGCAGAGAGTTGCTGCAGCGAAACAGGGACCTGTTCTCAGATCTACTGGGCTATACTCAGGTTATAGAGCATGAGGTGCTTACGGAGCCTCATGTTCGAGTGAATGTCGGATTCCTGAAGCCTGTCGAGAGGTAATCTCGAAGAAGGTGAAGCGCATGCTGAAGCTAGGGGTCATCGAAGAGTCCAAGAGTGGCTGGTCCTGTCCCATAGTCTTAGTGCTGAAACCTCATGGAGAATGGTGGTTCTGCAATAACTATAGGACACCTACAAAGAACTACAAAGAGTCATAGGAGGTCAAAGACACATATTTGAAACAAAGCATGATTTTATTAATTATTAAACAACCATTTTAAAAGACATATTATAGAGCCCTGCTCAATAGCATAGGCTCAAAGGGGAAGAGTTCCCACCAAGTAATACAGAGGTATCAGTAAGGCTCACAGAAAGGCTTATTGGAAGGCTCACAGGTAATGCATTACTATAACATAATGGTGAAGGAGAAAAAACTGAATTAGGTCTCTAAGTTTGATTCGCACCCAATGCCAAGGGTAGATGAACTAATTGAAAGGCTAGGGCTGGCCAGGTACATTACCACCCTGAACCTCACAAAAGGGTAATGGCAGATTTCTATGTCCCAAGAGGCCATGGAGAAGACACCCTTTTCTATTCCAGATGGGTGTTTCCATTACACCAGGATGCCGTTTGGGTTGCAAGGAGCACCAGCTACCTTCCAGAGAACCATGGACCAGATCCTATCTCCCCACAAGAAGTATGCAGCAGCCTACCTGGATGATATCGTGATTAGAGATGAGCGTTGTTCTACTCGAACTGTTCGCCAATCTCAAATTCGAGCTGTTTTGGGCGGTGTTCGAGCCGGTCGGCGAACACGAACAATTTGAGAAAAAGTCGGCTGTTCGAGGTTATGTTCGATAACTGTTCGTGCACCAAAATCATAACTGGATTTTTTCTCAGTAATGATGAAAATTAATGTTAATACGCAGTTTGAGTGTACAGCGGGGCGGGGGGAGGGGCAGGGGATGGATCTCTGCAGGAACAATGAAGATCTCCATTTTTTTTTCTCTTTCCTGCATTTGCAGTGGGGAGGTGCAATCTGTCAGCCTATCAGCAGCGCACACACGGAGCGAAGTGCTTTTTTTCACACAAGCAAGGGCATGTGTGATTGGCAGTGTATGTCACATGTCCTTGCCCTATAAGACCAAGCCATTTTCCCCGTCGCCACCATTTTCTCACTGCTGCAGCTGCGTGTTAGACGGCACCGCTGTTGCTGTGTGCGCTATACCTTGTTAATTTCAAGCCAATTTTCGCACAAATATACAGATAGCTTGGGAGTAGGGAATAGTTGTGATTGCAGTCCTTTTAAGGACTAGGTTACAGCATTTCCTACGACTTTTATCAAGCAGGTCTGTGCTCTTAAATAGATAGATTGTGGGAGTAAAGACTAATTGTAATTGGAGTCCTTTTCAGGACTAGGTTACATCAGTTCCTATCAGTTTTTGCCAGGCAGGTCTGTGCCAGTGCTGTGCAAGTTTTTTTCACAGCATTTGGCTGAATCTAGCAAAGCTAATCCTTTTTGGCCTTTTGCAGAGTGTGTTAGTCAGTCTATCTTTTGGGCATAGCATCATTCTATTAGTCCATCTATACTGACCTCCATCAGGTTGCAAACTGAATATAATTTTTTTCTGCATCTAGCTCTGAAAAAATATTTGGGCTTCTAGCAGTGTGTGGGACTTGGTCTATTAGTCCATCTATACTGACCTCCATCAGGTTGCAAATTAAAAATAATTTTTTTCTTCATTTAGCTCTGAAAAAATATTTGGGCTTCTAGCAGTGTGTGGGACTTGTTCTATTAGTCCTTCTATACTGACCTCCAGCAGGTTGCAAATTGAATATAATTTTTTTCTGCATCTAGCTCTGAAAAAATATTTGGGCTTCTAGCGGTGTGTGGGACTTGGTCTATTAGTCCATCTATACTGACCTCCATCAGGTTGCAAATTAAAAATAATTTTTTTCTGCATCTAGCTCTGAAAAAATATTTGGGCTTCTAGCAGTGTGTGGGACTTGGTCTATTAGTCCATCTATACTGACCTCCATCAGGTTGCAAATTAAAAATAATTTTTTTCTGCATCTAGCTCTGAAAAAATATTTGGGCTTCTAGCAGTGTGTGGGACTTGGTCTATTAGTCCATCTATACTGACCTCCATCAGGTTGCAAATTGAATAAAAAAATTTTCTGCATCTAGCTCTGAAAAAATATTTGGGCTTCTAGCGGTGTGTGGGACTTGGTCTATTAGTCCATCTATACCGACCTCCATCAGGTTGCAAATTAAAAATAATTTTTTTCTGCATCTAGCTCTGAAAAAATATTTGGGCTTCTAGCAGTGTGTGGGACTTGGTCTATTAGTCCATCTATACTGACCTCCATCAGGTTGCAAATTAAAAATAATTTTTTTCTTCATTTATCTCTGAAAAAATATTTGGGCTTCTAGCAGCATGTGGGACTTGTTCTATTAGTCCATCTATACTGACCTCCATCAGGTTGCAAATTAAAAATAATTTTTTTCTGCATCTAGCTCTGAAAAAATATTTGGGCTTCTAGCAGTGTGTGGGGCTTGGTCTATTAGTCCATCTATACTGACCTCCATCAGGTTGCAAATTGAATAAAAAAATTTTCTGCATCTAGCTCTGAAAAAATATTTGGGCTTCTAGCGGTGTGTGGGACTTGGTCTATTAGTCCATCTATACTGACCTCCATCAGGTTGCAAATTAAAAATAATTTTTTTCTGCATCTAGCTCTGAAAAAATATTTGGGCTTCTAGCAGTGTGTGGGACTTGGTCTATTAGTCCATCTATACTGACCTCCATCAGGTTGCAAATTAAAAATATTTTTTTTCTTCATTTAGCTCTGAAAAAATATTTGGGCTTCTAGCAGTGTGTGGGACTTGTTCTATTAGTCCTTCTATACTGACCTCCAGCAGGTTGCAAATTGAATATAATTTTTTTCTGCATCTAGCTCTGAAAAAATATTTGGGCTTCTAGCGGTGTGTGGGACTTGGTCTATTAGTCCATCTATACTGACCTCCATCAGGTTGCAAATTAAAAATAATTTTTTTCTGCATCTAGCTCTGAAAAAATATTTGGGCTTCTAGCAGTGTGTGGGACTTGGTCTATTAGTCCATCTATACTGACCTCCATAAGGTTGCAAATTAAAAATAATTTTTTTCTGCATCTAGCTCTGAAAAAATATTTGGGCTTCTAGCAGTGTGTGGGACTTGGTCTATTAGTCCATCTATACTGACCTCCATCAGGTTGCAAATTGAATAAAAAAAATTTCTGCATCTAGCTCTGAAAAAATATTTGGGCTTCTAGCGGTGTGTGGGACTTGGTCTATTAGTCCATCTATACTGACCTCCATCAGGTTGCAAATTAAAAATATTTTTTTTCTGCATCTAACCCAGCCAATAGTTTTGGCCTAATACAACAGTTTGGCCACTCAGCTCTGCTTGGTTACCATCCATTGTTTTTTTGTGCAAACAACTCCAGAGTTGTGAATTAGTTAACCACCAAAATGAGTGGAAAAAGGCCTGCTGCTGGTGGAAATGGGAATAGGCATGTTGGGAAGGGGAAAAAAGGTTGTGTCCGTGGGGTAGGTGCAGAAGAAAGACCATCTTCCAGCCAAACTAAAATGTCTACTTCTTTTAGCGGACAATGTGATAAGATCCCTTTCTTACGGCCACGCCAATCGCTACAAATTCCAGATGAGGCACAAAAACAGCAGGTGCTTCAACGGATATCAAGTGCTCCTTTAAGTGGGCTCTCCTCCACATCAACTTCAACATCACAAATACTCCAGTCCTCAAAGGTGTCACCCAAATCGCACTTGCTTCCTCACAGCTCCCAAATCTCCAGCTGCCCGTCTGAGTATGAGGTAGAACAGATGGTTGAGTCTGCAGAGCTGTTTACTCATACTATAGCCTGGGAATCAGAGGTCGACTCCAGCGCTTCTGTGAATCCAGACGAGGAAATGATCTGCACTGATGCCCAGAATCTTTATGAGTCGGATCCAGGACCAGACGCAGAAGGTTCTGACCATAATGTAGACCCTCATTCCCAAACTGTAACTCCTGTTGGTGGAGACAATGAGGAAGACGATGATAAGACTCAAATACCTGATTGGAGCGACAACTTTAGTTTTTTGTCAGGGCAGGAACAGGTTGGCTCTGAGGACGACGGGTGTGATAACGCACAGGGTGATGATGATGAGGTCGGAGATCCCACTTACTGTCAACCCACAGTCAGCCAAGAGATGAGGTCAGCAGGGAAGGGGGAGGAAGATGCTAGTGACGACGAGGTCAGGTTGCGCCTTCCTGGACAGAGACGTAGTACTGGAAGCACGTCAACAACTGCATCCTCAAACACAACTCTGCCTCTCACCACAAGTCGTGGTGGCTCTTCAGGTCGCATGGGTGCTAAGCCTTGCATAGCCCGGGCATTTTTTCAGATCGATAAAGATGACCCAACTCGTGTTATCTGTAACATTTGTCAGCAAAAGCTAAGTAGAGGCCAAAAAATACATAGTTTGAGTACTTCATGCATGAACCGGCACATGGACATGAAGCATAAGTTGCAGTGGGAAGCTCAGTGTGCTACAATGCGGCCTAGCTGGCCGGGCCAACCACCGTCTGCCATATCTTGTGCATCCGCGGCCTCTTCATCATCTGTGACTGGGGGGACAGCAGTCACACCTGTTTTGGGGCGCAGACCTGCCACCTCTTTACCCGCAACAGCCAGCGTGATTGGCAGGTCATCATTTTCTTTGGAGGTGGTAACACCAGCTGGTCTTGAGCGCTGTCCGACATCGATAGCACCACCTTTGGATCAAGGCAACCTAACATGTCCGCCTGCATCTTCCTCACAGACCGGCAGTTTGCCGGGGACACCCTTATCAACCCCGTCTAAGCACAATAGCCAGCCCTCGGTCCCTCAGATGTGGACAAGTAAAAGACCATTTCCTCCTAGCCATGAGAAAGCTAAGAGGTTGAATTTCACCATCTGCAAGCTCTTGGCTACAGAAATGCTGCCTTTCCGCCTGGTGGACACAGAGGATTTTCGAGACCTTATGTCCATCGCAGTGCCCCAGTACCAGATGCCCAGTCGGCACTACTTCTCAAAGAAAGGTGTGCCTGCGCTCCACCAGCATGTCGCACACAACATCACCGCTTCTTTGAGAAACTCTGTGTGTGACAGGGTGCATTTCACCACAGACACTTGGACGAGTAGGCATGGACAGGGGCGTTACATGTCGCTGACTGGGCACTGGGTAACTATGGTGACAGCAGGACAAGGGGCTGCTGTCCAAGTCTTGCCGTCCCCACGAGTTGTGCGTCAATCCTCTTTATGTCAAAGTTCCTCCACTGCTTCTGCCTCCTCAACCTCCTCTCGGTCTTCCACCTGCACCCAAAGCCTGTCTGGTCATGCCACAAGCTTTCTAACTGCGCAGAAGGGATCCTGCACACCTCCTTACTATGCTGGCAGTAGGGCTCAACGTCATCAGGCGGTTTTTACATTGAAATGTCTGGGAAATGTGAGTCACACAGCTGAGGAGTTGTGGTCAGCTCTGGAGAACCAATTTCATGAATGGTTGTCTCCACTGGACCTGAAACCAGGGAAGGCCGTGTGCGACAATGCTGCAAACCTGGGTGCGGCCCTTCGCCGGGGCAATGTCACACACGTGCCTTGTATGGCTCACGTGTTGAACCTGGCTGTCCAGCAATTTTTAGCCCACTATCCCAGACTAGATGGCCTTCTGCAGAGGGCACGGTCGCTGTGTGCTCACTTCCGCCGTTCGCATCCCGCAGCTCAGCGACTTACATCTCTACAGAAGTCGTTGGGCCTGCCACTTCACCGGCTAAAATGCGATGTGCCTACCCGGTGGAATTCAACTCTGCACATGTTGCAGCGACTGTGGCAGCACCGACAAGCCCTGGTGCAATACGTTCTGACGTATAGCCTGGGCCAATGAGATTCAGAGGTGGGGCAAATCACGCTGGAGGAGTGGTCTCAGATCAGGGACCTATGCACCCTTCTGCACAGTTTTGAAATGGCGACGAAGATGTTTAGTGCTGACGATGCCATTATCAGCATGACTATTCCGGTGATTTACATGCTGGAGCACATGTTAAACAGAATTCGGAGTCAGGTGGTGGCACAAGAGGAGGTGGAGGAAGTAGAGGAGGAGGAGTTGTATGCGGAAGGGCTAACATCTGCAAGGTCCAGACGGTCGGCAGCACCAAGGCGGCAGGCATGTGAGGGTGGGGGAGATGATTTTACCAGGGCGCATGGTAGCAGCCAAACTAGTGAGGAAGGTGCAGGAGCCCAGGAAGAAGTGGAGGACGAACTGATGGAAGACTCATCAGATGAGGGAGACCTTGATCACATTTCTGTTGTGCGAGGTTGGGGGGAGAGGACAGAGGAAGGAAGCATGATTGTTACCTCGCCACCAACACAACAGGGACTTGGTGCTCCTGGATGCGCAACACACATGAGTGCCTTCTTGCTGCACTACCTGCAACATGACCCTCGAATTGTGAGAATTAGAAATAATCCTGACTACTGGGTTGCCACACTGTTAGATCCCCGGTACAAAAGTAAATTTGCAGAAATTATTCCTGCCATAGAAAGGGATGCACGCATGCAGGAGTATCAGCAGAGACTGTTGCAGAATCTTACATGTGCTTTTCCACAAAATACCAGTGGTTCACGTAGTGAATCTCACAGTTCCAACTTGCCAACCGTGGGACCGTCAAGTGTTCAGCACTCAAACCGTAACAGAACCACAGTATCTGCTGGTAACATCAACTTTGCGGAATCATTTCACCACTTTTTTAGCCCATCCTTTGCAAGGCCACAGGAGACAAGAAGTCTGACACATAGTCAACGCCTAGAGACGATGGTACAGGAGTATCTCCAAGTAAACATTGAAGCCACGACTGTGTAACTGGACCCTTGCTCTTTTTGGGCTTCCAATCTGGATAAATGGCCGGAGCTAGCCACTTACGCCTTGGAGATCTTGTCATGCCCCGCAGCCAGTGTTCTGTCTGAACGTGTGTTCAGCGCTGCTGGTGGTGTGCTGACAGATAAGCGCACGCGGCTCTCCACTGATAATGTAGACAGACTCACGTTCATAAAGATGAACAAATCATGGATCCGAAACGACTTTTCTACCCCTGTGTCATCCTGGGGAGAGTAAAAGCTTGATGATTGGTTAAAATCACCCTACCAACCGTTTTAAGCTTTCAAATTACTAATCATGTTTATCTGTATCTTGACTGGAAAATAATTTGGGCTTTGTAGCAGTGTGCAGCACTGATCCTATTAGGCCATCTATAATAAGCTTCACCAGATTTAAAATTAAAAATAATTTTTAGCTGCATCTAGCCCGGAAAATAATTTTGGGGCTCCGAGATGCGCAAGACACATAAGTGCCTTCTTGCTGCACTACCTGCAGCATGACCCTCATATTGTCAGAATTCGAAGTAATCATGACTACTGGGTTGCCACACTCTTAGATCCCCCAAACTTTTCGATCAACCTTTTCATTTTAATAAAGACCAAAAAAATGGTCATTTTTGAAATTATAAGCATTAGCAGGTTGTTAGAAACTGAAATCAAACAGTTTTCAACTCAAAACTTTATTCTAGGTGATGTTACATTTTCACATAGGACCCCTTGTTCGAAAGGAGCTTCTGAACTCTCTCGTCCATTGAATTTGTCAGGTTTTGGATGGTTTCTGCTTCAATTGTTTTGCATGAGGACAGAATACCCTCCCAGAGCTGTTGCTTAGATGTGAACTGCCTCCCGCCATCATAGACACTCCTTTTAATGATACTCCAAAGGTTCTGAATGGGGTAGAGGTCAGGGGAGCATGGGGGTCACACCATAAGTTTGTCCCCTTTTATGCCCATATCAGCCAGAGATGCAGATGTTTTATGTGCAGCATGAGATGGTGCATTATCATGCAGAAAAATGATCTTGCTGTGAAATACACGGTTCTTCTTCTTGAACCATGGCAGGAAGTGCTGTTTGAGAAAATCCACATACATTATGGAGTTCATCTTTAGCGCCTTCAGGGATCCTAAAGGGGCCGACAATCTCTCTCCCCATGATTCCAGCCCAAAACATTACTCCACCTCCTCCTTGTTGGCGCTGTAGCCGTGTTTGCGTGGGGTGTCCATCAACCAGCCATCCTCCACTCCATTCATCTGGACCATCGAGCGCTGCACGGCACTCATCCGTGAACAAAACAGTTTTGAAATCAGTCTTCATGTAATGTTTGGCCCACTGGAGCCGTTTCTGCTTGTGTGAAGTGGATAGAGGAGGTCGACAGGATGGCGTATGCACAGCTGCAAACCTCTGAAGGACCCTGCATCTTGTTGTTCGGGGGACGTTGGAGGCACAAGCAGCTTCAAAAACTTGTCTGCTGCTATGACAAGGCTTTTTTGCCGCTGCTCTTTCAACCTGACGTAATTGCCTGTAGGAAAGAGTCCTCAATTTGCCCTTATCAGCACGCACACGTGTGTACTGTGAATCAGCTACATACTTCTTGATTGCCAAGACACTTCATCCTGATCATCGCACAATGTTGATTGTAGTCATGCCTTGACCTAAACACTCCACAATTTGTTGCTTCTCAGCAGCCGACACATCCTTTTTCTTTCCCATTTTGGCAGAAAATGTAGGCTGCTTAATAATGTGAGAGAGCCTTCTTAAGTAGTCTTGCCTTTCATTGGACACACCTGCCAAACTAATTAGCACAGGTGTCTGCAATTGCTTACAGTGATATAAAGAGCCCTGACACACATCACCATCAATGAGTTTAACTGACAAACAAACAAATTCTTCCCTTATCACTCCTAAACACTTTTTGCATAATAATTTGGAACGCGGTGTACATGTGCTTTTCCACAAAACACCAGTGGTTCACGTAGTGAATCTTACAGTTCTAACTTGCCAACCGTGGTCTGTATGGAATTGTTCAATAAAGGGCCCAAAATTAAGATAACATAGATGGGAGAGGTCTCTATGAATAGGAATTCCTAAGTATTTGATACCCTGTGAGGGCCAGGCAAAGGGAAAGTTGGACTGGATGGAATCCTATATGGATTTAGGGAGGGAGACATCGAGGGCCTCAGACTTCGCTGCATTGATTTTAAAATTTTACCATGTAACAAAGTGATCTATTTCAGCCATAACAGCAGGGATGGATATATGTGATTGAGTGATATATACTAGGACATCATCAGCAAATAGAGAGCACTTGTACTCGGTGCCTCCCACCTCAATCCACCTAATATTGGGGTTATGGCGAATTGATGAGAGCAGGTGCTCCGTCACTAGGATGTATAAGAGAGGGGACAGAGGACATCCCTGCCTTGTCCCATTGGTGATTGTGAAAGGTGATGAAAATGTTCTGACGCACCCCCTGGGCCTTGGGACACCCGGAGCTGGACCCTTTTTGGTGGATGCTGGTGGTTGTAGTCTTCGTGGCGGCGATCCGGTTCCGTGGCTCAGGGCGGTCAAACCAGTGGCGGAACTATTTATGTGGTTTTGATGTTTAAATGTCCGACTACGCCACCCGTGGATTGCGGTCAGAGTGAAACGCCGCTACAGGGCAGACCGCTAAGGCTGGTGTTGTGGGTGCAGCAGAGCGTAGCATAACTCCCCACGGGAGGAGTATAGCCTCAGGGCAGTGTATGCGGAGGATGGGGGTGATGGTGCAGGGCAGCAGCAGTAATGACACGGAGTCAGTGATGCAGTTCAGGGCCTTTACTCACAGTTCTTATTATCCAGACCACGTCTGCAGGTAACGGCTGCCCACGTCGTACTGTGCTCACCAGGTGAGGGGCTCAGACAACTCCCAGATAACTTTGGAGCGCTTCACAGGACCCCCTTTGTGTGTCCTTTGTCTGGCCTTTCTTACCAACACTTCTGTCCGGCTGCCTCGGGCCTCCTCTTGGTAAACTTGGCGCCAGTTTCCCTGACCCTATGTGGTGCCTTCCTAGCGGGTGGAGCAAGGGGCTGCGCCACATAAAATGTCAGAGCCTCCGGTTTCTAGCTGAGGGTCGTTTCCTGCCTCCACTAGTTCGGGGACCGGTCTCCCCCTTTGGCCTGACCCCTCCACGCAGGTGGATTCGGGCGTGCGGTGGCGACTCGCCCGTCCGCACCCCTGGGATCCCTTCATTCCTCATTCCTGGAGCCTTCTCCGCTCCTCTTCCTTCCTTCTCCCTCTTGCAGGCCTGGGCCTCTGTTACTAGGCCCGCCTCCGGAGCAGAGCTCATGCAGAGCCCCTGCTCCCTGCCACTTCTGCTCAGACTTCTCTGCACTGAACTAAGATGGTGCCCACCTTTTATACTCCCTTCTCAATGCACCCAGGAACTGCTTCCTCCCTGCTCCTGCACTGCAGGGTTCCCCTTCCTCAGTGTTCCCTCCCCCCACTCCAGCCAGGGACAGGGACTGTCGTGCCCATCTCAGGGGCATATTGGTCGCCCTGCCCCACGGCAATGTGGTGTAATGCATGCAGGTGTCGGGTTCTGATCCACACTCCATCCTTATCTGAGAGTGAGATATCACACCTCTGGGTGAGGTGCAATACGTCTGTAGCAACCGAGCCCTCGGTGCTACAGTTCCATTTATCTTCAGCCTAGGTGACGTATTGTGATACAGGGCCGTGATTTTGCCTATAAAAGGGTCCCCTAGACCCCTACCCCAAGCTTTTTAAGAGAATCATATATGGCGTGCCAGGAGACTCTATGGAATGCTTTCTCAGCATCCAACGAGAGTATCTACTTACAAATTTTTAACTGCATCTAGCCCAGGAAATACTTTGTGCCTAGTAGCAGTGTCTGCTAGTCAGCGGATTATCCCGGCTGTTAAGCAAGCTACACCACCTGTAGTTTGGACACTTAATTTTTTCAAAGGAAATGCTTCGGGACCACGGGATACTCAGTGAAGAGCATCAGGAGGCACCCCAAGGCATAGGGGCTGGGACTGGCACTAGGATGCCTTGCGGTGGACAGCCGAGCTCGATCCTTATAAAAGCTTTTTAACTGCAGCAGC
The DNA here is from genome assembly GCF_046119375.1 of Phyllobates terribilis. Lineage (NCBI taxonomy): Eukaryota > Metazoa > Chordata > Amphibia > Anura > Dendrobatidae > Phyllobates > Phyllobates terribilis. Next base: position 1,187,380,756 of record NW_027362761.1, on the reverse strand, counting down.
TTTAGTGGACGCTACTGGAGCTGGAATTACGCGGCTGCTGGCATGAGACTTGCCCTCCAATAGATCCTTGTAAATGGATTTAAAGTGTATTCATTCAAATTAGAGGGACAATTTAAATTAAAAAGCTTAGAGCTGCCTCCACCACAGGGGGGCTCTCTCGACCCACCAGCGGACATGCACCAGTATTGGGAGAGGGGGGCTGGCCGTCAGGGTTCACCGCGGCTCTGGCACAAACCCGGCGACACGGAGGTGGCACGGGCAGGAGCGGACTGGCCGTCTCGGCTTCTCACTTTTTGGATTTTAGAAGGGCATGACATGCCTATATCTGTGTCTCCCCCTCCTTTTACTCCTCCACCTCTTTTCTTTTCGCATGACTATATGTACTTGTCACTTTTCCATGTGTTAGTTGTGTCTTCTGAGCAGTTTGTCAGCTTTTGGACACCTTTGAAGGTGTTTTCTATGTGTTTCTATGTGTTTTTGTTTGCCTGCCATTGGTTTTAACGGTGTTCGAAGGTGTTCGACGAACAGTTCGACGAACAGTTCGGCGAACACATGGGTGTTCGACGAACCGAACCGAACTCGAACACTACGGGGGTGGCTCAACACTAATCGTGATCTACAGCCAGGATTGGGTTAGCCATCTAAGCAAAGTCCAGGCAATATTCGATGCTCTACGGAAGGCGGGGTTTCCATCAACCGGAAGAAATGCACCACGGGCATGGGGGAGGCAAGATATTTGAGATATATCGTATGTTGATGCGTGATAAAGCCCCAAGTAAATAAAACTGACGTGATCTGGGGTTGGCCACAAACTCTCACAAAAAAGCAGGTCAGAGCATTCCTGGGCATCGTGTGCTACTACCGCCGGTTCATCTCTAACTTCGCCATGACAGCTGCCCCTTTGACAGACTTCCTGAAGGGGACAAACTCGGCTATGGCTAAGTGGGCTCCAGGAACCGAGACAGCCTTCCAGGAACTCAAGTAAGCCCTGTGTAAACAGCCGGTGATGGTGGCACCAGATTTCTTGAAGATGTTTTGGTCCAGACGGATGCGTCACTTGTCAGGCTGGGTGCTGTCCTATCACAAGAAATGAACGGTGAAGAGCACCCCATAATGTCTTTAAGCTGGAAGCTACTACTAAAAGGAACCGCCGCACTACTTAACTATTATTAAGGTGCACGAGTAGGGTCCAAAACCAGATACTAGTGAAATAACCTCGGCATTCAAAAATTAAGTTTTATGCAGAATTTAATGCAGTCTAAAACCAAAACAAAACAAACGTTTTAGTAGTAGTGGCAACCCGATCCCGTGGCTCAGGGTGGTCAGACCAAATTGTGACAGTCTATTTATCAGTGTTTTGAATGTCCGACTACGCCACCCGTGGATTGCGGTCAGGGATGACCGCCGCTGCAAGGCAGACCGCTGAGGCTGGTGTTGGTGTGCAGCACAGGGATAGGATAACTCCCCATGGGAAGAGTGTAGCCTCAGGGCAATGTAGGAGGATGCTGGGGGTGATGGTGCAGGCGCAGCATAAATCACACAGAGTCCAATGATGCAGTCCAGGGTCTTTTACTCACAGTTGTTATCCAAGTCATTTCCGTCTGCAAGGACTGCCCGAGGCGTGCTGTATCCACCAGGTGAGGAGCTCGGTCAACCCCCAGGCAATTCAGGAGTATGGCACAGGCCCCCTTCTATCCTTTCTCTGGCCTTTCGTGCCCAACCAGTGACCACGCTTCTGTCCAGCTGCCTCGGGCCTTCTCTGGTAAAACTTGGCACCAGTTTCCCTGACCCTATGTGGTGCCTACCTAACAGGTGTAGCAAGGGGTCGCACCAATAAATGATCATGACCTCCGGTTCTTGGCTGAGGGATGATTTACCTCCACCTACTTGGGAATCCGGTACCCTTCCATGGCCTGACCCTTCACCCGATATAACGCGGGCTTGCAACGGTTACTGTCCGTTCTGCTCTCTTAGGGTCCCTTCTGCCTTCTTATTTCTGGAGCCTTTCTACTCCTCTGTCTCTCCTCTTCCCTTCCTTCTCTTCCTCCTTCTTCTCTTCTCCTCTCTGGCCCCGGCCTTCTCTCTAGGCCTGCCTCGTGGAGCTGAGCTCAGGCTGAGCCGCAGCTCCCTGTCAGCTCTCTCTTCCACCTTCTCTGACTGAACTGAACTCCCTCCTAAGATGGCTCCCACCTTTTAACTGCTTCTCTGTCCCTCAGCTCAGGTGACCTGCACCCAATGAGCTCCTTCCTATGCTCCAGAAACCGTCCCCTACTGCTCCTTCATCACTGGGTTCTCCCCCCTCCCCACTCCAGCCAGGGACATAGTCAGTCGTGCCTGCATAAATGGGAGCACCGTCGAGCTGTCCCCCAGAAATGGGGTGAGTGTGTGTATGCAGCTAACTGAGCCCTGGTCCACACTCCATCCTTACCTGGGAGTGGAATATCACACCTCTGGTTGAGGTGCAATACCCCTGTAGCAATTGAACCCTCCGGGCGCTACAAAATCAAAAAGTAAAGCATAATAAAGTATAATACATCAGAAAACAAGTGACGCATGTAAACCTCTTTTGTTCATATATCCACATCAGAACAACCTATATACTAGCTACACAGGGAGACATACCAGACTGTTCAGACTCAGGTGTGCAGGGAGAGAACGGGCGATGTGCCTCAGGTGATGTACATCACAGTCCTATAGATATATGTGAATACCCAGTCAGTCAGGGGCTGTGGTGTAGAAACCACAATACAGGGAAAGTATACTAGGAATCATCTACCTGTGATGCCGTGTGCAGGGGTCTCGGTGCTAGAACGCAGTATCCACCGCTGGTTCAGTGTTGTCCCAGTGCATGTATCCCTTCTACATTACTTAAATGCATTGAGGGGCGGGACTGGATGAAAAGACCAATGGCGTGCATTCCATGGATGATGGGGGTGGCATCCTGTAGTAGGGGTTGTAGCCACTCCGTTATGGCCCGTGACTGACTGTCTAGAGAACCAGTGTGGTAATGGGCGGGTTTCCATCCGTGACGTCACGGGATGTGACGCGCGGCGCATGCGCACATCCTCACTGGGGTATCGTCTCTATAGAAGCTGGTGGTGTGAGCGTGCATTCCATTGTCCCAGAAGTGCGCGCTTTAAGAACAGAGGTGTGCGTTCCATGGGCAATGGGTAGGGTTTTCTATGCTGTAGCAGTGTGATAGCGTCCCATAGTCCCGGAGGTGCACGCTCTGAATATAGAAGTGTGTGTTCCACTGACTGTGGGGTGGATTTCCTATACAGTGGCAGTGTGATAGGTCCACAATAAGTGCCCCAAAGTCCATGACAAGGAAATAAAATGCCATCTGTAACACAAAATACATTTTATAAGTGATAGAGAGAGATCATGTAAATAAGGTATATTCTTAGTTAGAATAGCGAAAACACATATATATGTGTGTTATCTAAATAAGATATAGAGGCATAATCACTGTGAAAATGGGGGCCCCTTAGTACCATTTCCTAAGGGGGAGAGCGACGAAGAGAAGCACCATCTTAGATGAAGGATAATAAATCCTAGTCCCTATTCAAACCCTTGGGAGCAAGGGACTGGAGCTCATGTATCCAGTACGCCTCGCGTAGTTTCAAGAGGTGTACACGGTCGCCGCCCCTCCTTGGTATGGGTACTTGTTCTAAAACCTGAAATTTCAATTGGGAGACATGATGTCCTGCTGTCCTAAAGTGTGATGGGATAGGTAATAATAAATACTTACACCGTATAGTGGACTTGTGTTTCGATATCCTATCCCTGATGGGCAGGGTGGTCTCTCCTACATAGATTAGGCCACAAGGGCATTTAATCAAGTACACCACGAAGGATGTGTCACAAGTGAAAAAATATTTTATCTGATATTTCTTGCCTGTCTGTGGATGGTGGATGAGGTCGCCTCTCAGTACGTTGTTACATTGTCTACACTGGAGGCAAGGAAATGTGCCCATTCTAGGATTCTGTAAGAACATCTGTTGGGGTCCTTGTTTCATGCTCTCTATGTCATCACGTACCAAGGAGTCCTTCAGATTCGCTGGTCGTTTAAAACAGGGCAAAAATGGTACTTGAAAGGCGGAAATACCGGGGTAACGGGTTCCCAATATACTAAAATGTCTCCTTAGTGGAGATACGGGCTCGGGGTTATGATTCTGGTTGATTAAGAATGGCCACTGGTTACCCCCTTTCCAGAAAATTTTCTCTCATTTCGTGGGTTCTTGTTTGTCTTAGTTGTTCATTGGTGACTATTCTGTTAACTCGTTTGAATGGTGATTTGGGAATGGAGCATTTCATGGCCTTGGGGTGGTTACTGGTAAAATGTAACACATTGTTGCGGTCAGTCGGTTTAGAGAATAAATCTGTGGATAGGACCCCATATTCATCTTTAATCACTATGGTATCGAGAAAGCTTACTCGATGTGTTTCATTGGTCATGGTGAAGCTAAGGCCGTGCCATGCTGAGTTTAGATGGGAAAAGAACTCAATGAGAGAATCTCTTGGGCCCCCCCATATGCAAAAGATGTCATCAATAAATCTCTTCCAGATGATGGAATGTCTCTGGAATAGTGGATGGGAATAGATAATTTCATTCTCAAAGGCTGCCATATAACAGTTTGCATATGGGGGGGCTACATTCGATCCCATGGCGGTCCCTTTGACCTGAAAATAGTAAGAATCCTGGAAGATGAAGAAGTTTTTAGTGAGTGCCAGTGTCAGGAGGTCAACACAAAGGTCCATAATTCTTAGATCTGTTTGTGACTGTGTCAGTAGTTGTCGGACACTGTGAATACCCCGATCATGTGGTATGGATGTGTACTGGTCTTTAACATCAAAAGATACCAAGATGGAATTGGGAGGAACTTGTCTAATGCCGCGTAGAGCTGTCAGAAAAGCCCCTGTGTCCAAAAGATAAGGTGGGCTACGTTGGATCAGAGGTGTGAGGATTTTCTCCAGGAAAATAGAGAGAGGCGACAGTAGTGAATCCGTAGAGGCAACTATGGGTCTCCCAGGTGGTTGTTCGAGGCTCTTATGTATCTTAGGTAAAATGTAAAAAACAGGAGTGATTGGATGTTTCTTAATTAAGAATTCACTCGTTTTAATGTCTATAACGTCTGCTAAGAGGTACCGTTGGACTGTGGTCTGAATCAGTGAAGTAAGATGAGGAGTGGGGTCATTAGGTAATGGCCAATATGTAGTGATATCTCCTAGTTGGGCGTTTAATCTCCCCAGTGTAATCAGTTTTATTCATCACAACGATGGCTCCCCCCCTTGTCAGCTGGTTTTATGATTAATGATTTATTCTCTCTTAGTTCCCTCAAAGCTTGTTGGTCCAGAGGTGACAAGTTCTGTTGATAGCGTAACCTACCCCTTTCACTGTCTGAGCGGAGTTTTTGGAATTCATTGTCTATAAAACCAATAAATGTCTCTAATGCATGGGAGCCATGCAGTGGTCTATATGAGCTTTTATTGCGCAACCCCAAGCCCTCCGCGGTAATTAATGCGTTGGGGTCTGATTGACGTCTTTCATCAATGGCCCCGGTCTTGAAAAAATGTGTTTTTAAACCCAAGGAGCAATAAAACTGCTGCAATTCCATATCTAGTTGGAATGTATTGTATTTATTAGCAGGGCAGAAAGACAAACCCCATTGCAGTACAGACAATTGAGGAATGCTAAGGGTGCTAGACGATATATTTAACACCAAGGGGGTGCCTGGAACCGTGTTATTCGGTTGTAGTCCATATTTCTTATGTTGCCCGCTCCGCCTCGTTTTTTTCTTTGTTGTCTCCTTGGTAGGCCTAAAAAAGGAACAGAAGAAGAATGATGATCTCGCCTGTCTACTTCTGAGCCAGACGTGGAGATATCTGAGTAAGATTTGGTGGGATGATAGGGATTTCTCCCAGTAGAGTAATTGTCCCGCCATCAAATAGATTCAATTGGATTCGTAGTCCTCAGTGTCCCTTATGAACTTAGATCTCTTCCATGCTTCGGTATCCCGTCGGTGGTTCTCAATGTTGGTCTTGATCCTCCCCTGTAGGCTGGAGTATTCGTCCGGACTGGTGGTCGCCAGTAGTTGGGCCTCTATATTCTTTATCTACTCCTTGGTCGTAGTGATGGCCTTGTTTAGAAAATCAACAGTCAATGTCATTAAATCAAAGGAACATTTGTTCAGAATTTGTTCAAATCTGGTAATATATTCGGTGTTATTAGAAAACAGGGTCGGACGTAGTTGTACCCTCAACCCCCTTGGGATGCGTTGCATTTTCAGGTACTCCGTGAGGGTAGCACAATGGAGTTCACTGTTAATGAGGTGCCGTTGTCCTCTCTAAAGGTCTCTTTAAGCTGGAAGCTGACGCCTTGTGAGAGAAATTACTCCATGGTAGAGAAGGAATGATTGGTCATCAAGTGGGTGCTGGACACCCTAAGATACTACCTCTTAGGCAGGAAGTTCAGGCTGGTGTCAGACCATGCCCCACTAAGGTGGATAAGCGAGAAGAAGGGGGCCAATGCTCGAGTGACCAGATGGTTTCTAGCTCTTCAGGAGTTCAGCTTCCAGGTAGAGCATAGGCCTGGGAAACTGCATGGCAATGCTGATGCATTGTCAAGGGTAAACTTTATGTTGCGAGAAGATGCCAAGTCCTCCGGATTTGGGCAGAGGGGGGGGTATGTAAGATGGCCACAGGACATGTCCTTGAGGGGAGATATGTATCCCTGAGGTTGGTAGCTTTAGTGATGTAAAATCGGGAAAGCATGCTCCAGCACACATAGTGTTGAGAGGGTTAATAGGGCATATCAGGGCCGGTTTTTACGACCAGTCATAAGAGACAGGAGGGATTGGCTGCTGACATATCCCCAACCCAGGGCATGTGTATAAAATGGAGACCAAGTGTCTCATTCAGAGCCTGTGGCTGGAGGTTTGGAGACCTCCATCGTGTTTGTACAGAAGGACAATGCCTGTGAACGGGTGAACCCACAGTACTGCATGGACTGTTTTGCTGTTTAGTTACTCTGTGCCGGACAAGGCTGTGTTTTGTTTAAGTTTCAAGTGCGGTTTATGAAGTCACAATAAACCTGCCATGGACATTCTTTAAACAAACTGTGTCTTGTGCCTACCTCAAGCAGCTGAGTGAGTACCAAACCCTACACTATGTACAAAAATATAACTACTATAATATTGCTCCCTATGTGCAAGAATATAACTACTATAATACTGCCCCTATGTACAAGAATATAATTACTATAATACTGCTACTAAGTACTAGAAAATAACTACTATAATATTGCTCCCTCTGTACAAGAATATAACTACTGTAATACTGCCCCTATGTACCAGAATGTAACTACTATAATACTGCCTCTATGTACAAGAATATAATTACTATAACACAGCTCCTATGTACAAGATTATAACTACTATAATACTGCCCCTATAAACAAGAATATAACTACTATAATACTGCTCCTGTGTACAATAATATAACTACTATAATACTGCTCCTATGTACAAGAATATAACTACTATAATGCTGCTCCTATGTACAAGAATATAACTACTATAATACTGCCTCTATGTACAAGAATATAACTACTATAATGCTGCTTCTATGTACAAGACTATATCTACTATGATACTGCCCCTATATACAAGAATATAACAACTATAATACCGCCTCTATGTACTAAAATATAACTGCTATAATACTGCCACTATGTACAAGAATATAACTACTATAATACTGCCCCTATGTACAAGAATATAACTACTATAATACTGCCCCCTATGTACAAGAGTGCAACTTCTATAATACTGCCCCTATGTACAAGAATATAACTACTATAATAATGCCCTAATGTACAAGAATATAACTACTATAATACTGCCCCTATGTACAAGAATATTACTACTATAATGCTGTCCCTATTTACAAGAAAATAACTACTATAATACTGCCCCTACAGTGGTGGCCAAAAGTATTGGCACCCCTGCAATTCTGTCAGATAATACTCATTTTCTTCATGAAAATGATTGCAATCACAAATTCTTTGGTATTATTATCTTCATTTAATTTGCTTGCAAGGAAAAAACACAAAAGTGAATGAAGCAAAAATCAAATCATTGATCATTTCACACAAAACTCCAAAAATGGGCCAGACAAAAGTATTGGCACCTTCAGCCTAATACTTGGTTGCACAACCTTTAGCCAAAATAACTGCGAACAACCGCTTCAGGTAACCATCAATGAGTTTCTTACAATGCTCTGCTGGAATTGTAGACCATTCTTCTTTGGCAAACTGCTCCAGGTCCCTGATATTTGAAGGGTGTCTTCTCCAAACTGCCATTTTGAGATCTCTCCACAGGTGTACTATGGGATTCAGGCCTGGACTCATTACTGGCCACCTTAGAAGTCTCCAGTGCTTTCTCTCAAACCTTTTTATAGTGCTTTTGGAAGTGTGTTTTGGGTCATTGTCCTGCTGGAAGACCCATGACCTCTGAGGGAGACCCAGCTTTCTCACACTGGGCCCTACATTATGCTGCAAAATTTGTTGGTAGTCTTCAGACTTCATAATGCCATGCACACGGTCAAGCAGTCCAGTGCCAGAGGCAGCAAAGCAACCCCAAAGCATCAGGGAACCTCCGCCATGTTTGACTGTAGGGACCGTGTTCTTTTCTTTGAATGCCTCTTTTTTTTCCTGTACCCTCTATGTTGATGCTTTTTCCCAAAAAAGCTCTACTTTTGTCTCATCTGACCAGAGAACATTCTTCCAAAATGTTTTAGGCTTTCTCAGGTAAGTTTTGGCAAACTCCAGCCTGGCTTTTTTATGTCTCGGGGTAAGAAGTGGGGTCTTCCTGGGTATCCTACCATACAGTCCCTTTTCATTCAGACGCCGACAGATAGTACGGGTAGACACTGTTGGACCCTCGGACTGCACGGCAGCTTGAACTTGTTTGGATGTTAGTCGAGGTTCTTTATCCACCATCCGCACAATCTTGCATTGAAATCTCTCGTCAATTTTTCATTTCCGTCCACATCTAGGGAGGTTAGCCACAGTGCCATGGGCTTTAAACTTCTTGATGACACTGCGCATGGAAGACACAGGAACATTCAGGTCTTCGGAGATGGACTTGTAGCCTTGAGATTGCTCATGCTTCCTCACAATTTGGTTTCTCAAGTCCTCAGACAGTTCTTTGGTCTTCTTTCTTTTCTCCATGCTCAATGTGGTACACACAAGGACACAGGACAGAGGTTGAGTCAACTTTAATCCATGTTAACTGGTGGCTGCAAGTGTGATTTAGTTAGTGACAATACCTGTTAGGTGCCACAGGTAAGTTACAGGTGCTGTTAATTGCACGAATTAGAGAAGCATCACATGATTTTTCAAACAGTGAAAATACTTTTGTCCACCACCTTTTTAAGGTTTGGTGTGGAATTATATCCAATTTGGCTTTAGGACAATTCTTTTTGTGTTTTTTCATTGAAGACAAATTAAATGAAGATAATAATACCAAAGAATTTGAGATTGCAATCATTTTCAGGAAGAAACTGAGTATTATCTGACAGAATTGCAGGGGTGCCAATACTTTTGGCCACCACTGTATGTACAAGACTATAACTACTATAATACTGCCACCTATGTACAAGAATATAACAACTATAATACCGCCTCTATGTACTAAAATATAACTACTATAATACTGCCACTATGTACAAGAATATAACTACTATAATACTGCCCCTATGTACAAGAATATAACTACTATAACACTGCACCTATATACAAGAGTGCAACTACTATAATACTGCCCCTTTGTACAAGAATATAACTACTATAATGCTGCCCCTGTTACGCTCGCGCCCGGACTTACTGGTGTGAGCGTGATGAGTGATCCCACTGTACCATGAACCGAGGAGTGCCTGGAGGGGCGTAACTAAGTATCAACCCAATCCGACCAAGGTCGCATGGCGGCTCAGTCAACTCCGTGAACCAAGGAGAAACCAAGCAGAGGGACCAGGTGCTACTCCAGGTCAGACCCCGGTCACAGCTGTTGACCCACACCGGGGAATGCAGGAACAGGCAGGTTAAACTGGCATGTAGACAGGTGGGTACTGACAAACACGGCTGGTATGCAGACAGGTGGATATTGACAGGCACAGCTGGTATGCAGACAGGTGGGCACTAACAGGCACGGCTGGCGTGCAGACAGGTGGGCACAGGCAGGTGCGACTGACATGCAGAGAGGCGGGTACTGGCAGGTAGAAACGCAGGCAGGATAGGGACCTGTAGAGACTGGGACATAGGAACGGAGCCGCAGGTGCGGTAGACGAGCAGAGCAGAGCAAAACCCGCAGATGCGGTAGACAAGCTGAGCAGAGCAAAACCCGCAGATGCGGTAGACAAGCTGAGCAGAGCAAAACCCGCAGATGCGGTAGACAAGCTGAGCAGAGAAAAACCCGCAGATGCGGTAGACAAGCTGAGCAGAGCAAAACCCGCAGATGCGGTAGACAAGCAGAGCAGAGCAAAACCGCAGGTGCTGAGAACAAGCAGAGCGGAGCAAAACCGCAAGCGCGGTGAACAAGCAGAGCAGAGCAAAACCGCAGGTGTGGAGAACAAGCAGAGCGGAGCAAAACCGCAAGCGGGGTGAACAAGCAGAGTGGAGCAAAACCGCAGGCGCGGTGAACAAGCAGGGCGGAGCAAAACTGCAGGCGCGGTAAATAAGCGGAGCAGAGGGAAACCGCCGGAGCGGTGAACAAGCAGAACGGAACAGAAAGTGAAGGCAGACAGGACAGGGCTCTGTTCACATGGAACAGACTGGAAAATACAGGAAGATGGTTAGAATACAGGAGGTAGATACGGAGGAAGGGAAAGGGGACAAGCAGAACCAGATACACACAAGGTACTTACAATGAAGTAGCGAGTGGACACAAACCTCACAAACAGAAGTACAGAGACAACTAGTTGGAGTTAGGTGCAAGTTCAGACACTGCAGGCAAAGGGAAGGTACGGACATAAAGAGAAGCAAGTAACGGACTAGGACACTGTTTAGACAGGAACTGGACCGGGAATAAGATACAGGAACGAGCTTGGGAACTCAGCCCCCAGGGTGGCGGAAACAGACTAGAAGTTAGAGATACAGGTAGTGGCCCTGGGTACTCGGCCCCCAGGGTGGCGGAAACAGAGTCAGGACAGGACCTGGCAACAAACAGTTGCACAAAACATAGACTGTAAGAAAGTGTTGCTTAGGCACCTCCCACTGGGTGGAGGAGGTTTAAGTATCCAGTGACTCACAGCAATAGGCTGGGGACACATTAGGTCTGTGCACACAGAAGCTATAAGAAACAAGCAGAAAGCCGCGCCGACGCCCTAAGCAAAGAGCAAAGAGTGCAGCATGGACTGACAGGTAAGACTGCGGTCTTGCATAGTGGGAGGTGGTGCACTATGCAAGCACGCCGCCAGGGATGTTATAACCCCTATGTACAAGAATATAACTACAATAATACTGCCACTATGTAAAAGAATATAACTACTATAATACTGCCCTCTATGTACAAGAATATAACTACTATAATAGTGTCCCCTATGTACAGGAATATAACTGCTATAATACTGCCCCTATGTATAAGAATATAACTACTATAATACTGCTCCCTATGTACAAGAATATAACTACAATAAAACTACCACTATGTACAAGAATATTAGTACTATAATAATGTCCCTATTTAAAAGAAAATAACTACTATAATACTGCCCCTAAGTGCAAGAACATAACTACTATAATACTGCTCCTATGTGTAAGAATATACCTACTATAATACTGCCCCTATGTACAAGAATATAACTACTATAATACTGCTCCTATGTACAAGAATATAACTACTATAATACTGCTCCTATGTGCAAGAATATAACTACTATAATACTGCCCCTATGTACAAGAATATAACTACTATAATACTGCTCCTATGTACAAGAATATAACTACTATAATACTCTCCCCTATGTACAAGAATATGACAACATTCTTGTATGTCCTGCTGCAGGACGATCTCATGTAGCAGACAAGTACTGACAGGAGGTGTAGAGCTTCCTCCTCCTCAGCACTGTCTTCTTGTACACAGTGAAGAATGCAGTTTGTCTTCTGAATGCCTGCTGACTACCGTTCCACCAATAAGCGCTGTTCCTTCTTTTCCCTGCCTCCCTTTGCAGGTCTATTAGTGCACCTTCACCCATCAGAAAACCCCCAGAATTACTTACAAGTCAAAGCAAGAGACAATGGAGGTAGTTAAAAAAAATTTTCACCACTAGGTGGTGCCGTTCTTCTCAATGTGCCGCCTTAGGCACTTGCCCTCCAGTTTCTAATGGTAAATATGACCTTGACTATGGTACTGCGCCCGATGTAAAAAAAAGATTTGCGAAAATATTGAATCTTATGCTTGTTCCTCTCATTGTTTTTCCATGGGTTTATTTAGTGTTGCCTTGTGATTTATGTAATGTGTTGTTTTGGTTAATAAATGTACTACAGTGTATGAATGTGAGAAATTTCTGCAGTTATGTCTGATCTTAATGTGAAGCAGGTTTCCGCTACCTTTTTGCAGATGATAACTCGCACCCCCTCCAGCAGCTCAGCAGTAATTATTGAGATTATATGTTTTTAGTGCTCTCTCTCTAAACGGTCCCAGAACTACTGGAAATAATTGTATCACACATTTAATTTAAAAGCGTTCCTGCAAATACATTGCTGCAGCCCACATGTAGGATTTCAGGCTGCCTGCATTTACATACACTGCCGAGATCTAAATAATATCAGCCAACCTGCTTACTGTCTGAACACTAATGCATGCTCTTAACATTGACGTTTCTGTCCTATCTCCCCCTAGTGCTAGGGCCCTGACCAAGCGGGGGCCCACTCGCCATTGGCGACCACAGCACACTATGGGGCTGGTGAGTTGGGGGAGCTCAGTGCTAGCGCCCACTTGCTCAGTGCCCAGGCACTTGCAATACTTACCTCTCCACGTTCCTCTGTAGCTCCAGCGTCTTCCTCCCCTTCTGACACTGTGATGTGTCAGAGCAGAGGGCGTGATGATGTCACTACAGCACGCCCATTGCTCTGACAGTGCAGAGAGCCGAAAGACGCTGAGGAGTCCTGACCTTCCGATGAAAGTATTTTATTATTAATTTTTTTTAATGTATGAAGCATTATATGGAGCCCTTGCTGTATGGAGCATTACTTGAGGCCCATTAATTTGTATGGAGCATTATATGGGGCCCAAACTGTATGGAGCATTATATGGGGCCCATACTATATGGAGCATTATATGGCGTCGATTATTCTGTATGGAGTAATATATGGGGTCCATTATTCTGTATGGAGCATTAAATGGGGCTCATTATTTTGTGTGAAACATTATATAGGGCTCATTATACTGTATGGAGGACTATGCAGTGCCCATAATATTTCATAGAGGACTATGTGGTGCCTATAATACTGTATTGAGGCCTATGTGGTGCCCATAATACTGTATGGAGGCCTATGTGGTGCCCATAATACTGTCTGGAGGACTATGTGGGGCCACTATTCTGTATGAAAGACTGCAGTGCCCATAATACTGTATGGAGGACTATGTGGTGTCCATTATTCTGTATGGAGGACTATGTGATGCCCATAATACTGTATGGAGGACTATGTCGTGCCCATAATACTGTATGGAGGACTATGTGGTGCCCATAATACTGTATGGAGGACTATGTGGTGCCCATAATACTGTTTGGAGGACTATGTGGTGCCCATAATACTGTATGGAGGACTATGTGGTGCCCACAATACTGTATGGAGGACTATGTGGTTCCCATTATTCTGTATGGAGGACTATGCAGTGCCCATATTACTGTATGGAGGACTATGTGTTGCTCATTATTCTGTATAGAGGACTATGTGGCTCCCATAATACTGTATGGAGGACTATATTGTCCGGTCTGCACTCTGCGCTGTGAGGATTCGCCGGTTTCTGACCTATTGTAGAATTTACAATAGATATCGCTCATGTAATGTAAGAAGCAAGTGAAATCTTTGCATTGTACTATATATATATATATTTCTCCGCCGTATCTGTGCATCATGAATCGTGATATGTGTTAAAGGTGCCCACTGAGACTCTTTCGCCTGGGGCCACCAAAAACCTGGAGCCGGTCCTGCTTCCATATACAAGAACTTAGAGATATACTAATCAATTTGATGTGAAACAAATTCATGCTGAATGTTAGGAAATATGTGCGAATCACCCAAAAAAAAATCCCAGGCATGGCTGTGCAGGCTTCCCCATAAAGCATATCTATTATCAAAAAATGACCAAAAGTAACACCTATGTCACTTCACACAATACCACAATCACATACTCTGCTCATGGAATCTAGATCCAGAGTCAAGAAGAGATCCATATTCATTATAAACTATTGCTTCTTTATTAGATAATTTATAAAAACAAAAAAATTAAAATAAAAACACAGAACCCAGTCGGGGGACACCACAACATCCTTATAAATGAACTGTTATTCACATAGAAGATCCAAGGTTTTCAGGATAAAGGTGAATACAATTCTCACCTGTAACAGTATGTACAGACACCTGATGTCTGCTCTAAATAAGGTACAAATGAAATACTCTAAAACAGATAGAAAGAGAAGTAATCCCACAGGGTAGCTTAGTAAGTGTATAAGATGTAAGTGCATAGCATATAAGTATGCTCCTAATGTGTGTATTCAAGCCCTACATAGAGACTACGTTATGTACAGTACGCAATAAATGAATATGCAAGCATAGACAAAACTGAGGGTTTAAACAAAGTGAAAAATTACCTTTAATAGAGAAATATGTGGAGCAGACAGGTGACCCAGGATGTGAGCGGTGTCCCCCTCACACCGATGCGTGTTTCGCCACTAGCTTCTTCCGCCCAGAAGCCAACGACAAGGTGATCCTCTTTGCTGGGAAGTCTTTAATATTTATACATAGGCTCTCTGACTGAGCACTCCACCCATCAGCCTATGGCAGTTTTAATCTCAGCCGGATTCTACATACCCATATAATTGTGGGATAGCAGACCAGGAGAGGTATCATTTTAGGTTAGGTTCCCAGAAAAGAGGGTCACCTTGTCGTTGGCTGCTGGGAATACATGAATTGGCCAGTTAATACACTAAGTATCTTCATTTTAACCTATTTTCTAGAGCAGTAATGCAATTCCAATTTCATATATTTCATGTTTGCATAATATACAGTGGGAAAACAAGTATTTAGTCAGCCACCAATTGTGCAAGTTCTCCCTCTTAAAAAGATGAGAGAGGTCTGCAATTGACATCATAGGTAGACCTCAACTAGGAAAGACTAAATGAGAAAACAAATCCAGAAAATCACATTGTCTGATTTGGAAAGAAATTGTTTTCAAATTTTGGCGGAAAATAAGTATATGGTCAATTACAAACAAGCAAGAATTCTGGCTCTCACAGACCTGTAACTTCTTCTTTAAGAGGCTCCTCTGTCCTCCACTCATTACCTGTAGTACTGGCACCTGTTTGAACTTGTTATCAGTATAAAAGACACCTGTCCGCAACCTCAAACAGTCACACTCCAAACTCCACTATGGTGAAGACCAAAGAGCTGTCGAAGGACACCAGAAACAAAATTGTAGCCCTGCACCAGGCTGGGAAGACTGAATCTACAATAGGCAAGCAGCTTGGTGTGAAGAAATCAACTGTGGGAGCAATAATTAGAAAATGGAAGACATACAAGACCACTGATAATCTCCCTCGATCTGGGGCTCCACACAAGATCTCACCCCGTGGGGTCAAAATAATCTCAAGGACGGTGTAGAAAAATCCCAGAACCACACAGGGGGACCTAGTGAATGATCTGCAGAGAGCTGGGACCAATGTTACACAGACTACCATCAGTAACATACTATGCCATCAGGGACTCAGATCCTGCAGTGCCAGATGTGTCACTCTGCTTAAGCCATTACATGTCCAGGCCCGTCTGAAGTTTGTTAGAGAGCATTTGGATGATCCACAAGAGTATTGGGAGAACGTCATATGGTCAGATGAAACCAAATTAGAACTGTTTGGTAAAAACCCAGCTCGTCGTGTTTGGAGGAGAAAGAATGCTGAGTTGCATCCAAAGAACACCAAACCTACTGTGAAGCATGGGGGTGACAACATCATGCTTTGAGGCTGTTTCTCTGCCAAGGGACCAGGACGACTGATCCGTGTACATGAAAGAATGAATGGGGCCATGTATCTTGAGATTTTGAGTGCAAACCTTCTTCCATAAGCAAGGGCATTGAAGATGAAACATGGCTGGGTCTTTCAGCATGACAATGACCCCAAGCACACCACCAGGGCAATGATGGAGTGACTTCGTAAGGTCCTGGAGTGGCCTAACCAGTCTCCAGGTCTAAACCCTATAGAAAACCTTTGGAGGGAGTTGAAAGTCTTTGTTACCGAGCAACAGCCCCAAAACATCACTGCTCTAGAGGAGATCTGCATGGAGGAATGGGCCAACATACCAGCAACAGTGTGTGCCAACCTTGTGAAGAATTACAGTAAACGTTTGACCTCTGTCATTGCCAACAAAGGATATATAGCAAAGTATTGAGATTAACTTTGTAATTGACCAAATACTTATTTTCCACCAAAATTTGATAAAAATTTCTTTACAAATCAGACAATGTGATTTTCAGGATGTATTTTCTCATTTTGTCTCTCATAGTTGAGGTCTAACTGACCTGAAAAATATTGTGTATATTTTGTATATACATGATATTTGATCAATGATGTCAATTACAGGCCTCTCTCATCTTTTTGGGTGGGAGAACTTGCACAATTGGTGGCTGACTAAATACTTTTTTCCCACTGCAGCGCTACAGAGTGCAACTTTATTTGTTAGTTACTGTATATATGGAGGTGGCTACTCCTAGTATGGACCTGTTCACGCCTGTCTCTGTTTGGAACTGACGGTCAGTCTTTGATAATTATACATAGGCTCTCTGAACGAGCACTCCATCCCTCAGCCTCTGGCGGCTTTAATCACAGCAGGATCCTACCTACCCATATAAATGTAGGCTATCAGCTCAGGAAAGGTATCATAATAGGTTAGGTTCCCTCTTCTCTCACTCCTCAGCAGTTTTGGCGTCTTCAATTCCTATGGATTGGCACAGCTCATCCAATGTGACCAGGAAGCCGTAGACTCTCCCAGAAGTGCAGTGCAGTCAACTTCTACCAACTCCTCATCTCGTGTTTTCCTTCCTATACCAGAAGAAGAAATAATCCCTCACAGACAGCCTATATCTTTCTCTCCTCTCTAATCTCTGCTTGTTACACATACTCTATTTCTCCCAACAATAGAACAAAGTGAACTCTTCATGAGGAGAATAGCAATGACAGAGCAGGAAAGCTACTGAGCATCCTCATCCACCACCGAAGGTGGACAACATTCCAGCCACAAATGGACATCAGAAAACGCTACTACAGATGGAAATATCATGTATATCATGTATATACAAAACCTACACAATATTTTTAATAGATGCATATTGCAAATGTACTTCTTTCACATGATTCATTGAGTTTTAGGCAATACTTCTTGTAGGATAACCCCTTTAAAGAGCACTATCTGCCTTTCATTCTAAGAATCGATTGGGCGCCCAGTGGTCTGATCCCCACTGATAAGTAAGATATGGCAGTATGTGAATATACTACTTATTTGCAATCACTTGCTATGGTGGAAAACCACAATGAAGAAAATCTGCCTTACTTTTTCTTATACCTAAACCATAATTATGAAACATTAGCTAGGCAGAATTGCTGGTCTCTTGGCTTTATTAAAAAAAGGCACCATGTAATCCTTTTTTTTACCCTGAGGATGACTATCTGCAGCAGGACCATACATTTTAACTGGAGCTTCAGCGTCATGCTCAACTACAGCTCTATTCAAATGAAATACCCCTGTTCTAGCAATTTGCTGGGGATCCCAGAAGAGGGACCCTCAACTTTGAGACCATTATCACCATTCCTGTAGTATTTCCTGTACAAGAGATTATACAGTGAAGTTCTCTATCACCGGGGACCCCATAACTGTTTGCATACATCTCTGATAGACATGGGTTATCACAATACTTATCGGTAATTTTCTTTTTTTGTAAAATTTACATTCTTTTCCTGGAGCAAGTAGAATCATAGAATGATAGAATGTTAGAGTTGGAAGGGACCTCCATGGTCATCATGTCCAACCCCCTGCTCAATGCAGGACTCACTAAACCATCTCAGACAGATGTCTGTCCAGCCTCTGTTTGAAGACTTCCATTGAAGGTGAACGCACCACCTCTCGTGGCCGCCTGTTCCACTCATTGACCACACTCACTGTAAAAAGTTTTTTCTATTATCTAATCTGTATCTTCTCCCTTTCAGTTTAATCCCATTGCTTCTCGTGTTTCCATGTGCAAATGTGAATGAGGATGATCCCTCTACACTGTGATATCCCTTCAGATATTTGTAGATCCAGTATTTGATACCCAGTAGGCAATTGTTAAAGACATTGTTTGTTGTCTTTTTAATTGGTGATAGTCCGACCTCTGGGACCAGCTCCGATCGGTAAAAAGGGGAATTTTCATCCCTGTTAGATTGAAGAGGCAGTGCTCATGTGCGACCACCACTCTATTTATTCCCGTGACTTTTTACAGCAGCTCCACAGGAAAATATGGAGCATTAGTCAGGCATCTGACCTTTCACTCTATCTAGTTATTTGGAAAAAAGTGTACCATCGGGGATTAAAATTCCCCATTATGCCGATAGGAGGAGGTTCCAGCAGTCGTACCCCCATCAATAAGTAAGTTATCACCTATCCTGAAAATAGGTGATAACTTGTTTTATCCAGACAACCCGTTTAAGGTTGAGTGAAACATTGAAACCCATATGGTCAGTCAGGAAGTTGTGTTCACAGTCTCATATATAAATACTGTTTATATTAGTACCAATGTATAAATAAAGAAAAACTGGAAAAACTGTAGGAGAAAACAAGATTCTTTGTGGGAAACTGCCGTCTTTGACCTTTGGGACTACTGGAACGAGTGTCCTAATGTAGCGAGTCAAGACTTGCAGAAATGATTAGTGTTGAGCGAGTATGCTAGACACTGCTCGGTACTCGTCCGAGCATCATGCTATTAGGGATATTTGGCGAGCACCGAGCATTTTCGGGTTACTCGGGCGGGAGCTCGGGTCTCCGCCCTGCATGTTTGGCGCTCTTTACAGAGCCAATGAACATGCAGGGATTGACAGCCAGTCACTGTAATGCTGCAGCCATGTTGGTTGTGGGCATTACAGTGATTGGCTGGCCGCACAGCGTCACCTCTTGTATTTAAAACCGGGCGCCGCCATCTTGGACACAGTCGCTCCAGATCAGACAGTGTAGGGACAGCGCTGCTGATTTAGGGAGAGATATATCCTGCGAAATAGCTAGTGTAGGGTCTGTAAAGGCTGCCAGATCAAACAAACAGTCCTTCTCAGGACTAATATCCATCCCAGATATCAGGCAGGCAGGCAGGCAGGCTGTAAAGGAGACGCAGTGGTTATACCAACAAACAGTGCATTACAGTCCTGTGTTGCTGAAATTGCTGGACTTAGCTCCAGGTCTTGGGGGCCAGGAAAAATCTTCTTTTTTTCATCTAAATCCTCTTTTTTCTGGTGTACGTCAGAGAAATAGAAGTGTGGTTTTGCAGTTCCATGGGCCATTTGAATTTAAAAAAAACAGTCTGAGTGTGTCGCTCACTGTTCAGCCGCAAACATATATATTGAAAAAAGTCTGGTATACACCAGTAAATTATAACTGTGGTTTTGCTGTTCCACGGTAAGAAATCTCTATTATTCAGCTTTTGGTATTTTTTCCGTAAAGAAAAACAGTAATAGTTTCTCCCTGATTGTTCAGATTGTTTAAAAGAGTCGGGTGTAGGCCAGAGAAATGGAACTGTGGTTTTCCTCTTCCACGGTTCTAATCTACTTTCCATTACTCTTTTTCCATTGATAGTGCGAGTGTAAGCTATTTTACTTCCTTTACAATGGGCAAGGTGCGTGGCAAGGGACGTGGAACTGGACGTGCAGAGGACGGGGCCGTGGCCAAGGTGAAAATGTGCCTCAACCAACAGCCACATCTTCTCTCTCCCACTTCTTGACCGAATTACTAGGGAAGCACAGAACAACACCAGTATTGCGAACTGATCAGTGTGAACAGGTTATTAATTGGATAGCAGATAATACTTCTAGTTACCTGGGCACCACCACCTCCGGCCTGTCTTCCACACAGTCGACTCTTAGTAGCCGTGAGTCTCGACCGCATACTCCTCCTCACCCTGATGCTCCTTCCTCCCACCATGCCGAGTGTCGTCAGACAGCAACTGAACCCACACTTGGACACTCTGAAGAGCTGTTCACTGGTCCATTTCCAGATTTGTGCCCCTCGCCTGCTCCGCTTGAAGTGGTGGAAGAGGAGATCCCATGTAGCGATGCCCAAAAATTTGAACAGCCACGGCCACAGGAAGTTGACGCTGGCAATTTGTCACAAGAGGTGGACGATGACGAGACACAATTGCCAGGAAGTGAGGAGGAGGATCGTGGTGCGCAAGTGGAAGAGGAGGAGGTGGTGGATGATCTAGTAACTGACCCAACGTGGCAGGAAGACATGCAGAGTGAGGCCAGAAGCACACAGGGGGAGGGAGGCAGAGTACCCCAACAGGCAGGAAGAAGCAGTGTGGTGGCCGCAGACAGAAGGCAGGCAACCGATACCCGTAACACCAACACGAGGGACGTTGCCAGTATAAGCGGTAGGTCTTCCAGAGTCTGGAATTTTTTTAAAGACTCTGCTGATAACCCCAAAAAGGCCATTTGTACCACCTGCCATGCTAGCATCAGCAGGGGAGACAAAACTACCAGCCTGACCACCACCAGCATGATCAGGCACATGGCAGTAAAGCACCAGACTTTGTGGGGCGAACCCCAGAGTCCACGACCAGTGTCAGCGGGTGTCACCACTGCTTCTTCCACTGTTGTGCGTGCAATAGAACCCCGTTTTGTGTGTGCAAGGCAATCCCCTGTCCATACTGCATGCAAAGATGCCCCCTCCTCTCAGTCTTCACTTGTTATGGCAGATTCTCAAGAAACAGCATCAACGTCCACGTCCCACCGCAATGTTCAATTGTCCATATCCCAGACCTTTGAACGAAAGTGGAAATTCGCAGCTAACGCCCCACAGGCCACAGTCCTAAATTCGCACATTTCACGACTGCTTGCATTGGAAATGCTGCCTTTTAGGCTGGTGGAGACGGAATCCTTCCGCAACCTTATGGCGGTGGCCGTCCCTCGGTACTCGGTCCCCAGCCGACACTATTTTGCCCGGTGTGCCATCCCCTCACTACACAAGCACGTGTCCCAAAACATCTGCAGTGCCCTCAACAACGCAGTCACTGGGAGAGTCCACCTGACAATGGACACGTGGACAAGTGCTTGTGGCCAGGGACGGTACATCTCCCTGACGGCACACTGGGTAAACATAGTGGAAGAAGTGACCCAGTCGGACCTTGGGATTAGAGATGAGCGTTGTTCTACTCGAACTGTTCGCCAATCTCAAATTCGAGCTGTTTTGGGCGGTGTTCGAGCCGGTCGGCGAACACG
The DNA here is from genome assembly GCF_046119375.1 of Phyllobates terribilis. Classification (NCBI taxonomy): domain Eukaryota; kingdom Metazoa; phylum Chordata; class Amphibia; order Anura; family Dendrobatidae; genus Phyllobates; species Phyllobates terribilis. The sequence continues at coordinate 1,187,359,030 of NW_027362761.1, read as the reverse complement.
AACAATTTGAGAAAAATTCGGCTGTTCGAGGTTATGTTCGATAACTGTTCGTGCACCAAAATCATAACTGGATTTTTTCTCAGTAATGATGAAAATTAATGTTAATACGCAGTTTGAGTGTACAGCGGGGCGGGGGGAGGGGCAGGGGATGGATCTCTGCAGGAACAATGAAGATCTCCATTTTTTATTCTCTTTCCCGCATTTGCAGTGGGGAGGTGCAATCTGTCAGCCTATCAGCAGCGCACACACGGAGCGAAGTGCTTTTTTTCACACAAGCAAGGGCATGTGTGATTGGCAGTGTATGTCACATGTCCTTGCCCTATAAGACCAAGCCATTTTCCCCGTCGCCACCATTTTCTCACTGCTGCAGCTGCGTGTTAGACGGCACCGCTGTTGCTGTGTGCGCTATACCTTGTTAATTTCAAGCCAATTTTCGCACAAATATACAGATAGCTTGGGAGTAGGGAATAGTTGTGATTGCAGTCCTTTTAAGGACTAGGTTACAGCATTTCCTACGACTTTTATCAGGCAGGTCTGTGCTCTTAAATAGATAGATTGTGGGAGTAAAGACTAATTGTAATTGGAGTCCTTTTCAGGACTAGGTTACATCAGTTCCTATCAGTTTTTGCCAGGCAGGTCTGTGCCAGTGCTGTGCAAGTTTTTTTCACAGAATTTGGCTGAATCTAGCAAAGCTAATCCTTTTTGGCCTATTGCAGAGTGTGTTAGTCAGTGGAGTAGCCTATCTGTGTTGCAAGATATACCACCTGTGTATAGAATACCAATTTTTTTACTGCACCTAGTGAAGTAAAATCTTTTGGGCATAGCATCATTCTATTAGTCCATCTATACTGACCTCCATCAGGTTGCAAACTGAATATATTTTTTTTCTGCATCTAGCTCTGAAAAAATATTTGGGCTTCTAGCAGTGTGTGGGACTTGGTCTATTAGTCCATCTATACTGACCTCCATCAGGTTGCAAATTAAAAATAATTTTTTTCTGCATCTAGCTCTGAAAAAATATTTGGGCTTCTAGCAGTGTGTGGGACTTGGTCTATTAGTCCATCTATACTGACCTCCATCAGGTTGCAAATTAAAAATTATTTTTTTCTTCATTTATCTCTGAAAAAATATTTGGGCTTCTAGCAGCGTGTGGGACTTGTTCTATTAGTCCATCTATACTGACCTCCATCAGGTTGCAAATTAAAAATATTCTTTTTTCTGCATCTAGCTCTGAAAAAATATTTGGGCTTCTAGCAGTGTGTGGGACTTGGTCTATTAGTCCATCTATACTGACCTCCATCAGGTTGCAAATTGAATAAAAAAAATTTCTGCATCTAGCTCTGAAAAAATATTTGGGCTTCTAGCGGTGTGTGGGACTTGGTCTATTAGTCCATCTATACTGACCTCCATCAGGTTGCAAATTAAAAATAATTTTTTTCTGCATCTAGCTCTGAAAAAATATTTGGGCTTCTAGCAGTGTGTGGGACTTGGTCTATTAGTCCATCTATACTGACCTCCATCAGGTTGCAAATTAAAAATAATTTTTTTCTTCATTTAGCTCTGAAAAAATATTTGGGCTTCTAGCAGTGTGTGGGCCTTGTTCTATTAGTCCTTCTATACTGACCTCCAGCGGGTTGCAAATTGAATATAATTTTTTTCTGCATCTAGCTCTGAAAAAATATTTGGGCTTCTTGCGGTGTGTGGGACTTGGTCTATTAGTCCATCTATACTGACCTCCATCAGGTTGCAAATTAAAAATAATTTTTTTCTGCATCTAGCTCTGAAAAAATATTTGGGCTTCTAGCGGTGTGTGGGACTTGGTCTATTAGTCCATCTATACTGACCTCCATCAGGTTGCAAATTAAAAATAATTTTTTTCTGCATCTAGCTCTGAAAAAATATTTGGGCTTCTAGCAGTGTGTGGGACTTGGTCTATTAGTCCATCTATACTGACCTCCATCAGGTTGCAAATTAAAAATAATTTTTTTCTTCATTTAGCTCTGAAAAAATATTTGGGCTTCTAGCAGTGTGTGGGACTTGTTCTATTAGTCCTTCTATACTGACCTCCAGCAGGTTGCAAATTGAATATAATTTTTTTCTGCATCTAGCTCTGAAAAAATATTTGGGCTTCTAGCGGTGTGTGGGACTTGGTCTATTAGTCCATCTATACTGACCTCCATCAGGTTGCAAATTAAAAATAATTTTTTTCTGCATCTAACCCAGCCAATAGTTTTGGCCTAATACCACAGTTTGGCCACTCAGCTCTGCTCGGTTACCATCCATTGTTTTTTTGTGCAAACAACTCCAGAGTTGTGAATTAGTTAACCACCAAAATGAGTGGAAAAAGGCCTGCTGCTGGTGGAAAGGGGAATAGGCGTGTTGGGAAGGGGAAAAAAGGTTGTGTCCGTGGGGTAGGTGCAGAAGAAAGACCATCTTCCAGCCAAACTAAAATGTCTACTTCTTTTAGCGGACAATGTGATAAGATCCCTTTCTTACGGCCACGCCAATCGCTACAAATTCCAGATGAGGCACAAAAACAGCAGGTGCTTCAACGGATATCAAGTGCTCCTTTAAGTGGGCTCTCCTCCACATCAACTTCAACATCACAAATACTCCAGTCCTCAAAGGTGTCACCCAAATCGCACTTGCTTCCTCACAGCTCCCAAATCTCCAGCTGCCCGTCTGAGTATGAGGTAGAACAGATGGTTGAGTCTGCAGAGCTGTTTACTCATACTATAGCCTGGGAATCAGAGGTCGACTCCAGCGCTTCTGTGAATCCAGACGAGGAAATGATCTGCACTGATGCCCAGAATCTTTATGAGTCGGATCCAGGACCAGACGCAGAAGGTTCTGACCATAATGTAGACCCTCATTCCCAAACTGTAACTCCTGTTGGTGGAGACAATGAGGAAGACGATGATAAGACTCAAATACCTGATTGGAGCGACAACTTTAGTTTTTTGTCAGGGCAGGAACAGGTTGGCTCTGAGGACGACGGGTGTGATAACGCACAGGGTGATGATGATGAGGTCGGAGATCCCACTTACTGTCAACCCACAGTCAGCCAAGAGATGAGGTCAGCAGAGGAGGTGGAGGAAGATGCTAGTGACGACGAGGTCAGGTTGCGCCTTCCTGGACAGAGACGTAGTACTGGAAGCACGTCAACAACTGCATCCTCAAACACAACTCTGCCTCTCACCACAAGTCGTGGTGGCTCTTCAGGTCGCATGGGTGCTAAGCCTTGCATAGCCTGGGCATTTTTTCAGATCGATAAAGATGACCCAACTCGTGTTATCTGTAACATTTGTCAGCAAAAGCTAAGTAGAGGCCAAAAAATACATAGTTTGAGTACTTCATGCATGAACCGGCACATGGACATGAAGCATAAGTTGCAGTGGGAAGCTCAGTGTGCTACAATGCGGTCTAGCCGGCCGGGCCAACCACCGTCTGCCATATCTTGTGCATCCGCGGCCTCTTCATCCTCTGTGACTGGGGGGACAGCAGTCACACCTGTTTTGGGGCGCAGACCTGCCACCTCTTTACCCGCAACAGCCAGCGTGATTGGCAGGTCATCATTTTCTTTGGAGGTGGTAACACCAGCTGGTCTTGAGCGCTGTCCGACATCGATAGCACCACCTTTGGATCAAGGCAACCTAACATGTCCGCCTGCATCTTCCTCACAGACCGGCAGTTTGCCGGGGACACCCTTATCAACCCCGTCTAAGCACAATAGCCAGCCCTCGGTCCCTCAGATGTGGACAAGTAAAAGACCATTTCCTCCTAGCCATGAGAAAGCTAAGAGGTTGAATTTCACCATCTGCAAGCTCTTGGCTACAGAAATGCTGCCTTTCCGCCTGGTGGACACAGAGGATTTTCGAGACCTTATGTCCGTCGCAGTGCCCCAGTACCAGATGCCCAGTCGGCACTACTTCTCAAAGAAAGGTGTGCCTGCGCTCCACCAGCATGTCGCACACAACATCACCGCTTCTTTGAGAAACTCTGTGTGTGACAGGGTGCATTTCACCACAGACACTTGGACGAGTAGGCATGGACAGGGGCGTTACATGTCGCTGACTGGGCACTGGGTAACTATGGTGACAGCAGGACAAGGGGCTGCTGTCCAAGTCTTGCCATCCCCACGAGTTGTGCGTCAATCCTCTTTATGTCATTTTTCCTCCACTGCTTCTGCCTCCTCAACCTCCTCTCGGTCTTCCACCTGCACCCAAAGCCTGTCTGGTCATGCCACAAGCTTTCTAACTGCGCAGAAGGGATCCTGCACACCTCCTTACTATGCTGGCAGTAGGGCTCAACGTCATCAGGCGGTTTTTACATTGAAATGTCTGGGAAATGTGAGTCACACAGCTGAGGAGTTGTGGTCAGCTCTGGAGAACCAATTTCATGAATGGTTGTCTCCACTGGACCTGAAACCAGGGAAGGCCGTGTGCGACAATGCTGCAAACCTGGGTGCGGCCCTTCACCGGGGCAATGTCACACACGTGCCTTGTATGGCTCACGTGTTGAACCTGGTTGTCCAGCAATTTTTAGCCCACTATCCCAGACTAGATGGCCTTCTGCAGAGGGCACGGTTGCTGTGTGCTCACTTCCGCCGTTCGCATCCCGCAGCTCAGCGACTTACATCTCTACAGAAGTCGTTGGGCCTGCCACTTCACCGGCTAAAATGCGATGTGCCTACCCGGTGGAATTCAACTCTGCACATGTTGCAGCGACTGTGGCAGCACCGACAAGCCCTGGTGCAATACGTTCTGACGTATAGCCTGGGCCAACGAGATTCAGAGGTGGGGCAAATCACGCTGGAGGAGTGGTCTCAGATCAGGGACCTATGCACCCTTCTGCACAGTTTTGAAATGGCGACGAAGATGTTTAGTGCTGACGATGCCATTATCAGCATGACTATTCCGGTGATTTACATGCTGGAGCACATGTTAAACAGAATTCGGAGTCAGGTGGTGGCACAAGAGGAGGTGGAGGAAGTAGAGGAGGAGGAGTTGTATGCGGAAGGGCTAACATTTGCAAGGTCCAGACGGTCGGCAGCACCAGGGCGGCAGGCATGTGAGGGTGGGGGAGATGATTTTACCAGGGCGCATGGTAGCAGCCAAACTAGTGAGGAAGGTGCAGGAGCCCAGGAAGAAGTGGAGGACGAACTGATGGAAGACTCATCAGATGAGGGAGACCTTGATCACATTTCTGTTGTGCGAGGTTGGGGGGAGAGGACAGAGGAAGGAAGCATGATTGTTACCTCGCCACCAACACAACAGGGACTTGGTGCTCCTGGATGCGCAACACACATGAGTGCCTTCTTGCTGCACTACCTGCAACATGACCCTCGAATTGTGAGAATTAGAAATAATCCTGACTACTGGGTTGCCACACTGTTAGATCCCCGGTACAAAAGTAAATTTGCAGAAATTATTCCTGCCATAGAAAGGGATGCACGCATGCAGGAGTATCAGCAGAGACTGTTGCAGAATCTTACATGTGCTTTTCCACAAAATACCAGTGGTGCACGTAGTGAATCTCACAGTTCCAACTTGCCAACCGTGAGACCGTCAAGTGTTCAGCACTCAAACCGTAACAGAACCACAGTATCTGCTGGTAACATCAATTTTGCGGAATCATTTCACCACTTTTTTAGCCTATCCTTTGCAAGGCCACAGGAGACAAGAAGTCTGACACATAGTCAACGCCTAGAGACGATGGTACAGGAGTATCTCCAAGTAAACATTGAAGCCACGACTGTGTCACTGGACCCTTGCTCTTTTTGGGCTTCCAATCTGGATAAATGGCCGGAGCTAGCCACTTACGCCTTGGAGATCTTGTCATGCCCCGCAGCCAGCGTTCTGTCTGAACGTGTGTTCAGCGCTGCTGGTGGTGTGCTGACAGATAAGCGCACGCGGCTCTCCACTGATAATGTAGACAGACTCACGTTCATAAAGATGAACAAATCATGGATCCGAAACGACTTTTCTACCCCTGTGTCATCCTGGGGAGAGTAAAAGCTTGATGATTGGTTAAAATCACCCTACCAACCGTTTTAAGCTTTCAAATTACTAATCATGTTTATCTGTATCTTGACTGGAAAATAATTTGGGCTTTGTAGCAGTGTGCAGCACTGATCCTATTAGGCCATCTATAATAAGCTTCACCAGATTTAAAATTAAAAATAATTTTTAGCTGCATCTAGCCCGGAAAATAATTTTGGGGCTCCGAGATGCGCAAGACACATAAGTGCCTTCTTGCTGCACTACCTGCAGCATGACCCTCATATTGTCAGAATTCGAAGTAATCATGACTACTGGGTTGCCACACTCTTAGATCCCCCAAACTTTTCGATCAACCTTTTCATTTTAATAAAGACCAAAAAAATGGTCATTTTTGAAATTATAAGCATTAGCAGGTTGTTAGAAACTGAAATCAAACAGTTTTCAACTCAAAACTTTATTCTAGGTGATGTTACATTTTCACATAGGACCCCTTGTTCGAAAGGAGCTTCTGAACTCTCTCGTCCATTGAATTTGTCAGGTTTTGGATGGTTTCTGCTTCAATTGTTTTGCATGAGGACAGAATACCCTCCCAGAGCTGTTGCTTAGATGTGAACTGCCTCCCGCCATCATAGACACTCCTTTAGGTATCCTAAAGGGGCCGACAATCTCTCTCCCCATGATTCCAGCCCAAAACATTACTCCACCTCCTCCTTGTTGGCGCTGTAGCCGTGTTTGCGTGGGGTGTCCATCAACCAGCCATCCTCCACTCCATTCATCTGGACCATCGAGCGCTGCATGGCACTCATCCGTGAACAAAACAGTTTTGAAATCAGTCTTCATGTAATGTTTGGCCCACTGGAGCCGTTTCTGCTTGTGTGAAGTGGATAGAGGAGGTCGACAGGATGGCGTATGCACAGCTGCAAACCTCTGAAGGACCCTGCATCTTGTTGTTCGGGGGACGTTGGAGGCACAAGCAGCTTCAAAAACTTGTCTGCTGCTATGACAAGGCTTTTTTGCCGCTGCTCTTTCAACCTGACGTAATTGCTTGTAGGAAAGAGTCCTCAATTTGCCCTTATCAGCATGCACACGTGTGTACTGTGAATCAGCTACATACTTCTTGATTGCAAAGACACTTCATCCTGATCATCGCACAATGTTGATTGTAGTCATGCCTTGACCTAAACACTCCACAATTTGTTGCTTCTCAGCAGCCGACACATCCTTTTTCTTTCCCATTTTGGCAGAAAATGTAGGCTGCTTAATAATGTGAGAGAGCCTTCTTAAGTAGTCTTGCCTTTCATTGGACACACCTGCCAAACTAATTAGCACAGGTGTCTGCAATTGCTTACAGTGATATAAAGAGCCCTGACACACATCACCATCAATGAGTTTAACTGACAAACAAACAAATTCTTCCCTTATCACTCCTAAACACTTTTTGCATAATAATTTGGAACGCGGTGTACATGTGCTTTTCCACAAAACACCAGTGGTTCACGTAGTGAATCTTACAGGTCTAACTTGCCAACCGTGGTCTGTATGGAATTGTTCAATAAAGGGCCCAAAATTAAGATAACATAGATGGGAGAGGTCTCTATGAATAGGAATTCCTAAGTATTTGATACCCTGTGAGGGCCAGGCAAAGGGAAAGTTGGACTGGATGGAATCCTATATGGATTTAGGGAGGGAGACATCGAGGGCCTCAGACTTCGCTGCATTGATTTTAAAATTTTACCATGTAACAAAGTGATCTATTTCAGCCATAACAGCAGGGATGGATATATGTGATTGAGTGATATATACTAGGACATCATCAGCAAATAGAGAGCACTTGTACTCGGTGCCTCCCACCTCAATCCACCTAATATTGGGGTTATGGCGAATTGATGAGAGCAGGTGCTCCGTCACTAGGATGTATAAGAGAGGGGACAGAGGACATCCCTGCCTTGTCCCATTGGTGATTGTGAAAGGTGATGAAAATGTTCTGACGCACCCCCTGGGCCTTGGGACACCCGGAGCCGGACCCTTTTTGGTGGATGCTGGTGGTTGTAGTCTTCGTGGCGGCGATCCGGTTCCGTGGCTCAGGGCGGTCAAACCAGTGGCGGAACTATTTATGTGGTTTTGATGTTTAAATGTCCGACTACGCCACCCGTGGATTGCGGTCAGAGTGAACCGCCGCTACAGGGCAGACCGCTAAGGCTGGTGTTGTGGGTGCAGCAGAGCGTAGCATAACTCCCCACGGGAGGAGTATAGCCTCAGGGAAGTGTATGCGGAGGATGGGGGTGATGGTGCAGGGCAGCAGCAGTAACGACACGGAGTCAGTGATGCAGTTCAGGGCCTTTACTCACAGTTCTTATTATCCAGACAACGTCGGCAGGTAACGGCTGCCCACGTCGTACTGTGCTCACCAGGTGAGGGGCTCAGACAACTCCCAGATAACTTTGGAGCGCTTCACAGGACCCCCTTTGTGTGTCCTTTGTCTGGCCTTTCTTACCAACACTTCTGTCCGGCTGCCTCGGGCCTCTTCTTGGTAAACTTGGCGCCAGTTTCCCTGACCCTATGTGGTGCCTTCCTAGCGGGTGGAGCAAGGGGCTGCGCCACATAAAATGTCAGAGCCTCCGGTTTCTAGCTGAGGGTCGTTTCCTGCCTCCACTAGTTCGGGGACCGGTCTCCCCCTTTGGCCTGACCCCTCCACGCAGGTGGATTCGGGCGTGCGGTGGCGACTCGCCCGTCCGCACCCCTGGGATCCCTCCATTCCTCGTTCCTGGAGCTTTCTCCGCTCCTCTTCCTTCCTTCTCCCTCTTGCAGGCCTGGGCCTCTGTTACTAGGCCCGCCTCCGGAGCAGAGCTCATGCAGAGCCCCTGCTCCCTGCCACTTCTGCTCAGACTTCTCTGCACTGAACTAAGATGGTGCCCACCTTTTATACTCCCTTCTCAATGCACCCAGGAACTGCTTCCTCCCTGCTCCTGCACTGCAGGGTTCCCCTTCCTCAGTGTTCCCTCCCCCCACTCCAGCCAGGGACAGGGACTGTCGTGCCCATCTCAGGGGCATATTGGTCGCCCTGCCCCACGGCAATGTGGTGTAATGCATGCAGGTGTCGGGTCCTGATCCACACTCCATCCTTATCTGAGAGTGAGATATCACACCTCTGGGTGAGGTGCAATACGTCTGTAGCAACCGAGCCCTCGGTGCTACAGTTCCATTTATCTTCAGCCTAGGTGACGTATTGTGATACAGGGCCGTGATTTTGGCTATAAAAGGGTCCCCTAGACCCCTACCCCAAGCTTTTTAAGAGAATCATATATGGCGTGCCAGGAGACTCTATGGAATGCTTTCTCAGCATCCAACGAGAGTATCTACTTACAAATTTTTAACTGCATCTAGCCCAGGAAATACTTTGTGCCTAGTAGCAGTGTCTGCTAGTCAGCGGATTATCCCGGCTGTTAAGCAAGCTACACCACCTGTAGTTTGGACACTTAATTTTTTCAAAGGAAATGCTTCGGGACCACGGAATACTTAGTGAAGAGCATCAGGAGGCACCCCAAGGCATAGGGGCTAGGACTGGCACTAGGATGCCTTGCGGTGGACAGCCGAGCTCGATCCTTATAAAAGCTTTTTAACTGCAGCAGCTTTAGTGGACGCTACTGGAGCTGGAATTACGCGGCTGCTGGCATGAGACTTGCCCTCCAATAGATCCTTGTAAATGGATTTAAAGTGTATTCATTCAAATTAGAGGGACAATTTAAATTAAAAAGCTTAGAGCTGCCTCCACCACAGGGGGGCTCTCTCGACCCACCAGCGGACAGGCACCAGTATTGGGAGAGGGGGGCTGGCCGTCAGGGTTCACCGCGGCTCTGGCACAAACCCGGCGACACGGAGGTGGCACGGGCAGGAGCGGACTGGCCGTCTCGGCTTCTCACTTTTTGGATTTTAGAAGGGCATGACATGCCTATATCTGTGTCTCCCCCTCCTTTTACTCCTCCACCTCTTTTCTTTTCGCATGACTATATGTACTTGTCACTTTTCCATGTGTTAGTTGTGTCTTCTGAGCAGTTTGTCAGCTTTTGGACACCTTTGAAGGTGTTTTCTATGTGTTTCTATGTGTTTTTGTTTGCCTGCCATTGGTTTTAACGGTGTTCGAAGGTGTTCGACGAACAGTTCGACGAACAGTTCGGCGAACACACGGGTGTTCGACGAACCGAACCGAACTCGAACACTACGGGGGTGGCTCAACACTACTTGGGATGGAACACATCCTCCCCACACCGAGGATTGCGGGCCCTATGTCAGTCAGAGTTGACCCCACAGGGTACAGTTCATGCGCATCATCCTCCTCCTCATGTTCAGCCTCCATCTCAGATATCAACACATCAGTTACAAGCTAGAAGCACTGCAGTACTGCCTCCGCCATGCGGCAAAAGGCTGTGCTAAAACTCATAAGCTTAGGTGAGAAACCTCACACTGCTTGTGAGTTGTGGACAGCTGTGAAAGAGCAGGCAGATCTGTGGCTGAGACCGCTGAACTTACATCCAGGCATGGTCGTGTGTGACAATGGCCATAACCTGGTGGCGGCTCTGAGGCGACGCGAGATCACACATGTACCATGCCTGGCTCATGTGCTTAACCTCGTGGTTCAGCAGTTTCTTAAATTGTACCCCAAGTTGCCAGATCTGCTCGTCAAAGTACGCCCCCTGTCAGCTCATTTTTGCAAGTCAGCTACAGCTTCCGCCGCCCTTGCTGTGTTGCAGCAGCGTTTGCAGCTTCCGTCACACCGACTGGTGTGTGATGTCCCCACGTGTTGGAACTCTACCCTCAACATGTTGCAAAGGATTTGTGAGCAGAAGAGAGCAGTTGTGGAGTACCAGCTGCAACAAGGCTGTCAATATTCAGGTCAGACTCCACACATAAGACCTCAGGAGTGGACCTGGATGTCTGACATCTGTAACATCTTGAAAAACTTTGAGGAGTCCACCCAGATGGTGAGTGGCAATGACGCCATCATTAGCATCAGCATTCCACTTGTCTGTCTTTTGCAACGCTCTCTGCAGAGAATTAAAGAGGAGGCATTGCAGCCAGAGTATGATGACATGGATCAAGAAGCCGTAGCGGTGGATTACACACAGCCCAGCCTCATCTCATCCCAACGTGCATTGGGGGACAATGAGGGAGAGGAGTAGGAGGAGGAGGAGAAAGAACAGGAGCTTGTATCATGCGCTGTAGACGGTAGTACCTGTACAACTGTCATACCGTCGGTTCAGCATGGCTGGCCTGAGGACAGGGGGGAGGAAGAGGAGGAGGAGGAGAGCATGGTCAGTCGTCATCTTGGTGAGGACACGGAAGTCTTGCCCGTTACCAGTCTAGCACGCATGGCTGACTTTATGTTACGCTGCATTAACCGTGACCCTCGCGTTGTCAAAATGTTGGGTGACAGTCATTACTGGTTGGTGACACTTTTAGACCCCCTCTACAAGGAGAACTTTCACTCTCTTATTCCAGTAGTGGAGAGGTCTACAAAAATGGGGTAGTACCCGAAGGCCTTTGCTGCAGAACTATTAAAAAAGTTCTGCCGCTAGAGTGTTCTCTGAACACTCTAGCGGCAGAGGTCACAGTTCGCTGACCAACCAAGGCGTACAAGCGAGAGAGAGGCAACTCCAATCCAGCAGAGGCAGGGGAACACTGTCAACGTTCAGGGACAGTTTTCTCAGACCCGCCCAGCTTACAGGCCCTGATGCGCGGGGTACTCTCACAAGGATTGGAAAGTTTCAAAAGATGGTGAGGGAGTACCTTGCCGACCGTACCAGCGTCCTCCGTGATTCCTCTGTGCCTTTTAATTATTGGGTATCCAAGCTGGACACTTGGAATGAACTCGCTCTGTACGCCTTGGAGGTCCTGGCCTGCCCTGCCGCTAGCGTGTTATCGAAGCGTGTTTTTAAGTGCCGCTAGGGGAATTATAACTGATAAGCGCACTCGCCTGTCAACTGACAATGCTGACAAGCTGACCCGTATCAAAATGAACAAGGGCTGGATTGGGCCAGACTTCTCATCACCACCAAATGACAGCAGAGTAACATAAAGTCAAACCCACTGTGTTATTTCAGGAGGTGTATTTCCATGCACCGCTTCACACCCACACATGGGTATACGCTTCCTCATTTCGGCTGTTTTAAGTTTTTCTCCTTATCCTCAGCCTCCACCACCACTATACCAACAGGGTGACCGTGGTCCGTGTTGCCATTATTGAAAGTTCCTCCGTCCTTATTTTGTCAGCTTTTGCTTGGAAGACATAAGCAAAGACTGTGGGAGACCCACTCCCCAATAATGGGAAAAATATTTTTAAGATGCTGTACTGTATGGCTCTTGTAAGGGGCATTAAAAGTGTCTTGTTAAGCTACTGAGACATCCACCACTTTTCTGAGGGGCATTAAAAGCGCCTTGTTAAGCTACTGCGACCTCCTGAACTTTTCCGAGGGGCATTAAAAGCGTCTTGTTAATCTACTGCGACCTCCACCACTTTTCCGAGGGGCATCAAAAGCGTCATGCTAAGCTACTAGGACCTCCACGTCTCTTCTGAGGGGCATTAATAGAGTCTTGTTAAGCTACTGGGACCTCCACGTTTCTTCTGAGGGGCATTAAAAGCATCTTGTTAAGCTACAGCGACCTCCACCACTTTTCCGAGGGGCATTAAAAGCGTCTTGTTAAGCTACTGGGACCTCCACGTCTCTTCTGAGGGGCATTAAAACCGTATTGTTAAGCTACTGGGACCTCCACGTCTCTTCTGAGGGGCATTGAAAGCGTCTTGTTAAGCTACTGTGACCACCACCACTTTTCCGAGGGGAATTAAAGGCGTCTTGTTAAGCTACAGGGACATCCACGTCTCTTCTGAGGGGCATTAAAACCGTCTTGTTATGCTACTGCGACATCCACGTCTCTTCTGAGGGGCATTAAAAGTGTCTTGTTAAGCTACTGCGACCTCCACCACTTTTCCGAGGGGCATTGAAAGAGTCTTGTTAAGCTACAGGGACCTCCGCGTCTCTTCTGAGGGGCATTAAAAGCATCTTGTTAAGCTACTGCGAACTCCACGTCTCTTCTGAGGGGCACTAAAAGCATCTTGTTAAGCTACTGGGACCTCCACGTCTCTTCTGAGGGGCATTAGAAGCATCTTTCTAAGCTACTGCGACCTCCATGTCTCTTCTGAGGGGCAATAAAAGCGCCTTGATAAGCTACTGCGACCTCCATGTCTCTTCTGAGGAGCATTAAAAGCATCTTGTTAAGCTACTGCGACCTCCACCAATTTTCCGAGGGGCATTAAAAGCGTCTTGTTAAGCTACTGGAACCTCCTCGTCTCTTCTGTGGGGAATTAAAGGCATCTTTTTAAGCTACTGGGACATCCACGTCTCTTCTGAGGGGCATTAAAACCGTCTTGTTATGCTACTGCGACCTCCACGTGTCTTCTGAGGGGCATTAAAAGCGTCTTGCTAAGTTACTGGGACCTCCACCACTTTTCCGAGGGGCATTAAAACCGTCTTTTTAAGCTACTGGAACCTCAACGTCTCTTCTGAGGGGCATTAAAAGCGTCTTGTTAAGCTACTGGGACCTCCATGTCTCTTCTCGGGGGCATTAAAAGCTTCTTGTTAAGCTACTGCGACCTCCACCACTTTTCCGAGGGGCATTAAAATCGTCTTGTTAAGCTACTGGGACCTCCACGTCTCTTCTGAGGGGCATTAAAACCGTCTTGCTAAGCTGCTGCGACCTCCATGTCTCTTCTGAGGGGCATTAAAAGCGTCTTGTTAAGCTACTGGTACCTCCACGTCTCTTCTGAGGGGCATTAAAACCGTCTTGTTAAGCTACTGCGACCTCCACCACTTTTCTGAGGGGCATTGAAAGAGTCTTGTTAAGCTACTGGGAACTCCAAGTCTCTTCTGAGGGGCATTAAAAGCATCTTGTTAAGCTACTGCGACCTCCTCATCTCTTCTGAGGGGCATTAAAAGTGTCTTGTTAAGCTACTGCGACCTCCACCACTTTTCCGAGGGGCATTAAAAGCATCTTGTTAAGCTACTGGGACCTCCGCGTCTCTTCTGAGGGGCATTAAAAGCATCTTGTTAAGCTACTGCGAACTCCAAGTCTCTTCTGAGGGGCACTAAAAGCATCTTTTAAGCTACTGGGACCTCCACGTCTCTTCTGAGGGGCATTAGAAGCGTCTTCCTAAGCTACTGCGACCTCCATGTCTCCTCTGAGGGGCATTAAAAGCATCTTGTTAAGCTACTGCGACCTCCACAACTTTTCCGAGGGGCATTAAAAGCGTCTTGTTAAGCTACTGGGACCTCCTCGTCTCTTCTGAGGGGAATTAAAGGCATCTTGTTAAGATACTGGGACATCCATGTCTCTTCTGAGGTGCATTAAAACCGTCTTGTTATGCTACTGCGACCTCCACGTCTCTTCTGAGGGGCATTAAAAGCGTCTTGTTAAGTTACTGCGACCTCCACCACTTTTCCGAGGGGCATTAAAACCATCTTGTTAAGCTACTGGAACCTCAACATCTCTTCTGAGGGGCATTAAAAGCGTCTTGTTAAGCTACTGGGAATTCCACGTCTCTTCTCAGGGGCATTAAAAGCGTCTTGTTAAGCTACTGCGACCTCCACAACTTTTCCGAGGGGCATTAAAAGCATCTTGTTAAGCTACTGGGACCTCCACGTCTCTTCTGAGGGGCATTAAAACCGTCTTGCTAAGCTGCTGCGACCTCCATGTCTCTTCTGAGGGGCATTAAAAGCGTCTTGTTAAGCTACTGGTACCTCCACGTCTCTTCTGAGGGGCATTAAAACCGTCTTGTTAAGCTACTGCGACCTCCACCACTTTTCCGAGGGGCATTCAAAGAGTCTTGTTAAGCTACTGGGACCTCCACGTCTGTTCTGAGGGGCATTAAAACCGTCTTGTTAAGCTACTGCGACCTCCACCACTTTTCCGAGGGGCATTGAAAGAGTCTTGTTAAGCTACTGGTACCTCCACGTCTCTTCTGAGGGGCATTAAAACCATCTTGTTATGCTACTGCGACCTCCACGTCTATTCTGAGGGGCATTAAAAGCGTCTTGTTAAGCTACTGGTACCTCCACATCTCTTCTGAGGGGCATTAAAACCGTCTTGTTAAGCTACTGCGACCTCCACCACTTTTCCGAGGGGCATTGAAAGAGTCTTGTTAAGCTACTGGGACCTCCGCGTCTCTTCTGAGGGGCATAAAAGCATCTTGTTAAGCTACTGCAAACTCCAAGTCTCTTCTGAGGGGCACTAAAAGCATCTTGTTAAGCTACTGGGACCTCCACGTCTCTTCTGAGGGGCATTAGAAGCATCTTGCTAAGCTACTGCGACCTCCATGTCTCTTATGAGGGGCATTAAAAGCGCCTTGATAAGCTACTGCGACCTCCATGTCTCTTCTGAGGAGCATTAAAACCGTCTTGTTAAACTACTGCGACCTCCACCACTTTTCCGAGGGGCATTAAAAGCGTCTTGTTAAGCTACTGGGACCTCCTCGTCTCTTCTGAGGGGAATTAAAGGCATCTTGTTAAGCTACTGGGACATCCACGTCTCTTCTGAGGGGCATTAAAACCGTCTTGTTATGCTACTGCGACCTCCACGTCTCTTCTGAGGGGCATTAAAAGCGTCTTGTTAAGTTACTGCGACCTCCACCACTTTTCCGAGGGGCATTAAAACCGTCTTGTTAAGCTACTGGAACCTCAACGTCTCTTCTGAGGGGCATTCAAAGCGTCTTGTTAAGCTACTGGGACATCCACGTCTCTTCTGAGGGGCATTAAAAGCGCCTTTTTAAGCTACTGCGACCTCCACGTCTCTTCTGAGGAGCATTAAAAGCGTCTTGTTAAGCTACTGGTCCCTCCACGTCTCTTCTGAGGGGCATTAAAACCGTCTTGTTAAGCTACTGCGACCTCCACCACTTTTCCGAGGGGCTTTGAAAGAGTCTTGTTAAGCTACTGGGACCTCCACGTCTCTTCTGAGGGGCATTAAAAGCATCTTGTTAAGCTACTGCGAACTCCACGTCTCTTCTGAGGGTCATTTAAAGCGTCTCGTTAAGCTACTGGGACCTCCACGTCTCTTCTGAGGGGCATTAGAAGCGTCTTGTTAAGCTACTGCGACCTCCATGTCTCTTCTGAGGGGCATTAAAAGCGCCTTTTTAAGCTACTGCGACTTCCACGTCTCTTCTGAGGAGCATTAAAAGCGTCTTGTTAAGCTACTGCGACCTCCACCACTTTTCCGAGGGTCATTAAAAGCATCTTGTTAAGCTACTGGGAGCTCCACGTCTCTTCTGAGGGTCATTAAAACCGTCTTGTTAAGCTACTCCGACCTCCACGTCTCTTCTGAAGGGCATTAAAAGCATCTTGCTAAGCTACTGGGACCTCCACGTCTCTACTGAGCGGCATTAAAACCGTCTTGTTAAGCTACTGGGACCTCCACGTCTCTTCTGAGCGGCATTAAAACTGACTTGTTGAGCTACTGGGACCTCCACGTCTAATCTGAGGGGCATTAAAACCGACTTGTTAAGCTACTGGGACATCCACGTCTCTTCTGAGGGGCATTAAAAGCCTCTTGCTAAGCTACTGCGACCTCCACCACTTTTCCGAGGGCATTAAAAGCGTCTTGTTAAGCTACTGGGACCTCCACGTCTCTTTTGAGGGGCATTAAAAGCGTCTTGTTAAGCTACTGGGACCTCCACGTCTCTTCTGAGGGGCATTAAAACCGTCTTGTTAAGCTACTGGGACCTCCACGTCTTTTCTGAGGGGCATTAAAAGCATCTTGTTAAGCTACTGCGACCTCCACCACTTTTCCGAGGGGCATTAAATGCGTCTTGTTAAGCTACTGGGACCTCCACGTCTCTTCTGAGGGTAATTAAAAGCGTCTTGTTAAGCTACTGGGACCTCCACGTCTCTTCTGAGTGGCATTGAAAGCATCTTGTTAAGCTACTGCGAGCTCCACCACTTTTCCAAGGGGCATTGAAATCTTCTTGATAAGCTACTGGGACCTCCACGTCTCTTCTGAGGGGCATTAGAAGCGTCTTGTGAAGCTACTGGGACCTCCACCACTTTTCCGAGGGGCATTAAAACCGTCTTGTTAACCTACTGGGACCTCCACGTCTCTTCTGAGGGGCATTAAAATCGTCTTGTTAAACCACTCTGAACTCCACAGCTGTTACATGGGGCATTGAAAGTTGTTTTTAATTAACTCTAACCTCCACGACTCTTCGAACTGGCATTGCATTTCCTCCTAATTTTTGGCAGCTTTTGCTTGGAAGGCAAAAGCAAAAACTATGGGAGACCCACTCCCCAATAATGGGAACAATGTTTGTGTAGCTTCGGCGTCCCTGCCCTCTGCTAGGCAGGGACACCGTCCCTCTCACCTCCGCGCTCCTCACGTTGGTCCCTCCAGCGCTCCTGTCTCTGTCGGCGCAGCGGCGTCTCTGCCCCATGTCAGACAGGGACACCGTCTCTCTCGCCCCCCGGCTCCTGGCGCGGCTTCTCCCTGCGCTCCGTTTCCTGTTGTGGCTGGTGCGCGTTCCTCCTCCAGCAGAGTGCTTAGAGCTCGCGCATGCGCACTTCTCCCCTCTTAAAGGGACGGCGTGCATCTTCCTAAAAAGTCCCTGGCCAATGGCCAGAGGACTTCCCACATTTAAGGCACCTCCTCCAAAATGGAGGTGCCCGAGCAACAGTTGTCGCACTGTGTCTTCACCTCTGCTTCAGCCCTCAGGTCCCTCTGCTAGCCTAACTAGTCCAGCCTGATTCCTGCCTGTCACCTGTCTGCTACCTGGAAGCACCTGCCAGCAACCGCTGAGTCTATCTTCCTGCTTACCTGGAAGCACCTGCCAGCTCCCGCTGAGTTTATCTACCTGCTTATCCGGAAGCGCCCACCAGCACCTGCCGCGGCTATCCACCTGCTTACCCGGAAGCACCTGCCAGTACCTGCCGTCTACCCAGAGACTGTTCCCGTCACTTGTCGTGACCGCATGCCTGCTTACCAAGAGACTGTCCCCGTCACTTGCCGTGACCGCCTGCCTGGCTACCCAGAGACTGTCCCCGTCACTTGCCGTGACCACCTGCTTGTCAACCAAGAGACTGTCCCCGTCACTTGCTGTGACTACCTGCTTGCCTTCCCTGGGAGTCACCCGCTTCCTTACAAGGACTTCCCCTTTGTATTGCAGCTCAGAGGTTCCACCTCACGGACTCGTTATATTTTGTAATATGCTGTACTGCATGGCTCTTGTAAGGGGCATTGCAAGTTCCTCCGTCCTTATTTTTGGCAGCTTTTGCTTGGAAGGCATAAGCAAATACTATGGGAGACCCACTCCCCAATCATGGGAATAATGTTTGTAATATGCTGTACTGCATGGCTCTTGTAAGGGGCATTTCAAGTTCCTCCGTTCTAAATTTTGGCAGCTTTTGCTTGGAAGGCATAAGCAAAGACTATGTGAGACACACTCCCCAATAATGGGAATAATGTTTGTAATATGCTATACTGCATGGCTCTTGTAAGGGGCATTGCAAACTCCTCCATCCTAATTTTTGGCATCTTTTGCGTGGAAGGCATAAGCAAAGACTATGGGATACACACTCCCTAATAATGGGAATAATGTTTTTAAGATGCTGTACTGTATGGCTCTTGTAAGGGGCATTGCAAGTTCCTCCATCCTAATTCTTGTAAGGGGCATTAAAATCGTCTTTTTAAGCTACTGCGACCTCCACCACTTTTCCGAGAGGCATTAAAACCGTCTTGTTAAGCTACTGTGACCTCCATTTCTCTTCCAAGGGG
Organism: Phyllobates terribilis; assembly: GCF_046119375.1. Classification (NCBI taxonomy): domain Eukaryota; kingdom Metazoa; phylum Chordata; class Amphibia; order Anura; family Dendrobatidae; genus Phyllobates; species Phyllobates terribilis. Next base: position 1,187,340,224 of record NW_027362761.1, on the reverse strand, counting down.
CATTCAAACCGTCTTGTTAATCCACTCTGAACTCCACAACTCTTCCAACGGGCATTTCATTTCCTCCTAACTTTAGTCAGCTTTTGCTTTTCAATGAAAAGGTGAAAACTAAGGGAGACCCACTCCCCAATAATGGGTAGAAGGTTCTTAGTACGCTGTAATCCACGTCTGTTTCAAGGGGCATTGCAGTTCCTCATAATTTTTGGAAAGCCTTCCAGTCACTGCTTAGGCCAACAGTGTACAGTAGACCCAGTTGCTATAAATGGTAAAAACTGTTTAGTTAAGGCCCTCTGACCTCCATGTCATTTCCAAGGGGCATTGGAGTGCCTCAAAATTTTTGGTAGGCATTGCACTCACTGTATTCCCTATAACTGTGTAGCCGAACCGCTCCTTTTGTTACAGAAACTTATCCTACAAGACATATGTGGTTGACTGGCCTGATATTGATGTGAATGGTCCCTGTTCCTCCTGCTCTTTCTCCATTGCCACTACCTCATCCATCATTTATCACCTGAAGCTTTGTTTTAACGGAAGTCATAGTACTGGGATAGTAGCAGGAAAACATCCAGCAATCCTCGGAGGAGATAGGATATGCGCCAAAACGCTGACCACCTCAGGCCTAGCCGCTACTACATACATGCGCTTGCATTCCAAGAAAACAAAGCAGATGCTAACTTCTCTCATCATCATCATGGTCCTCACCTTGGCACTCTCAACTCCCCTGATAGAGAAGCCAGGGCCCACCGGAGGATTCTGGTTCTCTGGTGGGCTTGTCCAATGCTGCCCTAAAGCAGGCCGAGCTAAGAAAAGTGTGTGTGTGGAAGTTGACAGGAGAAATAGGGGAGGGTAGGGACCGTTTATGGACACCCGGCTGCCCCCAGGCGGCTGGGGACCGAGTGTGGACACCCGGCCGCCGGGCGGCTGGGGACTGAGTATGGATACCTGGCCGCCAACGCAGCCATGACGTGGTGGCCAGATTCCACCTCCACATGCCTAAAAGGCCCAATTTCAAGTGCAAGCAAGCAAGCAGTATGGTATTGCAGCCTGGGGGTGGGTGGGTGGCAGGCTGCACACTTACGCTTGCATTCCAAGAAAACAAAGAAGATGCTAACTTCTATCATCATCATCATGCTCCTCACCTTGGCACTCTCAACTCCCCTGATGGAGAAGCCAGGGCCCACTGGAGGAGTCTGGTTCTCTGGTGGGCTCGTCCAATGCTGCCCTAAAGCAGGCCTGACTAAGAAAAGTGTGTGGGGGGATGTTCCAAGGAGAAATAGGGGCAGCTGGGGACCGTTTATGGACACCCGGCTGCCCCCAGGCTGCTGGGGACCGTGTGTGGACACCCGGATGCGGGACGGCTGGGGACCGAGTATGGACACCCGGCCGCCCCCTGGCGGCTGGGGACCGAGTGTGGACACCCAATCACTGGGCGGCTGGGGACTGAGTATGGATACCAGGCCGCCAACGCAGCCTAAAAGGCCAAATATCAAGTGCAAGCAAGCAGTACGGTATTGCAGCCTAGGGGTGGGCGGGTGGTTGGTTGCATATTTGCGCTTGCATTGCAAGGAATGAGGGAGGTACAATTGTACACTGTCCTGGGACAAGAACTTGCACGGGGATAGTTGCAAGTCTGCATCTTCTGATGCGGCAAGGTTGACTTCTGATGGGCACACTTTTAGGCAGTGACCTGGGTGTCAGAGATGCTTCCAGGGGTCTTCCCCATGCTGTTCCCATGTCTTTTCAGCACTGTATGCATGTGTCACACAGCACATGGCCAGATAAGATTGTAAAATGTTAAAATGACATTTTCCGGTGAATGCATTTGTCACGGTTGAAACCAATACAAAAGTGCAAAAACGCATAAAAAATGCTACTTGTGAACATAGCCCAAGGTGTGGAGGAGTATTTTTTGGGGGGGTTATTTATTTTACCTTATACACAAGTCTTTACCCTGGAAAGGAACTTCCTTAACATTTTTCACAGGAAAGCAGTTTCAGTTTCCTTTTTGAACGTTTTATTGTGAGCCCTTAACAGTGGCTTAATACCTCTGACCACGTTGTTGATAGCAGTGACCTGGGGGTCAGAAATGCTTCCTGGGGCGATCCCCATGCTGTCCCCATGTCACTTGAGAACTGTCACGTTTTGGGCACTTGTTAGGCTTTTAAAAGACTGCTGGGGTTGCGGCCGCAAAAATGCGCGGGTCTCCCATAGACTAACATTGGGCTCGTTGCTTGGGTCGAGCACCCGAGTATCACGGCAAGCTCGGCCCGAGCTTCGAGCACCCGAGCATTTTAGTGCTCGCTCAACACTAGAAATGATACATCGATTAAGAGAGCGTAGGTTTCCACTAAATAAGTTTTATTCTAATTTTCCACTGCTTTAAGAATCACCAAGACAATAAAATGATGAAAAGTAGCAATAATTTCCCTTTTTTCCATTATTGACTCGTTTTAATCATAAGTTCATATTTAGGGACCCCGACCCATCATTTATTACAGATTTAACTTTGTGCATGAACATTTTTATCTTACTATGTTTTATTCAGCCCTTCTGACATATTTAAATGCAATTAAAACATAGGTTCAAAGAGCTCATCAGATAGTAGATAACAAATATCACTCAGACATGAAGATCCCCCATTTCAGCTTGGCATCAGCCTTTGCCAAATAGCTTTCTGCCAACTAGATTGAGGTCGCAATTACATTTAGCCGTCACGAATCGGGAAAATAGCTCATCTTGATTAAAACAGTACACATCTAGCTGCAGTGGCTGGGCACATACTTAATGCCACTCATAAAGACGCATGGAGGAGAGACCATATGGCTTCTATAGGACCCCGGAGAGAGGTGGTCAACCCCGGAAAAAAGCTGGGTAATTTGCTTAAAGGGGTATTCCCATCTCCAAGATCGTATCCCAATATGTAGTAGGTGTAATAATAATATTAGCAAATACTGCCAATTAGAAATGTAGTATAGTTTTTTTTATTCGCTATGTCTTTCTTCATGTGCGGGCATTGCAGGACCTTAGGTATCCATGGTTACGACCACTAGCAGTTAGCTAACTAACTATCACTATATCAGTGGACGTAACCATGGATACCTAAGGTCCTGCAATGCCTGTACATGAGGAAAGAGACAAAGAGAATCAGAAAAACTATACTACATTTCTAATTGGAGGTATTTGCTATTATTATTATTACACCTACTACATATTGGGATAGGATCTTGGAGATGGGAATACCCCTTTAATTGTGGAAATTAGGGAAATGTACATCAGAACCTTCAATTGCAAGGGTGAAAAAAACAGGCACCATCATGGGAAGGAGAAGGTGTCATTTTCATCTTTGTAAATACCCATCATTATATTAAGTATGCCATTGGACACTTTTCTTGTCATTGTTAAACATTAATAGATCAGTCATAATATGGAACAATTTGACCACAATTGGCAAACTTAATATCTTTTTCATGTTTAAATGAACAGCATGCAACAAAAACTGAAAAAAAAATATTGCAGTAGTTTGTCTTTTTTTCTTCTTTTTATTTTATCCTATTCTGGCTCAATTTACAGAGAAAATTGAAAGAAATAAAATAAATTAAAAAAAAAATACATATACAGTACAGACCAAAAGTTTGGACACACCTTCTCATTTAAAGATTTTTCTGTATTTTCATGATTATGAAAATTGTACATTCACACTGAAGGCATCAAAACTATGAATTAACACATGTGGAATTATATACTTAGCAAAAAAGTGTGAAACAACTGAAAATATGTCTTATATTCTAGGTTCTTTAAAGTAGTCACCTTTTGCTTTGATGACTGCTTTGCACACTCTTGGCATTCTCTTGATAATCTTCAAGAGGTAGTCACCGGAAATTGTCTTCCAACAATCTTGAAGGAGTTCCCAGAGTAACAGGAGGCTCTAAAACCCGCTCATTGGGGAGGATCCTGACATGCACCCTTCACCCTACAGTGCACCAGGACGTGCCTGAATTTCCATCAATAAAAGGTACTGAAGTGACTATCGTGTCTGTCCCTGTTCTTCCTCTGACCCGACTGGGTCTCGCCTGCCCTGCATTCCCCGTCATACACTGCCCTGAGGCCTGGCACCACCTGTGGGGAGCTATACCATCGAGCTGCCTTATCATCGGCCTCAGTTGACTGCGCAGCGCTGGTGATCCTCACCAGAAGCCACGGGTGGCGTCATGAACTTTAATAAACTAAACAAAACAATTTTCCACCCTCTTAAGGAGAGACCCCAGGGTACGGGCCCGGGAGCCGACCACCGCGACATCCCTATAAGGCCAGGCTAAAGGCCCGGGTACCGAGTTATGCCCATTCCCCTGGGCGAGTCATCTCCAACTGACGTCACGAACAGGATAGCGTGCCCGCTGCAACGACGAAGTGTTATGCCCATTGCCACCGGGTACTGTGCATCTTTATTCTGAACTGTGTACATTAAGTTGTGGTGAAGATTGCCGCCATTGTTGGGCCGCTGAGCGAGAAGAAGGGCGTAACCGCGGGAAAATTAGGGGCATACCTGCAAAAGAGCGCGAAGCTTCGGACACGCCCCACGCCTCGACGTCAAATTGGGAAGCGCCAGGTACTGTAAAGAACGTCACTGAACGCTCTGACGTAGGACACAGGCGACGCAAGGTCCTGAAGACAACCGTCGCCTGCGGAGCTGCGGTCTACCGGAAGAAAGACTAGAAGGTAGGCCACGGTTAACTAGGGGGGCGCCAAGATGTCCGACGAACAGCAGAACACCGACCTGCCGGTCAATGTCCCTGAAGTTCAACCCGAGCCCGATGATGAGCAGGCCGAAGCCGTCGCTCCACCAGCCGCGCCTGTAACAGCTGTCATTCCTATGACCTTACCGTACATTCCTGGAGCAAAGTGGCTCCCCCAGTACAACGGCAAACCACATACCCTGTCTGGATTCAAACGGAAAATATGTGGTATCTTGGACATGTACTCCATGACAGGCAAACAAAGAGCCACTGTAGTATTAGGACAACTGACCAGTGCTGCGGAATGGGAAGTGGAAACATGGTCGGCCGCAGACCAGGAGTCAGTGTCCACAATCTTTCAAAATCTACAGACTGTCTTTGAGGACCTTACTGAGGCGAACCTCCGGATGAGGTTCTACAGCTGTTCCCAACAGCCGGAGGACAATGTTCGGGACTATGCCTGGCGTCTACCAGGGGCCCTGCGGGCTCTGAACCAGGTTAGTCCAACCAGCGTTGAGAATGAGAATAAAATGCTAAAGGAACAATTTGTCCGGGGACTGAGGTCTCCAGAGGAGGGCAGGACTGTGCGTTCGTGGTCCCTGGATCATCCAGATGCCACCTTTGACAACCTTAAGGACATGGCTATAAAAGGTCGGCAGCCCCTGGAAACAAATGCCTCCAATGTTACCAGGGTGGGGCTACCCCAGTACCTGCTACACCCACCTTTTCCCCCGTGGCTGCAGAAGCTAAGGCTTCAGCAACGTCCCCTAAAGAATTGGACAGTCTGCGCTCTGAGGTGCGTCAGTTGAGCAAAACCCTGACTACTGTGCTGAGTGCTCTGCAGCTGCGGACGGAGCCCGAGGAAGGAGGGAAGATCCTGCTAGCCGATAGCCCTGAGGATGTCCCCTGGATGTGGAGGAGGAGGAGGCCAACACCACCCTCGCCGACGACCAGCGCCGTCCACAGAAGGACCCTACCTGCTACCGCTGCCGCAAGACCGGACACATCGCCCAGAATTGTCCTTTAAACGAGAAAACCCTGGGTCCGAGGGCCGACACCCAGGAGTAAACTCACCAGGCCCATCAGACTGGTACAACAGGTTCATTGGAGGAAGATCTTTCCTGTCCATTGTATTGGACGGGATCCCGGCACATGCCCTGCTGGACACAGGATCTCAGGTAACCATCATGCCTGACGTCCTCTACAAGAGGTTCTGGTCCATGGACGACCTACGTCCGCCAGCTCCAAATTTGACTGTATATGCCTCAAATGGGCTCCCCCTTAACCTACTTGGGGTTAAGAATGTGACTGTAAAGGTGGGGAGAGTGGAGCTGAAGGACCAGGGGCTAATTGTGGTAGAGACTAATCCTGATGACACCAATCCATATATGGTACTTGGCACTAACATTGTTGGTAGCTGTTTGGGAGAGGTTGTGTTCTTACTCCAACAGATAGCTGACACTTCCAGACCAGGGCAGAGGAGGGCGCTGCAGAAGGAAATCCGAGTCCTGATGTATCAACAGCAAGTAAAGTTAACAGATGGTGAAATCGGTAACGTGCGTGTAACAGACCCCATACCCATTGTCATCCCCCCAATGAGTGAAATGCTCATCTGGTGTAGAGCTGCTATAGGTCTTAGAGGACAGAGCTACCAGGCGGTAGTAGAACCCCTTTGCTCCGAGCATAGACCCACGCTCTTAACCGCCAGGGGAGTGGTAGATGTACGTAATGGGAGGGTGTCCGTCCGTCTTCTCAATTTAGGGGAAGAGGAGGTCAAACTGCCACGTTATGCCACTGTTGCCAAATTACATGCTGTCAATAACAACTGCATACACGAGGCGGAGTCCTTAACTTCACCAGACGAAGTGGAGGATGATGACCCTGCAACCCCGGTGGAGGATTGGTGTTGACAGCTCCATGTTGGGACAGACACCACTCCTGCCCATCAAAAACAGGGTGTACACCGGGTGGTTCAAGAATACTCGCAGGTGTTCAGTAAACATCCACTTGACTTCGGGAGGATTAAGGGGGTTCAACATCATATCCCCACAGGTGACCATTCCCCAATCAAAGAACGTTACAGGCCTATACCCCCAGCTCACTACCAGAAGGCAAAAGAAATGCTGCATGACATGAGGAAGGCAGGAGTGATAAGGGATAGTTGTAGTCCCTGGGCAGCTCCCCTAGTGCTGGTTAGGAAAAAGGACGGGAGCATGAGAATGGGTGTAGATTACCGACAAGTAAATTGCATTACACATAAAGATGCTTACCCTTTACCACTCATAGGGGAGTCCCTAGCTGCCTTAAAGTCTGCAAATTACTTTTCTACCCTTGACCTCACTAGTGGGTACTAGCATGTAGCTGTGGCTGAGGAGGATCGGGAGAAGATGGCCTTCACCACCCCGATGGGACTCTCGTGTTCAACAGTATGCCGTTTGGACACTGTAATGCCCCCGGAACGTTCCAGAGATTGATGGAGTGCTGCCTGGGACACCGCAACTTCGAGACTGTTACTTTACCTGGATGACGTAATAGTGTATTCCAGAACGTACGAGGACCACTTGAAGCACCTGGCAGAGGTATTTGAGTCACTGTCCCGGTACGGGATGAAGTTGAAGCCCTCAAAGTGGCACCTGCTCAAGAGAAAGGTACAGTACCTGGGGCACATTGTCAGTCCGGAAGGGGTAGCACCAGACCTGGAGAAAGTCACAGCCATCCAGAAGTGGCCGGAGCCGAAGAACCTCAAGGAGGTGCGTCAGTTCTTGGGACTAGTAGGATACTACCGGAGTTTCGTAAAGGACTATACTAAGAAAGCAGCTCCTCTGCAAGACCTCCTGGTAGGACAGTCCCCCAAAGGCAGAAATCCCCCAATCCACTGGGGTAAGGAGCAAGCCGAGTCGTTGCAGGAGATGAAGGAGATCCTGACAGTTGATGAGATCCTAGCGTATCCTGACTACAGCCAACCATTCCTGCTGTATACCGATGCCAGCAACGAAGGTCTGGGCGCTGTCCTAAGTCAGAGGCAGAATGGCCTGATCGCATACGCAAGCAGGAAGCTCCGCCCGACCGAGAGAAACCCAGAGAACTATAGCAGCTTTAAGTTAGAGTTCCTGGCCCTGGTCTGGGCCATCACTGAAAGGTTCAAGCACTACCTGGCCTCCAGCAAGTTTACTGCCTTCACTGATAACAACCCCTTGACCCATCTTGAAACAGCTAAGCTCGGGGCACTGGAACAACGATGGATGGCTCGGCTGTCAAACTACCAATTTACAATTAAATACCGAGCGGGCCGCAAGAACGCCAACGCCGATGCCTTGTCTAGGATGCCTCAACAGTCAGACACAGAAGAAGAAGTGGATGACCTGGAAGAGATAGAGCTACCTGCCTTTCATTGGAGTGGGATGATTCATGAGCAACGAGCCTCCAGGAAGCAGCGTGGAAAGACGTTAAACTCCCTGCCTCACCACAGCTGGAAAGAGACCCAGGACAGTGATCCGGTTGTCAGCCGCATTAAGGAGCTGATAACCCAGGAAGGTGCCTCCCTGGAGAAGGAAGCATCTCTCCAAGCAAAGCAGCTGTGGAACGAGAGGAGTCGGCTGTTTATCTACCGTGAGAAGCCATGTCGGAGGTACGTCTATCCAAAAACTCATGAGATGGTATGGCACATAGTGGTCCCGAAGACAGACATCCAGATGGTATTAGAAGCTTATCACGATCAGGCGGGGCACTTTGGCTGGAAAAAGCTAGAGACTAGAGATGAGCGTTGTTCGACTCGAACTGTTCGCCAATCTCAAATTTCAGCTGTTTTGGGCGGTGTTCAAGCCGTTCGGCGAACACGAACGATTTGAGAAAAATTCGGCTGTTCGAGGTTATCATAGAATGGTAGAGTTGGAAGGGACCTCCTGGGTCATCTGGTCCAACCCCCTGCTCAAAGCAGGATTCACTAGATCATCTCAGACAGATGTCTGTCCAGCCTCTGTTTGAAGACGTCCATTGAAGGGGAACTCGCCACCTCTCGTGGCAGCCTGTTCCACTCATTAATCACCCTAACTGTCAAAAAGTTTTTTCTAATATCTAATCTGTGTCTCCTCCCATTTAGTTTCATCCCATTGCTTCTAGTCTTTCCTTGTGCAAATGAGAATAAAGATGATCCTTCTACAATGTGACAGCCCTTGACATATTTGTAGACAGCTATTAAGTCTCCTCTCAGTCTTCATTTTTGCAAGCTAAACATTCCCAAATCCTGCAACCGTTCCTCATAGGACATGGTTTGCAGACCAGTCACCATTCTGGTCGCTCTTCTCTGAACTTGCTCCAGTTTGTCTATGTCTTTTTTAAAATGTGGTGCCCAAAACTGTACACAGTATTCCAGATGAGGTCTGACCAAAGAGGAGTAAAGACCGATAATGACTTCACGTGATCTAGACTGTATGCTTCTGTTAATACATCCCAGAATTGTATTTGCCTTTTTTGCTGCTGCATCACACTGTTGACTCATGTTCAGTCTATGATCTATTAGTATACCTAAGTCTTTTTCACATGTACTGTTGCTTAGCTCTATTCCTCCCATTCTGTATATGCTTTTTTCATTTTTATTGCCCAGATGTAGTACTTTGCATTTTTCCCTGTTAAAAACCATTCTGTTGGTTGCTGCCCACTGCTCCAGTTTATTTAGGTCTTTTTGAATCCTCTCTCTCTCTTCTCTAGTATTAGCTATCCCTCCTAGCTTTGTGTCATCAGCAAATTTAATCAGTTTACCCTCAATTCCTTCATCTAAATCATTGATAAAGATGTTGAACAATACAGGTCCCAGGACGGAGCCCTGTGGTACCTCACTTGAGACATTCATCCAGCTGGATGTGAAGCCATTTACAACCACCCTTTGAGTCCGATCACTAAGCCAGTTATGAATCCACCTAACAGTTGCCTGGTCCATTGCATACTTGGTCATTTTTTCAATAAGGATGGTGTGAGATACTTTGTCAAATGCTTTGCTGAAGTCAAGATATACTATATCTACAGCATTTCCCTGATCCACCCAGTCAGTGATTCTGTCATAGAAGGAAATTAAGTTAGTCTGACATGACTTGTTAGTTACAAACCCATGCTGACTCTGGTTAATCACTTCATTCTTATCCATGTACTTACATACATGTTGTTTAATAATTTGTTCAAAGATCTTTCCTAGTATAGAAGTCAGACTCACCGGCCTATAGTTCCCTGGGTCCACCTTCTTCCCCTTTTTGAAGATAGGAACAACATTTGCTCTTCTCCAGTCTTCTGGGACTTCTCCTGTTCTCCAAGAATTTTCAAAGATTATGGAGAGTGGTTCTAAAATTTCTTCTACGATCTCCTTCAGTACTCTGGGGTGTAATTCATCTGGACCTGGAGACTTGAACTCATTTATGTTAGCTAAATATTCCATCACAATCTTTCTGTTTACAGATAACTTGGATTCCTCTATTCCTTTAAAAGGACAGTGAAGATCAGTTGATGTTACATTTTCTTTCTGAGAGAAAACAGATGCAAAATAGGAATTAAAAAGTTCGGCCTTCTCAACATCCTCTCTTACCATTTCTCCATTTTCATCCTGTAAAAATCCTATAGCATCTTTGACTTTTCTTTTACTTTTGACATACCCCCAAAATCCTTTTCTATTGCTTTTGACATCTCTTGCAAGCCTTAATTCATTGTCAGCTTTAGCTAACCTGATACGTGCCCTGCAGGATCTGCAGACTGCATTATAATCTTTTTTAGATATGCCTCCCTCTTTCCATTTAATAAACATTTCTTTCTTTCTTTTTAGCATGTGTTTAAGTTCTGTGTTCATCCATCCTGGTTTCCTTAAATGCTTCCCATTCTTTCTACTTTTCGGGATTGTTAACGATTGTGCTTTGAGAATCTCATTTTTAAAAATTTCCCATCCTTCCTGGACATTTTTGTCCTTAAGGACATCCAGCCATTGAATCCCTCCTATTCTCTTTCTGAGTCTCTTAAAATCTGCCTTTCTAAAATCTAACCTTGAAGTTTGAGTCTTCACATGTCTTCCTCCTCTAGTTATCCAAAATTCTATAATAGCATGGTCGCTGCCTCCTAGGGTCCCAGCCACTTTTACCTCCTCAACCATTTCCTCCCTGTTTATAAGGATTAGATCCAAAGTAGCAGATCCCCTTGTTTTCTCCCCTACCTTTTGGAAGATAAAGTTGTCAGCAAGAGAGGATAAGAATTTGCTTGACCTGTTAGTTTTACTTGAGAGAGATTCCCAACAAATGTCTGGATAGTTGAAATCTCCCATGACCACTACGTCATATTTTTTTGAGAACTTGGTCATTTGATACATAAAGAGTTCATCCATATCTTCAGCTTGCCCAGGTGGCCTGTAGTAAATGCCTACAATGGTGTCCTTTCCGTTGTTCTCTCCTTGTATTCTTACCCAAACAGTTTCCACAGAACTCCCAGTCTCTGAAGCTTCAATCTCTGTGCAGATATACGCTTTTCTAACATACAATGCAACACCTCCTCCTCGTTTATCAAGTCTGTTTCTTGCAAATAAGTTGTATCCTTTTAGCCTTTTATTCCAATCATGTGTATCGTCCCACCAAGTTTCAGTGATTCCAATGACATCATATTCCTTTTCCTGCATTAGTAGTTCCAATTCTCCTTGTTTGTTGCCCATGCTTTGTGCATTTGTATAAAAACATTTTAGTTTGTGATTGGTTTCTCTTCCTCCCATATTTTTATTATTTAAATTGTTTTGTCTTTGTTCTTCCTTTCCACTTCCAGTAGCAGAGATCTCAATAGTATTTGTCAGCTTTATGGCTTTTTCTGGCCTTTTGTTTCCCTTCCCACATTGTTCTAGTTTAAAGCTCTCCTGATGAGTGTAGCAAGGCGACTTCCAAATACATGTTTTCCAGTCTTCGTAAGGTGCACCCCAACTCTAGCAAGTAGTCCATCGTATATGTAATTCATTCCGTGATCCAGAAATCCAAATCCTTGTTGACGGCACCATCGACGTAGCCAGTTGTTCACCTGTAGAATCTTATTCCACCTCATTGTTCCATGGCCATCCACTGGGAGGATGGATGAGAAGACCACCTGCGCTCCCAATTCTTTTCACTTTCTTGCCTAAGTCTTCAAAGTCACTGCAGATGGTTTCCAGGTCCTTTCTTGCGGTGTCATTTGTCCCCACATGTATTAGCAGGAATGGGTAGTGATCTGTAGGTCTGAAGAGTCTTGATATCCTGTCAGACACATCTTTAATTTTTGCTCCTGGAAGACAGCACATTTCTCTTGAGGTTATGTCTGGTCTGCAGATAGCGGCCTCTGTTCCTCTTAACAGGGAATCCCCCATGACCACCACTCTCCGTTTTTTCTTCACAACATTCTTCTTTCTCCATCCAGGAGGATTCTGAGGGCTTACAAGGTTATTCATTGCTGGCAAAGTCTTATTTTGCTGTATTTCTTCCTGGTTTTCCTGCGTGAGAGCCTGGTACTCAGGGGCGGAACTACCGCCCGTGCAGCCGGTTCATTGAACGGGGGCCCCGAGGGAGAGGGGGCCCCTCCAGCCTCCAGCAGGGCCGCCATCAGGGCATGACTGCCCTGACTCCAGTATGGGGCCCGGCCGGTAGGGGCCCCCTCGGGGGCCCCCCTCTTGTGCGTCTCTCTCCTCATGGGGCCCCCGGCCCCATGCTATGCGCCGGGTCCGGGACATTTCAGCGCTGAGCTGCGCTGTTGCAGCAGCGCCTTCATGATTCCCCTGACTTCCGGTCATGTGACGGTGCCGTCACATGGCCGGAAGTCAGGAGAACCTGCTGTCAGCGATTTGGATGAGCGCCAGGATTCTGCAGGGATCGCATGGGGGTAAGTATAACAAGTTTTATTTTTTTTAAAATACAATTAACTAGGAGTGGAGAGATGGGAGAAGCACATGTGTGTGTGTATGTGTGTGTGGGGGGGGGGGAGATGGGAGATGGGAGATGCACATGTGTGTGTGTGGGGGGGGAGATGGGAGATGCACATGTGTGTGTGTGTGGGGGGGGAGATGGGAGATGCACATGTGTGTGGGGGGGGGAGATGGGAGATGCACATGTGTGTGTGTGGGGGGGGGAGATGGGAGATGCACATGTGTGTGTGTGGGGGGGGAGATGGGAGATGCACATGTGTGTGGGGGGGGGGGAGATGGGAGATGCACGTGTGTGGGGGGGGAGATGGAAGATGCACATGTATGTGGGGGGGGAGATGGGAGATGCACATGTGTGTGGGGGGGGGAGATGGGAGATGCACATGTGTGTAGGGGGGGAGATGGGAGATGCACATGTGTGTAGGGGGGGAGATGGGAGATGCACATGTGTGTAGGGGGGGAGATGGGAGATGCACATGTGTGTAGGGGGGGGAGATGGGAGATGCACATGTGTGTGGGGGGGATGGGAGATGCACATGTGTGTGTGGGGGGGATGGGAGATGCACATGTGTGTGTGGGGGGGATGGGAGATGCACATGTGTGTGGGGGGGGGTGGCAGATGCACATGTGGGGGGGGATGGGAGATGCACATGTGGGGGGGAGGATGGGAGATGCACATGTGTGTGGGGGGGGGAGATGGGAGATGCACGTGTGTGGGGGGGGAGATGGGAGATGCACATGTGTGGGGGGGAAATGCACGTGTGTGGGGGGGGAGATGGGAGATGCACATGTGTGGGGGGGAGATGGGAGATGCACATGTGTGGGGGGGGGGAGATGGGAGATGCACATGTGTGGGGGGGGGGATGGGAGATGCACATGTGGGGGGAGATGAGAGAGGTGCACATGTGGTGGAGGGGGATGAGAGAGGGGCACATGTGGGGGAGGGGGATGAGAGAGGGGCACATGTGGGGGAGGGGGATGAGAGAGGGGCACATGTGGGGGAGGGGGATGAGAGAGGGGCACATGTGGGGGGGAGGGGGGGAGAGAGGGGCACATGGAGGGGGATGAGAGCTGCACATGGGGGGGTTTGAGAGCTGCACATGGGGGAATTGGGAGTAGGGGGATAATGAGCTGCACATAACGAATGTGGGGTGGGGGAGAGTAAATGATAAATGATGATGGGGTGGTGAGAGCACGGACATGATATAATGAATTGGGGCAGGGGGTGCATGTAAATATTGAATGCGGGGAGCAGGAAGTATAGAGTAGGGGGCGTTGCGGATGCAGGAGTGTGACTGGTAACAAATTGGCGGAAAGAGTAGAGGTTCTAATTAAATTATATATTAAGTGCCTATTTACAGTTAATGGGGGCACAGTGGTGGATTACAATTTATATTTGGAATGGTAGGTTGCCTAATAACTAACCATATATTGATGGTGGATGCACGTCTGTATTCAGCTGCGTAATGTAGAAGTTGGGGAATGTGCTCTAGATAACTGTGTTATTTTATGCAGAGACGAGTCCTGGCTGGAAGACGTGATGGCGGTCTGTGCTGGATGAAGGAGAAAAGCGAAGATGAAGGACTTCACCTAGAGACGTCACCGGTGAGTTAGTCTATTACATGTACACTGTGTATAATGTCACTGGTGATCACTGTATTACCTGTACACTGACACTATATACAGAGCTCCTGTGTATAATGTCACTGGTGATCACTGTATTACCTGTACACTGACACTATATACAGAGCTCCTGTGTATAATTTCACTGGTGATCACTGTATTACCTGTACACTGACACTATATACAGAGCTCCTGTGTATAATGTCACTGGTGATCCCTGTATTACCTGTACACTGACACTATATACAGAGCTCCTGTGTATAATGTCACTGATGATCACTGTATTACCTGTACACTATATACAGAGCTCCTGTGTATAATGTCACTGTATTACCTGTACATTGACACTATATACAGAGCTCCTGTGTATAATTTCACTGGTGATCACTAGATTACCTGGACACTTACGTTATACATACCATGTATAGAGCTCCCGTGTATAATGACACTTATGGTAATATTAGTAATGTGGTGGTAATATTAGTAATGTAGTGGTAATATGTGGTCTGGTCATGGTGTGGCAGTTTTTCTCCCTTCTGTGTGGTATTATTCGGTCACTATGTTGTGGTAATATGTGGTCTGGTCATGGTGTGGCGGTATTCCCTGTATGTGGTATTATTGGTCATTTAAAAAAAAAATGTATATGACACATTCCCTTAAAGAAAACTAAATAAAAATATATCTAAAAAGAGTATTGGATATTTTAAGAAAATTTTAATAGGTTAGAGTAGGGCCCGCCCAGAAGAGTCTACCTTATCGTGGTGGCGGCTTTAAAAATCTTTTGGCCAAAACAAAAGCTGATGGCTATGTATGTGGCGCCGTCACATGGCCGAACGTCAGGAGAACCTGGTGGCAGCGACGTGGACGAGCGCCAGGATTCTGCAGGGATTGCATGGGGGTAAGTATAACAAGTTTTATTTTTTTTAAATACAATTAATTAACTAGGAGTGGGGGGAATCAGAGATGCACGGGGGGGATGAGAGATGCACATGGGGGGGATGAGAGATGCACATGGGGGGGGATGAGAGATGCACATGGGGGGGATGAGAGATGCACATGGGGGGGTGAGAGATGCACATGGGGGGGTGAGAGATGCACATGGGGGGGTGAGAGATGCACATGGGGGGGTGAGAGATGCACATGGGGGGGTGAGAGATGCACATGGGGGGGATGAGAGATGCACATGGGGGGATGAGAGATGCACATGGGGGGGATGAGAGATGCACATGGGGGGGATGAGAGATGCACATGGGGGGGATGAGAGATGCACATGGGGGGGATGAGAGATGCACATGGGGGGGATGAGAGCTGCACATGGGGGGGTGAGAGATGCACATGGGGGGTTATGTTTACATAACTTTGTTGCCTTATGAAGGGCAGGGGGGGCCCCCCAAAATTTCTTGCACAGGGGCCCACTACAGTCTGTGTCCGCCCCTGCTGGTACTGGTTCCTGAGCAGTATGGGTGCTGACTGCCTCTCGATCCTCCTGCTTCTGTGGGTCACATGCTTCCATTCCTCTGTTTCGTCAGGTGCAGTTCGAATTTCTTCTCTTTCTGAATCATGAAGAGATAATTCTGCTCTGTCTAAGAATTCTTCACCTTCCTTAATGATTTTCAAGGTAGTTAACCTCTCTTCTAGATTTCGCAACTTTTCCTCCAACAGGGACACAAGCTTGCATTTCTGGCATGTGAAGTTTGGCTTTTCCACTGGCAAGTCTGTGAACATGTAGCAGGATATGCAGCTCACCAAATGGCTCCTGAACTCTTCCATGTTCTTATTGTTAATGTTCTGAAAACAGTGAAAAAAGCTTAAAAAAAGCTTCAAAATGCGCGCGGTTTACCGATGTCCTCTTTTCAGCTCCAACAGCCAAAATCCAGTGTTCTTTGAGCTCGCGGAGACTCTTCACTTACCCCAAAATGCAGTGGGAATATGCAAATTATCTCCTCAGGACTCCTCCCCTGGTTTATCGATGTCCTCTTTTCAGCTCCAACAGCCAAAATCCAGTGTTCTTTGAGCTCGCGGAGACTCTTCACTTACCCCAAAATGCAGTGGGAATATGCAAATTATCTCCTCAGGACTCCTCCCCTGGTTTAAAGATGTCCTCTTTTCAGCTCCAACAGCCAAAATCCAGTGTTCTTTGAGCTCACGGAGACTCTTCACTTACCCCAAAATGCAGTGGGAATATGCAAATTATCTCCTCAGGACTCCTCCCCTGGTTTACCGATGTCCTCTTTTCAGCTCCAACAGCCAAAATCCAGTGTTCTTTGAGCTCGCGGAGACTCTTCACTTACCCCAAAATGCAGTGGGAATATGCAAATTATCTCCTCAGGACTCCTCCCCTGGTTTACCGATGTCCTCTTTTCAGCTCCAACAGCCAAAATCCAGTGTTCTTTGATCTCGCGGAGACTCTTCACTTACCCCAAAATGCAGTGGGAATATGCAAATTATCTCCTCAGGACTCCTCCCCTGGTTTACCGATGTCCTCTTTTCAGCTCCAACAGCCAAAATCCAGTGTTCTTTGAGCTCGCGGAGACTCTTCACTTACCCCAAAATGCAGTGGGAATATGCAAAGTATCTCCTCAGGACTCCTCCCCTGGTTTACCGATATCCTCTTTTCAGCTCCAACAGCCAAAATCCAGTGTTCTTTGAGCTCGCGGAGACTCTTCACTTACCCCAAAATGCAGTGGGAATATGCAAATTATCTCCTCAGGACTCCTCCCCTGGTTTACCGATGTCCTCTTTTCAGCTCCAACAGCCAAAATCCAGTGTTCTTTGAGCTCGCGGAGACTCTTCACTTACCCCAAAATGCAGTGGGAATATGCAAATTATCTCCTCAGGACTCCTCCCCTGGTTTACCGATGTCCTCTTTTCAGCTCCAACAGCCAAAATCCAGTGTTCTTTGAGCTCGCGGAGACTCTTCACTTACCCCAAAATGCAGTGGGAATATGCAAATTATCTCCTCAGGACTCCTCCCCTGGTTTACCGATGTCCTCTTTTCAGCTCCAACAGCCAAAATCCAGTGTTCTTTGAGCTCGCGGAGACTCTTCACTTACCCCAAAATGCAGTGGGAATATGCAAATTATCTCCTCAGGACTCCTCCCCTGGACTCCTCCCCTGGTTATGTTCGATAACTGTTCGTGCACCAAAATCATAACTGGATTTTTTCTCAGTAATGATGAAAATTAATGTTAATACGCAGATTGAGTGTACAGTGGGGCGGGGGGAGGGGCAGGGGATGGATCTCTGCAGGAATAATGAAGATCTCCATTTTTTTTTCTCTTTCCCGCATTTACAGTCGGGAGGTGCAATCTGTCAGCCTATCAGCAGCGCACACACGGAGCGAAGTGCTTTTTTTCACACAAGCAAGGGCATGTGTCATTGGCAGTGTATGTCACATGTCCTTGCCCTATAAGACCCAGCCATTTTCCCCGTCGCCACCATTTTCTCACTGCTGCAGCTGCGTGTTAGATGGCACCGCTGTTGCTGTGTGCGCTATAGTTTTTTTCACAGCATTTGGCTGAATCTAGCAAAGCTAATCCTTTTTGGCCTATTGCAGAGTGTGTTAGTCAGTGGAGTAGCCTATCTGTGTTGCAAGATACACCACCTGTGTATAGAATACCAATTTTTTTACTGCACCTAGTGAAGTAAAACCTTTTGGGCATAGCATCATTCTATTAGTCCATCTATACTGACCTCCATAAGGTTGCAAATTGAATATAATTTTTTTCTGCATCTAGCTCTGAAAAAATATTTGGCCTTCTAGTAGTGTGTGGGACTTGTTCTATTAGTCCATCTATACTGACCTCCATCAGGTTGCAAACTGAATATAATTTTTTTCTGCATCTACCTCTGAAAAAATATTTGGCCTTCTAGCAGTGTGTGGGACTTTCTCTATTAGTCCATGTATACTGACCTCTATCAGGTTGCAAATTGAATATAATTTTTTTCTGCATCTAGCTCTGAAAAAATATTTGGCCTTCTAGCAGTGTGTGGGACTTTCTCTATTAGTCCATCTATACTGACCTCCATTAGGTTGCAAATGAAAAATAATTTTTATCTGCATCTAGCTCTGAAAAAATATTTGGCCTTCTAGCAGTGTGTGGGACTTTCTCTATTAGTCCATCTATACTGACCTCCATCAGGTTGCAAATTCAAAATAAATTTTTGTCTGCATCTAGCTCTGAAAAAATATTTGGCCTTCTAGCAGTGTGTGGGACTTTCTCTATTAGTCCATCTATACTGACCTCCATCAGGTTGCAAATTCAAAATAATTTTTTGTCTGCATCTAGCTCTGAAAAAATATTTGGCCTTCTAGCAGTGTGTGGGACTTTCTCTATTAGTCCATCTATACTGACCTCCATCAGGTTGCAAATTAAAAATAATTTTTATCTGCATCTAGCTCTGAAAAAATATTTGGCCTTCTAGCAGTGTGTGGGACTTTCTCTATTAGTCCATCTATACTGACCTCCATCAGATTGCAAATTCAAAATAAATTTTTGTCTGCATCTAGCTCTGAAAAAATATTTGGCCTTCTAGCAGTGTGTGGGACTTTCTCTATTAGTCCATCTATACTGACCTCCATCAGGTTGCAAATTCAAAATAATTTTTTGTCTGCATCTAGCTCTGAAAAAATATTTGGCCTTCTAGCAGTGTGTGGGACTTTCTCTATTAGTCCATCTATACTGACCTCCATCAGGTTGCAAATTCAAAATAATTTTTTGTCTGCATCTAGCCCTGAAAATATTTTTTCTTCCCAATAGTGGTAGCAATAGAAATATGGGGCGCGCGCCTGGCTTACAAAAATATATACGCTTCATAACAAAAAACACCAGCCTAGCGCACTGCATTAATAAGATGGCATCATCGTCTCTCCCAGTGCTAGGCCTACTACCCAGGCTAGCATTCCTGTGCCTAAAACACAATGTATGGGTCCACGCTAGCCATTATGCTGAGGGGTCTAAAGCTGTTGCCAACGCTTTATAACAATTCAATTGGCAGATTTTCACAGAGCTCTTCCACAACGCCCACCCATCGGGCAACAGTTGCCCACCTTCCCTATGGGATCTAGTGGCGAATAGTTGATGCCATTAATCAGAGCGTCAGTTGCCCCGTCGACGTGGCAAGCATACGGTAAGGCATGGGAAGAGTGGACACGACTAGTAGCAGGCCGACGGGTTGACCAATGTGAACAACCAGATCACAAGTCACCATAGAATTTCTCCACCAGCTAATTATGAGGGGCATATCAGGGGCGTCAGCGCAGCGGTGTCTGACCGGAGTAGCATTTCACTTCCAACTACTGAATTGGCGAGATGTGACAAAGGTTCATCATCAGACAATCCATAAAAGGGTGGAAAAGGGGTCAGCCAAGTCAGGAGTGTAGACGTCCCGTCCCGTGTCACTAAAACTGATTTCTCACATCATATCCCTAACACCATTAACATGACACTCACAATTTGAAGCAACACTACTGTCTACTGCATTTGTGATTGCCTTCTTCGTGGCGCTATGCATAAGCGAATTAGTCCCTCAATCCAAAATTACCACCAGTGGAGGCTTATTACACCAGGACGTAGTCATAGCCAATAATGCAATACGTCTACGCATACACAAATCGAAAACGGTTCCAGCGGGCACGGGCACTTGGGTACTTCTACAACCCACAAACGGTATACTGAGTCGGGTAACAATAGTAAAAACATATCTAACCATCAGATCACAAAGTAATTTCTTCCTATCACACATTGATGGAATGCCATTATCAAGATACCAGTTCCAAGCTATATTTAATAAATGCATAACATCGGCAGGGAACCACCCCAAAGATTACGGGACACACTCATTCCGCATAGGCGCGGCCACGGAAGCAGCAAGAGCAGGACTGTCAGAAACGAAAGTTCAGAGGATAGGGAGATGGCGATCCACGTGTTTGGCAAGATACATAAGACCGGACTTGTTATCCTAACGTGGTTTGTTTCTTTTACAGGTGAAGCTAAGCCAACAGTGTGGGTGATAGGCCACTCGTATATGTATTGGGCAGAAAAAAGGGCGAAAGTCTGCCCAGGCGGGAGGAAATTAGAGTTTCATAACACATATTTCAACTAGAGAGGTATTAGAGGCCTGCTATGGCCACAGGTACTAATGGAGGTAATCAAGGTAGGGAGAGAGGCAAGATGTCCGGTCATCTTAGTTATTCAGGCCGGGGGAAACAACCTAGGTCATCACAACAGCGCATAACTAATGGCAATAATGAAACTAGACACTGAGCGCTTCAGAGAATTTTTCACAAAACTAGCTATAGTATGTTCAGAGATTGTGCCGATAGCGGTATGGCAAGGTGCGCGAGACATCACGGCCATCGAATGGATAAGGCGGGTAATAAATATTCGGATGGCAAAATTTAGAAGAGACAGAGGCGGTGTAGTGGTACGACACCGACAACTGGAAGGAGATAAAGCAAGCCTCATACGGCCCGACGTTGTTCACTTAATGGATATTGTACTGGACATATTCCTGTCAGGACTCCAGGACGGAGTGGAACAAGCATTAAGAGTGATGGGTGGGAGTCAGAGTCCTGCATACGAGTACGCAGGATCCTCCGTGGCCTGGAAATAGAAAGGACATGTTGGAGAGTTACACTTGTTGGCCAACTTGCCGGAGTGGAGACCCAGGGCATGCTGCAACAAGCTGAATTATTTTAGAAATAAAATGCCTTTCTAATGGAATGAGTATAAAGAGTTAATAAAGCTGTGACCGATCCTCACCCATCCAGTTGTAAGAGTTACATTATTGTATTGTCAAGGAAAGGGGGGCGGTAGGGGGGCTGAGCGTCTGGGTTTGGTTGGCGGTCCCCACAGTCTGCCTAGGCTAGATGCATTTAAAAATTCTTATTAGATACACAGGCGGTGCAGCTTGCTTCGCAGCTGGGCTACTACGCCCAAAGTATTGCCTAGGCTAGATGCATTTAAAAATTCTACGCTGACTAGCAGACACTGAAGATTTGGAGCAGACCTCTGAGTAAACAGCTCTTCAGACTCAACCATCTGTGTTACCCCAAGCCATAGTGTATGTAGTTTCTTACAGTTAAAAGGGGGGGGGGGGCGACCCAATCCACCTGGAATTGACGATGCCAACGTCACGTAAGACACAGCAAGGGGACTCCAAAAAGAGTCTCCATTTTTTCCCAAAATTGTGGCACAGACACCACTTAACCCTAGAACGCATACCTGGGGCCTCGCAAGCCCGCCCTGTTAATTGTTTTCTATTTTCTGCAAGATTACTTTAGTTAGAATTTTGAAACTCTAGGTATTCTTCATGTATATAGTTGTTTGTCATTTGAGTTTGAGTTATTCCATGTTATTTGCACACTGGCCTAAAAGGCCCCAGGTATATGAAAGTGTAGATTTTTATGGTCATGCGTTCTAGGGTTAAGTGGCATCAGTTGCCCCACATTTGCTTAAAACGGTTGGTGAGGTGATTTTACCAAATCCTCAAGGTTTTAGTCTCCCAAGGATAACACAGGGGTAGAAAAGTCCTTGCGAATCCATGATTTGTTCATCTTTATGAACGTGAGTCTGTCTACATTCTCAGTGGACAGACGCGTGCGCTTATCTGTCAGCACACCACCAGCAGCGCTGAACACACGTTCAGAGAGAACACTGGCTGCAGTGCATGACAAGATCTCCAAGGCGTGAGTGGCGAGCTCCGGCCATTTTTCCAGATTGGAATACCAAAATGAGCAAGGGTCCAGTGACACAGTCATGGCTTCGATGTTGACTTGGAGAATACTGCTGCACCATCCTCTCTAGGCATTGACTATGTGTCAGACTTCTTGTCTCCTGTGGCCTTGCAAAGGATGGTCTAAAAAAGTGGTGAAACGATTCCACAAAATTGCTGTTACCAGCAGATACTGTGTTACTGTTACGGTTTGAGTGATGAAGACTCGACAGTCCCACGGTAGGCAAGTTAGAACTGTGAGATTCACTACGTGCACCACTGGTGTTTTGTGGAAAAGCACATGTAAGATTCTGCAACAGCGTCTGCAGATACTCCTGCATGCGTCAATCCCTTTTTATGGCAGGAATTATTTCGGAAAATTTACTTTTGTACCGGGGATCTAAGAGTGTGGCAACCCAGTAGTCGGGATTACTTCGAATTCTGACAATCTGAGGGTCATGTTGCAGGTAGTGCAGCAAGAAGGCACTCATGTGTCTTGCGCATCCAGGAGGACCAAGTCCTTGTTGTGTTGGTGGCGAGGTAAGAATCATGCTTCCTTCCTCTGCCCTCTCCCCCCAACCTCGCACAACAGAAATGTGATCAAGGTCTCCCTCATCTGATGAGTCTTCCATGCCCATCGCCAGTTCGTCCTCCACTTCTTCCTCGGATCCTGCACCTTCCTCAACAGTTTGGCTGCTACCATGCGCCCTGGTTAATCCCTCTCCCCCACCCTCCCATGCCTGCCGCCTTGGTGCTGCCAACCGTCTGGACCTTGGAGATGTTATCCCTTCCGCATATGACTCCTCCTCTAATTCCTCCACCTCCTTTTGTCCCACCACCTGACTCTGAATTCTGTTTAATGTGTGCTCCAGCATGTAAATCACCGGAATAGTCATGCTGATAATGGCATCGTCGTCAGCACTAAACATCTTCGTCGCCATTTCAAAACTGTGCAGAAGGGTGTGTGGCGCCCCTGAGGGTTCAGTCGCCACAGAGTTACTGCATCTCACCCAGAGGTGTGGTATCTCACCCTCAGGTAAGGAAGGCATATGGCTCGGGACCCTAACACCTGCATCCAACACATATCCGCAGTGGGGGTAGGGCGAGATTGCTCCTAAGGGAGAGCACAGTCCCAGGTCCCTAGCTGGTGGGAGGGTCCTATGTAGTGGGTGCTTAGGGGAGCAGCTTAGCGGAGCACATGACAGGGAGAGTATAAATAGGTAGCCATCTTAGAAAGAGCAAGCCAGTCAGAGGAGGAAAAGTGACAGGAGCAGAGGCTCGGCATGAGCTCTGCTCCAGAGGCGGGCCTAGCCTGGGAGGCCCAGGACTGAAGGAGAGAAGAGAGGAGTGGGAGCAGGAAGGCTCCAGGAACCGAAGGGACCCTAGGGCTACGGACCGTGCAGAAGGCCAACCCGTACTCCTGCTGCTACCAGGAGGTAGAGGGGTCAGGCCAGATAAGGGGAACCGGTCCCTCAACTAGCCGAGAAACAGCAAGGCTCAACTAGAAACCGGAGGCTGCAGCATTTCATGTACTGCAGGTAAAAGTCCACACCAGTCTCACTAAGAAGGTAGCCACATAGGACCCAGGGGACGGAACACAAGTCGCCCGCCAAGGCCCGAGGATACCGAATAGAAGTTTCACTGGGTGTGAGGTGCAGGGAGAAGGCCAGAGAAAGGACACACAGAAGGGGGTCCTGCTAAGTACTCCGGAGCTAACAGGGGGTGGACTGAGCCCCTCACTGAGTACGCACAGCACGACGGGTGAGATTGCTCTGGTACCTGTAATCTGGACTGCAACAACTGTGAGTAAAGATCTTGGGACTGCATCACACGGACTCTGTGTTCATTACTGACTCCCTGCACTACAACCACCATCATCCACCCACACTGCCCTGAAGCTACACTCTTCCTGTGGTGAGTAATAATACCATTGCTGCAAAACCACCAGCTTCAGAGGACTGTTCCACAGCGGCGGGCCCTTTTGCCCCACTCCAGAGGTGGCGTAGTCGGACATTATAAAACCCATATATACAAATTACCCTTGGATTGACCGCCCTGGATCACGGACCGGGTCACCGCCACAGTGACTACAAACCCCAGCGTCTACCGGCCCGGCTCAGGGTACCCCACGGCCCAGGAGGCGCGTCAACTTCATAGGTCCCTGATCTGAGAGCACTCCTGCAGCGTGATTTGCCCCACCTCTGGATCTCGTTGGCCCAGGCTATACGTCAGAACGTATTGCACCAGGGCTTGTCGGTGCTGCCACAGTCGCTGCAACATGGTCAGAGCTGAATTCCACCGTGTCGGCACATCGCATTTCAGCTGGTGAACTGGCAGGCCCAACAACTTCTGTAGAGATGTAAGTCGTTGAGCTGCGGGATGCGAATGGTGGAAGTGAGCACACAGCGACCGTGCCCTCTGCAGAAGGCCATCTAGTCCGGGATAGTGGGCTAACAATTTATGGACAACCAGGTTCAACACATGAGCCATACAAGGCACGTGTGTGACATTGCCCCGGCGAAGGGCCGCACCCAGGTTTGCAGCATTGTCGCACACGGCCTTCCCTGGTTGCAGGTCCAGGGGAAACAACCATTCATGAAACTGGGTCTCCAGAGCTGACCACAACTCCTCAGCTGTGTGACTCACATTTCCCAGACATTTCAAAGTAAAGACTGATGCCTTGAGCCCTGCTGCCAGCATAGTAAGGAGGTGTGCAGGATTCCTTCTGCGCAGTTAGAAAGCAGGTGTCATTACCAGACAGGCTTTGGGTGCAGGTGGAGGACCGAGAGGAGGTTGAGGAGGCATGAAGCAGTGGAGGAACTTCGAGATAAAGAGGATTTACGCACAACTCGTGGGGACGGTAAGACTTGGACAGCAGCCCCTTGTCCTGCTGTCACCATAGTTACCCAGTGCCCAGTCAGCGACATGTAACGCCCCTGTCCATGCCTACTCGTCCAAGTGTCTGTGGTGAAATGCACCCTGTCACACACAGAGTTTCTCAAAGAAGCGGTGATGTTGTGTGCGACATGCTGATGGAGCGCAGGCACACCTTTCTTTGAGAAGTAGTGCCGACTGGGCATCTGGTACTGGGGCACTGCGACGGACATAAGTTCTCGAAAATCCACTGTGTCCTCCAGGCGGAAAGGCAGCATTTCTGTAGTCAAGAGCTTGCAGATGGTGAAATTCAACCTCTTAGCTTTCTCATGGCTAGGAGGAAATGGTCTTTTACTTTTCCACATCTGAGGGACCGAGGGCTGGCTTTTGTGCTTAGACGGGGTTGAGTAGGTTGTCCCTGGCAAACTGCCGGTCTGTGAGGAAGATGCAGGCGGACATGTTAGGTTGCCTTGATCCAAAGGTGGTGCTCTCGATGTCAGAGAGCGCTCAACACCAGCAGGTGTTTCCACTTCCCAATGAACTGACGACCTGCCAATCACACTGGCTGTTGCAGGTAAAGAGGTGGCAGGTCTGCGTCCAAAAACATGTGTGACTGCTGTCCCCCCAGTCACAGAGGATGAAGAGGCCGCGGATGCACCAGATGGGGCAGACGGTGGTTGTCCCAGCCTGCTAGGCCGCATTGTAGCACAGTGAGCTTCCCACTGCAACTTATGCTTCATATCCATGTGACGGTACATGCATGAAGTACTCAAACTATGGATTTTTTGGCCTCTACTTAGCTTTTGGTGACAAATATTACAGATAACACGAGTTGGGTCATCCTTATCATTCTGAATAAATGCCCAGGCTATGCAAGGCTTAGAGCCCATGCGACCTGAAGAGCCACTACGACTTGTGGTCAGAGGCAGAGTTGTGGTTGAGGATGCAGTTGTTGACGTGCTTCCAGTACTCCGTCTCAGTCCAGGAAGGCGCAACCTAACCTCGTCGTCAATAGCATCTGTGACGCCCCGCTGTGATTGGTATCACAGATCCTAGAAGAGTGTATTGATGGAATCCTCCACAAGAGGCCCCCATAAACATTCACACATCTCCACCTTCCATCTCAGACCAGCAGAGGGAGCCCGTTAGGGATATAAATAGGGAAGGTGGAGCTAGGCAGTTCAGTTCCTCTGAAGAGTTCCTGCAGTAGAGAAGCCTAAGAGAGGTCAGTCTGCAGTGGAGCTCAGTCTAGTCTAGAGAACTCAGTTAATAGTTCAGCAGTGGAGCACGAGGCTCCTGCTAGCTAGATTCAGTAAGGCATAACCAGAATCCCTGGAGAACTACGAGTCCCAGGATCGCTAAGGTGCTGATACGTAACAGAGCCAGGAGACGCTTAGGCCCCGCATAGTGGGAGCGTGAACTCCAAGAGAAGGCCCTACCACAAGGTCAGCCAGCGCAGGACAGAGACAAAGTTAGGCCTAGTTCCAGGCAGGTCAGAAACTTACTACGCAGAGGCAAGAAACAGGAGGCCCTACACCCGCTCATTGGGGAGGATCCTGATATTCACCCTTCACCCTACAGTGCTCCGGGATGTGCCTGAATTTCCTCCAGTAAAAGGTACTGAAGTGACTACCGTGTCCGTTCCCGTTCTTGCTCTGACCCAGCTGGGTCTCGCCTGTCCTGCATTCCCCCTGCATACGCTGCCCTGAGACCTAGCTCCACCTGTGGGGAGCTATACTATCGAGCTGCCTTATCATGTGTCTCAGTGGACTGCTGCAGCGCTGGTGCTTCTCACCAGATACCACAGGTGGCATCACGAACTATTATAAAATTATCAATTATCCACTCTTTTAAAGAGTGACCCCAGGGTACGGGCCAGGGAGCCGACCACCGCGACATCCCCAAGGCCAGGCAAAGGCCCGGGTACCGAGTCATCCCCATCCCCTGGGCTAGTCACATCCTCCTCCACCTCCTCCGTTGACCTCATCGACTGGCTGACTGTGGGTTGACAGTAAGTGGGATCTCCAACCTCGTCATCATCACCCTGTGTGTTATCACACCCGTCGTCCTCAAAGCCAATCTCTTCCTGCCCTGACCGAAAAGTCAAGTTGTCGCTCCAATCAGGTATTTGAGTCTCATCATCGTCTTCATCATTGTCTCCACCAACAGGAGTGACAGTTTGGGAACGAGGGTCTACATTATGCTCAGAACCTTCTTCATCTGGTCCTGGATCCGACTTATAAAGATTCTGGGCATCAGTGCAGATCATTTCCTCGTCTGGATTAACAGAAGCTCTGGAGCAGACCTACATTTCCCAGGCTATAGTATGAGTAAACAGCTCTGCAGACTCAACCATCTGTGTTACCCCATACTCAGACGGGCAGCTGGAGACTTGGGAGCTGTGAGGAAGCAAGTGCGATTGGGGTGGCACCTCTGAGGACTGGAGTATTTGTGATGTTGAAATTGAGGTGGAGGAGAGCCCACTTGAAGGAGCACTTGATATCCGCTGAAGCACCTGCTGTTTTTGTGCCTCATCTGGAATTTGTAGTGATGGGCGTGTCCGTAAGAAAGGGATCGTATCACATTGTCCACGAAAAGAAGTCGACATCTTAGTTTGGCTGGTAGATGGTCTTTCTTCTGCAGATCTTACCCCCCCCCACCGCGGGGGGGCTCGACCCACCAGCAGACAGGCACCAGTATTGGGAGAGGGGGGCTGGCCGTCAGGGTCCACCGTGGCTCTGGCACAAACCCGGCGACACGGAGGTGGCACGGGCAGGAACGAACTGGCCGTGTCGGCTTATCACTTTTTGGATTTTAGAAGGGCATGACATGCCTATATCTGTGTCTCCCCCTCCTTTTACTCCTCCACCTCTTTTCTTTTCACATGACTATATGTACTTGTCACTTTTCCATGTGTTAGTTATGTCTTCTGAGCAGTTTGTCAGCTTTTGAACACCTTTGAAGGTGTTTTCTATGTGTTTCTATGTGTTTTTGTTTGCCTGCCATTGGTTTTAACGGTGTTCGAAGGTGTTCGACGAACAGTTCGACGAACAGTTCGGCGAACACACGGGTGTTCGACGAACCGAACCGAACTCGAACACTACGGGGGTGGCTCAACACTACTAGAGACCCTGCTGAAGTGTCGATTCTACTGAGTAGGAATGTGCAGCTCCATTGAGAGGTGGTGCTGAGACTGTGGACCCTGTGGCCTTAGAAAGAAAGACTTCAGCAGCCAGAAGGCACCCCTGCAACCCATCAAGATAACTCGGCCCCTGGAGATCGTGGCCCTGGACCATGTCAAGCTGTCCCCCAGCAGGTCAGGGTACTCCTATGCTCTGACTATGGTGGATCGCTACTCACGTTTCCAGGTGGTCGCCCCTGTCAAAGACCTGACGGCAGAGATAGCAGCAAAGACGTTCCAGGCGTGTTTCTACAGACGTCATGGATACCCTGAGCAGGTGCTGATGGACCAAGGCCCGGCCTTTAAAGCTGAGTTGTTTAAGGAGTTCTGCCATTTGTACGGTTGTAAAAAGATAAGAACTACCCCGTACCACCCACAAACCAATGGTCTCTGCGAAAAGATGAACAACATCATCATCGGCCTTCTAAAGACCATACCACTTGAGGAGAGAAATCAGTGGCCAGACCTACTACCTGACCTAGTGGATCTGTATAATCATATACCAGTAAGTTCCACCAATTGCACTCCGGCATAACTCATGCGGGCAAGGCCAGGAAAGCTGCCCATGGATCTGGAGCTTGGTGTTGTGGAGCCTGAAGCTGATATGACCACTGAGGACTTGGACAACACCAGACAAGAGCAGTACAGAAGAGTACAAGCCTGTGTCAAGGACAGTCTTACTCGGGTGAGAGAAAAGCAGGAAATGCACAACAACAAAAACGCACCCGCAGAACCTTTCACACCTGGTGAAACAGTATTGAAAAGGAAAAGACGTAATCACAAACTTGATGACCAGTGGGAAAAAGACCCCTACACTGTGTTACCGTCAAGGTTTGACAACAAGAAGACCTGCATAATCAGTCGAGATGGAGGAAAAACGTCTACAACCGTGTCCAGGGATCACCTAAAGTTGTGTCCAGACTTACTGAAACCCCAGGAAGAAGTGCCTTTCACAATCCCGGAAGAACCTAAAGAAGCGGTGATACACACTGACCTAGGAGACTTCCCAGCAGATTGGCCTCAGATAGGAGGAGCAGTAATCATCCCAGTACTCCAATTCTATGAACAGCCTGAAAACCCTCCACAGCAAGTTGAACCTGTAAGTGCTGCAGAAGAGCCAGCTCAAGAAGTATCCCCGGATGAAGGATCCCCGGTAGGAGCAGAGCAAGAGGGCCCAGCCAATGGTAGACTTGCCAGCCCAAGAGAGAAGTTAAGGCAGTTTTATAACATGGTCAAATGTAGAACTGGTAGAGTAACTGAGAATGCAGAGACTGATACCCTACAGACCACCGCACTACGCAGATCAGCACGAAGCACGAGAGGTAAACCCCCTGTTAGGTACACTCAGTAAATAGTCAAATTGCTGAAAATGTAGATAGTTACCCCTGGGGTATTGTGTGTTTACACTGAAATGTATTGTATAATTGTGTATTTTCAATGCATAAGTCGGCCTTCATTAATTTGTGCTTTACCTTATTAATTTCTTTGCTATTTACCAAAGAACTTAATGGCTGAGGACTGTGTGCAGCCCAAAAACTGCTTGTGTATATAATTGCGCTCCTACGAGTGCCCTTTATAGGTGACCTCAGAAGAAAAACCTGTCGGGAGTGGCTCTCTTGGAGGTCCAACACGGGATCTTCATGCCCTGCAGCCACCCCAGGGCCTACGTAGAGGGTTTAGGACAGGTCCCTCAAAACCACCAAGTACTCTACCCTGTGAGATGGACATCCTGTATGGGAACCTCACCAGAAGAGACTTGAACTCTGAGGATACTCTGTCCTTGTTATTGTTATGTAACGTTTAAGCTTGGTGCCTCCCATAAAGGGAAGATTGTTCTCGTATTGCTTATGTTTCCAAATGTTATTGTTTGATAAAAATATTCTTCAGCTCGGGAGTGCTGAGTTTAACTAGGGGGGAATGTGACGCCCAGCTGCGCATGGTATCACAGATCCTAGAAGGGTGTATTGATGGATTCCTCCACAAGAGGCCCCCATAACCATTCACACATCTCCACCTTCCACCTCAGACCACCAGAGGGAGCCAGTTAGGGATAGATAAATAGGGAAGGTGGAGCTTAGCAGTCAGTCTATTCTGGAGTCGGAGTCTAGTTCAGTCTGGCTTAGCAGTGAGTCCAGTGTAGTCTGAGAAGAGTTACCTCAGAGGACAAAAGCGTGTTCCAGCTCCTGCAATTGCTATCCTGCAGTGGAGCTTATCCAGATCAAGACTCCGGGTAGCTCAGAGAAGTGAGCTTCAGGTGTGCCGGTGCCATAAGATCGGTGAAGCGCGGCAAGCTGCCGTTAGTGAGTATAGCCTAGTGAGGGCCCGAGTAGGCCGAAGGCGAGTGGAGAGTTAGTACATAGGGGGCAGAGGAGCTTAACTGGCTCACCCCGAAGCAGTTACCGGACACCAGGTCCGAAGTTTACCGGGATCTTTACGACCTAGTAAGATAAACAGGAATCCCTGGAGAACTACAAGTCCCAGGATCGCTAAAGTGCTGATACATAACAGAGCCAGCAGACACATAGGCCCACAGATAAGGTGCGTGTGCTCCAAGAAAAGGCCCTACCACAAGGTCAGCCAGCGCAGGACAGAGACAAAGTTAGGAATAGCTCCAGGCAGGTCAGAAACTTGCAGAGGCAAGTAACAGGAGGCCCTAAAACCCGCTCATTGGGGAGGATCCTGACATGCACCCTTCACCCTACAGTGCTCCAGGACGTGCCTGAATTTCCATCAGTAAAAGGTACTGAAGTGACTATCATGTCTGTCCCTGTTCTTGCTCTGACCCAGCTGGGTCTCGCCTGACCTGCATTCCCCGTCATACACTGCCCTGAGGCCTAGCTCCACCTGTGGGGAGTTATACCATCGAGCTGCCTTATCATCGGCCTCAGTGGACTGCGCAGCGCTGGTGATCCTCACCAGAAGCCACGGGTGGCGTCACAAACTCTAATAAACTAATGAAACCAATTTTCCACCCTTTTAAGGAGAGACCCCAGGGTACGGGCCCAGGAGTCGACCACCGCGACATCCCTACAAGGCCAGGCTAAAAGCCCGGGTACCGAGTTATCCCCATTCCCCTGGGCGAGTCATAAACATATATAATTTTCATTGTGTGGCTCAGAAGCTGTTAGAACTCTCCTGTTAGGTTTTTTCTATCTTGCTGGTCACATGACTTTTTTTGCCTATTTAATCCTGCTCCGCCCTCCTGGCCTTGCTGGACTTCATTGTAAATTCTACTCTTAAGCTTGCCTGGTGCTTAGTTTCCTTTCTCAGTCAGTTTAGCTAGGTCTTCGGACCTTTATGTTCTATGTTGTGTGTTTGTCTTTTACTGCTACAATCTCTGCTAAGAGGTGTCCAACTTTATCCCAGTCCCTAGTTCTTGTAGGGTTCCCTCCCTTGCATCTATAGGACTTCGTACAGACTAGTCGAGGACTTTAGCAGGTCAGATCGCAGGATCAGGTTCCCCGTTACATCGTAGGGATCTAGCTTAGTTCTATTGTAGGGACAGATCTCCTTTCTTTCCAACATCTTCGTCGCCATTTCAAAACTGTGCAGAAGGGTGTGTGGTGCCCCTGAGGGTTCAGTCGCCACAGAGTTACTGCATGTCACCCAGAGGTGTGGTATCTCACCCTCAGGTAAGGAAGGCATATGGCTCGGGACCCTAACACCTGCATCCAACACATATTCGCAGTGGGGGTAGGGCGAGATTGCTCCTAAGGGAGAGCACAGTCCCAGGTCCCTAGCTGGTGGGAGGGTCCTATGTAGTGGGTGCTTAGGGGAGCAGCTTAGCGGAGCACATGACAGGGAGAGTATAAATAGGAAGCCATCTTAGAAAGAGCAAGCCAGTCAGAGGAGGAAAAGTGACAGGAGCAGAGGCTCAACTAGAAACCGGAGGCTGCAGCATTTCATGTACTGCAGGTAAAAGTCCACACCAGTCTCACTAAGAAGGTAGCCACATAGGACCCAGGGGACGGAACACAAGTCGCCCGCCAAGGCCCGAGGATACCGTATAGAAGTGTCACTGGGTGTGAGGTGCAGGGAGAAGGCCAGAGAAAGGACACACAGAAGGGGGTCCTGCTAAGTACTCCGGAGCTAACAGGGGGTGGACTGAGCCCCTCACTGAGTACGCACAGCACGACGGGTGAGATTGCTCTGGTACCTGTAATCTGGACTGCAACAACTGTGAGTAAAGATCTTGGGACTGCATCACACGGACTCTGTGTTCATTACTGACTCCCTGCACTACAACCACCATCATCCACCCACACTGCCCTGAAGCTACACTCTTCCTGTGGTGAGTAATAATACCATTGCTGCAAAACCACCAGCTTCAGAGGACTGTTCCGCAGCGGCGGCCCCTTTTGCCCCACTCCAGAGGTGGCGTAGTCGGACATTATAAAACCCATATATACAAATTACCCTTGGATTGACCGCCCTGGATCACGGACCGGGTCACCGCCACAGTGACTACAACCCCCAGCGTCTACCGGCCCGGCTCAGGGTACCCCACGGCCCAGGGGGCGCGTCAACTTCATAGGTCCCTGATCTGAGAGCACTCCTGCAGCGTGATTTGCCCCACCTCTGGATCTCGTTGGCCCAGGCTATACGTCAGAACGTATTGCACCAGGGCTTGTCGGTGCTGCCACAGTCGCTGCAACATGGTCAGAGTTGAATTCCACCGTGTCGGCACATCGCATTTCAGCCGGTGAACTGGCAGGCCCAACAACTTCTGTAGAGATGTAAGTCGTTGAGCTGCGGGATGCGAACGGCGGAAGTGAGCACACAGCGACCGTGCCCTCTACAGAAGGCCATCTAGTCCGGGATAGTGGGCTAACAATTTATGGACAACCAGGTTCAACACGTGAGCCATACAAGGCACGTGTGTGACATTGCCACGGCGAAGGGCCGCACCCAGGTTTGCAGCATTGTCGCACACGGCCTTCCCTGGTTGCAGGTCCAGTGGAGACAACCATTCATGAAACTGGGTCTCCAGAGCTGACCACAACTCCTCAGCTGTGTGACTCACATTTCCCAGATATTTCAAAGTAAACACTGATGCCTTGAGCCCTGCTGCCAGCATAGTAAGGAGGTCTGCAGGATTCCTTCTGCGCAGTTAGAAAGCAGGTGTCATTACCAGACAGGCTTTGGGTGCAGGTGGAGGACCGAGAGGAGGTTGAGGAGGCATGAAGCAGTGGAGGAACTTCGAGATAAAGAGGATTTACGCACAACTCGTGGGGACGGTAAGACTTGGACAGCAGCCCCTTGTCCTGCTGTCACCATAGTTACCCAGTGCCCAGTCAGCGACATGTAACGCCCCTGTCCATGCCTACTCGTCCAAGTGTCTGTGGTGAAATGCACCCTGTCACACACAGAGTTTCTCAAAGAAGCGGTGATGTTGTGTGCGACATGCTGATGGAGCGCAGGCACACCTTTCTTTGAGAAGTAGTGCCGACTGGGCATCTGGTACTGGGGCACTGCGACGGACATAAGGTCTCGAAAATCCACTGTGTCCTCCAGGTGGAAAGGCAGCATTTCTGTAGTCAAGAGCTTGCAGATGGTGAAATTCAACCTCTTAGCTTTCTCATGGCTAGGAGGAAATGGTCTTTTACTTTTCCACATCTGAGGGACCGAGGGCTGGCTGTTGTGCTTAGACGGGGTTGAGTAGGGTGTCCCCGGCAAACTGCCGGTCTGTGAGGAAGATGCAGGCGGACATGTTAGGTTGCCTTGATCCAAAGGTGGTGCTCTCGATGTCAGAGAGCGCTCAACACCAGCAGGTGTTTCCACTTCCCAATGAACTGACGACCTGCCAATCACACTGGCTGTTGCAGGTAAAGAGGTGGCAGGTCTGCGTCCAAAAACATGTGTGACTGCTGTCCCCCCAGTCACAGAGGATGAAGAGGCCGCGGATGCACCAGATGGGGCAGACGGTGGTTGTCCCAGCCTGCTAGGCCGCATTGTAGCACAGTGAGCTTCCCACTGCAACTTATGCTTCATATCCATGTGACGGTACATGCATGAAGTACTCAAACTATGGATTTTTTGGCCTCTACTTAGCTTTTGGTGACAAATATTACAGATAACACGAGTTGGGTCATCCTTATCATTCTGAATAAATGCCCAGGCTATGCAAGGCTTAGAGCCCATGCGACCTGAAGCGCCACTACGACTTGTGGTCAGAGGCAGAGTTGTGGTTGAGAATGCAGTTGTTGACGTGCTTCCAGTACTCCGTCTCAGTCCAGGAAGGCGCAACCTAACCTCGTCGTCAATAGCATCTGTGACGCCCCGCTGTGCTTGGTATCACAGATCCTAGAAGAGTGTATTGATGGAATCTTCCACAAGAGGCCCCCATAAACATTCACACATCTCCACCTTCCACCTCAGACCAGCAGAGGGAGCCCGTTAGGGATATAAATAGGGAAGGTGGAGCTAGGCAGTTCAGTTCCTCTGAAGAGTTCCTGCAGTAGAGAAGCCTAAGAGAGGTCAGTCTGCAGTGGAGCTCAGTCTAGTCTAGAGAACTCAGTTAATAGTTCAGCAGTGGAGCACGAGGCTACTGCTAGCTAGATTCAGTAAGGCATAACCAGAATCCCTGGAGAACTACAAGTCCCAGGATCGCTAAGGTGCTGATACGTAACAGAGCCAGGAGACGCTTAGGCCCCGCATAGTGGGAGCGTGAACTCCAAGAGAAGGCCCTACCATAAGGTCAGCCAGCGCAGGACAGAGACAAAGTTAGGCCTAGCTCCAGGCAGGTCAGAAACTTACTATGCAGAGGCAAGAAACAGGAGGCCCTACACCCGCTCATTGGGGAGGATCCTGATATTCACCCTTCACCCTACAGTGCTCCGGGACATGCCTGAATTTCCTCCAGTAAAAGGTACTGAAGTGACTACCGTGTCCGTTCCCGTTCTTGCTCTGACCCAGCTGGGTCTCGCCTGTCCTTCATTCCCCCTGCATACGCTGCCCTGAGACCTAGCTCCACCTGTGGGGAGCTATACCATCGAACTGCCTTATCACGTGTCTCAGTGGACTGCTGCAGCGCTGGTGCTTCTCACCAGATACCACAGGTGGCGTCACGAACTATTATAAAATTATCAATTATCCACTCTTTTAAAGAGTGACCCCAGGGTACGGGCCAGGGAGCCGACCACCGCGACATCCCCAAGGCCAGGCAAAGGCCCGGGTACCGAGTCATCCCCATCCCCTGGGCTAGTCACATCCTCCTCCACCTCCTCCATTGACCTCATCGACTGGCTGACTGTGGGTTGACAGTAAGTGGGATCTCCAACCTCGTCATCATCACCCTGTGTGTTATCACACCCATCGTCCTCAAAGCCAACCTCTTCCTGCCCTGACCGAAAAGTCATGTTGTCGCTCCAATCAGGTATTTGAGTCTCATCATCGTCTTCATCATTGTCTCCACCAACAGGAGTGACAGTTTGGGAACGAGGGTCTACATTATGCTCAGAACATTCTTCATCTGGTCCTGGATCCGACTTATAAAGATTCTGGGCATCAGTGCAGATCATTTCCTCGTCTGGATTAACAGAAGCTCTGGAGCAGACCTCCATTTCCCAGGCTATAGTATGAGTAAACAGCTCTGCAGACTCAACCATCTGTGTTACCCCATACTCAGACGGGCAGCTGGAGACTTGGGAGCTGTGAGGAAGCAAGTGCGATTGGGGTGGCACCTCTGAGGACTGGAGTATTTGTGATGTTGAAATTGAGGTGGAGGAGAGCCCACTTAAAGGAGCACTTGATATCTGCTGAAGCACCTGCTGTTTTTGTGCCTCATCTGGAATTTGTAGTGATGGGCGTGTCCGTAAGAAAGGGATCGTATCACATTGTCCACGAAAAGAAGTCGACATCTTAGTTTGGCTGGTAGATGGTCTTTCTTCCGCAGATGTTACCCCCCCCCACCGCGGGGGGGCTCGAACCACCAGCAGACAGGCACCAGTATTGGGAGAGGGGGGCAGGCCGTCAGGGTCCACCGCGGCTCTGGCACAAACCCGGCGACACGGAGGTGGCACGGGCAGGAACGAACTGGCCGTGTCGGCTTATCACTTTTTGGATTTTAGAAGGGCATGACATGCCTATATCTGTGTCTCCCCCTCCTTTTACTCCTCCACCTCTTTTCTTTTCACATGACTATATGTACTTGTCACTTTTCCATGTGTTAGTTATGTCTTCTGAGCAGTTTGTCAGCTTTTGAACACCTTTGAAGGTGTTTTCTATGTGTTTCTATGTGTTTTTGTTTGCCTGCCATTGGTTTTAACGGTGTTCGAAGGTGTTCGATGAACAGTTCGACGAACAGTTCGGCGAACACACGGGTGTTCGACGAACCGAACCGAACTCGAACACTACGGGGGTGGCTCAACACTACTAGAGACCCTGCTGAAGTGTCGATTCTACTGAGTAGGAATGTGCAGCTCCATTGAGAGGTGGTGCTGAGACTGTGGACCCTGTGGCCTTAGAAAGAAAGACTTCAGCAGCCAGAAGGCACCCCTGCAACCCATCAAGATGACTCAGCCCCTGGAGATCGTGGCCTTGGACCATGTCAAGCTGTCCCCCAGCAGGTCAGGGTACTCCTATGCTCTGACTATGGTGGATCGCTACTCACGTTTCCAGGTGGTCGCCCCTGTCAAAGACCTGATGGCAGAGACAGCAGCAAAGACGTTCCAGGCGTGTTTCTACAGACGTCATGGATACCCTGAGCAGGTGCTGATGGACCAAGGCCCGGCCTTTAAAGCTGAGTTGTTTAAGGAGTTCTGCCATTTGTACGGTTGTAAAAAGATAAGAACTACCCCGTACCACCCACAAACCAATGGTCTCTGCGAAAAGATGAACAACATCATCATCGACCTGCTAAAGACCATACCACTTGAGTTGAGAAATCAGTGGCCAGACCTACTACCTGACCTAGTGGATCTGTATAATCATATACCAGTAAGTTCCACCAATTGCACTCCGGCATAACTCATGCGGGCAAGGCCAGGAAAGCTGCCCATGGATCTGGAGCTTGTTGTTGTGGAGCCTGAAGCTGATATGACCACTGAGGACTTGGACAAGACCAGACAAGAGCAGTACAGAAGAGTACAAGCCTGTGTCAAGGACAGTCTTACTCGGGTGAGAGAAAAGCAGGAAATGCACTACAACAAAAACGCACCCGCAGAACCTTTCACACCTGGTGAAACAGTATTGAAAAGGAAAAGACGTAATCACAAACTTGATGACCAGTGGGAAAAAGACCCCTACACTGTGTTACCGTCAAGGTTTGACAACAAGAAGACCTGCATAATCAGTCGAGATGGAGGAAAAACGTCTACAACCGTGTCCAGGGATCACCTAAAGTTGTGTCCAGACTTACTGAAACCCCAGGAAGAAGTGCCTTTCACAATCCCGGAAGAACCTAAAGAAGCGGTGATACACACTGACCTAGGAGACTTTCCAGCAGATTGGCCTCAGATAGGAGGAGCAGTAATCATCCCAGTACTCCAATTCTATGAACAGCCTGAAAACCCTCCACAGCAAGTTGAACCTGTAAGTGCTGCAGAAGAGCCAGCTCAAAAAGTATCCCCGGATGAAGGATCCCCGGTAGGAGCAGAGCAAGAGGACACAGCCAATGGTAGACTTGCCAGCCCAAGAGAGAGGTTAAGGCAGTTTTATAACATCGTCAAACGTAGAACTGGTAGAGTAACTGAGAATGCAGAGACTGATACCCTACAGACCACCGCACTACGCAGATCAGCACGAAGCACGAGAGGTAAACCCCGTTAGGTACACTCAGTAAATAGTCAAATTGCTGAAAATGTAGATAGTTAACCCTGGGGTATTGTGTGTTTACATTGAAATGTATTGTATAATTGTGTATTTTCAATGCATAAGTCGGCCTTCATTAATTTGTGCTTTACCTTATTAATTTCTTTGCTATTTACCAAAGAACTTAATGGCTGAGGACTGTGTGCAGCCCAAAAACTGCTTGTGTATATAATTGCGCTCCTACGAGTGCCCTTTATAGGTGACCTCAGAAGAAAAACCTGTCGGGAGTGGCTCTCTTGGAGGTCCAACACGGGATCTTCATGCCCTGCAGCCACCCCAGGGCCTACGTAGAGGGTTTAGGACAGGTCCCTCAAAACCACCAAGTACTCTACCCTGTGAGATGGACATCCTGTATGGGAACCTCACCAAAGGAGACTTGAACTCTGAGGATACTCTGTCCTTGTTATTGTTATGTAACGTTTAAGCTTGGTGCCTCCCATAAAGGGAAGATTGTTCTCGTATTGCTTATGTTTCCAAATGTTATTGTTTGATAAAAATATACTTCAGCTCGGGAGTGCTGAGTTTAACTAGGGGGGAATGTGACGCCCAGCTGCGCTTGGTATCACAGATCCTAGAAGGGTGTATTGATGGATTCCTCCACAAGAGGCCCCCATAACCATTCACACATCTCCACCTTTCACCTCAGACCACCAGAGGGAGCCAGTTAGGGATAGATAGATATGGAAGGTGGAGCCTAGAAGTCAGTCTATTCTGGAGTCGGAGTCTAGTTCAGTCTGGCTTAGCAGTGAGTCCAGTGTAGTCTGAGAAGAGTTACCTCAGAGGACAAAAGCCTGTTCCAGCTCCTGCAATTGCTATCCTGCAGTGGAGCTTATCCAGATCAAGACTCCGGGTAGCTCAGAGAAGTGAGCTTCAGGTGTGCCGGCGACATAAGATCGGTGAAGCGCGGCAAGCTGCCGTTAGTGAGTATAGCCTAGTGAGGGCCCGAGTAGGCCGAAGGCGAGTGGAGAGTTAGTACATAGGGGGCAGAGGAGCTTAACTGGCTCACCCCGAAGCAGTTACCGGACACCGGGTCCGAAGTTTACCGGGATCTTTACGACCCAGTAAGATAAACAGGAATCCCTGGAGAACTACAAGTCCCAGGATCGCTAAAGTGCTGATATGTAACAGAGCCAGCAGACACATAGGCCCACAGATAAGGTGCGTGTGCTCCAAGAAAAGGCCCTACCACAAGGTCAGCCAGCGCAGGACAGAGACAAAGTTAGGCCTAGCTCCAGGCAGGTCAGAAACTTGCAGAGGCAAGTAACAGGAGACCCTAAAACCCGCTCATTGGGGAGGATCCTGACATGCACCCTTCACCCTACAGTGCTCCAGGACGTGTCTGAATTTCCATCAGTAAAAGGTACTGAAGTGACTATCGTGTCTGTCCCTGTTCTTGCTCTGACTCGGCTGGGTCTCGCCTAACCTGCATTCCCCGTCAAACACTGCCCTGAGGCCTAGCTCCACCTGTGGGGAGTTATACCATCGAGCTGCCTTATCATCGGCCTCAGTGGACTGCGCAGCGCTGGTGATCCTCACCAGAAGACACGGGTGGCGTCACAAACTCTAATAAACTAATGAAACCAATTTTCCACCCTTTTAAGGAGAGACCCCAGGGTACGGGCCCAGGAGTCGACCACCGAGACATCCCTACAAGGCCAGGCTAAAAGCCCGGGTACCGAGTTATCCCCATTCCCCTGGGCGAGTCATAAACATATATAATTTTCATTGTGTGGCTCAGAAGCTGTTAGAACTCTCCTGTTAGATTTTTTCTATCTTGCTGGTCACATGACCTTTTTTGCCTATTTAATCCTGCTCCGCCCTCCTGGCCTTGCTGGACTTCATTGTAATTTCTACTCTTAAGCTTGCCTGGTGCTTAGTTTCCTTTCTCAGTCAGTTTAGCTAGGTCTTCGGACCTTTATGTTCTATGTTGTGTGTTTGTCTTTTACTGCTACAATCTCTGCTAAGAGGTGTCCAACTTTATCCCAGTCCCTAGTTCTTGTAGGGATCCCTCCCTTGCATCTATAGGACTTCGTACAGACTAGCCGAGGACTTTAGCAGGTCAGATCGCAGGATCAGGTTCCCCGTTACATCGTAGGGATCTAGCTTAGTTCTATTGTAGGGACAGATCTCCTTTCTTTCCATAGTGCTTGTAGCAGATCATAACAGTAAGTCCAGCCCAAAAATATCTCTAAGGAAAGACCTCCAGTTTCCATCATGGTGTCGGTTCACGATTTGGCTCAACGCCTGCAGGGACTCTCTCTGGAGGTGGCTGAGCTCCAACAACACGTGAGTAGCTGTTCTGGAGCACATTTTGTGGAGCCAAAGGTACGTTTGCCTGATTTATTTTTTGGTGATCAGCAAGAGTTTTTTTCCTTTAAAAATTCTTGTTTGTTGTATTTTCGTTTGAGACCCAGATCCTCTGGTGATGAATCACAGCGCATAGGGTTCATAATGTCACTTTTGCGCAAAGAACCTCAGGGATGGGCCTTTTCTCTCCAACCTAGTGATCCATGCTTTAGATCAGTGGATAGTTTTTTTTCTGCTTTGGGTTTGTTGTATGATGATCCTGATCGTGTCTCATCAGCTGAGACTGAATTGAGACTTTGAGGCAGGGATCAGGTAATGTGGAAAAATATTGTTCTCACTTCCATCGGTGGTCTGCCCAGGTGGGGTGGAACGATTCAGCTTTGAAAAGTTTGTTTCTTGCGGGGCTAGGTGAAAGGGTTAAGGATTTGCTGATTGCTTATCCCACACCTGGAAACTTGCAGGAGGCAATGCAATTAGCTATACGGGTGGACAGGAGACTGCGTGCAAGGGTTAATGAGAGTAAATCCTCTGCCATGTCAGCTCCTAGTCTTGAGAGGGTCTGTAATGACATTGGAGAGCCGATGGAGATTGGGGTGATGGCACCCCGCTCTCAGGAAAAGACCGCAGATCTTCTGAAGGTTTGTGCTTTTATTGCGGGAAATCTGACCATTTTATTAAGAACTGTGTGCTTCGTATGAACAAAGAAAAAAAAAAGGTCAGTTACGCCCGTATTGCCTGTTTAAATACTAAGGGGGTATTTCTTTCTGCTACTACTGCTGCTCAGGAAGAATTAATTGAATTTCAGATATTTGTGGAGTGTGGTTCTACTCTGAATGTGATTGATGGGGGATTCTTGGAAAAACTTAAATTGAAACCCAAACCTTTGTCATCCCCTATTGCTGTGGCTTCTGTCGATGGCTCCCCCTTGAAGAGTGTTACTCACAAGGTCTGTGAATTTCCCCTCACTATTAATGGTATTCACCAAGAAAATTTGGATTTGGTAGTATTAAATAATTTGCCTTCTCCAGTAATTTTGGGGTTACCCTGGTTAAAATTGCACAATCCTGTACTGGATTGGTCTACCAATGAAATTAAGTCCTGGAGCCCTAAGTGTTATGACAAGTGTTGCAACGGACGTATTGCTGCGGTGGAAAAAGGGGAATTACCTGTACCTATTCAGGATTTTTGGAGAGTTTTTTCTGAGGAGGAATCACAAATTTTGCCTCCCCATAGAGACTACGATTGTACCATTGAATTTGTCCCTGGAGCGACTCTTCCTAAAAGTCATTTATTTAATCTTACTATTCCTGAGAGAAAGGCTTTGGAGGAATACATACAGACAAGCTTGGCCGCCGGTCACATTAGGCCTTCCAAATCTCCTGTGGCTGTTGGATTTTTTTTTGCTAAAAAAAAGGACGGCGTTTTACGTCCTTGTCTGGATTTTCGTGAGATTAATAAAATTACTGTACGCAATCCTTACCCACTGCCATTGATTCCTGATTTGTTTAACCAGTTAGTGGGGGCCAAGTGGTTCTCTAAAATTGATCTCCGGGGGGCATACAATTTGTTGCGCATGAAGGAGGGTGATGAATGGAAGACTGCTTTTAACACTCCTGTGGGTCATTTTGAGAATCTGGTTATGCCTTTTGGTCTTACCAATGCTCCAGCATTTTTTCAGAATCTTATTAATGACATCCTTAGACCTTTGATTGGCAAAAATGAGGTTGTGTATTTGGATGACATTTTGATTTATTCACCGGATCTGGAGTCTCATTGGCGGAGCGTACGTGAGGTATTACAGTTATTAATTGACAATTTGCTTTTTGCTAAGCTGGAGAAATGTGAGTTTGCTTTACAGAGAATTAGTTTTTTGGACTACATTAT
This sequence comes from Phyllobates terribilis, assembly GCF_046119375.1. Classification (NCBI taxonomy): domain Eukaryota; kingdom Metazoa; phylum Chordata; class Amphibia; order Anura; family Dendrobatidae; genus Phyllobates; species Phyllobates terribilis. The sequence continues at coordinate 1,187,298,196 of NW_027362761.1, read as the reverse complement.
CTCCAGCGAGGGCTTTGAGATGGACCCTGTGAAGGTTCATGCGGTTCAGGAATGGCCTAGGCCTATTGGTTAGAAATCGATACAGAGGTTTTTGGGTTTCGCCAATTATTACAGAAAATTCATTAAAAATGTTTCTATTATTGTCAAACCACTGACCGATCTCACCAGGAAAGGTGCTAATGCAGTTCAGTGGACTACTGAGGCCATTGAAGCTTTTGTGTTTCTAAAGGAGAGGTTCAGCTCTGCTCCCATCCTTATGTAGCCTGATGTGACTATGCCATTTTTGGTTGAGGTTGATGCTTCTTTGGTGGGGGTCGGTGCGGTGTTGTCTCAGAAAAACAAGGATGGAGTACATCCCTGTGCTTTTTTTTCAAAAAAATTTTCTGAGACTGAACTTAATTACGATATTGGTAATCGGGAATTGCTGGCTATTAAACTCGCATTTGAACACTGGCGTCATCTCTTGGAAGGTGCTGAATTTCCCATTCAGGTTTTCACTGATCATAAAAATCTGATCTATCTTGATGCTGCCAAGCGCTTGAATGCCCGTCAGGCTAGGTGGGCACTTTTTTTCTCGCGGTTTAATTTTTCCGTTACTTACATCCCGGGTACCAAGAATGTTAAAGCTGATGCTTTGTCTCGCAGCTTTTCTCCCATGGTCAGTGCTGAGGAGGAGGGGAGCATTTTACAAGAAGGTGTTGTGATTGCTGCATTGGACTGCGTTTTGGAAGATGAGATTCTTAAAGCACAGGAGAATGCCCCATCTAACACTCCAAATGGGAGGTTGTTTGTGCCTAGGACCTTTAGGAGAGATTTGTTTGTTGAGTGTCATGAGTCTCGGTTGGCAGGTCATCCAGGAATTTCTGAGACCAAGAGACTTGTGGTTCGCAGTTTTTGGTGGCCTGGATGGCAGAAGGAAGTCATTAAGTGGGTGCGTCAATGTACGGTGTGTGCTAGATCTAAGTCTTCACATACTCCTGCAGCGGGGTTGCTTTGCCCTCAGGAGGTTCCTAGTGCACCTTGGACACATCTGGCTATGGACTTTATTACTGACCTTCCCCCCTCTGAGGGTTTCACAGTCATCTGGGTGGTCGTGGACCGTTTTAGCAAGATGTGTCACTTGGTTCCTTTCATCAAACTGCCGTGCGCTAAGACACTCGCTAAGGCCTTTGTCAAGGAAATTGTCAGACTACATGGCGTTCCTACTGACATTGTTTCGGATAGGGGACCTCAGTTCGTGGCTCGTTTTTGGCGAGCTTTTTGTGACAGGTTGGGAGTTCATTTGTTGTTTTCATCCGGATATCATCCTGAGTCTAATGGCCAGACAGAAAGGAAGAATCAGGATGTTGAGCAGTTCTTGCGTTGTTTTGTGGCAGACAATCAGGAGGGGTGGTCTGAGTTTCTGCCACTTGCTGATTTTGCTCTTAACAACCATACATCCTCTTCTGCTGGTTGTTCGCCTTTTTTTGTTGTTCTGGGAGACATCCGTCTTTTGGGTCATTCTCCAAATTGGTATCGGCTGTGCCTGAGGAGGAGAGTTTTTCCGGTGATTTGGAGAGAGTTTGGACGGATGTGCGTGGTAATCTTCAGGAGGCTAACAAAAAATCTAAGAGGTACTTTGGTAGGAAACGGCAAGAGGTTTTGTTTGCTATTGGTGACATGGTTTGGTTGTCCTCTAAGAATCTGTGGTTGAGGATTCCTTCTAAAAAATTGGGTCCCAAGTTTGTAGGGCCCTTTAAGGTGCTTCAGGTAGTTAACCAATCTGCTGTTAGGTTGGAGGTTCCTACCTCCTGGAAGATTAATCCGGTGTTTCATGTTTCTCTGTTGAAAAGAGCTTATGTGTCGGATGGAGACGCCTCTGCCACTGTTCCTCCGGTGGTGGAGGATGGGGAATACAAAATTTCCCGCATCCTAAATTCTAGACGGTATAGAGGGAGTTTGCAGTATCTCGTCGCTTGGAAGGGTTTCGGATCCGAGGATAACTCATGGGTGAGGGCAGATGATGTTTCTGCTTCCAAACTTGTCAGAGCGTTTCATAAGAGGTTTCCTGATAAGCCTGGGCCTAGGGGATCCGGAGGATCCTCATAGAAGAGGGGGTAATGTTAGAACTCTCCTGTTAGGTTTTTTCTATCTTGCTGGTCACATGACCTTTTTTGTCTATTTAATCCTGCTCCGCCCTCCTGGCCTTGCTGGACTTCATTGTAATTTCTACTCTTAAGCTTGCCTGGTGCTTAGTTTCCTTTCTCAGTCAGTTTAGCTAGGTCTTCGGACCTTTATGTTCTATGTTGTGTGTTTGTCTTTTACTGCTACAATCTCTGCTAGGAGGTGTCCAACTTTATCCCAGTCCCTAGTTGTTGTAGGGATCCCTCCCTTGCATCTATAGGTCTTCATACTGACTAGCCGTGGACTTTAGCGGGTCTGATTGCAGGATCAGGTTCCCCGTTACATCGTAGGGATCTAGCTTAGTTCTATTGTAGGGACAGATCTCCTTTCTTTCCTTAGTGCTTGTAGCAGATCATAACAGAAGCAGTGTCCACCTTCTCCTCCTCTCTGTTCTGTGTGTGGTTATAAAAGAACCACCTGCAGCAGGAGCCTCTCCCTCTCTGTCCTGTGGGCAGTAGGACAAAAGATTGCTGAGCCCTTCCCCCTTGACTAAGGTGTACAGAACTTGTGATAGTTAAGATTTAAAGATGGAACAGATCAGAAGAAGATTAACTTATTTATTTGATTCAGGATTTCTTAAAGACTGAGAGGGCTGAATCAATAAGGTTGGTGATGTGCACACCAGTCTTCATGATGTTTGATGAGAGGAATTAATTTGGAGGTGCACACCACTTATTGAATTTGGTGCATCTTCTGTGGTTTGAGCCTCCGTGTTCCTCACGAGAAATGTTACTCCAGTCAGGGACTAGATTAGAATTCATGACGTAAGAAACACCAGCACCTTTAATAAATATTATGGGCAGATGTAATAACGCCCCCTTCTGCCCCGACTCCTCACCAGCTTAGCCCATTTTGGCAAAGCTGATTTTAACTGGTGTGAAAGGGCCAACAGTCGGAAAATCTTTCATGATTTACCATCTTTCAAAGTGTTTTGATTGCGTTTCATGAAGTAAAAGCTTTGATGTATCAGACCTGAGTGTTTCAGGACTGTAAGAACAATTACACTCAACAGTGAAATTGCAAAAAAGAAAAGCAATGCAATGATGGAAATCACAGGATGGAACATGTTAATGATCTGCAAATGATGAAATAATGGAAACAAATTTTTCAAAACATCTCGATTCAGTCAGTTTGGAGTATGAGCGATACACATACAATCCCGGCACTTACAGCCTCGGCAGCTATCACTATCACTGAGGTTATTGATGCTTGTCTGAGGAAGGTTCTGCCAAACTAAATGTACTTGGCAAATCATCATGATCCTCTGCTCCTGTGTAATCATCCTCCAATGACGTCCCAGGTTTTTTCGATGAGAGACAAGCAGGAGATGCTGCAAGACATGGTAGTATAGTTAGGCTATACTTGCTGCTCATGTTGAAAAATGGCTCCTGGGACATTTGAAATGGCTGTTCCACTGGTTCCACCACCAAATCAATGTTAGTGTACCTGTAATAAAGACTAGACACAATAATCCCGAAAGTAGGACTGGCATGACATTCCCTCATGAAGGCCTCTCAAGTCTTCCAAACCATACAGTCAAGATCGACTGTAATGATGCCGAGTTTCATACAGAGGCAGAGAATCTTAAGAACCGATTCCTTCAAAGATGCACAAATAAACATAGCCTATATCAAGGCAGCGAGTTGAAGGCAAACTGTTGTCCAGAAGGGAAAACATAAAAACTATGGCAAGAGTAATTCCGCGCATAAGAAGAATATTAAGGAACAACACTTTTGTCTTAATCTTCAAGCACAGCCTCGTGGATTTTATTGTTAGAGCAGCAATTAAAATGAACTGCCTCCTCATAACCGAGGACCATGATCTCAAGGAAATTGCAGATTGTAATCCTTTAAGAACTTATTGGAGAAACCGCAATCTTAAAGATATTTTAGTAAAAAAAATTGATTTGTTAAATCTTCAAACAATTGGCTTAACAGTTTGTAACCTAAAAGTAACTTTAAGTACGGACACTTCCTCTGTAGGTCTCATTTACCGTCCGATTTTGTAACAATGGATCCGGTAACACATAAAGTTACCCACTTTATCTCATGTAAGATTCGTAGATTTGTTCTCTTCTGTCCTTTCCATTTCTATTCCTTATGAAAGAATATTAGGTGATTTTTTGAAAGTGTGAAAAAAAAATTCCATTCAGTTGGCACCCATACAAGTGCCATGTGTTTAATAAAGGTTTTAAAGCACATCCCCAAAAAGGTGGGGATAGACATGATCTGCTTTTAGAAAGAGAAGCAAGATAGATAGTTAGAAGGACCATGGGTCAAACTTAGACATGAGCAAATAAATTTGAGTAAATTCTATTTGAATTTTACAGAAATTCGCATTCGCCAAAATTTGAGCTTTGTAATTCGCTTCCATGTGGATGGATGAAAATGGCGGTCCCTGGTCATTGTATTTCAGAACCATGAAGGGCTATCAAAAGATTAAAAATAAATAAAAAAATCCTTACTGCTCTCCTTTCCAACCTCTCCGCTCTTCACGGTCACTCATCCCGTACTTGCTATTTCTACTAATCCTCCCCGAGCGTGCGCAGAAATTCGGGGCCACTTAAACTAAGCCTGAGACTTCCGGCTCTACTGAGGATCGGGTTGGTTCTAAGCACATGTGCAAAGGGCAAGGTGCATGTCATAACATCATGACCTTCTGTGCTGGAAATTCCAGTTCACTGTGAGATGCTCGGGGACTTCTGAGCTTGCGGTGGGAATTAGAAGATGAGTCAAGGACTGAACAGGAGAAAAGTGGAGAAGTGAGCGATGAGATGAGCTTAAGGATTTTATATATTTTTCATATATTATGTTTAATATGCTCTTGGGTTTGGATAGACCCTAATACGTAATAAAGGACATTAAATGTTGAAGAATAACTTCTCTACAAACTAAATTTCCAGGGAAAATCCTTGCAAACAGAATTCAAATTTTGCCTGATCTGCTCATCTGTAGTCCAACCAGATAAAATAATAAAAATGATCTAAGTGTTTTTTTGTGTACTTGTATTTAGTGTTGAGCGAACATGCTCGACACTGCTCAGTACTCGCCTGACCATCACACTACTCGGGATGTTCGGCGAGCACCAAGCATTTCCGGGTTACTCGGGCGGGAGCTCGGATCTCTATCCTGCATGTTTGACGCTCTGTACAGAGCCAATGAACATGCAGGGATTGCCAGACAGTCACTGTAATGCCGCAGCCATGTTTGTTGTGGGCATTAGATTGATTGGCTGGCCGCACAGCGTCACCTCAAGTATTTAAAACCGGGCGCCGCCATCTTGGACACAGACAGCTGGGATCAGACAGTGTAGGGACAGTGCTGCTGATTTAGGGAGAGATATAAACTGCGAAATAGTTAGTGTAGGATCTGTAAAGGCTGCCAGAACAAACAAACAGTCCTTCTCAGGACTAATATCCATCCCAGATACCAGGCAGGCAGGCTGTATAGGAGAAGCAGTGGTTATAACAGCAAATGCTGAATTACAGTCCTGTGTGCTCCTGTTGCTGAAATTGCTGGACTTAGCTCCTGGTCTCGGGGGCCAGGAAAAATCCCTTTTTTTTTTCACACTGTACAAATACCCGTCTTATTAACCTTTTGGTGTCCCCCCCCCCCCTCAAAAAAAAAAAAAAAAAGTGTGTCTGTGACAGTTCAGATACAAATATATCTGTTGAAAAAAGACTGGTGTAGGCCAGAGAAACAGGAGTGCGGTTTTGCAGTTCCACGGTTCAAACCTCAGTATTATCCACTTTTTGGCCATTTGTATCTAAAAAAAAAACAGTTTGAGTGTGTCGCTCACTGTTCAGCCGCAAATATATCTATTTAAAAAAGTCTGGTCTACATACACCAATAAATTATAACTGTGGTTTTGCCGTTCCACGGTAAAAAATCTTTATTATCCCGCTTTTGTTATTTTTTCCGTAAAGAAAAACAGTAATAGTTTTTCCCTGATTATTCAGATTGTTTAAAAGAGTCGGGTGTAGGCCAGAGAAATAGAACTGTGGTTTTCCTCTTCCACGGTTCTAATCTACTTTTATTACCCTTTTTGCATTGACAGTGCGAGTGTAAGCTATTTTACTTCCTTTACAATGGGCAAGGCGCGTGGCAAGGGATGTGGAACTGGACATTCTGGTGATGGTGCGTGCAGAGGACGAGGCCGTGGCCAAGGTGAAAATGTGCCACCACCAACAGCCACATCTTGTCGCTCCCACTTGTTGACCGAATTACTAGGGAAGCACAGAACAACACCAGTATTGCGAATTGATCAGTGTGAGCAGGTTATTAATTGGATAGCAGATAATACTTTCAGTTACCTGGGCACCACCACCTCCTGTCTGTCTTCCACACGGTCAAATCTTAGTATCCGTGAGTCTCCTCCTCACCCTGATGCTCCTTCCTCCCACCATGCTGAGTTCCGTCAGACAGCAACTGATCCCACACTTGGACTCTCTGAAGAGATGTTCACTGGTCCATTTCCAGATTTGTGCCCCTCGCCTGCTCCGCTTGAAGTGGTGGAAGAGGAGATCCCATGTAGCGATGCCCAAATATTTGAACAACCACGGCCACAGGATATCGACGCTGGCAATTTTTCACAAGAGGTGGACGATGACGAGACACAATTGCCAGGAAGTGAGGAGGAGGATCGTGGTGCACAAGTGGAAGAGGAGGAGGTGGTGGATGATCTAGAAACTGGCCCAACGTGGCAGGAGGACATGCAGAGCGATGCTAGCAGCACACAGGGTGAGGGAGGAAGAGTACCCCAACAGGCAGGAAGAAGCAGTGTTGTGGCCGCACACTGAAGGCAGGCAACAGTTCCCCGTAACACCAACACGAGGGACGTTGCCAGTACAACCTGTAGGTCTTCCAGAGTCTGGAATTTTTTTAAAGACTCTGCTGATAACCCCAAAAAGGCCATATGTTCCACCTGCCATGCCAGCATCAGCAGGGGTGACAAAACTACCAGCCTGACCACCACCAGCATGATCAGGCACATGGCAGTAAAGCACCCGACTTTGTGGGGCGAACCCCAGGGTCCGCGACCAGTGTCAGCGGGTGCTAACACTTCTTCTTCCGCTGTTGTGTGTGCAATAGAACCCCCTGTTGTGTGTGCAAGGCAATCCCCTGTCCATACTGCATGCAAAGAAGCCCCTTCCTCTCAGTCTTCACTTGTTATGGCAGTTTCTCAAGAAACAGCATCAATGTCCACGTCCCACCGCAGCGTTCAATTGTCCATATCCCAGACCTTTGAATGAAAGCGCAAATTCGCAGCTAACACCCCACAGGCCACAGTCCTAAATTCGCACATTTCACGACTGCTTACGTTGGAAATGCTGCCTTTTAGGCTGGTGGAGACGGAAACCTTCCGCAACCTTATGGTGGTGGCCGTCCCTCGGTACTCGGTCCCCAGCCAACACTATTTTGCCCGGTGTGCTATCCCCGCACTACACAAGCACGTGTCCCAATACATCTGCCGTGCCCTCAACAATGCAGTTACTTGGAGAGTCCACCTGACAACGGACATGTGGACAAGTGCTTGTGGCCAGGGACGGTACATCTCCCTGACGGCACACTGGGTAAACATAGTGGAAGCCGGGACCCAGTCGGACCTTGGGACGGAACACATCCTCCCCAACACCGAGTATTGCGGGCCATATGTCAGTCAGAGTTGCCCCCACAGTGTACAGCTCCTGCGCATCATCCTCCTCCTCCTCCTCATGTTCAGCCTCCATCTCAGATATCACCACATAAGTTACAAACTGGAAGCACTGCAGTACTGCCTCCGCCAAGCGGCAACAGGCTGTGCTGAAACTCATAAGCTTAGGTGAGAAACCTCACACTGCTTGTTAGTTGTTGACAGCTGTGAAAGAGCAGGCAGATCTGTGGCTGAGACCGCTGAACCTACATCAAGAAATGGTCGTGTGTGACAATGGGCGTAACCTGGTGGAGGCTCTGAGGCGAAGCTCATGTGCTTAACCTCATGGTTCAGTGGTTTCTTAAATCGTACCCCGAGTTGCCAGATCTGCTCGTCAAAGTACGCCGCCTGTCAGCTCATTTTCGGAAGTCGGCTACAGCTTCTGCCGCCCTTGCTGTGTTGCAGCAGCGTTTGCAGCTTCTGTCACACCGACTGGTGTGTGATGTCCCCACACGCTGGAACTCTACCCTCCACATGTTGCAAAGGATTTGTGAGCAGAAGAGAGCAGTTGTGGAGTACCAGCTGCAACAAGGCCGTTGATATTCAGGTCAGACTCCACACATAAGACCTCAGGAGTGGACCTGGATGCCTGACATATGTACCATCTTGACAAGCTTTGAGGACACCACCAAGATGGTGAGTGGCGATGACGCCATCATTAGCGTCAGCATTCCTCTTGTCTGTCTTTTGCAAAGCTCTCTGCAGAGAATTAAAGAGGAGGCATTGCAGCCAGAGTATGATGAGATGGATCAAGAAGCCATAGTGGTCGATTACACACTGCCCAGCCTCCTCTCATCCCAACGTGCATTGGGGGACAATGAGGGAGATGAGGAGGAGGAGGAGGAGGAAGAACAATAGCTTGTATCATGCACTGTAGACGATAGTACCTGTACAACTGTCATACCGTCGGTTCAACGTGGGTGGCCTGAGGACAGGGGGGAGGAGGAGGAGGAGGAGGAGGAGAGGATGGTCAGTCATCATCTTGGTGAGGACACGGAAGTCTTGCCCGTTACCAGTCTGGCACGCATGGCTGACTTTATGTTACGCTGACTTAACCGTGACCCTCGCGTTGTCAAAATGTCGGGTGACAGTCATTACTGGTTGATGACACTTTTAGACCCCCGCTACAAGGAGAACTTTCACTCTCTTATTCATGAGGTGGAGAGGTCTACAAAAATGGGGCAGTACCAGAAGGCCCTTGCTGCAGAACTGTTAAAAAAATTCCCATCTGAACACCCTAGCGGCAGAGGTCACAGTTCGTTGCCCAACCAAGGCGTACATGCGAGAGAGACGCAACTTCAATCCAGCAGAGGCAGGGGAACACTGTTAACATTCTGGGACTGTTTTCTCAGACCCTCCCTTCGGACAGACCCTGAGGCGCGGGGTACTCTCACAAGGAGTGGAAAGTTTCAAAAGATGGTGAGGGAGTACCTTGCCGACCGTATCAGCGTCCTCCATGATTCCTCTGTGCCTTTTAATTATTGGGTATCCAAGCTAGATACTTGGAATGAACTCGCTCTGTACACCTTGAAGGTCCTGGCCTGCCCTGCTGCTAGCGTGTTATCGAAGCGTGTTTTCAGTGCCGCTGGGGGAATTATAACTGATAAGCGCACTCGCCTGTCAATTGACAATGCTGACTAGCTGATCCTTATCAAAATGAACAAGGGCTAGATTGGGCCAGACTTTTCATCACCACCAAATGACAGCAGAGTAACATAAAGTCAAATCCACTGTGTTATTTCAGGAGGTGTATTCGCATGCACCGCTTCACACCCACACATGGGAATAAGCTTCCTTATTTCAGCTGTTTTATGTTCTTCTCCTTATCCTCAGCCTCCACCACCACTATACCACCAGGGTGACCGTGGTCCGTGTTGCCATTATTGAAAGTTCCTCCATCCTTATTTCTGTCAGCTTTTGCTTGGAAGGCATAAGCAAAGACTGTGGGAGACCCACTCCCCAATAATGGGAATAATATTTTTAAGATGCTGTACTATATGGCTCTTGTAAGGGGCATTAAAACCATCGTGATAAGCTACTGCGACGTCCACCACTTTTCCAAGGGGCATTAAAACCATCTTGTTAAGCTACTGGGACCTCCACGTCTCTTCCGAGGGGCATTAAAACCGTCTTGTTAAGCTACTGTGACCTCCACGTCTCTTCCAAGGGGCATTAAAACCGTCTTGTTAAGCTACTGTGACCTCCACGTCTCTTTTGAGGGGCATTAAAACTGTCTTGTTAAGCTACTGTGACCTCCACCACTTTTCTAAGGGGCATTAAAACCGTCTTGTTAAGCTACTATGACCTCCACCACTGTTCCAAGGGGCATTAAAACTGTCTTGTTAAGCTACTGGGACCTCCACCACTTTTCCAACGGTCATTAAAACCGTCTTGTTAAGTTACGGGGACCTCCACGTCTCTTTCAAGGGGCATTAAAAGCATCTTATTAAACCACTCTGAACTCCACAGCTCTTCCAAGGGGCATTGAAATGTTGTTTTAATTAACTCAAACCTCCACGACTCTTCGAACGGGCATTGCATTTCCTCCTAATTTTTGGCAGCTTTTGCATGGAAGGCATAAGCAAAGACTTTGGGAGACCCAATCCCCAATAATGGGAATAATGTTTTTAAGATGCTGTACTGTATGGCTCTTGTAAGGTGCATTCAAACCGTCTTGTTAAGCTACTGGGACCTCCACGTCTCTTCCGAGGGGCATTAAAACCATCTTGTTTAGCTACTGTGACCTCCACGTCTCTTCCGAGGGGCATTAAAACCGTCTTGTTAAGCTACTGTGACCTCCACGTCTCTTTCGAGGGGCATTAAAACCGTCTTGTTAAGCTACTGTGACCTCCACCACTTTTCCAAGGGGCATTAAAACCATCTTGTTAAGCTACTGCAACCTCCACCACTTTTCCAAGGGGCATTAAAACCGTCTTGTTAAGCTACTGTGACCTCCACGTCTCTTCCGAGGGGCATTAAAACCGTCTTGTTAAGCTACTGTGACCTCCACTTCTCTTCCGAGGGGCATAACAACCGTCATTTTATGCTACTGTGACCTCCACGTCTCTTTCGAGGGGCAATAAACCGTCTTGTTAAGCTACTGCGACCTCCACCACTGTTCCAAGGGGCATTAAAACTGTCTTGTTAAGCTACTGCGACCTCCACCACTTTTCCAACGGGCATTAAAACCGTCTTGTTAAGTTACGGGGACCTCCACGTCTCTTCCAAGGGGCATTAAAAGCATCTTATTAAACCACTCTGAACTCCACAGCTCTTCCAAGGGGCATTGAAATGTTGTTTTAATTAACTCAAACCTCCACGATTCTTCGAACGGGCATTGCATTTCCTCCTAATTTTTGGCAGCTTTTGCATGGAAGGCATAAGCAAAGACTTTGGGAGACCCAATCCCCAATAATGGGAATAATGTTTTTAAGATGCTGTACTGTATGGCTCTTGTAAGGTGCATTCAAACCGTCTTGTTAAGCTACTGGGACCTCCACGTCTCTTCCGAGGGGCATTAAAACCATCTTGTTTAGCTACTGTGACCTCCACGTCTCTTCCGATGGGCATTAAAACCGTCTTGTTAAGCTACTGTGACCTCCACGTCTCTTTCGAGGGGCATTAAAACCGTCTTGTTAAGCTACTGTGACCTCCACCACTTTTCCAAGGGGCATTAAAACCATCTTGTTAAGCTACTGCAACCTCCACCACTTTTCCAAGGGGCATTAAAACCGTCTTGTTAAGCTACTGTGACCTCCACGTCTCTTCCGAGGGGCATTAAAACCGTCTTGTTAAGCTACTGTGACCTCCACTTCTCTTCCGAGGGGCATTACAACCGTCATGTTAAACTACTGTGACCTCCACGTCTCTTTCGAGGGGCAATAAACCGTCTTGTTAAGCTACTGTGACCTCCACCACTTTTGCAAGGGGCATTAAAACCGTCTTGTTAAGCTACTGCGACCTCCACCACTTTTCCAAGGGGCATTAAAACTGTCTTGTTAAGCTACTGTTATCTGCACCACTTTTCCAAGGGGCATTAAAACCGTATTGTTAAGCTACTGCAACCTCCACCACTGTTCCAAGGGGCATTAAAACCGTCTTGTTAAGCTACTGTGACCTCCACGTCTCTTCCGAGGGGCATTAAAACCATCTTGTTAAGCTACTGTGACCTCCACGTCTCTTCCGAGGGGCATTAAAACAGTCTTGTTAAGCTACTGTGACCTCCACGTCTCTTCCAAGGGGCATTAAAACAGTCCTGTTAAGCTTCTGTGACCTCCACGTCTCTTTCGAGGGGCATTAAAACCGTCTTTTTAAGCTACTGTGACCTCCACCACTTTTCCAGGGGCATTAAAACCGTCTTGTTAAGCTACTGTGACCTCCACGTCTCTTTCGAGGGGCATTAAAACCGTCTTGTTAAGCTACTGTGTCCTCCACCACTATTCCAAGGGGCATTAAAACCGTCTTGTTAAGCTACTGCAACCTCCACCACTTTTCCAAGGGGCATTAAAACAGTCTTGTTAAGCTACTGTGACCTCCACGTCTCTTCCAAGGCTCATTAAAACCGTCTTGTTAAGCTACTGTGACATCCACTTCTCTTCCGAGGGGCATTAAAACCGTCTTGTTATGCTACTGTGACCTCCACATCTCTTTCGAGGGGCAGTAAACCGTCTTGTTAAGCTACTGTGACGTCCACCACTTTTGCAAGGGGCATTAAAAACGTCTTGTTAAGCTACTGCGAGCTCCACCACTTTTCCAAGGGGCATTAAAACTGTCTTGTTAAGCTACTGTTACCTGCACCACTTTTCCAAGGGGTATTAAAACCATCTTGTTAAGCTACTGCAACCTCCACCAGTGTTCCAAGGGGCATTAAAACCGTCTTGTTCAGCTACTGTGACCTCCACGTCTCTTCTGAGGGGCATTAAAACCATCTTCTTAAGCTTCTGTGACCTCCACGTCTCTTCCGAGGGGCATTAAAACCATCTTGTTAAGCTACTGTGACCTCCACGTCTCTTCCAAGGGGCATTAAAACCGTCTTGTTAAGCTACTGTGACCTCCACGTCTCTTTCGAGGGGCATTAAAACCGTCTTGTTAAGCTACTGTGACCTCCACCACTTTTCCAAGGGGCATTAAAACCATCTTGTTAAGCTACTGTGTCCTCCACCACTTTTCCAAGGGGCATTAAAATTGTCTTGTTAAGCTACTGTGACCTCCACCACTTTTCCAAGGGGCATTAAAACAGTCTTGTTAAGCTACTGCGACCTCCACCATTTTTCCAAGGGGCAATAAAACCATCTTGTTAAGCTACTGTGACCTCCGTGACCTCCTCGTCTCTTCAAAGGGGCATTAAAAGCGTCTTCTTAAGCCACTCTTAACTCCACAGCTCTTCCAAGGGGCATTGAAATGTTGTTTTTAATTACCTCTAACCTTCACGACTCTTTCAACAGGTATTGCATTTCCTCCTAATTTTAGTCAGCTTTTGCTTTTCAATGCAAAGGCCAAAACTAAGGGAGACCCACTCCCCAATAATGGGTAGAAGGTTTTTAGTACGCTGTAATCCACGTCTATTTCAAGGGGCATTGCAGTTCCTCATAATTTTTGGAAAGCTTTCCATTCACTGCTTAGGCCAACAGTGTACAGGAGACCCAGTTGCTATAAATGAAAAAAACGGTTTAGTTAAGGCCCTCTGACCTCCAAGTCATTTCCAAGGTGCATTGGAGTGGCTCTAAATTTTTGGTAGGCATTGTACTCACTGTATGCCCTATAACTGTGTAGCCGAACCGCTCCTTTTGTTACAGAAACATATCCTAGAAGACATATCTGGTTGACTGGACTGATATTGATGTGAATGGTCCCTGTTCCTCCTGCTCTTTCTCCTTTGCCACCACCTCATCCATCCTTTATCACCTGAAGCTTTGTCTTAACGGGAGTCATAGAACTGGGATAATAGCAGGAAAACATCCAGCAATCCTCGGAGGAGGTAGGATATGCACCAAAACGCTGTCCACCTCAGGCCTAGCCGCTACTACATACATGCGCTTGCATTCCAAGAAAACAAAGCAGATGCTAACTTCTATCATCATCATCATACTCCTCACCTTGGCACTCTCAACTCCCCTGATGGAGAAGCTAGGGCCCACCAGAGGAGTCTGGTTCTCTGGTGGGCTCACCCAATGCTGCCCTAAAGCAGGCCAGGCTAAGAAAAGTGTGTGGGAAGGTGACAGGAGAAATAGGGGCGGCTGGGGACCATTTATGGACACCCGGCCGCCCCCAGGTGGCTGGGGACCATGTGTGGACACCCTGCCGCCCCCTGGTGGCTGGGGACTGAGTGTGGACACCCGGCCACCAGGCGGCTGGGGACTGAGTATGTATACCAGGCCGCCAATGTAGCCATGACGTGGTGGCCAGATTCCGCCTCCACATGCCTAAAAGGCCCAATTTCAAGTGCAAGCAAGCAGCATAGTATTGCAGCCTGGGGGTGGGTGGGTGGCAGGCTGCATACTTGCGCTTGTATTGCAAGGAATGGGAGAGGTACAATTGAACACTGCCCTGGGACAGGGACTTGAACAGGGATAGTTGCAAGTCTGCAACGACAGGTGTAGGGTGGGAGGCATCTTTGCATGTACCATGAACAGGGGTTTGGCATGCACACACTACAGTGGAATAGGTTGTCCTTCCCACTAAATGCACTGGGGAGGGCACAGGTAATGTTTTGGTATGAGCGCTTAATCTTATGTATAAGGCGCACCGGGACAAATAGGGGTGGCTGGTGACCGAATATGGATACCTCGCTGCCGAAGCAGCCATGAGGTAGTGGCCAGCTACGGCCTCCTCCAAACTAAAAGGTCCCATTTCAAGTGCAAGCTAGCAGTATGGTATTGCAGCCTGGGGGTGGGTGGGTGGCAGGCTGCACACTTACGCTTGCATTCCAAGAAAACAAAGCAGATGCTAACTTCTATCATCATCATCATCATCATGCTCCTCACCATGGCACTCTCAACTCCCCTGATGGAGAAGCCAGGGCCCACCGGAGGAGTCTGGTTCTATGGTGGGCTCGTCCAATGCTGCCCTAAAGCAGGCCAGGCTAAGAAAAGTGTGTGGGAAGGTGACAGGAGAAATAGGGGTGGCTGGGGACTGTTTATGGACACCCGGCCGCTCCTAGGCGGCTGGTGATCGTGTGTGGACACCCGGCCGCGGGGCGGCTGGGGATCGAGTATGGACTCACGGCCACCCCCTGGCAGCTGGGGACCGAGCTTGAACACCCGGCCGCCGGGCGGCTGGGGACTGAGTATGAATACCTCGCTGCCGAAGCAGCCATGAAGTAGTGGCCAGCTTCGGCCTCCTCCAAACTAAAAGGCCCCATTTCAAGTGCAAGCTAGCAGTATGGTATTGCAGCCTGGGGGTGGGAGGGTGGCAGGCTGCACACTAACGCTTGCATTCCAAGAAAACAAAGCAGATGCTAACTTCTATCATCATCATCATGCTCCTCAACTTGGCACTCTCAACTCCCCTGATGGAGAAGCCAGGGCCTACCGGAGGTGTCTGGTTCTCGGGTGGGCTCGTTAAATGCTGCCCTAAAGCAGGCCAGGCTAAGAAAAGTGTGGGGAAGGTTCCCGGGACAAATAGTGGCGGCTGGGGACTGAGTATGGCGACCTCGCCGACGACACAGCCATGAGGTAGTGGCCAGCTTCGGCCTCTTCCAAACTAAAAGGCCCCATTTCAAGTGCAAGCTAGCAGTAGAGTATTGCAGCCTGTGGGTGGGTGGGTGGGTAGTTGGCTGCATATTTGCGCTTGCATTGCAAGGAATGGGGGAGGTACAATTGAACATTGCCCTGGGACAAGGACTTGCACGGGGATAGTTGCAAGTCTGCATCTTCTGATGCGGCAAGGATCACTTCTGATGGGCACACTTTTAGGCAGTGACCTGGGTGTCAGAGATGCTTCCAGGGGTCTTCCCCATGGTGCTCCCATGTCTTTTCAGCACTGTATGCATGTGTCACACAGCACATGGCCTGATAAGTTTGTAAAATGTTAAAATTACATTTCCCGGTGAATGCATTTGTCACGGTTGAAAGCAATACAAGAGTGCAAAAACGCATAAAAAATGCTACTTGTGAACATAGCCCAAGGTGTGGAAGAGTATTTTTTTTTGGGTTATTTATTTTACCTTATACACAAGTCTTTACCCTGGAAAGGAACTCCCTTAACATATTTCACAGGAAAGCAGTTTCAGTTTCGTTTTTGAACATTTTATTTTGAGCCCTTAAAAGTGGCTTAAAACCTCTGACCACGTTGTTGATAGCAGTGACATGGGGGTCAGAAATGCTTCCTGGGGCGATCCCCATGCTGTCCCCATGTCATTTGAGCACTGTCACTATCGTTTTTGGCACTTGTTGGGCTTTTAAAAGACTGCCGGAGGTGCCGCCTCAAAAATGCTCGGGTCTCCCATAGACTTACATTGGGCTCGTTGCTCGGGTCGAGCACCCGAGTATCACGGCGAGCTCGGCCCGAGCTTCGAGCACCCGAGCATTTTAGTGCTTGCTCAACACTACTTGTATTATATTGCTTTTGTGTTACCTTGTTTTTACCTGTACATTACCTGTACATTATCATTATGTAGCTCAATCCTTAGTCTTTACAATGGCCAGGTTTGGTGACAAGACACACAGTAAACAAAGAGGCTTGTAAAACCATGAAGCATATTACGCTCACGCCCGGACTGACTGGCGTGAGCGTTGTTAGTGGTCCCACTGGGCCAGGACCGAGGTGTGCCTTGTTGTGACTAGGGGCCTCTCCAGATCCGACCACGAACACACGGCGGCTTAATCAACTCCGTGGTCGGAGGAGGGATATGGGAGGTGGCCCAGGTGCTACTCCACGTCAGACCCAGGTCACAGATGTTTACCCACACCGGGGAATGCAGGAACGGGCAGTTTTGGTTGGTATGCAGACAGGCGGGTGCTGGCAGGCACGAATGGGATGCAGACAGGTGGGTACTGGCAGGCACGGCTGGTATGCAGGCAGGTGGGTACCGGCAGGCATGGCTGGTATGCAGGAAGTCGGGTACTGACAGGCAAGGCGGGTATGCAGACAGGCGGGTACTGGCAGGCATGGCTGGTATGCAGACAGGCCGATAATGCAGGCAGGCGGTTACTGGCTGGTAGGAAAACAGGCTGGATAGGGACCAGTACAGACTGGGATACAGGAACAGAGCAGCAGGTGCGGTGGACAAGCAGTGCAGAGCAGAGCCGCAGGTGCGGAAGACAAGCAGAGCCGAACTGCAGGTGTGAAGGACAAGCAGAGCAGAGCAGAGCAGAACCGCATGAACGGAGGACAAGCGGAGCGGAGCAGAGCAGAATCGCAGACGCGGAGGATAAGTGCAGCAGAGCAGAACCGCAGACGTGGAGGACACGCGGAGCAGAGCAGAGCAGAACCGCAGACACGGAGGACAAGCGGAGCAGAGCAGAACCGCAGACGCGGAGGACAAGAGGAGCAGAGCAGAACTGCAGAGGTGGAGGACAAGCGGAGCAGAGCAGAGTGGAACCGCAGACTGGGAGGACAAGCGGAGCAGAACAGAAATGAACCGCAGACGTGGAGGACAAGCGGAGCAGAGCAGAGCGGAACCGCAGATGTGGAGGACAAGCAAAGAAGAGCGGAACCGCAGGCGCAGAGGACAAGCGGAGCAGAGCAGAATTAAGCTACAGGTGCAGAGGGCAAGTGGAGCAGAGCAGAGCGGAGCAGAGCCGCAGGAGCAAAGGAAAAGCAGAGCAGGGCCGCAGGTTCAGGTAGACCGGACAGGGCTCCGTTCACATGGAACAGACTGGGAAACACAGGAAGATAGCTAGAACACAGGGGGTAGATACATAGGCAGGGAAATGGGACAAGCAGAACCAGATACACACAAGGTACTTGCAATGAAGTAGTGAGTGGCCACAAAACTCACAAACAGAAGTACAGAGACAACGAGTAGGAGTTAGGTGCAGGTTCAGACACTGCAGGAAAAGGGAAGAATCGGACATAGAGACAAACAGGTAACGGCAAGGACACAGTTCAGACAGGAACTGAACCTGGAACAAGCTACAGGAACGAGACTGGGTACTCAGCCCCCAAGGTGGCGGAAACAGACTAAAAGTCACTGATACAGGTAACAGGCCTGGGTACTCAGTCCCTAGCATGGCAGAAACAGACAAGATACAGGACAGGACATGGCAACTCAGTTGCACAGAACACACTGAAAGAAAGTGTTGCTCAGGCATGTCCTACTGGGTGGAGGGGGTTTGGGTATCCAGTGACTCACAACAATAGGCTGGGGACGCATTAGGACTGTGCACACTGTAACTTTAAGAATCAGGAAGTAACAGGGCCGCCGCCCTAAGCAATCAGACAAGAGACATGCACACAGCAAGTAATGGAGCAAAGTGTGCAGCCTGGACTTATAGGTAAATTGTCGGTCTTGCATGGTGGGAGATGGTAAGCCATGCCAGCACGCCGCCAGGGATGTTACAGTACCCCCCCTTTACGCCCCTCTTCTTCAAGCCTGCAAGGATTTTCTGCAGAGAATTTGGAGGCCAATTCTTCTCTTCAAGAAGATTACCTCTTCTGTCCACTAGAGGAAACGAGACTGGTCTCACCATCTTGGAGACTAGGATGCTTCCTCCCATAGAGCCATTCTCAGCATCAGATGAAGTGGGTTAAGTTCCAAGAACAGGACACAGGAAAGTCTCTCTCCATTTGTTAATATCCGGTACCACCCCAAAGGATTCATGGGACAACTGGAGATCCTCCTGCGGGTTGGAAGGGTGCAGAGACTCGGGGGTAACCACCGCCTTAATGTACACTTTGCCAAGCTTACAGGATGTGACGCGCCCCCTGGTCCGTGGGGTACTCGGTGCCGGGACAGTCGTTGCTAGGGGAGATGTCACAGTGGCAGTGACTTGGTCCATGACCCAGGGCGGTCAACAAAAGGGGGTTATTTACAGGGGAATTAAAGTTCTTATAGACAGTTCGTGACGCCACAAGTGGTATACGGCTAAAGGGAGCCACCGCTGCGGAGCAGCTCCTCTCGAGCTGGTGTAAATGCAGCAGAGTTGATTTAGCTCTCCACAGGTAGAGCTTAGCTCCAGGGCAGTGTAGATGTTACTGTTATGGAATTTGCACTCGTGGTGCAGTGTAGTGGAGGGGGTGATGGCGCAGCAATAATTTCACAAAGACAGTGGGGTGCAGTCCTCAGGGTTTACTCACAGTTGATAAGTTCCTCAGGTTACACTTTCCGCATTGCGACCTCCCACGTCTTGCTGCGTTCACCAGGCAGGGGTTCAGCAAACTCCTAGGTTTTAAGAGTGCGTGACAGGACCCCCTTCTATATGCCCTTCTCAGCTGTCTTCTTGCGCTGGCTCTCACCCTTCTTGCCCTGCGCCTCTCCAAACAATGTCCCAAGCCGGTATCCTCGGATCTTTCTGGGCAACCTGGAGTTCCCTGGATCCTATGTGGTTACCTTTTTGGAGACTTGAGTGCGGATGTGGCAACTGCACCCTGAAAGTACAGAAGCCTCGGTTTCCAGTTGAACTTTGTAATTCTCACTGATTAGGGACCGGTCCCTTCTGTGCGACCTGACCCCTCCACCGCCTGGCAGATTTGGGCATATGGGTGGACTCCAGCACTACCCTTACCCCTGGGGTCCCTTTCACGTTCCTGGAGCCTTTCTCCTGCTCCTCTCTCCTTCCTCCTCTCCTTCTCAGTCTGTCCTGGGCCTCTCTCTAGGCCCTTCTCCTGAGCAGAGCTCCTGCAGAGCTCCTGCTCCCTCTACTTCTCCTCTCAGACAACTCACTCTAGAAAGTTCCACCCTCTTTTTATATCACTTCTTTCAATGCTCCCCTGATTTACTTCCTCCACCCACACCCACTACATGGTTCCCCCTACTTTGGTTCCCCCTACTTCAGCCAGGGACAGGGCTCAGCAAGGAAGCGATGCATCTTGCCCCTCCTGCTGGTCTGGAGTAGTGTAGTATTGGATGCAGGTGTTAGGGTCCTGGGCAGCACTTTATCCTTACCTGAGAGTGAGATACCACACCTCTGGGTGAGATGCAGTACCTCTGTGGCCACTGAACCCGCAGGGGTACCACAGATGAAGTGGGCGAAGTACCAGGTACAGGGTGTAGGAAAGTCTCTCTCCATTTGTTATCAGGTAGCACCCCGGAGGATTCAAGAGAGAACTGGAGGTCCTGCGCCTGGTTGGAGGGGTGCAGAGAATTGGAGGTAGCCGCACCTTGATGGACTTATTGCCAGATTTATTAGAGATGGAGGATCCTTGCTTTGGGCCATCTTGAGTCTGGTTTCGGAGATGACACGTCTGCGAGGTGGGGCGGTACCTGAAGCCAGATCATTGGTGCAATCGTCGAGACTGTGTGGGGACATTGCCTCTGCTTCCCTTCCTTCTGAGACTTCAGCGCACAGCGAGTCAGTGACTAGCAGATCTGGTGTAGAAGAAGAAGACATTGCAGACTGTCCTGAAGGTAAGGGGACTGGACACCCCTTGTACCCCAGCAGTCCCCCAGTAAACACCATGCAGGATCTCCAGACCTGAGCGGGCACTAGATCTCTCGGCTCTGGACGACTTGTGGGTAAACCAGATAGCACCTGGAATGTGAACTTCTTCATGTGTGATGCTCCAATCTGGAGCTTAATTTGTACAAACATATTTTGACTGTTTCTGAGTAGGACTCGTACCTCCACTGACAATGCCCAAACCGGATTCTGGAGTTGACGGAAGGGAATCAGACACCGACTCTTCAAGGCTTTAAGCCAGAAAATTCCAGTTAATCCTAGGACTTCACTTGCCACGGAGACAGTCATGGTCATCTGTGGAGAGGAAGCACTAATGCCAAGGGCAGCCTCTCCTGCAGGCCTAATGTCTTGGGACTCTCCAACCTTCGCTGGACAAAGACCGTCATGGTGCCCCAAACAACTGCAGCGGGTCCGCAATCCGATTTTATGATTCAGTTCCGGCCTCTGCTTTGCCTGACGAACATGGTCAACCTTCATGGATTCTGTGCAGATAGCTGCTTCTACAGGCTGGGGAACAGGAGATCTTTGGGAGGACAGAACCTGGCGTGACGGTTTACCTCAACGCCTTGCACGTCTGGACTGCCTCTTGACGTTGGGAAGGAAAGTATTCTGTGGAGCATTGTCATCCTGTGTGGATTCTGTGTGGGCAGCCGTCTCTTCAGGCTGGAGAACTGGTAGGCTACCTACATGCATCACCCATCGGGACTGCTCCAGGATATTGGAAAGGGAAGCTTTAGCAGAAGCTTCAGGGTTAGGTTCATCGAAGACAATTAGAAAGGCCACCAAGAAGGCCTGCAGATCCCATGCTTCCCATAGGGGGGTGATCCAATTCAAGGCATCACCCGCTAGGT
Organism: Phyllobates terribilis; assembly: GCF_046119375.1. Taxonomy (NCBI): domain Eukaryota; kingdom Metazoa; phylum Chordata; class Amphibia; order Anura; family Dendrobatidae; genus Phyllobates; species Phyllobates terribilis. Next base: position 1,187,276,931 of record NW_027362761.1, on the reverse strand, counting down.
AGGACATCAGAAATGCTACTTTAACCCGATCGGTGGGAAAATAGTGAGCATAGAATTTGAAATGCAGCATGCATTGCTCCACAAACGCACGGCTTTGTTTTGGATCCCATAGTACCGTGGTGGATCCGCAGGAATGAGTGCTGATAGCTCCATTTGGGCTGGTTCGTAAGACGCCTGGACCTCAGCTTGAGAAAAATGTTTTCCTTGGTGCATGTATTCGCCAGATAAGGATTCAAATGTCTCCAAGAGCGAAGGGCCGTGGGGCTCAATGGAGACCATAGCCTGAACAGTCAGTCCGGGCGTGAGCATGGTTAGTGGTCCCACTGGGCCAACAACCAAGGAGTGCCTGGAGTGGCGTGACTAGGGGCCTCACCAGATCAGACCACGAACACACGGCGGCTTAATCGACTCCGTGGTCCGAGGAGGGATATGGGAGGTGGCCCAGGTGCTACTCCAGGTCAGACCCCGGTCACAGCTGTTGACCCACATCGGGGAATGCAGGAACGGGCAGGTAAGGCTGGTATGCAGACAGGCGGGTGCTGGCTGGCACGACTGGTATGCTGACAGGTGGGTACTGGCAGGCACGGCTAGTATGCAGGCAGGTGGGTACTGACAGGCATGGCTTATATGCAGGCAGGGGGGTACCGGCATGCACAGCTGGTATGCAGACAGGCGGGTACTGGCAGGCATGGTAGGTATGCAGACAGGCTGATAATGCAGACAGGCGGTTGCTGGCAGGTAGGAGAACAGGCTGGATAGGGACCAGTACAAACTGGGATACAGGAACAGAGCCGCAGGTGCGGTGGACAAGCAGAGCAGAGCCGCAAGAGTGGAGGACAAGCAGAGCAGAACCGCCTGCGTGGACGACAAGCGGAGAAGAACAGAGCAGAGCAGAACCGCAGGCACGGAGGACAAGCGGAGCGGAGAAGAGCAGAACTGCAGACGCGGAGGACAAGCGGAGCAGAGCAGAGCAGAACTGCAGACACGGAGGACAAGTGGAGCAGAGCAGAACCGCAGACGCGGAGGACAAGCGGAGCAGAGCAGAGCAGAACCGCAGACGTGGAGGACAAGCAGAGCAGAGCAGAACCGCAGACGCAGAGGACAAGCGGAGCAGAGCAGAACTGCAGACATGGATGACAAGTGGAGCAGAGCTGAGCGGAACCGCAGGTGAGGAGGACAAGTGAAGCAGAGCAGAATTAAGCTGCAGGTGCAGAGGGCAAGAGGAGCAGAGCAGAGCGGAGCAGGGATGCAGGTACAGGTAGACAGGACAGGGCTCCATTCACATGAAACAGACTGGGAAACACAGGAAGATAGCTAGAGCACAGCAGCTAGATATGGTGGCAGGGAAATGGGACAAGCAGAACCAGATACACACAAGGTACTTGCAATGAAGTAGCGAGTGGACACAAAACTCACAAACAGAAGTACAGAGACAACGAGTAAGATTTAAGTACTGGTTCAGACACTGCAGGAGAAGGGAAGGATCGGACATAGAGACAAACAGGTAATGGGCAAGGACACAGTTCAGACAGGAACTGAACCTGGAACAAGCTACAGGAACGAGCCTGGGTACTAAGCCCCTAGGGTGGCGGAAACAGACTAAAAGTCAGAGATACAGGTAACAGGCATGGGTACTCAGCCCCCAGAGTGGCGGAAACAGACAAGATACAGGACAGGACCTGGCAACTCAGTTGCACAGAACACACTGAAAGAAAGTGTTGCTCAGGCACCTCCTACTGGGTGGAGGGGGTTTAAGTATCCAGTGACTCACAGCAATAGGCTGGGGATGCATTAGGACTGCGCACACTGTAACTTTAAGAATCAGGAAGTAACAGGGCCGCCGCCCTAAGCAATCAGACAAGAGACATGCACACAGCAAGTAATGGAGCAAAGTATGCCGCCTGGACTGATAGGTAAGTTGGCGGTCTTGCATGGTGGGAAATGGTAAGCCATGCCAGCACGCCGCTAGGGATGTTACAAAGCATATCCTACTGGTCATTAGAAGCATGACTCCACATGAAACAGCCATGGCTGGTAATGATTCCAGCATGCCACCTGCCGGGCTTGTTGTTTTTCATCTTTGCATTGGAATAATAATGTATTTTACTATTAGTGAGTGTTATCGTGTGATAATGCATTGAATTTGTATGATAAAAATTGGTGTTTTTAATAACATTCCCCAAAAAGTAAGGAAGGACAAACCTGTTAGATTCTGCAAATAAAACAAAGCAAAATAAACAAAAAAAATCACAGGGAAATAAAAAAAGTTTTGGCTCTTGCCAGAATTGCTTGGTTCCAAAAACATACCCTAAAGAGAATTAATAGCACAACCTGACACAGCTGTGCAGGAAATGCAGGACAAATAACTGGAAATCCACTTTAAAAATTCATTTTGGTATTTCCAATGTCCAGAATAAAATAGAAAGAATTGTCCTCAACTGAATACAAAAAATAATTCACTATAAAAGTGAAAATAATAAGAACTAAAACTTAGCAGAAATAATTTATTTTTCATTTTTGTTTGCACATTTGAGAAGCCACCAGGAGCTGACAAAACATAGAAACCAGTACTAACAAACACAGATGTAAATTCACAATCTGACAGGGGAGTACATGAAAGCTGGAATGAGTTTTAAGGACAGCTTTAAATATTATAAAAATACCACCCTCAATATAGACCACATCTATAGGAATATGACTACTATAATACTGCTACTATGTACAAGAATAAATCCCTCCTATGTGCAAGAATATATTTACTATAATGCTGCCCACTATATACAAGAATATAACTGTAATAATACTGTGGAGCCCCTGAGGGTTCAGTCGCCACAGAGGTACTGCACCTCACCCAGAGGTGTGGCATCTCCTTCTCTCAGGTAAGGATGGAGAACTGCCCCGGGACCCCAACACCTGCACTCAACACTACATTACTCCAGGCCGGCTGGAAGGGACTTATGCACTTCTTCTGCTGCCCTGTCCCAGGCTGGAGTGGGGGGAACCAAAGAGAGGGGGAACCAGTAGTGGGTGTGGGTGGAGGACGTAGTACACGGGAGCACTTAAAGAATAGATATAAACAGGGAAGCCATCTTAGTTAGTGCAGTACAGTCAGTGATTGGTAAGGAGAGGAGGGGAGCGGAGTCTCTTCAGGAGCTCTGCTCCATAGTGGGGCCTAGTAAGAGAGGCCAAGGAGTGAGAGGGGAGCAAGGGAGGAATGCTCCGGGAACAGAAGGGATCCCAGGGGGTACGGTGGGTGCAGGACGGCACCCGTACGCCCGAATTTACCAAGCGTCAGAGGGATCAGGCCGCAAGAAGGGAACCGGTCCCTGGCCCAGCCGTGTTACTCCAGGTCTCGGCAGGAAAACCGGAGGCTTCTGCACTTCCATGGTACAATTGCCACAACCTCACCCTAGTCGCCGAGAAGGGCACCAAGTAGGTCTGGGAACTCCAGGTTGCCTAGAGGGATCTCAGAGTACCCGATCAGGACTGTGTGTGGGGGAGCGCAGGGCAGGAGGGAGAAGACCCAGCGCGGGAAGTCGGTCAAGGAAGGAACATAAAGACAGGGGGTCCCGTTAAGTGCTTTTAATATACCTGAAGGAGTGCTGAACCGCAGCCTGGCAAACGCAGTGAGATGCGGGAGTCTGACACCTGGACAGTGTACCCGAGGAACCTAAAAAGAACTGTGAGTAAACTCGGAAGACTGCACTCTACTGTCTCAGTCAGTTATTTCCACCACGCTACCGCGCCTGCATTACAACGCCCAGCATCACCACCTGCAACTACCCTGCCCCGGGGGCCCGTTCCGCCTGTGGGGAGCAGAAGCATCCCAGCTGCCATCCCATCACCCCTGGAGGTCTGCAGCAGCGCTGATATTCATTACCGGGAACCACAGGTGGCGTCACAAGACAAACTGTTAACAAAAACCCCCTTTTAAGGAGAGACCCCAGGGTACGGGCCCGGGAGCCCACTGCGGTGACATACCACAGAAGGTCAAGGCCCGGGTACCGAGTCTTTCCCCCCTATATCCCACTGGGTGCGTCAATACTGTCCCCTATGTACAAGAGTATAACTACTATAATACTGCTCCTATATACAAGAATATAACTACTATAATACTGTCCCTATGTACAAGAATATAACTACTATAATACTGACCCTATGTACAAGAATATAACTATTATAATACTGCACCTATATACAAGAGTGCAACTATTATAATACTGCCCCTATATACAAGAATATAACTACTATAATACTGCCCCTATATACAAGAATATAGCTACTATAATACTGCCCCCTATGTACAAGAATATAACTACTATAATACTGCCCCCTATATTCAAGAATATAACTACTATAATACTGCCCTATATACAAGAATATAACTACCATAATACTGCCCTGTATCCAAGAATATAACTACTATAATACTGCCCCCCATGTACAAGAATATAACTACTATAATACTGCCCCCTATATACAAGAATATAACTACTATAATACTGCTCCTATGTACAAGAATATAACTACTATAATACTGCCCCCATGTACAAGAATATAACTACTATAATACTGCCCCCATTATACAAGAATATTATTACTATAATACTGCTCCTATGTACAAGAATATAACTACTATAATACTTCTCCTATGTACAAGAATATAAATACTATAATACTGCTTCTAAGTACAAGAATATAAATGCTATAATGCTGCTCCCTATGTACAAGAATATAACTACTATAATACTGCTCCTATGTACAAGAATATAACTTCTATAATACTGTTCCTATATACAAGAATATAACTACTATTATACTGCCCCCTATGTGCAAGAATATAACTACTATAATGCTGCTCCTATATACAAGAATATAACTACTATAATACTGCTCCTATGTACAAGAATATAACTACTATAATACTGCTCCCTATGTACAAGAATATAACTACTATAATACTGCCACCTATGTACAAGAATATAACTAATATAATACTGCTCCTATGTACAAGAATATAACTACTATAATACTGCTCCTATGTACAAGAATATAGCTACTATAATACTGCCCCTTTTATACAAGAATATAACTACTATAATACCGCTCCTATGTACAAGAATATAACTACTATAATACTTCTCCTATGTACAAGAATATAAATACTATAATACTGTTTCTAAGTACAAGAATATAAATACTATAATGCTGCTGCCTATGTACAAGAATATAACTACTATAATACTGCTCCTATGTACAAGAATATAACTTCTATAATACTGTTCCTATATACAAGAATATAACTACTATAATACTGCACCCTATGTACAAGAATATAACTACTATAATACTGCTCCTATGTACAAGAATATAACTACTATAATACTGCCACCTATGTACAAGAATATAACTACTATAATACTGCCCCCTATGTACAAGAATATAACTACTATAATACTGCTCCTATGTACAAGAATATAACTACTATAATACTGCTCCTATGTACAAGAATATAACTACTATAATACTGCCCCCTATGTACAAGAATATAGCTACTATAAATAATACTGCTCCTATGTACAAGAATATAACTACTATAATACTGCTCCTATGCACAAGAATATAACTACTATAATACTGCCCCTATGTACAAGAATATAGCTACTATAATACTGCCCCTATGTACAAGAATATAGCTACTATAATACTGCCCCCTATGTACAAGAATATAGCTACTATAATACTGCCCCTATGTACAAGAATATAACTACTATAATACTGCTCCTATGTACAAGAATATAACTACTATAATACTGCTCCTATGTACAAGAATATAACTACTATAATACTGCCCCCTATGTACAAGAATATAACTACTATAATACTGCCCCCTATGTACAAGAATATAGCTACTATAATACTGCCCCTATGTACAAGAATATAAGTACTATAATACTGGCCATTTATACAAGAATTTAACGACTATTAGAACTATGTTTAAGACCTTTGCTTTTGCATTTTGTTTCTATGAAAAAAGTCTCTATTAACATTTATGAACATTTAAGCTCCTCAGCAAACAAGTGAGCACACGGCATTATGTGACTGCCAAAATCCTCAAGTCGTCGTCAGCCAAGCTTTGTAACCACAATACATCCATGTTATTGTTCCCTGCCGGCTGTTTAAATGCTGAGATCTAAACAACAATTTGGAGAGGGGCCGGAAATTTTGAGCTACATTGAGAAACATGAGGGTTTGCTGGAAATGGTAATTGTGATGGAATGTATACATTCTACTATGGTCCGCTGCATCTCTATAATACTAGGGGTCCAATAAACTTATGGGTTACTTTTATGTGTATCCTACTTTCTTTCACTCATCCAGTACTAGTGGAGATGTCATGATTGTCCTTATCCATGTCTATGATTCCATATCTGCCCTTCTTTACACATATTACCTATTACCCTCTAAATTATTAATTCCCCTTTTTTACACTTCAGCATACTTATACTCGGTTGATACATCACTTCCATTATTTGCCTTACTACCACACACTTAATTATTTGATTTCAGTCATATTTATATTTTACCAGTAATATGTCTCATTTTCTTCTGTATACTGAGGTTTTGATGCTTGGCTGATCTTACTTTCTGTATATTTTACTATTTATGTTTTTTTTCTTTTTTTGGGGGGGATTAATATTCTATAATTTGCTTAGTTTTCTTTATGTTATTTAATTTCCTAATGTATCTAAAAAAGGTTTAAGTTATTGACCAATTGTTGTATGTACAATTTACATGAATATTGAATTGCTAAAAAATATCACCTCAATTTAACTATGGAGCGCCTAGTTCTTCAGGTGTACTATAAAGGGGTAGGACCATACTAGTGACATGAGCCACACACAATTGAATTTTCTGAGACTGTTCCATTTTCCCACTCCCGACAAGTGCTGGACAGACACAACACTAATGAATGATCTGATAGGGACATCTCAGATCAGGTGCCGCACCGTCCGCTCGCTCCTCGCCCTTCAGAGCAGGAGCTGCACTGATGTCCTGAACAATCACGCTGATAGAAAAGATGTATGGTGGATGGCTTCCACAATCAACTGCCACACGGACCACCGGCTCCACACTCTCCTGGGCAGGACCTGAGTTCATAAACCATGAAAGAAAAAAAAAGGGCAGATCTGTTCCGCGAGCTGTGATGGAGACCAGCCTGATTCCAGAAAGGATTGACGTTTAATGGCGCTATGCGTTTCAGGGATGGTCCGTCCCCTTATTCAGGTACCGTGTTCACCTGGAAGCTCTAAAATAGCTACCATAAATAGGCTTGACACTAGTAGCTCAGTTAACCAGAACCATGGCCTTTACACTTTAACCACTGTACCGGGATCTGGGCTTACAAAGTGGTCTCTGGACTAGGACCATGGAGTCAGTTGCTGTTCTTTTGAACAAGTTGGCAAGAAGGATAGTCACATAGCTGGGTCTGAACAAGGAAGTATAGAACATACAAAATCGTCAGGCAAGAGAAATATCAATAAACTAGCCGAGCTCAGGGAACAGGATAAATCTGGATGAAACAACAAATTAACAGAACAAAGCTAAAACCAGAAAGCGAAAACATTGACTGGCAGTGGGAACTGACTTTCAGGGGTTTAAATAGTGAGCAGCCCCACCTTGTGCTGACAGCAGGAAATAATTCAAACAGGATTAACCCCATAGCTTCTGGACTGTCCAGAGTCAAAAGTTACAGGAATAAAATAAGGTTAGTGAACAATCAATCTGTGTCAGTCGACTAACGAAGCAGGAGTAGAGGGGACAGATACAGGCATGGATATCATAGCACCCCTCCTCTTACGAGGGGCCTCCATACCCTTAGAGCAAGGGCTTGTCAGGGAAAGAAAGATTGAACCTTCTAATGAGATTGTCATCATTGATGTTGTTAGCTGACACCCATGATATTTCCTCTGGAACACAGCCCTTCCATTGTAGCAGGTATCTCACGGATCTCCTTACTATCCAGGAATCCAGGAATATTTTTATTTCAAGCTCACGATTACCTCTAACCAACACAGGGGGCATGGAGGAGGCTGCTTAACATGGTGCAAAGACGAATGGTATGTCTCTGGCAAGGATGTGTGGAACACATCGGAAATCCGGAAGGGGGGGTTTTAACTGGAAGGCCACTGCATTAACAACCTCTGATATCTCAAAAGGACCAATAAATTTGGGTCCTACCTTAGGGGAGGGGACCTTGGGCTTGATATTTCTGGTGGATAACTACACCTTGTCCACAATAGCAAATCATGACCCATCCACGTGCCTCTTATTAACTGAAGAGGTCTGTCTGCTCTGGGCCCTCCATAGGTTCTCTTTTACTTCAAACTAGACAAGCTTTAACTTTTCTGTGGATTTTCTGGAGCATGAATTTCAGAGGTTGCAAAGAAACCAAAATGAGGATGATATCCAAGATTACAGAAGAACAGAGATGTTGTAATGAATTCTATATATTTATTATTAATGGCAAACTCTGCTACCAGCAGATGTTCCACGCAGTCATACTAATGGTCAGAGAAAAACATAGACGATATTGCTCAAGTGCTTAGTTAGCACTGTGACAGAGTCACTGGTACAGTTAGGTCCATATATATTTGGACAGAGACAACATTTTTCTAATTTTGGTTCTAGACATTACCACAATGAATTTTAAACAAAATAATTCAGATGCAGTTGAAGTTCAGACTTTCAGCTTTCATTTCAGGGTATCCACATTAAAATTGGATGAAGGGTTTAGGAGTTTCAGCTCCTTAACATGTGCCACCCTGTTTTTAAAGGGACCAAAAGTAATTGGACAATTGACTCCAAGGCTATTTCACGGACAGGTGTGGGCAATCCCTTCGTTATGTCATTCTCAATTTAGTAGATATAAGGCCTGGAGTTGATTTGAGGTGTGGTGCTTGCATTTGGAAGGTTTTGCTGTGAAGTAAACATGTGGTCAAAGGAGCTCTCCATGCAGGTGAAACAAGCCATCCTTAAGCTGCAAAAACAGAAAAAACACATCCGAGAAATTGCTACAATATTAGGAGTGGCAAAATCTACAGTTTGGTACATCCTGAGAAAGAAAGAAAGCACTGGTGAACTCATCAATGCAAAAAGATGTGGGCGCCCACGGAAGACAACAATGGTGGATGATCGCAGAATAATCTCCATGGTGAAGAGAAACCCCTTCACAACAGCCAACCAAGTGAACAACACTCTCCAGGAGGTAGGCGTATCAATATCCAAATCTAAAATAAAGAGAAGACTGCATGAAAGTAAATACAGAGGGTTCACTGCACGGTGCAAGCCACTCATAAGCATCAAGAATAAAAAGCCTAGACTGGACTTTGCTAAAAAACATCTAAAAAAGCCAGCACAGTTCTGGAAGAACATTCTTTGGACAGATGAAACCAAGATCAACCTCTACCAGAATGATGGAAAGAGAAAAGTATGGCGAAGGCGTGGTACAGCTCATGATCCAAAGCATACCACATTATCTGTAAAACACGGCGGAGGCAGTGTGATGGCTTGGGCATGCATGGCTGCCAGTGGCACTGGGTCACTAGTGTTTATTGATGATGTGACACAGGACAGAAGCAGCCGAATGAATTCTGATGTATTCAGAGCCATACTGTGTGCTCAGATCCAGCCAAATGCTGCCAAACTGATTGGTCGTCGTTTCATACTACAGATGGACAATGACCCAAAACATAAAGCCAAAGCAACCCAGGAGTTTATTAAAGCAAAGAAGTGGAATATACTTGAATGGCCAAGTCAGTCACCTGATCTCAACCCAATTGAGCATGCATTTCACTTGTTAAAAACTAAACTTCAGACTGAAAGGCCCACAAACAAACAGCAACTGAAAACCACCGCAGTGAAGGCCTGGCAGAGCATCAAAAAGGAGGAAACAGCGTCTGGTGATGTCCATGAGTTCAAGACTTCAGGCAGTCATTGCCAACAAAGGGTTTTCAACCAAGTACTAGAAATTAACATTTTATTTACAATTATTAAATCTGTCCAATTACTTTTGGTCCCTTTAAAAACAGAGTGGCACATGTTAAGGAGCTGAAATTCCTAAACCCTTCATCCAATTTTAATCTGGATACCCTCAAATGAAAGCTGAAAGTCTGAACTTCAACTGCATCTGAATTGTTTTGTTTAAAATTTATTGTGGTAATGTCTAGAACCAAAATTAGAAAAATGTTGTCTCTGTCCAAATATATATGGACCTAACTGTATGATTTATGAGGGAAGGTATGTGTCACACAGGTTGCTAGCCTGTGTGAACTGAAACCAATAAACTTTCTGCCAGCATGTTATATGCTGGAGGGTTAACTCACTTAAAGGGCATAGATTTAGGGGAATGACAGTGATGGGATGGATGTCATTCCCCATACCTCCACCTCAGGGTGTGGCTGAGCAATGTTTAAATGTTCAGTCCTGTTTTTTTTTCTCTGTGTTGTGTTTGGAGAGGCAAGGTCTCCAGACTGGACAGCCATAGCTGGACGTACCCTGTGTGGGCGAACCGCAAGCACATATATGGACTGTGCTATAGTTTATCTTTTGTTTTATTGTTTTGCCAAGTAGGGCTGTTTATTTTGCTGGAGTGCCGAGCTTTAATGCTGTTTAATAAAGCCTGCAAAGAAAACCCGGGTTCCTGAGTCTACTTCCAGAAGTGGCCGAGCAAGTCGTCCTACCACAGCACGTTCAGTCTGACTATTGGTCTCTGGGTGATAAGCAGATGAAAAGAACAATTCAATCTTAATCTTACTACAAAATGCCCTCCAGAATTTGGGGAGGCATATATAATTTTTGGGAAGAATTATTGTCAGGGGCTAACTCTTTATTTTTATGTAACTCCTCAACAAGATGTAAAGAAACCGAGGATATGACTATTCCCTTTGCTAGAATGAGGAATTGATCAAAGTGCTCAGTTTGGGATGGGCAGAAGCTTTGAGAAAGCATTGGCTTTCATGTTTTTCATACCAGGTCTAAATATCACCATAAAATCAAACCTATAGAAGAATAAAGCCCATTTAGCTTGCCTAGGATTTAGTCTTTTGGCTCATTCAAGATTCCTAAGTTTGTGTGATCCGTGATAACAGTGATTTTGGCAGCTTTGAGGAAGTGGTGCTATTCTATCGAAGGCCCACTTGATTGCCAACAATTCATGATAGCCAATATAATTTTTTTCAGCAGATGAACATTTTCGTGAAAAGAGGGTACACGGATAGAGTTGACTGAGAGATTGTGTACCCTATGACACACCACTTCCACTCCAATCTCTGAAGCATTATCCTTCACAACAAAAGGATGTTGAAGATCAGGCTGTTCCAATACAGGGTAAGATGAGAAACATTGTTTTAACTCAATGACGGCTTGGATGGCCTCTAGATTCCAGTTAGCTACATCTGCCCCCTTCTTGGTCAATCCAGTAAGTGGTTTGCAATCTTGGAAAAAATTTAATAAATTTACGTTAGTAGTTTGCCAACCCAATTGTAACATCCCTGGCGGCGTGCTGGCATGTCTTACCATCTCCCACCATGCAAGACCGCCAACTTACCTATCAGTCCAGGCTGCACGCTTTGCTCCATTGCTTGCTGTGTGCATGTCTCTTCTCTGATTGCTAAGGGCGGCGGCCCTGTTACTTCCTGATTCTTAAAGTTACAGTGTGCGCAGTCCTAATGCGTCCCCAGCCTATTGCTGTGAGTCACTGGATACTTAAACCCACTCCACCCAGTAGGAGGTGCCTGAGCAATGCTTTCTTTCAGTGAGTTCTGTGCAACTGAGTTTCCAGGTCCTGTCCTGTATCTTGTCTTTTTCCGCCACTCTGGGGGCTGAGTACCCAGGCCCGTTACCTGTATCTGAGACTTCTAGTCTGCTTCCGCCACCCTGGGGGCTGAGTACCCAGGCTCATTCCTGTATCTGAGACTTCTAGTCTGTTTCTGCCACCCTGGGGGCTAAGTACCCAGGCTCGTTTCTGTATCTTGTTCCAGGTTCAGTTCCTGTCTGAACTGTGTCCTAGCCTGTTACCAGTTTGTCTCTATGTCCGATCCATTCCTTTTCCTGCAGTGTCTGAACCTGCACCTAACTCCAACTCGTTGTCTCTGTACTTCTGTTTGTGAGTTTTGTGTCCACTCGCTACTTCATTGCAAGTACCTTGTGTGTATCTGGTTCTGCTTGTCCCATTTCCCTGCCTCCATATATACCTCCTGTGTTCTAGCTATCTTCCTGTGTTTCCCAGTATGTTCCATGTGAACAGAGCCCTGTCCTGTCCGCCTGCACCTGCGGTTCCACTCTGCTCTGCTCCTCTTGTCCTCCGCGCCTGCAATACCGCTCTGCTCAACTTGTCCTCCACGCCTGTGGTTCCACTCTGTTCTGCTCCGCTTGTCCTCCACGCCTGCAGTTCTGCTCTGCTGTTCTTGTCCTCCGCGCCTGCGGTTCTGCTCTTCTCTTGTTGTCCTCCACGCCTGCGGTTCATCTCTGCTCTGCTTGTCCTCCGTGCATGCAGTTCTGCTCTGCTCCGCTTGTCCTCTGTGCCTGTGGTTCTTCTCTGCTCTGCTTCGCTTGTCCTCCGCACCTGTGGTTCTGTTCTGCTCTGCTCCGCTTGTCCCCCGCGCCTGTGGTTCTGCTCTACTCCGCTTGTCCTCCATGCCTGTGGTTCTGCTCTGCTTGTCCTCCATGCCAGCGGTTCTGCTCTGCTCTGCTTGTCCTCCGCGCCTGCGGTTCTGCTCTGCTCTGCTTGTCTTCCGCGCCTGCGGTTCTGCTCTGCTTGTCCTCCGTGCCTGCGACTCTTCTCTGCTTGTCTGCCATGCCTGCAGCTCTGTTCCTGTGTCCCAGTCTGTACTAGTCCCTATCCAGTCTGTTTTCCTACCTGCCAGTATCGGCCTGTCTGCATACCTGCCATGCCTGCCAGTACCCGCCTATCTGCATACTTGCCGTGCCTGCCAGTACCCGCCTGTCTGCATACCTACCGTGCCTGCCAGTGCCCACCTGTCTGCATGCCAGCCATGCCTGTCAGTACCCACCTGTCTGCATACCAGCCTAACTTGCCCATTTCTGCATTCCCCGGTGTGGGTCAACAGCTGTGACCAAGGTCTGACCAGAAGTAGCACCTGGGCCACCTCCCACGTCCCTCCTCGGACCACGGAGTCAATTAAGCCACCGTGTGTTCGTGGTCAGATCTGGAGAGGCCCCTAGTCATGCCCCTCCAGGCACTCCTCGGTTTGTGGCCCAGTGGGACCACTAACCACGCTCACGCCAGTCAGTCCGGGCGTGAGCGTAACACCAATGAAATGCCTCAAGGCTTTCAGAGATTTGGATTGCACCCAGCCCTTTCGGAAACCTTTATCGGACAAGATATACACTAGGAAACTTAATTCTTGAACCAAGAAAGCACATTTTTCAAGTTTAACAAATAAAAAATTGTGCTTGAGCCTTTGGAGTACAGTACATACATTTTGGATGTGTGACTTACTATCAGGTGTCTAAACCAAGATATCATCCAGAGATAACCACACATTGACCACTGATATATCTGAATATGTCTTTAACAACATTTTTAAAAACAGCCGGCACATTACTTATCCCAAAAGGCATCAAAATATACTCATAGTGACCCTGTTAAATGCACTCATCTCCTACTCTTATACGGATTATGTTATACGCACCCTTGTGATCAAGCTTAGTGAACCAATGGGCTCCCAACAACTGGTTAAATAGACCAGAGATGAGTGACAGAGGATACTGATTCTTCACAGTAAATTTGATCAATACAAGGTCTGAGACCACGATCTTTTTTATCAACAAAAAAGAAGCCTGCCTCTTCTGCGTAGATGGCCTGATGAACACTTTTTGCAGACTGTCTGCTACATAATCTATCATGGCCTAATGTTTTAAACTAGACATCTTATATACTGTATTTTATCCTAAGGGAATTGGGAGTTTGGTACCAGATCAAATGGCAATCATAATCTCTGTGTGGGGGTAAATTTTTAGGTTCAAAAATAGAAAATATATCAGCAAGATTTCTAAATACATTGGGTAAATGACTTGGTGGCTTTAGACAGATTTATGAATAGAGATATACATTTGTCCTGACACTCAGGGCTCGAGCGAATAATACCACTCTGGTGCCAGTGAATGATCCAGTTATGATTACATGAGCAATGCCCGAAACCACAGCCTTCAACAGGTTTTCAAGGACAAAAAAATCACATAATCACATAGATTCAAATTGTATTGTACCAACAAGCAGGGACCCACCTCAGTTAACTCCACTACATCCTCATTGAGAGGTGTACGAAAGTGAGCGAATTCTTAAATGCAGGCGACAATTTTGCCTAAAAGAAAAATAAATGTCTACGGTCTATAGCTTCCAATAGGTGGCGCTATAGAGTTCAAATCCTCTTTTTCTCTGAAGAGGCATATGGTCACCTGAAAATTTGTCAGTCTGGTTAACCTTGTGTTCAGAAATGGTAATAGGTGATGCTGCAGGGGCTTGTGACATAATACTGAAACTGCTCTGCAAGACTCTGAAATTAGTTGGCCAGGTCTTACATCTGATCCACCACTGTTTTGAGGGGATGCATTATTTGTCAGGACAATCAATCTTTCATGAGAAAGCCACCCCACGCTTGCGCTTTCCGTGAGCGCAGGAGAATTCTCTCACGCTCACCGCATGCGCAGGAGAATTCTCCCACGCTGTCAGTGACGTGCATGAGGTGAGCTGAGTTCATTGGACATGAACTCTGCTCATCTGGATGCCGTCACAGCCAGACACTGAGGAGAGCAAACATGCCTGCGCTTCTCAGTGTCTGCGGCATGGCAAGCTGGATGGCAGCTTTCGGCTGCGATCCAGCCTGTCATGTGAATGTAGCAGAGCTGGAGCCGTCCTGGGAACCATGGAAAGGTAAAGATGAGGTTGCTTTATTACGATGGTAAGTATGGTTTAATTTAGAACAATAAAGAATTGTGTGTTTATTTCAATTAAAGGACTTTATTCTGGGTGTTTGTGTTTTTTTTTTTAACTTTGACTATGGGGTTAGTAATGGGGGTGTCTTAAAGACGCCTCTCCATTACTAACCTGGGCTTGATGTCAGCTGGCATTATGAGCTGACATCAACCCCAGCCCTATTACCCCACTGCCACCGCTACAGGGCAGTGGGAAGAGCAAGGCTAAGTACCCCTGGGAGGGGGCCAATATTCATGGCACCCTTCCTGGGCTATTAATATCAGCCCCCAGCTGTCTGCCTAGCCTCTGCTAGCTATTAAAATAGGGGGGACCCAATGTCATATTTTTTGGGGTCCCCCATTTTAACAGCTAGTAAAGGCTAGGTATTCAGCTGGGGGCTGATATTAGTAGCCTGGGAATCTCCGTGGGTATTACCCCCTTCCCAGGCTTCAAACATCTGCCCCAGCTGTCTGCTTAACCTCCGCTAGAGACTAAAATTACGGAGAACCCCACGCCAATTTTTTTTTAATAAATCCTTTATTTTAACACTAAATGACAAGTACAGTAATCAACACTATCACTGTACTTATTATATATGTGACTGACATGTTTCTATCTATCTAATCTGTGTGTGATGCTCTATTCTTTCTATTCTAAATTGTCGGGTACCGATGCTGAATTGCTGGCCGGCTTTTTTAAAGAGACGGTGCATGAAAACACTATTATTTCTTTTAATAAATCCTTTAACACTATATGACAAGTACAGTAACCAACACTGTCACTGTACTTCTTATATATGTGACTGACATGTTTCTATCTATCTAATCTATGTGTGATGCTCTATTCTTTCTGTTCCAAATTGTCGGGTACTGGTGTATGCCGCTGCTGAATTGCCGGCTTTTCATGTTTCACTGTGAGCACTGTTCCCATCGATTTGGGCAATCACTGTAATGCCACAACCACCATGGCTGTGGCATCACAGTGAGTGGCAGACAATCCCTGCATGATGTTAAAAAATCCAGTTATGCTTTTGGTGCACGAACAGTTATCGAACATAACCTTCAAAACAGCTTGAATTTGAGATTGGCGAACTGTTCGAGTCGAACACCGCTCATCTCTACTACTGAGCAGTCATTCTGCATTGGCTGACTAGCAAAGTGGGAGTAGAGAGAATAGGTATTGTCAAGGATGTCACAAGTGTAAAGGAAATAAGCCTTGGAGAAGCCAACTACCATTGGACAGGCAGTTCTAATGCCCAAAACTAAGTCTACCGAGTCTATTGGAGTTGAAGGTCACATTGGAGATTCAACTCATCTACTCAGCTTTTACCTGGTAGGGCCAGTTGTTACATGCACACCGCTAGGTTCAGATAGGGCGAGATGGGTTTCATAAATTCTTTGGAATCCTGGGGGAACCGTTACTCAGGGTGACCGTAGGCTGCAGCTTCTCTCAGGCACATGATAGATTCAGTTGCTGACCAGACACATCTGACAAGAGTCTTTTTCAACAGTTTAACAGTGGAATTTAATCTGAAGCACGGCCAGTGCAAAACAGGGATATTATAGCAACAATCTTCATTACATTACAATGAGTTTCTTGAGCAACCGGCTCCAGTAACAATACAGTAGTTTCTTCACAAAGCACAGTATTACAGTCTCTTCAGTAGCATAATTCAGCATATATTAGATCTCTTAGCAGCACACTTCTATGCGTACACAACCACAGGCTTTTCCTTCACAAGGACACAATAGTACACAACATTCTTTATCCTGCATGAAGATGGAGGGGGGGGGGTTTGATGAGGGAGATGATCCCTCTTGACACAATTCTTTTTAGTCCTTATCTTCCTGCCTGACAATACTCTGCACTGTTAGTTCAGGGAGTTTATCTGACCTGTGTTTAGTTTCTCTTCTGATCTGAATCCAGTTCAGTTGCCTTCTGTCAGATCCAGATAACACACCACCTTTCTCTTTGGCTTTAGCCAAACTATTATTACAAGTTCACAACAATCCCCCTGGGGCTCTGCTAAAACACTCCCTGTCACCTGTGACTGTGTTAACCCCTCTAGTTGCTGGATGCTTCTGAAGCACAACCCTTCCTTGCTTTGGAAGCAACAGCACTACTGCATGTCACACAGTGCTTTACTAAACTGGAACTGAACTTTAAAAAGGGAGATGACTGACAAAACCTGATGAATCAATCTGCAGTGAGATCACAAATCTGGTGTTTTTGTCACCGGCAGGGGGCGAATGTAGGTCATCCTACAATTGTGACTATTTGATTATTGGATGTGAAGTCTATCAAAATTGCACAATAATTAAAAGAGTGTTCCAAAATCAGACATTTCTTCCATTTTCATTTCGTTGCAGTATGTCAGTCAAGCTATTCACACTAGGTGTCTGTGAATGATAGTATTAGCAAATTACAGGCCTGCTATTTAAAATCATGGCTCTCTGTCAGACATAACACCTATAAGAGTGTTCCAAAATCAGACGTTTCTTCCATTTTCATTTCGTTGCAGTGTGTCGGTCAAGCTATTCACACTAGGTGTCTATGAAGGATAGTATTAGCAAATTACAGGCCTACTATTTAATGATGAGATGGAGCAAGGAACCATACAGGGTGATTCCACACAGCACAGCCTCATCTCATTCCAACGTGGATTGGATGACAATGAGGGAGAGGAGGAGGAAGAACAGGAGTTAGTTTCCTGCACTATAGACAGTACTACCAGCACAACTGTCATACCATCTGTTCAGTGTGGATAGCCTGAGGTCAAGGAGGAGGAGGAAGAGGAGGAGGATGAGGAGGAGAGCATGGTCAGTTCTCCTCTTGGTGAGGACGCGGAAGTCTTGCCACTTTGCAGTCTGGCACAGATGGCTGAGTTAATGTTACGCTGCCTTTCCCGTGACCCTCTCGTAGTCCAAATTTTGGTTGACAATGATTACTGGTTGGTGACACTTCTAGACCCAAGCTACAAGGAGAACTTTCTGTATCTTATTCCCTTGCAGGACAGGCCTAATAAAATGAGGCAATACGAGAAGTCCATTGTTGCAGAATTATTTAAAAAATTCCCATCAGAAAATGCCGGCGGCAGAGGTCACAGTTCGCTAGACAACCAAGGAGTACAGGCGAGAGAGTCACAAATGCAATCCAGCAGAGGCAGGGGAACACTGTCAAAGTTCTGGGACAGTTTTCTCAGACCCTCCCATCGCACTAGCCCAAGGAAGGAAAAGTTTTGGAAGATGGTGAGGGAGTACCTTGCCGACCGTACCAACGTTCTCCGTGATTTCTCTGTGCCTTTTAATTATTAGGTGTCCAAGCTGGACAAGTGGCATGAACTGGCTCTCTATGCCTTGGAGGTCCTGCCGCTAGCGTTTTGTTAGAGCGGGTTTTTAATGCCGCTGGTGGAATTATAATCGATAGGCGCATCCGCCTGTCAACTGAAAATGCTGACAGGCTGACTCTTATAAAAATGAATAAGGGCTGGATTGGGCCAGACTTTTTAACACCAATGAATGATTGCGGCGTAACATAGACTCAAATACAGAGTATTTTTTTTTGGGAGGTCTAACTCTATTCCCATGCACCTCTGTCTTCACACCCAGATATGGGTATATGCTTCCTGATTTTGTCTATTTGCTCTTGTCCTACTCTTTCTCCGCATCCTCATCCTCCACCACCATATCTAGCGTACCAACATATCTACGTCAATGGCAAGGGCCGTTGGAGTTCCTCCAAATTTTGGCAGCCGTTGCTTCACTGTATAGGTAAACAGTATGGGAGATACACTTCCTAATAATGGGAGCATTTTTTGCAGGAGGCCCTGCGACCTCTACGTCTCTTCCAAGGGGCATTGGAGTTCCTTCAAATTTTTGGCAGCTGTTGCTTTACTGCATACCCTATAACTGAATAGCAGACCCTCTACTTTCTAATGGAAACATGTCATACTCGTTACTGTGGCCAAGCTGTATGTGTCTTTAAGTTGTTAGTGGGGTTTTTCCAAAATTTTGGCAGCCGTTGGACTCACTGCATACCCTATAACTGTATAGCAGACCCTCTCCTTTCTAATGGGAACATGTTATTACTGTGGCCCAGCTGAATGTGTTTTTAAATTGTTAGTGGTGTTTTTCCAAAATTTTGGCAGCCCTTGCAGTCACAGCATGGGCATTACCACTAGAGGAGACCCGCTCCTTTATAATGGGAACATTTTTTTTACTGAGACCCTCCTCTATGTCTCTTCAAAGGGGTATTGGCTTGCGTCCAAATTTTTGGCAGCCCTTGCAGTCACTGCATATGCAATAACAGTATAGGAGACCCACTCGTTAATAATGGGAATAACAAAGCATAGCCGACTGCTGGCCCTTTAAGAATAGTAAGGGCCCTATAAAAATAGTCTTTGTGACTTTCAGAGTCCCTCCTTCATAAATGAAACAGGATGTGTCTGATCATGTCTCACACACCACATGGTCAGATAAGCTTATAAAATGTTAAAATGACATTTACCGGTGAATGCATTTGTCTTGGTTGAAAGCAATGCAAAAGTGCAAAAAACGCATCAAAAATGTTACGTGTGAACATAGACCAAGGTGTGGAGGAGCATTTTTGTTTTTGGTTATTTATTTTGCCTTACATACAAATCATTACCCTGGAAAGGATATTCCTTAACATATTTCAGTAAAAGTGGCGTAATATCTCTGACACCGTTAATGACAGCAGTGACCTGGGAGTCAAAAATGCTTCCAAGGGTCTTCCCCATGCTGCTCCCATGTAATTTGAGCACTGTTCCCATCGATTTGGGTAATTTTTAGGCCTTCTGCAGACCGCCGGGGGGAGGCGCCGGAAAAATGCTCAAGTTTCCCATAGACTTACATTGGGCTCATTACTCGGTCCGAGCACTCGAGCATTCCAATTTGCTCAACTCGAACAATGAGTACCAGAGCATTTCAGTGCTCGCTCATCACTAAATATTAATACTGCTGATAGCAGTAGTTAGGGAGAGATTGTGGAGGGATAGTGTAGGACAGGATATGGTTTATTACACTTCCATTCTACAGCTGGAACTCATATCAATAGCCCTTGTCAGGGCTTCAAATATTCTTTTGCTCTTAATCCTGCAAATCCTTGTGAAAAGAGATATTATACGGCATTTATACTGCATCATTTGTGCGTTAAAAGCATACAGACAAACTTGGTTGGTTGCAATAGCATCTCTATAGTAGAAGCAGTGAAAAAAATTAATCTGAGGTGTGCTAAATTTGCTGCTATAAAAATACTGCAAAGTTTTCTCAACATCAAAAAATTCTACGCTATTTCAACTGCGGCAATTGGAAACCAACAGCATCGCTATTTTGCTATTGGACTGTAACAAGTAGTGTTGAGCCACCCCCGTAGTGTTCGAGTTCGGTTCGGTTCGTCGAACACCCGTGTGTTCGCCGAACTGTTCGTCGAACTGTTCGTCGAACACCTTCGAACACCGTTAAAACCAATGGCAGGCAAACAAAAACACATAGAAACACATAGAAAACACCTTCAAAGGTGTCCAAAAGCTGACAAACTGCTCAGAAGACATAACTAACACATGGAAAAGTGACAAGTACATATAGTCATGCGAAAATAAAAGAGGTGGAGGAGTAAAAGGAGGGGGAGACACAGATATAGGCATGTCATGCCCTTCTAAAATCCAAAAAGTGAGAAGCCGACACGGCCAGTCCGCTCCTGCCCGTGCCACCTCCGTGTCGCCGGGTTTGTGCCAGATGGCCAGCCCCCCTCTCCCAATACTGGTGCCTGTCCGCTGGTGGGTCGAGCGAGCCCCCATGTGGTGGAGGCAGCTCTAAGCTTTTTAATTTAAATTGTCTCTCTAATTTGAATAAATACACTTTAAATCCATTTACAAGGATCTATTGGAGGGCAAGTCTCATGCCAGCAGCCGCGTAATTCCAGCTCCAGTAGCGTCCACTAAAGCTGCTGCAGTTAAAAAGCTTTTATAAGGATCGAGCTCGGCTGTCCACCGCAAGGCATCCTACTGCCAGTCCGAGCCCCTATGCCTTGGGGTGCCTCCTGATGCTCTTCACTGAGTATCCCGTGGTCCCGAAGCATTTCCTTTGAAAAAATTAAGTGTCCAAACTACAGGTGGTGTAGCTTGCTTAACAGCCGGGATAATCCGCTGACTAGCAGACACTGCTACTAGGCACAAAGTATTTCCTGGGCTAGATGCAGTTAAAAATTTGTAATTAGATACTCTCGTTGGATGCTGAGAAAGCATTCCATAGAGTCTCCTGGCACGCCATATATGATTCTCTTAAAAAGCTTGGGGTAGGGGTCTAGTGGACCCTTTTATAGCCAAAATCACGGCCCTGTATCGCAATACGTCACCTAGGCTGAAGATAAATGGAACTGTAGCACCCTGAGGGCTCGGTTGCTACAGCGGTATTGCACCTCACCCAGAGGTTTGATATCTCACTCTCAGGTAAGGATGTAGTGTGCATCAGGACCCGACACCTGCATGCATTACACCACATTGCCGTGGGGCAGGGCGACCAATATGCCCCTGAGATGGGCACGACAGTCCCTGTCCCTGGCTGGAGTGGGGGGAGGGAACACTGAGGAAGGGGAACCCTGTAGTGCAGGAGCAGGGAGG
The DNA here is from genome assembly GCF_046119375.1 of Phyllobates terribilis. Classification (NCBI taxonomy): domain Eukaryota; kingdom Metazoa; phylum Chordata; class Amphibia; order Anura; family Dendrobatidae; genus Phyllobates; species Phyllobates terribilis. Next base: position 1,187,255,293 of record NW_027362761.1, on the reverse strand, counting down.
AAGCAGTTCCTGGGTGCATTGAGAAGGGAGTATAAAAGGTGGGCACCATCTTAGTTCAGTGCAGAGAAGTCTGAGCAGAAGTGGCAGGGAGCAGGGGCTCTGCATGAGCTCTGCTCCGGAGGCGGGCCTAGTAACAGAGGCCCAGGCCTGGAAGAGGGAGAAGGAAGGAAGAGGAGCGGAGAAGGCTCCAGGAATGAGGAATGAAGGGATCCCAGGGGTGCGGACGGGCGAGTCGCCACCGCACGCCCGAATCCACCTGCGTGGAGGGGTCAGGCCAAAGGGGGAGACCGGTCCCCGAACTAGTGGAGGCAGGAAACGACCCTCAGCTAGAAACCGGAGGCTCTGACATTTTATATGGCGCAGCCCCTCGCTTCACCTGCTAGGAAGGCACCACATAGGGTCAGGGAAACTGGCGCCAAGTTTACCAAGAGGAGGCCCGAGGCAGCCGGACAGAAGTGTTGGTAAGAAAGGCCATACAAAGGACACACAAAGGGGGTCCTGTGAAGTGCTCCAAAGTTATCTGGGAGTTGTCTGAGCCCCTCACCTGGTGAGCACAGTACGACGTGGGCAGCCGTTACCTGCAGACGTGGTCTGGATAATAAGAACTGTGAGTAAAGGCCCTGAACTGCATCACTGACTCCGTGTCGTTACTGCTGCTGCCCTGCACCATCACCCCCATCCTCCGCATACACTGCCCTGAGGCTATACTCCTCCCGTGGGGAGTTATGCTACGCTCTGCTGCACCCACAACACCAGCCTCAGCGGTCTGCCCTGTAGCGGCGGTTCCCTCTGACCGCAATCCACGGGTGGCGTAGTCGTACATTTAAACATCAAAACCACATAAATAGTTCTGCCACTGGTTTGACCGCCCTGAGCCATGGAACCGGGTCGCCGCCACGAAGACTACAACCACCAGCATCCACCAAAAAGGGTCCAGCTCCGGGTGTCCCAAGGCCCAGGGGGTGCGTCAGAACATTTTCATCACCTTTCACAATCACCAATGGGACAAGGCAGGGATGTCCTCTGTCCCCTCTCTTATACATCCTAGTGACGGAGCACCTGCTCTCATCAATTCGCCATAACCCCAATATTAGGTGGATTGAGGTGGGAGGCACCGAGTACAAGTGCTCTCTATTTGCTGATGATGTCCTAGTATATATCACTCAATCACATATATCCATCCATGCTGTTATGGCTGAAATAGATCACTTTGTTACATGGTCAAATTTTAAAATCAATGCAGCGAAGTCTGAGGCCCTCGATGTCTCCCTCCCCAAATCCATATAGGATTCCATCCAGTCCAACTTTCCCTTTGCCTGGCCCTCACAGGGTATCAAATACTTAGGAATTCCTATTCATAGAGACCTTTCCCATCTATGTTATCTTAATTTTGGGCCCTTTATTGAACAACTCCATACAGACCACGGTTGGCAAGTTAGAACTGTAAGATTCACTACGTGAACCGCTGGTGTTTTGTGGAAAAGCACATGTACACTGCGTTCCAAATTATTATGCAAAAAGTGTTTAGGAGTGATAAGGGAAGAATTTGTTTGTTTGTCAGTTAAACTCATTGATGGTGATGTGTGTCAGGGCTCTTTATATCACTGTAAGCAATTGCAGACACCTGTGCTAATTAGTTTGGCAGGTGTGTCCAATGAAAGGCAAGACTACTTAAGAAGGCTCTCTCACATTATTAAGCAGCCTACATTTTCTGCCAAAATGGGAAAGAAAAAGGATGTGTTGGCTGCTGAGAAGCAACAAATTGTGGAGTGTTTAGGTCAAGGCATGACTACAATCAACATTGTGCGATGATCAGGATGAAGTGTCTTGGCAATCAAGAAGTATGTAGCTGATTCACAGTACACACGTGTGCGTGCTGATAAGGGCAAATTGAGGACTCTTTCCTACAGGCAATTACGTCAGGTTGAAAGAGCAGCGGCAAAAAAGCCTTGTCATAGCAGCAGACAAGTTTTTGAAGCTGCTTGTGCCTCCAACGTCCCCCGAACAACAAGATGCAGGGTCCTTCAGAGGTTTGCAGCTGTGCATACGCCATCCTGTCGACCTCCTCTATCCACTTCACACAAGCAGAAACGGCTCCAGTGGGCCAAACATTACATGAAGACTGATTTCAAAACAGTTTTGTTCACGGATGAGTGCCGTGCAGCGCTCAATGGTCCAGATGGATGGAGTGGAGGATGGCTGGTTGATGGACACCCCACGCAAACACGGCTACAGCGCCAACAAGGAGGAGGTGGAGTAATGTTTTGGGCTGGAATCATGGGGAGAGAGATTGTCGGCCCCTTTAGGATCCCTGAAGGCGCTTAAGATGAACTCCATAATGTATGTGGATTTTCTCAAACAGCACTTCCTGCCATGGTTCAAGAAGAAGAACCGTGTATTTCACAGCAGATCATTTTTCTGCATGATAATGCACCATCTCATGCTGCACATAAAACATCTGCATCTCTGGCTGATATGGGCATAAAAGGGGACAAACTTATGGTGTGACCCCCATGCTCCCCTGACCTCTACCCCATTCAGAACCTTTGGAGCATCATTAAAAGGAGTGTCTATGATGGCGGGAGGCAGCTCACATCTAAGCAACAGCTCTGGGAGGGTATTCTGTCCTCATGCAAAACAATTGAAGCAGAAACCATCCAAAACCTGACAAATTCAATGGACGAGAGAGTTCAGAAGCTCCTTTCGAACAAGGGGTCCTATGTGAAAATGTAACATCACCTAGAATAAAGTTTTGAGTTGAAAACTGTTTGATTTCAGTTTCTAACAACCTGCTAATGCTTATAATTTCAAAAATGACCATTTTTTTGGTCTTTATTAAAATGAAAAGGTTGATCGAAAAGTTTGGGGGATCTAAGAGTGTGGCAACCCAGTAGTCATGATTACTTCGAATTCTGACAATATGAGGGTCATGCTGCAGGTAGTGCAGCAAGAAGGCACTTATGTGTCTTGCGCATCTCGGAGCCCCAAAATTATTTTCCGGGCTAGATGCAGCTAAAAATTATTTTTAATTTTAAATCTGGTGAAGCTTTAGTATAGATGGCCTAATAGGATCAGTGCTGCACACTGCTACAAAGCCCAAATTATTTTCCAGCCAAGATACAGATAAACATGATTAGTAATTTGAAAGCTTAAAACGGTTGGTAGGGTGATTTTAACCAATCATCAAACTTTTACTCTCCCCAGGATGACACAGGGGTAGAAAAGTCGTTTCGGATCCATGATTTGTTCATCTTTATGAACGTGAGTCTGTCTACATTATCAGTGGAGAGCCGCGTGCGCTTATCTGTCAGCACACCACCAGCAGCGCTGAACACACGTTCAGACAGAACGCTGGCTGCGGGGCATGACAAGATCTCCAAGGCGTAAGTGGCTAGCTCCGGCCATTTATCCAGATTGGAAGCCCAAAAAGAGCAAGGGTCCAGTGACACAGTCGTGGCTTCAATGTTTACTTGGAGATACTCCTGTACCATCGTCTCTAGGCGTTGACTATGTGTCAGACTTCTTGTCTCCTGTGGCCTTGCAAAGGATGGGCTAAAAAAGTGGTGAAATGATTCCGCAAAATTGATGTTACCAGCAGATACTGTGGTTCTGCTACGGTTTGAGTGCTGAACACTTGACGGTCCCACGGTTGGCAAGTTGGAACTGTGAGATTCACTACGTGCACCACTGGTATTTTGTGGAAAAGCACATGTAAGATTCTGCAACAGTCTCTGCTGATACTCCTGCATGCGTGCATCCCTTTCTATGGCAGGAATAATTTCTGCAAATTTACTTTTGTACCGGGGATCTAACAGTGTGGCAACCCAGTAGTCAGGATTATTTCTAATTCTCACAATTCGAGGGTCATGTTGCAGGTAGTGCAGCAAGAAGGCACTCATGTGTGTTGCACATCCAGGAGCACCAAGTCCCTGTTGTGTTGGTGGCGAGGTAACAATCATGCTTCCTTCCTCTGTCCTCTCCCCGCAACCTCGCACAACAGAAATGTGATCAAGGTCTCCCTCATCTGATGAGTCTTCCATCAGTTCGTCCTACACTTCTTCCTGGGCTCCTGCACCTTCCTCACTAGTTTGGCTGCTACCATGCGCCCTGGTAAAACCATCTCCCCCACCCTCACATGCCTGCCGTCTTGGTGCTGCCGACCGTCTGGACCTTGCAGATGTTAGCCCTTCCGCATACAACTCCTCCTCCTCTACTTCCTCCACCTCCTCTTGTGCCACCACCTGACTCCGAATTCTGTTTAACATGTGCTCCAGCATGTAAATCACCGGAATAGTCATGCTGATAATGGCATCGTCAGCACTAAACATCTTCGTCGCCATTTCAAAACTGTGCAGAAGGGTGCATAGGTCCCTGATCTGAGACCACTCCTCCAGCGTGATTTGCCCCACCTCTGAATCTCGTTGGCCCAGGCTATACGTCAGAACGTATTGCACCAGGGCTTGTCGGTGCTGCCACAGTCGCTGCAACATGTGCAGAGTTGAATTCCACCAGGTAGGCACATCGCATTTTAGCCGGTGAAGTGGCAGGCCCAATGACTTCTGTAGAGATGTAAGTCGCTGAGCTGCGGGATGCGAACGGCGGAAGTGAGCACACAGCGACCGTGCCCTCTGCAGAAGGCCATCTAGTCTGGGATAGTGGGCTAAAAATTGCTGGACAACCAGGTTCAACACGTGAGCCATACAAGGCACGTGTGTGACATTGCCCTGGCGAAGGGCCGCACCCAGGTTTGCAGCATTGTCGCACACGGCCTTCTCTGGTTTCAGGTCCAGTGGAGACAACCATTCATGAAATTGGTTCTCCAGAGCTGACCACAACTCCTCAGCTGTGTGACTCACATTTCCCAGACATTTCAATGTAAAAACCGCCTGATGACGTTGAGCCCTACTGCCAGCATAGTAAGGAGGTGTGCAGGATCCCTTCTGCGCAGTTAGAAAGCTTGTGGCATGACCAGACAGGCTTTGGGTGCAGGTGGAAGACCGAGAGGAGGTTGAGGAGGCAGAAGCAGTGGAGGAACTTTGACATAAAGAGGATTGACGCACAACTCGTGGGGACGGCAAGACTTGGACAGCAGCCCCTTGTCCTGCTGTCACCATAGTTACCCAGTGCCCAGTCAGCAACATGTAACGCCCCTGTCCATGCCTACTCGTCCAAGTGTCTGTAGTGAAATGCACCCTGTCACACACAGAGTTTCTCAAAGAAGCGGTGATGTTGTGTGCGACATGCTGGTGGAGCGCAGGCACACCTTTCTTTGAGAAGTAGTGCCGACTGGGCATCTGGTACTGGGGCACTGCGACGGACATAAGGTCTCGAAAATCCTCTGTGTCCACCAGGCGGAAATGCAGCATTTCTGTAGCCAAGAGCTTGCAGATGGTGAAATTCAACCTCTTAGCTTTCTCATGGCTAGGAGGAAATGGTCTTTTACTTGTCCACATCTGAGGGACCGAGGGCTGGCTATTGTGCTTAGACGGGGTTGATAAGGGTGTCCCCGGCAAACTGCCGGTCTGTGAGGAAGATGCAGGCGGACATGTTAGGTTGCCTTGATCCAAAGGTGGTGCTATCGATGTCGGACAGCGCTCAACACCAGCTGGTGTTCCCACCTCCAAAGAAAATGATGACCTGCCAATCACGCTGGCTGTTGCGGGTAAAGAGGTGGCAGGTCTGCGCCCCAAAACAGGTGTGACTGCTGTCCCCCCAGTCACAGAGGATGAAGAGGCCGCGGATGCACAAGATATGGCAGACGGCTTTTGGCCCGGCCGGCTAGGCCGCATTGTAGCACACTGAGCTTCCCACTGCAACTTATGCTTCATGTCCATGTGCCGGTTCATGCATGAAGTACTCAAACTATGTATTTTTTGGCCTCTACTTAGCTTTTGCTGACAAATGTTACAGATAACACGAGTTGGGTCATCTTTATCGATCTGAAAAAATGCCCAGGCTATGCAAGGCTTAGCACCCATGCGACCTGAAGAGCCACCACGACTTGTGGTGAGAGGCAGAGTTGTGTTTGAGGATGCAGTTGTTGACGTGCTTCCAGTACTACGTCTCTGTCCAGGAAGGCGCAACCTGACCTCGTCGTCACTAGCATCTTCCTCCACCTCCTCTGCTGACCTCATCTCTTGGCTGACTGTGGGTTGACAGTAAGTGGGATCTCCAACCTCATCATCATCACCCTGTGCGTTATCACACCCGTCGTCCTCAGAGCCAACCTGTTCCTGCCCTGACAAAAAACTAAAGTTGTCGCTCCAATCAGGTATTTGAGTCTTATCATCGTCTTCCTCATTGTCTCCACCAACAGGAGTTACAGTTTGGGAATGAGGGTCTACATTATGGTCAGAACCTTCTGCGTCTGGTCCTGGATCCGACTCATAAAGATTCTGGGCATCAGTGCAGATCATTTCCTCGTCTGGATTCACAGAAGCGCTGGAGTCGACCTCTGATTCCCAGGCTATAGTAGGAGTAAACAGCTCTGCAGACTCAACCATCTGTTCTACCTCATACTCAGACGGGCAACTGGAGATTTGGGAGCTGTGAGGAAGCAAGTGCGATTGGGGTGACACCTTTGAGGACTGGAGTATTTGTGATGTTGAAGTTGATGTGGAGGAGAGCCCACTTAAAGGAGCACTTGATATCCGTTGAAGCACCTGCTGTTTTTGTGCCTCATCTGGAATTTGTAGCGATTGGCGTGGCCGTAAGAAAGGGATCTTATCACATTGTCCGCTAAAAGAAGTAGACATTTTAGTTTGGCTGGAAGATGGTCTTTCTTCTGCAGATGTTACTGTTGCTTTAACACCTACCCCACGGACACAACCTTTTTTCCCCTTCCCAACACGCCTATTCCCCTTTCCACCAGCAGCAGGCCTTTTTCCACTCATTTTGGTGGTTAACTAATTCACAACTCTGGAGTTGTTTGCACAAAGAAACAATGGATGGTAACCGAGCACAGCTGAGTGGCCAAACTGTGGTATTAGGCCAAAACTATTGGCTGGGTTAGATGCAGAAAAAAATAATATTCAATTTGCAACCTGATGGAGGTCAGTATAGATGGACTAATACAACAAGTCCCACACACAGCTAGAAGCCCAATATTTTTTCAGAGGTAGATGCAGAAAAAAATATATTCAGTTTGCAACCTGATGGAGGTCAGTATAGATGGACTAATACAACAAGTCCCACACACAGCTAGAAGCCCAAATATTTTTTCAGAGGTACTGTAGATGCAGATAAAAATTATTTTTAATTTGCAACCTGATGGAGGTCAGTATAGATGGACTAATAGAGAAAGTCCGACACACTGCTAGAAGGCCAAATATTTTTTCAGAGCTAGATGCAGAAAAAATTATATTCAGTTTGCAACCTGATGGAGGTCAGAATAGATGGACTAACAGAGAAAGTCCCACACACTGCTAGAAGGCCAAATATATTTTCAGAGCTAGATGCAGAAAAAAATTATATTCAGTTTGCAACCTGATGGAGGTCAGTATAGATGGACTAACAGTGAAAGTCCCACACACTGCTAGAAGGCCAAATATTTTTTCAGAGCTAGATGCAGTAAATATTATATTCAGTTTGCAACCTGATGGAGGTCTGTATAGATGGATTAATAGAACAAGACCCACACACAGATAGAAGCCCAATATTTTTTCAGAGGTAGATGCAGAAAAAAATATATTCAGTTTGCAACCTGATGGAGGTCAGTATAGATGGACTAATACAACAAGTCCCACACACAGCTAGAAGCCCAATATTTTTTCAGAGGTAGATGCAGAAAAAAATATATTCAGTTTGCAACCTGATGGAGGTCAGTATAGATGGACTAATACAACAAGTCCCACACACAGCTAGAAGCCCAAATATTTTTTCAGAGGTACTGTAGATGCAGATAAAAATTATTTTTAATTTGCAACCTGATGGAGGTCAGTATAGATGGACTAATAGAGAAAGTCCGACACACTGCTAGACGGCCAAATATTTTTTCAGAGCTAGATGCAGAAAAAAATTATATTCAGTTTGCAACCTGATGGAGGTCAGTATAGATGGACTAACAGAGAAAGTCCCACACACTGCTAGAAGGCCAAATATTTTTTCAGAGCTAGATGCAGAAAAAAATTATATTCAGCTTGCAACCTGATGGAGGTCAGTATAGATGGACTAACAGAGAAAGTCCCACACACAGCTAGAAGCCCAATATTTTTTCAGAGGTAGATGCAGAAAAAAATATATTCAGTTTGCAACCTGATGGAGGTCAGTATAGATGTACTAATACAACAAGTCCCACACACAGCTAGAAGCCCAATATTTTTTCAGAGGTAGATGCAGAAAAAAATATATTCAGTTTGCAACCTGATGGAGGTCAGTATAGATGGACTAATACAACAAGTCCCAAACACAGCTAGAAGCCCAATATTTTTTCAGAGGTAGATGCAGAAAAAAATATATTCAGTTTGCAACCTGATGGAGGTCAGTATAGATGGACTAATACAACAAGTCCCACACACAGCTAGAAGCCCAATATTTTTTCAGAGGTAGATGCAGAAAAAAATATATTCAGTTTGCAACCTGATGGAGGTCAGTATAGATGGACTAATACAACAAGTCCCACACACAGCTAGAAGCCCAATATTTTTTCAGAGGTAGATGCAGAAAAAAATATATTCAGTTTGCAACCTGATGGAGGTCAGTATAGATGGACTAATACAACAAGTCCCACACACAGCTAGAAGCCCAAATATTTTTTCAGAGGTACTGTAGATGCAGATAAAAATTATTTTTAATTTGCAACCTGATGGAGGTCAGTATAGATGGACTAATAGAGAAAGTTCGACACACTGCTAGAAGGCCAAGTATTTTTTCAGAGCTAGATGCAGAAAAAAATTATATTCAGTTTGCAACCTGATGGAGGTCAGTATAGATGGACTAATAGAATGATGCTATGCCCAAAAGATTTTACTTCACTAGGTGCAGTAAAAAAATTGGTATTCTATACACAGGTGGTATATCTTGCAACACAGATAGGCTACTCCACTGACTAACACACTCTGCAATAGGCCAAAAAGGATTAGCTTTGCTAGATTCAGCCAAATGCTGTGAAAAAAACTTGCACAGCACTGGCACAGACCTTTCTGGCAAAAACTGATAGGAACTGATGTAACCTAGTCCTGAAAAGGACTCCAATTACAATTAGTCTTTACTCCCACAATATATCTATTTAAGAGCACAGACCTCCCTGATAAAAGTCGTAGGAAATGCTGTAACCTAGTCCTTAAAAGGACTGCAATCACAACTATTCCCTTCTCCCAAGCTATCTATAGATTTGTGCGAAAATTGGCTTGAAATTAACAAGGTATAGCGCACACAGCAACAGCGGTGCCGTCTAACACGCAGCTGCAGCAGTGATAAAATGGTGGCGACGGGGAAAATGGCTTGGTCTTATAGGGCAAGGACATGTGACATACACTGCCAATGACACATGCCCTTGCTTGTGTGAAAAAAAGCACTTCGCTCCGTGTGTGCGCTGCTGATAGGCTGACAGATTGCACCTCCCCACTGCAAATGCGGGAAAGAGAAAAAAAAATGGAGATCTTCATTGTTCCTGCAGAGATCCATCCCCTGCCCCTCCCCCCACCCCGCTGTACACTCAAACTGCGTATTAACATTAATTTTCATAATTACTGAGAAAAAATCCAGTTATGATTTTGGTGCACGAACAGTTATCGAACATAACCTCGAACAGCCGAATTTTTCTCAAATTGTTCGTGTTCGCCGAACGGCTCGAACACCGCCCAAAACAGCTCGAATTTGAGATTGGCGAACAGTTCGAGTAGAACAACGCTCATCTCTAGTAACAAGTCCATCTAAGGTGGGCAAATTTTACTGTGATACAAAAACTGCAAATTTTTCTCAGCATCAAAATTTTCTACGCTATTTAAACAACACCAGTTGTGCATTGAAAACTTACATCCAGACTTGGCCGGTAACCAATAGCATCGCTATATTGCTATTGCAGTGTAGCAAATCCATCTGAGGTCGGCACATTTTACTGCTATAAAAATACTGCAAACTTTTCTAAGCATCCAAAAATTTTACGCTATTTAAACCCCTTCATAGCCTATGACGTATTAGTACGCTATAGGCTATTACCCCCGGTTCAGCCCAGGCTCAGGCGCTGAGCTCGCCCTGAATCGGGCACATGTCAACTGATTCTTACAGCTGACATTTGCCCGTAACAGTCGTGGGTGGAATCGCGATCCACCCGTGGCTGTTAACCAGTTAAACGCCGCTGTCAATCTCTGATAGCGGCATTTAACAGCGCCGCGCCGGAAGCGTGGACTTAGCCCCGCCCATAGGAGACCCCGTCACGTGATCGCGGGTCACCGATGGGTCGGCATGACAACCTGGGGTCTGCAGCAGACCCCTATGGTTGTCATGTCTCGCTAGCTATGAGCGCCACATAGTGGTCTGCGCTCATAGCACGGGAGCATTTCTCCTGCATGCAGGCGATCTGCTCGTCGCCTGTATGCAGTAGAAACGATCAGGAAACTGCAGCTTCTAGTCTCCTATGGAGACTATTGAAGCTTGTAGAAAGTGTAAAAAAAATGGTTTTAAAAATATAAAAAAATTTAAAAAAATATGAAAGTTTAAATCACCCCCCTTTCACCCAATTCAAAATAAAATAATAAAAAAAAATTCCCACATACACATATTTGGTATCGCCGCGTTCAGAATCTCCCGATCGGTTTTTTGGTCGTCGCAACATTGCAATAAAATGGTGAGCAAAACATCGGATTTATCCCAAAATGGTATCATTAAAAATGTAAGCTCGACACACAAAAAATAAGCCCTCACCTGGCCCCAGATCCTGAAAATTGGAGACGCTACGGGTCTCAGAAAATGGCGCCGTTTTTTTTTTTTTTAGCACACTTTGGACTTTTTTTTCACCACTTAAATAAAAAATAACCTATACATGTTTGGTGTCTACAAACTCTTAATTACCTGGAGAATAATAATGGCAAGCTAGTTTTAGCATTCAGTGAACATGGTAAACCAAAGAAACAACTGTGGAATTGCATTTTTTTTGCAATTTCACCGCACTTGGAATTTTTTTCCTGTTTTCCAGTTCACGATATGGTAAAACCAGTGATGGCGTTTAAAAGTACAACTCTTCCTGCAAAAAAATAAGCCCTCACATGGCCATATTTACCGAAAAATAAAACGGCTATGGCTCTGGGAAGAAGGGGAGCCAAAAATGAAAACGCTAAAACAGAAAAACCCAAGGTCTTTAAGGGGTTAAATGGCACCAGTTGTGCGTTAAAAACATACATCCAGACTTGGCCTGTAGCCAATAGCATATTAGCATAATAGCAATAGCATACACTGCTGTTGCAATGTAAGAAGTCCATCTGAGGTGGGCAAATTTTACTGTGATAAAAATACTGCAAAGTTTTTTCAGCAGGAAAATATACGTACTTTAGTGATGGAGCCAATTATGTCCTTAACCCTTTCGCAACCTTGGGTTTTGTCGTTTTTGCTTTTTCGTTTTTTGCTCCCCTTGTTCCCAGAGCCATAGTGTTTTTATTTTTTGGACAATATGGCCGTGTGAGGGCTTATTTTTTGCGGGACAAGTTGTACTTTTCAACGACATTACTAGTTTTACCATATCGTGTACGGGAAAATGGGAAAAAAATTCCAAGTGCGGTAAAATTGCAAAAAAAGTGCAATACCATAATTGTTTTTTATTTATTTTTTTTACCATGTTCACTGAATGCTAAAACTGACCTGCCATTCTTATTCTCCAGGTCATTACGAGTTCGTAGACACCAAACATGTATAGGTTATTTTATATTTAAGTGGTGAAAAAAATTCCAATATTTGGTAAAAAACAAAAAAAAAATAGCGCCATTTTCCGAGACCTGTAGCGTCTCCATTTTTCGTTATCTGGGGCTGGGTGAAGGCTTATTTTTTGTGAGCTGGGCTGACATTTTTAATGATAACATTTTGGGGTAGATCCGATGTTTTGATCGCCCGTTATTGCATTTTATTGCAATTTTGTGGCGACCAAAAAACGTAATTCTGGCGTTTAGAATTTTTTTCTCGTTACACCGTTTACCGATCAGATTAATTCTTTTTTTATATTGATAGATGGGGCGATTCTGAACATGGCGATACCAAATATGCCTATGTAGGTTTTTTTTTATATATTTTATTTTGAATGGGGCGAAAGGGGGGTGATTTAAACTTTTATATTTTTTTTATTTTTTTTATATTTTTAAAAACTTTTTTTTTTCACTTATTGCATACTTCAATAGTATCCATAGGAGACTAGAAGCAGAAGTTGTCTGATCGGCTCTGCTACATACAGGGGACCAGCAGATCCCCTGCATGCAGCAGAAATGGTCCTGTACTATGAGCGCCGACCACTAGGTGGCGCTCATAGCGACCAGATCATGACAACCACAGGCGTCTGCTGCAGACCCTGGGTTGTCATGCCCACCCATCGGTGACCCGCGATCACATGACGGGGTCGCCGATGGGCGGGGCTTATGACGCGCAACCCGGAGGCGCGCGTTAAATGCCGCTGTCGGAGATTCACAGTGGCATTTAACATGTTAACAGCCGCGGGTGGATCGCGATTCCACCCGCAGCTGTTGCGGGCACATGTCAGCTGTAAGAATCAGCTGACATGTGCTCGGTTCAGTGAGGGTTCAGCGCAGCAGCCCTCACTGAACGGGGGGTACGCAAATGTGCGTACTAATACGGCATGGGCTGTAAAGGGGTTAATGACCAGGCCAAATTTTACAATTGTGACCACTGTCACTTTATGAAGTAATAACTCTGAAACGCTTCAACGGATCCCACAGATTCTGAGAAAGAATGTTTTTTCGTGACACATTGTAATTCACCAAAATTTCTTTGATATAACTTTTGTTTATTTGTGAATAAAACAGAAATTTGGTGAAAATGTAGAAAATGTAGCAATTTTCAAACTTTGAATTTCCATGCCCTTAAATCAGAGAGTCGTGTCACACAAAATAGTTAATAAATAACATTTCCCACATGTCTACTTTACACCAGTACAATTTTTGTGCCAATTTTTTTTTGTTAGGAAGTTAGAAGGGTTAAACGTTGACCAGCGATTTCTCATTTTTCCAACAATATTTACAAAACCATTTAGGGACCACTTCACATTTGGAGTGACTTTGAGGGGTCTATATGACAGAGAATACTCACGAGTGACACCATTCTAGAAACTTCACCCCTCAAGGTGCTCAAAATCACACTCAAGAAGTTTATTAACCCTTCACATGCTTCACAGGAACTAAAGCAATGTGGAAGGAAAAAATTAATATTTAACTTTTTACCCAGTACTCAACCAGAACTCACACTTTACATTGACAAGGGGCAGTACCCTGAAACACAGTGTCTACAAATTGAGTTTCTCGTTCTGGCTTATTTCCTAAGTCATGTGATAAGGCTCCTTAAATGGTCATTATTGACTTTTAGGATTTCTACTTCCTGTAGGTGGCAATAGAGTTCTAGTCCTCTTCCTCTCTGAAGAGAAAATTTGCATATTTCCCAGAGGAGCAGGGTGGCTTTAAAAGTCTCCTCACCGTGACATGCTTAACATGTCACTCTCTGTAACCTTTTTCACCCAAATTTTACTTCAGACCACAATTTTTTTTATTTTTACAAGGGTAACAAGAGAAAATGGACCACAAAATTTGTTGCGCAATTTCTCCTGAGCATTCCGATACCCCAAATGTTGGGGGAAACAACTGTTTGGGTGCACATCATGGCTTGGAAGGGAAGGAGCACAGTTTGACTTTTTTATTGTCTGGAATCTACAGCAGACATCATGTCTCGTTTGGAGAGCCCCTGATGTGCTTAAACAGTGGAAATCTCCCAATAGTGACAATGGAAACCTCACACAAGTGACACCATTTTGGAAACTAGGCCCCTCAAGTAACTTATCTAGATGTGTGGTGAGCACCTTGAACCCCCAGGTGCTTCACAGAAGTTTATAATGTAGAGCTGTGAAAATAAAAAATCAAACTTTTGCCACAAGAAAGATCTTTTAGCCCCAATTTTTTTATTTTAGGAGGGGAAGAAGAGAAAATAGACCCCGAGAATTGTTGTGCAATTTCTCCTGAGTACGCTGATACCCCATATAGGGGGAAAAAACACTGTTTGGGCGTACAGCAGTGCTCAGAAGGGAAGGAGCACTGTTTTACTTTTTGAATATAAAATTTATTGGCCTAATTAGTGAAAGCCATGTAGCATTTGGAGAGCCCTGATGTGCCTAAACAGTGGAAACCCCCTCACAAGTGACCCAATTTTTGAAAGTACACACTTCAAAGATTTTATCAAGGGGAATAGTGAGCATTTTAAACCCAGATGTAAGGAACAGAATTTGATAAGGTTTAGTGATGAGCGAGCACTAAAATGCTCTGGTACTCGTTGCTCGGGTCGAGCAAATTGGAATTCTCAGGTGCTCGACACGAGCAACGAGCCCAATGTGAGTCTATGGGAAACTCGAGCAGGCGAAGACGGGCAGGCAGTCCCAGCAGGTGACCGGGACAGTCTCTGAGTGAACGGGCTGGAGGTCACGGCGAGTGACCGGGGCAGTCTCTGGATGAACGGGCAGGAGGTCACGGCAAGTGACCGGGGCAGTCTCTGGATGAACGGGCAGGAGGTCAAGGCAAGTGACCGGGGCAGTCTCTGGATGAACGGGCAGGAGGTCACGGCAAGTGACCGGGGTAGTCTCTGGGTAAAGGGTAGGTACGACCTGTGATGGCAGAGCCTCCAGGTAGGCTAGCAGGCAGGTGGTTGATGTGTGCTCCCAGGTGAGCAAGCGAGAGTCTCTGGAATGGCAGGTGGTCACAGCACGTGACGGCGGAGCCTCCAGGTAGGCTAGCAGGCAGGTAACAGGTGTGCGCTCCCAGGTGAGCGGGCAGGAGTTTCTGGAATGGCAGGTGGTCACAGCACGTGACGACGGAGCCTCCAGGTAGGCTAGCAGGCAGGTAGCAGATGTGCGCTCCCAGGTGAGTGGGCAAGCTGGTCCATAGACAGACTAACAGGAGTTGGAGAAGAGACCGTCGGACCTCAGGCTAGCAGGCAGGTAGCAGAGGAGCGCTCCCAGGTGAGCGGGCAAGCTGGTCCTTAGACAGACTGACAGGAGTCGGTAGGCAGACCGTCGGACCTCAGGCTAGCAGGCAGGTAAGCAGAATATCAGGCAGGAATCAGACAGCAAACTGGCAGGAATCTGGCAGGTAACTGGCAACGGGACCTGAGGGCTGAAGCAGAGTAGTGAACAGTGCAACAACATTGCTCGGGCACCTCCATTTTGGAGGAGGTGCCTTATATATGGTGAAGTCCTTCGGCCATTGGCCGGGGACTCCTTAGGACGGCGCGCGCGGCCCCTTTAAGAGGGATGGAGCGCGCGCGCGCCCTAAGCACAGTGGCCGGGAAGGAGCGCGCGCTGCCAGCAGAGTGGGAGGAGGACACCGGGCTTGGAGCAGAGGGGTGAGGGGAACAGCGTCCCTGCCTAGTAGAGGGCAGGGACGCCGGCGCTACACTGGCTCTCTGTGCCTTGGAGGTCCTGGTCTGCCCTGTGTTTTATCACAGCAGGTTTTTATTGCCGCTGGTGGAATTATAACTGATAAGCGCATCCGCCTCTCAACTGAAAATGCTGACAGGCTGACTCTTATAAAAATGAACAAGGGCTGGATTGGGCCAGACGTCTCAACACTACCGAATGATAGCAGCGTAATATAAACTCAAATCCAGTGTCTTTTCATGAGAGGTGTATTCCCATGCACCTTTTCACACCCACACATGGGTATATGCTTCCTGATTTTGGCTATTTGGTCTTTTCCTCCTCGTTCTCCTCATCCTCCACCACCATATCACCAGGGTGACCATGGTCCGTGATGCAACACCCACATAATTTTTTTAAAGGGTGTTTATGATGCCCGTAAAAATAAAAATTCATACAGTATGTTCATGTATACCCCCCAGGGGTATATGTTTGTCAGACCATACACTTAGTGCATGGGCATTACAAGTATAGGAGGCCCGCTCCTTTCTAATGGGAACATTTTTTTATGAGGCCCTCCTCCACGTCTCTTCCAAGGGGCATTGAAGTTCCTCCAAATTTTTAGCAGCCCTTTCATTCACTGCATAGGCCAACACTATGGGAGACTCTCTCTTTCTAATAGGAATTTGTTGTTACTGTGGCCCTGCTCTATGTCTCTTTAAATTGTTAGTGGGGTTTTTCCTGAATTTAGTCAGCCGTTGGACTCACTGCATACCCTATAACTGTATAGCAGACCCTCTCCTTTCTAATTTTAATTTGTCGTTACTGTGGCCCTGCTCTATGTGTCTTTAATTTCTTACTGGGGTTTTTCCTAAAATTGGTCAGCCGTTGGACTCACTGCATACCCTATCAATGTATAGCAGACCCTCTCCTTTCTAAATGGAATTTGTCGTTACTGTGGCCCTGCTCTATGTGTCTTTAATTTCTTAGTGGGGTTTTTCCTAAATTTGGTCAGCCGTTGGACTCACTGCATACATTATAACTGTATAGCAGACCCTCTCCTTTCTAATGGGAACATGTCATACTTGTTACTGTGGCCCTGCTCTATGTGTCTTTAGATTCTTAGTCTAGTTATTCCAAAAATTGGTCAGCCGTTAGACTCACTGCATACCCTATAACTGTATAGCAGACTCTCTCCTTTCTAAATGGAATTTGTCATTATTGTGGCCCTGCTCTATGTGTTTTTAAGTTCTTAGTGGAGTTTTTCCAAAATTTTGACAGCCCTTGCAGTCACAGCATGGGCATTACCACTATAGGATACCCGCTACTTTATAATGGGAACATTTTTTTTACTGAGACTCACTTCTGTGTCTCTTCAAAGGGGTATTGGGTTGCATCCAAAATTTTGGCAGCCCTTGCAGTCACTGGATATCCAATAACAGTAAAGGAGACCCACTTGTTAATAATGGGAACAACAAAGCATAGCCGGCTGATAGCTCTCTAACAATAGCTGTAACATACCTGGCGGCGCCCTTGCATGGTGGTCCATCTCCCACTGTGCAAGAGCGCGCACTTGATCTCCAGTCCAGAATGTCTCTCTGGCTTCCCTCCATGCTGTCTGTTTGTGTCTGTTTCTGCTGCTTAAGGGCGGCGCCCGATCACTTCCTGCTTTTTGTACCTGCTGTGGGTCACACCCCTTGTGCGTCTTCAGCCTATTGCTGTCTGTCACCTGGTATATAACCCAGCTGCTCCAATCAATCCCTGCCTGAGCATTGTGCTTCATTCAGTGTGTGCTTGCACTCTGAAGGTGCCAGGTCCCGTTCTGTGTTTCTCTTGTCTGCCTATCCTGGAGGCTGTATTTCCAGGCTTGCCTGAACACGCTCCTAGCCTGTTCGTCCCGCCTCTCTGGGGGCCGTATTCCCAGACCCGCTCCTGTATCCACTGCAGTGTCGGTCTCTTCCGTACACTCAGTTCCAGTCTGAACTCTCTCCTATCCTTTACCTGTTTTGCCTCTATGTCCGTTCCTTTCCTTTTTCTGCAGAGTCTGAACTCGTACCTAACTCCTGCTTGTTATCTCTGTACTCCCGTTTGTGAGTTTGTGGTCCACTCGCTGCTTCACTGCGGGTGCCCTGTGGGTGTCTGGCTCTGCCTTTCCCTTCCTGTCTGTTCCGTGTGAACAGAGCCCTGTCCGTCCTGCTCTGACTCCTTGCTCACTGCTCCGGCAGCCTTGCTCCGCTCTGACCCTTTTGCTCACTGCTCCGGCAGCCTTGCTCCGCTCTGACCCTTTTGCTCACTGCTCCGGCAGTCTCGCTCCGCTCTTATCCTTTTGCTCACTGCTCCGGCAGTCTTGCTCTGACTCCTTGCTCACTGCTCCGGCAGCCTTGCTCCGCTCTGACCCTTTTGCTCACTGCTCCGGCAGCCTTGCTCCGCTCTGACCCTTTTGCTCACTGCTCCGGCAGCCTTGCTCCGCTCTGACCCTTTTGCTCACTGCTCCGGCAGTCTCGCTCCGCTCTTATCCTTTTGTTCACTGCTCCGGCAGTCTTGCTCTGACTCCTTGCTCACCGGTCCTAGGCGGTCTCGTCCTGCTCTGCTCTTGCTCACCGCTCCAGGCGGTCTCGTCCTGCTCTGCTCTTGCTCACCGCTCCAGGCGGTCTCGTCCTGCTCTGCTCTTGCTCACCACTCCAGGCGGTCTCGTCCAGCTCTGCTCTGGCTCACCGCTCCAGGCGGTCTCGTCCTGCCCTGCTCTTGCTCACCGCTCCAGACGGTCTCTTCCTGCCCTGCTCTTGCTCACCGCTCCAGGTGGTCTCGTCCTGCCCTGCTCTTGCTCACCGCTCCAGGCGGTCTCGTCCTGCCCTGCTCTTGCTCACCACTCCGGGCGGTCTCGTCCTGCCCTGCTCTCGCTCACCTCTCTGGGCGGCCTCACTCTGCTGTGTTTGTCCGCCACATCTGTGGTTCTGTTCCAGAGTCCCAGTGTGTACTGGGTCCTATCCCGCCTGTGTTCCTACCTGCTAGTGCCTTCCTGTCTGCACTCTAGCCGTGCTTGCCTGTACCCCCCTGCCTGCATACCTGCCTGCCTGCATACCAGTCGTGCCTGCCTATTCCCACCAGTCTGTGTGCCAGCCTAACCAGTCTGTTCCTGTATTCCCCTGTGTGGGTCAACAGCCGTGTCCGGGGTCTGTCCTGGAGTAGCACCTGGTCCCTCTGCTCGGTTCCTCCTTGGTGCACTGGCGTCGTATGCCGTCGTGCGACCCTGGCCGGATCGGGTGAATACCTAGTTACGCCCCTCCAGGCATTCACTCTCCGGCACGGTCCAGTGGAATCACACGCACACGCCGCTCAGCCCGGGCGTGTGCATTACAATAGCGAGGGCCGACTACTGGCCTTTTAAGAAAAGTAAGAGCCGTCCGATGGCCCTATAAAAAAAGGCTTTATGTCTTTCAGAGTCCCTCCATCATAAATATGACAGGATGTGTCTAATGATGTGTCACACAACATATTGCCAGATAAGGTTGTAAAATGCTAAAATGACATTTCCCGGTGAATGCATTTGTCTTAAAAAATAACGTAAAAAAAAACAAAACAATAGGATCTTTCTTTAGTATAAAAAACAGCATCACCAATTTAACCTCAATGTAATCATATTGTTCAGCTCCTGCACCTCCTCCTCCATCTCCGAAATGACCACATCAGTCACAAGCTGACAGCACTGCAGCACTGCCTTGGCCAAGCGGCAACAGGCTGTGCTGAAGATAACACGCTTAATGCTTAATTGACAAACCGCCCAGCACTGTAGAGTTGTTGTAAGCTCTAACACAGCAGCCTGATCTGCGGCTCTCATCGCTGAACATACAGCCAGGCATGGTAGCGTGTGACATTGGGCGGAACCTGGTGACGGAGAAATGACAGCCGGAGTAGATATGGTTTCCCTCTATGCCAGTCCTTTCACTGAGCTAAATACAACTCTCAGCAAAAAAAGCGGTGGACTGGCTTCATACTGTCCCTGATCACATTCTCCTGTCCACGTGTTTGTGGTTAGGCGGTCCTTCCCAGTAAGTGCACTGGGGAGGGCACGGGTAATGTTGTGGGACCCGTGCTTGTGGAAGGCGGAGACGATACCATGAGAAATAGTGGCGGCTGGGGACCGAGTATGGACAACCGGCCGACGCCGGCATGAGGTTATGAAAAGATTCCGCCTCCACGAGTCTAAAAGGCCAAATTTCAAGTGAAAGCAGCTTTAGAGGACTTCCTGGGAGAAATAACAGCTGGGTAGATATGGTTTCCCAAGTCCTTTCACCAAGCTAAAGAATATGGCTGTGGTGAAGTACAACTCAGCAAAAAAAGCTGTGGACTGGCTCCGTACCGTCCCTGGCCACATTCACCTGTCCACGTGTTTGTAGTTAGGCGGTCCTTCCCAGTAAGTGCACTGGGGAGGGCACGGGTAATGTTGTGGGACACATGCATGTGAAAGGCGAAGATGATACCGGGAAAAATAATGGCGGCTGGGGACTGAGTATGGATACACGGTCGCTGCCGCCATAAGATTGTGGACAGCTTCCGCCTCCACGAGCCTAAAAGGCCACATTTCAAGTGCAAGCAGCTGCCCAGAAATCTGGCAGTTTAGTGTTGCGGCCTTTCGGTGGGTGGGTGGCTGGCTGCATACTTGCGCTTGCTTTCCAAGTAACAGAAAACTAAGCAGATGGTTGCCTCTATCATCATCATGGCCTCACCTCGGCACTATGAACTCTCTTGAAGGAGAAGCCAGGGTTCTCTGGTGGGCCCGTCCAACCCTGCCGAGAAGCAGCCCTGGCTAAGAAAAGTGTGGGGGAAGGTTCCCGGACACTCTATGGCTGCATTTTTAATGTGAATCGGACATTATTTTATTTCTTAAACCGCATTGCCGATCAGGCCATTGTCCAACTCTGTATTCATGAAAATAAATGCGCAAAGAAAGATGTTTGTGTGTCAAAGCACCACCGACAAGTGCGAATTGATGTTTGACGTACTGACATTGCTTCTGCAACGAGCTGCATTAGAGGACTTCCTGGGAGAAATGACACCCAGGGTAGATATGGTTTCCATCCATGCCAGTCCTTTCACCGAGCTAAATACAACTATCAGCAAAAAAAGCTGTGAACTGGCTCAGTATCGTCCCTTTCCACATTCACCTGTCCACGTGTTTGAGGTTAGGCTGTCCTTCCCAGTAAGTGCACTGGTGAGGGCAAGGGTAATGTTGTGGGACCCGTGCTTGTGGAAGGCGCAGACGACACCGGGAGAAACAGTGGTGGCTGGGGACCGAGTATGGACACCTGGCCGCCGCGGTCATGAGGTTATGAAAATGTTCTGCCTATACGAGCCTAAAATGCCACATTTCAAGTGCAATCAGCGGTCAAAAATTTGGCAGTATATTATTGCAGCCTGTGGGTGGGTGGCTGGCTGGCTGCATACTTGCGCTTGCATTTCAAGGAATGGGGTAGGGCAACTGAACGCTGCACTGGGACAAGGACGTGGACCATGATTGTTGCAAGTCTGCAATGACAGGAGGCATCTTCGCATGTGCCTAGGATCACTTATGATGTGCACACTTTTAGGCAGTGTCCTGGGAGCCAGAGATGCTTCCAGAGGTGTTCCCCATGCTGTTTCCATGTCTTTTCAGCACTGTATGCATGTGTCTGATGATATGTCACACACCACATGGCCAGATAAGGTTGTAAAATGTTAAAATGACATTTCCTGGTGAATGCATTTGTCTTGGTTGAAAGCAATGCAAAAGTGCAAAAATGGATCAAAAACGCTATGTGTGAACATAGCCCAAGGTGTGAAGGAGCATTTTTGTTTTTGGTTATTTATTTTGCCTTATATACAAGTCATTACCCTGGAAAGGATGTTCCACTTTGGTTTCATTTTTGTATGTTTTATTGTGATTCCGTAAAAGTGGCGTTATACTCTGACCACCTTGTTACCACAGTGATCTGGGAGTCAGAAATGCTTCCAGGGGTCTTCCCCATGCTATTCCCATGTCATTTGAGCACTGTTCCCATCGATTTGGGCAATTTTTAGGCCCTCTGCAGACCGCTGGGGGGAGCCGCCTGAAAAATGCTCAGGTTTCCGATAAACTCACATTGGGCTCGTTGCTCGGGTCGAGCACCCGAGTATTCCAATGTGCTCAAAACGAGCAACGAGTACCCGAGCATTTTAGTGCTCGCTCATCACTAGTGGAGAGACATGGCACATGAGAGTAGGGAGAGACATGACATATGATAGAGGGAGAGGCATAACAAAGAGACAAGTTGTAATTTCAGCGCAAAATAACCATTTGGCAGTAGCAGGGTAATGAAGTGAAGGAAAGTGAATTTCAGCATTTGTTGTGTTGGTAAAATCTTGGAGTGCAAAAGTACATGAAAATTAAGTAGAAAGCGAGATACAGAGCCTGAAAATGACGACAGTTCTTTAACATATTTGACTGATATTTGCCCAAAGTAGTTTATCATGATGTGAGGGCTAGATAGGCAGCTGAATCATGTTTTTCTACAACTTTTGTGTGAAAGGACAGGTATGCTTTAATTAAATTAAAGCATGGTAGATACCAGAGCATGGTGTACTACAGAAATATCTTAGAGGAACTACTGCACATACAGCCACTTTAACTGCAATAAAGGCTTAACTCTGCATTTTGTATAGCTATGCATGACAAGGCTCAAAAATGGACTGCAGCCAAAAGACAGTCCAAGGACAACATCCAAGCACTCAACCTGACCTAATTATCTGTGCTAGTGATGATCGAGCACTAAATTGCTTGCTCGCTCGGTACTCGAATCGAGCAGGTCGGACACTCGGACTGGCTCGACTCAAGTAACGAGAATAATGGAAGTCAATGGGAAACTTGAGCATTTTTCCGGAAGACCCTAACAGGAGAACTGGGAAGGTGAGGGTGTCGGAAAATCGCTAAAGTGGATGGAAACAGAGCTCAAATGGAATAGTAACAGCATGTTGAAGACACCAGGAAGCATCTCTGACTCCTTGGTCGCTGCTGGGAATAATGTTGTCAGACTATTACGCCACTTTTACAGACTGACAATAAAACACACGAAACTGAAGAGAAATAGATTTTACGGGAAAAAATGTTAGGAAACATTCTTTCCTGTATAATGAGATGTATATAAGGCAAAATTAAAAAAGAGAAAAAATAATGTCGCCTCCACCCCTTAATAGCCGGGCCATCTCTCATTGTATTTCCCCATTGCCTATGACTAGAGTAGATGACATGGTAAAGGGGGAAATAAATCTGCACCCAACGGTAGTCACCGGTAAATGTAATTATAACATTTTACTACCTTATCTGGGCATGTGGTGTGTGACATGGTCAGACACATCCTGATAATTTATGAAGGAGGGACTCTGAAACTGACAAAGCCAATGCGGTCAATGCAAGAACTGACAAAAATTAGAAGTAAGAGGGACTTCGATGTAACCAGTATTAGACATAAAGGAGGGTCTCATACACATTTTGTTAAAATTGTTAGGTAGTGGCACTCCTTACAGCTTCATTACAGTAAAGATCATAAAGTTATGGATCTCAGAAGATGGGCACACAAACGAGGTGGTTGCTTTTTCTACAGCTTCAGACTTTTTTTGAAACTTTTGAATTTGGTTTCACCATAAGCATACTGACCTAAAGAACCATATTTCCAGATCATTTTATCACCTAAGGAATGCCCTCAAAACACAACCCAAGCAATGGCAGAATTGCAATTTTTTCCACCATTTCACATTTTAAATTAAAAGGTTAAAGTGACTGCCCATTCGGAAGCATTCAGTGACCTGGTGCTGCCATATTGCTCAAATGGTAAAATGTAGTGAGCAAATCAGCTTGAAATCTGAAATGAGTTATATGCTCAGATTTGGACACAAAATTTAATTCGATCATCAAGACCCCATATCATAATAAACATGGGATAGAAAAAAAATAATACTCATCACTACCTGACCCAGGTAGTGATGAATACCTCCAGTGATGAGTGTCAATGGAGGTCTTCAAACAAAGGCTGGACAGACATCTGTCGGAGATGGTTTAGTGAATCCTTCCAACTCTAACATTCTATGATTCCATGACCGTTACCATTGCTTGGTCATTCTATTCTGATGTTCATTCACAGACAGCTAGTCTTAATCACACCACCAGTCCCTCTGAATATTCAGCTTCTCCAGAGCACACAAGGTCTCACAGAGTCATGGTCTGATTTATATCATGATGACGAAGCGAGGACGAAGGCTCACCTGATGTGCTGAAGACCTGATAAGATTCGTGACGAAAAGACTAACGGCTTATGAATGAAGACCAGCCTGAGGAAACCAAGCTGAAGCTATGTGGACAAGGTGAGGCAAAGGACAGATGACTATTCAATTTTTTTCCAACCATTCTCAGCCTTTGTGAATCCTGATAAACAGTGGCCATTTTGCTGGAATTTCACAAATCAAAAATGTGAAAAATATAGTATCTGAAATTTTTGTAAAATTGTTTCTGTTACACATCTGTCCTGGGTTTGCCGGGCTCCGTTTCCTTCCTGTGGGTCCATTGCCCTCAGTTGAGCTTCATGTGGGCTTTTGCAAGTGGATCAATGGCATTTAAAGAACATTAAGATGCACACCAATGTCTTGGGATTGAGTATTTAGTTTTCTACATTTCGTGTGCTCCACCTTCTGTGGAGATTCATCTTGCTTCCATCCCTGCTGAGTCCCACAACATCCACCCTGGTTCTCCTGAGATTCCTGAGTGTGCCAAGTCCTTGCTTACCACGGTGCCTTGTTGATTTCTGCATCAACGTCCGGGGTCCATTTGCCCACCTGGACTTGAGGCTAAAATGATCCACCTCACCAGGTGAGTCTTTCAATTTCTCGTTAACTGGAGAGAAACTCATAAGTGAGTGGAAATAGGCCACTGCTTGTTTTTAAGGACTCCTTTTATAATTTTGGAAGCAGGTCTGGATGAGACAAGACAATAAAATCTCCCTATCTGTAGACAACAGGTAAAGAGAAGTATTTACAAACCTACTTAAAATTTTACGTACAATTAAAACTGTCAAATCTCACTACGTGCGGAGCAGCAAATGCAATCAATAATTTGGTATATGCATTTTGATACAAGGGTTTTATGAATTCTGGAATTGCACGTGACGCGATGCTTTATAACGTTTTCGGCCTTATAACAAGGTATTACCTTGACGGGAGGAAAAATATTGTTCCATCTAATTTCATACAACCTAGAGGTTTACTTTCTGTAATTTATATTCTTGTTCCCAGCTTTTATATCAGAACTATAAAGGATATATCGCGGCTGTATATCACTCTTCATTTCTTCATGATCCAGTTATTTTAATCTTCATCCCCGAATGCCATAAAATTAGAAATACCTAGTGCTCTAAAGTCTTTACACACTCATTGCTGAGGGATCAAACTGTTTAATCCCCTGTTCCCAGAACTTAACATGTATCTGATTTCACCTCCTGCAGCTATTATTGTAATCTATAAGAAAGCGCCTTGATTCCGGACCATAAAGAGGATTTCACAAGTCCTTATTAAGGAAATATTCACCGACTCCTGCAGGGCCGAGTGTCAAAGACTGATTGCTGGCACTGCCAAATTTCAGCTTCCGTCACGTCCAGTTGCATTATCAATATATGTGTAACAGAGGTAAACGTGAGGCGCAAACTAAGAAAAATGTTCAAGATGTGGTACAACAGGGCAGTATAATTGTCAGGGGCAGTATTATAGTAGTCATATTCTTGTACATAGGGGCAGTATTATAGTAGTTATATTCTTGTACATAGGAGCAGTATTATAGTAGTTATATTCTTGTACATAGCGGGCAGTAGTATAGTAGTTATACTCTTGTACATAGGGGCAGTATTATAGTAGTTATATTCTTGTACATAGGAGCAGTATTATAGTAGCCATATTCTTGTACATAGGGGTAGTATTATAGTAGTTATATTCTTGTACATATGGGGCAGTATTATAGTAGTTATATTCTTGTACATAGGGGCTGTATTATAGTAGTTATATTATTGTACATAGGAGCAGTATTATAGTAGTTATATTCTTGTATATACGGCCAGTATTATAGCAGTTATATTCTTGTACATAGGGGCAGTATTATAGTAGTTGTATTCTTGTACATAGGAGCAGTATTATAGTCGTTATATTCTTGCACATAGGGGGCAATATTATAGTAGTTATACTCTTGTACATAGGGGCAGTATTATAGTAGTTATATTCTTGTACATAGGAGCAGTATTATAGTAGCCATATTCTTGTACATAGGGGTAGTATTATAGTAGTTATATTCTTGTACATATGGGGCAGTATTATAGTAGTTATATTCTTGTACATAGGGGCTGTATTATAGTAGTTATATTATTGTACATAGGAGCAGTATTATAGTAGTTATATTCTTGTATATACGGCCAGTATTATAGCAGTTATATTCTTGTACATAGGGGCAGTATTATAGTAGTTGTATTCTTGTACATAGGAGCAGTATTATAGTCGTTATATTCTTGCACATAGGGGGCAATATTACAGTAGTTATATTCCTGTATATAGGGGCAGTATTATCAAAGTTATATTTTTGTACATGGGAGCAGTATTATAGTAGTTATATTCTAGTACATGGGGGGCAGAATAATAGTAGTTATATTTTTGTACATAGGGGCAGTATTATAATAGTTATATTCTTGTACCTAGGGACAGTATTATAGTAGTTATATTCTTGTACATAGGAGCAGTATTATAGTAGGTATATTCTTGTATATAGGGGGCAGTATTATAGTAGTTATATTCATGTACATAGGAGTAGTATTGTAGTAGTTATATTCTTGTACATAGAGGGCAGTATTATAGTAGTTACGTGTATATTCTTGTACATGGGAGCAGTTTTTTAGTAGTTATATTCTAATACGTAGGAGCAGTATTAGAGTAGTTATATTCTTGTACGTAGGGGCAGTATTATAGTAGTTATATTCTTGTATATAGGAGCAGTATTATAGTAGTTATATTCTTGTACATACAGTAATAGTAGTATTATAGTAGTTATATTTTTGTACATAGGAGTAGTATTAAAGTAGTTATATTGTTGTACATAGGGGCAGTATAATAGTAGTTATATTCTTATACATAGGAGCAGTATTATAGTAGTTATATTCTTGTACATAGGAGTAGTATTATAGTAGTTATATTCTTGTACATAGAGGGAAGTATTATATTAGTTATATTATTGTGCATAGGAGCAGTATTATAGTAGTTATACTCTTGTACAGAGGGGCAGCATTACAGTAGTTATATACTTGTACATAGAGGGCAGTATTATCGCAGTTATATTCTAGTACATAGAACCAGTATTATAGTAGTTTCATTCTTGTATACAGGAGGAGTATAGTAGTTATATTCTTGTACATAGGAGCAGTATTATAGTAGGTATATTATTGTATATAGGGGGCAGTATTATAGTAGTTATATTCATGTACATAGGAGTAGTATTGTAGTAGTTATATTCTTGTACATAGAGGGCAGTATTATAGTAGTTAGTGTATATTCTTGTACATGGGAGCAGTTTTATAGTAGTTATATTCTAATACATAGGAGCAGTATTATAGTAGTTATATTCTTGTACATAGGGGCAGTATTATAGTAGTTATATTCTTGTATATAGGAGCAGTATTATAGTAGTTATATTCTTGTACATACAGTAATAGTAGTATTATAGTAGTTATATTTTTGTACATAGGAGTAGTATTATAGTAGTTATATTGTTGTACATAGGGGCAGTATAATAGTAGTTATATTCTTATACATAGGAGCAGTATTATAGTAGTTATATTCTTGTACATAGGAGTAGTATTATAGTAGTTTTATTCTTGTACATAGAGGGAAGTATTATATTAGTTATATTATTGTGCATAGGAGTAGTATAGTAGTTATAATCTTGTACAGAGGGGCAGCATTACAGTAGTTATATACTTGTACATAGAGGGCAGTATTATAGTAGTTATATTCTAGTACATAGAACCAGTATTATAGTAGTTTCATTCTTGTATACAGAAGGAGTATAGTAGTTATATTCTTGTACATAGGGGCAGTATTATAGTAGTTATATTCTTGTATATAGGAGCAGTATTATAGTAATTATATTCTTGTACATAGAGGGAAGTATTATAGTAGTTATATTCTTGTATATAGGAGCAGTATTATAGTAGTTATATTCTTGTTCATAGGGGGCAGTATTATAGAAGTGATATTCTTGTACATAGAGGGAATCATTATATTAGTTATATTTTTGTACATAGGAGTAGTATAGTAGTTATATTCTTGTTCATAGGGGCAGCATTACAGTAGTTATATTCTTGTACATAGGGGTAGTATTATAGTAGTTATATTCTTGTACATAGGGGCAGTATAATAGTAGTTATATTATTGTACATAGGAGCAGTATTATAGTAGTTACATTCTTGTATATAGGGGCAGTTTTATAGCAGTTATATTCTT
The DNA here is from genome assembly GCF_046119375.1 of Phyllobates terribilis. NCBI lineage: Eukaryota > Metazoa > Chordata > Amphibia > Anura > Dendrobatidae > Phyllobates > Phyllobates terribilis. The sequence goes on along the minus strand of NW_027362761.1, from coordinate 1,187,227,206 downwards.
GTACATAGGGGCAGTATTATAGTAGTTATATTCTTGTACATAAAGGGAAGTATTATAGTAGTTGTATTCTTGTACATAGGAGCAGTATTATAGTAGTTATATTCTTGTATATAGGGGAAGTATTATCAAAGTTATATTTTTGTACATGGGAGTAGTATTAAAGTAGTTATTGTAACATACCTGGCGGCGTCCTTGCATAGTGGTCCATCTCCCACTGTGCAAGAGCGCGCACTTGATCTCCTGTCCAGAATGTCTCTCTGGCTTCCCTCCTTGCTGTCTGTTTGTCTGTTTTGGCTGCATAGGGCGACGCCCGCTGAACTTCCTGTTTCTTGTACCTGCTGCGGACACGCCCCTGTTGCACCTTCAGCCTATTGCTGTCCATCTTTGGGTATTTATACCACCTTCTTCCTCAAGATGGCGCCTGAGCATTGTTTCTTGTCAGTTGGCTTTTTGTCTCTGACATGCCAGGTCCTATCCTGTTTTCCTGCCTGTTTTCCAGTTCTGTGTCTGAACTGTGGTCTGTTCTTGTGAACACGCTTCTTGCCTGTTCTTTCGCCTTCTAGGGGCCGTATTCCTAGATCTGCCTGTCTGTGCCTTGCGGTATCTGTTCCCGTCTGAACAGAGTCCTCTTTGTGTCTCTGCCTTGCGGTATCTGTTCCCGTCTGAACAGAGTCCTGTTTGTGTCCCTGCCTTGCGGTATCTGTTCCCGTCTGAACAGAGTCCTGTTTGTGTTCCTGCCTTGCGGTATCTGTTCCCGTCTGAACAGAGTCCTGTTTGTGTTCCTGCCTTGCGGTATCTGTTCCCGTCTGAACAGAGTCCTGTTTGTGTTCCTGCCTTGCTGTCTCTGTTCCCGTTCCTCTGTTCCCTGTTGTCTGTGCCTCGTTTCTACTTTAACCTTGTCTCCCTTTTCCCTCTATGTCTGTTTTCTGCGTCTTTTTGCAGAGTCTGAACCCGCTCCTAAATTCCTTCTCGTCGTCTCTGTACCTCTGTTGTGAATTTAGTGTACGCTCACTACTTCTATGTAAGTACTGTGCGTGCTTCTGGTTCTTCCTTTCCTTCTCCGTCTGTTCTTTGTGAACAGAGTCCTATCCCCTTGCCTTGTTTACCGCTCTGCGGTGTCCGCTCTGCTCCTGCTTAGCTTGCCGCTCTTGCAGTTTCTGCTCTGCTCCTGCCTTGTTTACCGCTCTGCGGTGTCCGCTCTGCTCCTGCTTAGCTTGCCGCTCTTGCGGTTTCTGCTCTGCTCCTGCCTTGTTTACCGCTCTGCGGTGTCCGCTCTGCTCCTGCTTAGCTTGCCGCTCTTGCGGTTTCTGCTCTGCTCCTGCCTTGTTTACCGCTCTGCGGTGTCCGCTCTGCTCCAGCTTAGCTTGCCGCTCTTGCGGTTTCTGCTCTGCTCCTGCCTTGTTTACCGCTCTGCGGTGTCCGCTCTGCTCCTGCTTAGCTTACCGCTCTTGCGGTTTCTGCTCTGCTTCTGCCTTGTTTACCGCTCTGCGGTGTCCGCTCTGCTCCTGCCTTGCTTGCCGCTCCTGCGGTTTCTGCTCTGCTCTTATCTTGCTTACTGCTTCTGCGGTTTCCGCCCAGCCCTGCTTCTGCCCGCTGCTCCGGCAGTCCTGTCCTGCCCTGCTTGTGCTCGCTGCTCCTGCAGCCCTGTCCTGCTCTGTTCTTACCCACCGCTTCGGGCGTTCCCTCTCTGCTGTGGTTGTCTACCGCATCTGCGGTTCTGTGACCCAGTCTGTACTGGGTCTTAACCTCTCTGTGCTCCAGCCCGTCCTTTCGGCCAGTACCTCCCTGCCTGCATACTCGCCTGTATCCACCCATCTGCATACCTGCCGTGTTTGCTTACATCCACCAGTCTGTGCCAGCCTAACCTGCCTGTTCCAGTAATCCCAGTGTGGGTCAACCCCCGTGTCCGGAGATTGACCTGGAGTAGCACCTGGTCCCTCTGCCCGGTTTCTCCCTGGTGCACTGGCGTCGTATGCCGTCGTGCCATCTTGGTCGGATCGGCCAGATACTTAGTCACGCCTCTCCAGGCACTCTCCGGTTCATGGTCCAGTGGAACCACAACACCCGCACACGCCAGTCAGTCCGGGCGTGTGCATAACAGTTATATTCTAGTACATGGGGGCAGAATAATAGTAGTTACATTCTTGTATATAGGGGCAGTATTATAGTAGTGATATTCTTGTACATAGAACCAGTATTATAGTGGTTATATTCTTGCATATAGGAGTCGTATAGTAGTTATTTTCTTGTACATGGGGCAGTTTTATAGTAGTAAAATTCTTGTACGTAGGAGTAGTATTATAGTAGATATATTCTAGTACTTAGGGGCAATATTAAAGTAGTTATAATCATGTACATAGGAGTAGTATTATACTAGTTATATTCTTGTATATAGGGGGATTATTATAGTAGTTATATTCTTGTACATAAGGGCAGTATTATAGTAGTTATATTCTTGTACCTAGGGACAGTATTATAGTAGTTATATTCTTGTACATAGGAGCAGTATTATAGTAGGTATATTATTGTATATAGGGGGCAGTATTATAGTAGTTATATTCATGTACATAGGAGTAGTATTGTAGTAGTTATATTCTTGTACATAGAGGGCAGTATTATAGTAGTTAGTGAATATTCTTGTACATGGGAGCAGTTTTATAGTAGTTATATTCTAATACGTAGGAGCAGTATTAGAGTAGTTATATTCTTGTATGTAGGGGCAGTATTATAGTAGTTATATTCTTGTATATAGGAGCAGTATTATAGTAGTTATATTCTTGTATATAGGAGCAGTATTATAATAGTTATATTCTTCTACATAGGAGTAGTATTACAGTAGTTATATTGTTGTACATAGGGGCAGCATTACAGTAGTTATACTCTTGTACATAGAGGGCAGTATTATAGTAGTTATATTCTTGTACATAGAAGCAGTATTATAGTAGTTATATTCTTGTATATAGGAGTAGTATAGTAGTTATATTCTTGTATATAGGAGCAGGATTATAGTAGTTATATTATTTTACATAGAGTGAAGTATTATAGTAGTTATATTCTTGTATATAGGAGCAGTATTATAGTAGTTATATTCTTGCACATAGGGGGCAGTATTATAGAAGTTATATTCTTGTATATAGGAGCAGTATTATAGAAGTTATATTCATGTACATAGGAGCAGTGTTATAGTAGTTATATTCTTGTACATAGAAGCAGTATTATAGTACTTATATTCTTGTATATAGGAGTAGTATAGTAGTTATGTTCTTCTACATAGGGACTGTAATATAGTACTTATATTCTTGTATATAGGAGCAGTATAATAGTAATTATATTCTTGTTCATAGAGGGAAGTATTATAGTAGTTATATTCTTGTACATAGAAGCAGTATTATCTAATATATAATTGTCTTATCCCGTCTGTCTGTGTATCAGTCTGTCAGTCTGTCTGTCAGTCCGTCTGTCCTGGAAATCACGTGTCGCTCATTGGTCCGGCAGCGGCCGATCAGCGCGGCGGGATTTCTGAAAAAAGATGGCGGCCGTTAGCGGCTCATCTGGCGGACGGAGGTCAGCGGCGATGCAGCGGGGAGATGAGCGGCGCTAGCAGCAGAACTACCCCGACCGGCGCCGCTGACCTTCATGCGGCTAACATCAGAAGATCAGCGGCTTGGCCCGTTGATCTCCCGACAGCAAGTGTGAACGGAGGACCGGGGAGCGGCGCCGCCGGTCGGGATGCTTCTGCTGCCAGCAGCCGCTCATCTCCCGGCTTCTCGCAGCAGAAGGAGCTGCACAGGCAGCGCCGCTCCCCGGTCCTCGCTAATACGGAGCCGCACAAGCAGCGCCGCTCCCCGGCCCACACTAATATGACGCTGATTGGTCGCGGTGGCCGGCCGCGACCAATCAGCAAGATGGGCAGCAAATTTAAACGTCGCTCTGCTGATTGGTAGCGATGGTCGGCCGACCGCGACCAAGCAGCGAGATGGGCGGCAAATTTAAAAGCCGCTCCGCTGATTGGTCACGGTGGCCGGCCGCGACCAATGAGCGAGATGGGCGGCAAATTTAAACGCCGCTCTGGTGATTGGTCGCGGAGGCCGACCGCGACCAATCAGTGAGATGGGCGGCAAATTTAAACGCCGCTGTGCTGATTGGTCGCGGTGGCCGGCCAACCGCGACCAATCAGCGAGATGGGTGGCAAATTTAAACGCCGCTCTGCTGATTTGTCTCAGCCGGCCACCGCGACCAATCAGCGAGATGGCCGGCAAATTTAAACGCAGCTCTGCTGAATGGTCGCGGTGGCCGGCTGCGACCAATGATCGAGATGGGCGGCAAATTTAAACGCCGCTGTGCTGATTGGTCACAGCCGGCGACCGCGACCAATCAGCGATATCGGCTGCAAATTTAAACGCCGCTCTGCTGATTGGTCGAGGTGGCCGACCGCGACCAATTAGCGAGATGGGCGGCAAATTTAAACGCCGCTCTGCTGATTGGTCGCGGTGGCCGCCCGTGACAAATCAGCGAGATGGCCAGCAAATTTAAACACCGCTCTGCTCATTGGTCGCGGTGGCCGGCCGCGACCAATCAGCGAGATGGGCGGCACATTTAAATGCCGCTCTGCTGATTGGTCATGGAGGCCGGCTGCGACCAATCAGCGAGATGGGTGGCAAATCTAAACGCCGCTCTGCTGATTGGTCGCGGTGGCCGGCTGCGACCAATCAGCGATATGTGCTGCAAATGTAAACGCCGCTCTGCTGATTGGTCGCAGTGGCCGACTGCGACCAATCACCGAGATTGGCGCTAAATTTAAACACCGCTCTGCTGATTGGTTGCGGCCGCCAGCCGACCGCGACCAATCAACGAGATTGGCGCCAAATGTAAACACCGCTGTGCGGATTGGTCGCGGCTGCCAGCCACGAGCATTCAGCGAGATTGGCGACAAATTTAAACGCTGCTCTGCTGATTGGTCGCAGCCGGCCACCGAGACCAATCAGCAAGATGGCCGGCAAATTTAAACGCCGCTCTGCTGATTGGTCGCGGAGGCCGGCCGCGACCAATGATCGAGATGAGCATCAAATTTAAACGACGCTCTGCTGATTGGTCGCGGCCGGCCACCGCGACAAATCAGCGAGATGTCCGGCAAATTTAAACGCCACTCTGCTGATCAATCGCGGCCAGCCACCGCGACCAATTAGCGATAGAGGCTGCAAATTTAAACGGCGCTCTGCTGATTGGTCGCTGTGGCCGACCGCTACCAATCAGCGAGATGGGCGGCAAATTTAAAAGCTGCTCTGCTAATTGGTCGCGGTGGCCGGCCACGACCAATCGGCGAGGTGGGCGGCACATTTAAACGCCGCTCTGCTGATTGGTCGCGGTGGCCAACCGCGACCGATCACCGAGATTGGCGCTAAATTTAAACACCGCTCTGCTGATTGGTCGCGGTGGCTGACCGCGACCAATCACCGAGATTGGCACTAAATTTAAACACCGCTCTGCTGATTGGTTGCGGCCGCCGGCCGACCGCGACCAATCAACGAGATTGGCGCCAAATGTAAACACCGCTGTGCTGATTGGTCGCGGCCGCCGGCAACCGCTACCAATCAGCGATTTTGGCGCCAAATTTAAACAACGCTCTGCTCATTGGTCCCAGCCGCCGGCCGGCCGAGACCAATCAGCTAGATTGCCGGCAAAATTTAAACAACGCTCTGCTGATTGGTCAATTTTATCGCCAAATTTAAACAAGCTCTCCGGTCCTCACTAACACAGTTCGCTGATTGGTCGCGGTGGCCGACCGCGACCAATCAGCGAGATTGGCGCTAAATTTAAACACCGCTCTGCTGATTGGTCACGGCCACCGGCCGACCGCGACCAATCAGCGAGATTGGCGCCAAATGTAAACACCGCTGTGCTGATTGGTCGCGGCTGCCAGCCACGACCAATCAGCGAGATTGGCGGCAAATTTAAACGCCGCTCTGCTGATTGGTCGCAGTCGGCCACCGCGACCAATCAGCGAGATGGCCGGCAAATTTAAACGCCGCTCTGCTGATTGGTCGCGGTGGCCGGCTGCGACCAATGATCGAGATGGGCGGCAAATTTAAACGCCGCTGTGCTGATTGGTCACGGCCGGCGACCGCGACCAATCAGCGATATAGGCTGCAAATTTAAACGCCGCTCTGCTGATTGGTCGAGGTGGCCGACCGCGACCAATCAGCGAGATGGGCGGCAAATTTAAACGCCGCTCTGCTGATTGGTCGCGGTAGCCGCCCGTGACAAATCAGCGAGATGGCCAGCAAATTTAAACACCGCTCTGCTCATTGGTCGCGGTGGCCGGCCGCGACCAATCAGCGAGATGGGCGGCACATTTAAATGCCGCTCTGCTGATTGGTCACGGAGGCCGGCTGCGACCAATCAGCGAGATGGGTGGCAAATCTAAACGCCGCTCTGCTGATTGGTCGCGGTGGCCGGCTGCGACCAATCAGCGATATGTGCTGCAAATGTAAACGCCGCTCTGCTGATTGGTCGCAGTGGCCGACCGCGACCAATCACCGAGATTGGCGCTAAATTTAAACACCGCTCTGCTGATTGGTTGCGGCCGCCAGCCGACCGCGACCAATCAACGAGATTGGCGCCAAATGTAAACACCGCTGTGCGGATTGGTCGCGGCTGCCAGCCACGAGCATTCAGCGAGATTGGCGACAAATTTAAACGCTGCTCTGCTGATTGGTCGCAGCCGGCCACCGAGACCAATCAGCAAGATGGCCGGCAAATTTAAACGCCGCTCTGCTGATTGGTCGCGGAGGCCGGCCGCGACCAATCAGCGAGATGTCCGGCAAATTTAAACGCCACTCTGCTGATCAATCGCGGCCAGCCACCGCGACCAATTAGCGATAGAGGCTGCAAATTTAAACGGCGCTCTGCTGATTGGTCGCGGTGGCCAACCGCGACCAATCAGCGAGATGGGCGGCAAATTTAAAAGCTGCTCTGCTAATTGGTCGCGGTGGCCGGCCACGACCAATCGGCGAGGTGGGCGGCACATTTAAACGCCGCTCTGCTGATTGGTCGCGGTGGCCGACCGCGACCAATCACCGAGATTGGCGCTAAATTTAAACACCGCTCTGCTGATTGGTCGCGGTGGCTGACCGCGACCAATCACCGAGATTGGCGCTAAATTTAAACACCGCTCTGCTGATTGGTTGCGGCCGCCGGCCGACCGCGACCAATCAACGAGATTGGCGCCAAATGTAAACACCGCTGTGCTGATTGGTCGCGGCCGCCGGCAACCGCTACCAATCAGCGATTTTGGCGCCAAATTTAAACAACGCTCTGCTCATTGGTCCCAGCCGCCGGCCGGCCGAGACCAATCAGCTAGATTGCCGGCAAATTTAAACAACGCTCTGCTGATTGGTCAATTTTATCGCCAAATTTAAACAAGCTCTCCGGTCCTCACTAACACAGTTCGCTGATTGGTCGCGGTGGCCGACCGCGACCAATCAGCGAGATTGGCGCTAAATTTAAACACCGCTCTGCTGATTGATCACGGCCACCGGCCGACCGCGACCAATCAGCGAGATTGGCGCCAAATGTAAACACCGCTGTGCTGATTGGTCGCGGCTGCCAGCCACGACCAATCAGCGAGATTGGCGGCAAATTTAAACGCCGCTCTGCTGATTGGTCGCAGTCGGCCACCGCGACCAATCAGCGAGATGGCCGGCAAATTTAAACGCCGCTCTGCTGATTGGTCGCGGTGGCCGACCGCGACCAATGATCGAGATGGGCGGCAAATTTAAACGCCGCTCTGCTGATTGGTCGCGGCCGGCCACCGCGACCAATCAACGAGATGTCCAGGATATTTAAACGCCGCTCTGCTGATCAATCGCGGCCGGCCACCGCGACCAATCAGTGATATAGGCTGCAAATTTAAACGCCGCTGTGCTGATTGGTCGCGGTGGCCGACCGCGACCAATCAGCGAGATGGGCGGCAAATTTAAACGCTGCTCTGCTGATTGGTCGCAGCCGGCCACCACGACCAATCAGCGAGATGGCCGGCAAATTTAAACGCTGCTCTGCTGATTGGTCGCGGTGGCAGACCGCGACCAATGATCGAGATGGGCGGCAAATTTAAAAGCCGCTCTGCTTATTGGTCGCGGCCGGCCACCGCGACCAATCAGCGAGATGTCCGGCAAATTTAAATGCCGCTCTGCTGATCAATCGCGGCCGGCCACCGTGACCAATCAGCGATATAGGCTGCAAATTTAAACGCCGCTCTGCTAATTGGTCGCGGTGGCCGACCGCTACCAATCAGCGAGATGGGCGGCAAATTTAAACGCCACTCTGCTCATTGGTCGCAGTGGCCGGCCGCTACCAATCAGCGAGATTGGCGCCAAATGTAAACACCGCTGTGCTGATTGGTCGCGGCCGAGACCAATTAGCGAGATTGCCGGCAAATTTAAACAACGCTCTGCTGATTGGTCGATTTTATCGCCAAATTTAAACAAGCTCTCCGGTCCTCACTAACACAGTTCGCTGATTGGTTGCGGCCGCCACCCGTGACCAGTCACTGATATTGCCACCAAATTTAAACACCATTTTCTAGAATACTCGATGCGTTAGAATCGGGCCATCATCTAGTAGCAGTTATATTCTTGTATATAGGAGTAGTATAGTAGTTATATTCTTGTACATAGGGGCTGTAATATAGTACTTATATTCTTGTACATAGGAGCAGTATAATAGTAGTTATATTCTTGTTCATAGAGGGAAGTATTATAGTAGTTATATTCTTGTATACAGGAGCAGTATTATAGTAGTTATATTCTTGCACATAGGGGGCAATATTATAGTAGTTATATTCTTACGTTTCAGTTCAGGCCTCCAGGTTTTTTCTTTGCAGTTCAGTATGCTTTAGTACATCTAAAAGGGTGTGGCCGCCCTTTGTCTGAGCTGAGACGCTCATTCTGCCTCAGGCTTATGCTTACACTAGGGATCCAGTCTCTCTGCCCTTGTCCATATGTATGTCACTTAAGAAATGGTAAGGTTTTTAATATTAGAGTTAGCACTGTCCCACAAGGGATGCAGTGACGTGTTGGAATGGCTTTTACATTATTTTGATCAAAATTATGTTAACTAAATACACTTTATTATTTATTATTATTTTTTCACTGTGCGATCTATCCATTTACTTCCAGTTATTTGGGTATTTTTCTTGTTTTTGGTTTCTCTCTAGTTATATTCTTGTATATAGGAGCAGTATTATAGAAGTTATATTCTTGTACAGAGGAGCAGTATTATAATAGTTATATTATTGTACTTAGAAGCAGTATTATAGTACTTATATTCTTGCACATAGGAGAAGTATAGTAGTTATATTCTTGTACATAGGGCTGTATTATAGTAGTTATATTCTTGTATATAGGAGACAGTATTATAGTACTTATATTCTTGTATATAGGAGCAGTATTATAGTAGTTATATTCTTGTACATAGAGGGAATTATCATAGTAGTTATATTCATGTACATGGGAGTAGTATTATAGTAGTTATATTCTTTTACATAGAGGACAGTATTATAGTAGTTATATTATTGTACATAGGAGCAGTAATATAGTAGTTATATTCTTGTACATAGGAGTAGTATTATAGTAGTTATACTCTTGAACATACGGGCAGCATTACAGTAGTTATATTCTTGTACATAGAAGCAGTATTATAGTAGTTATATTCTTGTGTATAGGAGCAGTATTATAGTAGTTATATTCTTGTACATAGAGGGAAGTATTATAGTAGTTATATTCTTGTATATAGGAGAAGTATTATAGCAGTCATATTCTTGCACATAGGGGGCAGTATTATAGTAGTTATATTATTGTATATAGGAGCAGTATTATAGAAGTTATATTCTTGCACATAGAGGAAAGTATTATATTAGTTATATTCTTGTACATAGGAGTATTATAGTAATTATATTCTTGTACATAGGAGCAGAATTATAGCAGTTATATTCTTGTACATAGGAGTAGTATTATAGTTTTTATATTCTTGTACTTAGAGGGAAGTAGTATATTAGTTATATTCTTCTACATAGGAGTAGTATAGTAGTTATATTCTTGTACATAGGGGCAGTATTACAGTAATCATATTCTTGTACATAGATGGCAGTATTATAGTAGTTGTATTCTTGTACATAGAAGCAGTATTATAGTAGTTATATTCTTGTATATAGGAGTAGTATAGTAGTTATATTCTTCTACATAGGGCCAGTATTATAGTAGTTATATTCTTGCATATAGGAGCAGTATTATAGTAGTTATATTCTTGTACATAGAGGGAAGTATGATATTAGTTATATTCTTGTATATAAGAGCAGTATTATTGTAGTTATATTCCTGCACATATGGGGCAGTATTATAGAAGTTATATTCTTGTAATTAGGAACAGTGTTATAGTAGTTATATTCTTGTACTTAGAAGCAGTATTATAGTAGTTACAGTGGTGGCCAAAAGTATTGGCACCCCTGCAATTCTGTCAGATAATATTCAGTTTCTTCCTGAAAATGATTGCAACCACAAATTCTTTGGTATTATTATCTTCATTTAATTTGTCTTCAATGAAAAAATACAAAAAGAATTGCCCTAAAGCCAAATTGGATATAATTCCACACCAAACCTAAAAAAGGGGGTGGACAAAAGTATTGGCACTGTTTGAAAAATCATGTGATGCTTCTCTAATACTTGTAATTAACAGCACCTGTAACTTACCTGTGGCACCTAACAGGTATTGTCACTAACTAAATCACACTTGCAGCCAGTTAACATGGATTAAAGTTGCCTCAACCTCTGTCCTGTGTCCTTGTGTGTTCCACATTGAGCATGGAGAAAACAAAGAAGACCAAAGAACTGTCTGAGGACTTGAGAAACCAAATTGTGAGGAAGCATGAGCAATCTCAAGGCTACAAGTCCATCTCCAAAGACCTGAATGTTCCTGTGTCTTCCGTGCGCAGTGTCATCAAGAAGTTTAAAGCCAATGGCACTGTGGGCAGTATTATAGTAGTTATATTCTTGTACAAAGGAGCAGTATTATAGTAGTTATATTCTTGTACATAGGAGTAGTATTATAGTTGTAATATTCTTCTACATATAGGGAAGTATTATATTAGTTATATTTAGAGTTGAGCCACCCCCGTAGTGTTCGAGTTCGGTTCGGTTCGTCGAACACCCGTATGTTCGCCGAACTGTTCATCGAACTCTTCGTCGAACACCTTCGAACACCGTTAAAACCAATGGCAGGCAAACAAAAACACATAGAAACACATAGAAAACACATAGAAAACACTTCAAAGGTGTCCAAAAGCTGACAAACTGCTCAGAAGACACAACTAACACATGGAAAAGTGACAAGTACATATAGTCATGCAAAAAGAAAAGAGGTGGAGGAGTAAAAGGACTGGGAGACACAGATATAGGCATGTCATGCCCTTCAAAAACCAAAAAAGTGCGAAGCAAAAACGGCCAGTCCGTTCCTGCCCGTGCGAGCTCCGTGTCGCGGGGTTTGTGCAAGAGCCGCGGTGGACCCTGACGGCCAGCCCCCCTCTCCCAATACTGGTGCCTGTCCGCTGGTGGGTCGAGCGAGCCCCCATGTGGTGGAGGCAGGTCTAATCTTTTTAATTTAAATTGTCTCTCTAATTTGAATGAGTACACTTTAAATCCTTTTACAAGGATCTATTGGAGGGCAAGTCTCATGCCAGCAGCCGTGGTAATTCCAGCTCCAGTAGCGTCCACTAAAGCTGCTGCAATTAAAAAGCTTTTGTAAGGATCGAGCTTGGCTGTCCACTGCAAGGCGTCCTACCGCCAGTCCCAGCCCCTGTGCCTTGGGGTGCCTCCCCCATGTTCTTCACTGAGTGTCCCGGGGGCCCGAACTATTTCCTTTGAAAAAATTAAGTGTCCAAACCACAGGTGGTGTAGCTTGCTTAACAGCTGGGATAATCCGCTGACTAGCAGACACTGCTACTAGGCACAAAGTATTTCCTGGACTAGATGCAGTTAAAAATTTGTACTTAGATACACTCGTTGGATGCTGAGAAAGCATTCCATAGAGTCTCCTGGCACAACATATATTATTCTCTTAAAGAGCTTGGGGTAGGGGTCTAGGGGACCCTTTTATAGGCAAAATCACGGCCCTGTATCGCAATACGTCACCTAGGCTGAAGATAAATGGAACATTTTCATCACCTTTCATAATCACCAATGGGACAAGTCAGGGATGTCCTCTGTCCGCTCTCTTATACATCCTAGTGACGGAGCACCTGCTCTCATCAATTCGCCATAACTCCAATATTAGGTGGATTGAGGTGGGAGGCACCGAGTACAAGTGCTCTCTATTTGCTGATGATGTCCTAGTATATATCACTCAATCACATATATCCATCCCTGCTGTTATGGCTGAAATAGATCACTTTGTTACATGGTCAAATTTTAAAATCAATGCAGCGAAGTCTGAGGCCCTCGATGTCTCCCTCCCCAAATCCATACAGGATTCCATCCAGTCCAACTTTCCCTTTGCCTGGCCCTCACAGGGTATCAAATACTTAGGAATTCCTATTCATAGAGACCTATCCCGTCTATGTTATCTTAATTTTGGGCCCTTTATTGAGCAACTCCATACAGACCACGGTTGGCAAGTTAGAACTGTAAGATTCACTACGTGAACCACTGGTGTTTTGTGGAAAAGCACATGTACACTGTGTTCCAAATTATTATGCAAAAAGTGTTTAGGAGTGATAAGGTAAGAATTTTTTTGTTTGTCAGTTAAACTCATTGATGGTGATGTGTGTCAGGGCTCTTTATATCACTGTAAGCAATTGCAGACACATTTGCTAATTAGTTTGGCTGGTGTGTCCAATGAAAGGCAAGACTACTTGAGAAGGCTGTCCCACATTATTAAGCAGCCTACATTTTCAGGCAAAATGGGAAAGAAAAAGGATGTGTCGGTTGCTGAGAAGCAACAAATTGTGGAGTGTTTAGGTCAAGGCATGACTACAATCAACATTGCCAAGACACTTCATCCTGATCATCGCACAATCAAGAAGTATGTAGCTGATTCACAGTACACACGTGTGCGTGCTGATAAGGGAAAATTGAGGACTCTATCCTACAGGCAATTACGTCAGGTTAAAAGAGCAGCAGCTAAAAAGCCTTGTCATAGCAGCAGACAAGTTTTTGAAGCGGCTGTTGCCTCCAACGTCCCCCGAACAACAAGATGCAGGGTCCTTCAGAGGTTTGCAGCTGTGCGTAAGCCATCCTGTCGACCTCCTCTATCCACTGTACACAAGCAGAAATGGCTCAAGTGGGCCAAACAATACATAAAGACTGACTTCAAAACTGTTTTGTTCACCGATGAGTGCCGTGCAACGCTCGATGGTCCAGATTGATGGAGTGGAGGATGGCTGGTTGATGGACACCCCATGCAAACACGGCTATGGCGCCAATAAGGAGGAGGTGGAGTAATGTTTTGGGCTGGAATCATAGGGAGAGAGATTGTCGGCCCCTTTAGGATCCCTGAAGGGGTAAAGATGAACTCCATAATGTATGTGGAGTTTCTCAAACAGCACTTTCTGCCATGGTTCAAGAAGAAGAACAGTGTATTCCACAGCAAGATCATTTTCATGCATGATAATGCACCGTCTCATGCTGCACATAACACATCTGCATCTCTGGCTGATATGGGCATAAAAGGAGGAAGTTCACATCTAAGCAACAGCTCTGGGAGGGTATTCTGTCCTCATGCAAAACAATTGAAGCAGAAACCATCCAAAACCTGACAAATTCAATGGACGAGAGAGTTCAGAAGCTCCTTTCGAACAAGGAGTCCTATGTGCAAATGTAACATCTCCTAGCATAAAGTTTTGAGTTGAAAACTGCTTGATTTCAGTTTCTAATAACCTGCTAATGCTTATAATTTCAAAAATAACCATCTTTTTGTTCTTTAGTAAAATGAAAAGGTTGATTGAAGAGTGTGGGGGATCTAAGAGTGTGGCAACCCAGTAGTCAGGATTATTTCGAATTCTGACAATCTGAGGGTCAAGCTGCTTGTAGTGCAGCAAGAAGGCACTCATGTGTCTTGCACATCTAGGAGCCCCAAAATTATTTTCCGGGCTAGATGCAGCTAAAAATTATTATTAATTTGAAAGCTGGTGGAGCTTAGTATAGATGGCCTAATAGAATCAGTACTGCAAACTGCTACAAGGCCCAAATTATTTTACAGCCAAGATACAGATAAACATGATTAGTAATTTTAAATCTGGTGGAGTTTAGTATAGTTGGCCTAATAGAATCAGTACTGCACACTGCTACAAGGCCCAAATTATTTTCCAGCCAAGAAACAGATAAACATGATTAGTAATTTGAAAGCTTAAAATGGTTGGTGAGGTGATTTTAACAAATCATGAAGCTTTTACTCTCCCCAGGATGACGCAGGGGTAGAAAAGTCCTTTCGGATCCATGATTTGTTCATCTTTATGAACGTGAGTTGTGTCTACATTATCAGTGGAGAGCCGCGTGCGCTTATCTGTCAGCACACCACCAGCAGCGCTGAACACACGTTCAGACAGAACGGGGCATGACAAGATCTCCAAGGCGTAAGTGGCGAACTCCGGCCATTTATCCAGATTGGAAGCCCAAAAAGAGCAAGGGTCCAGTGACAGTGACACAGTCATGGCTTCAATGTTTACTTGGAGATACTCCTGTACCATCGTCTCTAGGCGTTGACTATGTGTCAGACTTCTTGTCTCCTGTGGCCTTGCAAAGGATGGGCTAAAAAAGTGGTGAAATGATTCCGCAAAATTGATGTTACCAGCAGATACTGTGTTTCTGTTACGTTTTGAGTGCTGAACACTCGACGGTCCCACGGTTGGCAAGTTGGAACTGTGAGATTCACTACGTGCACCACTAGTGTTTTGTGGAAAAGCACATGTAAGATTCTGCAACAGTCTCTGCTGATACTCTGCATGCGTGCATCTCTTTCTATGGCAGGAATAATTTCTGCAAATTTACTTTTGTACCGGGGATCTAACAGTGTGGCAACCCAGTAGTCAGAATTATTTCTAATTCTCACAATTTGAGGGTCATGTTGCAGGTAGTGCAGCAAGAAGGCACTCATGTGTCTTGCGCATCCAGGAGCACCAAGTCCCTGTTGTGTTGGTGGCGAGGTAACAATCATGCTTCCTTCCTCTGTCCTCTCCCCCCAACCTCGCACAACAGAAATGTGATCAAGGTCTCCCTCATCTGATGAGTCTTCCATCAGTTCGTCCTCCACTTATTCCTGGGCTCCTGCACCTTCCTCACTAGTTTGGCTGCTACCATGCACCCAGGTAAAACCATCTCCCCCACCCTCACATGCCTGCCGCCTTGGTGCTGCCGACCGTCTGGACCTTGCAGATGTTAGCCCTTCCTCATACAACTCCTCCTCCTCTACTTCCTCCACCTCCTCTTGTGCCACCACCTGACTCCGAATTCTGTTTAACATGTGCTCCAGCATGTAAATCACCGAAATAGTCATGCTGATAATGGCATCGTCATCACTAAACATCTTCGTCGCCATTTCAAAACTGTGCAGAAGGGTGCATAGGTCCCTGATCTGAGAGCACTCCTCCAGCGTGATTTGCCCCACCTCTGGATCTCATTGGCCCAGGCTATACGTCAGAAAGTATTTCACCATGGCTTTTTGGTGCTGCCACAGTCGCTGCAACATGTGCAGAGTTGAATTCCACTGGATAGGCACATCGCATTTTAGCCGGTGAATTGGCAGGCCCAACGACTTCTGTAGAGATGTAAGTCGCTGAGCTGCGGGATGTGAACGGCGGAAGTGAGCACACAGCGACCGTGCCCTCTGCAGAAGGCCATCTAGTCCGGGATAGTGGGCTAAAAATTGCTTGACAACCAAGTTCAACACGTGAGCCATACAAGGCACGTGTGTGACATTGCCCCGGCGAAGGGCCTCACCCAGGTTTGTAGCTTTGTCGCACACGGCTTTCCCTGGTTTCATGTCCAGTGGAGAGAACCATTCATGAAACTGGTTCTCCAGAGCTGACCACAACTCCTCAGCTGTGTGACTCACATTTCCCAGACATTTCAAAGTAAAAACCGCCTGATGACGTTGAGCCCTGCTGCCAGCATAGTAAGGAGGTGTGCAGGATCCCTTCTGCGCAGTTAGAAAGCTTGTGGCATGACCAGACAGGCTTTGGGTGCAGGTGGAGGACCGAGAGGAGGTTGAGGAGGCAGAAGCAGTGGAGGAACTTCGAGATAAACAGGATTGACGCACAACTCGTGGGGACGGCAAGACTTGGACAGCAGCCCCTTGTCCTGCTGTCACCATAGTTACCCAGTGCCCAGTCAGTGACATGTAACACCCCTGTCCATGCCTACTCGTCCAAGTGTCTGTGGTGAAATGCATCATGTCACACACAGAGTTTCTCAAAGAAGCGGTGATGTTGTGTGTGAACTGCTGGTGGAGCGCAGGCACACCTTTCTTTGAGAAGTAGTGCCGACTGTGCATCTGGTACTGGGGCGCTGCGATGGACATAAGGTCTCGAAAATCCTCTGTGTCCACCAGGCGGAAATGCAGCATTTCTGTAGCCAAGAGCTTGCAGATGGTGAAATTCAACCTCTTAGCTTTCTCATGGCTAGGAGGAAATGGTCTTTTACTTGTCCACATCTGAGGGACCAAGCGCTGGCTGTTGTGCTTAGACGGGGTTGAGAAGGGTGTCCCCGGCAAACTGCCGGTCTGTGAGGAAGATGCAGGCGGACATGTTAGGTTGCCTTGATTCAAAGGTGGTGCTATCGATGTTGTACAGCGCTGAGCACCAGCTGGTGTTTTCACCTCCAAAGAAAATGATGACCTGCCAATCACTCTGGCTGTTGCGGGTAAAGAGGTGGCAGGTCTGCGTCCCAAAACAGGTGTGACTGCTGTCCCCCCAGTCACAGAGGATGAAGAGGCCGCGGATGCACAAGATGTGGCAGACGGTGGTTGGCCCGGCCGGCTAGGCTGCATTGTAGCACAGTGACCTTCCCACTGCAACTTATGCTTCATATCCATGTGCCGGTTCATGCATGAAGTACTCAAACTATGTATTTTTTGGCCTCTACTTAGCTTTTGCTGACAAATGTTACAGATAACACGAGTTGGGTCATCCTTATAGATCTGAAAAAATGCCCAGGCTATGCAAGGCTTAGCACCCATGCGACCTGAAGAGCCACCACGACTTGTGGTCAGAGGCAGAGTTGTGTTTGGGGATGCAGTTGTTGACGTGCTTCCAGTACTACGTCTCTGTCCTGGAAGGTGCAACCTGACTTCGTCATCACTAGCATCCCCCTCCACCTCCTCTGCTGACCTCATCGACTGGCTGACTGTGGGTTGACAGTAAGTGGGATCTCCAACCTCGTCATCATCACCCTGTGTGTTATCACACCCGTCGTCCTCAGAGCCAACCTCTTCCTGCCCTGACAAAAAACTAAAGTTGTCGCTCCAATCAGGTATTTGAGTCTCATCATCATCTTCCTCATTGTCTCCACCAACAGGAGTTACAGTTTGGGAAAGAGGGTCAACATTATGGTCAGAACCTTCTGCGTCTGGTCCTGGATCCGACTCATAAAGATTCTGGGCATCAGTGCAGATCATTTCCTCGTCTGGATTTACAGAAGCTCTGGAGCCAACGTCTGATTCCCAGGCTATAGTATGAGTAAACAGCTCGGCAGACTCAACCATCTGTTCTACCCCATACTCAGACGGGCAGCTGGAGACTTGGGAGCTGTGAGGAAGCAAGTGCGATTGGGGTGACACCTCTGAGGACTGGAGTATTTGTGATGTTGAAGTTGAGGTGGAGGAGAGCCCACTTAAAGGAGCACTTGATATCTGTTGAAGCACCTGCTGTTTTTGTGCCTCATCTGGAATTTGTAGCGATTGGCGTGGCCGTAAGAAAGGGATCTTATCACATTGTCCGCTAAGAGAAGTAGACATCTTAGTTTGACTGGAAGATGGTCTTTCTTCTGCAGATATTACTGTTGCTTTAACACCTACCCCACGGACACAACCTTTTTTTCCCTTCCCAACACGCCTATTCCCCTTTCCACCAGCAGCAGGCCTTTTTCCACTCATTTTGGTGGTTAACTAATTGACAACTCTGGAGTTGTTTGCACAAAAAACAATGGATGGGAACCGAGCAGAGCTGAGTGGCCAAACTGTGGTATTAGCCCAAAAGTATTGGCTGGGTTAGATGCAGATAAAAATTATTTTGAATTGGCAACCTGGTGGAGGTTATTATAGATGGACTAATAGAACAAGTCCCACACACTGCTACAAGCCCAAGCCCAAATATTTTTTTCAGAGCAAGATGCAGATAAAAATTATTTTGAATTTGCAACCTGGTGGAGGTTAGTATAGATGGACTAATAGAACAAGTCCCACACACTGCTACAAGCCCAAATATTTTTTCAGAGCTAGATGCAGATAAATATTATTTTGAATTTGCAACCCGGTGGAGGTTAGTATAGATTTACTAATAGAACAAGTCCCACACACTGCTACAAGCCCAAGCCCAAATATTTTTTCAGAGCTAGATGCAGATAAAAATTAAATTGAATTTGCAACCTGGTGGAGATTAGTATAGATGGACTAATAGAACAAGTCCCACACACTGCTACAAGCCCAAGCCCAAATATTTTTCCAGAGCTAGATGCAGTTTAAAATTATTTTGAATTTGCAACCTGGTGGAGGTTAGTATAGATGGACTAATAGAACAAGTCCCAAACACTGCTACAAGCCCAAATATTTTTTCAGAGCTTGATGCAGATAAAAATTATTTTGAATTTGAAACCTGGTGGAGGTTAGTATAGATGGACTAATAGAACAAGTCCCGCACACTGCTACAAGCACAAGCCCAAATATTTTTTCAGAGCTAGATGCAGATAAAAATTATTTTGAATTTGCAACCTGGTGGAGGTTAGTATAGATGGACTAATAGAGCAAGTCCCACACACTGCTACAAGCCCAAGCCCAAATATTTTTTCAGAGCTAGATGCGGATAAAAAGTATTTTGAATTTGAAACCTGATGGAGGTCAGTATAGATGGACTAATAGAACAAGTCCCACACACTGCTACAAGCCCAAGCCCAAATATTTTTTCAGAGGTAGATGCAGATAAAAATTATTTTGAATTTGCAACCTGGTAGAGGTTAGTATAGATGGACTAATAGAATGATGCTATGCCCAAAAGGTTTTACTTGGCTAGGTGCAGTAAAAAAATTTGTATTCTATACACTAGTGGTGTAGCTTGCAACACAGATAGGGTACTCCACTGACTAACACACACTGCAAGAGGCCAAAAAGGATTTGGTTTGCTAGATTTAGCCAAATGTTGTGAAAAAAACTTGCACAGCACTGACACAGACCTGCCTGGCAAAAAGTGATAGGAAGTGATATAACCTAGCCCTCAAAAGGACTGCAATTACAATTAGTCATTACTCCAAACCTATCTATTTAAGAGCACAGACCTGCCTGATAAAAGTCGTATGAAATGATGTAAACTAGTCCTCAAAAAGACTGCAATCACAACTATTCCCTACTCCCAAGCTATCTGTAGATTTGTGCGAAAATTGGCTTGAAATTAACACTCAAAGTATAGCGCACACAGCAACAGTGGTGCCGTCTAACACGCAGCTGAAGCAGTAAGAAAATGGTGGCTACGTGGAAAATGGCTGGGTCTTATAGGGCAAGGACATGTGACATACACTGCCAATGACACATGCCCTTGCTTGTGTGAAAAAAAGCAGTTCGCTCCGTGTGTGCACTGCTGATAGGCTGACAGATTGCACCTCCCCACTATAAATGCGGGAAAGAGAAAAAAAATCACGAACAGTTATCGAACATAACCTCGAACAGCCGAATTTTTTTCAAATTGTTCGTGTTCGCCGAACGGCTCGAACACCGCCCAAAACAGCTCGAATTTGAGATTGGCGAACAGTTCGAGTCGAACATCGCTCATCTCTAGTTATATTCTTGTACATAGGAGCAGTGATATAGTATTTATATTCTTGTACTTAAAAGCAGTATTATAGTAGTTATATTCTTGTACAGAGGGGCAGTATTATAGTAGTTATTTTCTTGTACATAGGAGCAGTGATATAGTAGTTATATTCTTGTACATAGGAGCAGTATTATAGTTGTTATAGTCTTGCACATAGGGGGCAGTATTATAGTAGTTATATTCTTGTATATAGGAGCAGTATTATAGAAGTTATATTCTTGTACATAGGAGCAGTATTATAGTAGTTATATTCTTGTATATAGGAGCAGTATTATAGTAGTTATATTCTTTTCATTGATGTATTATAGTGGTTATATTGTTGTACAGTATAAAGGGGGCATTTTTATAGCAGTTGTTTTCTTTTCCATTTAGGCAGTTATTATTTTATATTTAATATCACTTATCTGTCATGTATAATATTTCACAATTAGCTATTGATACATAATATAATAAAGGAGGTGTATTTTTGCATTGATAGGAAGATAAGTCATGTAAGGTTCTATTGAATTTAGGAAACAACCCCCTTTGTTCCCTGATTTTGCAGCCACATTACTGACCATCTCCTTTTCCAACAAATGTAACTTCTGAGCTTTGTAATAAAATTTTCAACAAGTGTTTGAAAGTATATTTTCTCTATGCATGAATATTTTTTTCTCCCATTTCTAACTTTATTATAATGATGGTCTCACCCCGGGGTGTGATAATACTTCACTGGTGCTGTGTTTGATATTGCATTTCTATACTATAGAAGTTACATAAATGTTATCTGTAACTCCAGGTTTCATCCCATTCTCTCCGCAGTCCTATTTCTGTGTATGATAAGGAGAGCATATTTAGTTGACAAGCTGCTGATCGAAGTCTAGATGCTGTAAAACTAAAAAATTGGATTTTAGTTTATATTGTTGAGAATTTATTCCACAAACACAATTATCTGCATCCTATGCCGATAGATACACATATTGCAACACTGGGCAGGTGTTTCTGTATGAAAAGTACGAGATCCAAGCCGAATATAAGCCGAGTATTATGTTATTTCACAATGTTTATATCCAGACTTTTCCTTTTCAGAACTTAGCAGCATTCATAGTTTGGTACAGAAGTGGTGTACACAGGATCTGAAGCCAATAATCAAAAATAATTAGCTCTGCTGCCTTGCAGCGCTGGGGTCCTGGGTTCAGATCACACCAAAGACAACATCCTCAAGGAGTCTGCATGTTCTCCCCGTGTTTGCATGGGTTTCCTCTGGATTTTCCAGTTTCCTCCTACACTTCAAAGACATACTGATGTGGTAGTAATATGTGGTTGGTCATAGTGTGATGGTATTTGTTCCTTGTATGTGGTATTATTTGGTCACTATGTGGAGGTAACATGTGGTCTTGTCATGGAGATATTTGTTCCTTGTATGTGGTATTATTCGTTCACTAAATGGTGGTAATATGTGGTTTGGTCATGGTGTGATGGTATTTGTTTCTTCTATATGGTATTATTCGGTCACTATGTGGTGGTAATATGTGGTCTGATCACGGTATGGCAGTATTTGTCCCTTGTATGTGGTATTATTTGGTCACTATGTGGTGTAATATGTGCTCTGGTCATGATCTGGCAGTATTTATGTCATTTATGTGGTATTATTCATTCACTCTGTGGAGGTAATATGTGATCTGGTCATGGTGTGATGGTATTTGTCTCCAGTATGTAATATTATTTGGTCACTATGTGGTGGTAATATGTGGTCTGGTCATTGTGTGGTATTTTTCCCTTGTATATGATATAATTCAGTCACGATATAGTAGTAATATGTGGTCTGATCATGATATAGTGGTATTTATCCCTTGTACATGGTACTCTTGGCATTTTGGTCTTTGTATAATAGATTTTGTTCATTAACAGGGTGGTGTTTATATGCAGACACTAATAGTGATAATATATGGTCATTCGCTGGCAATATTTATCCCCTTTATGTGATTTCTTAATGGTGTATTACTTTTGCTATAGCCGACCTGTTCAGTAACAACATGTTGATATTTGCTATTTAGTAACTGTGTGATGACTATTTAGAAATATCACTTAGAAAATTATCTTATTGATGTGTTTTTATAGGAGAGCTATATATTTTACCTGTTGTCTAATTTTATAGAGGAAAGCAAACTCGCAGTGGCGTAACTAGCATCTAATGGGCCCTGTTGTGAAATTTGGACCATGCCCCCCTATCCTGGTGTATATATATATAAATATGTCCTCCATCCTGGTATATATATCCCCCATCCTGGTATATATGTCCCTTATCCTGGGCCCCATCCTCATATATATTTTCCCTACACTTGTATATATATCTCCCACCCTGGTATGTGTACCTTATCCAGGGCCCCATTCTGATAAATATATACATATAGTACAGACCAAAAGTTTGGACACACCTTCTCATTTAAAGATTTTTCTGTATTTTCATGACTATGAAAATTGTATTTGGACTCATCAGACCAAAGTACAGATTTCCACTGGTCTAATGTCCATTCTATGTGTTCTTTAGCCCAAACAAGTCTCTTCTGCTTGTTGCCTGTCGTTAGCAGTGGTTTCCTAGCAGCTATTTTACCATGAAGACCTGCTGCACAAAGTCTCCTCTTAACAGTTGTTTTAGAGATTTGTCTGCTGCTAGAACTCTGTGTGGCATTGACCTGGTCTCTAATCTGAGCTGCTGTTAACCTGCGATTTCTGAGGCTGGTGACTCGAATAAACTTATCCTCAGAAGCAGAGGTGACTTTTGGTCTTCCTTTCCTGGGGCGGTCCTCATGTGAGCCAGTTTCTTTGTAGCGCTTGATGGTTTTTGCAACTGCATTTGGGGACACATTCAAAGTTTTCCTAATTTTTCACACTGACTGACCTTCATTTCTTAAAGTAATGATGGCCACTCGTTTTTCTTTACTTAGCTGCTTTGTTCTTGCCATAATACAAATTCTAACAGTCTATTCAGTAGGACTATCAGCTGTGTATCCACCTGACTTCTGCACAACACAACTGATGGTCCCAACCCCATTTATAAGGCAAGAAATCCCACTTACTAAACCTGACAGGGAACACCTGTGAAGGGAAAACCATTTCTGGTGACTACCTCTTGAAGCTCATCAAGAGAATGCCAAGAGTGTGCAAAGCAGTCATCAAAGCAAAAGGTGGCTACTTTGAAGAACCTAGAATATAAGACATATTTTCAGTTGTTTCACACTTTTTTGTTAATTATATAATTCCACATGTGTTAATTCATAGTTTTGATGCCTTCAGTGTGAATGTACAATTTTCACAGTCATGAAAATACAGAAAAATCTTTAAATGAGAAGGTGTGTCCAAACTTTTGGTCAGTACTATATATATATATATATATATATATATATATATATATATATACAAACCAGAGAAACCTGACCAGCACCTCCTAGTGTGAACTGATGCCAGCTGCCGTAACTATAAAATATATCAGAAGAATGCATCAGCACTCCATATGGCCAAGATACGACTTAACAATGAAAATAAGGAAAATATTAGATCTAAACTGTTTTGCTCAGCAACAAGTACTTACAAAAAATGAAGGTTTTTAGTGCATAAATTGGCCAATTATATATATATCACCTTTCCTGGTACTCACGTGGTCAAAACTGTTGGTACCCCTCGTTTAATGAAAGGAAAAACCCACAATGGTCACAGAAATAACTTGAATCTGACAAAAGTAATAATAAATTGAAAATCAATGAAAATGAACAAATATAAGTCAGACATTGCTTTTCAGCCCTGCTTCCACGGAAATGTAAAATAAAATGTAACTCATGAAATAGGCCTGGACAGAAATGATGGTACCCCTGAAAATAATGTGACAAAAAGGACATGTTTAATCAAGTTGTGTCCACTAATTAGCATAACAGGTGTCTACAATCTAATCAGTCAGTGGGCCTGTATATAGGGCTACAGATACTCACTGTGCCTGTATATAGGGCTACAGATACTCACTGTGCTGTTTTGTGACATGGTGAGTACCACACTCCACATGGACCAGAGGAAGCAAAGGAAAGAGTTGTCTTAGGAGATTAGAAATAAAATTATAGACAAGCATGTTAAAGGTAAAGGTTATAAGACCATCTCCAAGGAGCTTGATGTTCCTGTGACTACAGTTGCACATATTATTCAGAAATTTAAGATCTATGGGACTGTAACCAACCTTCCTGGATGGGGCCACAGGAGGAAAATTGATGACAAATCAAATAGACGGATAATATGAATGGTAACAAAAGAGCCCAGGATAACCTCTAAAGAGATTAAAGGTGAACTTCAAGCTCAAGGAACATCAGTGTCAGATCGCACCATCCGTCGTTGTTTGATCCAAAGTTGACTTCATGGGAGATGACCAAGGAATAAACCATTGTTGAAAAAAAATCATAAAAAAGCCAGACTGGAATTTGCCAAACTATATGTTGACAAGCCACAAAGCTTCTGGGAGAATGTCGTATGGACAGATGAGACAAAAATGGAAGTTTTTGGCAAGGCACATCAGCTCTATGTTCACAGATGGAAAAATGAAGCATATCAAGAAAAGAACACTGTCCCTACTGTGAAACATGAAGGAGGCTCTGGTATGTTCTGGGGCTGTTTTGCTGCATCTGTCTTGAATCTGTGGAGGGTACAATGAAATCTCAAGACTATGAAGGGATTCTAGAGAGAAATATGCTGCCCAGTGTCAGAAAGCTTGGTCTCAGTCGCAGGTCATGGGTCTTGCAACAGGATAATGACCAAAAACACACAGCTAAAACACCCAAGAATGGCTAATAGGAAATCATTGGACTATTCTGAAGTGGCTTCTATGATCCCTGACCTAAATCCTATTGAGCATCATTGGAAAGAGCTGAAACATGCCGTCTGGAAAAGGCAACCTTCAAACACGAGACAACTGGAGCAGTTTGCTCATGAGGAGTGGGCCAAAATACCTGTAAAGAGGTGCAGAAGTCTCATTGACAGTTACAGGAATCGTTTGATTGCAGTGATTGCCTCAAAAGGTTGTTCAACAAAATATTAAGTTAAGAAGAACCATCATTTCTGTCCAGGCCTACTTCATGAGTTTAATTTTTTTAAAAATTATGTGGAAGCAGGGTTGAAAAGCAATGACTGACTTTCATTTGTTCATTTTCGAAGATTTTTAATTTATTATTACTTTTGCCAGATTCAAGTTATTTCTGTGACCATTGTGGGCTTTTCTTTCATTAAAGGAGGGGTACCAACAATTTTCACCACGAGTGTATATGTTCCTTATCCTGGTATATGTCCCTTATCCTAGTATATATGTCCTTTATGCTGGGCCTCATCCTGGTAATATGTCCCTTATCTTGGGCCCCATCCTAGTATATATATCCCCCATCTGGGTATATGTCTTCCATTCTGCCATTGTTCTTTAATGCATAGAGAATAAATAAACATTTCCACTCAGCTTCTCTCCGCTCTTTTGTCCTGCAGCGTCCTCTTCTGAAGCCGGCAGCTGACTTCAGCTTGCAAGCAATAGGAGTGCTTTGCATCACTGCCATGTGCCCGTAGTCATGTACACACAGATGTCAGCTGCTGGCCTCTGATTGGCAGCGTGTATTGCCGCTCACAGACCCGATGGCTCTGAAGACACACATCCAGTTGAAGATTTTGCTGTCGTCCGTGCGCCCCTCACCCACATGGGCTCGGTCACGGTTGCGACCTCTGAGACTGCGATCATTATGCCTCTGTGAGCTCGTAAGTCTTAATAGGATATAGAATGCTATAGGGCCCCATACTTCTGACCAACATGCTGTTGGGGGCCCAGGTCCAAACTTTGCATCGAGGCCCTTAGGACTCTAATTATGCCACTGCCAGAGAAGATTGTTGCTAAAGAAGAAACTCGCCAAGTGTACCGGAGCGTCCCAGATAGGGGGACACCTCCTGTACCTCTGCCATAGCAGGCCTACACAGATATACTGTAGACATGAAAATAAAGTTTATTCTCAATGTTTTATGAAATACTTATTTTATACTGGAATTCCCACAGAATATGGCATAAATGGCTGATAGGTTGGGTTGTCATGCCTCTGCGGGGCTCCATCCATTGAATTCTACAGGATCCCAACTATATGGCATAACTGTTAAGTTTGTAATACACCTTTGACGCGCCCCCTGGGCCGTGTGTGAAAAGGGGAATACCCGGAACCGAGTCTCTGTGTAATACTGGGGGTTGTAGTCTCCTTGGCGGCGACCCGGTCCCATGGCTCTGGGTGGTCAAACCAATGGCGGATCTGTTTACTTGGTTTTTGTAATAGTTAAATGTCCGACTACCCCACCCGTGGATTGCGGTCACTGAGAACCGCCGCTGCGGGCAGAAAGCTGAGGCTGGTGTTGTGGGTGCAGCAGAGGGTAGTATAACACCCCATGGGAGGAGTATAGCCTCAGGGCAGTGAGTGTAGATGGTAGGGGTGATGGTGCGCGGGAGCAGCAGCAATGACTCAGAGTCCAGTGATGCAGTTCAGGGTCTTTACTCACAGTTTTACACTCCAAGCCACTTCTGCAGATGATGGCTGCCCACGTCATGCTGTGCTCACCAGGTGAGGGGCTCGGCCAACTCCAAGGTACCTTTGGAGCGCTTTTCAGGACCCCCTTTGTGTGTCCTTTCTCTGGCCTGTCGTACCCCACAATTGACCACGTTTCTGTCCAGCTGCCTCGGGCCTTGGCGGGCAAACGTATGTTCCGTTTCCCTGGTCCTATGTGGTGCCTTCCTAAAGGGTGTAGTGAGGGGCCGTGCATGTACAATGCCACAGCCTCCGGTTACTAGCTGAGGGTAGTTGCTCCGCTCCACTAGATGAGGGATCCGGTTCCCTTTCTTGGCCTGACCCCCCTACTCTGGTAGCAGCGGGCGTGCGGTGGCGGCTGGCCGGTCCGCACCCCTGGGGTCCCTTCAGCCTTCTCTTAGATCTTCCTCCATTCTTCTCCTCTCCATTCCTCTCCTCCAGGACCAGGCCTTGAGACTTGGCCTGACTGTGGAGCAGAGCAAATGCAGAGCCTCTGCTCCCCGCCTTCTTCTCTCTCTCTGCACTCCACTGTGCTCAACTGACTCAACAACCCTGATCTAATATGGTGCCCACCATATATACTCCTCTATACAGTGCACCCTGTATCTACTCTCCCCACCCACACACTACCGGGTTCCCCCTTTCTTGGTGTTCCCTCCCCCCACTCCAGCCTGGGAAAGGGACTGTTGTGCTCACTCTTGGGAGCATTGTCGCCCTGTCCCCCGGAAATGTGGTGTAGTGCATGTCGGTGTTAGGGTCCTGAGCCACACTTCATCCTTACCTGGAAGTGAGATATCACACCTCTGGGTGAGATGCAATACCTCTGTAGCAACCGAACCCTCGGGGCGCTACACCTTCATCTTTTTCACTTCGGTAGACCACCAGGGATTTTAAAATTAACGAAATTGGAGATGTCAAGTGGAAATGATGACCCCATGTTTCTCTGAGCCCCATTTTCTATGAAACTGACCCTGCACGTCCAATTCTTCTCCATTTACACATCCAAATACTTAATCACCACAATAAAGATCTCAAAATTAATTATTATTCCCCCGACGATAAGGGGAATATGGTGATTTGCCGAAGGTCACAAATAATTGGAGCTAATTTCAGACCGGGGTCTCCCATTTCACAGATGACTGCCTCCGCCAAAAGGCTACTAAATTAAAATGACGGCACAATTTGAGCCGTTTCTGTAACGTTTAGCGGAGGTGCCGAGGAGAGGAGCCAGGGAATAAGTTATAAAGGGGAAAACACTGATGAGGCGATGAAGACCGGATGCTTCATCCTAAACAGAGGGGGTCATAAATGACTTCCAAGTACGGAGGCTTTATGAGGCTGGCAAAGGAAGGATGGCCGTGGGGGGAGGAGGTTATGGCCAGCGGCAGGAGATGGGCTTCAGCCTGATGGAGAACTTAAATATACTGTAACGTTTATTAGCAGAAGCGTGGCGGAAAGTGTCAGCAGTTTAGATAAGGCTGGAGGCGATGCTTGTTATGCTGAGCCCAGGACATTGTGTGTAGGGAAGAAGACCTGACTATAGTAATATCCTGCTGACTTTTCGGCTGCTCTTACCTTCTTAAAATCTATTTCCATTTACAAATCACTCATGCAGAATAACGAGAGAGTTTAACTCCTTAATGTTTGCCCGTTTGTGTTCTTACATTGGCCTAAGTTGAGTCACTATAATGGTATTTGCCCCTTTTGTGTTCCTTTTGTGTTCACCCGTTCCACTTCTTTTACATTTGTGTTGTGTTGATCATGCTGAGATTTCCTCTGCCTGCAATTACATTTACAAGTTATGCAAATTAGCCCCCTTCCAAAAGGAAGAAAGCAGGCTCACTAGTGCCACCTATTGGAGGTAGCTAGCCTATAAGACAATGTTAACACACTTGCCAAAGCAGAGGAAAAAGACCACCATCTGCAGACAACTTTATCCATTAGACCTGGGACAAAGGCCTCTCATTGTGTCACTCTGCACTGGTGAGTGGCAAGAAACCTGAAACAGATGGGTTAAACTCACCAGGTGAGGTGGATCCTTCAAGCCCAAAGTCAGGGTGGGCACATGGACCACGGGCGTCAGCATAGCAGCCAAGGCACAGGAGACCACAGGCATGTGAGCAGTGTGCAGGAGACTACAGGCAGACTGCGGACGTCAGAAAACCACAGGCAGGCAGGAGGAGTGCCATAAGACTTCTGTGTTATTGGACCTTGGCTTTCTATTCAGCTTCTCCTGCAGTCCACCTGCTGGCCTGCGGCTTTCTGATATTCTCCACCTGCTTAGGGTTTCCTGCATTCCTCCTGACTGCCTGCATTTTCCTGCATTTCACCTGCCTACCTACAGCTTCTTGACATCCTTCGCCTGCCTGAAGTCTCTTGCACTCTGCCTGCCTGCAGTTTCCAGACATACCCTGCCTACCTGCAGTCTCCCACACTCCGCTTACCAGCCTGTGATCTTATGTCCCTTGGGTGTCCATGTCCTGTGTGACCCTCCTATCTGCTGTGCTGATGCCCGTGTTCCATGTTCCCACCCAGACTTTGGGCTTGGAAGATCCACCTCACCTGGGCTAAGATGTCTGTAGGTAGAGGTGTTCTCCTTCTGACTTATCTTTGGCATGGGACAAGGCTCATTAGAAGGTCAGCATTGACTTATATGGTGGCTACATCCAATCGATGGTACTAGAGAGCCAACTTTCTTCCTCTTGAAAGACAGCTGATTTACATACATTTTTCCCAAGGAGCATTGCCAAGCCTGTGAGTATCCTTATGCCGCTTTGCCCTATCCACAAGAAGAAATTATACCCCCTAAAGTTACATGTTATATACAACTGAAGAGTAGGCAGAAAATTTAGTATTTTTATTTACTGACAATGACTAATTTACTGACTAAAATACCATAATCAATGATGCAATAATTAGAAATGAGCAGAAAGATTTGCAGGACTCTGCTTTGGCTGCCACATCAGTAGTTGTGGCCACTGCACCTGGTGCCTCTTCTGATTGGTAAGCCCAATGCATCGTCATCATTGTGATGCGGCATACACATGACGTCACACCTGGCCTACTAATTAGAAGATCTCAATCTGTGCATGCACCGTCTCTGGCGATCATTTTCCCGAAGACCACCACAGTGAAAAGGATGAGAAGTGTGCGGAACCCCAGAATCCACTGCAGCCTTGCACACCAAAGCGGGCTATAAGATGCACCATCATTTTATTAAAAAAAAAATTCCTCCCCAAAATTTAGGGTGCGTCCACAAAATACAGTATTTTACCCTGTTTGCAAAAAATCAAGATTTACTGAAAGACCTATATTTCCAAAAATACTGCTATATAATATTTAATAATAACAATAATCTTAATAATAATAATAATACTGCAATATAACAGACAAATATCCTCAGACCATAACCAAATATTACCAGCATATACCAAGGTGATAATACAGCCATACTGATCATTAATTAAAACCACTGTACTAGGACTGATATCACCTCCATACAGTGACCATATACTGCTAATATCAGGTCAACACCAGCACTCTGCAAACCATATATTTGTGTACTATGCAGATTTTCACCAGTGACGTTCTCAAGAATCTTAGTCTTTAATTTTCCCTTCCTTTTCCAATCGGCCCAGACCACCATGACCACCTTCTTCCATCCATAACTCATACCTGCAGAATGTAACACAGATTCATCTTTGATTTATTGCTTGAAGGGTATATCTCAAACTTTATAAAAAAAAATGTGGGTAAGCACTAACAGGCAGGTAATTTCGATCTACTTGCCTGTTGTGCAAAGCACCATTCTTCCCCGGCACACAGCGGTCACAGTTGGGAACCTGAAACCTCTACTGACGTCACGTCTACAGAGCGGAGGCTTCTTTAACCACTTCGCTCTGTTGACTAGGTGGGACTTCTAACATGATTTTGATTGACAGCCAGATCCCTGCTGCCTAACTGTGGGATCCGGCGGTCAATCAGAATGACATCGGAAGTCACGCTCAGTCGCATTGCAGATGCAACTGAATTCCCGGCAGGAGCAGTCTGTGCACAACAGGCAGATAAATTGCAATTACCTACCTGGTAGGGCTTCAGAATACCTATTGTTTTGTATTCCCTTTAAAGGAAACCTGTCATCAGGATTTTGCTAAGTAAACTACAGGCTTTATCAGGTTGGTGCAGAAGCACTGATTAAAATGATACCTAGATTGAAGAAATCTGTCTTGGGGTTATTAGTGTGGCATCCCTGCGGGTCCAGTTGCCACAGAGGTACTGCATCTCAGCCAGAGGTGTGGTACCCCACTCTCAGGTAGGGAGGGAGCACTACCCAGGACCCACCTACTCACATCCAACACTACACCACCTGATAAGGGAAGGTCCAGATTAGAGATGAGTGGTGTTCGACTAGAACTGTTCGCCAATCACAAATTCGAGCTGTTTTGGGCGGTGTTCAAGTTGTTCGACGAACGCGAACGATTTGCAAAAAATTCAGCTGTTCGAAGTTATGTTCGATAACTGTTCGTGCACCAAAAGCGTAACTGGATTTTTTCACATCATGCAGGGATTGTCTGCCACTCACTGTAATGCCACAGCCATGGTGGTTGTGGCATTACAGTGGTTGCCCAAGTCAATGGGAACAGTGCTCACAGTGAAACATGAAAAGCCGGCAATTCAGCAGCGGCTTTCACCGATACCCGACAATTTAAAACAGAAAGAATAGAGCATCACACATAGATTAGATAGATAGAAACATGTCAGTCACATATATAAGAAGTACAGTGACAGTGTTGGTTACTGTACTTGTCATTTAGTGTTAAAGGATTTATTTAAAAAAATAATAGTGTTTTCATGCACCGTCTCTTTAAAAAAGACGGCCGGCAATTCAGCATCGGTACACGACAATTTAGAACAGAAAGAATAGAGCATCACACATAGATTAGATAGATAGAAACATGTCAGTCACATATATAAGTACCGTGATAGTGTTGATTACTGTACTTGTCATTAAGTATTAAAATAAAGGATTTATTTAAAGAAAAAATTGGCGTGGAGTTCCCCGTAATTTTAGCCTCTAGCGGAGGTTAAGCAGACGGCCGGGTCAGATGTTTGAAGCATGGGAAGGGGGTAATACCCACGGAACTTCCCAGGCTACTAATATCAGCCCCCAGCTGAATATCTAGCCTTTACTAGCTATTAAAATGGGGGACCCAAAAAAAATGATGTGGGGTCCCCCCTATTTTCATAGGTAGCAAAGGCTAGGCAGACAGCTGGGGGCTGATATTAATTGCCCAGGAATGGTGCCATGAATATTGGCTCCCTCCCAGGCTAGAAACAGCAGCTGTCAGCCGCCCCAGAAATGGAGCATCCATAGGATGTGCCAATTCTGGCACTTAGCTTCGCTCTTCCCACTGCCCTGTAGTGGTGGCAGTGGGATAATAGGGCTGGGGTTGATGTCAGCTTATAATGCCAGCTGACATCAAGCCCAGGTTAGTAATGGAGAGGCGTCTATAAATTGCAGTCCGCAGCCACACCCTAGAAAGTGGTGCATTCATAGAAGCGCCATCTTCTGGCGCTGTACTCAACTCATCCAGGGCCCTGGTGCGGTGGCTCACTGGGTAATAAAGGGGTTAGGGCCAGCTTGGTATTATCAGCTGGCCCTAAGCACGAAATTCATGGGGTCACGCCAATATTAGACATGACCACCATGAATTTCTAGCAAAATATTTTAAAAAAACACAACACTCAGAATAAAGTCTTTTAATTGAAATAAACACACATTCCTTTAATGTTCAAAATTAAACCATACTTACCGTCACGCCCATTCCAGCTGAAGCCAATGTCTTCTGCAATAAAAGTAAAATAATAAACCAACCTCATCCTTGCCTTTCCATGGTTCCCAGGACAGCTTCATCTCTGCTACATTCACATGACATGCTGGATCGCAGCAGAAAGCTGCCATCCTGCTTGCCATGCCGCAGACACTGGGAAGCGCAGGCTTGCCTGCGCTCCTCAGTGTCTCGCTGTGATGGCATCCAGATGAGCCAAGTTCATGTCCAATGAACTCAGCTCACCTCATGCACGTCATTGACAGCGTGAGAGAATTCTCCTGAGCTCACCGCATGCGCAGGAGAATTCTCCCACGCTGTCAGTGATGTGCATGAGGTGAGCTGAGTTCATTGGTCATGTCCATTGAACTCAGCTCACCTCATGCACGTCACTGACAGCGTGGGAGAATTCTCCTGCACTCAGCGCTTGAGCAGCAGAATTCTCCCATGCTGGGATGGCATTGAGATGACAGGCTGGATCGCAGCTGAGCGCTGTCATCCAGCTTGTCATCCTTCAGAGACACCGCAGAGTGCAAGCATGCCTGCTCTCTGCAGTGTCTATGAAGGATGGCATGCTGGATGGCAGCGCTCAGCTGCGATCCAGCCTGTCATCTCAATGCTATCCCAGCGTGGGAGAATTCTCCTGCTCAAGCAGTGAGCGCAAGAGAATTCTCACACGCTGTCAGTGACGTGCATACGCA
Organism: Phyllobates terribilis; assembly: GCF_046119375.1. Lineage (NCBI taxonomy): Eukaryota > Metazoa > Chordata > Amphibia > Anura > Dendrobatidae > Phyllobates > Phyllobates terribilis. The sequence goes on along the minus strand of NW_027362761.1, from coordinate 1,187,194,055 downwards.
GGAGAATTAACTCATGCTCAAATCATGCGCAGGAGAATTGAGGTGCATGAGGTGAGCTGAGTTCATTGGACATGAACTCGGCTCATCTGGATGCCGTCACAGTGAGACACAGAGGAGCGCTAGCTTGCTTGCGCTTCTCAGTGTCTGCGGCATGGCAAGCTGGATGGCAGCTTTCGACTGCGATCCAGCCTGTCATGTGAATGTAGCAGAGCTGAAGTTGTACTGGGAGCCATGGAAAGGTAAGGATGAGGTTGGTTTATTATTTTACTTTTATTGCAGAAATCATTGGCTTCAGCTGGAATGGGCGATACGGTAAGTATGGTTTAATTTAGAACATTAAAGAATTGTGTGTTTTTATTTCTATTAAAGGACTTTATTCTGGGTGTTTGTGTTTTTTTTAACTTTCATTATGGTGTCTTATAGACGCCTCTCCATTACTAACCTGGGCCTATGGATGCGCTATTTCTGGGGCGGCTGACAGCTGCTGTTTCTAGCCTGGCAGGGGGACAATATTCATGGCACCCTTCCTGGGCTATTAATATTAGCCCCCAGCTGTCTGCCTAGCCTTTGCTAGTTATGAAAATAAGGGGGACCCCATGTAATTTTTTTTTTGGGTCCCCCTTTTTAATAGCTAGTAAAAGCTAGATATTCAGCTGGATGCTGATATTAGTAGCCTGGGAAGCTCTGTGGGTATTACCCCCTTCCCAGGCTTCAAACATGTGCCCCAGCAGTATGCTTAACCTCCGCTAGAGACTAAAATTACGGGGAACCCCACGTCAATTTTTTTTTTTAATAAATCCTTTATTTTATCACTAAATGACAAGTACAGTAATCAACACTATCACTGTACTTATATATGTGACTGACATGTTTCTATCTATCTAATCTATGTGTGATGCTCTATTCTTTCTGTTCTAAATTGTCGGGTACCGATGCTGAATTGCCGTTCGGCTTCTGAGCAGTTTGTCAGCTTTTGGACACCTTTAAAGGTGTTTTCTATGTGTTTTTGTTTGCCTGCCATTTGTTTTAATGGTGTTCGATGGTGTTCGACTGTGTTCTAAGGTGTTCGACGAACAGTTCCACGAACATCCCGGTGTTCAACGAACCTAACCGAACCCGAACACTACGGGGGTGGCTCAACACTAGTCCAGATAGCTCCTAAGGGAGAGCACAGGCCTGATTCCTGTCAGGAGGGTGGAACTAAGTAGAGGAGGTGGGTGGAGGAAGTAGTTTAGGGGAGCACTGAAAGAGGAGTATATAAGCAAAGGTAGAAACATCTAGAACAGTCAGTCAGGTCTGAGGAGTCAGTGTTGTTGATTCCTGCTTGGAGTCCTTGGAGCAAGAGTTCTGTCAGTGCTGACGGCAAGGGGGCCCAGTCAAAGGGGCCCAGTAGGAGAGTGAGGAGAGAGAGGAGAGAATTCCGGAGCAGTGGGAAATGCTCCAGAGATAAAAGGGATCCTAGGGGCATGGCGAGTGTGGGATTCCACCCGTGCACCAGAGTTCACGCTGACTGTGGAGGGATCAAGGCCGCAGAAGGGGACCGGCCCCAGACTAGTGGAGTACTTTAAGGCTCAGCTAGCAAATCGGAGGTTGCGGTATCTTCATGTGCCATATCCACAATCCACACACAATCGCTGAAAAGGTGGCTATATAGAATCAATGAGACAGACCGGACGTTGCCCAACAGGGCCCGCGGCCACTAGCTCAGGACACTGTGTGTGAGGCGCAGGGCAGGAGGGAGAGAGTCAGCGCAGAGAGATGACCTGGAGAGGTACACAGAAAGGGGTCCTGTTCAAGTGCACCCAAATTATCTGAGAGTTGGCTGGATCACTTCCCCGGAGGATTCAGGATGACGTGGGCGGTTATAATCCGGCGGTTGTAACCTGGAGCAGCTTGACAACTGTGAGTAAATACTTGAAGACTGCACCCCGCTGTGTCCTTGCCTAATTGCTGCGCCACCTGCCTTGCACTACACCAGCAACATCTACTTCTTCAATCCTATATACTGCCCTGGGGCTTAGCTCTGCCCGTGGAGAGGTGAACCATATTTGCTGCATCACCAACAGCCCCAGTGGATCTGAATAGCAGCGGCGGCCACATATACCCGCATACCACGGGTGGCGTGACACTAGCTTAGTGTTCTCACCCAATGTGATACCCCTTCCACGGCCCTCATAGAGTATGATGCCCCCAAAAATGCCCCACACAGTATGGTGTTCCCACATTCTTCTACCTTTTCTGTTTAATGGCTCCACAAACCCACACACAGAATAATGGTCACCACAAACCATCACACTAAATTATAGTCATACCTGCCCTCCCCCTCCAGGATGATGGTCAGTCATCACTGCCCCCCATGGTATGATGGTCACCACAGTCCCCCCAAGACACACAGTGTGATGTTCACCACAGCTCCCCACACAATATTATGACTCCCCCACAGTGCCACACACAGTATGATAGTTCCCACAGTCACCCACATGGTATGATTATTCCCCCACAGCCTCCATATTTTATGATGGTCCCTACAGAGTATGATGGTCTTGCAAAGTCCTCCATATAGTATGAGGGTCCCCAAACACTGTGTGATGGTCCCACACAGCTCCAACACTATATGATTGTCCCACCCAGCCTTCTATACTACATGATGATCTCCCCACACAACATGATGGTCACCCACAGCCCCAATACAGTATGATGTTCCCGCCACAAAGTATGATTGTCACCGACAGCCCTACTGTAATAATGTTTGATGGTCCCCCTACAGCCCTCCATAAAGTATGATGGTCCGTCCACTCAGGATGATGGTTCCTCACAGCCTTAATACAGTACAATTGTTCTCCACAGCTCGAATGCAGTATATTGGACCCCATTGCCCCACAACAGTATTATAGTCCCCCACATCTCCCATATTTTGGACCCTCGTAGCCTCTATACAGTATGATACCACAACCCCCATTTTTTATGATGGTCCTCCTACACAATTTTAGGGATGTCACAGCCCAGAAAAAAGACTTATATTCAACTTATGCAACAACTGCCACTCTACCAAAGTTATTTACTGTATTTGTATCCTGAGGAAGCTGATAATGTAAACTGTGTTGCAATTGATGTGACTCGTGGCCGGACCGGCCCATCTGGCATTTGCCAGATTTGCTCGATGGCCAGTCCAGCCCTGAATAGACCTAATAGACCAGATACAATGCATCAGAGCTGAATTTGTCTTTTGCACAGCTCATGGTTTAATTAGTTATTTGTGGGTTTACATAGGACTCCAGATATTCAATCCTAAAGCACAAAGGCAATGGGTAAATGGATGACTATCATTCTTCTTTCCTATGCTGTCACATATAGTATCTTTAGAGTTTTTTCAGTGTTTTATGCTTTTCTCTCTCTACCACTATGGCTGAGCTATGAGCGATGATGTCCTTTCACTATCCAGATTCACCCTAAATTGGCTGCTTCACTCCCTGTCGCTGCTTTTATACCAGCTATGATAGTCCAATCTTATCAGTGATAACTGCAAGGAATTATGGGGGAGATCACCTGGCCACCCCTGAGATCATGTGAAACATCTCTGGCTGATGCACACATTTGTAATATATAATATAATGGTGGTTTTGCCCAAATTGCAAATTATTCAAATTTGGCAGCAAAGTCCTAAAACTTCTCATTCCTTTGATTCACATCAAATCAATGAGTTAATCTCTAGAGTAATTGACAATAACAAAATATCACTACCATTTTTACAATTTTGCTACCTGTGGGTTATCCGTACTATTGTATGTGCTGATTTGATGTTGGCCCTACGATATGGTTGCACTTTGTTGTGTTGTAATTACTATAGTATATGGGGCCATTCTGGTGCCATTCTGCTGTATTGTCAATACATTATGATGGCATTGTGCTATTCCTTGCTGATTGATATTGTTATATGCTTGTAGCATTCTGTTGCTTGATACTACTATGTGGATACAACTCTGTGGGAAATATCCAATATGCATGGAATTAGGAACCACCTCTTACTTGGGGCTAAACTCTCTTACCATACCTTCGGAATACAACACCATTAGCTCTGATCATGCTTTAGGTTAAATTTTAGGTGCTGTCATGGGTCTCTGTACATTCTACTTATACTATACTTGGCAATTTTTTAGAAATTCAGTCCCAGGAAGGAAGTGACTGAGCCTATGAAATAAAGTCTTCCTTTGAAGCCACAAACCTCCGGATGTATTCCTTGTCCTTGAAAGTGTGTTTGGACACCAAGGAAGAAGTGTCCAGGCATCAAGCATGAGAAACCTCCTGGAAACACTGTCTTTCATGAGGCTTTTATGACATCTGGTAGTTTTGCCAACTGGGAGTCCAGTAGCTTGCCCTTTTTTATGGAAGCCTCACAGACATTGCAGGAGACTTGACCACCATGGCTGAAATCGTAGTGCAAACAAGTACTCTTTTTTTTCTGAAATAAAAGCATGAGAAGCTGTCATGTGTTTCTACTGTACATGAGTAATAACAGTATTTCTGTTCATTACATGACTGATTATTATATGACTTATATCCTGCATTTGCACCATTTTCTGCTCTGCAGGATTTATCTCTGATCAGTCTCTGAGCTAGTGGGTTGAGACAAGCTGTAATGAGGTCTCCAATACATAGCCACACAGACGTGAGATATTCTTGCACTTCTGTCTCTATGTAGTATGTGTTCACAAGCAACACAGAGGATGTTGCAAAGGTGTTACAACTCATATGATGAGGAGAAGTCGATTAACCATAGGACAGAATGAGCAGGAGGGACCAGAGGCATTGATGTTGCAGAATTGGTTAGGCCAAAAAACAAGTGTATCAATAGAGCTGGATAAATAATGAAGATTAATAAAAATGCATATGATGGAACAGCAGAACCGAGTGTGCGGAAAGAAAAATCACCTTGGAGTGGCATAGATTTTAGCTACAGTATGCAGTTAGTCACTTTCGTACAGCAGACCCGAGTAACACCATGAAACAGCAGAGCTATGTAGACAGACAGGTACCTTGATGCAGCAGAGATGAATGTGAGTACAGCGCCTTAAAATAGCAGAGGTGAGTTGTTAGGCTAGCAAAGTCGAATGGGAGGATAGCACTTAGGAAAAACAGAGAAGAGTTGGCACACATGCACCTTGGTAAAGCCTAGACCATCAATAATAGAGTTGGGTTTAATTCTTGGCTAAACTGAATCAAAGCATTTGGTAGCAAGGTGAGCCTATTATCTGGATGCACAGGTATGCAGCCGTCTGAACCGGTCTTTAAAGGCCTATGATTGTGCCATCAGATGTGTACATGGTTACTTTGGTAACCCAATGCCACAAAAGAGAAGACTGAGCAATCCACTATAGAAAAAGAGCCACCTGCCTTACTGAGTAACAGTAAGCAATATAGCTGAGATTCCAGCTGTGGAGTGAGATAAGCAATTACTCTTTCTCTCTTTCTGCCTTCTTCCCCCCATCCTCTCCCCTTTCCATAGGTGACTTGAATAGATAGCTTTTATCTGATCCCTTAGTGACAGTTCCTTTTGTTTTGACCAAGATGTATTTTAACAGTTTTTCAGAGTGTATAAGCTCAGGAAGAAGTGGCAGCACATGTGGAGAAAAAAGCAGATATCTCTGATAATATCTATTGCAACTAGTGATGGGCGAGCATGCTCATTACTCGAGATGTACGAGCATGCTCGTGTGCTTTTCTAGTATCATTGGCGTGCTCGGGGGTTATGTTTGAGTCACTGTGTGAGCATGATTGACAGCTTTAATACATGTGAGGAATGCCTGTTTCTTAGGCATTCCTCACATGTATTAAAGCTGTCAAACAGTCGCAAATCATGCACACAGGAGTGATTCAAACATAGCACCCGAGCACGCTGAATATACTCGGCGAACACCCGAGCATGCTCGACGAAAGGGTTAACAGAACATACTCGCTAATCACTAATTGCAACATTTCTTATAGTAATTTTTTTATACTATTGATTTATTCATAGTAAACAATAGAAACCAGTTAGGACGCTTGATGTCCCCTCATCATAGCTTGAGTGGAGTTTTGCATATAAATGCCAAAAAATAAACATATTCAAAGTTTGGAAAAATTCTCTTTTTAAAGGCTAGAAAGAGATAGCAAAGATAAGAAGGCTAATAGAAAACAATACGCTCATAGTATCAGTAACATCAGGACACAGAGGGGAGAATTACAGCCAAATCTATAGCTCGTTAATTATCTCTGAATAGCTTCTGGAAGAAGTTTATACTCATTGTTGTGCGTGGCTGGAAGCATTGTATTTTACATTTTATTATATCGGCTCGGCTCATTAATAACTGCCGGATTGATTAAACAATTGGAGGTGGCAGCAGCTATTGTAAATTACAGGAACATGCCCAGTTAGACTAGTCGTCCCCCAGATGTGTACGGAATAAACCATTGTAGGATAAATGGTCTTTTTAGTGATTTGCTATTAAATATGCTCCATTAATGATCTTTGTTTTATGTTGCTGTAGGTGAGGCGAGAGGAAATGGCGTGAAGCGAATACATTATTTCAAGCCCTATAGCTATTGCAAATTGTATAGACTCAAAGACGAACATATGTATAAATCACAAGTAGGAGCTTTCGGTGTTTGAAGTGAATTCTCTATGGGGTTTAGGATTCAAACTCTGATGATCTTCTCCTTCGACTGATGTCTGATACCACACCTGTCCTCTAGGATATGTATCTAAATGAGAAGAGGGGACAATAAAGGATCTGTCAAGTTTATCCTCCGAAGACTGACTGTCAAATATGATGACGGAGATCAATCCATATGCTGTTTTTACTATCATGCCATGATGCTGCGGAGTCACTGAATAGAGGAGAACGACATGGGTCTGATGATCACCGCCTGCAGAGGCTTTATGCAGCAAGAAGAAGACAAGGCAATACGGACTGCAGAACTCAAACTTTACTCACTCTGATGCTCAAATACTTTGATGGTTACAAAGTTCAGGTTCAGTCTCATGGCAGTTACACAATGCAAGTTCAGTCTCTTGATGGTTATAGAGAGCAGTTTCAGTCTCTTTTTGGTTACATAGTTCAGATTTAGTTTCTTGGGTGTTGCACAGTCCAGATTCAGCCTCTTTGTGAATGCACAGTTCAGGTGCGGTCTCTTGGTGGCTGCCCAATTCAGGTTCAGTTTTTTGAGGGTTACACAGTGGCGCCCTGCTACGCACTGGTGCCACAGAACCCAGAAGGGTACATGGATGGATTTCTCCACAAGAGGCCCTCACACATTCACACACCTCCACCCTACCACCTCAGACTAGCAGAGGGAGCCCGTTAGGGATATATATAGGGAGGGTGAAGCCAGGCAGCTCAGATTAGTTCCTGCTTAAGAGACAGAGAGGGACAGAGCTCAGAGTTGAGCAGAGAGCGTGCTGACGCTCAGAGAGCAGCGAAGAGAGCAGCACGCTGGCTGCTGTGCTTAGGCGAGTCAAGGCCTACAGCACGTGTGAAGGCCTAGTGAGGCCCTTGAGTGGGCGAAAGGCGAGAGGTGAAGGAAGAAGTAGTGAGGGGGCAGAGGAGCATACCAGGCTCACCCCAGTATATATATACCGGACACCGGGTCTGCACCTACAGGGACCCTTTACACCCAGTAGGAACCACCGGAACCCCTGGAGGACTACAGGTCCCAGGTTCACCAAACGCTGATTACTGTACCAGGGCTAGGAGTCACGGAGGCCCCAGCGTCCAGGGAGAGTGATCTTCAAGAGAAGGCCCTACCACCAGGTCAGCAGGTGCAAAGAGAGACAGTAACCAAGCTAGGCCTAGCTCCAGGCAGGTCAGAAGCTTAGCGAGTAAAGCCACGGATCAGCAAGCCCTATACCCGCTCACTGGGGAGAGTCCAAAAGTGTGCCTTTCGCCTGGAATACCCTGGACCGTGCCTGCATCATCACCAGTAAAGGTACTGAAGCTTACCCCCCGTGTGAGTGTCCGTCTTTCCTCCGGACCATCCTGCCATATCTCCCCAGCACCACCATCCATTACACCCCACGCTGTCCTGGAGCTAGCTATAACTGTGGAGAGCCACACCATCCCTGCTGCCATAACACCAGCTCCAGAGGACTGCTCCGCAGCGGTGGCACCCCTTAGCCGCATTCCACAGGTGGCGTCGTGAACACTTTAAATCCCTTATAAATATCCCCCCCTTTTACTGACCGCCCTGGGTCATGGACCGGGCCAGCTACTGTGATATCCCCCAGCAACCAGAGGCCCGGCTGCCGAGTACCCCACAGCCCAGGGGGCACGTCAGCCTTGGCGTCACGAACAGGATTCCGTGCCCGTTGCCACCGGGTACTGTGTGCCTTAATAGACTGCAATACTCACTGTGGTGAAGGTTTCCCACCATTTCCGAGATTTCCCGCCATTGTCCGCCATCTTCCTGTTGCGGCGCGGGAAGAAGAGGGGCGTAACCGCGGGAATCAGAGAGGCATAACCGCTGGAAGCGCGCGAAGCCAGGACACGCCCCGCCCCTGACGTCGAACCAGGAAGCGTCAGGCCCTGGAAGGAGTCCAGAGGACGCTCTGACGTCAGACGCAAGCGACGCAAGGTCCTGGAAGAAGACCGTCGCCTGCGGAGCTGCGGCCTACCTGATAAAGAAAGTGAAGAAGGTAGGCTCCGGTTCAATAGGGGGCCGCAACCATGGCCGACGACCAGAAAGCCGCCGGAGCACCGGTGAACGCTCCAGATGCCCAACCTGCGCCCGGCTCTGCACAGGCCAGAGCGGCCACTCCACCAGCAGGGGTCATGACCCCGTTGATACCCATGGCCCTGCCGTATATCCCTGGAGTGAATTGGCTTCCCCAGTATAATGGCAAACCAGACACCCTGTCCAGATTCAAGAGAAAAATATGCGGTGTGCTAGACATGTATTCTATGACCGGTAAACAGAGAGCCGCTGTTGTGCTGGGACAATTGACTGGTGCCGCAGAGAGGGAAGTTGAAACCTGGCCAGCCGCAGACCAGGAATCAGTGTCCATCATCTTTAAGAGACTGTAAACTGTGTTTGAAAACCTTACTGAGATAGATCTCTGGATGAGGTTCTACCACTGTGTCCAGAAACCTGAGGACAGTGTCCGAGACTATGCCTGGCGCTTACAGGAAGCCCTGAAGGCCCTGAAACAGGTTAGTCCAGCCAGCATACAAAATGAAAATAAGATGCTGACGGAACAGTTCATCCGGGGGTTGAGGTCCCAGGAGGAGAGCTGAACTGTACGGTGGTGGGCCTTAGACCATCCAGATGCCACCTTTGACACCCTTAAGGACATGGCTATAAAGGGTCTGCAGCCCCTGTAAACAACAGATACTGCTATCCAGCGTTACCAGGGTGGGGCCACCCCCGTGCCCGCAGCACCCACTGCGGAAACAAAGATGCAAACAGTGCCTCCTAGCGAGCTGGACAGCCTACGCTCTGAAGTGCGCCAGTTAAGTAAAACCCTGGCCACTGTCCTGAGCACCCTGCAGCTGCAGGAGGAGCCCGAGCCGGAAGGAAGGATACTACTCGCCGACAGCCCTGAGGATGTCCCCTAGATGAGAAGAAGAAGGAGGACAACGCCACCCTGTAGGAGGACAATGCCACCCCGGAGGAGGACAACGCCATCCCGTGGGAGGACCAACGACCAACGTCGCCCTCCAGGAGAATTCATCTGCTACCGCTGCCAGAAGGCAGTCCACACAGCACGGAACTGTCCTTTAAATGAGCAAACCCTGGGGCCGAGGGCCAACACCAAGGAGTAAATCAAGCAGGCCCATCCAGCTGGTACCACCAATTCATAGGAGAGAGGCCTTTCCTGTCCATCATGCTGGACGGCATAGCAACACCTGCCCTGCTAAACACTGGATCGCAGGTAACCATTATACCTGATGTCCTCTACAAAAGGTACTGGTCTGTAGATGAACTCCGCCCGCCAGCCCCGAACATCTCGGTGTATGCCTCTAACGGCCTTCCTCTTAACCTAGTAGGGGTTAAGGCTGTGACAGTGAAGGTGGGGAGAGCGGAGCTAAAGGACCAAGGACTGATTGTAGTGGAGTCTAACCCTGGTGATACAGAATTGTACATGATACTTGGTACAAATGTTGTCGGTAACTTTTTGGGAGAAGTGTAGTTTTTGCTCCAACAGATTGCTGACACCACCAAACCAGGGCAGAGGATGGTGCTCCAGAGAGAGATACGAGCCCTCCTGTACCAGCAACAGGTAAAGCTAACAGGTGGTGAAATTGGTAATGTACGGGTGACAGACCCGATACTCATTGTGATTTCACCGATGAGTGAAATGCTGATTTGGTTTAGGGCAGCAATAGGTCTCAAAGGACAGAACTACCAGGCGGTAGTGGAGCCCATTAGCTCGGAGCACAGACCTACACTCTTAACTGCTAGAGGGGTGGTTGATGTACGCAATGGGAGGGTAACCGTACGTCTCCTAAATTATGGGGAGGATGAAGTTAAATTACCAAGATATGCCACTGTTGCCAGGTTGTACACCGTGAATGATGAGGCCATTCACACAGTGGAATCCTTGACCCCACCAGATACAGTGGAGGACAATGACTCCGAAGCTCAGTTGGAGGATTGGTGTCAACAGCTCCATGTTGGGACTGATGCCACTCCTGTCCATCAAAAATAAGGTGTATACAGGGTGGTCCAGGAATACGAACAGGTATTCAGCAAGCACCCACTTGATTTTGGGAGGATTAAAGTGGTACAACACCATATACCCACAGGTGACCATCCACCCATCAAAGAACGTTACAGGCCCATACCACCAGCACACTACCAGAAAGCGAAGGAAATGTTGCATGACATGAAGAGGGCAGGGGTAATAAGAGATAGCTGTAGCCCCTGGGCAGCTCCCCTGGTCCTGGTCAGGAAAAAGCATGGAAGCATGAGAATGTGTGTAGATTACAGACAGGTAAACCGTATAACACATAAAGATGCATACCCTAGGCCCCGTATCGAGGAATCCCTGGCTGCATTAAAGTCTGTAAATTACTTCTCTACCCTTGACCTCACTAGTGGGTACTGGCAAGTAGCAGTTGCTGAGGAGGACCGGGAGAAGACGGCATTCACTACCCCGATAGGACTCTGCGAGTTCAACAGTATGCCGTTCGGACTCTGCAACGCCCCTGGAACGTTCCAGAGATTGATGGAGTGCTGTCTGGGACACTGTAACTTCGAGACCGTGCTGCCATACCTGGATGACATGATAGTGTACTCGAGGACATATGAGGACCATCTGAAGCACCTGGCGGAGGTATTTGAAGCATTGTCCCTGTATGGGATGAAATTAAAACCTTCCAAGTGCCACCTGCTCAAACCGAAGGTTCAGTACCTGGGGCACATCGTTAGTCCAGAAGGGGTAGCACCAGACCCGGAGAAGGTCACTGCCATCCTGAAATGGCCGGAGCCGAAGAATCTCAAGGAGGTACCTCAGTTCCTGGGACTGGTCAGGTATTACCGGACGTTTGTAAAGGACTACACCAAGAAGGCAGCGCCTTTGCAAGATCTCCTGGTAGGACAGTCCCACAGAGGCAAGAAACCCCCCCTTCCAGTGGGGTAAAAAGCAGGCTGAGTCCTTTGCAGTGATGAAAGAGATCCTGACTGGCGAAGAAATCCTGGCCTACCCTGACTACAGCCAACCATTGCTGCTGTACACTGATGCTAGCAACAAGGGACTAGGAGCTGTGTTAAGCCAGAAGCAGTATGGTAAAGAGAAGGTGATTGCCTATGCCAGCAGGAAGCTCCATCCTACCGAGAGGAATCCAGAAAACTATAGCTCCTTCAAGTTGGAGCTCCTGGCCTTGGTCTGGGCCATCACTGAACGATTCAAGCACTACTTGGCCTCCAGTAAGTTTACGGCTTACACTGACAACAACCCCCTGACACATCTAGAGACAGCCAAGTTGGGAGCCATGGAACAGCGTTGGATGGCCCGGCTGTCAAACTATCAGTTCACCATCAAGTACCAGGCAGGCCACAAGAATGCCAACGCCGATGCCCTATCCAGAATGCCTCACCAGTCAGACACTGAAGAAGAAGTGGATGACCTGGAGGAGATTGAGCTACCTGCCTTCCATAGAAATGGGATGGTCCACGAGCAGCGCACCTCCAGGAGGTATCGTGGTAAGACACTAAACCGTTTACCTCACCACAGTTGGAAGGAGATCCAGGACAGCGATCCGGTTGTCAGCCGTATCAAAGAACTGATAACCCAGGAAGGTTCCTCCCTGGAGAAGGACGCTTCTCCACAAGCCAAGCAACTGTGGAATGAGAGAAGCCGGCTGTTCATCTATAGAGAGAAGCTGTGCCGAAGTTATGTCAACCCAAGGACCAATGAGATGGTATGGCAGATCGTAGAGCCCAGGACAGACATCCAGATGGTGTTGGAGGCCTACCACGATCAAGCAGGGCACTTTGGCTGGATGAAGCTGGAAACTCTCCTGAAGAGTCGGTTTTATTGGGTTGGAATGTGGAGCTCCATAGAGAGGTGGTGCCGGGATTGTGGACCCTGTAGCCTCAGAAGAAAAGACTAGAGCATCCAGAACGCACCCTTGCAGTCCATCAAGACAACGCAACCCCTGGAGATCGTCGCCCTGGATCACGTCAAGCTGTCACCCAGCAGGTCAGGCTACTCCTATGCCCTGACCATGGTGGATCACTACTCCCGGTTCCTGGTGGTAGCCCCCGTCAAGGATCTGACGGCAGAAACTGCAGCAAGGACGTTTCAAGCATACTTCTGCAGACCCCATTGATACCCGGATAAGGTGCTGATGGATCAAGGCCCTGCCTTTGAAGCCGAGCTGTTCAAAGAGTTTTGTCATCTGTACAGGTGTAAGAAGATCCGGACTACACCGTATCACCCTCAAACTAATGGTCTATGTGAAAAGATGAACAATATCGTCATCGACTTGCTGAAGACTTTACCTCTAGAAGAAAGGAATCAGTGGCCAGACAAACTACCTGACCTAGTAGATCTGTAAAATCACATACCTGTGAGTTCCACCAATTGTACTCCAGCGTACCTCATGAGAGCAAGACGCAGAAAGTTGCCCATGGACCGGGATCTTGGAGTGGTAGAGACGGAAGCAGATATGTCCACTGAAGACTGGGATGCGATGCGACAGGAGCAGTACAAGAGAGTACAGGCCTGGTCGAAGACAGTCTAAGTAGGGTGAGAGATAAGCAGGAAGCACAGTACAACAAGAGTGCACCAGCTGAACCCTTGACACCTGGAGAATTTGTGCTGAAACAAAAGAGAAGAAGCCACAAGATTGACGACCAGTGGGAAAGGGAACCTTACACTGTGTTGAATTCCAGATTCTACAATAGGAAAACCTGTCTGATTAGCAAATACGGAGGAAGAACGACTGCAACGGTATCAAGAGACTATCTGAAGTTGTGCCCAAGTCCGCTGAAGCCCCATGAGGAAGTGCCTCTTACCGTACCGGAGGAGCCTAAAGAAGAAGTACTCCATACTGTCTTAGGAGATTTCCCGGCAGATTGGCCTCAACTGGATGGAGCTGTAATAAAACCAGTGCTACACTTCCACCAAAAGCCAGAAGACTCTCCACTGCAAGTAGGACCTGTAAGTGCCCCAGAAGAGCCTGCTCAGGAAGAATCCCCGGAAGAAGGATCACCGGTAGAAGCAGAGCCAGTAGGCCCAGTAACCAGTGTACTTGCCAGTCCCTTAGATAGGTTAAGGCAGTCTTGCAGTCCACCAACATATATAGCGGAAAATAGCGCAAGCATCCACACTACACGCATCCCAGTACTACGTAGGTCATCGCGTAACACAAAAGGCCAGACCCCTCTCAGGTATAAGGAGTAAGTTAAAAATACCTGTAGTATAAATAGTTACCCGTAAGGGTATATATAAAGGACTCGGTGGCTGAGGACTGTGAGCAGCCCAAAAACTGTCACGTACATAGTTGCACTCCCTGGAGTGCCCCTTAAGTGACCACGGAACAAAAACCCGTTTGGCGTGGTGGAAGACGTGGTCCAGCACCTGGACCACCTATGCCCTGTAGCCACGCCCAGGGCCTACGTTGAGGGTTTTCAGGCGGGTCTCTCATGTTCCTTCATTGGTGAAAATGGACACCAGGTTACGGGACTTGCTGTAACTTTATTATTATTCTTGTTGCTATTATTGTGTTATAATGTTACCTGTAACGTTCAAGAAAAGTGCCTCCCATAAAGGGAAGAAATGTTATTTGTTAACCTGTTTTGACAAAAATGCTTCAGTCCAGGAGCATTACTGAGTTTTACTAGGGGGAAATGTGGCGCCCTGCTATCCACTGGTTCCACAGAACCCAGAAGGGTGCATGGATGGACTTCTCCACAAGAGGCCCTCACACATTCACACACCTCCACCCTACCACCTCAGACCAGCAGAGGGAGCCTGTTAGGGATATATATAGGGAGGGTGGAGCCAGGCAGCTCAGATTAGTTCCTGCTTAAGAGACAGAGAGGGACAGAGCTCAGAGTTGAGCAGAGAGCGTGCTGACGCTCAGAGAGCAGCGAAGAGAGCAGCACGCTGGCTGCTGTGTTTAGGCGAGCAAAGGCCTACAGCACGTGTGAAGGCCTAGTGAGGGCCTTGAGTGGGCCGAAGGCGAGAGGAGAAGGAAGAAGTAGCAAGGGGGCAGAGGAGCATACCAGGCTCACCCCGATATATATATAGCGGACACCGGGTCCGCGCCTACAGGGACCCTTTACACCCAGTAGGAACCACCGGAACCCCTGGAGGACTACCGGTCCCAGGTTCACCAAATGCTGATTACAGTACCAGGGCTAGGAGTAACAGAGGCCCCAGCATCCAGGGAGAGTGATTTCCAAGAGAAGGGCCTACCACTAGGTCAGCAGGTGCAAAGAAAGACAGTAACCAAGCTAGGCCTAGCTCCAGGCAGGTCAGAAGCTTAGCGAGTAAAGCCACGGATCAGGAGACCCTTTACCCGCTCACTGGGGAGAGTCAAAAAGTGTGCCCTTCTAGTACCCTGGACCATGCCTGCATCATTACCAGTAAATGTACTGAAGCTTACCCCCCGTGTGAGTGTCCGTCTTTCCTCCTGGACCGTCCTGCCGTCTCTCCCATGCACCACCATCAATTACACCCCACGCTGCCCTGGAGCTAGCTCTACCTATGGAGAGCCACACCATCCCTGCTGCCATAACACCAGCTCCAGAGGACGGCTCCGCAGCAGCGGCACCCCTTAGCCGCATTCCACAAGTGGCATCACGAACACTTTAAATCCCTTGTAAATATCCCCCCCTTTTACTGACCGCCCTGGGTCACGGACCGGGCCAGCTACCGTGATATCCCCCAGCAACCAGAGGCCCGGCTGCCGAGTACCCCACGGCCCAGGGGGCACGTCAACACCATTCAGGTTTGGCCTCTTGGTGGTTGCAAAGTTCAGGTTCAGTCTCTTAGGTTCAGTCTCTTGGCAGTTACACAGTACAAGGTCAGTATCTGGATGGTTACACATTCAGGTTTGGTCTTTTGGTGGTTACACAGCTCAGGATTAGTCTTGCCTTTGGTGTTTATACAATTCAGATTCAGTCTTTTGGTGGTTACACAGTAGAGTTTCAGCTTCTTGGTGTTTCCACATTGCAGGTTCAGCCTCTTGGTGGTTACATATTGCAGGTTAAGTCTCTTGGTGGGTACACATTGCAGGCTCAGTCTCTTGGTGGTGACACATTGCAGGTTCAGTCTCTTGGTGGTGACACATTGCAGGTTCAGTCTCTTGGTGGCTACACATTGCAGATTCAGTCTCTTGGTGGTTACACATTGCAGTTTCAGTCTCTTGGTGGTTACACAATGCAGATTTAGCATCTTGGTGGTTACACATTGCAGATTCAGTCTCTTGGTGGTTACACATTGCAGTTTCAGTCTCTTGGTGGTTACACAATGCAGATTTAGCATCTTGGTGGTTACACATTGCAGGTTCAGTCTCATGATGGTTACACATTGCAGACTCAGGCTCTTGGTGGTTACATATTGCAGGTTCAGTCTCTTGGTGGTTACACATTGCAGATTCAGCATCTTGGTGGTTACACATTGCAGGTTCAACCTTTTGGTGATTACACATTGCAGGTTCAAACTCTTGGTGGTTACACATTGCAGGTTCAGTCTCTTGGTGGTTACACATTGCAGGTTCAGCCTCTTTGTGGTTACACATTCCAGATTCAGCATCTTGGTGGTTACACATTGCAGGTTTAACCTTTTGATGGTTACACATTGCAGGTTCAGTCTCTTGGTGGTTACACATTGCAGGCTCAGTCTCTTAGTGGTTACACATTGCAGGTTCAGTCTCTTGGTGGTTACACATTGCAGGTTCAGTCTCTTGGTAATTACACATTGCAGGCTCAGTCTCTTGGTGGTTACACATTGCAGGTTCAGTCTCTTGGTGGTTACACATTGCAGGTTCAGTCTCTTGGTGGTTACACATTGCAGGTTCAGTCTCTTGGTGGTTACACATTGCAGGTTCAGTCTCTTGGTGGTTACACATTGCAGGTTCAGTCTCTTGGTGGTGACCCATTGCAGACTCAGTCTCTTTGTGGTTACACATAGCAGGTTCAGTCTCTTGGTGGTTACACATTGCAGGTTCAGTCTCTTGGTGGTTACACATTGCAGGTTCAGTCTCTTGGTGGTTACACATTGCAGGTTCAGTCTTATGGCAGTTACACAAATCAATTTCAGCCTCTTAATGGTTACACAGTGCAAGTTCAGTCTCTTGGTGGTTACATCATTCAGTTTCAGTCTCTTTTTGGTTACACAGTTCAGGTTCAGTCTCTTGGTGGTTGCAAAGTTCAGGTTCAGTCTCTTGACAGTTACACAGTACAAGGTCAGTATCTGGATGGTTAAACGTTTAGATTTGGTCTTTTGGTGGTTACACAGCTCGGGATGAGTCTTGCCTTTGCTCGTTATACAGTTCAGGTTCAGTCTCTTGGTGGTTACACATTGCAGATCCGGCTTCTTGGTGGTTACACATTGCAGATTCAGCATTTTGGTGGTTATACATTGCAGGTTAAGTCTCTTGGTGGTTAGACATTTCAGGTTCAGTCTCTTGGTGGTTACACATTGCAGGTTCAGTCTCTTGGTGGTTACCGATTGCAGGTTCAGTCTCTTAGTGGTTACACATTGCAGGTTCAGTCTCTTAGTGGGTACACATTGCAGGTTCAGCCTCTTGGTGGTGACACATTGCAGGTTCAGTTTCTTGGTGGTTACACATTGTAGGTTCAGTCTCTTGGTGGTTTCACATTTCAGGCTCAGTGTCTTAGTGGTTACACATTGCAGGTTCAGTCTCTTGGTGGTTACACTTTGCAGGTTCAGTCTCTTAGTGGTTACACATTGCAGGTTCAGTCTCTTGGTGGTTACACATTGCAGGTTCAGTCTCTTGGTGGTTTCACATTTCAGGTTCAGTCTCTTGATTAAGCATTGCAGGTTCAGTCTCTTGGTGGTGACACGTTGCAGGTTCAGTCTCTTGGTGGCTCCGCATTTCAGGTTCCTTCTCTTGGTTACACATTCCATTTCAGTTTCTTGGTTACGCATTGCATGTTCAGTTTCTTGGTGGTGACACATTGCAGGTTCAGTCTCTTGTTGGTTACACATTGCAGGTTCAGTCTCTTGGTGGTGACACATTGCAGGTTCAGTTTTATTGTGGTGACACATTGCAGGTTCAGTCTCTTAGTGGTTACACATTGCAGTTTCAGTCTCTTGGTGGGTACACATTGCAGGTTCAGTCTCTTAGTGGTTACACATTGCAGGTTCAGTTTCTTTGTGGTGACACATTGCAGGTTCAGTCTCTTAGTGGTTACACATTGCAGGTTCAGTCTCTTGGTGGTTACACATTGCAGGTTCAGTCTCTTGGTGGTTTCACATTTCAGGTTCAGTCTCTTGATTAAGCATTGCAGGTTCAGTCTCTTGGTGGTGACACATTGCAGGTTCAGTCTCTTGGTGGTTCCGCATTTCAGGTTCCTTCTCTTGGTTACACATTGCAGGTTCAGTTTCTTGGTTATGCATTGCATGTTCAGTTTCTTGGTGGTGACACATTGCAGGTTCAGTCTCTTGGTGGTTACACATTGCAGGTTCAGTCTCTTGGTGGTGACACAATGCAGGTTCAGTATCTTGGTGGTGACACATTGCAGGTTCAGTTTTTTTGTGGTGACACATTGCAGGTTCAGTCTCTTAGTGGTTTCACATTGCAGTTTCAGTCTCTTGGTGGGTACACAGTGCAGGTTCAGTCTCTTAGTGGTTACACATTGCAGGTTCAGTTTCTTTGTGGTGACACATTGCAGGTTCAGTCTCTTAGTGGTTACACATTGCAGGTTCAGTCTCTTGGTGGTTACACATTGCAGGTTCAGTCTCTTGGTGGTTTCACATTTCAGGTTCAGTCTCTTGGTTAAGCATTGCAGGTTCAGTCTCTTGGTGGTGACACATTGCAGGTTCAGTCTCTTGATGGTTACGCATTTCAGGTTCATTCTCTTGGTAACACATTGCAGGTTCAGTTTCTTGGTGGTGACACTTTGCAGGTTCAGTCTCTTGGTGGTTACACATTGCAGGTTCAGTCTCTTGGTGGTGACACATTGCAGGTTCAGTCACTTGGTGGTGACACATTGCAGGTTCAGTTTTTTTGTGGTGACACATTGCAGGTTCAGTCTCTTAGTGGTTACACATTGCAGTTTCAGTCTCTTGGAGGGTACTAGTGTTGATCGAGCACGAATATGCTCGGGTGCTCGAAGCTCGGGCCGAGCTCGCCGTGATACTTGGGTCCTCGACCCGAGCAACAAGCCCAATGTTAGTCTATGGGAGACCCGAGCATTTTTTGCGGTGGCACCCCCGGCAGTCATTTAAAAGCCTAACAAGTGCCCAAAACGATAGTGACAGTGCTCAAATGACATGGGGACAGCATGGGGATCGCCCCAGGAAGCATTTCTGACCCCTAGGTCACTGCTGTCTACAACGTGATCAGAGGTAATAAGCCACTTTTACGGGCTCACAACAAAACGCTCAAAAACGAAACTGAAACTTTTTTCCTGGGAAATATGTTAAGGAATTTCTTTTCCAAGGTAAACACGTGTGTATAAGGTAAAATAAATAACCAAAAACAAAAATACTGATCCACACCCAGGGCTATGTTCACAAGTAGCATTTTTTATGCGTTTTTGCACTTTTGTATTGCTTTCAACTGTGACAAATGCATTCACCGGGAAATGTCATTTTAACATTTTACAACCTTATCTGGCCATGTGCTGTGTGACACATGCATAAAGTGCTAAAAAGACATGGGAACAGCATGGGGAAGACCCCTGGAAGCATCTCTGACACCCAGGTCACTGTCTAAAAGTGTGCCCATCATAAGTGATCCTTGCCGCATCAGAAGATGCCGACTTGCACCTATCCCCGTGCAAGTTCTAGTCCCAGGGCAGTGTTCAATTGTACCTCCCCCATTCCTTGCAATACAAGCGCAAGTATGCAGCCTGCCACCCACCCACCCCCAGGCTGCAATACTATGCTGCTTGCTTGCACTTGAAATTGGGCCTTTTAGGCATGTGGAGGCGGAATCTGGCCACCACGTCATGGCTGTGTTGGCGGCATGGAATCCATACTCAGTCCCCAGCCGCCCGGCGGCCGGGTGTCCATGCTCGGTCCCCAGCAGCCCCGCGGCCGGGTGTCCATAAACGGTCCCCAGCCGCCCTTATTTCTCCTTGGAACATCCCCCCACACACTTTTCTTAGCCCGGCCTGCTTTAGGCAGCATTGTACGAGCCCACCAGAGAACCAGACTCCTCCGTTGGGCCCTATCTTCTCCATCAGGGGAGTTGAGAGTGCCAAGGTGAGGAGCATGATGATGATGACAGAAGTTAGCATCTGCTTTGTTTTCTTTTAATGCAAGTGTAAGTGTGCAGCCTGCCACCCACCCACCCCCAGACTGCAATTCCATACTGCTAGCTTGCACTTGAAATGGGGCCTTTTAGTTTGGAGGAGGCCGAAGCTGGCCACTACGTCATGGCTGCTTCGGCAGCGAGGTATCCATACTCAGTCCCCAGCCGCACCTATTTGTCCTGGTGTGCCTTATACATAAGATTAAGTGCGTATACCAAAACATTACCTGTGCCCTCCCCAGTGCATTTAGTGGGAAGGAGAGCCTATTCCGCTGTAGTGTGTGCATGCCAAACCCCTGTTCATGGTACATGCGAAGATGCTTCCCACCCTGCACCTGTCGTTGCAGACTTGCAACTATCCCCGTTCAAGTCCTTGTCCCAGGGCAGAGATCAGTTGTACCTCTCCCATTCCTTGCAATGCAAGCACAAGTATGCAGACTGCCACCCACCCACCCCCACTCTGCAATACTATGCTGCTTGCTTGCACTTGAAATTGGGCCTTTTAGGCATGTGGAGGCGGAATCTGGCCACCCGTAATGGCTGCGTTGGCGGCCTGGAATCCATACTCAGTCCCCAGCCGCCCGGCGGCCGGGTGTCCATGCTCGGTCCCCTGCCGCCCCGCGGCCGGGTGTCCACACACGGTTCCCAGCCGCCTGGGGGCAGCCGGGTGTCCATAAACGGTCCCCAGCCGCCCCTATTTCTCCTTGGAACATCCCCCCACACACTTTTCTTAGCCCGGCCTGCTTTAGGGCAGCATTGGACGAGCCCATCAGAGAACCAGACTCCTCCGGTAGGCCCTGGCATCTCCATCAGGGGAGTTGAGAGTGCCAAGGTGAGGAGCATGATGATTATGACAGAAGTTAGCATCTGCTTTGTTTTCTTTTAATGCAAGTGTAAGTGTGCAGCCTGCCACCCACCCACCCCCAGACTGCAATGCCATACTGCTAGCTTGCGCTTGAAATGGGGCCTTTTAGTTTGGAGGAGGCCGAAGCTGGCCACTACCTCATGGCTGCTTCGGCAGCGAGGTATCCATACTCAGTCCCCAGCCGCCCCTATTTGTCCTTGTGTGCCTTATACATAAGATTAAGCGCGTATACCAAAACATTACCTGCCCTCCCAAGTGCATTTAGTGGGAAGGAGAGCCTATTCCGCTGTAGTGTGTGCATGCCTAACCCCTGTTCATGGTACATGCGAAGATGCCTCCCACCCTGCACCTGTCGTTGCAGACTTGCAACTATCCCCGTTCAAGTCCTTGTCCCAGGGCAGAGTTCAATTGTACCTCTCCCATTCCTTGCAATGCAAGCGCAGGTATGCAGCCTGCCACCCACCCACCCCCAGTCTGCAATACCTTACTGGTTGCTTGCTTGCACTTTAAATTGGGCCTTTTAGGCATGTGGAGGCGGAATCTGGCCACCACGCCATGGCTGCGTCGGCGGCCTGGTATCCATACTCAGTCCCCAGCCGCCCGGTGGCCGGATGTCCCAGCTTGCTCCCCAGCCTCCAGGTGGCGGCCGGGTGTCCATACAAGGTCCCCAGCCACCCCTATTTGTCCCGGTAACCTTTCCCACACTTTTCTTAGCCTGGCCTGCTTTAGGGCAGCATTGGCCGAGCCCACCAGACAACCATACTCCTCCGGTGGGCCCTGGCTTCTCCATCAGGGGAGTTGAGACTGCCAAGGTGAGGAGCATGATGAGGATGACAGAAGTTAGCATCTGCTTTGTTTTGTTGGAATGCAAGCGCATGTATGTAATAGCGGCTAGGCCTGAGGTGGTCAGCGTTTTGGCGCATATCCTACCTCCTCCGAGGATTGCTGGATGTTTTCCTGCTCCTAACCAAGTTCTATGACTCCCGTTAAACCAAAGCTTCACGTGATAAATGATGGATGAGGTAGTGGCAAAGGAGAAAGAGCAGGAGGAACAGGGACCATTCACATCAATATCAGGCCAGTCAACCAGATATGTCTTGTAGGATATGTTTCTGCAAAAAATTATGACGGGGAAACTTACAATGCCCCTTAGAAGAGCCATGCAGTACAGCATATTACAAACATAAGTCCCATTATTGGGGAGTGGGTCTCCCATAGTATTTGCTTATGCCTTCCAAGCAAAAGCTTCCAAAAATTATGACAGAGCAACTTGCAATGCCCCTTACAAGAACCATGCAGTACAGCATATTACAAACATAAGTCCCATTATTGGGGAGTGGGTCTTCCATAGGATTTGCTTATGCCTTCCAAGCAAAAGCTTCCAAAAATTAGGACGGAGCAACTTGCAATGCCCCTTGCAAGAGCCATGCAGTACAGCATATTACAAACATAAGTCCCATTATTGGGGAGTGGGTCTCCCATAGGATTTGCTTATGCCTTCCACGCAAAAGCTTCCAAAAATTAGGACGGAGCAACTTGCAATGCCCCTTACAAGAACCATGCAATACAGCATATTACAAACATAAGTCCCATTATTGGGGACTGGGTCTCCCATAGGATTTGCTTATGCCTTCCAAGCAAATTCTGACAAAAATAAGGACGGAGGAACTTGCAATGCTGGCACCCTGGTGGTATAGTGGTGGTGGAGGCTGAGGATAAGGAGAAGAACATAAAACAGCCGAAATGAGGAAGCGTATACCCATGTATGGGTGTGAAGCGGTGCATGTGAATACACCTCCCGAAATAACACAGTGGATTTGACTTTATGTTACTCTGCTGTCATTTGGTGGTGATGAGAAGTCTGGCCCAATCCAGCCCTTGTTCATTTTGATAAGGGTCAGCTTGTCAGCATTGTCAGTTGACAGGCGAGTGCACTTATCAGTTATAATTCCCCCAGCGGCACTAAAAACACGCTCCGATAACACGCTAGCGGCAGGGCAGGCCAGGACCTCCAAGACGTACAGAGCGAGATCATTCCTAGTGTCCAGCTTGGATACCCAATAATTAAAAGGCACAGAGGAATCACGGTGGACGCTGGTACGGTCGGCATGGTACTCCCTCACCATCTTTTGAAACTTTCCACTCCTTGGGAGAGTACCCTGCGCCTCAGGGCCTGTAAGCTGGGCGGGTGTCAGAAATCTGTCCCAGAACGTTGACAGTGTTCCCCTGCTTCTGCTGGATTGGAGTTGCATCTCTCTTGCCTGTACGCCTTGGTTGGGCAACGAACTGTGACCTCTGCCGCTAGCGTGTTCAGATGGGAATTTTTTTAAGAGTTCTGCAGCATGGGCCTTCTGGTACTGCCCCATTTTTGTAGACCTCTCCACCTCAGGAATAAGAGAGTGAAAGTTCTCCTTGTAACAGGGGTCTAAAAGTGTCACCAACCAGTAATGACTGTCACTCAACATTTTGACAACGCGAGGGTCACGGTTAAGGCAGCGTAACATAAAGTCAGACATGCATGCCAGACTGGTAACGGGCAAGATTTCCGTGTCCTCACCAAGATGACGACTGACCATGCTCTCCTCCTCCTCCTCCTACCCCCTGTCCTCGGGCCACCCATGCTGAACCGACGGTATGACACTTGTACAGGTACTACCGTCTAAAGCGCATGATAGCAGCTCCTGTTCTTCCTCCTCCTCCTCCTCTCCCTCATTTTTCCTCAATGCACGTTGGGATGAGATGAGGTTGGGCTATGTGTAGTCGCCCGCTACGGCTTCTTGATCCATCTCATCATACTCTGGCTGCAATGCCTCCTCTTTAATTATCTGCAGAGAGCGTTGCAAAAGACAGACAAGTGGGATGCTGACAATAATGATGGCGTCATCGCCACTCGCCATCTTGGTGGCCTCCTCAAAGTTTGTCAGGATGGTACATATGTCAGACATCCAGGTCCACTCCTGAGGTCTTATGTGTGGAGTCTGACCTGAATATCGACGGCCTTGTTGCATCTCGTACTCCACAACTGCTCTCTTCTGCTCACAAATCCTTTGCAACATGTGGAGGGTAGAGTTCCAACGTGTGGGGACATCACACACCAGTCGGTGTGACGGAAGCTGCAAACGCTGCTGCAACACAGCAAGGGCGGCGGATGCTGTAGCCGACTTGCAAAAATGAGCTGACAGGCAGCGTACTTTCACGAGCAGATCTGGCAACTCGGGGTACGATTTAAGAAACTGCTGAACCACCAGGTTAACACATGAGCCAGGCATGGTACGTGTGTGATCTCACCTCGCCTCAGAGCCACCACAAGGTTACGGCCATTGTCACACACGACCATGCCGGGATGTAGGCTCAGCGGTCTCAGCCACAGATCTGCCTGCTCTTTCACAGCTGTCCACAACTCACAAGCAGTGTGAGGTTTATCACCTAAGCTTATGAGTTTCAGCACAGCCTGTTGCCACTTGGCGGAGGCAGTACTGCAGTGCTTCCAGCTTGTAACTGATGTGGTGATATCATGAGGAGGAGGAGGAGGAGGATGATGCGCCAGAGCTATACACTGTGGGGGCAACTATGACTGACATAGGGCCCGCAATCCTCGGTGTGGGGAGGACGTGTTCCGCCCAAGGTCCGACTGGGTCCCAGCTTCCACTATGTTTACCCAGTGTGCCGTCAGAGAGATGTACCGTCCCTGGCCACAAGCACTTGACAATGTGTCCGTTGTCAGGTGGACTCTCCCAGTAACTGCGTTGTTGAGGGCACGGCAGATGCTTTGGGACACGTGCTTGTGTAGTGCGGGGACGGCACACCGGGCAAAATAGTGTCGGCTGGGGACCGAGTACCGAGGGACGGCCATCGCCATAAGATTGCGAAAGGATTCCATCTCCACCAGCCTAAAAGGCAGGATTTCCAATGCAAGCAGTCGTGGAATGTGCGAATTTAGGACTGTGGCCTGTGGGGCGTTAGCTGCGAATTTCCGCTTTCGTTCAAAGGTCTGGGATATGGACAGTTGAACGCTGCGGTGGGTCGTGGACGTGGACGTTGATGCTGTTTCTTAAGAAACTGCCATAACAAGTGAAGACTGAGAGGAGGGGGCATCTTTACATGCAGTATGAACAGGGGATTGCCTTGCACACACAACAGGGGGTTCTATTGCACGCACAACAGTGGAAGAAGCAGTGGTGACACCCGCTGACACTGGTCGTGGACCCTGGGTTTCGCCCCACAAAGTCGGGTGCTTTGCTGCCATGTGCCTGATCATGCTGGTGGTGGTCAGGCTGGTAGTTTTGTCACCCCTGCTGATGCTGGCATGGCAGAGTCTTTAAAAAAATTCCAGACTCTGGAAGACCTACCGCTTGTACTGGCAACGTCCCTCGTGTTGGTGTTACGGGGAACGGTTGCCCGCCTTCTGTCTGCGGCCACCACACTGCTTCTTCCTGCCTGTTGGGGTACTCTGCCTACCTCCCCCTGTGTGCTGCTGTCCTCACTCTGCATGTCCTCCTGCCACGTTGGGTCAGTTACTAGATCATCCACCACCTCCTCCTCTTCCACTTGCGCACCACGATGCTCCACCTCACTTCCTGGCAATTGTGTCTCGTCATCGTCCACCTCTTGTGACAAATTGCCAGCGTCGACTTCCTGTGGCCGTGGCTGTTCAAATATTTGGGCATCGCTACATGGGATATCCTTTTCCACCACTTCAAGCGTATCAGGCGATAGGCACAAATATGGAAATGGACCAGTGAATAGCTCTTCAGAGTGTCCAAGTGTGTGATCAATTGCTGTCTGACGACACTCGGCATGGTGGGAGGAAGGAGCATCAGGGAGAGTAGGAGTATGCGGTCGAGACTCACGGCTACTAAGAGTTGACCGTGTGGAAGACAGACCGGAGGTGGTGGTGCCCAGGTAACTGGAAGTATTATCTGTTATCCAATTAATAACCTGTTCACACTGATCAGTTCTCAATACTGGTGTTGTTCTGTGCTTGCCTAGTAATTCGGTCAAGAAGTGGGAGCGAGAAGATGTGGCTGTTGGTTGTGGCACATTTTCACCTTGGCCACGGCCCCATCCTCTGCACGAACCATCACCAGAACGTCCACTTCCACGTCCCTTGCCACGCGCCTTGCCCATTGTAAAGGAAGTAAAATAGCTTACACTTGCACTATCAATGGAAAAAGGGTAAAAAAAAGTAGATTAGAACCATGGAAGAGGAAAACCACAGTTCTATTTGTCTGGCCTACACTCGACTCTTTTAACCAATCTGAACAATCAGGGAGAAATTATTACTGTTTTTCTTTACGTAAAAAATACCAAAACCTGAATAATAGAGATTTTTTACCGTGGGATGGCAAAACCACAGTTATTGTTTACTGGGGTATAACAGACTTTTTTTTAATATATAGATTTGCGGCTGAACAGTGAGCGACACACTCAAACTGTGTTTTTTTAGATACCAAAGGCCCAAAACTGGATAGTACAGAGATTTGACCCGTGGAACTGCAAAACCACACTGGGATTTGTCTGGCCTACACCAGACTATTTTCAACAGATATATTTTTGTGTCACAACAGTCAGGAGACACTACTGTTTTTCTTTACGGAAAATATACCAAAACCTGAATAATAGAGATTTTTTACAGTGGGATGGCAAAACCACAGTTATTGTTTACTGGGGTATACCAGACTTTTTTAAATATATAGATTTGCGGCTGAACAGTGAGCGACACACTCAAACTGTGCTTTTTTAGATACCAAAGGCCCAAAACTGGATAGTACAGAGATTTGACCCATGGAACTGCAACACCACACAGGGATTTGTCGGGCCTACACCAGACTATTTTCAACAGATATATTTTTGTGTCACAACAGTCAGGAAACACTACTGATCTTCTTTACGGAAAATATACCAAAACCTGAATAATAGAGATTTTTTACCTTGGGATGGCAAAACCACAGTTATTGTTTACTGGGGTATACCATACTTTTTTAAATATATAGATTTGCGGCTGAACATTGAGCGACACACTCAAACTGTGTTTTTTTATATACCAAAGGCCCAAAACTGGATAGTACAGAGATTTGACCCGTGGAACTGCAAAACCACACTGGGATTTGTCTGGCCTACACCAGACTATTTTCAACAGATGTATTTTTGTGTCACAACAGTCAGGAGACACTACTGTTTTTCTTTACGGAAAATATACCAAAACCTGAATAATAGAGATTTTTTACCGTGGGATGGCAAAACCACAGTTATTGTTTACTGGGGTATAACAGACTTTTTTAAATATATAGATTTGCGGCTGAACATTGAGCGACACACTCAAACTGTGCTTTTTAGATACCAAAGGCCCAAAACTGGATAGTACAGAGATTTGACCCGTGGAACTGCAAAACCACACTGGGATTTGTCTGGCCTACACCAGACTATTTTCAACAGATGTATTTTTGTGTCACAACAGTCAGGAGACACTACTGTTTTTCTTTACGGAAAATATACCAAAACCTGAATAATAGAGATTTTTTACCGTGGGATGGCAAAACCACAGTTATTGTTTACTGGGGTATACCAGACTTTTTTAAACATATAGATTTGCGGCTGAACAGTGAGCGACACACTCAAACTGTGCTTTTTTAGATACCAAAGGCCCAAAACTGGATAGTACAGAGATTTGACCCGTGGAACTGCAAAACCACACTGGTATTTGTCTGGCCTACACCAGACTATTTTCAACAGATGTATTTTTGTGTCACAACAGTCAGGAGACACTACTGTTTTTCTTTACGGAAAATATACCAAAACCTGAATAATAGAGATTTTTTACCGTGGGATGGCAAAACCACAGTTATTGTTTACTGGGGTATAACAGACTTTTTTAAATATATAGATTTGCGGCTGAACATTGAGCGACACACTCAAACTGTGCTTTTTTAGATACCAAAGGCCCAAAACTGGATAGTACAGAGATTTGACCCGTGGAACTGCAAAACCACACTGGGATTTGTCGGGCCTACACCAGACTATTTTCAACAGATATATTTTTGTGTCACAACAGTCAGGAGACACTACTGTTTTTCTTTACGGAAAATATACCAAAACCTGAATAATAGAGATTTTTTACAGTGGGATGGCAAAACCACAGTTATTGTTTACTGGGGTATACCAGACTTTTTTAAATATATAGATTTGCGGCTGAACAGTGAGCGACACACTCAAACTGTGCTTTTTTAGATACCAAAGGCCCAAAACTGGATAGTACAGAGATTTGACCCATGGAACTGCAACACCACACAGGGATTTGTCGGGCCTACACCAGACTATTTTCAACAGATATATTTTTGTGTCACAACAGTCAGGAAACACTACTGATCTTCTTTACGGAAAATATACCAAAACCTGAATAATAGAGATTTTTTACCTTGGGATGGCAAAACCACAGTTATTGTTTACTGGGGTATACCATACTTTTTTAAATATATAGATTTGCGGCTGAACATTGAGCGACACACTCAAACTGTGTTTTTTTATATACCAAAGGCCCAAAACTGGATAGTACAGAGATTTGACCCGTGGAACTGCAAAACCACACTGGGATTTGTCTGGCCTACACCAGACTATTTTCAACAGATGTATTTTTGTGTCACAACAGTCAGGAGACACTACTGTTTTTCTTTACGGAAAATATACCAAAACCTGAATAATAGAGATTTTTTACCGTGGGATGGCAAAACCACAGTTATTGTTTACTGGGGTATAACAGACTTTTTTAAATATATAGATTTGCGGCTGAACATTGAGCGACACACTCAAACTGTGCTTTTTAGATACCAAAGGCCCAAAACTGGATAGTACAGAGATTTGACCCGTGGAACTGCAAAACCACACTGGGATTTGTCTGGCCTACACCAGACTATTTTCAACAGATGTATTTTTGTGTCACAACAGTCAGGAGACACTACTGTTTTTCTTTACGGAAAATATACCAAAACCTGAATAATAGAGATTTTTTACCGTGGGATGGCAAAACCACAGTTATTGTTTACTGGGGTATACCAGACTTTTTTAAACATATAGATTTGCGGCTGAACAGTGAGCGACACACTCAAACTGTGCTTTTTTAGATACCAAAGGCCCAAAACTGGATAGTACAGAGATTTGACCCGTGGAACTGCAAAACCACACTGGTATTTGTCTGGCCTACACCAGACTATTTTCAACAGATGTATTTTTGTGTCACAACAGTCAGGAGACACTACTGTTTTTCTTTACGGAAAATATACCAAAACCTGAATAATAGAGATTTTTTACCGTGGGATGGCAAAACCACAGTTATTGTTTACTGGGGTATAACAGACTTTTTTAAATATATAGATTTGCGGCTGAACATTGAGCGACACACTCAAACTGTGCTTTTTTAGATACCAAAGGCCCAAAACTGGATAGTACAGAGATTTGACCCGTGGAACTGCAAAACCACACTGGGATTTGTCGGGCCTACACCAGACTATTTTCAACAGATGTATTTTTGTGTCACAACAGTCAGGAGACACTACTGTTTTTCTTTACGGAAAATATACCAAAACCTGAATAATAGAGATTTTTTACCGTGGGATGGCAAAACCACAGTTATTGTTTACTGGGGTATACCAGACTTTTTTAAATATATAGATTTGCGGCTGAACAGTGAGCGACACAATCAAACTGTGCTTTTTTAGATACCAAAGGCCCAAAACTGGATAGTACAGAGATTTGACCCATGGAACTGCAACACCACACAGGGATTTGTCGGGCCTACACCAGACTATTTTAAACAGATATATTTTTGTGTCACAACAGTCAGGAAACACTACTGATCTTCTTTACGGAAAATATACCAAAACCTGAATAATAGAGATTTTTTACCTTGGGATGGCAAAACCACAGTTATTGTTTACTGGGGTATACCATACTTTTTTAAATATATAGATTTGCGGCTGAACATTGAGCGACACACTCAAACTGTGTTTTTTTATATACCAAAGGCCCAAAACTGGATAGTACAGAGATTTGACCCGTGGAACTGCAAAACCACACTGGGATTTGTCTGGCCTACACCAGATTATTTTCAACAGATGTATTTTTGTGTCACAACAGTCAGGAGACACTACTGTTTTTCTTTACGGAAAATATACCAAAACCTGAATAATAGAGATTTTTTACCGTGGGATGGCAAAACCACAGTTATTGTTTACTGGGGTATAACAGACTTTTTTAAATATATAGATTTGCGGCTGAACATTGAGCGACACACTCAAACTGTGTTTTTTAGATACCAAAGGCCCAAAACTGGATAGTACAGAGATTTGACCCGTGGAACTGCAAAACCACACTGGGATTTGTCTGGCCTACACCAGACTATTTTCAACAGATGTATTTTTGTGTCACAACAGTCAGGAGACACTACTGTTTTTCTTTACGGAAAATATACCAAAACCTGAATAATAGAGATTTTTTACCGTGGGATGGCAAAACCACAGTTATTGTTTACTGGGGTATACCAGACTTTTTTAAATATATAGATTTGCGGCTGAACAGTGAGCGACACACTCAAACTGTGCTTTTTTAGATACCAAAGGCCCAAAAACTGGATAGTACAGAGATTTGACCCGTGGAACTGCAACACCACACAGGGATTTGTCGGGCCTACACCAGACTATTTTCAACAGATATATTTTTGTGTCACAACAGTCAGGAAACACTACTGTTCTTCTTTACAGAAAATATACCAAAACCTGAATAATAGAGATTTTTTACCTTGGGATGGCAAAACCACAGTTATTGTTTACTGGGGTATACCATACTTTTTTAAATATATAGATTTGCGGCTGAACATTGAGCGACACACTCAAACTGTGTTTTTTTATATACCAAAGGCCCAAAACTGGTTAGTACAGAGATTTGACCCGTGGAACTGCAAAACCACACTGGGATTTGTCTGGCCTACACCAGACTATTTTCAACAGATGTATTTTTGTGTCACAACAGTCAGGAGACACTACTGTTTTTCTTTACGGAAAATATACCAAAACCTGAATAATAGAGATTTTTTACCGTGGGATGGCAAAACCACAGTTATTGTTTACTGGGGTATAACAGACTTTTTTAAATATATAGATTTGCAGCTGAACATTGAGCGACACACTCAAACTGTGCTTTTTTAGATACCAAAGGCCCAAAACTGGATAGTACAGAGATTTGACCCGTGGAACTGCAACACCACACAGGGATTTGTCGGGCCTACACCAGACTATTTTCAACAGATATATTTTTGTGTCACAACAGTCCGGTAACACTACTGTTCTTCTTTAAGGAAAATATACCAAAACCTGAATAATAGAGATTTTTTACCTTGGGATGGCAAAACCACAGTTATTGTTTACTGGGGTATACCATACTTTTTTAAATATATAGATTTGCTGCTGAACATTGAGCGACACACTCAAACTGTGTTTTTTTATATACCAAAGGCCCAAAACTGGATAGTACAGAGATTTGACCCGTGGAACTGCAAAACCACACTGGGATTTGTCTGGCCTACACCAGACTATTTTCAACAGATGTATTTTTGTGTCACAACAGTCAGGAGACACTACTGTTTTTCTTTACGGAAAATATACCAAAACCTGAATAATAGAGATTTTTTACCGTGGGATGGCAAAACCACAGTTATTGTTTACTGGGGTATAACAGACTTATTTAAATATATAGATTTGCGGCTGAACATTGAGCGACACACTCAAACTGTGCTTTTTTAGATACCAAAGGCCCAAAACTGGATAGTACAGAGATTTGACCCGTGGAACTGCAAAACCACACTGGGATTTGTCTGGCCTACACCAGACTATTTTCAACAGATGTATTTTTGTGTCACAACAGTCAGGAGACACTACTGTTTTTCTTTACGGAAAATATACCAAAACCTGAATAATAGAGATTTTTTACCGTGGGATGGCAAAACCACAGTTATTGTTTACTGGGGTATACCAGACTTTTTTAAATATATAGATTTGCGGCTGAACAGTGAGCGACACACTCAAACTGTGCTTTTTTAGATACCAAAGGCCCAAAACTGGATAGTACAGAGATTTGACCCGTGGAACTGCAACACCACACAGGGATTTGTCGGGCCTACACCAGACTATTTTAAACAGATATATTTTTGTGTCACAACAGTCAGGAAACACTACTGATCTTCTTTACGGAAAATATACCAAAACCTGAATAATAGAGATTTTTTACCTTGGGATGGCAAAACCACAGTTATTGTTTACTGGGGTATACCATACTTTTTTAAATATATAGATTTGCGGCTGAACATTGAGCGACACACTCAAACTGTGTTTTTTTATATACCAAAGGCCCAAAACTGGATAGTACAGAGATTTGACCCGTGGAACTGCAAAACCACACTGGGATTTGTCTGGCCTACACCAGATTATTTTCAACAGATGTATTTTTGTGTCACAACAGTCAGGAGACACTACTGTTTTTCTTTACGGAAAATATACCAAAACCTGAATAATAGAGATTTTTTACCGTGGGATGGCAAAACCACAGTTATTGTTTACTGGGGTATAACAGACTTTTTTAAATATATAGATTTGCGGCTGAACATTGAGCGACACACTCAAACTGTGTTTTTTAGATACCAAAGGCCCAAAACTGGATAGTACAGAGATTTGACCCGTGGAACTGCAAAACCACACTGGGATTTGTCTGGCCTACACCAGACTATTTTCAACAGATGTATTTTTGTGTCACAACAGTCAGGAGACACTACTGTTTTTCTTTACGGAAAATATACCAAAACCTGAATAATAGAGATTTTTTACCGTGGGATGGCAAAACCACAGTTATTGTTTACTGGGGTATACCAGACTTTTTTAAATATATAGATTTGCGGCTGAACAGTGAGCGACACACTCAAACTGTGCTTTTTTAGATACCAAAGGCCCAAAAACTGGATAGTACAGAGATTTGACCCGTGGAACTGCAACACCACACAGGGATTTGTCGGGCCTACACCAGACTATTTTCAACAGATATATTTTTGTGTCACAACAGTCAGGAAACACTACTGTTCTTCTTTACAGAAAATATACCAAAACCTGAATAATAGAGATTTTTTACCTTGGGATGGCAAAACCACAGTTATTGTTTACTGGGGTATACCATACTTTTTTAAATATATAGATTTGCGGCTGAACATTGAGCGACACACTCAAACTGTGTTTTTTTATATACCAAAGGCCCAAAACTGGTTAGTACAGAGATTTGACCCGTGGAACTGCAAAACCACACTGGGATTTGTCTGGCCTACACCAGACTATTTTCAACAGATGTATTTTTGTGTCACAACAGTCAGGAGACACTACTGTTTTTCTTTACGGAAAATATACCAAAACCTGAATAATAGAGATTTTTTACCGTGGGATGGCAAAACCACAGTTATTGTTTACTGGGGTATAACAGACTTTTTTAAATATATAGATTTGCAGCTGAACATTGAGCGACACACTCAAACTGTGCTTTTTTAGATACCAAAGGCCCAAAACTGGATAGTACAGAGATTTGACCCGTGGAACTGCAACACCACACAGGGATTTGTCGGGCCTACACCAGACTATTTTCAACAGATATATTTTTGTGTCACAACAGTCCGGTAACACTACTGTTCTTCTTTAAGGAAAATATACCAAAACCTGAATAATAGAGATTTTTTACCTTGGGATGGCAAAACCACAGTTATTGTTTACTGGGGTATACCATACTTTTTTAAATATATAGATTTGCTGCTGAACATTGAGCGACACACTCAAACTGTGTTTTTTTATATACCAAAGGCCCAAAACTGGATAGTACAGAGATTTGACCCGTGGAACTGCAAAACCACACTGGGATTTGTCTGGCCTACACCAGACTATTTTCAACAGATGTATTTTTGTGTCACAACAGTCAGGAGACACTACTGTTTTTCTTTACGGAAAATATACCAAAACCTGAATAATAGAGATTTTTTACCGTGGGATGGCAAAACCACAGTTATTGTTTACTGGGGTATAACAGACTTATTTAAATATATAGATTTGCGGCTGAACATTGAGCGACACACTCAAACTGTGCTTTTTTAGATACCAAAGGCCCAAAACTGGATAGTACAGAGATTTGACCCGTGGAACTGCAAAACCACACTGGGATTTGTCTGGCCTACACCAGACTATTTTCAACAGATGTATTTTTGTGTCACAACAGTCAGGAGACACTACTGTTTTTCTTTACGGAAAATATACCAAAACCTGAATAATAGAGATTTTTTACCGTGGGATGGCAAAACCACAGTTATTGTTTACTGGGGTATACCAGACTTTTTTAAATATATAGATTTGCGGCTGAACAGTGAGCGACACACTCAAACTGTGCTTTTTTAGATACCAAAGGCCCAAAACTGGATAGTACAGAGATTTGACCCGTGGAACTGCAACACCACACAGGGATTTGTCGGGCCTACACCAGACTATTTTCAACAGATATATTTTTGTGTCACAACAGTCAGGAAACACTACTGTTCTTCTTTACAGAAATATACCAAAACCTGAATAATAGAGATTTTTTACCTTGGGATGGCAAAACCACAGTTATTGTTTACTGGGGTATACCATACTTTTTTAAATATATAGATTTGCGGCTGAACATTGAGCGACACACTCAAACTGTGTTTTTTCATATACCAAAGGCCCAAAACTGGTTAGTACAGAGATTTGACCCGTGGAACTGCAAAACCACACTGGGATTTGTCTGGCCTACACCAGACTATTTTCAACAGATGTATTTTTGTGTCACAACAGTCAGGAGACACTACTGTTTTTCTTTACGGAAAATATACCAAAACCTGAATAATAGAGATTTTTTACCGTGGGATGGCAAAACCACAGTTATTGTTTACTGGGGTATAACAGACTTATTTAAATATATAGATTTGCGGCTGAACATTGAGCGACACACTCAAACTGTGCTTTTTTAGATACCAAAGGCCCAAAACTGGATAGTACAGAGATTTGACCCGTGGAACTGCAAAACCACACTGGGATTTGTCTGGCCTACACCAGACTATTTTCAACAGATGTATTTTTGTGTCACAACAGTCAGGAGACACTACTGTTTTTCTTTACGGAAAATATACCAAAACCTGAATAATAGAGATTTTTTACCGTGGGATGGCAAAACCACAGTTATTGTTTACTGGGGTATACCAGACTTTTTTAAATATATAGATTTGCGGCTGAACAGTGAGCGACACACTCAAACTGTGCTTTTTTAGATACCAAAGGCCCAAAACTGGATAGTACAGAGATTTGACCCGTGGAACTGCAACACCACACAGGGATTTGTCGGGCCTACACCAGACTATTTTCAACAGATATATTTTTGTGTCACAACAGTCAGGAAACACTACTGTTCTTCTTTACAGAAAATATACCAAAACCTGAATAATAGAGATTTTTTACCTTGGGATGGCAAAACCACAGTTATTGTTTACTGGGGTATACCATACTTTTTTAAATATATAGATTTGCGGCTGAACATTGAGCGACACACTCAAACTGTGTTTTTTCATATACCAAAGGCCCAAAACTGGTTAGTACAGAGATTTGACCCGTGGAACTGCAAAACCACACTGGGATTTGTCTGGCCTACACCAGACTATTTTCAACAGATGTATTTTTGTGTCACAACAGTCAGGAGACACTACTGTTTTTCTTTACGGAAAATATACCAAAACCTGAATAATAGAGATTTTTTACCGTGGGATGGCAAAACCACAGTTATTGTTTACTGGGGTATAACAGACTTTTTTAAATATATAGATTTGCAGCTGAACATTGAGCGACACACTCAAACTGTGCTTTTTTAGATACCAAAGGCCCAAAACTGGATAGTACAGAGATTTGACCCATGGAACTGCAAAACCACACTGGGATTTGTCTGGCCTACACCAGACAATTTTCAACAGATGTATTTTTGTGTCACAACAGTCAGGAGACACTACTGTTTTTCTTTACGGAAAATATACCAAAACCTGAATAATAGAGATTTTTTACCGTGGGATGGCAAAACCACAGTTATTGTTTACTTGGGTATACCAGACTTTTTTAAATATATAGATTTGCTGCTGAACAGTGAGCGACACACTCAAACTGTGCTTTTTTAGATACCAAAGGCCCAAAACTGGATAGTACAGAGATTTGACCCGTGGAACTGCAACACCACACAGGGATTTGTCGGGCCTACACCAGACTATTTTCAACAGATATATTTTTGTGTCACAACAGTCAGGTAACACTACTGTTCTTCTTTACGGAAAATATACCAAAACCTGAATAATAGAGATTTTTTACCTTGGGATGGCAAAACCACAGTTATTGTTTACTGGGGTATACCATACTTTTTTAAATATATAGATTTGCTGCTGAACATTGAGCGACACACTCAAACTGTGTTTTTTTATATACCAAAGGCCCAAAACTGGATAGTACAGAGATTTGACCCGTGGAACTGCAAAACCACACTGGGATTTGTCTGGCCTACACCAGACTATTTTCAAAAGATGTATTTTTGTGTTACAACAGTCAGGAGACACTACTGTTTTTCTTTACGGAAAATATACCAAAACCTGAATAATAGATATTTTTTACCGTGGGATGGCAAAACCACAGTTATTGTTTACTGGGGTATAACAGACTTATTTAAATATATAGATTTGCGGCTGAACATTGAGCGACACACTCAAACTGTGCTTTTTTAGATACCAAAGGCCCAAAACTGGATAGTACAGAGATTTGACCCGTGGAACTGCAAAACCACACTGGGATTTGTCTGGCCTACACCAGACTATTTTCAACAGATGTATTTTTGTGTCACAACAGTCAGGAGACACTACTGTTTTTCTTTACGGAAAATATACCAAAACCTGAATAATAGAGATTTTTTACCTTGGGATGGCAAAACCACAGTTATTGTTTACTGGGGTATACCAGACTTTTTTAAATATATAGATTTGCGGCTGAACAGTGAGCGACACACTCAAACTGTGCTTTTTTAGATACCAAAGGCCCAAAACTGGATAGTACAGAGATTTGACCCGTGGAACTGCAACACCACAAAGGGACTTGTCGGGCCTACACCAGACTATTTTCAACAGAAATATTTTTGTGTCACAACAGTCAGGAAACACTACTGTTCTTCTTTACGGAAAATATACCAAAACCTGAATAATAGAGATTTTTTACCTTGGGATGGCAAAACCACAGTTATTGTTTACTGGGGTATACCATACTTTTTTAAATATATAGATTTGCGGCTGAACATTGAGCGACACACTCAAACTGTGTTTTTTTATATACCAAAGGCCCAAAACTGGATAGTACAGAGATTTGACCAGTGGAACTGCAAAACCACACTGGGATTTGTCTGGCCTACACCAGACTATTTTCAACAGATGTATTTTTGTGTCACAACAGTCAGGAGACACTACTGTTTTTCTTTACGGAAAATATACCAAAACCTGAATAATAGAGATTTTTTACCGTGGGATGGCAAAACCACAGTTATTGTTTACTGGGGTATAACAGACTTTTTTAAATATATAGATTTGCGGCTGAACATTGAGCGACACACTCAAACTGTGCTTTTTTAGATACCAAAGGCCCAAAACTGGATAGTACAGAGATTTGACCCGTGGAACTGCAACACCACACTGGGATTTGTCTGGCCTACACCAGACTATTTTCAACAGATGTATTTTTGTGTCACAACAGTCAGGAGACACTACTGTTTTTCTTTACGGAAAATATACCAAAACCTGAATAATAGAGATTTTTTACTGTGGGATGGCAAAAACCACAGTTATTGTTTACTGGGGTATACCAGACTTTTTTAAATATATAGATTTGCGGCTGAACAGTGAGCGACACACTCAAACTGTGCTTTTTTAGATACCAAAGGCCCAAAACTGGATAGTACAGAGATTTGACCCGTGGAACTGCAACACCACAAAGGGATTTGTCGGGCCTACACCAGACTATTTTCAACAGAAATATTTTTGTGTCACAACAGTCAGGAAACACTACTGTTCTTCTTTACGGAAAATATACCAAAACCTGAATAATAGAGATTTTTTACCTTGGGATGGCAAAACCACAGTTATTGTTTACTGGGGTATACCATACTTTTTTAAATATATAGATTTGCGGCTGAACATTGAGCGACACACTCAAACTGTGTTTTTTTATATACCAAAGGCCCAAAACTGGATAGTACAGAGATTTGACCAGTGGAACTGCAAAACCACACTGGGATTTGTCTGGCCTACACCAGACTATTTTCAACAGATGTATTTTTGTGTCACAACAGTCAGGAGACACTACAGTTTTTCTTTACGGAAAATATACCAAAACCTGAATAATAGAGATTTTTTACCGTGGGATGGCAAAACCACAGTTATTGTTTACTGGGGTATAACAGACTTTTTTAAATATATAGATTTGCGGCTGAACATTGAGCGACACACTCAAACTGTGCTTTTTTAAATACCAAAGGCCCAAAACTGGATAGTACAGAGATTTGACCCGTGGAACTGCAAAACCACACTGGGATTTGTCTGGCCTACACCAGACTATTTTCAACAGATGTATTTTTGTGTCACAACAGTCAGGAGACACTACTGTTTTTCTTTACGGAAAATATACCAAAACCTGAATAATAGAGATTTTTTACCGTGGGATGGCAAAACCACAGTTATTGTTTACTGGGGTATACCAGACTTTTTTAAATATATAGATTTGCGGCTGAACAGTGAGCGACACACTCAAACTGTGCTTTTTTAGATACCAAAGGCCCAAAACTGGATAGTACAGAGATTTGACCCGTGGAACTGCAACACCACACAGGGATTTGTCGGGCCTACACCAGACTATTTTCAACAGATATATTTTTGTGTCACAACAGTCAGGAAACACTACTGTTCTTCTTTACGGAAAATATACCAAAACCTGAATAATAGAGATTTTTTACCTTGGGATGGCAAAACCACAGTTATTGTTTACTGGGGTATACCATACTTTTTTAAATATATAGATTTGCGGCTGAACATTGAGCGACACACTCAAACTGTGTTTTTTTATATACCAAAGGCCCAAAACTGGATAGTACAGACATTTGACCCGTGGAACTGCAATACCACACTGGGATTTGTCTGGCCTACACCAGACTATTTTCAACAGATGTATTTTTGTGTCACAACAGTCAGGAGACACTACTGTTTTTCTTTACGGAAAATATACCAAAACCTGAATAATAGAGATTTTTTACCGTGGGATGGCAAAACCACAGTTATTGTTTACTGGGGTATACCAGACTTTTTTAAATATATAGATTTGCGGCTGAACAGTGAGCGACACACTCAAACTGTGCTTTTTTAGATACCAAAGGCCCAAAACTGGATAGTACAGAGATTTGACCCGTGGAACTGCAACACCACAAAGGGACTTGTCGGGCCTACACCAGACTATTTTCAACAGAAATATTTTTGTGTCACAACAGTCAGGAAACACTACTGTTCTTCTTTACGGAAAATATACCAAAACCTGAATAATAGAGATTTTTTACCTTGGGATGGCAAAACCACAGTTATTGTTTACTGGGGTATACCATACTTTTTTAAATATATAGATTTGCTGCAGAACATTGAGCGACACACTCAAACTGTGTTTTTTTATATACCAAAGGCCCAAAACTGGATAGTACAGAGATTTGACCCGTGGAACTGCAAAACCACACTGGGATTTGTCTGGCCTACACCAGACTATTTCAACAGATATATTTTTGTGTCACAACAGTCAGGAAACACTACTGTTCTTCTTTACGGAAAATATACCAAAACCTGAATAATAGAGATTTTTTACCTTGGGATGGCAAAACCACAGTTATTGTTTACTGGGGTATACCATACTTTTTTAAATATATAGATTTGCGGCTGAATATTGAGCGACACACTCAAACTGTGTTTTTTTAGATACCAAAGGCCCAAAACTGGATAGTACAGAGATTTGACCCGTGGAACTGCAAAACCACACTGGGATTTGTCGGGCCTACACCAGACTATTTTCAACAGATGTATTTTTGTGTCACAACAGTCAGGAGACACTACTGTTTTTCTTTACGGAAAATATACCAAAACCTGAAAAATAGAGATTTTTTACCGTGGGATGGCAAAACCACAGTTATTGTTTACTGGGGTATACCAGACTTTTTTAAATATATAGATTTGCGGCTGAACAGTGAGCGACACACTCAAACTGTGCTTTTTTAGATACCAAAGGCCCAAAACTGGATAGTACAGAGATTTGACCCGTGGAACTGCAACACCACACAGGGATTTGTCGGGCCTACACCAGACTATTTTCAACAGATATATTTTTGTGTCACAACAGTCAGGAGACACTACTGTTTTTCTTTACGGAAAATATACAAAAACCTGAATAATAGAGATTTTTTACCGTGGGATGGCAAAACCACAGTTATTGTTTACTGTGTTATAACAGACTTTTTTAAATATATAGATTTGCGGCTGAACATTGAGCGACACACTCAAACTGTGCTTTTTTAGATACCAAAGGCCCAAAACTGGATAGTACAGAGATTTGACCCGTGGAACTGCAACACCACAAAGGGACTTGTCGGGCCTACACCAGACTATTTTCAACAGAAATATTTTTGTGTCACAACAGTCAGGAAACACTACTGTTCTTCTTTACGGAAAATATACCAAAACCTGAATAATAGAGATTTTTTACCTTGGGATGGCAAAACCACAGTTATTGTTTACTG
The DNA here is from genome assembly GCF_046119375.1 of Phyllobates terribilis. Classification (NCBI taxonomy): domain Eukaryota; kingdom Metazoa; phylum Chordata; class Amphibia; order Anura; family Dendrobatidae; genus Phyllobates; species Phyllobates terribilis. The sequence continues at coordinate 1,187,153,339 of NW_027362761.1, read as the reverse complement.
GGGTATACCATACTTTTTTACATATATAGATTTGCGGCTGAACATTGAGCGACACACTCAAACTGTGTTTTTTTATATACCAAAGGCCCAAAACTGGATAGTACAGAGATTTGACCAGTGGAACTGCAAAACCACACTGGGATTTGTCTGGCCTACACCAGACTATTTTCAACAGATGTATTTTTGTGTCACAACAGTCAGGAGACACTACTGTTTTTCTTTACGGAAAATATACCAAAACCTGAATAATAGAGATTTTTTACCGTGGGATGGCAAAACCACAGTTATTGTTTACTGGGGTATAACAGACTTATTTAAATATATAGATTTGCGGCTGAACATTGAGCGACACACTCAAACTGTGCTTTTTTAGATACCAAAGGCCCAAAACTGGATAGTACAGAGATTTGACCCATGGAACTGCAAAACCACACTGGGATTTGTCTGGCCTACACCAGACTATTTTCAACAGATGTATTTTTGTGTCACAACAGTCAGGAGACACTACTGTTTTTCTTTACGGAAAATATACCAAAACCTGAATAATAGAGATTTTTTACCGTGGGATGGCAAAACCACAGTTATTGTTTACTGGGGTATACCAGACTTTTTTAAATATATAGATTTGCGGCTGAACAGTGAGCGACACACTCAAACTGTGCTTTTTTAGATACCAAAGGCCCAAAACTGGATAGTACAGAGATTTGACCCGTGGAACTGCAACACCACAAAGGGACTTGTCGGGCCTACACCAGACTATTTTCAACAGAAATATTTTTGTGTCACAACAGTCAGGAAACACTACTGTTCTTCTTTACGGAAAATATACCAAAACCTGAATAATAGAGATTTTTTACCTTGGGATGGCAAAACCACAGTTATTGTTTACTGGGGTATACCATACTTTTTTAAATATATAGATTTGCGGCTGAACATTGAGCGACACACTCAAACTGTGTTTTTTTATATACCAAAGGCCCAAAACTGGATAGTACAGAGATTTGACCAGTGGAACTGCAAAACCACACTGGGATTTGTCTGGCCTACACCAGACTATTTTCAACAGATGTATTTTTGTGTCACAACAGTCAGGAGACACTACTGTTTTTCTTTACGGAAAATATACCAAAACCTGAATAATAGAGATTTTTTACCGTGGGATGGCAAAACCACAGTTATTGTTTACTGGGGTATAACAGACTTTTTTAAATATATAGATTTGCGGCTGAACATTGAGCGACACACTCAAACTGTGCTTTTTTAGATACCAAAGGCCCAAAACTGGATAGTACAGAGATTTGACCCGTGGAACTGCAACACCACACTGGGATTTGTCTGGCCTACACCAGACTATTTTCAACAGATGTATTTTTGTGTCACAACAGTCAGGAGACACTACTGTTTTTCTTTACGGAAAATATACCAAAACCTGAATAATAGAGATTTTTTACTGTGGGATGGCAAAACCACAGTTATTGTTTACTGGGGTATACCAGACTTTTTTAAATATATAGATTTGCGGCTGAACAGTGAGCGACACACTCAAACTGTGCTTTTTTAGATACCAAAGGCCCAAAACTGGATAGTACAGAGATTTGACCCGTGGAACTGCAACACCACAAAGGGATTTGTCGGGCCTACACCAGACTATTTTCAACAGAAATATTTTTGTGTCACAACAGTCAGGAAACACTACTGTTCTTCTTTACGGAAAATATACCAAAACCTGAATAATAGAGATTTTTTACCTTGGGATGGCAAAACCACAGTTATTGTTTACTGGGGTATACCATACTTTTTTAAATATATAGATTTGCGGCTGAACATTGAGCGACACACTCAAACTGTGTTTTTTTATATACCAAAGGCCCAAAACTGGATAGTACAGAGATTTGACCAGTGGAACTGCAAAACCACACAGGGATTTGTCTGGCCTACACCAGACTATTTTCAACAGATGTATTTTTGTGTCACAACAGTCAGGAGACACTACAGTTTTTCTTTACGGAAAATATACCAAAACCTGAATAATAGAGATTTTTTACCGTGGGATGGCAAAACCACAGTTATTGTTTACTGGGGTATAACAGACTTTTTTAAATATATAGATTTGCGGCTGAACATTGAGCGACACACTCAAACTGTGCTTTTTTAAATGCCAAAGGCCCAAAACTGGATAGTACAGAGATTTGACCCGTGGAACTGCAAAACCACACTGGGATTTGTCTGGCCTACACCAGACTATTTTCAACAGATGTATTTTTGTGTCACAACAGTCAGGAGACACTACTGTTTTTCTTTACGGAAAATATACCAAAACCTGAATAATAGAGATTTTTTACCGTGGGATGGCAAAACCACAGTTATTGTTTACTGGGGTATACCAGACTTTTTTAAATATATAGATTTGCGGCTGAACAGTGAGCGACACACTCAAACTGTGCTTTTTTAGATACCAAAGGCCCAAAACTGGATAGTACAGAGATTTGACCCGTGGAACTGCAACACCACACAGGGATTTGTCGGGCCTACACCAGACTATTTTCAACAGATATATTTTTGTGTCACAACAGTCAGGAAACACTACTGTTCTTCTTTACGGAAAATATACCAAAACCTGAATAATAGAGATTTTTTACCTTGGGATGGCAAAACCACAGTTATTGTTTACTGGGGTATACCATACTTTTTTAAATATATAGATTTGCGGCTGAACATTGAGCGACACACTCAAACTGTGTTTTTTTTATATACCAAAGGCCCAAAACTGGATAGTACAGACATTTGACCCGTGGAACTGCAATACCACACTGGGATTTGTCTGGCCTACACCAGACTATTTTCAACAGATGTATTTTTGTGTCACAACAGTCAGGAGACACTACTGTTTTTCTTTACGGAAAATATACCAAAACCTGAATAATAGAGATTTTTTACCGTGGGATGGCAAAACCACAGTTATTGTTTACTGGGGTATACCAGACTTTTTTAAATATATAGATTTGCGGCTGAACAGTGAGCGACACACTCAAACTGTGCTTTTTTAGATACCAAAGGCCCAAAACTGGATAGTACAGAGATTTGACCCGTGGAACTGCAACACCACAAAGGGAATTGTCGGGCCTACACCAGACTATTTTCAACAGAAATATTTTTGTGTCACAACAGTCAGGAAACACTACTGTTCTTCTTTACGGAAAATATACCAAAACCTGAATAATAGAGATTTTTTACCTTGGGATGGCAAAACCACAGTTATTGTTTACTGGGGTATACCATACTTTTTTAAATATATAGATTTGCTGCAGAACATTGAGCGACACACTCAAACTGTGTTTTTTTATATACCAAAGGCCCAAAACTGGATAGTACAGAGATTTGACCCGTGGAACTGCAAAACCACACTGGGATTTGTCTGGCCTACACCAGACTATTTCAACAGATATATTTTTGTGTCACAACAGTCAGGAAACACTACTGTTCTTCTTTACGGAAAATATACCAAAACCTGAATAATAGAGATTTTTTACCTTGGGATGGCAAAACCACAGTTATTGTTTACTGGGGTATACCATACTTTTTTAAATATATAGATTTGCGGCTGAATATTGAGCGACACACTCAAACTGTGTTTTTTTAGATACCAAAGGCCCAAAACTGGATAGTACAGAGATTTGACCCGTGGAACTGCAAAACCACACTGGGATTTGTCGGGCCTACACCAGACTATTTTCAACAGATGTATTTTTGTGTCACAACAGTCAGGAGACACTACTGTTTTTCTTTACGGAAAATATACCAAAACCTGAAAAATAGAGATTTTTTACCGTGGGATGGCAAAACCACAGTTATTGTTTACTGGGGTATACCAGACTTTTTTAAATATATAGATTTGCGGCTGAACAGTGAGCGACACACTCAAACTGTGCTTTTTTAGATACCAAAGGCCCAAAACTGGATAGTACAGAGATTTGACCCGTGGAACTGCAACACCACACAGGGATTTGTCGGGCCTACACCAGACTATTTTCAACAGATATATTTTTGTGTCACAACAGTCAGGAGACACTACTGTTTTTCTTTACGGAAAATATACAAAAACCTGAATAATAGAGATTTTTTACCGTGGGATGGCAAAACCACAGTTATTGTTTACTGTGTTATAACAGACTTTTTTAAATATATAGATTTGCGGCTGAACATTGAGCGACACACTCAAACTGTGCTTTTTTAGATACCAAAGGCCCAAAACTGGATAGTACAGAGATTTGACCCGTGGAACTGCAACACCACAAAGGGACTTGTCGGGCCTACACCAGACTATTTTCAACAGAAATATTTTTGTGTCACAACAGTCAGGAAACACTACTGTTCTTCTTTACGGAAAATATACCAAAACCTGAATAATAGAGATTTTTTACCTTGGGATGGCAAAACCACAGTTATTGTTTACTGGGGTATACCATACTTTTTTAAATATATAGATTTGCGGCTGAACATTGAGCGACACACTCAAACTGTGTTTTTTTATATACCAAAGGCCCAAAACTGGATAGTACAGAGATTTGACCAGTGGAACTGCAAAACCACACTGGGATTTGTCTGGCCTACACCAGACTATTTTCAACAGATGTATTTTTGTGTCACAACAGTCAGGAGACACTACTGTTTTTCTTTACGGAAAATATACCAAAACCTGAATAATAGAGATTTTTTACCGTGGGATGGCAAAACCACAGTTATTGTTTACTCTGGTATAACAGACTTATTTAAATATATAGATTTGCGGCTGAACATTGAGCGACACACTCAAACTGTGCTTTTTTAGATACCAAAGGCCCAAAACTGGATAGTACAGAGATTTGACCCATGGAACTGCAAAACCACACTGGGATTTGTCTGGCCTACACCAGACTATTTTCAACAGATGTATTTTTGTGTCACAACAGTCAGGAGACACTACTGTTTTTCTTTACGGAAAATATACCAAAACCTGAATAATAGAGATTTTTTACCGTGGGATGGCAAAACCACAGTTATTGTTTACTGGGGTATACCAGACTTTTTTAAATATATAGATTTGCGGCTGAACAGTGAGCGACACACTCAAACTGTGCTTTTTTAGATACCAAAGGCCCAAAACTGGATAGTACAGAGATTTGACCCGTGGAACTGCAACACCACAAAGGGACTTGTCGGGCCTACACCAGACTATTTTCAACAGAAATATTTTTGTGTCACAACAGTCAGGAAACACTACTGTTCTTCTTTACGGAAAATATACCAAAACCTGAATAATAGAGATTTTTTACCTTGGGATGGCAAAACCACAGTTATTGTTTACTGGGGTATACCATACTTTTTTAAATATATAGATTTGCGGCTGAACATTGAGCGACACACTCAAACTGTGTTTTTTTATATACCAAAGGCCCAAAACTGGATAGTACAGAGATTTGACCAGTGGAACTGCAAAACCACACTGGGATTTGTCTGGCCTACACCAGACTATTTTCAACAGATGTATTTTTGTGTCACAACAGTCAGGAGACACTACTGTTTTTCTTTACGGAAAATATACCAAAACCTGAATAATAGAGATTTTTTACCGTGGGATGGCAAAACCACAGTTATTGTTTACTGGGGTATAACAGACTTTTTTAAATATATAGATTTGCGGCTGAACATTGAGCGACACACTCAAACTGTGCTTTTTTAGATACCAAAGGCCCAAAACTGGATAGTACAGAGATTTGACCCGTGGAACTGCAAAACCACACTGGGATTTGTCTGGCCTACACCAGACTAGTTTCAACAGATGTATTTTTGTGTCACAACATTCAGGAGACACTACTGTTTTTCTTTACGGAAAATATACCAAAACCTGAATAATAGAGATTTTTTACTGTGGGATGGCAAAACCACAGTTATTGTTTACTGGGGTATACCAGACTTTTTTAAATATATAGATTTGCGGCTGAACAGTGAGCGACACACTCAAACTGTGCTTTTTTAGATACCAAAGGCCCAAAACTGGATAGTACAGAGATTTGACCCGTGGAACTGCAACACCACAAAGGGATTTGTCGGGCCTACACCAGACTATTTTCAACAGAAATATTTTTGTGTCACAACAGTCAGGAAACACTACTGTTCTTCTTTACGGAAAATATACCAAAACCTGAATAATAGAGATTTTTTACCTTGGCATGGCAAAACCACAGTTATTGTTTACTGGGGTATACCAGACTTTTTTAAATATATAGATTTGCGGCTGAACATTGAGCGACACACTCAAACTGTGTTTTTTTATATACCAAAGGCCCAAAACTGGATAGTACAGAGATTTGACCAGTGGAACTGCAAAACCACACTGGGATTTGTCTGGCCTACACCAGACTATTTTCAACAGATGTATTTTTGTGTCACAACAGTCAGGAGACACTACTGTTTTTCTTTACGGAAAATATACCAAAACCTGAATAATAGAGATTTTTTACCGTGGGATGGCAAAACCACAGTTATTGTTTACTGGGGTATACCAGACTTTTTTAAATATATAGATTTGCGGCTGAACAGTGAGCGACACACTCAAACTGTGCTTTTTTAGATACCAAAGGCCCAAAACTGGATAGTACAGAGATTTGACCCGTGGAACTGCAACACCACACAGGGATTTGTCGGGCCTACACCAGACTATTTTCAACAGATATATTTTTGTGTCACAACAGTCAGGAGACACTACTGTTTTTCTTTACGGAAAATATACAAAAACCTGAATAATAGAGATTTTTTACCGTGGGATGGCAAAACCACAGTTATTGTTTACTGTGTTATAACAGACTTTTTTAAATATATAGATTTGCGGCTGAACATTGAGCGACACACTCAAACTGTGCTTTTTTAAATACCAAAGGCCCAAAACTGGATAGTACAGAGATTTGACCCGTGGAACTGCAAAACCACACTGGGATTTGTCTGGCCTACACCAGACTATTTTCAACAGATGTATTTTTGTGTCACAACAGTCAGGAGACACTACTGTTTTTCTTTACGGAAAATATACCAAAACCTGAATAATAGAGATTTTTTACCGTGGGATGGCAAAACCACAGTTATTGTTTACTGGGGTATACCAGACTTTTTTAAATATATAGATTTGCAGCTGAACAGTGAGCGACACACTCAAACTGTGCTTTTTTAGATACCAAAGGCCCAAAACTGGATAGTACAGAGATTTGACCCGTGGAACTGCAACACCACACAGGGATTTTTCGGGCCTACACCAGACTATTTTCAACAGATATATTTTTGTGTCACAACAGTCAGGAGACACTACTGTTTTTCTTTACGGAAAATATACAAAAACCTGAATAATAGAGATTTTTTACCGTGGGATGGCAAAACCACAGTTATTGTTTACTGTGTTATAACAGACTTTTTTAAATATATATATTTGCGGCTGAACATTGAGCGACACACTCAAACTGTGCTTTTTTAGATACCAAAGGCCCAAAACTGGATAGTACAGAGATTTGACCAGTGGAACTGCAAAACCACACTGGGATTTGTCTGGCCTACACCAGACTATTTTCAACAGATGTATTTTTGTGTCACAACAGTCAGGAGACACTACTGTTTTCTTTACAGAAAATATACCAAAACCTGAATAATAGAGATTTTTTACCGTGGGATGGCAAAACCACAATTATTGTTTACTGGGGTATACCAGACTTTTTTAAATATATAGATTTGCGGCTGAACAGTGAGCGACACACTCAAACTGTGCTTTTTTAGATACCAAAGGCCCAAAACTGGATAGTACAGAGATTTGACCCGTGGAACTGCAACACCACACAGGGATTTGTCGGGCCTACACCAGACTATTTCAACAGATATATTTTTGTGTCACAACAGTCAGGAAACACTACTGTTCTTCTTTACGGAAAATATACCAAAACCTGAATAATAGAGATTTTTTACCTTGGGATGGCAAAACCACAGTTATTGTTTACTGGGGTATACCATACTTTTTTAAATATATAGATTTGCGGCTGAATATTGAGCGACACACTCAAACTGTGTTTTTTTAGATACCAAAGGCCCAAAACTGGATAGTACAGAGATTTGACCCGTGGAACTGCAAAACCACACTGGGATTTGTCGGGCCTACACCAGACTATTTTCAACAGATGTATTTTTGTGTCACAACAGTCAGGAGACACTACTGTTTTTCTTTACGGAAAATATACCAAAACCTGAAAAATAGAGATTTTTTACCGTGGGATGGCAAAACCACAGTTATTGTTTACTGGGGTATACCAGACTTTTTTAAATATATAGATTTGCGGCTGAACAGTGAGCGACACACTCAAACTGTGCTTTTTTAGATACCAAAGGCCCAAAACTGGATAGTACAGAGATTTGACCCGTGGAACTGCAACACCACACAGGGATTTGTCGGGCCTACACCAGACTATTTTCAACAGATATATTTTTGTGTCACAACAGTCAGGAGACACTACTGTTTTTCTTTACGGAAAATATAGAAAAACCTGAATAATAGAGATTTTTTACCGTGGGATGGCAAAACCACAGTTATTGTTTACTGTGTTATAACAGACTTTTTTAAATATATAGATTTGCGGCTGAACATTGAGCGACACACTCAAACTGTGCTTTTTTAGATACCAAAGGCCCAAAACTGGATAGTACAGAGATTTGACCCGTGGAACTGCAACACCACAAAGGGACTTGTCGGGCCTACACCAGACTATTTTCAACAGAAATATTTTTGTGTCACAACAGTCAGGAAACACTACTGTTCTTCTTTACGGAAAATATACCAAAACCTGAATAATAGAGATTTTTTACCTTGGGATGGCAAAACCACAGTTATTGTTTACTGGGGTATACCATACTTTTTTAAATATATAGATTTGCGGCTGAACATTGAGCGACACACTCAAACTGTGTTTTTTTATATACCAAAGGCCCAAAACTGGATAGTACAGAGATTTGACCAGTGGAACTGCAAAACCACACTGGGATTTGTCTGGCCTACACCAGACTATTTTCAACAGATGTATTTTTGTGTCACAACAGTCAGGAGACACTACTGTTTTTCTTTACGGAAAATATACCAAAACCTGAATAATAGAGATTTTTTACCGTGGGATGGCAAAACCACAGTTATTGTTTACTGGGGTATAACAGACTTTTTTAAATATATAGATTTGCGGCTGAACATTGAGCGACACACTCAAACTGTGCTTTTTTAGATACCAAAGGCCCAAAACTGGATAGTACAGAGATTTGACCCGTGGAACTGCAAAACCACACTGGGATTTGTCTGGCCTACACCAGACTAGTTTCAACAGATGTATTTTTGTGTCACAACATTCAGGAGACACTACTGTTTTTCTTTACGGAAAATATACCAAAACCTGAATAATAGAGATTTTTTACTGTGGGATGGCAAAACCACAGTTATTGTTTACTGGGGTATACCAGACTTTTTTAAATATATAGATTTGCGGCTGAACAGTGAGCGACACACTCAAACTGTGCTTTTTTAGATACCAAAGGCCCAAAACTGGATAGTACAGAGATTTGACCCGTGGAACTGCAACACCACACAGGGATTTGTCGGGCCTACACCAGACTATTTCAACAGATATATTTTTGTGTCACAACAGTCAGGAAACACTACTGTTCTTCTTTACGGAAAATATACCAAAACCTGAATAATAAAGATTTTTTACCTTGGGATGGCAAAACCACAGTTATTGTTTACTAAGGTATACCATACTTTTTTAAATATATAGATTTGCGGCTGAATATTGAGCGACACACTCAAACTGTGTTTTTTTAGATACCAAAGGCCCAAAACTGGATAGTACAGAGATTTGACCCGTGGAACTGCAAAACCACACTGGGATTTGTCGGGCCTACACCAGACTATTTTCAACAGATGTATTTTTGTGTCACAACAGTCAGGAGACACTACTGTTTTTCTTTACGGAAAATATACCAAAACCTGAAAAATAGAGATTTTTTACCGTGGGATGGCAAAACCACAGTTATTGTTTACTGGGGTATACCATACTTTTTTAAATATATAGATTTGCGGCTGAACATTGAGCGACACACTCAAACTGTGTTTTTTTATATACCAAAGGCCCAAAACTGGATAGTACAGAGATTTGACCCGTGGAACTGCAAAACCACACTGGGATTTGTCGGGCCTACACCAGACTATTTTCAACAGATGTATTTTTGTGTCACAACAGTCAGGAGACACTACTGTTTTTCTTTACGGAAAATATACCAAAACCTGAAAAATAGAGATTTTTTTCCGTGGGATGGCAAAACCACAGTTATTGTTTACTGGGGTATACCATACTTTTTTAAATATATAGATTTGCGGCTGAACATTGAGCGACACACTCAAACTGTGTTTTTTTATATACCAAAGGCCCAAAACTGGATAGTACAGAGATTTGACCCGTGGAACTGCAAAACCACACTGGGATTTGTCTGGCCTACACCAGACTATTTTCAACAGATGTATTTTTGTGTCACAACAGTCAGGAGACACTACTGTTTTTCTTTACAGAAAATATACCAAAACCTGAATAATAGAGATTTTTTACCGTGGGATGGCAAAACCACAGTTATTGTTTACTGGGGTATACCAGACTTTTTTAAATATATAGATTTGCGGCTGAACAGTGAGCGACACACTCAAACTGTGCTTTTTTAGATACCAAAGGCCCAAAACTGGATAGTACAGAGATTTGACCCGTGGAACTGCAACACCACACAGGGATTTGTCGGGCCTACACCAGACTATTTCAACAGATATATTTTTGTGTCACAACAGTCAGGAAACACTACTGTTCTTCTTTACGGAAAATATACCAAAACCTGAATAATAGAGATTTTTTACCTTGGGATGGCAAAACCACAGTTATTGTTTACTGGGGTATACCATACTTTTTTAAATATATAGATTTGCGGCTGAATATTGAGCGACACACTCAAACTGTGTTTTTTTAGATACCAAAGGCCCAAAACTGGATAGTACAGAGATTTGACCCGTGGAACTGCAAAACCACACTGGGATTTGTCGGGCCACACCAGACTATTTTCAACAGATGTATTTTTGTGTCACAACAGTCAGGAGACACTACTGTTTTTCTTTACGGAAAATATACCAAAACCTGAAAAATAGAGATTTTTTACCGTGGGATGGCAAAACCACAGTTATTGTTTACTGGGGTATACCATACTTTTTTAAATATATAGATTTGCGGCTGAACATTGAGCGACACACTCAAACTGTGTTTTTTTATATACCAAAGGCCCAAAACTGGATAGTACAGAGATTTGACCCGTGGAACTGCAAAACCACACTGGGATTTGTCTGGCCTACACCAGACTATTTTCAACAGATGTATTTTTGTGTCACAACAGTCAGGAGACACTACTTTTTTTCTTTACGGAAAATATACCAAAACCTGAATAATAGAGATTTTTTACCGTGGGATGGCAAAACCACAGTTATTGTTTACTGGGGTATACCAGACTTTTTTAAATATATAGATTTGCGGCTGAACAGTGAGCGACACACTCAAATTGTTTTTTTTTAGATACCAAAGGCCCAAAACTAGATAGTTCAGAGATTTGTCCCGTGGAACTGCAAAACCACACTGGGATTTGTCTAGCCTACACCAGACTATTTTCAACAGATATATTTTTGTGTCACAACAGTCAGGAGACACTACTGTTTTTCTTTACTGAAAATATACCAAAACCTGAATAATAGAGATTTTTTACCGTGGGATGGCAAAACCACAGTTATTGTTTACTGGGGTATACCATACTTTTTTTAATATATAGATTTGCGGCTGAACAGTGAGCGACACACTCAAACTGTGTTTTTTTAGATACCAAAGGCCGAAAACTATATAGTACAGAGATTTGACCTGCGGAACTGCAAAACCACACTGGGATTTGTCGAGCCTACACCAGACTATTTTCAACAGATATATTTTTGTGTCACAACAGTCAGGAGACACTACTGTTTTTCTTTACGTAAAATGGAGCAAAACCTGAATAATAGAGAATTTTTACCGTGGGATGGCAAAACCACAGTTATTGTTTACTGGGGTATACCAGACTTTTTTAAATATATAGATTTGCGGCTGAACAGTGAGCGACACACTCAAACTGTGTTTTTTTATATACCAAAGGCCTAAAACTGGATAGTACAGAGATTTGACCCGTGGAACTGCAAAACCACACTGGGATTTGTCTGGCCTACACCAGACTATTTTCAACAGATGTATTTTTGTGTCACAACAGTCAGGAGACACTACTGTTTTTCTTTACGGAATATATACCAAAACCTGAATAATAGAGATTTTTTACCGGGGATGGCAAAACCACAGTTATTGTTTACTGGGGTATACCAGACTTTTTAAATATATAGATTTGCGGCTGAACAGTGAGCGACACACTCAAACTGTGCTTTTTTAGATACCAAAGGCCCAAAACTGGATAGTACAGAGATTTGACCCGTGGAACTGCAACACCACACAGGGATTTGTCGGGCCTACACCAGACTATTTTCAACAGATATATTTTTGTGTCACAACAGTCAGGAAACACTACTGTTCTTCTTTACAGAAAATATACCAAAACCTGAATAATAGAGATTTTTTACCTTGGGATGGCAAAACCACAGTTATTGTTTACTGGGGTATACCAGACTTTTTTAAATATATAGGTTTGCGGCTGAACATTGAGCGACACACTCAAACTGTGTTTTTTTATATACCAAAGGCCCAAAACTGGATAGTACAGACATTTGACCCGTGGAACTGCAATACCACACTGGGATTTGTCTGGCCTACACCAGACTATTTTCAACAGATGTATTTTTGTGTCACAACAGTCAGGAGACACTACTGTTTTTCTTTACGGAAAATATACAAAAACCTGAATAATAGAGATTTTTTACCGTGGGATGGCAAAACCACAGTTATTGTTTACTGTGTTATAACAGCCTTTTTTAAATATATAGATTTGCGGCTGAACATTGAGCGACACACTCAAACTGTGCTTTTTTAGATACCAAAGGCCCAAAACTGGATAGTACAGAGATTTGACCCGTGGAACTGCAAAACCACACTGGGATTTGTCTGGCCTACACCAGACTATTTTCAACAGATGTATTTTTGTGTCACAACAGTCAGGAGACACTACTGTTTTTCTTTACAGAAAATATACCAAAACCTGAATAATAGAGATTTTTTACCGTGGGATGGCAAAACCACAGTTATTGTTTACTGGGGTATACCAGACTTTTTTAAATATATAGATTTGCGGCTGAACAGTGAGCGACACACTCAAACTGTGCTTTTTTAGATACCAAAGGCCCAAAACTGGATAGTACAGAGATTTGACCCGTGGAACTGCAACACCACACAGGGATTTGTCGGGCCTACACCAGACTATTTCAACAGATATATTTTTGTGTCACAACAGTCAGGAAACACTACTGTTCTTCTTTACGGAAAATATACCAAAACCTGAATAATAGAGATTTTTTACCTTGGGATGGCAAAACCACAGTTATTGTTTACTGGGGTATACCATACTTTTTTAAATATATAGATTTGCAGCTGAATATTGAGCGACACACTCAAACTGTGTTTTTTTAGATACCAAAGGCCCAAAACTGGATAGTACAGAGATTTGACCCGTGGAACTGCAAAACCACACTGGGATTTGTCGGGCCTACACCAGACTATTTTCAACAGATGTATTTTTGTGTCACAACAGTCAGGAGACACTACTGTTTTTCTTTACGGAAAATATACCAAAACCTGAAAAATAGAGATTTTTTACCGTGGGATGGCAAAACCACAGTTATTGTTTACTGGGGTATACCATACTTTTTTAAATATATAGATTTGCGGCTGAACATTGAGCGACACACTCAAACTGTGTTTTTTTATATACCAAAGGCCCAAAACTGGATAGTACAGAGATTTGACCCGTGGAACTGCAAAACCACACTGGGATTTGTCTGGCCTACACCAGACTATTTTCAACAGATGTATTTTTGTGTCACAACAGTCAGGAGACACTACTGTTTTTCTTTACGGAAAATATACCAAAACCTGAATAATAGAGATTTTTTACCGTGGGATGGCAAAACCACAGTTATTGTTTACTGGGGTATACCAGACTTTTTTAAATATATAGATTTGCAGCTGAACAGTGAGCGACACACTCAAATTGTTTTTTTTTAGATACCAAAGGCCCAAAACTGGATAGTTCAGAGATTTGTCCCGTGGAACTGCAAAACCACACTGGGATTTGTCTAGCCTACACCAGACTATTTTCAACAGATATATTTTTGTGTCACAACAGTCAGGAGACACTACTGTTTTTCTTTACTGAAAATATACCAAAACCTGAATAATAGAGATTTTTTACCGTGGGATGGCAAAACCACAGTTATTGTTTACTGGGGTATACCATACTTTTTTTAATATATAGATTTGCGGCTGAACAGTGAGCGACACACTCAAACTGTGTTTTTTTAGATACCAAAGGCCGAAAACTATATAGTACAGAGATTTGACCTGTGGAACTGCAAAACCACACTGGGATTTGTCGAGCCTACACCAGACTATTTTCAACAGATATATTTTTGTGTCACAACAGTCAGGAGACACTACTGTTTTTCTTTACGTAAAATGTAGCAAAACCTGAATAATAGAGAATTTTTACCGTGGGATGGCAAAACCACAGTTATTGTTTACTGGGGTATACCAGACTTTTTTAAATATATAGATTTGCGGCTGAACAGTGAGCGACACACTCAAACTGTGTTTTTTTATATACCAAAAGCCTAAAACTGGATAGTACAGAGATTTGACCCGTGGAACTGCAAAACCACACTGGGATTTGTCTGGCCTACACCAGACTATTTTCAACAGATGTATTTTTGTGTCACAACAGTCAGGAGACACTACTGTTTTTCTTTACGGAATATATACCAAAACCTGAATAATAGAGATTTTTTACCGGGGATGGCAAAACCACAGTTAATGTTTACTGGGGTATACCAGACTTTTTAAATATATAGATTTGCGGCTGAACAGTGAGCGACACACTCAAACTGTGCTTTTTTAGATACCAAAGGCCCAAAACTGGATAGTACAGAGATTTGACCCGTGGAACTGCAACACCACACAGGGATTTGTCGGGCCTACACCAGACTATTTTCAACAGATATATTTTTGTGTCACAACAGTCAGGAAACACTACTGTTCTTCTTTACAGAAAATATACCAAAACCTGAATAATAGAGATTTTTTACCTTGGGATGGCAAAACCACAGTTATTGTTTACTGGGGTATACCAGACTTTTTTAAATATATAGATTTGCGGCTGAACATTGAGCGACACACTCAAACTGTGTTTTTTTATATACCAAAGGCCCAAAACTGGATAGTACAGACATTTGACCCGTGGAACTGCAATACCACACTGGGATTTGTCTGGCCTACACCAGACTATTTTCAACAGATGTATTTTTGTGTCACAACAGTCAGGAGACACTACTGTTTTTCTTTACGGAAAATATACAAAAACCTGAATAATAGAGATTTTTTACCGTGGGATGGCAAAACCACAGTTATTGTTTACTGTGTTATAACAGCCTTTTTTAAATATATAGATTTGCGGCTGAACATTGAGCGACACACTCAAACTGTGCTTTTTTAGATACCAAAGGCCCAAAACTGGATAGTACAGAGATTTGACCCGTGGAACTGCAAAACCACACTGGGATTTGTCTGGCCTACACCAGACTATTTTCAACAGATGTATTTTTGTGTCACAACAGTCAGGAGACACTACTGTTTTTCTTTACAGAAAATATACCAAAACCTGAATAATAGAGATTTTTTACCGTGGGATGGCAAAACCACAGTTATTGTTTACTGTGGTATACCAGACTTTTTTAAATATATAGATTTGCGGCTGAACAGTGAGCGACACACTCAAACTGTGCTTTTTTAGATACCAAAGGCCCAAAACTGGATAGTACAGAGATTTGACCCGTGGAACTGCAACACCACACAGGGATTTGTCGGGCCTACACCAGACTATTTCAACAGATATATTTTTGTGTCACAACAGTCAGGAAACACTACTGTTCTTCTTTACGGAAAATATACCAAAACCTGAATAATAGAGATTTTTTACCTTGGGATGGCAAAACCACAGTTATTGTTTACTGGGGTATACCATACTTTTTTAAATATATAGATTTGCAGCTGAATATTGAGCGACACACTCAAACTGTGTTTTTTTAGATACCAAAGGCCCAAAACTGGATAGTACAGAGATTTGACCCGTGGAACTGCAAAACCACACTGGGATTTGTCGGGCCTACACCAGACTATTTTCAACAGATGTATTTTTGTGTCACAACAGTCAGGAGACACTACTGTTTTTCTTTACGGAAAATATACCAAAACCTGAAAAATAGAGATTTTTTACCGTGGGATGGCAAAACCACAGTTATTGTTTACTGGGGTATACCATACTTTTTTAAATATATAGATTTGCGGCTGAACATTGAGCGACACACTCAAACTGTGTTTTTTTATATACCAAAGGCCCAAAACTGGATAGTACAGAGATTTGACCCGTGGAACTGCAAAACCACACTGGGATTTGTCTGGCCTACACCAGACTATTTTCAACAGATGTATTTTTGTGTCACAACAGTCAGGAGACACTACTGTTTTTCTTTACGGAAAATATACCAAAACCTGAATAATAGAGATTTTTTACCGTGGGATGGCAAAACCACAGTTATTGTTTACTGGGGTATACCAGACTTTTTTAAATATATAGATTTGCGGCTGAACAGTGAGCGACACACTCAAATTGTTTTTTTTTAGATACCAAAGGCCCAAAACTGGATAGTTCAGAGATTTGTCCCGTGGAACTGCAAAACCACACTGGGATTTGTCTAGCCTACACCAGACTATTTTCAACAGATATATTTTTGTGTCACAACAGTCAGGAGACACTATTGTTTTTCTTTACTGAAAATATACCAAAACCTGAATAATAGAGATTTTTTACCGTGGGATGGCAAAACCACAGTTATTGTTTACTGGGGTATACCATACTTTTTTTAATATATAGATTTGCGGCTGAACAGTGAGCGACACACTCAAACTGTGTTTTTTTAGATACCAAAGGCCGAAAACTATATAGTACAGAGATTTGACCTGTGGAACTGCAAAACCACACTGGGATTTGTCGAGCCTACACCAGACTATTTTCAACAGATATATTTTTGTGTCACAACAGTCAGGAGACACTACTGTTTTTCTTTACGTAAAATGTAGCAAAACCTGAATAATAGAGAATTTTTACCGTGGGATGGCAAAACCACAGTTATTGTTTACTGGGGTATACCAGACTTTTTTAAATATATAGATTTGCGGCTGAACAGTGAGCGACACACTCAAACTGTGTTTTTTTATATACCAAAAGCCTAAAACTGGATAGTACAGAGATTTGACCCATGGAACTGCAAAACCACACTGGGATTTGTCTGGCCTACACCAGACTATTTTCAACACATGTATTTTTGTGTCACAACAGTCAGGAGACACTACTGTTTTTCTTTACGGAATATATACCAAAACCTGAATAATAGAGATTTTTTACCGGGGATGGCAAAACCACAGTTAATTTTTACTGGGGTATACCAGACTTTTTAAATATATAGATTTGCGGCTGAACAGTGAGCGACACACTCAAACTGTGCTTTTTTAGATACCAAAGGCCCAAAACTGGATAGTACAGAGATTTGACCCGTGGAACTGCAACACCACACAGGGATTTGTCGGGCCTACACCAGACTATTTTCAACAGATATATTTTTGTGTCACAACAGTCAGGAAACACTACTGTTCTTCTTTACAGAAAATATACCAAAACCTGAATAATAGAGATTTTTTACCTTGGGATGGCAAAACCACAGTTATTGTTTACTGGGGTATACCAGACTTTTTTAAATATATAGATTTGCGGCTGAACATTGAGCGACACACTCAAACTGTGTTTTTTTATATACCAAAGGCCCAAAACTGGATAGTACAGACATTTGACCCGTGGAACTGCAATACCACACTGGGATTTGTCTGGCCTACACCAGACTATTTTCAACAGATATATTTTTGTGTCACAACAGTCAGGAGACACTACTGTTTTTCTTTACGGAAAATATACAAAAACCTGAATAATAGAGATTTTTTACCGTGGGATGGCAAAACCACAGTTATTGTTTACTGTGTTATAACAGCCTTTTTTAAATATATAGATTTGCGGCTGAACATTGAGCGACACACTCAAACTGTGCTTTTTTAGATACCAAAGGCCCAAAACTGGATAGTACAGAGATTTGACCCGTGGAACTACAAAACCACACTGGGATTTGTCTGGCCTACACCAGACTATTTTCAACAGATGTATTTTTGTGTCACAACAGTCAGGAGACACTACTGTTTTTCTTTACAGAAAATATACCAAAACCTGAATAATAGAGATTTTTTACCGTGGGATGGCAAAACCACAGTTATTGTTTACTGGGGTATACCAGACTTTTTTAAATATATAGATTTGCGGCTGAACAGTGAGCGACACACTCAAACTGTGCTTTTTTAGATACCAAAGGCCCAAAACTGGATAGTACAGAGATTTGACCCGTGGAACTGCAACACCACACAGGGATTTGTCGGGCCTACACCAGACTATTTCAACAGATATATTTTTGTGTCACAACAGTCAGGAAACACTACTGTTCTTCTTTACGGAAAATATACCAAAACCTGAATAATAGAGATTTTTTACCTTGGGATGGCAAAACCACAGTTATTGTTT
The DNA here is from genome assembly GCF_046119375.1 of Phyllobates terribilis. NCBI lineage: Eukaryota > Metazoa > Chordata > Amphibia > Anura > Dendrobatidae > Phyllobates > Phyllobates terribilis. The sequence continues at coordinate 1,187,134,349 of NW_027362761.1, read as the reverse complement.
ACTGGGGTATACCATACTTTTTTAAATATATAGATTTGCGGCTGAATATTGAGCGACACACTCAAACTGTGTTTTTTTTTTATACCAAAGGCCCAAAACTGGATAGTACAGAGATTTGACCCGTGGAACTGCAAAACCACACTGGGATTTGTCGGGCCTACACCAGACTATTTTCAACAGATGTATTTTTGTGTCACAACAGTCAGGAGACACTACTGTTTTTCTTTACGGAAAATATACCAAAACCTGAAAAATAGAGATTTTTTACCGTGGGATGGCAAAACCAGTTATTGTTTACTGGGGTATACCATACTTTTTTAAATATATAGATTTGCGGCTGAACATTGAGCGACACACTCAAACTGTGTTTTTTTATATACCAAAGGCCCAAAACTGGATAGTACAGAGATTTGACCCGTGGAACTGCAAAACCACACTGGGATTTGTCTGGCCTACACCAGACTATTTTCAACAGATGTATTTTTGTGTCACAACAGTCAGGAGACACTACTGTTTTTCTTTACGGAAAATATACCAAAACCTGAATAATAGAGATTTTTTACCGTGGGATGGCAAAACCACAGTTATTGTTTACTGGGGTATACCAGACTTTTTTAAATATATAGATTTGCGGCTGAACAGTGAGCGACACACTCAAATTGTTTTTTTTTAGATACCAAAGGCCCAAAACTGGATAGTTCAGAGATTTGTCCCGTGGAACTGCAAAACCACACTGGGATTTGTCTAGCCTACACCAGACTATTTTCAACAGATATATTTTTGTGTCACAACAGTCAGGAGACACTACTGTTTTTCTTTACTGAAAATATACCAAAACCTGAATAATAGAGATTTTTTACCGTGGGATGGCAAAACCACAGTTATTGTTTACTGGGGTATACCATACTTTTTTTAATATATAGATTTGCGGCTGAACAGTGAGCGACACACTCAAACTGTGCTTTTTTAGATACCAAAGGCCGAAAACTATATAGTACAGAGATTTGACCTGTGGAACTGCAAAACCACACTGGGATTTGTCGAGCCTACACCAGACTATTTTCAACAGATATATTTTTGTGTCACAACAGTCAGGAGACACTACTGTTTTTCTTTACGTAAAATGTAGCAAAACCTGAATAATAGAGAATTTTTACCGTGGGATGGCAAAACCACAGTTATTGTTTACTGGGGTATACCAGACTTTTTTAAATATATAGATTTGCGGCTGAACAGTGAGCGACACACTCAAACTGTGTTTTTTTATATACCAAAGGCCTAAAACTGGATAGTACAGAGATTTGACCCGTGGAACTGCAAAACCACACTGGGATTTGTCTGGCCTACACCAGACTATTTTCAACAGATGTATTTTTGTGTCACAACAGTCAGGAGACACTACTGTTTTTTTTTACGGAATATATACCAAAACCTGAATAATAGAGATTTTTTACCGGGGATGGCAAAACCACAGTTATTGTTTACTGGGGTATACCAGACTTTTTAAATATATAGATTTGCGGCTGAACAGTGAGCGACACACTCAAACTGTGCTTTTTTAGATACCAAAGGCCCAAAACTGGATAGTACAGAGATTTGACCCGTGGAACTGCAACACCACACAGGGATTTGTCGGGCCTACACCAGACTATTTTCAACAGATATATTTTTGTGTCACAACAGTCAGGAAACACTACTGTTCTTCTTTACAGAAAATATACCAAAACCTGAATAATAGAGATTTTTTACCTTGGGATGGCAAAACCACAGTTATTGTTTACTGGGGTATACCATACTTTTTTAAATATATAGATTTGCGGCTGAACATTGAGCGACACACTCAAACTGTGTTTTTTTATATACCAAAGGCCCAAAACTGGTTAGTACAGAGATTTGACCCGTGGAACTGCAAAACCACACTGGGATTTGTCTGGCCTACACCAGACTATTTTCAACAGATGTATTTTTGTGTCACAACAGTCAGGAGACACTACTGTTTTTCTTTACGGAAAATATACCAAAACCTGAATAATAGAGATTTTTTAAAGTGGGATGGCAAAACCACAGTTATTGTTTACTGGGGTATAACAGACTTTTTTAAATATATAGATTTGCAGCTGAACATTGAGCGACACACTCAAACTGTGCTTTTTTAGATACCAAAGGCCCAAAACTGGATAGTACAGAGATTTGACCCATGGAACTGCAAAACCACACTGGGATTTGTCTGACCTACACCAGACAATTTTCAACAGATGTATTTTTGTGTCACAACAGTCAGGAGACACTACTGTTTTTCTTTACGGAAAATATACAAAAACCTGAATAATAGAGATTTTTTACCGTGGGATGGCAAAACCACAGTTATTGTTTACTGTGTTATAACAGCCTTTTTTAAATATATAGATTTGCGGCTGAACATTGAGCGACACACTCAAACTGTGCTTTTTTAGATACCAAAGGCCCAAAACTGGATAGTACAGAGATTTGACCCGTGGAACTGCAAAACCACACTGGGATTTGTCTGGCCTACACCAGACTATTTTTAACAGATGTATTTTTGTGTCACAACAGTCAGGAGACACTACTGTTTTTCTTTACAGAAAATATACCAAAACCTGAATAATAGAGATTTTTTACCGTGGGATGGCAAAACCACAGTTATTGTTTACTGGGGTATACCAGACTTTTTTAAATATATAGATTTGCGGCTGAACATTGAGCGACACACTCAAACTGTGTTTTTTTATATACCAAAGGCCCAAAACTGGTTAGTACAGAGATTTGACCCGTGGAACTGCAAAACCACACTGGGATTTGTCTGGCCTACACCAGACTATTTTCAACAGATGTATTTTTGTGTCACAACAGTCAGGAGACACTACTGTTTTTCTTTATGGAAAATATACCAAAACCTGAATAATAGAGATTTTTTACCGTGGGATGGCAAAACCACAGTTATTGTTTACTGGGGTATAACAGACTTTTTTAAATATATAGATTTGCAGCTGAACATTGAGCGACACACTCAAACTGTGCTTTTTTAGATACCAAAGGCCCAAAACTGGATAGTACAGAGATTTGACCCATGGAACTGCAAAACCACACTGGGATTTGTCTGGCCTACACCAGACAATTTTCAACAGATGTATTTTTGTGTCACAACAGTCAGGAGACACTACTGTTTTTCTTTACGGAAAATATACCAAAACCTGAATAATAGAGATTTTTTACCGTGGGATGGCAAAACCACAGTTATTGTTTACTTGGGTATACCAGACTTTTTTAAATATATAGATTTGCGGCTGAACAGTGAGCGACACACTCAAACTGTGCTTTTTTAGATACCAAAGGCCCAAAACTGGATAGTACAGAGATTTGACCCGTGGAACTGCAACACCACACAGGGATTTGTCGGGCCTACACCAGACTATTTTCAACAGATATATTTTTGTGTCACAACAGTCAGGTAACACTACTGTTCTTCTTTACGGAAAATATACCAAAACCTGAATAATAGAGATTTTTTACCTTGGGATGGCAAAACCACAGTTATTGTTTACTGGGGTATACCATACTTTTTTAAATATATAGATTTGCTGCTGAACATTGAGCGACACACTCAAACTGTGTTTTTTTATATACCAAAGGCCCAAAACTGGATAGTACAGAGATTTGACCCGTGGAACTGCAAAACCACACTGGGATTTGTCTGGCCTACACCAGACTATTTTCAACAGATGTATTTTTGTGTCACAACAGTCAGGAGACACTACTGTTTTTCTTTACGGAAAATATACCAAAACCTGAATAATAGAGATTTTTTACCGTGGGATGGCAAAACCACAGTTATTGTTTACTGGGGTATAACAGACTTATTTAAATATATAGATTTGCGGCTGAACATTGAGCGACACACTCAAACTGTGCTTTTTTAGATACCAAAGGCCCAAAACTGGATAGTACAGAGATTTGACCCGTGGAACTGCAAAACCACACTGGGATTTGTCTGGCCTACACCAGACTATTTTCAACAGATGTATTTTTGTGTCACAACAGTCAGGAGACACTACTGTTTTTCTTTACGGAAAATATACCAAAACCTGAATAATAGAGAATTTTTACCGTGGGATGGCAAAACCACAGTTATTGTTTACTGGGGTATACCAGACTTTTTTAAATATATAGATTTGCGGCTGAACAGTGAGCGACACACTCAAACTGTGTTTTTTTATATACCAAAGGCCTAAAACTGGATAGTACAGAGATTTGACCCGTGGAACTGCAAAACCACACTGGGATTTGTCTGGCCTACACCAGACTATTTTCAACAGATGTATTTTTGTGTCACAACAGTCAGGAGACACTACTGTTTTTTTTTACGGAATATATACCAAAACCTGAATAATAGAGATTTTTTACCGGGGATGGCAAAACCACAGTTATTGTTTACTGGGGTATACCAGACTTTTTAAATATATAGATTTGCGGCTGAACAGTGAGCGACACACTCAAACTGTGCTTTTTTAGATACCAAAGGCCCAAAACTGGATAGTACAGAGATTTGACCCGTGGAACTGCAACACCACACAGGGATTTGTCGGGCCTACACCAGACTATTTTCAACAGATATATTTTTGTGTCACAACAGTCAGGAAACACTACTGTTCTTCTTTACAGAAAATATACCAAAACCTGAATAATAGAGATTTTTTACCTTGGGATGGCAAAACCACAGTTATTGTTTACTGGGGTATACCATACTTTTTTAAATATATAGATTTGCGGCTGAACATTGAGCGACACACTCAAACTGTGTTTTTTTATATACCAAAGGCCCAAAACTGGTTAGTACAGAGATTTGACCCGTGGAACTGCAAAACCACACTGGGATTTGTCTGGCCTACACCAGACTATTTTCAACAGATGTATTTTTGTGTCACAACAGTCAGGAGACACTACTGTTTTTCTTTACGGAAAATATACCAAAACCTGAATAATAGAGATTTTTTAAAGTGGGATGGCAAAACCACAGTTATTGTTTACTGGGGTATAACAGACTTTTTTAAATATATAGATTTGCAGCTGAACATTGAGCGACACACTCAAACTGTGCTTTTTTAGATACCAAAGGCCCAAAACTGGATAGTACAGAGATTTGACCCATGGAACTGCAAAACCACACTGGGATTTGTCTGACCTACACCAGACAATTTTCAACAGATGTATTTTTGTGTCACAACAGTCAGGAGACACTACTGTTTTTCTTTACGGAAAATATACAAAAACCTGAATAATAGAGATTTTTTACCGTGGGATGGCAAAACCACAGTTATTGTTTACTGTGTTATAACAGCCTTTTTTAAATATATAGATTTGCGGCTGAACATTGAGCGACACACTCAAACTGTGCTTTTTTAGATACCAAAGGCCCAAAACTGGATAGTACAGAGATTTGACCCGTGGAACTGCAAAACCACACTGGGATTTGTCTGGCCTACACCAGACTATTTTTAACAGATGTATTTTTGTGTCACAACAGTCAGGAGACACTACTGTTTTTCTTTACAGAAAATATACCAAAACCTGAATAATAGAGATTTTTTACCGTGGGATGGCAAAACCACAGTTATTGTTTACTGGGGTATACCAGACTTTTTTAAATATATAGATTTGCGGCTGAACATTGAGCGACACACTCAAACTGTGTTTTTTTATATACCAAAGGCCCAAAACTGGTTAGTACAGAGATTTGACCCGTGGAACTGCAAAACCACACTGGGATTTGTCTGGCCTACACCAGACTATTTTCAACAGATGTATTTTTGTGTCACAACAGTCAGGAGACACTACTGTTTTTCTTTATGGAAAATACACCAAAACCTGAATAATAGAGATTTTTTACCGTGGGATGGCAAAACCACAGTTATTGTTTACTGGGGTATAACAGACTTTTTTAAATATATAGATTTGCAGCTGAACATTGAGCGACACACTCAAACTGTGCTTTTTTAGATACCAAAGGCCCAAAACTGGATAGTACAGAGATTTGACCCATGGAACTGCAAAACCACACTGGGATTTGTCTGGCCTACACCAGACAATTTTCAACAGATGTATTTTTGTGTCACAACAGTCAGGAGACACTACTGTTTTTCTTTACGGAAAATATACCAAAACCTGAATAATAGAGATTTTTTACCGTGGGATGGCAAAACCACAGTTATTGTTTACTTGGGTATACCAGACTTTTTTAAATATATAGATTTGCGGCTGAACAGTGAGCGACACACTCAAACTGTGCTTTTTTAGATACCAAAGGCCCAAAACTGGATAGTACAGAGATTTGACCCGTGGAACTGCAACACCACACAGGGATTTGTCGGGCCTACACCAGACTATTTTCAACAGATATATTTTTGTGTCACAACAGTCAGGTAACACTACTGTTCTTCTTTACGGAAAATATACCAAAACCTGAATAATAGAGATTTTTTACCTTGGGATGGCAAAACCACAGTTATTGTTTACTGGGGTATACCATACTTTTTTAAATATATAGATTTGCTGCTGAACATTGAGCGACACACTCAAACTGTGTTTTTTTATATACCAAAGGCCCAAAACTGGATAGTACAGAGATTTGACCCGTGGAACTGCAAAACCACACTGGGATTTGTCTGGCCTACACCAGACTATTTTCAACAGATGTATTTTTGTGTCACAACAGTCAGGAGACACTACTGTTTTTCTTTACGGAAAATATACCAAAACCTGAATAATAGAGATTTTTTACCGTGGGATGGCAAAACCACAGTTATTGTTTACTGGGGTATAACAGACTTATTTAAATATATAGATTTGCGGCTGAACATTGAGCGACACACTCAAACTGTGCTTTTTTAGATACCAAAGGCCCAAAACTGGATGGTACAGAGATTTGACCCGTGGAACTGCAAAACCACACTGGGATTTGTCTGGCCTACACCAGACTATTTTCAACAGATGTATTTTTGTGTCACAACAGTCAGGAGACACTACTGTTTTTCTTTACGGAAAATATACCAAAACCTGAATAATAGAGATTTTTTACCGTGGGATGGCAAAACCACAGTTATTGTTTACTGGGGTATACCAGACTTTTTTAAATATATAGATTTGCGGCTGAACAGTGAGCGACACACTCAAACTGTGCTTTTTTAGATACCAAAGGCCCAAAACTGGATAGTACAGAGATTTGACCCGTGGAACTGCAACACCACAAAGGGACTTGTCGGGCCTACACCAGACTATTTTCAACAGAAATATTTTTGTGTCACAACAGTCAGGAAACACTACTGTTCTTCTTTACGGAAAATATACCAAAACCTGAATAATAGAGATTTTTTACCTTGGGATGGCAAAACCACAGTAATTGTTTACTGGGGTATACCATACTTTTTTAAATATATAGATTTGCGGCTGAACATTGAGCGACACACTCAAACTGTGTTTTTTTATATACCAAAGGCCCAAAACTGGATAGTACAGAGATTTGACCAGTGGAACTGCAAAACCACACTGGGATTTGTCTGGCCTACACCAGACTATTTTCAACAGATGTATTTTTGTGTCACAACAGTCAGGAGACACTACTGTTTTTCTTTACGGAAAATATACCAAAACCTGAATAATAGAGATTTTTTACCGTGGTATGGCAAAACCACAGTTATTGTTTACTGGGGTATAACAGACTTTTTTAAATATATAGATTTGCGGCTGAACATTGAGCGACACACTCAAACTGTGCTTTTTTAAATACCAAAGGCCCAAAACTGGATAGTACAGAGATTTGACCCGTGGAACTGCAAAACCACACTGGGATTTGTCTGGCCTACACCAGACTATTTTCAACAGATGTATTTTTGTGTCACAACAGTCAGGAGACACTACTGTTTTTCTTTACGGAAAATATACCAAAACCTGAATAATAGAGATTTTTTACCGTGGGATGGCAAAACCACAGTTATTGTTTACTGGGGTATACCAGACTTTTTTAAATATATAGATTTGCGGCTGAACAGTGAGCGACACACTCAAACTGTGCTTTTTTAGATACCAAAGGCCCAAAACTGGATAGTACAGATTTGACCCGTGGAACTGCAACACCACACAGGGATTTGTCGGGCCTACACCAGACTATTTTCAACAGATATATTTTTGTGTCACAACAGTCAGGAAACACTACTGTTCTTCTTTACGGAAAATATACCAAAACCTGAATAATAGAGATTTTTTACCTTGGGATGGCAAAACCACAGTTATTGTTTACTGGGGTATACCAGACTTTTTTAAATATATAGATTTGCGGCTGAACATTGAGCGACACACTCAAACTGTGTTTTTTTATATACCAAAGGCCCAAAACTGGATAGTACAGACATTTGACCTGTGGAACTGCAATACCACACTGGGATTTGTCTGGCCTACACCAGACTATTTTCAACAGATGTATTTTTGTGTCACAACAGTCAGGAGACACTACTGTTTTTCTTTACGGAAAATATACAAAAACCTGAATAATAGAGATTTTTTACCGTGGGATGGCAAAACCACAGTTATTGTTTACTGTGTTATAACAGCCTTTTTTAAATATATAGATTTGCGGCTGAACATTGAGCGACACACTCAAACTGTGCTTTTTTAGATACTAAAGGCCCAAAACTGGATAGTACAGAGATTTGACCCGTGGAACTGCAAAACCACACTGGGATTTGTCTGGCCTACACCAGACTATTTTCAACAGATGTATTTTTGTGTCACAACAGTCAGGAGACACTACTGTTTTTCTTTACAGAAAATATACCAAAACCTGAATATTAGAGATTTTTTACCGTGGGATGGCAAAACCACAGTTATTGTTTACTGGGGTATACCAGACTTTTTTAAATATATAGATTTGCGGCTGAACAGTGAGCGACACACTCAAACTGTGCTTTTTTAGATACCAAAGGCCCAAAACTGGATAGTACAGAGATTTGACCCGTGGAACTGCAACACCACACAGGGATTTGTCGGGCCTACACCAGACTATTTCAACAGATATATTTTTGTGTCACAACAGTCAGGAAACACTACTGTTCTTCTTTACGGAAAATATACCAAAACCTGAATAATAGAGATTTTTTACCTTGGGATGGCAAAACCACAGTTATTGTTTACTGGGGTATACCATACTTTTTTAAATATATAGATTTGCGGCTGAATATTGAGCGACACACTCAAACTGTGTTTTTTTAGATACCAAAGGCCCAAAACTGGATAGTACAGAGATTTGACCCGTGGAACTGCAAAACCACACTGGGATTTGTCGGGCCTACACCAGACTATTTTCAACAGATGTATTTTTGTGTCACAACAGTCAGGAGACACTACTGTTTTTCTTTACGGAAAATATACCAAAACCTGAAAAATAGAGATTTTTTACCGTGGGATGGCAAAACCACAGTTATTGTTTACTGGGGTATACCATACTTTTTTAAATATATAGATTTGCGGCTGAACATTGAGCGACACACTCAAACTGTGTTTTTTTATATACCAAAGGCCCAAAACTGGATAGTGCGGAGATTTGACCAGTGGAACTGCAAAACCACACTGGGATTTGTCTGGCCTACACCAGACTATTTTCAACAGATGTATTTTTGTGTCACAACAGTCAGGAGACACTACTGTTTTTCTTTACGGAAAATATACCAAAACCTGAATAATAGAGATTTTTTACCGTGGTATGGCAAAACCACAGTTATTGTTTACTGGGGTATAACAGACTTTTTTAAATATATAGATTTGCAGCTGAACATTGAGCGACACACTCAAACTGTGCTTTTTTAGATACCAAAGGCCCAAAACTGGATAGTACAGAGATTTGACCCATGGAACTGCAAAACCACACTGGGATTTGTCTGACCTACACCAGACAATTTTCAACAGATGTATTTTTGTGTCACAACAGTCAGGAGACACTACTGTTTTTCTTTACGGAAAATATACAAAAACCTGAATAATAGAGATTTTTTACCGTGGGATGGCAAAACCACAGTTATTGTTTACTGTGTTATAACAGCCTTTTTTAAATATATAGATTTGCGGCTGAACATTGAGCGACACACTCAAACTGTGCTTTTTTAGATACCAAAGGCCCAAAACTGGATAGTACAGAGATTTGACCCGTGGAACTGCAAAACCACACTGGGATTTGTCTGGCCTACACCAGACTATTTTTAACAGATGTATTTTTGTGTCACAACAGTCAGGAGACACTACTGTTTTTCTTTACAGAAAATATACCAAAACCTGAATAATAGAGATTTTTTACCGTGGGATGGCAAAACCACAGTTATTGTTTACTGGGGTATACCAGACTTTTTTAAATATATAGATTTGCGGCTGAACATTGAGCGACACACTCAAACTGTGTTTTTTTATATACCAAAGGCCCAAAACTGGTTAGTACAGAGATTTGACCCGTGGAACTGCAAAACCACACTGGGATTTGTCTGGCCTACACCAGACTATTTTCAACAGATGTATTTTTGTGTCACAACAGTCAGGAGACACTACTGTTTTTCTTTATGGAAAATACACCAAAACCTGAATAATAGAGATTTTTTACCGTGGGATGGCAAAACCACAGTTATTGTTTACTGGGGTATAACAGACTTTTTTAAATATATAGATTTGCAGCTGAACATTGAGCGACACACTCAAACTGTGCTTTTTTAGATACCAAAGGCCCAAAACTGGATAGTACAGAGATTTGACCCATGGAACTGCAAAACCACACTGGGATTTGTCTGGCCTACACCAGACAATTTTCAACAGATGTATTTTTGTGTCACAACAGTCAGGAGACACTACTGTTTTTCTTTACGGAAAATATACCAAAACCTGAATAATAGAGATTTTTTACCGTGGGATGGCAAAACCACAGTTATTGTTTACTTGGGTATACCAGACTTTTTTAAATATATAGATTTGCGGCTGAACAGTGAGCGACACACTCAAACTGTGCTTTTTTAGATACCAAAGGCCCAAAACTGGATAGTACAGAGATTTGACCCGTGGAACTGCAACACCACACAGGGATTTGTCGGGCCTACACCAGACTATTTTCAACAGATATATTTTTGTGTCACAACAGTCAGGTAACACTACTGTTCTTCTTTACGGAAAATATACCAAAACCTGAATAATAGAGATTTTTTACCTTGGGATGGCAAAACCACAGTTATTGTTTACTGGGGTATACCATACTTTTTTAAATATATAGATTTGCTGCTGAACATTGAGCGACACACTCAAACTGTGTTTTTTTATATACCAAAGGCCCAAAACTGGATAGTACAGAGATTTGACCCGTGGAACTGCAAAACCACACTGGGATTTGTCTGGCCTACACCAGACTATTTTCAACAGATGTATTTTTGTGTCACAACAGTCAGGAGACACTACTGTTTTTCTTTACGGAAAATATACCAAAACCTGAATAATAGAGATTTTTTACCGTGGGATGGCAAAACCACAGTTATTGTTTACTGGGGTATAACAGACTTATTTAAATATATAGATTTGCGGCTGAACATTGAGCGACACACTCAAACTGTGCTTTTTTAGATACCAAAGGCCCAAAACTGGATGGTACAGAGATTTGACCCGTGGAACTGCAAAACCACACTGGGATTTGTCTGGCCTACACCAGACTATTTTCAACAGATGTATTTTTGTGTCACAACAGTCAGGAGACACTACTGTTTTTCTTTACGGAAAATATACCAAAACCTGAATAATAGAGATTTTTTACCGTGGGATGGCAAAACCACAGTTATTGTTTACTGGGGTATACCAGACTTTTTTAAATATATAGATTTGCGGCTGAACAGTGAGCGACACACTCAAACTGTGCTTTTTTAGATACCAAAGGCCCAAAACTGGATAGTACAGAGATTTGACCCGTGGAACTGCAACACCACAAAGGGACTTGTCGGGCCTACACCAGACTATTTTCAACAGAAATATTTTTGTGTCACAACAGTCAGGAAACACTACTGTTCTTCTTTACGGAAAATATACCAAAACCTGAATAATAGAGATTTTTTACCTTGGGATGGCAAAACCACAGTAATTGTTTACTGGGGTATACCATACTTTTTTAAATATATAGATTTGCGGCTGAACATTGAGCGACACACTCAAACTGTGTTTTTTTATATACCAAAGGCCCAAAACTGGATAGTACAGAGATTTGACCAGTGGAACTGCAAAACCACACTGGGATTTGTCTGGCCTACACCAGACTATTTTCAACAGATGTATTTTTGTGTCACAACAGTCAGGAGACACTACTGTTTTTCTTTACGGAAAATATACCAAAACCTGAATAATAGAGATTTTTTACCGTGGTATGGCAAAACCACAGTTATTGTTTACTGGGGTATAACAGACTTTTTTAAATATATAGATTTGCGGCTGAACATTGAGCGACACACTCAAACTGTGCTTTTTTAAATACCAAAGGCCCAAAACTGGATAGTACAGAGATTTGACCCGTGGAACTGCAAAACCACACTGGGATTTGTCTGGCCTACACCAGACTATTTTCAACAGATGTATTTTTGTGTCACAACAGTCAGGAGACACTACTGTTTTTCTTTACGGAAAATATACCAAAACCTGAATAATAGAGATTTTTTACCGTGGGATGGCAAAACCACAGTTATTGTTTACTGGGGTATACCAGACTTTTTTAAATATATAGATTTGCGGCTGAACAGTGAGCGACACACTCAAACTGTGCTTTTTTAGATACCAAAGGCCCAAAACTGGATAGTACAGATTTGACCCGTGGAACTGCAACACCACACAGGGATTTGTCGGGCCTACACCAGACTATTTTCAACAGATATATTTTTGTGTCACAACAGTCAGGAAACACTACTGTTCTTCTTTACGGAAAATATACCAAAACCTGAATAATAGAGATTTTTTACCTTGGGATGGCAAAACCACAGTTATTGTTTACTGGGGTATACCAGACTTTTTTAAATATATAGATTTGCGGCTGAACATTGAGCGACACACTCAAACTGTGTTTTTTTATATACCAAAGGCCCAAAACTGGATAGTACAGACATTTGACCTGTGGAACTGCAATACCACACTGGGATTTGTCTGGCCTACACCAGACTATTTTCAACAGATGTATTTTTGTGTCACAACAGTCAGGAGACACTACTGTTTTTCTTTACGGAAAATATACAAAAACCTGAATAATAGAGATTTTTTACCGTGGGATGGCAAAACCACAGTTATTGTTTACTGTGTTATAACAGCCTTTTTTAAATATATAGATTTGCGGCTGAACATTGAGCGACACACTCAAACTGTGCTTTTTTAGATACTAAAGGCCCAAAACTGGATAGTACAGAGATTTGACCCGTGGAACTGCAAAACCACACTGGGATTTGTCTGGCCTACACCAGACTATTTTCAACAGATGTATTTTTGTGTCACAACAGTCAGGAGACACTACTGTTTTTCTTTACAGAAAATATACCAAAACCTGAATATTAGAGATTTTTTACCGTGGGATGGCAAAACCACAGTTATTGTTTACTGGGGTATACCAGACTTTTTTAAATATATAGATTTGCGGCTGAACAGTGAGCGACACACTCAAACTGTGCTTTTTTAGATACCAAAGGCCCAAAACTGGATAGTACAGAGATTTGACCCGTGGAACTGCAACACCACACAGGGATTTGTCGGGCCTACACCAGACTATTTCAACAGATATATTTTTGTGTCACAACAGTCAGGAAACACTACTGTTCTTCTTTACGGAAAATATACCAAAACCTGAATAATAGAGATTTTTTACCTTGGGATGGCAAAACCACAGTTATTGTTTACTGGGGTATACCATACTTTTTTAAATATATAGATTTGCGGCTGAATATTGAGCGACACACTCAAACTGTGTTTTTTTAGATACCAAAGGCCCAAAACTGGATAGTACAGAGATTTGACCCGTGGAACTGCAAAACCACACTGGGATTTGTCGGGCCTACACCAGACTATTTTCAACAGATGTATTTTTGTGTCACAACAGTCAGGAGACACTACTGTTTTTCTTTACGGAAAATATACCAAAACCTGAAAAATAGAGATTTTTTACCGTGGGATGGCAAAACCACAGTTATTGTTTACTGGGGTATACCATACTTTTTTAAATATATAGATTTGCGGCTGAACATTGAGCGACACACTCAAACTGTGTTTTTTTATATACCAAAGGCCCAAAACTGGATAGTGCGGAGATTTGACCAGTGGAACTGCAAAACCACACTGGGATTTGTCTGGCCTACACCAGACTATTTTCAACAGATGTATTTTTGTGTCACAACAGTCAGGAGACACTACTGTTTTTCTTTACGGAAAATATACCAAAACCTGAATAATAGAGATTTTTTACCGTGGGATGGCAAAACCACAGTTATTGTTTACTGGGGTATACCAGACTTTTTTAAATATATAGATTTGCGGCTGAACAGTGAGCGACACACTCAAACTGTGCTTTTTTAGATACCAAAGGCCCAAAACTGGATAGTACAGATTTGACCCGTGGAACTGCAACACCACACAGGGATTTGTCGGGCCTACACCAGACTATTTTCAACAGATATATTTTTGTGTCACAACAGTCAGGAAACACTACTGTTCTTCTTTACGGAAAATATACCAAAACCTGAATAATAGAGATTTTTTACCTTGGGATGGCAAAACCACAGTTATTGTTTACTGAGGTATACCAGACTTTTTTAAATATATAGATTTGCGGCTGAACATTGAGCGACACACTCAAACTGTGTTTTTTTATATACCAAAGGCCCAAAACTGGATAGTACAGACATTTGACCCGTGGAACTGCAATACCACACTGGGATTTGTCTGGCCTACACCAGACTATTTTCAACAGATGTATTTTTGTGTCACAACAGTCAGGAGACACTACTGTTTTTCTTTACGGAAAATATACAAAAACCTGAATAATAGAGATTTTTTACCGTGGGATGGCAAAACCACAGTTATTGTTTACTGTGTTATAACAGCCTTTTTTAAATATATAGATTTGCGGCTGAACATTGAGCGACACACTCAAACTGTGCTTTTTTAGATACCAAAGGCCCAAAACTGGATAGTACAGAGATTTGACCCGTGGAACTGCAAAACCACACTGGGATTTGTCTGGCCTACACCAGACTATTTTCAACAGATGTATTTTTGTGTCACAACAGTCAGGAGACACTACTGTTTTTCTTTACAGAAAATATACCAAAACCTGAATAATAGAGATTTTTTACCGTGGGATGGCAAAACCACAGTTATTGTTTACTGGGGTATACCAGACTTTTTTAAATATATAGATTTGCGGCTGAACAGTGAGCGACACACTCAAACTGTGCTTTTTTAGATACCAAAGGCCCAAAACTGGATAGTACAGAGATTTGACCCGTGGAACTGCAACACCACACAGGGATTTGTCGGGCCTACACCAGACTATTTCAACAGATATATTTTTGTGTCACAACAGTCAGGAAACACTACTGTTCTTCTTTACGGAAAATATACCAAAACCTGAATAATAGAGATTTTTTACCTTGGGATGGCAAAACCACAGTTATTGTTTACTGGGGTATACCATACTTTTTTAAATATATAGATTTGCGGCTGAATATTGAGCGACACACTCAAACTGTGTTTTTTTAGATACCAAAGGCCCAAAACTGGATAGTACAGAGATTTGACCCGTGGAACTGCAAAACCACACTGGGATTTGTCGGGCCTACACCAGACTATTTTCAACAGATGTATTTTTGTGTCACAACAGTCAGGAGACACTACTGTTTTTCTTTACGGAAAATATACCAAAACCTGAAAAATAGAGATTTTTTACCGTGGGATGGCAAAACCACAGTTATTGTTTACTGGGGTATACCATACTTTTTTAAATATATAGATTTGCGGCTGAACATTGAGCGACACACTCAAACTGTGTTTTTTTATATACCAAAGGCCCAAAACTGGATAGTGCGGAGATTTGACCCGTGGAACTGCAAAACCACACTGGGATTTGTCTGGCCTACACCAGACTATTTTCAACAGATGTATTTTTGTGTCACAACAGTCAGGAGACACTACTGTTTTTCTTTACGGAAAATATACCAAAACCTGAATAATAGAGATTTTTTACCGTGGGATGGCAAAACCACAGTTATTGTTTACTGGGGTATACCAGACTTTTTTAAATATATAGATTTGCGGCTGAACAGTGAGCGACACACTCAAATTGTTTTTTTTTAGATACCAAAGGCCCAAAACTGGATAGTTCAGAGATTTGTCCCGTGGAACTGCAAAACCACACTGGGATTTGTCTAGCCTACACCAGACTATTTTCAACAGATATATTTTTGTGTCACAACAGTCAGGAGACACTACTGTTTTTCTTTACTGAAAATATACCAAAACCTGAATAATAGAGATTTTTTACCGTGGGATGGCAAAACCACAGTTATTGTTTACTGGGGTATACCATACTTTTTTTAATATATAGATTTGCGGCTGAACAGTGAGCGACACACTCAAACTGTGTTTTTTTAGATACCAAAGGCCGAAAACTGGATAGTACAGAGATTTGACCTGTGGAACTGCAAAACCACACTGGGATTTGTCGAGCATACACCAGACTATTTTCAACAGATATATTTTTGTGTCACAACAGTCAGGAGACACTACTGTTTTTCTTTACGTAAAATGTAGCAAAACCTGAATAATAGAGAATTTTTACCGTGGGATGGCAAAACCACAGTTATTGTTTACTGGGGTATACCAGACTTTTTTAAATATATAGATTTGCGGCTGAACAGTGAGCGACACACTCAAACTGTGTTTTTTTATATACCAAAGGCCTAAAACTGGATAGTACAGAGATTTGACCCGTGGAACTGCAAAACCACACTGGGATTTGTCTGGCCTACACCAGACTATTTTCAACAGATGTATTTTTGTGTCACAACAGTCAGGAGACACTACTGTTTTTCTTTACGGAATATATACCAAAACCTGAATAATAGAGATTTTTTACCGGGGATGGCAAAACCACAGTTATTGTTTACTGGGGTATACCAGACTTTTTAAATATATAGATTTGCGGCTGAACAGTGAGCGACACACTCAAACTGTGCTTTTTTAGATACCAAAGGCCCAAAACTGGATAGTACAGAGATTTGACCCGTGGAACTGCAACACCACACAGGGATTTGTCGGGCCTACACCAGACTATTTTCAACAGATATATTTTTGTGTCACAACAGTCAGGAAACACTACCGTTCTTCTTTACAGAAAATATACCAAAACCTGAATAATAGAGATTTTTTACCTTGGGATGGCAAAACCACAGTTATTGTTTACTGGGGTATACCATACTTTTTTAAATATATAGATTTGCGGCTGAACATTGAGCGACACACTCAAACTGTGTTTTTTTATATACCAAAGGCCCAAAACTGGTTAGTACAGAGATTTGACCCGTGGAACTGCAAAACCACACTGGGATTTGTCTGGCCTACACCAGACAATTTTCAACAGATGTATTTTTGTGTCACAACAGTCAGGAGACACTACTGTTTTTCTTTACGGAAAATATACCAAAACCTGAATAATAGAGATTTTTTACCGTGGGATGGCAAAACCACAGTTATTGTTTACTTGGGTATACCAGACTTTTTTAAATATATAGATTTGCGGCTGAACAGTGAGCGACACACTCAAACTGTGCTTTTTTAGATACCAAAGGCCCAAAACTGGATAGTACAGAGATTTGACCCGTGGAACTGCAACACCACAAAGGGACTTGTCGAGCCTACACCAGACTATTTTCAACAGAAATATTTTTGTGTCACAACAGTCAGGAAACACTACTGTTCCTCTTTACGGAAAATATACCAAAACCTGAATAATAGAGATTTTTTACCTTGGGATGGCAAAACCACAGTTATTGTTTACTGGGGTATACCATACTTTTTTAAATATATAGATTTGCGGCTGAACATTGAGCGACACACTCAAACTGTGTTTTTTTATATACCAAAGGCCCAAAACTGGATAGTACAGAGATTTGACCAGTGGAACTGCAAAACCACACTGGGATTTGTCTGGCCTACACCAGACTATTTTCAACAGATGTATTTTTGTGTCACAACAGTCAGGAGACACTACTGTTTTTCTTTACGGAAAATATACCAAAACCTGAATAATAGAGATTTTTTACCGTGGGATGGCAAAACCACAGTTATTGTTTACTGGGGTATACCAGACTTTTTTAAATATATAGATTTGCGGCTGAACATTGAGCGACACACTCAAACTGTGTTTTTTTATATACCAAAGGCCCAAAACTGGTTAGTACAGAGATTTGACCCGTGGAACTGCAAAACCACACTGGGATTTGTCTGGCCTACACCAGACTATTTTCAACAGATGTATTTTTGTGTCACAACAGTCAGGAGACACTACTGTTTTTCTTTACGGAAAATATACCAAAACCTGAATAATAGAGATTTTTTACCGTGGGATGGCAAAACCACAGTTATTGTTTACTGGGGTATAACAGACTTTTTTAAATATATAGATTTGCAGCTGAACATTGAGCGACACACTCAAACTGTGCTTTTTTAGATACCAAAGGCCCAAAACTGGATAGTACAGAGATTTGACCCATGGAACTGCAAAACCACACTGGGATTTGTCTGGCCTACACCAGACAATTTTCAACAGATGTATTTTTGTGTCACAACAGTCAGGAGACACTACTGTTTTTCTTTACGGAAAATATACCAAAACCTGAATAATAGAGATTTTTTACCGTGGGATGGCAAAACCACAGTTATTGTTTACTTGGGTATACCAGACTTTTTTAAATATATAGATTTGCGGCTGAACAGTGAGCGACACACTCAAACTGTGCTTTTTTAGATACCAAAGGCCCAAAACTGGATAGTACAGAGATTTGACCCGTGGAACTGCAACACCACACAGGGATTTGTCGGGCCTACACCAGACTATTTTCAACAGATATATTTTTGTGTCACAACAGTCAGGTAACACTACTGTTCTTCTTTACGGAAAATATACCAAAACCTGAATAATAGAGATTTTTTACCTTGGGATGGCAAAACCACAGTTATTGTTTACTGGGGTATACCATACTTTTTTAAATATATAGATTTGCTGCTGAACATTGAGCGACACACTCAAACTGTGTTTTTTTATATACCAAAGGCCCAAAACTGGATAGTACAGAGATTTGACCCGTGGAACTGCAAAACCACACTGGGATTTGTCTGGCCTACACCAGACTATTTTCAACAGATGTATTTTTGTGTCACAACAGTCAGGAGACACTACTGTTTTTCTTTACGGAAAATATACCAAAACCTGAATAATAGAGATTTTTTACCGTGGGATGGCAAAACCACAGTTATTGTTTACTGGGGTATAACAGACTTATTTAAATATATAGATTTGCGGCTGAACATTGAGCGACACACTCAAACTGTGCTTTTTTAGATACCAAAGGCCCAAAACTGGATAGTACAGAGATTTGACCCGTGGAACTGCAAAACCACACTGGGATTTGTCTGGCCTACACCAGACTATTTTCAACAGATGTATTTTTGTGTCACAACAGTCAGGAGACACTACTGTTTTTCTTTACGGAAAATATACCAAAACCTGAATAATAGAGATTTTTTACCGTGGGATGGCAAAACCACAGTTATTGTTTACTGGGGTATACCAGACTTTTTTAAATATATAGATTTGCGGCTGAACAGTGAGCGACACACTCAAACTGTGCTTTTTTAGATACCAAAGGCCCAAAACTGGATAGTACAGAGATTTGACCCGTGGAACTGCAACACCACAAAGGGACTTGTCGGGCCTACACCAGACTATTTTCAACAGAAATATTTTTGTGTCACAACAGTCAGGAAACACTACTGTTCTTCTTTACGGAAAATATACCAAAACCTGAATAATAGAGATTTTTTACCTTGGGATGGCAAAACCACAGTTATTGTTTACTGGGGTATACCATACTTTTTTAAATATATAGATTTGCAGCTGAACATTGAGCTACACACTCAAACTGTGCTTTTTTAGATACCAAAGGCCCAAAACTGGATAGTACAGAGATTTGACCCGTGGAACTGCAACACCACACAGGGATTTGTCGGGCCTACACCAGACTATTTTCAACAGATATATTTTTGTGTCACAACAGTCAGGAAACACTACTGTTCTTCTTTACAGAAAATATACCAAAACCTGAATAATAGAGATTTTTTACCTTGGGATGGCAAAACCACAGTTATTGTTTACTGGGGTATACCATACTTTTTTAAATATATAGATTTGCGGCTGAACATTGAGCGACACACTCAAACTGTGTTTTTTTATATACCAAAGGCCCAAAACTGGTTAGTACAGAGATTTGACCCGTGGAACTGCAAAACCACACTGGGATTTGTCTGGCCTACACCAGACTATTTTCAACAGATGTATTTTTGTGTCACAACAGTCAGGAGACACTACTGTTTTTCTTTACGGAAAATATACCAAAACCTGAATAATAGAGATTTTTTACCGTGGGATGGCAAAACCACAGTTATTGTTTACTGGGGTATAACAGACTTTTTTAAATATATAGATTTGCAGCTGAACATTGAGCGACACACTCAAACTGTGCTTTTTTAGATACCAAAGGCCCAAAACTGGATAGTACAGAGATTTGACCCATGGAACTGCAAAACCACACTGGGATTTGTCTGGCCTACACCAGACAATTTTCAACAGATGTATTTTTGTGTCACAACAGTCAGGAGACACTACTGTTTTTCTTTACGGAAAATATACCAAAACCTGAATAATAGAGATTTTTTACCGTGGGATGGCAAAACCACAGTTATTGTTTACTTGGGTATACCAGACTTTTTTAAATATATAGATTTGCGGCTGAACAGTGAGCGACACACTCAAACTGTGCTTTTTTAGATACCAAAGGCCCAAAACTGGATAGTACAGAGATTTGACCCGTGGAACTGCAACACCACACAGGGATTTGTCGGGCCTACACCAGACTATTTTCAACAGATGTATTTTTGTGTCACAACAGTCAGGAGACACTACTGTTTTTCTTTACGGAAAATATACCAAAACCTGAATAATAGAGATTTTTTACCGTGGGATGGCAAAACCACAGTTATTGTTTACTGGGGTATAACAGACTTATTTAAATATATAGATTTGCGGCTGAACATTGAGCGACACACTCAAACTGTGCTTTTTTAGATACCAAAGGCCCAAAACTGGATAGTACAGAGATTTGACCCGTGGAACTGCAAAACCACACTGGGATTTGTCTGGCCTACACCAGACTATTTTCAACAGATGTATTTTTGTGTCACAACAGTCAGGAGACACTACTGTTTTTCTTTACGGAAAATATACCAAAACCTGAATAATAGAGATTTTTTACCGTGGGATGGCAAAACCACAGTTATTGTTTACTGGGGTATACCAGACTTTTTTAAATATATAGATTTGCGGCTGAACAGTGAGCGACACACTCAAACTGTGCTTTTTTAGATACCAAAGGCCCAAAACTGGATAGTACAGAGATTTGACCCGTGGAACTGCAACACCACAAAGGGACTTGTCGGGCCTACACCAGACTATTTTCAACAGAAATATTTTTGTGTCACAACAGTCAGGAAACACTACTGTTCTTCTTTACGGAAAATATACCAAAACCTGAATAATAGAGATTTTTTACCTTGGGATGGCAAAACCACAGTTATTGTTTACTGGGGTATACCATACTTTTTTAAATATATAGATTTGCGGCTGAACATTGAGCGACACACTCAAACTGTGCTTTTTTAAATACCAAAGGCCCAAAACTGGATAGTACAGAGATTTGACCCGTGGAACTGCAAAACCACACTGGGATTTGTCTGGCCTACACCAGACTATTTTCAACAGATGTATTTTTGTGTCACAACAGTCAGGAGACACTACTGTTTTTCTTTACGGAAAATATACCAAAACCTGAATAATAGAGATTTTTTACCTTGGGATGGCAAAACCACAGTTATTGTTTACTGGGGTATACCATACTTTTTTAAATATATAGATTTGCGGCTGAACATTGAGCGACACACTCAAACTGTGTTTTTTTATATACCAAAGGCCCAAAACTGGATAGTACAGAGATTTGACCCGTGGAACTGCAAAACCACACTGGGATTTGTCTGGCCTACACCAGACTATTTTCAACAGATGTATTTTTGTGTCACAACAGTCAGGAGACACTACTGTTTTTCTTTACGGAAAATATACCAAAACCTGAATAATAGAGATTTTTTACCGTGGGATGGCAAAACCACAGTTATTGTTTACTGGGGTATAACAGACTTTTTTAAATATATAGATTTGCGGCTGAACATTGAGCGACACACTCAAACTGTGCTTTTTTAAATACCAAAGGCCCAAAACTGGATAGTACAGAGATTTGACCCGTGGAACTGCAAAACCACACTGGGATTTGTCTGGCCTACACCAGACTATTTTCAACAGATGTATTTTTGTGTCACAACAGTCAGGAGACACTACTGTTTTTCTTTACGGAAAATATACCAAAACCTGAATAATAGAGATTTTTTACCGTGGGATGGCAAAACCACAGTTATTGTTTACTGGGGTATAACAGACTTTTTTAAATATATAGATTTGCGGCTGAACATTGAGCGACACACTCAAACTGTGCTTTTTTAAATACCAAAGGCCCAAAACTGGATAGTACAGAGATTTGACCCGTGGAACTGCAAAACCACACTGGGATTTGTCTGGCCTACACCAGACTATTTTCAACAGATGTATTTTTGTGTCACAACAGTCAGGAGACACTACTGTTTTTCTTTACGGAAAATATACCAAAACCTGAATAATAGAGATTTTTTTACCGTGGGATGGCAAAACCACAGTTATTGTTTACTGGGGTATACCAGACTTTTTTAAATATATAGATTTGCGGCTGAACAGTGAGCGACACACTCAAACTGTGCTTTTTTAGATACCAAAGGCCCAAAACTGGATAGTACAGAGATTTGACCCGTGGAACTGCAACACCACAAAGGGACTTGTCGAGCCTACACCAGACTATTTTCAACAGAAATATTTTTGTGTCACAACAGTCAGGAAACACTACTGTTCCTCTTTACGGAAAATATACCAAAACCTGAATAATAGAGATTTTTTACCTTGGGATGGCAAAACCACAGTTATTGTTTACTGGGGTATACCATACTTTTTTAAATATATAGATTTGCGGCTGAACATTGAGCGACACACTCAAACTGTGTTTTTTTATATACCAAAGGCCCAAAACTGGATAGTACAGAGATTTGACCAGTGGAACTGCAAAACCACACTGGGATTTGTCTGGCCTACACCAGACTATTTTCAACAGATGTATTTTTGTGTCACAACAGTCAGGAGACACTACTGTTTTTCTTTACGGAAAATATACCAAAACCTGAATAATAGAGATTTTTTACCGTGGGATGGCAAAACCACAGTTATTGTTTACTGGGGTATACCAGACTTTTTTAAATATATAGATTTGCGGCTGAACATTGAGCGACACACTCAAACTGTGTTTTTTTATATACCAAAGGCCCAAAACTGGTTAGTACAGAGATTTGACCCGTGGAACTGCAAAACCACACTGGGATTTGTCTGGCCTACACCAGACTATTTTCAACAGATGTATTTTTGTGTCACAACAGTCAGGAGACACTACTGTTTTTCTTTACGGAAAATATACCAAAACCTGAATAATAGAGATTTTTTACCGTGGGATGGCAAAACCACAGTTATTGTTTACTGGGGTATAACAGACTTTTTTAAATATATAGATTTGCAGCTGAACATTGAGCGACACACTCAAACTGTGCTTTTTTAGATACCAAAGGCCCAAAACTGGATAGTACAGAGATTTGACCCATGGAACTGCAAAACCACACTGGGATTTGTCTGGCCTACACCAGACAATTTTCAACAGATGTATTTTTGTGTCACAACAGTCAGGAGACACTACTGTTTTTCTTTACGGAAAATATACCAAAACCTGAATAATAGAGATTTTTTACCGTGGGATGGCAAAACCACAGTTATTGTTTACTTGGGTATACCAGACTTTTTTAAATATATAGATTTGCGGCTGAACAGTGAGCGACACACTCAAACTGTGCTTTTTTAGATACCAAAGGCCCAAAACTGGATAGTACAGAGATTTGACCCGTGGAACTGCAACACCACACAGGGATTTGTCGGGCCTACACCAGACTATTTTCAACAGATATATTTTTGTGTCACAACAGTCAGGTAACACTACTGTTCTTCTTTACGGAAAATATACCAAAACCTGAATAATAGAGATTTTTTACCTTGGGATGGCAAAACCACAGTTATTGTTTACTGGGGTATACCATACTTTTTTAAATATATAGATTTGCTGCTGAACATTGAGCGACACACTCAAACTGTGTTTTTTTATATACCAAAGGCCCAAAACTGGATAGTACAGAGATTTGACCCGTGGAACTGCAAAACCACACTGGGATTTGTCTGGCCTACACCAGACTATTTTCAACAGATGTATTTTTGTGTCACAACAGTCAGGAGACACTACTGTTTTTCTTTACGGAAAATATACCAAAACCTGAATAATAGAGATTTTTTACCGTGGGATGGCAAAACCACAGTTATTGTTTACTGGGGTATAACAGACTTATTTAAATATATAGATTTGCGGCTGAACATTGAGCGACACACTCAAACTGTGCTTTTTTAGATACCAAAGGCCCAAAACTGGATAGTACAGAGATTTGACCCGTGGAACTGCAAAACCACACTGGGATTTGTCTGGCCTACACCAGACTATTTTCAACAGATGTATTTTTGTGTCACAACAGTCAGGAGACACTACTGTTTTTCTTTACGGAAAATATACCAAAACCTGAATAATAGAGATTTTTTACCGTGGGATGGCAAAACCACAGTTATTGTTTACTGGGGTATACCAGACTTTTTTAAATATATAGATTTGCGGCTGAACAGTGAGCGACACACTCAAACTGTGCTTTTTTAGATACCAAAGGCCCAAAACTGGATAGTACAGAGATTTGACCCGTGGAACTGCAACACCACAAAGGGACTTGTCGGGCCTACACCAGACTATTTTCAACAGAAATATTTTTGTGTCACAACAGTCAGGAAACACTACTGTTCTTCTTTACGGAAAATATACCAAAACCTGAATAATAGAGATTTTTTACCTTGGGATGGCAAAACCACAGTTATTGTTTACTGGGGTATACCATACTTTTTTAAATATATAGATTTGCGGCTGAACATTGAGCGACACACTCAAACTGTGCTTTTTTAAATACCAAAGGCCCAAAACTGGATAGTACAGAGATTTGACCCGTGGAACTGCAAAACCACACTGGGATTTGTCTGGCCTACACCAGACTATTTTCAACAGATGTATTTTTGTGTCACAACAGTCAGGAGACACTACTGTTTTTCTTTACGGAAAATATACCAAAACCTGAATAATAGAGATTTTTTACCGTGGGATGGCAAAACCACAGTTATTGTTTACTGGGGTATACCAGACTTTTTTAAATATATAGATTTGCGGCTGAACAGTGAGCGACACACTCAAACTGTGCTTTTTTAGATACCAAAGGCCCAAAACTGGATAGTACAGAGATTTGACCCGTGGAACTGCAACACCACACAGGGATTTGTCGGGCCTACACCAGACTATTTTCAACAGATATATTTTTGTGTCACAACAGTCAGGAAACACTACTGTTCTTCTTTACGGAAAATATACCAAAACCTGAATAATAGAGATTTTTTACCTTGGGATGGCAAAACCACAGTTATTGTTTACTGGGGTATACCAGACTTTTTTAAATATATAGATTTGCGGCTGAACATTGAGCGACACACTCAAACTGTGTTTTTTTATATACCAAAGGCCCAAAACTGGATAGTACAGACATTTGACCCGTGGAACTGCAATACCACACTGGGATTTGTCTGGCCTACACCAGACTATTTTCAACAGATGTATTTTTGTGTCACAACAGTCAGGAGACACTACTGTTTTTCTTTACGGAAAATATACAAAAACCTGAATAATAGAGATTTTTTACCGTGGGATGGCAAAACCACAGTTATTGTTTACTGTGTTATAACAGCCTTTTTTAAATATATAGATTTGCGGCTGAACATTGTGCGACACACTCAAACTGTGCTTTTTTAGATACCAAAGGCCCAAAACTGGATAGTACAGAGATTTGACCCGTGGAACTGCAAAACCACACTGGGATTTGTCTGGCCTACACCAGACTATTTTCAACAGATGTATTTTTGTGTCACAACAGTCAGGAGACACTACTGTTTTTCTTTACAGAAAATATACCAAAACCTGAATAATAGAGATTTTTTACCGTGGGATGGCAAAACCACAGTTATTGTTTACTGGGGTATACCAGACTTTTTTAAATATATAGATTTGCGGCTGAACAGTGAGCGACACACTCAAACTGTGCTTTTTTAGATACCAAAGGCCCAAAACTGGATAGTACAGAGATTTGACCCGTGGAACTGCAACACCACACAGGGATTTGTCGGGCCTACACCAGACTATTTCAACAGATATATTTTTGTGTCACAACAGTCAGGAAACACTACTGTTCTTCTTTACGGAAAATATACCAAAACCTGAATAATAGAGATTTTTTACCTTGGGATGGCAAAACCACAGTTATTGTTTACTGGGGTATACCATACTTTTTTAAATATATAGATTTGCGGCTGAATATTGAGTGACACACTCAAACTGTGTTTTTTTAGATACCAAAGGCCCAAAACTGGATAGTACAGAGATTTGACCCGTGGAACTGCAAAACCACACTGGGATTTGTCGGGCCTACACCAGACTATTTTCAACAGATGTATTTTTGTGTCACAACAGTCAGGAGACACTACTGTTTTTCTTTACGGAAAATATACCAAAACCTGAAAAATAGAGATTTTTTACCGTGGGATGGCAAAACCACAGTTATTGTTTACTGGGGTATACCATACTTTTTTAAATATATAGATTTGCGGCTGAACATTGAGCGACACACTCAAACTGTGCTTTTTTAGATACCAAAGGCCCAAAACTGGATAGTACAGAGATTTGACCCGTGGAACTGCAAAACCACACTGGGATTTGTCTGGCCTACACCAGACTATTTTCAACAGATGTATTTTTGTGTCACAACAGTCAGGAGACACTACTGTTTTTCTTTACGGAAAATATACCAAAACCTGAATAATAGAGATTTTTTACCGTGGGATGGCAAAACCACAGTTATTGTTTACTGGGGTATACCAGACTTTTTTAAATATATAGATTTGCGGCTGAACAGTGAGCGACACACTCAAACTGTGCTTTTTTAGATACCAAAGGCCCAAAACTGGATAGTACAGAGATTTGACCCGTGGAACTGCAACACCACAAAGGGACTTGTCGGGCCTACACCAGACTATTTTCAACAGAAATATTTTTGTGTCACAACAGTCAGGAAACACTACTGTTCTTCTTTACGGAAAATATACCAAAACCTGAATAATAGAGATTTTTTACCTTGGGATGGCAAAACCACAGTTATTGTTTACTGGGGTATACCATACTTTTTTAAATATATAGATTTGCGGCTGAACATTGAGCGACACACTCAAACTGTGCTTTTTTAAATACCAAAGGCCCAAAACTGGATAGTACAGAGATTTGACCCGTGGAACTGCAAAACCACACTGGGATTTGTCTGGCCTACACCAGACTATTTTCAACAGATGTATTTTTGTGTCACAACAGTCAGGAGACACTACTGTTTTTCTTTACGGAAAATATACCAAAACCTGAATAATAGAGATTTTTTACCGTGGGATGGCAAAACCACAGTTATTGTTTACTGGGGTATACCAGACTTTTTTAAATATATAGATTTGCGGCTGAACAGTGAGCGACACACTCAAACTGTGCTTTTTTAGATACCAAAGGCCCAAAACTGGATAGTACAGAGATTTGACCCGTGGAACTGCAACACCACACAGGGATTTGTCGGGCCTACACCAGACTATTTTCAACAGATATATTTTTGTGTCACAACAGTCAGGAAACACTACTGTTCTTCTTTACGGAAAATATACCAAAACCTGAATAATAGAGATTTTTTACCTTGGGATGGCAAAACCACAGTTATTGTTTACTGGGGTATACCAGACTTTTTTAAATATATAGATTTGCGGCTGAACATTGAGCGACACACTCAAACTGTGTTTTTTTATATACCAAAGGCCCAAAACTGGATAGTACAGACATTTGACCCGTGGAACTGCAATACCACACTGGGATTTGTCTGGCCTACACCAGACTATTTTCAACAGATGTATTTTTGTGTCACAACAGTCAGGAGACACTACTGTTTTTCTTTACGGAAAATATACAAAAACCTGAATAATAGAGATTTTTTACCGTGGGATGGCAAAACCACAGTTATTGTTTACTGTGTTATAACAGCCTTTTTTAAATATATAGATTTGCGGCTGAACATTGTGCGACACACTCAAACTGTGCTTTTTTAGATACCAAAGGCCCAAAACTGGATAGTACAGAGATTTGACCCGTGGAACTGCAAAACCACACTGGGATTTGTCTGGCCTACACCAGACTATTTTCAACAGATGTATTTTTGTGTCACAACAGTCAGGAGACACTACTGTTTTTCTTTACAGAAAATATACCAAAACCTGAATAATAGAGATTTTTTACCGTGGGATGGCAAAACCACAGTTATTGTTTACTGGGGTATACCAGACTTTTTTAAATATATAGATTTGCGGCTGAACAGTGAGCGACACACTCAAACTGTGCTTTTTTAGATACCAAAGGCCCAAAACTGGATAGTACAGAGATTTGACCCGTGGAACTGCAACACCACACAGGGATTTGTCGGGCCTACACCAGACTATTTCAACAGATATATTTTTGTGTCACAACAGTCAGGAAACACTACTGTTCTTCTTTACGGAAAATATACCAAAACCTGAATAATAGAGATTTTTTACCTTGGGATGGCAAAACCACAGTTATTGTTTACTGGGGTATACCATACTTTTTTAAATATATAGATTTGCGGCTGAATATTGAGCGACACACTCAAACTGTGTTTTTTTAGATACCAAAGGCCCAAAACTGGATAGTACAGAGATTTGACCCGTGGAACTGCAAAACCACACTGGGATTTGTCGGGCCTACACCAGACTATTTTCAACAGATGTATTTTTGTGTCACAACAGTCAGGAGACACTACTGTTTTTCTTTACGGAAAATATACCAAAACCTGAAAAATAGAGATTTTTTACCGTGGGATGGCAAAACCACAGTTATTGTTTACTGGGGTATACCATACTTTTTTAAATATATAGATTTGCGGCTGAACATTGAGCGACACACTCAAACTGTGTTTTTTTATATACCAAAGGCCCAAAACTGGATAGTACGGAGATTTGACCCGTGGAACTGCAAAACCACACTGGGATTTGTCTGGCCTACACCAGACTATTTTCAACAGATGTATTTTTGTGTCACAACAGTCAGGAGACACTACTGTTTTTCTTTACGGAAAATATACCAAAACCTGAATAATAGAGATTTTTTACCGTGGGATGGCAAAACCACAGTTATTGTTTACTGGGGTATACCATACTTTTTTTAATATATAGATTTGCGGCTGAACAGTGAGCGACACACTCAAACTGTGTTTTTTTAGATACCAAAGGCCGAAAACTGGATAGTACAGAGATTTGACCTGTGGAACTGCAAAACCACACTGGGATTTGTCGAGCCTACACCAGACTATTTTCAACAGATATATTTTTGTGTCACAACAGTCAGGAGACATTACTGTTTTTCTTTACGTAAAATGTAGCAAAACCTGAATAATAGAGAATTTTTACCGTGGGATGGCAAAACCACAGTTATTGTTTACTGGGGTATACCAGACTTTTTTAAATATATAGATTTGCGGCTGAACAGTGAGCGACACACTCAAACTGTGTTTTTTTATATACCAAAGGCCTAAAACTGGATAGTACAGAGATTTCACCCGTGGAACTGCAAAACCACACTGGGATTTGTCTGGCCTACACCAGACTATTTTCAACAGATGTATTTTTGTGTCACAACAGTCAGGAGACACTACTGTTTTTCTTTACGGAATATATACCAAAACCTGAATAATAGAGATTTTTTACCGGGGATGGCAAAACCACAGTTATTGTTTACTGGGGTATACCAGACTTTTTAAATATATAGATTTGCGGCTGAACAGTGAGCGACACACTCAAACTGTGCTTTTTTAGATACCAAAGGCCCAAAACTGGATAGTACAGAGATTTGACCCGTGGAACTGCAACACCACACAGGGATTTGTCGGGCCTACACCAGACTATTTTCAACAGATATATTTTTGTGTCACAACAGTCAGGAAACACTACTGTTCTTCTTTACAGAAAATATACCAAAACCTGAATAATAGAGATTTTTTACCTTGGGATGGCAAAACCACAGTTATTGTTTACTGGGGTATACCATACTTTTTTAAATATATAGATAGGCGGCTGAACATTGAGCGACACACTCAAACTGTGTTTTTTTATATACCAAAGGCCCAAAACTGGTTAGTACAGAGATTTGACCCGTGGAACTGCAAAACCACACTGGGATTTGTCTGGCCTACACCAGACTATTTTCAACAGATGTATTTTTGTGTCACAACAGTCAGGAGACACTACTGTTTTTCTTTACGGAAAATATACCAAAACCTGAATAATAGAGATTTTTTACCGTGGGATGGCAAAACCACAGTTATTGTTTACTGGGGTATAACAGACTTTTTTAAATATATAGATTTGCAGCTGAACATTGAGCGACACACTCAAACTGTGCTTTTTTAGATACCAAAGGCCCAAAACTGGATAGTACAGAGATTTGACCCATGGAACTGCAAAACCACACTGGGATTTGTCTGGCCTACACCAGACAATTTTCAACAGATGTATTTTTGTGTCACAACAGTCAGGAGACACTACTGTTTTTCTTTACGGAAAATATACCAAAACCTGAATAATAGAGATTTTTTACCGTGGGATGGCAAAACCACAGTTATTGTTTACTTGGGTATACCAGACTTTTTTAAATATATAGATTTGCGGCTGAACAGTGAGCGACACACTCAAACTGTGCTTTTTTAGATACCAAAGGCCCAAAACTGGATAGTACAGAGATTTGACCCGTGGAACTGCAACACCACACAGGGATTTGTCGGGCCTACACCAGACTATTTTCAACAGATATATTTTTGTGTCACAACAGTCAGGTAACACTACTGTTCTTCTTTACGGAAAATATACCAAAACCTGAATAATAGAGATTTTTTACCTTGGGATGGCAAAACCACAGTTATTGTTTACTGGGGTATACCATACTTTTTTAAATATATAGATAGGC
This sequence comes from Phyllobates terribilis, assembly GCF_046119375.1. NCBI lineage: Eukaryota > Metazoa > Chordata > Amphibia > Anura > Dendrobatidae > Phyllobates > Phyllobates terribilis. The sequence continues at coordinate 1,187,102,550 of NW_027362761.1, read as the reverse complement.
GGCTGAACATTGAGCGACACACTCAAACTGTGTTTTTTTATATACCAAAGGCCCAAAACTGGTTAGTACAGAGATTTGACCCGTGGAACTGCAAAACCACACTGGGATTTGTCTGGCCTACACCAGACTATTTTCAACAGATGTATTTTTGTGTCACAACAGTCAGGAGACACTACTGTTTTTCTTTACGGAAAATATACCAAAACCTGAATAATAGAGATTTTTTACCGTGGGATGGCAAAACCACAGTTATTGTTTACTGGGGTATAACAGACTTTTTTAAATATATAGATTTGCAGCTGAACATTGAGCGACACACTCAAACTGTGCTTTTTTAGATACCAAAGGCCCAAAACTGGATAGTACAGAGATTTGACCCATGGAACTGCAAAACCACACTGGGATTTGTCTGGCCTACACCAGACAATTTTCAACAGATGTATTTTTGTGTCACAACAGTCAGGAGACACTACTGTTTTTCTTTACGGAAAATATACCAAAACCTGAATAATAGAGATTTTTTACCGTGGGATGGCAAAACCACAGTTATTGTTTACTTGGGTATACCAGACTTTTTTAAATATATAGATTTGCGGCTGAACAGTGAGCGACACACTCAAACTGTGCTTTTTTAGATACCAAAGGCCCAAAACTGGATAGTACAGAGATTTGACCCGTGGAACTGCAACACCACACAGGGATTTGTCGGGCCTACACCAGACTATTTTCAACAGATATATTTTTGTGTCACAACAGTCAGGTAACACTACTGTTCTTCTTTACGGAAAATATACCAAAACCTGAATAATAGAGATTTTTTACCTTGGGATGGCAAAACCACAGTTATTGTTTACTGGGGTATACCATACTTTTTTAAATATATAGATTTGCGGCTGAACATTGAGCGACACACTCAAACTGTGTTTTTTTATATACCAAAGGCCCAAAACTGGATAGTACAGAGATTTGACCCGTGGAACTGCAAAACCACACTGGGATTTGTCTGGCCTACACCAGACTATTTTCAACAGATGTATTTTTGTGTCACAACAGTCAGGAGACACTACTGTTTTTCTTTACGGAAAATATACCAAAACCTGAATAATAGAGATTTTTTACCGTGGGATGGCAAAACCACAGTTATTGTTTACTGGGGTATACCAGACTTTTTTAAATATATAGATTTGCGGCTGAACAGTGAGCGACACACTCAAACTGTGCTTTCTTAGATACCAAAGGCCCAAAACTGGATAGTACAGAGATTTGACCCGTGGAACTGCAACACCACAAAGGGATTTGTCGGGCCTACACCAGACTATTTTCAACAGAAATATTTTTGTGTCACAACAGTCAGGAAACACTACTGTTCTTCTTTACGGAAAATATACCAAAACCTGAATAATAGAGATTTTTTACCTTGGGATGGCAAAACCACAGTTATTGTTTACTGGGGTATACCATACTTTTTTAAATATATAGATTTGCGGCTGAACATTGAGCGACACACTCAAACTGTGTTTTTTTATATACCAAAGGCCCAAAACTGGATAGTACAGAGATTTGACCAGTGGAACTGCAAAACCACACTGGGATTTGTCTGGCCTACACCAGACTATTTTCAACAGATGTATTTTTGTGTCACAACAGTCAGGAGACACTACTGTTTTTCTTTACGGAAAATATACCAAAACCTGAATAATAGAGATTTTTTACCGTGGGATGGCAAAACCACAGTTATTCTTTACTTGGGTATACCAGACTTTTTTAAATATATAGATTTGCGGCTGAACAGTGAGCGATACACTCAAACTGTGCTTTTTTAGATACCAAAGGCCCAAAACTGGATAGTACAGAGATTTGACCCGTGGAACTGCAACACCACACAGGGATTTGTCGGGCCTACACCAGACTATTTTCAACAGATATATTTTTGTGTCACAACAGTCAGGTAACACTACTGTTCTTCTTTACGGAAAATATACCAAAACCTGAATAATAGAGATTTTTTACCTTGGGATGGCAAAACCACAGTTATTGTTTACTGGGGTATACCATACTTTTTTAAATATATAGATTTGCGGCTGAACATTGAGCGACACACTCAAACTGTGTTTTTTTATATACCAAAGGCCCAAAACTGGATAGTACAGAGATTTGACCCGTGGAACTGCAAAACCACACTGGGATTTGTCTGGCCTACACCAGACTATTTTCAACAGATGTATTTTTGTGTCACAACAGTCAGGAGACACTACTGTTTTTCTTTACGGAAAATATACCAAAACCTGAATAATAGAGATTTTTTACCGTGGGATGGCAAAACCACAGTTATTGTTTACTGGGGTATAACAGACTTTTTTAAATATATAGATTTGCAGCTGAACATTGAGCGACACACTCAAACTGTGCTTTTTTAGATACCAAAGGCCCAAAACTGGATAGTACAGAGATTTGACCCATGGAACTGCAAAACCACACTGGGATTTGTCTGGCCTACACCAGACAATTTTCAACAGATGTATTTTTGTGTCACAACAGTCAGGAGACACTACTGTTTTTCTTTACGGAAAATATACCAAAACCTGAATAATAGAGATTTTTTACCGTGGGATGGCAAAACCACAGTTATTGTTTACTTGGGTATACCAGACTTTTTTAAATATATAGATTTGCGGCTGAACAGTGAGCGACACACTCAAACTGTGCTTTTTTAGATACCAAAGGCCCAAAACTGGATAGTACAGAGATTTGACCCGTGGAACTGCAACACCACACAGGGATTTGTCGGGCCTACACCAGACTATTTTCAACAGATATATTTTTGTGTCACAACAGTCAGGTAACACTACTGTTCTTCTTTACGGAAAATATACCAAAACCTGAATAATAGAGATTTTTTACCTTGGGATGGCAAAACCACAGTTATTGTTTACTGGGGTATACCATACTTTTTTAAATATATAGATAGGCGGCTGAACATTGAGCGACACACTCAAACTGTGTTTTTTTATATACCAAAGGCCCAAAACTGGTTAGTACAGAGATTTGACCCGTGGAACTGCAAAACCACACTGGGATTTGTCTGGCCTACACCAGACTATTTTCAACAGATGTATTTTTGTGTCACAACAGTCAGGAGACACTACTGTTTTTCTTTACGGAAAATATACCAAAACCTGAATAATAGAGATTTTTTACCGTGGGATGGCAAAACCACAGTTATTGTTTACTGGGGTATAACAGACTTTTTTAAATATATAGATTTGCAGCTGAACATTGAGCGACACACTCAAACTGTGCTTTTTTAGATACCAAAGGCCCAAAACTGGATAGTACAGAGATTTGACCCATGGAACTGCAAAACCACACTGGGATTTGTCTGGCCTACACCAGACAATTTTCAACAGATGTATTTTTGTGTCACAACAGTCAGGAGACACTACTGTTTTTCTTTACGGAAAATATACCAAAACCTGAATAATAGAGATTTTTTACCGTGGGATGGCAAAACCACAGTTATTGTTTACTTGGGTATACCAGACTTTTTTAAATATATAGATTTGCGGCTGAACAGTGAGCGACACACTCAAACTGTGCTTTTTTAGATACCAAAGGCCCAAAACTGGATAGTACAGAGATTTGACCCGTGGAACTGCAACACCACACAGGGATTTGTCGGGCCTACACCAGACTATTTTCAACAGATATATTTTTGTGTCACAACAGTCAGGTAACACTACTGTTCTTCTTTACGGAAAATATACCAAAACCTGAATAATAGAGATTTTTTACCTTGGGATGGCAAAACCACAGTTATTGTTTACTGGGGTATACCATACTTTTTTAAATATATAGATTTGCGGCTGAACATTGAGCGACACACTCAAACTGTGTTTTTTTATATACCAAAGGCCCAAAACTGGATAGTACAGAGATTTGACCCGTGGAACTGCAAAACCACACTGGGATTTGTCTGGCCTACACCAGACTATTTTCAACAGATGTATTTTTGTGTCACAACAGTCAGGAGACACTACTGTTTTTCTTTACGGAAAATATACCAAAACCTGAATAATAGAGATTTTTTACCGTGGGATGGCAAAACCACAGTTATTGTTTACTGGGGTATACCAGACTTTTTTAAATATATAGATTTGCGGCTGAACAGTGAGCGACACACTCAAACTGTGCTTTCTTAGATACCAAAGGCCCAAAACTGGATAGTACAGAGATTTGACCCGTGGAACTGCAACACCACAAAGGGATTTGTCGGGCCTACACCAGACTATTTTCAACAGAAATATTTTTGTGTCACAACAGTCAGGAAACACTACTGTTCTTCTTTACGGAAAATATACCAAAACCTGAATAATAGAGATTTTTTACCTTGGGATGGCAAAACCACAGTTATTGTTTACTGGGGTATACCATACTTTTTTAAATATATAGATTTGCGGCTGAACATTGAGCGACACACTCAAACTGTGTTTTTTTATATACCAAAGGCCCAAAACTGGATAGTACAGAGATTTGACCAGTGGAACTGCAAAACCACACTGGGATTTGTCTGGCCTACACCAGACTATTTTCAACAGATGTATTTTTGTGTCACAACAGTCAGGAGACACTACTGTTTTTCTTTACGGAAAATATACCAAAACCTGAATAATAGAGATTTTTTACCGTGGGATGGCAAAACCACAGTTATTCTTTACTTGGGTATACCAGACTTTTTTAAATATATAGATTTGCGGCTGAACAGTGAGCGATACACTCAAACTGTGCTTTTTTAGATACCAAAGGCCCAAAACTGGATAGTACAGAGATTTGACCCGTGGAACTGCAACACCACACAGGGATTTGTCGGGCCTACACCAGACTATTTTCAACAGATATATTTTTGTGTCACAACAGTCAGGTAACACTACTGTTCTTCTTTACGGAAAATATACCAAAACCTGAATAATAGAGATTTTTTACCTTGGGATGGCAAAACCACAGTTATTGTTTACTGGGGTATACCATACTTTTTTAAATATATAGATTTGCGGCTGAACATTGAGCGACACACTCAAACTGTGTTTTTTTATATACCAAAGGCCCAAAACTGGATAGTACAGAGATTTGACCCGTGGAACTGCAAAACCACACTGGGATTTGTCTGGCCTACACCAGACTATTTTCAACAGATGTATTTTTGTGTCACAACAGTCAGGAGACACTACTGTTTTTCTTTACGGAAAATATACCAAAACCTGAATAATAGAGATTTTTTACCTTGGGATGGCAAAACCACAGTTATTGTTTACTTGGGTATACCAGACTTTTTTAAATATATAGATTTGCGGCTGAACAGTGAGCGACACACTCAAACTGTGCTTTTTTAGATACCAAAGGCCCAAAACTGGATAGTACAGAGATTTGACCCGTGGAACTGCAACACCACACAGGGATTTGTCGGGCCTACACCAGACAATTTTCAACAGATATATTTTTGTGTCACAACAGTCAGGTAACACTACTGTTCTTCTTTACGGAAAATATACCAAAACCTGAATAATAGAGATTTTTTACCTTGGGATGGCAAAACCACAGTTATTGTTTACTGGGGTATACCATACTTTTTTAAATATATAGATTTGCGGCTGAACATTGAGCGACACACTCAAACTGTGTTTTTTTATATACCAAAGGCCCAAAACTGGATAGTACAGAGATTTGACCCGTGGAACTGCAAAACCACACTGGGATTTGTCTGGCCTACACCAGACTATTTTCAACAGATGTATTTTTGTGTCACAACAGTCAGGAGACACTACTGTTTTTCTTTACGGAAAATATACCAAAACCTGAATAATAGAGATTTTTTACCGTGGGATGGCAAAACCACAGTTATTGTTTACTGGGGTATAACAGACTTTTTTAAATATATAGATTTGCGGCTGAACATTGAGCGACACACTCAAACTGTGCTTTTTTAAATACCAAAGGCCCAAAACTGGATAGTACAGAGATTTGACCCGTGGAACTGCAAAACCACACTGGGATTTGTCTGGCCTACACCAGACTATTTTCAACAGATGTATTTTTGTGTCACAACAGTCAGGAGACACTACTGTTTTTCTTTACGGAAAATATACCAAAACCTGAATAATAGAGATTTTTTACCGTGGGATGGCAAAACCACAGTTATTGTTTACTGGGGTATACCAGACTTTTTTAAATATATAGATTTGCGGCTGAACAGTGAGCGACACACTCAAACTGTGCTTTTTTAGATACCAAAGGCCCAAAACTGGATAGTACAGAGATTTGACCCGTGGAACTGCAACACCACAAAGGGACTTGTCGGGCCTACACCAGACTATTTTCAACAGAAATATTTTTGTGTCACAACAGTCAGGAAACACTACTGTTCTTCTTTACGGAAAATATACCAAAACCTGAATAATAGAGATTTTTTACCTTGGGATGGCAAAACCACAGTTATTGTTTACTGGGGTATACCATACTTTTTTAAATATATAGATTTGCGGCTGAACATTGAGCGACACACTCAAACTGTGTTTTTTTATATACCAAAGGCCCAAAACTGGATAGTACAGAGATTTGACCAGTGGAACTGCAAAACCACACTGGGATTTGTCTGGCCTACACCAGACTATTTTCAACAGATGTATTTTTGTGTCACAACAGTCAGGAGACACTACTGTTTTTCTTTACGAAAAATATACCAAAACCTGAATAATAGAGATTTTTTACCGTGGGATGGCAAAACCACAGTTATTGTTTACTGGGGTATAACAGACTTTTTTAGATATATAGATTTGCGGCTGAACATTGAACGACACACTCAAACTGTGCTTTTTTAGATACCAAAGGCCCAAAACTGGATAGTACAGAGATTTGACCCGTGGAACTGCAAAACCACACTGGGACTTGTCTGGCCTACACCAGACTATTTTCAACAGATGTATTTTTGTGTCACAACAGTCAGGAGACACTACTGTTTTTCTTTACGGAAAATATACCAAAACCTGAATAATAGAGATTTTTTACTGTGGGATGGCAAAACCACAGTTATTGTTTACTGGGGTATACCAGACTTTTTTAAATATATAGATTTGCGGCTGAACAGTGAGCGACACACTCAAACTGTGCTTTCTTAGATACCAAAGGCCCAAAACTGGATAGTACAGAGATTTGACCCGTGGAACTGCAACACCACAAAGGGATTTGTCGGGCCTACACCAGACTATTTTCAACAGAAATATTTTTGTGTCACAACAGTCAGGAAACACTACTGTTCTTCTTTACGGAAAATATACCAAAACCTGAATAATAGAGATTTTTTACCTTGGGATGGCAAAACCACAGTTATTGTTTACTGGGGTATACCATACTTTTTTAAATATATAGATTTGCGGCTGAACATTGAGCGACACACTCAAACTGTGTTTTTTTATATACCAAAGGCCCAAAACTGGATAGTACAGAGATTTGACCAGTGGAACTGCAAAACCACACTGGGATTTGTCTGGCCTACACCAGACTATTTTCAACAGATGTATTTTTGTGTCACAACAGTCAGGAGACACTACTGTTTTTCTTTACGGAAAATATACCAAAACCTGAATAATAGAGATTTTTTACCGTGGGATGGCAAAACCACAGTTATTGTTTACTGGGGTATAACAGACTTTTTTAAATATATAGATTTGCGGCTGAACATTGAGCGACACACTCAAACTGTGCTTTTTTAAATACCAAAGGCCCAAAACTGGATAGTACAGAGATTTGACCCGTGGAACTGCAAAACCACACTGGGATTTGTCTGGCCTACACCAGACTATTTTCAACAGATGTATTTTTGTGTCACAACAGTCAGGAGACACTACTGTTTTTCTTTACGGAAAATATACCAAAACCTGAATAATAGAGATTTTTTACCGTGGGATGGCAAAACCACAGTTATTGTTTACTGGGGTATACCAGACTTTTTTAAATATATAGATTTGCGGCTGAACAGTGAGCGACACACTCAAATTGTTTTTTTTTAGATACCAAAGGCCCAAAACTGGATAGTTCAGAGATTTGTCCCGTGGAACTGCAAAACCACACTGGGATTTGTCTAGCCTACACCAGACTATTTTCAACAGATATATTTTTGTGTCACAACAGTCAGGAGACACTACTGTTTTTCTTTACTGAAAATATACCAAAACCTGAATAATAGAGATTTTTTACCGTGGGATGGCAAAACCACAGTTATTGTTTACTGGGGTATACCATACTTTTTTTAATATATAGATTTGCGGCTGAACAGTGAGCGACACACTCAAACTGTGTTTTTTTAGATACCAAAGGCCGAAAACTGGATAGTACAGAGATTTGACCTGTGGAACTGCAAAACCACACTGGGATTTGTCGAGCCTACACCAGACTATTTTCAACAGATATATTTTTGTGTCACAACAGTCAGGAGACACTACTGTTTTACTTTACGTAAAATGTAGCAAAACCTGAATAATAGAGAATTTTTACCGTGGGATGGCAAAACCACAGTTATTGTTTACTGGGGTATACCAGACTTTTTTAAATATATAGATTTGCGGCTGAACAGTGAGCGACACACTCAAACTTTTTTTTTTTAGATACCAAAGGCCCAAAACTGGATTGTACAGAGATTTGTCCCGTGGAACTGCAAAACCACACTGGGATTTGTCGGGACTACACAAGACTATTTTCAACAGATATATTTTTGTGTCACAACAGTCAGGAGACACTACTGTTTTTCTTTATGGAAAATGTACCAAAACCTGAATAATAGAGAATTTTTACCGTGGGATTCCAAAACCACAGTTATTGTTTACTGGGGTATACCAGACTTTTTTAAATATATAGATTTGCGGCTGAACAGTGAGCGACACACTCAAACTGTTTTTTTTTTACATACCAAAGGCCCAAAACTGGATTGTACAGAGATTTGACCCGTTGAACTGCAAAAACACTCTGGGATTTGTCGGGACTATACCAGACTATTTTCAACAGATATATTTTTGTGTCACAACAGTCAGGAAACACTACTGTTTTTCTTTACAGAAAATATACCAAAACCTGAATAATAGAGATTTTTTACCGTGGGATGGCAAAACGACAGTTATTGTTTACTGGGGTATACCAGACTTTTTTAAATATATAGATTTGCGGCTAAACAGTGAGCGACACACTCAAACTATGTTTTTTTTATATACCAAAGGCCCAAAACTGGATAGTACAGAGATTTGACCCATGGAACTGCAAAACCACACTGGGATTTGTCTGGCCTACACCAGACTATTTTCAACAGATATATTTTTGTGTCACAACAGTCAGGAGACACTATTGTTTTTCTTTACGGAAAATATACCAAAACCTGAATTATAGAGAATTTTTACCGTGGGATTGCAAAACCTCAGTTATTGTTTACTGGGGTATACCAGACTTTTTTAAATATATAGATTTGCGGCTGAACAGTGAGCGACACACTCAAACTGTGTTTTTTTAGATTCCAAAGGCCCAAAACTGGATAGTACAGAGATTTGACCCGTGGAACTGCAAAACCACACTGGAATTTGTCGATCCTACACCAGACTATTTTCAACAGATGTATTTTTGTGTCACAACAGTCAGGAGACACTACTGTTTTTCTTTACGGAAAATATACCAAAACCTGAATAATAGAGATTTTTTACCATGGGATGGCAAAACCACAGTTATTGTTTACTGGGGTATACCAGACTTTTTTAAATATATAGATTTGCGGCTAAACAGTGAGCGACACACTCAAACTATGTTTTTTTTATATACCAAAGGCCCAAAACTGGATAGTACAGAGATTTGACACATGGAACTGCAAAACCACACTGGTATTTGTCTGGCCTACACCAGACTATTTTCAACAGATATATATTTTTGTGTCACAACAGTCAGGAGACACTACTGTTTTTCTTTACGGAAAATATACCAAAACCGGAATAATAGAGAATTTTTACCGTGGGATGGCAAAACCACAGTTATTGTTTACTGGGGTATACCAGACTTTTTTAAATAGATACAGTACAGACCAAAAGTTTGGACATACCTTCTCATTTAAAGATTTTTCTGTATTTTCATGACTATGAAAATTGTACATTCACACTGAAGGCATCAAAACTATGAATTAACACATGTGGAATTATATACTTAACAAAAAAGTGTGAAACAACTGAAAATATGTCTTATATTCTAGGTTCTTCAAAGTAGCCACCTTTTGCTTTGATGACTGCTTTGCACACTCTTGGCATTCTCTTGATGAGCTTTAAGAGGTAGTCACCGGAAATAGACTTCCTACAATCTTGAAGGAGTTCCCAGAGATGCTTAGCACTTGTTGGCCCTTTTGCCTTCACTCTGCAGTCCAGCTCACCCCAAACCATCTCGATTTGGTTCAGGTCTGGTGACTGTGGAGGCCAGGTCATCTGGCGTAGCACCCCATCACTCTCCTTCTTGGTCAAATAGCCCTTACACAGCCTGGACATGTGTTTGGAGTCATTGTCCTGTTGAAAAAAAAATGATGGTCCAACTAAACGCAAACCGAATGGAATAGCATGCCGCTGCATGATGCTGTGGTAGCCATGCTGGTTCAGTATGCCTTCAATTTTGAATAAATACCCAACAGTTTCACCAGCAAAGCACCCCACACCATCACACCTCCTCCTCCATGCTTCACGGTGGGAACCAGGCAAGTAGAGTCCATCCGTTCACCTTTTCTGCGTCGCACAAAGAAACGATGGTTGGTACCAAAGATCTCAAATTTGGACTCATCAGACCAAAGCACAGATTTCCACTGGTCTAATGTCCATTCCTTGTGTTCTTTAGCCCAAACAAGTCTCTTCTGCTTGTTGCCTGTCCTTAGCAGTGGTTTCCTAGCAGCTATTTTACCATGAATGTCTGCTGCACAAAGTCTCCTCTTAATAGTTGTTGAAGAGATGTGTCTGCTGCTAGAACTCTGTGTGGCATTGACCTGGTCTCTAATCTGAGCTGCTGTTAACCTGCGATTTCTGAGGCTAGTGACTCGGATAAACTTATCCTCAGAAGCAGAGATGACTCTTGGTCTTTCTTTCCTGGGGCGGTCCTCATGTGAGCCAGTTTCTTTGTAGCGCTTGATGGTTTTTGCAACTGCACTTGGGGACACTTTCAAAGTTTTCCCAATTTTTTGGACTGACTGACCTTCATTTCTTAAAGTAATGATGGCCACTCGTTTTTCTTTAGTTAGCTGCTTTTTTTTTGCCATAATACAAATTCTAACAGTCTATTCAGTAGGACTATCAGCTGCGTATCCACCTGACTTCTGCACAACACAACTGATGGTCCCAACCCCATTTATAAGGCAAGAAATCCCACTTATTAAACCTGACAGGGCAAACCTGTGAAGGGAAAACCATTTCCGGTGACTACCTCTTGAAGCTCATCAAGAGAATGCCAAGAGTGTGCAAAGCAGTCATCAAAGCAAAAGGTGGCTACTTTGAAGAACCTAGAATATAAGACATATTTTCAGTTGTTTCACACTTTTTTGTTAACTATATAATTCCACATGTGTTAATTCATAGTTTTGATGCCTTCAGTGTGAATGTACAATTTTCATAGTCATGAAAATACAGAAAAATCTTTAAATGAGAAGGTGTGTCCAAACTTTTGGTCTGTACTGTATATTTGCAGCTGAACAGTGAGCGACACACTCAAACTGTTTTTTTTAGATACAAATGGCCCAAAAGTGGATAATACAGAGGTTTGAACCGTGGAAGTGCAAAACAACACTTCTGTTTCTCTAGCCTACACCTGACTATTTTCAACAGATATATTTGTGTCTGAAAAATCAGGTATTTGTACAGTGTGAAGGAGGAAATCAAAAAAGAGGATTTAGATGAAAAAAAAAAGGATTTTTCCTGTCCCCTAAGACCTGGAGCTAAGTCCAGCAATTTCAGCAACAGTAGCAGCACACAGGACTGTAATGCAGCGTTTGCTGGTATAACAACTGCGGCTCCTATACAGCCTGCCTGCCTGATATCTGGGATGGATATTAGTCTTGAGAAGGACTGTTTTTTTTGATCTGGCAGCCTTTACAGACCCTACACTAACAATTTCGCAGTTTATATCTCTCCCTAAATCAGCAGCGCTGTCCCTACACTGTCTGATCCGGAGTGACAGTGTCCAAGATGGCGGCGCCTGGTTTTAAATACTCGAGGTGACGCTGTGCCGCCAGCCAATCACTGTATTGCCCACAACCAACATGGCTGTGGCATTACAGTGACTGGCTGGCAATCCCTGCATGTTCATTGGCTCTGTAAAGAGCGCCAAACATGAAGGGCAGAGACCCGAGCTCCCGCCCGAGTAACCCGGAAATGCTCGGTGCTCGCTGAACATCCCGAGTAGCATGATGCTCGGGCGAGTACCGAGCAGTGTCGAGCATGTTCGCTCAACACTAGTGGGTACACATTGCAGGTTCACTCTCTTGTTGGTTTCACATTTCAGGTTCCGTTTCTTGGTTACAAATTTCAGGTTCAGTCTCTTGATGGTTACGCATTTCAGGTTCATTCTCTTGGTTACCCATTGCAGGTTCAGTTTCTTGGTTACACATTGCAGGTTCAGTCTCTTGATGGTTTCACATTGCAGGTTCAGCCTCTTGGTGGTGACACATTACAGGTTCAGTCTCTTGGTGGTTTCACATTGCAGGTTCAGTCTCTTGGTGGTGACACAATGCAGGTTCAGTCTCTTGGTGGTGACACATTGCAGGTTCAGTCTCTTGGTGGTGACACATTGCAGGTTCAGTCTCTTGGTGGTGACACATTGCAGGTTCAGTCTCTTGGTGGTGACACATTGCAGGTTCAGTCTCTTGGTGGTTACACAGTTCAGGTCTAACACAATAATATTTTAAGAATAAGCGCTTTGATTTTGCTGTTTGTCATATGTAAATGAGGAGTAGAAGGACTAGCCCAGAAGTGAGCACCATTTCCCCAGTTTAGTCTTATCTCAAATCCTCCAGTCCTCCATACAATGGATTTCAAGTTAAGATCACTCACACATAACGAACATAAACTAAATTTCTGATAGTTTTACCTGCAAGTAGATTACATGGAGGATTTCAATCATGTCCACATGGTTTTATTACGGGATCCGAGTCAGAAGAAATACCTGATGCCTAATAATTTTTTTGCACTGACCATTTAATGTACAGACATCCTACTTAACAATCTTTTCTGATATTTTCTTCCCTTCCTATGCCTCAATCGTTTCTCACTCAAGCTCATTCAATCCTCACATTGAATATGAAGTAACTTTTTAGGTACCTGATTTACAGCAGCGCATTCAGTCCAGTCTCTCAGCAATTTTGCTGAAGCATATACATACATTTTTGTTCCAGAAAAAGCAATATAATTTTGTTTGTATGCTGAGCTTTAGGAAATGTCGGGAAAAAGTTGTATGCATTGTGTCGCCTGGTTTACATTCCATTATTCAATTGTCAAGAATTCACAAAACTTTCTTTTGTGCCAAAGACCGATGAGAAATCCAACTGCTGCACAGATTCTCACTATAAGGCTGAAAGAAAAATATTATTTCTTGTTTTTTTTATTCTTCTCCCGTGGAACATAGATAAAAATAATACCGTAAGAACATCAGCTATTCTCACGAGCAGCAATCAACAAGCCAGCATCAATATCACTGGCAGTCACTGGTGGCCATGCTCAAGTTCTGGCAGTCATGCACTGGACATTGTGTGCTTCAACCCTTTAAGGGCCTTCAGGGCTGTATCATTTATATTTTCCTGCTGATGTGGCTGTTAATATAATTGTTCATTTGCCAGAAGAATTAAACTTTTTATTATTGGAGTCCATATTTTTTTTTGGTAATGTGTACATAATTTAGTTCATTCTCATTAAAATGCTCAAATATTTGCATAACTAATCAAATTAAAGATGTTGTCCGGTACTTTAACATTGATGGTCTATTCTTAGGATAGGTCATCTATGTCTGATCATTGGCGGCGCGACACCCGGCACCCCCGCCGATCAGATGTTCTTGTTTGGTGGACACCAATTGGAAGTGCTAAATTTCAATAGGAGGCGGATTTGAATAGGAGGTGGATGTGCAGTACTTGGCCGCGGCCACTTCCAGAAGACAGAGCAGCCTGTGGCCGCTGCTGCCGACATCGAGAACAGCAGATTGGCGGAGGTGCCAGGTGTCAGACCACGACCAAACAGACTTTGATGACCAATACTAGGGATAGGTCATCAATCTTAAGATAGTGGACAACCTCGTTAAAGGGACTGTCTGGGACTTTGACACTGATTGCCTATCCTTAGGATAGGTCATCAATGTCTGCTCGGTGGGGGGGGGGACACCAGGCACCCCCGCTGATCAGCGGTTCTCAGTGTCAGTGGTGGCTGAGACTGCTCAATTACGGAGCTGCACAGCTCCATGTACTGTATTGTGTCTACAGGTATGTCTATGGATGCATTACTTAGGGCGTGGATGTACAGTACCTGGCCATTGCCATTATTCCATTGATGAAGCTGTGCTGTGCAGTTCCATAACGGAGCAGTTCCAGCCATCACCGACACCGGGAACAGCTGATCGGCGGGATTGTTGGCTGTCGCACCCCCACCGATTAGACATTGATGACCTTTCTTCTGTTTTTTTTAATGTATTTAGGTTTGGACAGACCTCAGAGAATATAAAATATGTTTTCACAACAATCAGGGCGCTTTCATTTTGGACTGATTTTATTCAGTCCAAATCAAATCTGCTGGCCGAATACAGCGAATGTGCCAGAAATAAATTTCAGGAAATTCATTCTTTTCTAATTATGACTATTCCATATTTATATTCTTTTATGGTTTACTACTTTTTACAAGAAGAGCAACATGTTTACATGGGTTTGTTGGCACATAACTAATATTGCTTCAGTCACGATGATCGTTATCGCTGGATGCCGAGGATCTTTATCAGACCCAAATTAGATTGATAGTTCAGATTGTGAGTCTGTGTTTGCCTGGTAGGCTAATATATCATGAAAAGAATTAATATAGTGTTTAAATGTGAATTAAGTCCTCTTGTCAGGGCACAATGTGAAATATGAATAAATATATCATCTAAAAAGATCAATGCAAACCAAAAAATGGAAAAATACATTACCCTTAACCAAATACAAAAAGAAGTGAAAGGGGAACTCAATTAAAATACATATTTTATTGTTGCCTTTTGCTAATAAAATATAACTTTTAAGTATTTAGTAACAGTATTCAACTGGAACAGGGTTATGTGGAGGCACAATAAAGTCTAATTCGAATTAATTTGAAAATTAGAGGCAAATTGAATTGGATCTTAAACTGATAAAACAATTAAATATTTTTCTGCCCATATATACATATGTATATATATAAATACAGATAATATGACACTTATCTTCTTCAAATCTTGCATTTGCTTACAGTGCAGACCAAAAATTTGGACACACCTTCTCATTTAAAGATTTTTCTGTATTTTCATGACTATGAAAATTGTACATTCACACTGAAGGCATCAAAACTATGAATTAACACATGTGGAATTATATACTTAACAAAATGTGTGAAACAACTGAAAATATGTCTTATATTCTAGGTTCTTCAAAGTAGCCACCTTTTGCTTTGATGACTGCTTTGCACACTCTTGGCATTCTCTTGATGAGCTTCAAGAGGTAGTCACCGGAAATGGTCTTCCAACAATCTTGAAGGAGTTCCCAGAGATGCTTAGCACTTGTTGGCCCTTTTGCCTTCACTCTGCGATCCAGTTCACCCCAAACCATCTCGATTGGGTTCAGGTCTGGTGACTGTGAGGCCAAGTCATCTGGCGTAGCACCCCATCACTCTCCTTCTTGGTCAAATAGCCATTACACAGCCTGGAGGTGTGTTTGGGGTCATTGGTGTCACCAGCAAAGCACCCCCACACCATCACACCTCCTCCATGCTTCACGGTGGGAATCAGGCATGTAGAGTCCATCTGTTCACCTTTTCTGCGTCGCACAAAGACACGGTGGTTGGAACCAAAGATCTCAAATTTGGACTCATCAGACGAAAGCACAGATTTCCACTGGTCTAATGTCCATTCCTTGTGTTCTTTAGCCCAAACAAGTCTCTTCTGCTTGTTGCCTGTCCTTAGCAGTGGTTTCCTAGCAGCTATTTTACCATGAAGGCCTGCTGCACAAAGTCTTCTCTTAACAGTTGTTGTAGAGATGCGTCTGCTGCTAGAACTCTGTGTGGCATTGACCTGGTCTCTAATCTGAGCTGCTGTTAACCTGTGATTTCTGAGGCTGGTGACTCGGGTAAACTTATCCTCAGAAGCAGAGGTGACTCTTGGTATTCCTTTCCTGGGGCGGTCCTCATGTGAGCCAGTTTTTTTGTAGCGCTTGATGGTTTTTGCAACTGTAAGTAATGATGGCCACTCGTTTTTCTTTACTTAGCTGCTTTTTTCTTGCCATAATACAAATTCTAGCAGTCTATTCAGTAGGACTATCAGCTGTGTATCCACCAGACTTCTGCACGACACAACTGATGGTCCCAACCCCAATTATAAGGCTAGAAATCCCACTTATTAAACCTGACAGGGCACACCTGTGAAGTTAAAACCATTTCCGGTGACTACCTCTTGAAGCTCATCAAGAGAATGCCAAGAGTGTGCAAAGCAGTCATCAAAGCAAAAGGTGGCTACTTTGAAGAACCTAGAATATAAGACATATTTTCAGTTGTTTCACTTTTTTGTGAAGTATATAATTCCACATGTGTTAATTCATAGTTTTGATGCCTTCAGTGTGAATGTACAATTTTCATAGTCATGAAAATACAGAAAAATCTTTAAATGAGAAGGTGTTTCCAAACTTTTGGTCTGTACTGTAGATGTTGCGGTTGCAACATCTAACGGGGGTCAGTATAGGGATCATCCTTATTTTCATTTGCACATGGAAACACGAGAAGCCATGGAATAAAACTGAAAGGCAGCAGATACAGATTAGATATTAGAAAAAACTTTTTGACAGTGAGGGTGATCAATGAGTGGAACAGGCGGCCGCGAGAGGTGAAGAGTTCTTCTTAAATGGAAGTCTTCAAACAGAGGCTGGAGAGACATCTGTCTGAGATGGTTTAGTGAATCCTGCTGTAAGGGTTAATCACAGTTTACTGTATTGTTGGAGATTTGTGATGCAATATATGATCTGGTCAGTAGAAGGCAGGGGAGATGACAGAGTGGTAGCGCAGTGGTTTGGCAGTTGATGACTGTTCCTAGGGGAGTTCAAATAGATAGTTAAGCTATGCATCATTGGAAAAAGGTCTGGAAAGAGCGATGCGACTGTGATCTGTTTTTGGGGACTGCGGGATGCGTTGTTCGGCTTGACATGAGTTGAATCGGTGATGACAACCAAGGACACAGCATCTTAGGCTAGGTCACTTGACGTCTTATTTCTAGGGACTTAGAGAAGCCCTGCATTTGAGAGATCGGCATTCTCTAAGAGCGTTAAGTCAGTGTTTCTGATTATTCGGGACTCAGTCCAACAAGGACCCGTCTACTTCAATCTCAGGACGTACCGGTACCATTTACAACTAAATATATATGTGCATATATAAATAACTTTATGGAGGTCTATTTAGTTAGGAGAAAAGGCCTCCTCTGTGAAAAACACTTAAAAAAACTCCTCCGAGTAGGCGATACTAAAGTACTGGCACAACATTGTCGTTTTATGAATATATGCATAGAAAGGGTTACTTGCATGTATTTTTGCTTGCATATAACTGTTAATTCTGTTGACTGTACCTGTGTATACTATTAGTCAGTGTTATTGAAAGTAACTGCTGTCATTGTATTTGTTACATATACGCTATTTACCTGCATTCCTTTCCTTGGTTTTATAAACTGGTTAATAAATGTTCATATAATATTATCTAATCTTTGTGCGTGCCTGCTGATTGTTGCCATACCTCTCATCCTGTGACCGTCCCTCATCCATGTTTTACTGCATTGAGCAGGAGATTGGAAACAATGACCCTGGAGGTCACTTGCAACTCTATCATTCTATGATTCTATGGCTGTGTCATCTGATTGGTTAAACAGCCAGAATCTCCATACTTTGTGATCCTTGCCATTACAGTAGGATTTATGGTCATCTCCTCAATGATCATGGCCTCCATTATAGTATGTCAACTAATCGTAGGCAGAAGGGGTTACAGTGCTGGCGGGACAAAGCAGCACAGTATATCTCTGTGGGCACTTATTTGGCAAAGTGTTCAGTTTTGGGAAAGCATTCTTTTTAGAATCTTAGTTGAGAACTGTGATCATTTTGGGATCTTATTTGGCATATGGATTCATTTTGAGATCTTGTCTTGGATTTGGGCATATAATTTAGAATCATTTTGGGAAAATGTTGAACATCATCTTTTTTTAGGTCTGACCTGCACAGTGGACACTTATGTTGCAAACTATACCTCAGAAACAATAGTCTGGTGATTAATTTTTTGGGGGGTTCAATCAAAAGTTACCATAATGCCCAACAATTTCTAGTTGTGCCCATATTTTTGGCTACCAAAATCTGCAAATGCTGACCAGTAGAGATCTTCTTGATGACTAGCTCTTACAGTCTCTGACACGTCTGTACAGCCAATGTAATTGTAACCCAGCCTGTTTCTTATCTGACTTTAGGCCTTGGATGCCTTTTGGACTCAATTAACCTAATGTTAAATATTATATATGCAATTTTTTTAAGCATTCTTTTTCCAGATATCCTTTATTATAATCTCTTCTGTGGTCACTTTGCTGTAAAACTCATATTTCTGATACTGAAAACTCTGACATTTGAAAGTTAGCTCAGTTCGTTCAGAAAGATTCAAATGTCAAAGTCAAGAGCAAATAAAACAAAGCCGAGCTTAGAGGTGGTATATCGACTGACCTGGAGAAATCCTGAAAATGCCAGTCAATTCATAGAATTGACCAGATAACTTTCCCTTTATCTAGTCCATGCTCCAAAAATTATCTCCTAATCTCAGCTGGACAGGGGTAACTTCTCGTGCTTTTCTCTTTAGTTTATTGTGTCTATTAGAAAGTCAATATAACATTATACAAAATAAAACAATATATTTTCTATACAGATTTTCCTTTTGCTTCCAGCCAGCTCACACTAGAAATGAGCGAATCGTTTTGTAATGAATCAACGTCGTTACAAATTTCCATAAAAATTTGCCAGAATCTGAACATTTTTCAATTCAAATTGTAGAAAAGTTATGGCTGGTGAGTTGCTTTTTAATTCGATTTTGAGAGATGACAAGGGGTTAAAAAAATCTTTAAAAAAATCTCTCTTTGGCCCTCTCCATTGCTCTCCCCCTGTGGCATAGCTTGAACCTTGTGGGAAATACTTTTAATACTAGAAACAGATTAGAACCATCCCAATAGGTGCACCATGTTGTGGTGGGATAGCTTTTATGCTTTTTTGATTAAAACAGCATTAACTAAGCACCCTATGTTGTTTATATGTACAATTACTATTTACTTATTTTCTTGGTGTAGGGCAAATGCTCTTTTTTTTCTTCTTGGGTTTAATTTGTGAAATTGCCACAGTGTGAACATGCTCTTATACATTGCATATATACCAGCTTATAGTTCAGCTCAGTTTTTTGGTTTTACTGTAATCTCTTGTACTTTGTATAATCAGGGGGGCGTAGCTCCCTTTTTTGAGCTAAGTATCCCATCTGTATAGTTTCCCGTTGATGGATGCTTCAGTCTGGTCCTGTCCTGCTCGGTCCGTATTCACATTGATGTTGTTTGACACATGGTAAGGTTTTAAGACTTGAGACAGGTTAGGGCCATCCTGCTGGATAGACCTTGTCATGCAATGGCTTTTTTTTATCTAAACAGCATTTGCCAAGTACCCTATGTTATTTACATGTACTATTTATTCATTTACTTCTTGTAGGGTGTGTGCTCATTTTTGTTTTTTTCGTGGGTTCTGAACCTTGTGGGAACAAATCGTTAAACTCCAAATGAGCCCCATGTTTTTTTAATAGTAATGGTAATTACAAATGTGTAAGGATGGTGAACTGTACTATTGCGTTCCACTTCCTACTAGTGTTGAGCGAACGTGCTAAGATAACGTGTTTCCTAGCATGCTCGGTCTTATCCTAGTATTTTCGGTGTGCTCGGCTAATAGGTTTGCCTCCCTGCGGCTGCATGTTTTCCGGCAGTAGACAGATGCAACACATGTGGGGATTGGCTAACAAACAGTCAATCCCCACATGTGTTGCGTTTGTCTACTGCCAGAAAACATACAGCGGCAGGGAGGCAGACCTATTAGCTGAGCACACTGAAAATACTAGGATAAGACCAAGCATGCTCGGATAACTCGTTATCTGAGCACTTTCGCTCAACACTAGTTCCTACCCCTGAAGACCCCAATTGCTAGTCAATATACCCATCATTCAAGGCAGTGGAAAGTTGTACTAGAATCCTGTGAGGACATTAGGGCAACGTCAGGAGCTCAAGGCCCAACATGGAAGCTAAAAGGTTCCTCATGTCCTCTGGCAGAAAGGGGAAGAGGGATGCAGAACCGTGTGAAGGAAAGGAAACAGATACAAGGTGTGCTGCGAAACTAGACAGAAAATCCCTACGGCTGATGGAAAGAGTGGGCGTAGGGTTAGTCATGGAGGAGTGGATGGTTAGGCTGAAGATGTGTTGTGCTAAGGAAAATAAGGAACAAAAAATGTTGTGCCCTATCCCACATTTTACAATCTAATGAACTTGAATGCTCCAGTAAACTTCTGTTTGTTGAAATGAACTTGATGTCCACTGAGTTGTGTGTGGCGGCTCCTGAAGATGGAGACCAGGAGACAGCGGAGGTTTGCAGCCTACAAGTAAGTGTGATGCACCCCAAACCAAACAGAACACTGGACACGGTTTTCCTGTAAAGCACCAGGGTGCTAAAGAGCAGCTCAGTCATGGCTACTGCCCTCGGTCACTTTACCTATGGGCCAAAGGGACCTTTTGGGCCATGAAAAGTACCAGGGCCCAGGTGCAATTGCAACCCCTGCATTTACTATAGTCACATGCCTGCGCCCTAGCAAAGGTTGGCCCTCCTATTGGCTTCTCTGCCTTCTTTCATCCTTTCCTTTTGAGCCTCTGGCACTGACCCTCTTCAATAGACCCCACAATGTCACGAGACGAGGATGTAAGTCTTTGATGTAAAAGATGTGCGTCCTGCCAAAAATAAGGCACAGGTCTTAGAGATAAACAGCAGCCCTGGTGGTGTGGGAACAGAAGACTATAGAAAACTGAAGAGAAAAGACTGAGGGAAGCATTGAATGAGATATAGAGTGGGTAGAGGAAAGGTTAGTATAAGATTTTTTTAAAAAAAAACTCTTTCCAGCAGGTTAAATTTCCACCGAAATTGCCTATGAATTAAAGTAGAATCCAAAATGAGTTGCGTGGAGATCCAGACAAGTGGCTGCACTGGCGGAACAGGGAATCGGACAGGTATTATTATTTTAAATTTTTCTTTCACTCTTTATCCAGCACTTTACAAAGTGAATCGCAAAATAATTGGCATTTGGAGGAATCCAAACTTTTTATAAAATCTGATAAAAATTCAATTAGCATTGAATCAATTGTCTCATTTTTAGTTAACCCCTTTAGTGGTGGCAAAATGTAGCTAGAATTAAAACGTTTATTTTTTTCTGGAATTCCTCTTTAAGATAACGTTGACCTTATGTTCCAAATAAGTTCTTCTGCTCCTCTTTTCTTATTATTGCTACACGAAAATCTGACTGTAAGAGCCGACACATTGCGGCCAAGAAGGAGGGATCCCGATCATAAATTTATCCCTGCGGAGGTATTATGTCCCTAACGAGCAGGTCATAAACAGTATCAATAATTTAATACGGTAAACAATTTTGTCCTGTACAAGAGGTCATTGCCCTTGAGTCTACAACTTTGTAAATTCAGTAATATCACCTCCTGGCCTAAGCTGGGGATTGTATTAAATGTTTGCAGAGCAGCGCTGGTTATACGGCTTTACATACTGAAGGTCGGAGGGGGATTTGTAAGCAACTCATGTCCACAAATAAATGACTACAATGTTACCATGACAAAGAAGGTGTGAAATATTATTTGGGATAAATGGTAAATGCAGGAAAGGTTACAATGTATCCAATAAACAGTCGTTTAAAGATCCTGTATGTGCATGCGGTATACATAAAGAAAAACAGCACCTTTAACGCTTTCACCCGGAAGCCTGTTTTCACCAATTTTTACAATTCTGACCAGTGTCACTTTATGAGGTAATAACACTGGAACGCTTCAATGGATATCGCTGATTCTGAGATTATTTTTTCCTGACATATTACACTTTTTGCTAGCGGTAAATTTTCTATGCTATGACGTTTATTTGTGAAAAAATTGGAAATTTGGCGAAAATTGTGAAAATTTTGCAATTTTCAAACTTTTAATTTATATGCCCTTGAATCAAAGAGTTATGTCACACAAAATAGTTAATACATTTCCCACATGTCCTCTTTACATCAGCACAATTTTGGGAAACATATTTTTTTGTTAGGAAGTTATGAGTAGTGTTGAGCCACCCCCGTAGTGTTCGAGTTCGGTTCGGTTCGTCGAACACCCGTGTGTTCGCCGAACTGTTCGTCGAACTGTTCGTCGAACACCTTCGAACACCGTTAAAACCAATGGCAGGCAAACAAAAACACATAGAAACACATAGAAAACAACTTCAAAGGTGTCCAAAAGCTGACAAACTGCTCTGAAGACACAACTAACACATGGAAAAGTGACAAGTACATATAGTCATGCGAAAAGAAAAGAGGTGGAGGAGTAAAAGGAGGGGGAGACACAGATATAGGCATGTCATGCCCTTCTAAAATCCAAAAAGTGAGAAGCCGACACGTTCAGTCCGCTCCTGCCCGTGCCACCTCCGTGTCGCCGGGTTTGTGCCAGAGCCGCGGTGAACCCTGACGGCCAGCCCCCCTCTCCCAATACTGGTGCCTGTCCGCTGGTGGGTCAAGCGAGCCCCCCTGTGGTGGAGGCAGCTCTAAGCTTTTTAATTTAAATTGTCTCTCTAATTTGAATGAATACACTTTAAATCCATTTACAAGGATCTATTGGAGTGCAAGTCTCATGCCAGCAGCCGCGTAATTCCAGCTCCAGTAGCGTCCACTAAAGCTGCTGCAGTTAAAAAGCTTTTATAAGGATCGAGCTCGGCTGTCCACCGCAAGGCATCCTACTGCCAGTCCCAGCCCCTATGCCTTGGGGTGCCTCCTGATGCTCTTCACTGAGTATCCCGTGGTCCCGAAGCATTTCCTTTGAAAAAATTAAGTGTCAAAACTACAGGTGGTGTAGCTTGCTTAACAGCCGGGATAATCCGCTGACTAGCAGACACTGCTACTAGGCACAAAGTATTTCCTGGGCTAGATGCAGTTAAAAATTTGTAATTAGATACTCTCGTTGGAGGCTGAGAAAGCATTCCATAGAGTCTCCTGGCACGCCATATATGATTCTCTTAAAAAGCTTGGGGTAGGGGTCTAGGGGACCCTTTTATAGCCAAAATCACGGCCCTGTATCGAAATACGTCACCTAGGCTGAAGATAAATGGAACTGTATTACCCTGAGGGCTCGGTTGCTACAGAGGTATTGCACCTCACCCAGAGGTGTGATATCTCACTCTCAGGTAAGGATGGAGTGTGGATCAGGACCCGACACCTGCATGCATTACACCACATTGCCGTGGGGCAGGGTGACCAATATGCCCCTGATATGGGCACGACAGTCCCTGTCCCTGGCTGGAGTGGGGGGAGGGAACACTGAGGAAGGGGAACCCTGTAGTGCAGGAGCAGGGAGGAAGCAGTTCCTGGGTGCATTGAGAAGGGAGTATAAAAGGTGGGCACCATCTTAGTTCAGTGCAGAGAAGTCTGAGCAGAAGTGGCAGGGAGCAGGGGCTCTGCATGAGCTCTGCTCCGGAGGCGGGCCTAGTAACAGAGGCCCAGGCCTGGAAGAGGGAGAAGGAAGGAAGAGGAGCGGAGAAGGCTCCAGGAACGAGGAATGAAGGGATCCCAGGGGTGCGGACGGGCGAGTCGCCACCGCACGCCAGAATCCACCTGCGTGGAGGGGTCAGGCCAAAGGGGGAGACCGGTCCCCAAAACTAGTGGAGGCAGGAAATGACCCTCAGCTAGAAACCGGAGGCTGTGACATTTTATGTGGCGCAGCCCCTCGCTACACCCGCTAGGAAGGCACCACATACGGTCAGGGAAACTGGCGCCAAGTTTACCAAGAGGAGGCCCGAGGCAGCCGGACAGAAGGGTTGGTAAGAAAGGCCAGACAAAGGACACACAAAGGGAGTCCTGTGAAGCGCTCCAAAGTTATCTGGGAGTTGTCTGAGCCCCTCACCTGGTGAGCACAGTACAACGTGGGCAGCCGTTACCTGCAGACGTGGTCTGGATAATAAGAACTGTGAGTAAAGGCCCTGGACTGCATCACTGACTCCGTGTCGTTACTGCTGCTGCCCTGCACCATCACCCCCATCCTCCGCATACACTGCCCTGAGGCTATACTCCTCCCGTGGGGAGTTATGCTACGCTCTGCTGCACCCACAACACCAGCCTCAGCGGTCTGCCCTGGAGCGGCGGTTCACTCTGACCGCAATCCACGGGTGGCGTAATCGGACATTTAAACATCAAAACCACATAAATAGTTCCACGACTGGTTTGACCGCCCTGAGCCACGGAACTGGGTCGCCGCCACGGAGACTACAACCACCAGCGTCCACCAAAAAGGGTCCGGCTCCGGGTGTCCCAAGGCCCAGGGGGCGCGTCAGAACATTTTCATCACCTTTCACAATCACCAATGGGACAAGGCAGGGATGTTCTCTGTCCCCTCTCTTATACATCCTAGTGACGGAGCATCTGCTCTCATCAATTCGCCATAACCCCAATATTAGGTGGATTGAGGTGGGAGGCACCGAGTACAAGTGCTCTCTATTTGCTGATGATGTCCTAGTATATATCACTCAATCACATATATCCATCCATGCTGTTATGGCTGAAATAGATCACTTTGTTACATGGTCAAATTTTAAAATCAATGCAGCGAAGTCTGAGGCCCTCGATGTCTCCCTCCCCAAATCCATATAGGATTCCATCCAGTCCAACTTTCCCTTTGCCTGGCCCTCACAGGGTATCAAATACTTAGGAATTCCTATTCATAGAGACCTCTCCCATCTATGTTATCTTAATTTTGGGCCCTTTATTGAACAACTCCATACAGACCACGGTTGGCAAGTTAGAACTGTAAGATTCACTACGTGAACCACTGGTGTTTTGTGGAAAAGCACATGTACACTGTGTTCCAAATTATTATGCAAAAAGTGTTTAGGAGTGATAAGGGAAGAATTTGTTTGTTTGTCAGTTAAACTCATTGATGGTGATGTGTGTCAGGGCTCTTTATATCACTGTAAGCAATTGCAGACACCTGTGCTAATTAGTTTGGCAGGTGTGTCCAATGAAAGGCAAGACTACTTAAGAAGGCTGTCTCACATTATTAAGCAGCCTACATTTTCTGCCAAAATGGGAAAGAAGAAGGATGTGTCGGCTGCTGAGAAGCAACAAATTGTGGAGTGTTTAGGTCAAGGCATGACTACAATCAACATTGTGCGATGATCAGGATGAAGTGTCTTGGCAATCAAGAAGTATGTAGCTGATTCACAGTACACACGTGTGCGTGCTGATAAGGGCAAATTGAGGACTCTTTCCTACAAGCAATTACGTCAGGTTAAAAGAGCAGCGGCAAAAAAGCCTTGTCATAGCTGCAGACAAGTTTTTGAAGCTGCTGGTGCCTCCAACGTCCCCCGAACAACAAGATGCAGGGTCCTTCAGAGGTTTGCAGATGTGCATACGCCATCCTGTCGACCTCCTCTATCCACTTCACACAAGCAGAAACGGCTCCAGTGGGCCAAACATTACATGAAGACTGATTTCAAAACTGTTTTGTTCACGGATGAGTGCCGTGCAGCGCTCGATGGTCCAGATGGATGGAGTGGAGGATGGCTGGTTGATGGACACCCCACGCAAACACGGCTACAGCGCCAACAAGGAGGAGGTGGAGTAATGTTTTGGGCTGGAATCATGGGGAGAGAGATTGTCGGCCCCTTTAGGATCCCTGAAGGCGCTAAAGATGAACTCCATAATGTATGTGGATTTTCTCAAACAGCACTTCCTGCCATGGTTCAAGAAGAAGAACCGTGTATTTCACAGCAAGATCATTTTTTTGCATGATAATGCACCATCTCATGCTGCACATAAAACATCTGCATCTCTGGCTGATATGGGCATAAAAGGGGACAAACTTATGGTGTGACCCCCATGCTCCCCTGACCTCTACCCCATTCAGAACCTCTGGAGCATCATCAAAAGGAGTGTCTATGATGGCGGGAGGCAGTTCACATCTAAGCAATAGCTCTGGGAGGGTATTCTGTCCTCATGCAAAACAATTGAAGCAGAAACCATCCAAAACCTGACAAATTCAATGGACGAGAGAGTTCAGAAGCTCCTTTCGAACAAGGGGTCCTATGTGAAAATGTAACATCACCTAGAATAAAGTTTTGAGTTGAAAACTGTTTGATTTCAGTTTCTAATAACCTGCTAATGCTTATAATTTCAAAAATGACCATTTTTTTGGTCTTTATTAAAATGAAAAGGTTGATCGAAAAGTTTGGCGGATCTAAGAGTGTGGCAACCCAGTAGTCATGATTACTTCGAATTCTGACAATATGAGGGTCATGTTGCAGGTAGTGCAGCAAGAAGGCACTTATGTGTCTTGCGCATCTCGGAGCCCCAAAATTATTTTCCGGGCTAGATGCAGCTAAAAATTATTATTAATTTTAAATCTGGTGGAGCTTAGTATAGATGGCCTAATAGGATCAGTGCTGCACACTGCTACAAAGCCCAAATTATTTTCCAGTCAAGATACAGATAAACATGATTAGTAATTTTAAATCTGCTGGAGCTTATTATAGATGGCCTAATAGAATCAGTGCTGCACACTGCTACAAAGCCCAAATTATTTTCCAGCCAAGATACAGATAAACATGATTAGTAATTTGAAAGCTTAAAACGGTTGGTAGGGTGATTTTAACCAATCATCCATCTTTTACTCTCCCCAGGATGACACAGGGGTAGAAAAGTCATTTCGGATCCATGATTTGTTCATCTTTATGAACGTGAGTCTGTCTACATTATCAGTGGAGAGCCGCATGCGCTTATCTGTCAGCACACCACCAGCAGCGCTGAACACACGTTCAGGCAGAACGCTGGCTGCGGGGCATGACAAGATCTCCAAGGCGTAAGTGGCTAGCTCCGGCCATTTATCCAGAATGGAAGCCCAAAAAGAGCAAGGGTCCAGTGACACAGTCATGGCTTCAATGTTTACTTGGAGATACTCCTGTACCATCGTCTCTAGGCGTTGACTATGTGTCAGACCTCTTGTCTCCTGTGGCCTTGCAAAGGATGGGCTAAAAAAGTGGTGAAATGATTGCGCAAAATTGATGTTACCAGCAGATACTGTGGTTCTGTTAAGGTTTGAGTGCTGAACACTTGATGGTCCCACGGTTGGCAAGTTGGAACTGTGAGATTCACTACGTGCACAACTGGTGTTTTGTGGAAAAGCACATGTAAGATTCTGCAACAGTCTCTGCTGATACTCCTGCATGCGTGCATCCCTTTCTATGGCAGGAATAATTTCTGCAAATTTACTTTTGTACCGGGGATCTAACAGTGTGGCAACCCAGTAGTCAGGATTATTTCTAATTCTCCCAATTCGAGGGTCATGTTGCAGGTAGTGCAGCAAGAAGGCACTCATGTGTGTTGCGCATCCAGGAGCACCAAGTCCCTGTTGTGTTGGTGGCGAGGTAACAATCATGCTTCCTTCCTCTGTCCTCTCCCCCCAACCTCGCACAACAGAAATGTGATCAAGGTCTCCCTCATCTGATGAGTCTTCCATCAGTTCGCCCTCCACTTCTTCCTGGGCTCCTGCACCTTCCTCACTAGTTTGGCTGCTACCATGCGCCCTGGTAAAACCATCTCCCCCACCCTCACATGCCTGCCGCCTTGGTGCTGCCGACCGTCTGGACTTTGCAGATGTTAGCCCTTCCGCATACAACTCCTCCTCCTCTACTTCCTCCACCTCCTCTTGTGCCACCACCTGACTCCGAATTCTGTTTAACATGTGCTCCAGCATGTAAATCACCGGAATAGTCATGCTGATAATGGCATCGTCAGCACTAAACATCTTCGTCGCCATTTCAAAACTGTGCAGAAGGGTGCATAGGACCCAGATCTGAGACCACTCCTCCAGCGTGATTTGCCCCACATCTGGATCTCGTTGGCCCAGGCTATACGTCAGAACGTATTGCACCAGGGCTTGTCGGTGCTGCCACAGTCGCTGCAACATGTGCAGAGTTGAATTCCACCGGGTAGGCACATCGCATTTTAGCCAGTGAAGTGGCAGGCCCAACGACTTCTGTAGAGATGTAAGTCGCTGAGCTGCGGGATGCGAACGGCGGAAGTGAGCACACAGCGACCGTGCCCTCTGCAGAAGGCCATCTAGTCTGGGATAGTGGGCTAAAAATTGCTGGACAACCAGGTTCAACATGTGAGCCATACAAGGCACGTGTGTGACATTGCCCCGGCGAAGGGCCGCACCCAGGTTTGCAGCATTGTTGCACACGGCCTTCCCTGGTTTCAGGTCCAGTGGAGACAACCATTCATGAAATTGGTTCTCCAGAGCTGACCACAACTCCTCAGCTGTGTGACTCACATTTCCCAGACATTTCAAAGTAAAAACCGCCTGATGACGTTGAGCCTTACTGCCAGCATAGTAAGGAGGTGTGCAGGATCCCTTCTGCGCAGTTAGAAAGCTTGAGGCATGACCAGACAGGCTTTGGGTGCAAGTGGAAGACCGAGAGGAGGTTGAGGAGGCAGAAGCAGTGGAGGAACTTTGACATAAAGAGGATTGACGCACAACTCGTGGGGACGGCAAGACTTGGACAGCAGCCCCTTGTCCTGCTGTCACCATAGTTACCCAGTGCCCAGTCAGCGACATGTAACGCCCCTGTCCATGCCTACTCGTCCAAGTGTCTGTGGTGAAATGCACCCTGTCACACACATAGTTTCTCAAAGAAGCGGTGATGTTGTGTGCGACATGCTGGTGGAGCGCAGGCACACCTTTCTTTGAGAAGTAGTGCCGACTGGGCATCTGGTACTGGGGCACTGCGACGGACATAAGGTCTCGAAAATCCTCTGTGTCCACCAGGCGGAAAGGCAGCATTTCTGTAGCCAAAAGCTTGCAGATGGTGAAATTCAACCTCTTAGCTTTCTCATGGCTAGGAGGAAATGGTCTTTTACTTGTCCACATCTGAGGGACCGAGGGCTGGCTATTGTGCTTAGACGGGGTTGATAAGGGTGTCCCCGGCAAACTGCCGTTCTGTGAGGAAGATGCAGGCGGACATGTTAGGTTGCCTTGATCCAAAGGTGGTGCTATCGATGTCGGACAGCGCTCAACACCAGCTGGTGTTACCACCTCCAAAGAAAATGATGACCTGCCAATCACGCTGACTGTTGCGGGTAAAGAGGTGGCAGGTCTGCGCCCCAAAACAGGTGTGACTGCTGTCCCCCCAGTCACAGAGGATGAAGAGGCCGCGGATGCACAAGATATGGCAGACGGTGGTTGGCCCGGCCGGCTAGGCCGCATTGTAGCACACTGAGCTTCCCACTGCAACTTATGCTTCATGTCCATGTGCCGGTTCATGCATGAAGTACTCAAACTATGTATTTTTTGGCCTCTACTTAGATTTTGCTGACAAATGTTACAGATAACACGAGTTGGGTCATCTTTATCGATCTGAAAAAATGCCCAGGCTATGCAAGGCTTAGCACCCATGCGA
Organism: Phyllobates terribilis; assembly: GCF_046119375.1. NCBI lineage: Eukaryota > Metazoa > Chordata > Amphibia > Anura > Dendrobatidae > Phyllobates > Phyllobates terribilis. Next base: position 1,187,072,522 of record NW_027362761.1, on the reverse strand, counting down.
CCTGAAGAGCCACCACGACTTGTGGTGAGAGGAAGAGTTGTGTTTGAGGATGCAGTTGTTGACGTGCTTCCAGTACTACGTCTCTGTCCAGGAAGGCGCAACCTGACCTCGTCGTCACTAGCATCTTCCTCCACCTCCTCTGCTGACCTCATCTCTTGGCTGACTGTGGGTTGACAATAAGTGGGATCTCCAACCTCATCATCATCACCCTGTGCGTTATCACACCCGTCGTCCTCAGAGCCAACCTGTTCCTGCCCTGACAAAAAACTAAAGTTGTCGCTCCAATCAGGTATTTGTGTCTCATCATCGTCTTCCTCATTGACTCCACCAACAGGAGTTACAGTTTGGGAATGAGGGTCTACATTATGGTCAGAGCCTTCTGCGTCTGGTCCTGGATCCGACTCATAAAGATTCTGGGCATTAGTGCAGATCATTTCCTCGTCTGGATTCACAGAAGCGCTGGAGTCGACCTCTGATTCCCAGGCTATAGTATGAGTAAACAGCTCTGCAGACTCAACCATCTGTTCTACCTCATACTCAGACGGGCAGCTGGAGATTTGGGAGCTGTGAGGAAGCAAGTGCGATTGGGGTGACACCTTTGAGGACTGGAGTATTTGTGATGTTGAAGTTGATGTGGAGGAGAGCCCACTTAAAGGAGCACTTGATATCCATTGAAACACCTGCTGTTTTTGTGCCTCATCTGGAATTTGTAGCGATTGGCGTGGCCGTAAGAAAGGGATCTTATCACATTGTCCGCTAAAAGAAGTAGACATTTTAGTTTGGCTGGAAGATGGTCTTTCTTCTGCAGATGTTACTGTTGCTTTAACACCTACCCCACGGACACAACCTTTTTTCCCCTTCCCAACACGCCTATTCCCCTTTCCACCAGCAGCAGGCCTTTTTCCACTCATTTTGGTGGTTAACTAATTCACAATTCTGGAGTTGTTTGCACAAAAAAACAATGGATGGGAACCGAGCAGAGCTGAGTGGCCAAACTGTGGTATTAGGCCAAAACTATTGGCTGGGTTAGATGCAGAAAAAAATTATATTCAATTTGCAACCTGATGGAGGTCAGTATAGATGGACTAATAGAACAAGTCCCACACACAGCTAGAAGCCCAAATATTTTTTAAGAGCTAGATGCAGAAAAAAATTATATTCAGTTTGCAACCTGATGGAGGTCAATATAGATGAACTAATAGCGAAAGTCCCACACACTGCTAGAAGGCCAAATATTTTTTCAGAGCTAGATGCAGAAAAAAATTATATTCAGTTTGCAACCTGATGGAGGTCAGTATAGATGGACTAATAGAGAAAGTCCCACACACTGCTAGAAGGCCAAATATTTTTTCAGAGCTAGATGCAGAAAAAAATTATATTCAGTTTGCAACCTGATGGAGGTCAGTATAGATGGACTAATAGAGAAAGTCCCACACACTGCTAGGAGGCCAAATATTTTTTCAGAGCTAGATGCAGAAAAAAATTATATTCAATTTGCAACCTGGTGGAGGTCAGTATAGATGGACTAATAGAGAAAGTCCCACACACTGCTAGAAGGCCAAATATTTTTTCAGAGCTAGATGCAGAAAAAAATTATATTCAGTTTGCAACCTGATGGAGGTCTGTATAGATGGATTAATAGAACAAGTCCCACACACAGCTAGAAGCCCAATATTTTTTCAGAGGTAGATGCAGAAAAAAATATATTCAGTTTGCAACCTGATGGAGGTCAGTATAGATGGACTAATACAACAAGTCCCACACACAGCTAGAAGCCCAATATTTTTTCAGAGCTAGATGCAGAAAAAAATTATATTCAATTTGCAACCTGATGGAGGTCAGTATAGATGGACTAATAGAGAAAGTCCCACACACTGCTAGAAGGCCAAATATTTTTTCAGAGCTAGATGCAGAAAAAAATTATATTCAGTTTGCAAACTGATGGAGGTCTGTATAGATGGATTAATAGAACAAGTCCCACACACAGCTAGAAGCCCAATATTTTTTCAGAGCTAGATGCAGAAAAAAATTATATTCAATTTGCAACCTGATGGAGGTCAGTATAGATGGACTAATAGAGAAATTCCCACACACTGCTAGAAGGCCAAATATTTTTTCAGAGCTAGATGCAGAAAAAAATTATATTCAGTTTGCAACCAGATGGAGGTCAGTATAGATGGACTAATAGAGAAAGTCCCACACACTGCTAGAAGGCCAAATATTTTTTCAGAGCTAGATGCAGAAAAAAATTATATTCAGTTTGCAACCTGATGGAGGTCTGTATAGATGGATTAATAGAACAAGTCCCACACACAGCTAGAAGCCCAATATTTTTTCAGAGGTAGATGCAGAAAAAAATATATTCAGTTTGCAACCTGATGGAGGTCTGTATAGATGGATTAATGGAACAAGTCCCACACACAGCTAGAAGCCCAATATTTTTTCAGAGGTAGATGCAGAAAAAAATATATTCAGTTTGCAACCTGATGGAGGTCAGTATAGATGGACTAATACAACAAGTCCCACACACAGCTAGAAGCCCAATATTTTTTCAGAGCTAGATGCAGAAAAAAATTATATTCAATTTGCAACCTGATGGAGGTCAGTATAGATGGAGTAATAGAACAAGTCCCACACACAGCTAGAAGCCCAAATATTTTTTCAGAGCTAGATGCAGATAAAAATTATTTTTAATTTGCAACCTGATGGAGGTCAGTATAGATGGACTAATAGAGAAAGTCCCACACACTGCTAGAAGGCCAAATATTTTTTCAGAGCTAGATGCAGAAAAAAATTATATTCAGTTTGCAAACTGATGGAGGTCAGTATAGATGGTTTAATAGAACAAGTTCCACACACAGCTAGAAGCCCAATATTTTTTCAGAGGTAGATGCAGAAAAAAATATATTCAGTTTGCAACCTGATGGAGGTCAGTATAGATGGACTAATACAATAAGTCCCACACACAGCTAGAAGTCCAATATTTTTTCAGAGCTAGATGCAGAAAAAAATTATATTCAATTTGCAACCTGATGGAGTTCAGTATAGATGGAGTAATAGAACAAGTCCCACACACAGCTAGAAGCCCAAATATTCTTTCAGAGGTAGATGCAGAAAAAAATTATATTCAGTTTGCAACCTGATGGAGGTCGGTATAGATGGACTAATACAATAAGTCCCACACACAGCTAGAAGCCCAATATTTTTTCAGAGCTAGATGCAGAAAAAAATTATATTCAATTTGCAACCTGATGGAGGTCAGTATAGATGGAGTAATAGAACAAGTCCCACACACAGCTAGAAGCCCAAATATTTTTTCAGAGGTAGATGCAGAAAAAAATTATATTCAGTTTGCAACCTGATGGAGGTCAGTATAGATGGACTAATAGAACAAGTCCCACACACTGCTAGAAGCCCAAATATTTTTTCAGAGCTAGATGCAGAAAAAAATTATATTCAATTTGCAACCTGATGGAGGTCAGTATAGATGGACTAATAGAATGATGCTATGCCCAAAAGATTTTACTTCACTAGGTGCAGTAAAAAAATTGGTATTCTATACACAGGTGGTATATCTTGCAACACAGATAGGCTACTCCACTGACTAACACACTCTGCAATAGGCCAAAAAGGATTAGCTTTGCTAGATTCAGCCAAATGCTGTGAAAAAAACTTGCACAGCACTGGCACAGTCCTGCTGGCAAAAACTGATAGGAACTGATGTAACCTAGTCCTGAAAAGGACTCCAATTATAATTAGTCTTTACTCCCACAACCTATCTATTTAAGAGCACAGACCTGCCTGATAAAAGTCGTAGGAAATGCTGTAACCTAGTCCTTAAAAGGACTGCAATCACAACTATTCCCTACTCCCAAGCTATCTGTAGATTTGTGCGAAAATTGGCTTGAAATTAACAAGGTATAGCGCACACAGCAACAGCGGTGCCGTCTAACACGCAGCTGCAGCAGTGAGAAAATGGTGGCGACGGGGAAAATGGCTTGGTCTTATAGGGCAAGGACATGTGACATACACTGCCAATGACACATGCCCTTGCTTGTGTGAAAAAAAGCACTTCGCTCCGTGTGTGCGCTGCTGATAGGCTGACAGATTGCACCTCCCCACTGTAAATGCGGGAAAGAGAAAAAAAAATGGAGATCTTCATTATTCCTGCAGAGATCCATCCCCTGCCCCTCCCCCCACCCCGCTGTACACTCAAACTGCGTATTAACATTAATTTTCATCATTACTGAGAAAAAATCCAGTTATGATTTTGGTGCACGAACAGTTATCGAACATAACCTCGAACATCCGAATTTTTCTCAAATCGTTCGTGTTCGCCGAACGGCTCGAACACCGCCCAAAACAGCTCGAATTTGAGATTGGCGAACAGTTCGAGTAGAACAACGCTCATGTCTAGTTATGAGGGTTAAAAGTTGACCAGCGATTTCTCATTTTTAACAACATTTTACAAAACCAATTTTTTTTAGGGACCACATCACATTTGAAGTGACTTTGAGGGGTCTGTATAACAGAAAATACCAAAAAGTGACACCATTTCAAAAACTGCACCCCTCATGGTGCTCAAAACCACATTCAAGGAGTTTATCAACCTTTCAGGTGCTTCATAGGAATTAATGGAATATGGAAGAAAAAAACTAAATATTTAACTTTTTTTCACAAAAATTTTTACTGTAGACCCAATTATTTTTACTTTCACAAGGGTAACAGGAGAAAATGGATGCAAAATGTGTTGTGCAATTTCTCCTGAGCACACCAATACCCAGTATGTGGGGGAAAACACTGTTTGGGTTCACGGCAGGGCTCGGAAGGGAACGAGCGGCATTTGACTTTTTGAATATAAAATTTGCTGGCATAATTAGTGGACCCCATGTCGCGCTTGGAGCCCCCCTTATGTGCCTAAACAGTGGAAACCGCCCACAAGTGTCACCATTCTGGAAACTAGACCCCTCAATGAACTTGTCAGGTGACCCCATTTTGGAAAGTATACCCCTTTGTGAATTTATCTACAGGTGTAGTGATGATTTTGAGTCCATTGTGTTTTCCAGAAACAAGCAGCAGTGGATGTTGCTGAGTAAAAATTGCAAACTGCCGTTGTAGTGGCCAGTACGTTACTCTCAGCTCGTGCTTCTGGAGACATGCACTCATAAATTAGGTGGGCTCTCATCACAACAGAAATGCACACTGTGGAGCTCAGGAGGGAGGAGGCATTTGGATTTTTAAGCGCAGAATTCGCTGGATTTCCTTTGGCGGTCAAAGAGCCATATTGCTTTTCCAGAGCCTTTGTGCTGCTAGTAACATGGAAACCCCCTATATTTCCATTAACAGATGACTGACCTGAGTGGGGACTTTTGTTTTGTGAATGGAGTTGAAGATTTTATTGGGAACATTTTGCACAACATTTTGGATCACATTTATCCTGCGCTCTACGTTGAGCACTTATATCGGGGTTTTCATCTAAATATTTGAGAGATATGATTCAGATGAAACACCCAAGGGATCCATTCACTATAATGGGGCAGCTCAATTACTCTGGACTCCGTCTGGCCTCTGTTCAGTGGTGTCCTTCTCTTCAGAAGTGCACAAAACTTTATGCACTCCTAATAAGATGGACACCGCCGGATCACAGGTCATACAGCGTCCACAGTGCCTCCATCTGCCTCATTATAGGGAATCTTCCTCTGGGGGTTCCATCTGAATCACATATCTCAGTGATCACGTATTTCAGTGATTTACATGGAAACCCCAGTGTAAGCACTCAGCATAGAGCGCTGGATAAATGTGCGCTGCGCAACACTGCGATCTTTGGGAGGCAGAATGAACTAAGTAACAGCTTGTGAAGAATTGGTTTTATTTATTTTTTATGACGTTTCTCATGGGGTATAACTGACGACTTTATTCTTTGGGTCGGTGCGATTACAGCAGTACAAGATTTATATCGGGTTTTAATGATTGGCAGCTGTCAAACACAAAAAGAAGCTTTTTATTGTAAAAATAAGTTTTTGCATCGCCATATTTTGATAGCTATAATTTTTATATTTTTCTGCCAACAGAGTCATGTGAGGGCTTGTTTTTTGAGGGACGTGTTGACGTTTTATTTGGTGCTGTTTTGGGGCAAATTACACCTTTTGATCACTCTTTATTCTGATTTTTGGGAGACAGAATGAACAAAAACCAGAAATTTAGGAATTGTGTTTGGGGAATTTTTTTATGCCATTCTGCGTATAGTAAAATTGATAAGGCAGCTTCATTCTTCTGGTCAGTACGTTACCACATTTATATCATTTTTTATGTATATATATACAGCTCCCGCAGAGCAGTATGTATACGGCGCAGGTCGAGAAGGGGTTAAAATGTAATATAAATGGCTGATTCAAATTTTTCAGCTGCCTCAGGCAAAGACTAAAAAGATGATGCCCACCCTTACTTTCTCCCGCATGACCCATCCAAATGTAAAAAAAAAACAATAACCTGCAGTAGTCAGGTGAAATGGTGCATCATTGATTCCGATGACATAAGTATTATATTTAATTAATAAGATAATTATATATATATATATATATATATATATATATATATATATATTTTTTTTATTTTTATTTTTTTTTACTTTTTTACAACAGAGTTGTCATGGTTCAGTTTGGGGATCCAATCCAGAGAACTGTTGCAATGTGGTCAGTTCCCTGCTCTGTTCTTCTGCTGAGCTATTTCCCGTTCTTCCTGTCTAAATGCTGATGGTTTCTATTTTCTTTGTTTTCCCTTCTTGGTTTGCTTCTCTACAGGTGTTTCTTAATTTCCCATTTTGGTTTTACCTATCACTCTCTGGGTGGAGTTTTATATGTTTACCCTTCACTGCACTTCCTTGCTGGCTAGACTTCTAGGTGGATTTTTCCTAAGAAGGTCCAGCCCTTCGGTTAGGGTAATTTCTTTGGTAGGCAAACACCATTTGTATTAATGCTGAGTGTCTGTCTAACTTCCCAGCACCTTTTTCTTTCAGTTAGAGTTCTGGGTGGTTATGCTTGTTTCATTTTATTTTTGGTCCTCCTTAGTTTTCCCTCCCTACCCTTTATGAATGTGCTTTAAGTTTTCTCACCTGTTTCCTAGCGTCCACCTGAACACTTTCCTCTCCCCTTGTTAGCAGTGTGATAGCCTTTTAGGGAGTCAGGTCCAAGGTGGAGTGTTTAGTTGTGCGGCTAGGGATTGTTTAGTCTGTACAGGGACCAGTAGGTTACAGGTGCGACTTCTTTCTATAATATGTCTCCTTTATTCCTGTTACCCATGTGTGTGTGTCACATTCATAACAAGAGTATTAAAAAATGACATTATTGTAATTGTTTTCATTATTTTTAGCACTTTTGCTGGGAAAAATATGCCTGACTTTTATTGTACCCCAAATATTCAAATATATAGAGATGCATCTGGTATATAAAGATTTACTAGTATATAGTGATTTATGTCTATATGTCAGCATAGATTAAAGGAAAATAATACTATTTAGCTATTTAGATGTTTAAGCAGAGAAAATTCACCAATACTTGGCAGTGCAGACTGTGGTTCACTGCTAGTACTGCTGCCTTTAATGCTAGAGGTTGTGTGTTTGTATCCGAGTAAAAACCACAATTCAAGAAAAGTAAATAATTTGTTAACATATATGAATATGCACAAACAGATGTCAGCGTACGTGACCCAATGTTGAAGGTTGCAGAATGAGAAAAATCACAGCGGAGTCCTAATTAAAGGATTGTTTGCATGAATCAACTGGTGGCATTACAAGACGGCTGATTGGTAAATATTTACAGATCATTTAATAGCTGAAAAGCAGACCTAATCAATAGTGTGCTCGACACTGCTTGGTACTAGCCCGAGCATCTCACTACTCGGGATGTTCGGCGAGCACCGAGCATTTCCGGGTTACTCGGGCGGGAGCTCGGGTCTCCGCCCTGCATGTTTGGCGCTCTTTACAGAGCCAATGAACATGCAGGGATTGCCAGCCAGTCACTGTAATGCCGCAGCCATGTTGTTTGTGGGCATTACAGTGATTGGCTGAACGCACAGCGTCACCTTGAGTATTTAAAACTGGGCGCCGCCATCTTGGACACAGTCGCCCGGGATCATACAGTGTAGGGTCAGTGCTGCTGAGTTAGGGAGAGATATATAGTGCGAAATAGGTAGTGTAGGGTCTCTAAAGCCTGCCAAATCAAGCAAACAGTCCTTCTCAGGACTAATATCCATCCCAGATACCAGGCAGGCAGGCAGGCAGGCTGTATAGGAGACGCAGAGGTTATACCAACAAACACTGCATTACAGTCCTGTGTGTTCCTGTTGATCAAATTGCTAGACTTATCCCCCGGTCTCACGGGCCAGGAAAAATCCTTTTTTTTTCATTTAAATACTGTATTTTTTTTTTCCTCGGTCAGACTGTACAAATAAGCGTCTTATTAACCTTTTGGTATTTACCCTCCCCCCCAAAAAAAACCAGTAATAGTGTCTCCCTGACTGTTCAGACACAAATATATCTGTTTAAAATATTCTGGTGTAGGCCAGATAACTAGAACTTTGGTTTTGCAGTTCCACGGTTCAAATCTCTGTATTATCCAGCTTTTGGCTATTTTTCCGTAAAAAAAAACAGTAATAGTGTCTCCCTGACTGTTCAGACACAAATATATCTGTTTAAAAGATTCTGGTGTAGGCCACATAACTATAACTGTGGTTTTGCAGTTCCACCATTCAAATCTCTGTATTATCCAGCTTTTGGCATTTTTTACATAAAAAAAAAAAAATTGAGTGTTCAGACACAAATATATCTGTTTAAAAGATTCTGGTGTAGGCCAGAGAAATACAACTGTGGTTTTCCTCTTCCACGGTTCTAATCTCCTTTTTGTTACCCTTTTTCCATTGATAGTGCGAGTGTTAGCTATTTTACTTCATTTACAATGGGCAAGGCGCGTGGCAAGGGACGTGGAACTGGACGTTCTGGTGATGGTGCGTGTAGAGGACGGGGCCGTGGCCAAGGTAAAAATGTGCCACAGCCAAAAGCCACATCTTCTCGCTCCCACTTCTTGACTGAATTACTAGGGAAGCACACTACAGCACCAGTATTGCGAACTGATCAGTGTGAACAGGTTATTAATTGGAAAGAAGATAATACTTCCAGTTACCTGGCCACCACCACCTCCGGTCTGTCTTCCACACGGTCAAGTTTTAGTAGCCGTGAATCTCGACCGCATACTCCTCCTCACCCTGATGCTCTTTCCTCCCACCATGCCGAGTGTCTTCAGACAGCAACTGATCCAACAGTTGGACACTCTGAAGAGCTGTTCACTGGTCCATTTCCATATTTGTGCCCCTCGCCTGCTCCGCTTAAAGTGGTGGAAGAGGAGAACCCATGTAGCGATGGCCAAATATTTTTACAGCCACGGCCACAGGAAAGTGACGCTGGCAATTTGTCACAAGAGGTCGACGATGACGAGACACAATTGCCACGAAGTGAGGAGGAGGACTGTGGTGCGGAAGTGGAAGAGGAGGAGGTGGTGGATGATCTAATAACTGACCCAACGTGGCTGGAGGACACGCAGAGCAAGGCCAGCAGCACACAGGGGGAGGGAGGCAGAGTACCCCAACAGGCAGGAAGAAGCAGTGTGGTGGCCGCAGACAGAAGGCGGGCAACCGTTCCCCGTAACACCAACACGAGGGACGTTTCCAGTACAATCGGTGGTTCTTCCAGAGTCTGGAATTTTTTTAAAGACTCTGCTGATAACCTGTAGCGTCGGTGTCCCTGCCTCCTGCTAGGCAGGGACGCCGTTGCCGTCACCTCTCCGCTCCGTGCCCGGCGTCTTCCTCCCGCTCTGCTGGCAGCGCGCGCTGCTTCCCGGTCACTGTGCTTAGGGCGCGCGCGCGCACGCTCCCACTCTCTTAAAGGGGCCGCGCGCGCCATCCTAAGGAGTCCCCGGCCAATGGCCGGAGGACCTCACCATATATAAGGCACCTCCTCCAAAATGGAGGTGCCCGAGCAATGTTGTTGCAAAGCCTTTCAACTCTGCTTCAGCCCTCAGGTACCGTTGCCTGATACCTGCCTGATACCTGCCTGATACCTGCCTGATATCTGCCTGATTTCTGTCTACCTGCTTGCAATCCTGTGGTCCGACAGTCTGCCTACCAGTACCTGCCAGTCTGTCTATGGATCAGTCCGCCTGGGGACCAGGAAGTACCTGCCAGATACCTGCCTGATACCTGCCTGCCTGTCCAGAGACTCTCACCCGCTCACCTGGGAGCGCTCTCCTGCTACCTGCCTGCTAGCCTACCTGGAGGCTTAGCCGTCACTTGCTGTGACCACCTGCCTGTCCAGAGACTCTTACTCGCTCACCTGGGAGCGCTCTCCTGCTACCTGCCTGCTAGCCTACCTGGAGGCTTAGCCGTCACTTGCTGTGACCACCTGCCTGTCCAGAGACTCTTACTCGCTCACCTGGGAGCGCTCACCTGCTACCTGCCTGCTAGCCTACCTGGAGGCTTAGCCGTCACTTGCGGTGACCACCTACCTGTCCAGAGACTCTTACTCGCTCACCTGGGAGCGCTCACCTGCTACCTGCCTGCTAGCCTACCTGGAGGCTCTGCCGTCACTTGCCGTGACCCCCTGCCTGCCTAGAGACTCTTACACTGTTGTCACTTGCCGTGACCACCCGCCTGTCAAGAGACTGTTCCCTCACTTGCCGTGACCACCCGCCTTCCCTGGGAGCCACCCGCTTCCTTACAAGGACTGCCCTTTGTATAGTAGCTCAGAGGTTCCACCTCCCAGACCCGTTACAGTTTGCTCGGGCCATGGAACCTGGTGGCACCCAAGCTCCCTCGCTCTCGGACCTATGTCATGAACTTTCCCGTCAGAGGTCCCAACAGGAGTCCATCCTGAGTCACCTGCGTAGTGTTAACTCTCGCCTGGACACACTGACTGCCTCATCGGGAGCTGCTTCCACTCGCACACTTACTACCCCGGCACCGCCACTGCCCATCAATACCATGGCATCCCTTCCCGGTCCCCGTCTCTCCGCCCCGCCTTGTTTTGGCGGAGATCCCGGTCAGGCACGGGGCTTCATTAACCAGTGCAATCTGCACTTCGAACTTTTGGCACACCAGTTTTCCACCGACCGAGCCAAAGTAGCCTTCATCATGTCCCATCTCACGGGGGAGGCGCTGGCTTGGCTAAATCCTCTATGGGAGAGAGTAGATCCCCTGGTGTCCAACCTGCCAGCCTTTTTCACGGCTTTCCGGAAAGTCTTCATCGAACCAGGATGGAAGACCTCATCCGCCTCATCTCTGCTATGCCTCCGTCAAGGAAGTCTCACCGTGGGCCAATATGCCATACGGTTCCGTACCCTTGCTTCGGAGCTTGCCTGGGATAACGACGCCCTGGTGTCCGTCTTCTGGGAGGGTCTGTCCTGCCGTATTAAAGATGAACTCGCCGGTCGGGACATTCCTACCACTCTCGATGACTTAATAACACTCGCCACCCGGATTAACATCCGGTTCCAGGAGCGCACCAAAGAGGTCACCCGTGAGAGGAGGGTTCCACGCCTTGCCCCTACCTTTCAGAAACCCGTCACTTCCTCCGTTACTCCTCAGGCGCACTCACCCGAGCCTATGCAGGTCGACCAGACGAAGATGGTCAAAACCCATCAAGAATTACGCCGTGCTGAGGGGAGCTGCTTCTACTGTGGCAGTAAGGAGCACCGGATCCGTTCCTGCCCGGAGAGGTCGGGAGACGCCTGTGTCTAGGATCGCTCAGAGAGGTCGTCATAGACAAGAGTAAACTCTCTCCATCTCTGATGCTGTCAGTCTCCATCGTCTGCGGGGAGAACCGTTTCTGTGAACTAGCTCAACTTGACTCTGGAGCTGCCGGAAATCTCATTTCTCATTCTCTGGTAAAGAAATACCGCATTCCCACCAAACCCCTGGCTGTACCCTTATCTGTCGCCTCGGTGGATGGGGGTCTCTTACCGCATCCCATTCAACTCATCACCGAATCCATAACTCTACAGTTGGGAATGCTGCACTCTGAGAGCATCTTCTTCCATGTTCTGCCTGGACTCTCTCACGCCCTCTTGCTAGGCCTAACTTGGCTCCAGAAACATTCACCCGTGCTTGATTGGCAGACCGGAGAAGTCCTTCGCTGGGGACAGGACTGCCATAAGACTTGTTTAGTTCCCGTTCATCCTGCCCGTCCTTCTCATACCCCAGCCAATCTACCCGGCCTACCGGTTCCCTATTGGTCTTATGCGGACGTCTTTAATAAAAGAGAAGCAGAGACATTACCCACTCATAGACCATACGATTGCCCAATCGACCTGATACCCAGCGCTACTCCTCCCCGTGGGAATATTTACCCTTTGTCCGCTACTGAGACCAGGTCCCTGTCTGAATATATTGAGGAGAATCTGGCCCGGGGAATTATCCGGAAATTTACCTCCCCGGCGGGAGCAGGCTTCTTCTTCGTCAAAAAGAAAGACGGCTCACTCCGTCCCTGTATAGACTATAGAGGTCTTAACCAGATCACGGTGAAAAATAAATACCCTCTTCCGCTCATTCCCGAATTATTTGACCGTCTGAGGGGTGCTAGAATCTTCACCAAGCTGGACCTCCGTGGGGCGTATAACCTGGTCCGTATCCGTCAGGGGGATGAATGGAAGACGGCATTCAACACCCGGGACGGCCACTATGAATACCTTGTAATGCCCTTCGGTCTCTGTAACGCTCCCGCCATCTTTCAAGAGTTGGTCAATGACATCTTCCGTGACCTTCTCTACTCCTGCGTGGTGGTATACCTGGACGACATCTTGGTCTTCTCTCCGGATCTTCTCACTCACCGGAGGGACGTTCGTCAGGTTCTGCTCAGGCTCAGGCAGAACCACCTCTACGCAAAATATGAGAAGTGCCTCTTTGAGCAGACCTCGCTTCCGTTTCTGGGCTACATAATCTCTCAGACTGGCCTATCAATGGATCCTGAGAAACTGTCTGCCATCCAGAAGTAGCCCCGACCGCAGGGGTTGAAGGCTATTCAGCGGTTCCTGGGCTTCACCAACTACTACCGCCTCTTCATTCCGTACTTCTCTTCCCGGACTGCCCCTATCTCTGTGCTCACCCGTAAGGGCACTAATCCCAGAGAATGGCCGCCCGAAGCTGAGGAGGCCTTCCTTTCTTTGAAACAAGCTTTCTCCTCCGCCCCTGTGCTGCATCGTCTGGACAGCAACAAACAATTCTTCTTCGAAGTTTACGCTTCCTCCTCCGGAGCTAGAGCAGTACTCACCCAAAAGTCGTCTTCCAGAAGAAAGGTAACCTGCGGCTTCTTCTCCAAACTCTTCTCCTCTTCTGAGCGCAATTATTCTATAGGAGACCGAGAATTATTGGCCATCAAGCTGGCGCTGGAGGAGTGGCGTTACCTGCTCGAAGGGGCTCTTCACCCGGTAATAATTTACACGGACCACAAGAACTTGGCTTACCTCCAGAGTGCCCAGAGACTTAACCCGTGCAAGCCCGGTGGTCCTTGTTCTTCGCCCACTTTGATTTCATTCTTCATTTTCGTCCGGCAGACAAAAACATCAAAGCTGATGCCTTGTCCCGATCCTTTTTGGTCTCTGATCTAGAGGAGGAGCCTAAGCACATCATCGACCCCGCCAAAGTAATGCAGGTGGCCCCCGTGAATCTAAATCGTTTTCCACCCGGTAAGACGTTTGTAACAGTCCCTGATCATGAGAAGGTCCTACACTGGGGACACTCGTCTAAGCTAGCTGGCCACGCTGGTCATAAAAAGACCCTCCAGCTTATTACCCGGCATTACTGGTGGCCTCCCCTGCACAAGGACGTAATAGACTTTGTTTCAGCCTGTGTGTCCTGTGCCCGCAACAAGGTTCCGAGACACCTGCCAGCCGGGCGCCTCCTTCCTCTTCCTGTACCTGCTGCCCCGTGGCAGCATATAGCTATGGACTTTAAAACGGACCTCCCTGTCTCTGCCGGTTGTACGGTCATTTGGGTGGTTGCTGACCGCATTTCTAAGATGGCTCACTTCATTCCCCTGCCGGGCCTCCCGTCTGCATCTGAGTTGGCTAAAGACTTTATACATCATATTTTCCGTCTTCAGGGTATTCCTCTCCACATTGTATCCGACCGAGGGGTTCAGTTCACCTCTCGCTTTTGGCGAGCCATGTGTAAATTGCTGGGGGTCACCTTGGACTTTTCTTCTGCTTATCACCCACAGTCTAAAGGTCAAGTAGAACGGATCAACCAAAATTTAACCAGTTACCTCCGGCACTTTATTAATGCTCACCATTCCGACTGGGTGGATCTTTTACCGTGGGCCGAATTTTCCTACAATAATCACGAGAGCGAATCTTCCTCCAAATCCCCGTTTTTTGTAGTCTACGGTCAGCATCCTCGGATCCCGTTTCCCGTCTCCACCTCGGTGGACAACCCGGCTGCGGAATCTATTGTTAGCGAATTTTCCTCAATTTGGGAGAGTACCAGATCCGCACTTCTTCAGTCATCCAAGCGGATGAAAAAACAGGCTGACAAAAGACTTCTGGATCCACCGCAATTCCATCCTGAAGATAAAGTCTGGCTCTCGTCCAAATATGTTCGGCTCAAGATTCCTTCCTACAAGTTAGGGCCTCGGTTCATCGGCCCACTGGAAGTTATCAAGCAAATCAACCCGGTGGCCTATAAATTGAAACTCCCGGCCAACTTGCGCATCCCTAACTCCTTCCATGTATCTCTACTCAAACCCGTGGTACTTAACTCTTTTTCCAAGTCTACAGGTACGCCTCCTGCTCCGGTTTCCGCTGAAGACGAGTTTGAGGTAGAGAACATTCTAGCCACCAAAAGGGTAAGAGGAAAGACCTTTTTTCTAGTGGATTGGAAAGGGTTTGGTCCTGAGGAGAGAACATGGGAGCCCCGGGAGAATATCCATGCCCCGCTCATCCTTGATAAATTTCTCTCTGGCCTAAAAAAGGGGGGCCTAAAGGGGGGGGTACTGTAGCGTCGGCGTCTCTGCCTCCTACTAGGCAGGGAGGCCTTTCCCCTCACCTCTCCGCTCCGTGCCCGGCGTCTTCCTCCCGCTCTGCTGGCAGCGTGCGCTGCTTCCCGGTCACTGTGCTTAGGGCGCGTGCGCGCGCTCCCTCTCTCTCAAAGGGGCCGCGCGCGCCATCCTAAGGAGTCCCCGGCCAATGGCCGGAGGGACCTCACCATATATAAGGCACCTCCTCCAAAATGGAGGTGCCCGAGCAATGTTGTTGCAAAGACTTTCAACTCTGCTTCAGCCCTCAGGTCCCCTTGCCTGATACCTGCCTGATAACTGCCTGATACCTGCCTGATACCTGCCTGATATCTGCCTGATATCTGCCTGATTTCTGTCTATCTGCTTGCAATCCTGTGGTCCGACAGTCTGCCTTCCAGCACCTGCCAGTCTGTCTATGGATCAGTCCGCCCGCGGACCAGGAAGTACCTGCCAGATACCTGCCTGATACCTGCCTGCCTGTCCAGAGACTCTCACCCGCTCACCTGGGAGCGCTCTCCTGCTACCTGCCTGCTAGCCTACCTGGAGGCTTTGCCGTCACTTGCTGTGACCACCTGCCTGTCCAGAGACTCTTACTCGTTCACCTGGGAGCGCTCTCCTGCTACCTGCCTGCTAGCCTACCTGGAGGCTTAGCCGTCACTTGCTGTGACCACCTGCCTGTCCAGAGACTCTTACTCACTCACCTGGGAGCGCTCACCTGCTACCTGCCTGCTAGCCTACCTGGAGGCTTAGCCATCACTTGCGGTGACCACCTACCTGTCCAGAGACTCTTACTCGCTCACCTGGGAGCGCTCACCTGCTACCTGCCTGCTAGCCTACCTGGAGGCTCTGCCGTCACTTGCCGTGACCCCCTGCCTGCCTAGAGACTCTTACCCTTTTGTCACTTGCCGTGACCACCCGCCTGTCAAGAGACTGTTCCCGTCACTTGCCGTGACTACCCGCCTTCCCTGGTAGCCACCCGCTTCCTTACAAGGACTGCCCTTTGTATAGTAGCTCAGAGGTTCCAACTCCCAGACCTGTTACATAACCCCAAAAAGGACATTTGTAGAACGTGCGAGGCCAGCATCAGCAGGGGTGACAAAACTACCAGCTTGACCACCACCAGCATGATCAGGCACATGTCAGCAAAGCACCCGACTTTGGGGGTGAACCCCAGGGTCCACGACCAGTGTCAGCGGGTGTCACCACTGCTTCTTCCACTGTTGTGCGTGTAAGAGAACCCCCTGTTGTGCGTGCAAGGCAATCCCCTGTCCATACTGCATGCAAAGATGCCCCCTCCTCTCAGTCTTCACTTGTTATGGCAGTTTCTCAAGAAACAGCATCAACGTCCACGTCCACGTCCTACTTCAGCGTTAAATTGTCCATATCCCAGACCTTTGAATGAAAGTGCAAATTCGCAGCCAACGCTCCAAAGGCCACAGTCCTAAATTTGCACATTTCACGACTGCTTGCGTTGGAAATGCTGCCTTTTAGGCTGGTGCAGACGGAATCCTTCCGCAACCTTATGGCGGTGGCCGTCCCTCGGTACTCGGTCCCCAGCCGACACTATTTTGCCCGGTGTGCTATCCCCACACTACACAAGCACGTGTCCCAAAGCATCTGCCGTGCCCTCAACAACGCAATTACTGGGAGAGTCCACCTGACAATGGACATATGGACAAGTGCTTGTGGCCAGGGATGGTACATCTCCCTGACGGCACACTGGGTAAACATAGAGGAAGCCGGGACCCACTCGGACCTTGGGACAGAACACATCCTCCCCACACTGAGGATTGCGGGTCCTAAGTCAGTCAGAGTTGCCCCCACAGTGTAGAGCTCCTGTGCATCATCCTCCTCCTCCTCCTCATCTTCAGCTTCCATCTTAGATATCACCACATCAGTTACAAGCTGGAAGCACTGCATTACTGCCTCCGCCAAGCGGCAAAAGGCTGTGCTGAAACTCAAAAGCTTAGGTGATAAACCTCACACTGCTTGTGAGTTGTGGACAGCTGTGAAAGAGGAGGCAGATCTGTGTCTGAGACTGCTGAACCTACATCCAGACATGGTTGTGTGTAACAATGGCCATAACCTGGTGGCGGCTCTGAGGCGAGGCGAGATCACACACGTACCATGCCTGGCTCATGTACTTAACCTCATGGTTCAGCGGTTTCTTAAATCGTACCCCGAGTTGCCAGATCTGCTCCTCAAAGTACGCCACCTGTCAGCTCATTTTCGCAAGTCGGCTACAGATTCCTCTGCCCTTGCTGTGTTGCAGCAGCGTTTGCAGCTTCTGGCACACCGACTGGGGTGTGATGTCCCCACACGTTGGAACTCTACCATCCACATGTTGCAAAGGATTTGTGAGCAGAAAAGAGCAGTTGTGGAGTACCAGATGCAACAAGGCCATCGATATTCAGGTCAGACTCCACACATAAGACTTCAGGAGTGGACCTGGATGTCTGATATATATATACCATCCTGTCAAACTTTGAGGAGTCCACTAAGATGGTGAGTGGCGATGATGCCATCATTAGTGTCAGCATCCCACTTGTCTGCCTTTTGCAATGCTCTCTGCAGAGAATTAAAGAGGAGGCATTGCTGCCAGAGTATGATGAGATGGATCAAGAATCCGTAGCGGGCGATAACACACAGCCCAGCCTCATCTCATCCCAACGTGTATTGGGGGACAATGAGGGAGAGGAGGAGGAGGAGAAGGAGGAGGAAGCACAGGAGCTGGTATCATGCGCTGTAGACGGTAGTACCTGTACAACTGTCATACCGTCGGTTCAGCGTGGGTGGCCTGAGGACAGGGGGGAGGAGGAGGAGGAGGCAAGCATGGTCAGTCGTCATCTGGGTGAGGACATGGAAATCTTGCCCGTTACCAGTCTGGCACACATGGCTGACTTTATGTTACACTGCCTTAACCGTGACCCTCGCATTGTCAAAATGTTGGGTGACAGTCATTACTGGTTGGTGACACTTTTAGACCCCCGCTACAAGAACTTTCACTCTCTTATTCCTGAGGTGGAGAGGTCTACAAAAATGGGGCAGTACCAGAAGGCCCTTGCTGCAGAACTCTTAAAAAAATTCCCATCTGAACACGCTAGCGGCAGAGGTCACAGTCCGTTGCCCAACCAAGGCGTACAGGTGAGAGAGATGCAACTCCAATACAGCAGAGGCAGGGGAACACTGTCAACATTCTGGGACAGTTTTCTGAAACCCGCCCAGCTTACAGGCCCTGAGGCGCCGGGTACTCTCACAAGGAGTAGAAAGTTTCAAAAGATGGTGAGGTAGTACCTTTCCGACCGTACCAGCGTCCCCCGTGATTCCTCTGTGCCTTTTAATAATTGGGTATCCAAGCTGGACACTTGGAATGAACTCGCTCTGTACGCCTTGGAGGTCCTAGCCTGCCCTGCCGCTAGCGTGTTATCGGAGCGTGTTTTTAGTGCCGCTGGGGGAATTATAACTGATAAGCACACTCGCCTGTCAACTGACAATGCTGACAAGCTGACCCTTATCAAAATGAACAAGGGCTGGATTGGGCCAGACTTCTCATCACCACCAAATGACAGCAGAGTAACATAAAGTCAAATCCACTGTGTTATTTTGGGAGGTGTATTCCCATGCACCTCTTAATACCCACACATTGGTATATGCTTCCTCATTTTGGCTGTCTTTTGCTCTTCTCCTTATCCTCAGCCTCCACCACCACTATACCACCAGGGTGACCGTGGTCCGTGTTGCCAGCATTGCAAGTTCCTCCATCCTAATTTTTGGCAGCTTTTGCTTGGAAGGCATAGGCAAAGAATATGGGAGACCCACTCCCCAATAGTGGGAATAATGTTTTTAATATTCTGTACTGCATGGCTCTTGTAAGGGGCATTGCAAGTACCTCCGTCCTAATTTTTGGCAGCTTTTGCTGGGAAGGCATAGGCAAAGACTATGGGAGACCCACTCCCCAATAATGGGAATAATGTTTTTAATATGCTGTACTGCATGGCTATTGTAAGGGGCATTGCAAGTTCCTCCTATTGTAAGGGGCATTAAAACCGTCCTGTTAAGCTATTGTGACCTCCATGTCTCTTCCAAGGGGCATTAAAACCATCTTGTTAAACCACTCTGACCTCCACGTCTCTTTCAAGGGGCATTAAGACCGTCTTGTTAAACCACTCTGACCTCCATGTCTCTTCCAAGGGGCATTAAAACCATCTTATTAAACCACTCTGACCTCCACGTCTCTTCCAAGGGGCATTAAAACTGTCTTCGTAAACCACTCAACCTCCACGTCTCTTCCAAGGGGCATTAAAACCGTCTTGTTAAGCTACTGTGACCTCCACGTCTCTTCCAAGGGACATTAAAACCGTTTGTTAAACCACTCTAACCTCCACAACTCTTCCAACGGGCATTGCATTTCCTCCTAATTTTAGTCAGCTTTTGCTTTTCAATGCATAGGCGAACACTAAGGGAGACTCACTCCCCAATAATGGGTAGAAGGTTTTTAGTACGCTGTAACCCACGTCTGTTTCAAGGTGCATTGCAGTTCCTCATAATTTTTGGAAAGCCTTCCATTCACTGCTTAGGCCAACAGTGTACTAGAGACCCAATTGCTATAAATGGAAAAAACAGTTTAGTTAAGGCCCTCTGACCTCCATGTCACTTCCAAGGGGCATTGGAGTGCCTCGAAATTTTTGGTAGGCATTGCACTCACTGTATGCCCTATAACTGTGTAGCCGAACCGCTCCCTTTGGTACAGAAAGATATCCTACAAGATATGTGTGGTTGACTGGCCTGATATTGATGTGAATGGTCCCTGTTCCTCCTGCTCTTTCTCCTTTGCCACCACCTAATCCATCATTCATCACCTGAAGCTTTGTTTTAACGGGAGTCATAGAACTGGGATAGTAGCAGGAAAACATCCAGCAATCCTCGGAGGAGGTAGGATATGCGCCGAAGCGCTGAACACCTCAGGCCTAGCCGCTACTACATACATGCGCTTGCATTCCAAGGAACAGACAGCTAAGGAGATGGATGGCCTCGTGATCATGAATAATTTTCTCATTGTGTAGAAGCCCGACGACTGCTGTTGTCTACCTTCTGAACTTTGTGTTGAAGCCTGATTGACCCAGGACCCGCAATCCTCTATGTCTGGAGGACGTGTTGCATCCCAGTGTCCAACTGTGTCCTGGCTTCCACAATATTAACCCAGTGTGAAGGCGTCAGTGAGATGGACCATCCCAGGCCACATTCACTTGTCCACGTGTTTGTGGTTAGGCTGTCCTTCCCACTAAATGCACTGGCGAGGGCACAGGTTATGTTTTAGTAAGTGTGCTTGTGTATAAGGCGCACCGGGACAAATAGGGGCGGCTGGGGACCGTGTGTGGGCACCCGGCCACCAGGCGGCTCGGGACCGAGTATGGATACCAGGCCACCGACGCAGCCATGACGTGGTGGCCAGGATCACTTCTGATGGGCACACTTTTAGGCAGTGACCTGGGTATCAGAGATGCTTCCATGGGTCTTCCCCATGCTGTTCCCATGTCTTGTCAGCACTGTATGCATGTGTCACACAGCACATGGCCAGATAAGGTTGTAAAATGCTAAAATGACATTTCCCGGTGAATGCATTTGTCACAGTTGAAAGCAATACAAAAGTGCAAAAATGCATAAAAAATGCTACTTGTAAACATAGCCCAAGGTGTGGAGGAGTATGTTTGTTTTGGGTTATTTATTTTACCTTATACACAAGTCTTTATCCTGGAAAGGATGTTCCTTAACATATTTCACAGGAAAGCAGTTTCAGTTTCGTTTTTGAACGTTTTATTGTGAGCCCGTAAAAGTGGGTTAATACCTCTGACCACGTTGTTGACAGCAGTGACCTGGGGGTCAGAAATGCTTTCTGGGGCGATCCCCAGGCTGTACCCATGTAATTTGAGCACTGTCACTATCGTTTTGGGCAATTTTTAGGCTTTCTACAGACTGCCGGGGGTGCCGCCGCAAAAATGTTCGGGTCTCCCATAGACTAACACCGAGTATCACGGTGAGCTCGGCCCGAGCTTCGAGCACCCGAGCATTTTAATGCTCGCTCATCACTAGGTACCATACATACCAAGAATGGGGGATGGAGGGTGCCATGCATACCAGGATTGGGGGTTGAGGGGAGCCATAGATACCAGGATTGGGAGGAGGGGTGCCATGTATTTCAAATTTGGGATGAAGGTTGCCATGCATACGAGGATGAGAGCTGGGGTGCCATGTATACCAGGATTGGGATGAGGGGTGCCATGTACACGAGATTTGAAATGAGGGGTGCCATGCATACCAGGATTGAGGATAGGGAGTGCCATGCATACCAAGAATTGGGGATGAGGGGTGCCATGCATACCAGTATTGGGTGATGAAGGGTGCCATGCATACCAAGATTGGGGGATGGGGGTTGCCATGCATACCTGGATTGGGGGTTGAGGGGTGCCATAGATACCAGGATTGGGAGGAGGGGTGCCATGTATATCAAATTTGGGATGAGGGGTGCCATGCATACCATGATGAGAGCTGGGGTGCCATGCAAACCAGGATTGAGGATAGGGGGTGCCATGCATACCAGGAATTGGGGATGAGGGGTGCCATGCATACCAGTATTGGGTGATGAGTGGTGCCATGCATACCAAGATTGGGGGATGAGGGGTACCATGTATACCAGGATAGGGATGTGGGGTACCATGCATACGAGGATGAGGGATGGGGTGCCATGCATACCAGGATAGGGATGAGGGGTACCATGCATACCAGAATGAGGAATGAGTGGTACCATGCATACTAGGATTGGGGGTGAGGGGGGCCATGCATACCAGGATAAGTATGAGGGGTGCCATGCATACCAGGATTAGTGGTAAGAGGTGCCATGCATACCAGGATTGGGGGTGAGGGGTGCCGTGCATACCAGGAGAGGGATGAGGCGTGCCATGCATAGCAGGATAGGAATGAGGACAGCACAGAACAGGATGGGAGAACAGGATGGGGGTAGCACAAATACCAGGATGGGGGCAGCACAAAAAGCAGCATGGGAGACCATATACCAATAAAAATGCTCACCACCCGGGTGTAGAACGGGCTCAATAGCTAGTATATTCATAAATATATATATACATATATTGTAAGGTGGTTAACGGACGCATAGTTGATGGGAGGTATGTATCACAGAGATGGTTGTCCTCTGTGATGTGACCCGGAGTGTTGCTGTAGCGCACGTAAGCACTAAGAGGACTGTTTGGGTAGTTGGGGAGATGGATGGGTCAAGCTACCCACATACCTCACCTCTGGGTGTGGTTAAGATATAATATGGAGGCCGTTGTTTGGCAAATGCTCTGTGTGTTTGGAGGGAGAAGGCCTTCTGTGTGTTGAGGACTCCCAACTAAGCCAGTGAACGGGATGCTATCCAGCCTGTGTGCCCACAGGACTGGCTAACCAGAGACTTTGCCTTAAGGGCTCTTTACTTTGTTTTTGCCTGAACTAAAGGCTGCATGTATTCATTTTGCTTTTGCCTGGTTTTATGAAGTAATAAACCGACATGGACATTTAAAGGAACATGCTTCCTGTTTGCACCCAACTGTCTCTTTGAACTCCCCTAGGAACAGTCATCAACTGCCATACCCCTGCGCTACCACTTCTACTGGCCAGATCATATATTACATCACAAAATCTTCAACAATACAGTAAACTGTGATTAACCATTACAGCAGGATTCACTAAGTCATCTCAGACAGATGTCTCTCCAGCCTCTGTTTGAACACTTCCATTGAAGGAGAACTCTTTACCTCTCGCGGCCGCCTGTTCCACTCATTGACCACCCTCACTGTCAAAAAGTTTTTACTAATATCTAATCTGTATCTGCTGCCTTTCAGTTTTATTCCACGGCTTCTCGTGTTTCCATGTGCAAATGAAAATAAGGATGATCCCTATACTGACCCCCGTTAGATGTTGCAACCGCAACATCTACAGTACAGACCAAAAGTTTGGACACACCTTCTCATTTAAAGATTTTTCTGTATTTTCATGACTATGAAAATTGTACCTTCACACTGAAGGCATCAAAACTATGAATTAACACATGTGGAATTATATACTTAACAAAAAAGTGTGAAACAACTGAAAATATGTCTTATATTCTAGGTTCTTCAAAGTAGCCACCTTTTGCTTTGATGACTGCTTTGCACACTCTTGGCATTCTCTTGATGAGCTTCAAGAGGTAGTCACCGGAAATGGTTTTCACTTCACAGGTGTGCCCTGTCAGGTTTAATAAGTGGGATTTCTTGCCCTATAAATGGGGTTGGGACCATCAGTTGTGTTGTGCAGAAGTCTGGTGGATACACAGCTGATAGTCCTACTGAATAGACTTTTAGAATTTGTATTATGGGAAGAAAAAAGCAGCTAAGTAAAGAACTGTACTGTATATATATATGATCACAATCAATATCTAAATTTGAATAATTTCATGAGTGCAATATAATATAAATGCTCTACTGCTCTACTGATCCTGAATTACATTCAATATTATACTCCAGCGCTGCACTCACTATTCTGCTGGTGCAGTCACTGTGTACATACATTACATTACTGATCCTGTACTGATCCTGAGTTACATCCTGTGTTATACTCCAGAGCTGAACTCACTATTCTGTTGGTGAAGTCACTGTGTACATACATTACGTATCCCGTTCTGATCCTGAGTTACATCCTGTATTATACTCCAAAGCTGCACTCACTATTCTACTGGTGCAGTCACTGCGAACATACATTATATTACTGAACCTGTGCTACATCCTGTATTATACTCCAGAGCTGCACTCACTATTCTGCTGGTGTAGTCACTGTGTACATATATTACATTACTGATCCTGAGTTACATCCTGTAATCCTGTATTATAGCCCAGAGCTACAATCACTATTCTGCTGGTGCATTCATTGTGTACATACATTACATTACTTATCGTGTACTGATCCTGAGTCACATCCTGTATTATACCCCAGAGCTGCACTCACTATTCTGCTGGTGCATTCATTGTGTACATACATTACATTACTTATCATGGAGGAGTCCTGAGGAGATAATTTGCATATTCCCACTGCATTTTGGGGTAAGTGAAGAGTCTCCGCGAGCTCAAAGAACACTGGATTTTGGCTGTTGGAGCTGAAAAGAGGACATTTTTTAAGCTTTTTTCACTGTTTTCAGAACATTAACAATAAGAACATGGAAGAGTCCAGGAGCCATTTGGTGAGCTGCATATCCTGCTACATGTTCACAGACTTGCCAGTGGAAAAGTCAAACTTCACATGCCAGAAATGCAAGCTTGTGTCCCTGTTGGAGGAAAAGTTGCGAAATCTAGAAGAGAGGTTAACTACCTTGAAAATCATTAAGGAAGGTGAAGAGTTCTTAGACAGAGCAGAATTATCTCTTCATGATTCAGAAAGAGAAGAAATTCGAACTGCACCTGACGAAACAGAGGAATGGAAGCATGTGACCCACAGAAGCAGGAGGATCGAGAGGCAGTCAGCACCCATACTGCTCAGGAACCAGTACCAGGCTCTCACGCAGGAGAACCATGAAGAAATACAGCAAAATAAGACTTTGCCAGCAATGAATAACCTTGTAAGCCCTCAGAATCCTCCTGGATGGAGAAAGAAGAATGTTGTGAAGAAAAAACGGAGAGTGGTGGTCATGGGGGATTCCCTGTTAAGAGGAACAGAGGCCGCTATCTGCAGACCAGACATAACCTCAAGAGAAATGTGCTGTCTTCCAGGAGCAAAAATTAAAGATGTGTCTGACAGGATATCAAGACTCTTCAGACCTACAGATCACTACCCATTCCTGCTAATACATGTGGGGACAAATGACACCGCAAGAAAGGACCTGGAAACCATCTGCAGTGACTTTGAAGACTTAGGCAAGAAAGTGAAAGAATTGGGAGCGCAGGTGGTCTTCTCATCCATCCTCCCAGTGGATGGCCATGGAACAATGAGGTGGAATAAGATTCTACAGGTGAACAACTGGCTACGTCGATGGTGCCGTCAACAAGGATTTGGATTTCTGGATCACGGAATGAATTACCTATACGATGGACTACTTGCTAGAGATGGGGTGCACCTTACGAAAACTGGAAAACATGTATTTGGAAGTCGCCTTGCTACACTCATCAGAAGAGCTTTAAACTAGAACAATGTGGGAAGGGAAGCAAAAGGCCAGAAAAAGCCATACAGCTGACAAATACTATTGAGATCTCTGCTACTGGAAGTGGAAAGGAAGAACAAAGACAAAACAATTTAAATAATAAAAATATGGGAGGAAGAGAAACCAATCACAAACTAAAATGTTTTTATACAAATGCACAAAGCATGGGCAACAAACAAGGAGAATTGGAACTACTAATGCAGGAAAAGGAATATGATGTCATTGGAATCACTGAAACTTGGTGGGACGATACACATGATTGGAATAAAAGGCTAAAAGGATACAACTTATTTGCAAGAAACAGACTTGATAAACGAGGAGGAGGTGTTGCATTGTATGTTAGAAAAGCGTATATCTGCACAGAGATTGAAGCTTCAGAGACTGGCAGTTCTGTGGAAACTGTTTGGGTAAGAATACAAGGAGAGAACAACAGAAAGGACACCATTGTAGGCATTTACTACAGGCCACCTGGGCAAGCTGAAGATATGGATGAACTCTTTATGTATCAAATGACCAAGTTCTCCAAAAAATATGACGTAGTGGTCATGGGAGATTTCAACTATCCAGACATTTGTTGGGAATCTCTCTCAAGTAAAACTAACAGGTCAAGCAAATTCTTATCCTCTCTTGCTGACAACTTTATCTTCCAAAAGGTAGGGGAGAAAACAAGGGGATCTGCTACTTTGGATCTAATCCTTATAAACAGTGAGGAAATGGTTGAGGAGATAAAGGTGGCTGGGACCCTAGGAGGCAGCGATCATGCTATTATAGAATTTTGGATAACTAGAGGAGGAAGACATGTGGAGACTCAAACTTCAAGGTTAGATTTTAGAAAGGCAGATTTTAAGAGACTCAGAAAGAGAATAGGAGGGATCCAATGGCTGGATGTCCTTAAGGACAAAAATGTCCAGGAAGGATGGGAAATTTTTAAAAATGAGATTCTCAAAGCACAATCGTTAACAATCCCGAAAAGTAGGAAGAATGGGAAGCATTTAAGGAAACCAGGATGGATGAACACAGAACTTAAACACATGCTAAAAAGAAAGAAAGAAATGTTTATTAAATGGAAAGAGGGAGGCATATCTAAAGAAGATTATAATGCAGTCTGCAGATCCTGTAGGGCACGTATCAGGTTAGCTAAAGCTGACAATGAATTAAGGCTTGCAAGAGATGTCAAAAGCAATAAAAAAGGATTTTGGGGGTATGTCAAAAGTAAAAGAAAAGTCAAAGATGCTATAGGATTTTTACAGGATGAAAATGGAGAAATGGTAAGAGAGGATGTTGAGAAGGCCGAACTTTTTAATTCCTATTTTGCATCTGTTTTCTCTCAGAAAGAAAATGTAACATCAACTGATCTTCACTGTCCTTTTAAAGGAATAGAGGAATCCAAGTTATCTGTAAACAGAAAGATTGTGAGGGAATATTTAGCTAACATAAATGAGTTCAAGTCTCCAGGTCCAGATGAATTACACCCCAGAGTACTGAAGGAGATCGTAGAAGAAATGTTAGAACCACTCTCCATAATCTTTGAAAATTCTTGGAGAACAGGAGAAGTCCCAGAAGACTGGAGAAGAGCAAATGTTGTTCCTATCTTCAAAAAGGGGAAGAAGGTGGACCCAGGGAACTATAGGCCGGTGAGTCTGACTTCTATACCAGGAAAGATCTTTGAACAAATTATTAAACAACATGTATGTAAATACATGGATAAGAATGAAGTGATTAACCAGAGTCAGCATGGGTTTGTAACTAACAAGTCATGTCAGACTAACTTAATTTCCTTCTATGACAGAATCACTGACTGGGTGGATCAGGGAAGTGCTGTAGATATAGTATATCTTGACTTCAGCAAAGCATTTGACAAAGTATCTCACACCATCCTTATTGAAAAAATGACCAAGTATGCAATGGACCAGGCAACTGTTAGGTGGATTCATAACTGGCTTAGTGATCGGACTCAAAGGGTGGTTGTAAATGGCTTCACATCCAGCTGGATGAATGTCTCAAGTGGGGTACCACAGGGCTCTGTCCTGGGACCTGTATTGTTCAACATCTTTATCAATGATTTAGATGAAGGAATTGAGGGTAAACTGATTAAATTTGCTGATGACACAAAGCTAGGAGGGATAGCTAATACTAGAGAAGAGAGAGAGAGGATTCAAAAAGACCTAAATAAACTGGAGCAGTGGGCAGCAACCAACAGAATGGTTTTTAACAGGGAAAAATGCAAAGTACTACATCTGGGCAATAAAAATGAAAAAAGCATATACAGAATGGGAGGAATAGAGCTAAGAAACAGTACATGTGAAAAAGACTTAGGTATACTAATAGATCATAGACTGAACATGAGTCAACAGTGTGATGCAACAGCAAAAAAGGCAAATACAATTCTGGGATGTATTAACAGAAGCATACAGTCTAGATCACGTGAAGTCATTATCGGTCTTTACTCCTCTTTGGTCAGACCTCATCTGGAATACTGTGTACAGTTTTGGGCACCACATTTTAAAAAAGACATAGACAAACTGGAGCAAGTTCAGAGAAGAGCGACCAGAATGGTGACTGGTCTGCAAACCATGTCCTATGAGGAACGGTTGCAGGATTTGGGAATGTTTAGCTTGCAAAAAAGAAGACTGAGAGGAGACTTAATAGCTGTCTACAAATATGTCAAGGGCTGTCACATTGTAGAAGGATCATCATTATTCTCATTTGCACAAGGAAAGACTAGAAGCAATGGGATGAAACTAAATGGGAGGAGACACAGATTAGATATTAGAAAAAACTTTTTGACAGTTAGGGTGATTAATGAGTGGAACAGGCTGCCACGAGAGGTGGTGAGTTCCCCTTCAATGGACGTCTTCAAACAGAGGCTGGACAGACATCTGTCTGAGATGATCTAGTGAATCCTGCTTTGAGCAGGGGGTTGGACCAGATGACCCAGGAGGTCCCTTCCAACTCTACCATTCTATGATTCTATGTACTGATCCTGAGTCACATCCTGTATTATACCCCAGAGCTACAATCATTATTCTGCTGGTGCATTCATTGTGTACATACATTACATTACTTATCGTGTACTGATCCTGAGTCACATCCTGTATTATACTCCAGAGCTGCACTCACTATTCTGCTGGTGGAGTCACTGTGTACATACATTACATTACTGATCCTGAGTTACATCCTGTATTATACTCCAGAGCTGCACTCACTATTCTGCTGGTGCAGTCACTGTGTACATACATTACATTACTGATCCTGTACTGATCCTGAGTTACATCCTTTATTATAATCCAGAGCTGCACTCACTATTCTGTTGGTGCCGTCACTGTGTACATACATTACATTACTGATCCTTAACTGATCCTGAGTTACATCCTGTGTTATACTCCAGAGCTGAACTCACTATTCTGTTGGTGAAGTCACTGTGTACATACATTACGTATCCCGTACTGATTCTGAGTTACCTGTTGTATTATACTCCAAAGCTGCACTCACTATTCTACTGTTGCAGACACTGTGTACATACATTACATTACTGATCCTGTACTGATCCTGAGTTACATCCTGTATTATACTCCAGAGCTGCACTCACTATTCTGCTTGTGTAGTCACTGTGTACATATATTATATTACTGATCCTGAGTTATCTCCTGTATTATACTCCAGAGCTGCACTCACTATTCTGCTGGTGCAGTCACTGTGTACATACATTACATTACTTATCGTGTACTGATCCTGAGTCACATCCTGTATTATACTCAAGAGCTTCACTCACTATTCTGCTGGTGCAGTCACTGTGTATATACATTACATTACTTATCATGTACTGATTCTGAGTTACATCCTTTATTATACTCCAGAGCTGCACTCACTATTCTGCTGGTGCAGTCACTGTGTACTGTGAGGCAGTGACAGGAGTCGTATGCGAGGGACGTTATATATCCCACAGAATGTGTACAGAGACCTATTAAATCCATTGGAGTGCATTGCAGTCACAGACACAGCTGCGGCTGCAATGCAGGAATGAAGGTGAGCAATCACCTGGTCAGACTACCTGGCTAAGGCAGATTAAGTAAAACCCGGCAGGGCCTTCATTTCTTGGAGGAGGTCACAGGAGGCAGTGGGGCGGCCTCCTCCCTCCTACCCGGATTTTCCAGTGGCTCTTGCCACAGGTGCTTTAAAACTCCTTCACTAAGGTTTAGTGTTGTTCTATGTTGCAACCTGCTAGGAGCACAGCAGGTTAGCTTAGCAGGACTGAGTGTGGCTGAACCACTGCCTAGGAAGCCTTTGCACCTGTCAGGCTCTGAGAGGCCCTGCGTGGCTATTGTCCCCAGCAACCGTTGTTTATGGGCTCATGTTAACCCGGCTGCGAACCGGAGGACTTTCTGTTTAACAGTGAGTTGCTGAATAAAAGCTGTTTATGTTGGACTTGCTTGGGTCACGGCCTCAGTTACTGCACGGTGTGTACACCGCCGCCTTACAGCTTGGTGGAGAATGCGGGCATAGTGACTGAGGCATACCCCACCGGCCGCTGCATGACCACAATCCGGCCTGCCACCTTTCAGTTCCACCCCATGGACAAAATGGAGGAGCTATTAAAGCAGCTCGCACTCGCCCAGCAGCAGTTGCTGCAGTCTCAGCGGCAACAGCAGGAGCAGCACCTGAGTCTCCAACCCAACAGCAGGAGCGGGAACAGCAGCACAATCAGCAGCAGCAGCTACTGTACCAGCAGCAGCAAAAAAACAAATGAACTGATGATGCAACAGATTGCTGCCCTGCGGGAGACACCGACCGCATCAGCCCCGGAACATCGAGACGCCCGGGACAAGGTTCGATCAGCGTTGAGGAAGATGGGACCGGAGGACGACGTGGAAGCCTTCCTTACCATCTACGAACGCACAGCTGAGCAGGAAAACCTTCCAGCCGACCAGTGGGTGGAAGTGGTGGCTCCGTTTTTGGTTGGCGATGCCCAGAAGGCCTGTTTCGACCTCAGTCAGGAGGACGCCCGGGACTACCAGAGGCTCAATGGTGAGATCCTTGCCCGGCTAGGGGTCAATACATACGTGAGGGCTCAGCGTGTGTTTTCATGGGCCTATGTGGAGACCCGACCAGGTGGTCAGTTTGGTCGAGCGCTACTCGGCTACTCAGGACTTCATTCGAGACTCCGCCCCCTCTCGGCTGTCACGCCGATCCCTACCAACCCAGGAGTCGGGAAAGGGGTCGCGTCCCTCTGCTTGGGACAGTCAGCACCGTGCCCGTGCTGAAGGGGAACCCCGGAGTGAGAGCGACAGGAGACTGGTTCCCTCCCAAACTGCCATAAGACCTAACAGTACCTCCACCTTTAGGTGCTGGCGGTGTCAGGGGCCAGGACATGTGATTACTAATTGTCCCCTGACTACGGAACCCATGGACTGCGGATATAGCCGCCGGGTCTCAATGTACACCCAGACCGTCTGCACAGCGAGCGCCGAATCCCGGGTCAGTGAGCTCCAACTATGCCAGGTACTGGTTAATGGGTACCCCACGGAGGCCCTCCTGGACTCAGGGAGCCTCGTGACTCTGGTACATGGGTCGCTGGTGGCAGGAGACAACCCCAGTGGACTGCCAGTCAGGGTTGGGTGTATCCATGGGGACCTCCGAGAGTACCCAACTGCAGAGATAGTTTTGTCCACGCCATGTGGAGACATAAAACATGTGGTGGGAGTGGTAAAAACTCTTCCCTATGGGACTGTATTGGGAAGAGACATGCCCCTGTTCTAGACTCTGTGGAAAAACAAAATCCACTCTCCCCCGGTAAAATGTATTTCAGACGCTGTGCCCGATGAACCTGCCGTAGGGGCGTCCAACCTAGGGACCGAGTGTGACCCCGATAGGTTTCCCTTAGATGTGTTGGCAGGAGAGGTCGAGGACACCCCATCGATCCCCGAGCTGAAAGTGTCCCGGGGCACGTTTGGGACAGCTCAGCTATGGGATCCCACCATACTTCCGGCACACCGACTGGTGTGTGATGCCCCCACACGTTGGAACTCTACCCTCCACATGTTGCAAAGGATTTGTGAGCAGAAGAGAGCAGTTGTGGAGTACCAGCTGCAACAAGGCCGTCGATATTCAGGTCAGACTCCACACATAAGACCTCAGGAGTGGACCTGGATGTCTGACATATGTACCATCCTGACAAACTTTGAGGAGTCCACCAAGATGGTGAGTGACGATGACGCCATCATTAGTGTCAGCATCCCACTTGTCTGTCTTTTGCAACGCTCTCTGCAGAGAATTAAAGAGGAGGCATTGCAGCCAGAGTATGATGAGATGGATCAAGAAGCCGTAGCGGGCGATTACACACAGCCCAGCCTCATCTCATCCCAACGTGCATTGGGGTACAATGAGGGAGAGGAGGAGGAGGAGGAGGAAGAACAGGAGCTGCTATCATGCGTTGTAGACGGTAGTACCTGTACAAGTGTCATACCGTTGGTTCAGCGTGGGTGGCCTGAGGACAGGGGGGAGGAGGAAGAGGAGGAGGAGGAGGCAAGCATGGTCAGTCGTCATCTTGGTGAGGACACGGAAATCTTGCCCGTTACCAGTCTGGCACGCATGTCTGACTTTATGTTATGCTGCCTTAACCGTGAACCCCGCATTGTCAAAATGTTGGGTGACAGTCATTACTGGTTGGTGACACTTGTAGACCCCCGCTACAAGGAGAACATTCACTCTCTTATTCCTGAGGTGGAGAGGTCTACAAAAATGGGTCAGTACCAGAAGACCCTTGCTGCAGAACTCTTAAAAAAATTCCCATCTGAACACGCTAGCGGCAGAGGTCACAGTTCGTTGCCCAACCAAGGCGTACAGGCGAGAGAGATGCAACTCCAATCCAGCAGAGGCAGGGGAACACTGTCAACGTTCTGGGACAGTTTTCTGACACCCGCCCAGCTTACAGGCCCTGAGGCGCGGGGTACTCTCACAAGGAGTGGAAAGTTTCAAAAGATGGTGAGGGAGTAGCTTGCCGACAGTACCAGCGTCCTCCGTGATTCCTCTGTGCCTTTTAATTATTGGGTATCCAAGCTGGACACTTGGAATGAACTCGCTCTGTACGCCTTGGAGGTCCTGGCCTGCCCTGCCGCTAGCATGTTATCGAAGCGTGTTTTTAGTGGCATTGGGGGAATTATAACTGATAAGCGCACTCGCCTGTCAACTGACAATGCTGACAAGCTGACCCTTATCAAAATGAACAAGGGCTAGATTGGGCCAGACTTCTCATCACCACCAAATGACAGCAGAGTAACATAAAGTCAAATCCACTGTGTTATTTCGGGAGGTGTATTCACATGCACCGCTTCACACCCACACATGGGTATACGCTTCCTCGTTTCGGCTGTTTAATCTTCTTCACCTTATCCTCAGCCTACACCACCACTATACCACCAGGGTACCAGGATTGCAAGTTCCTCTATCCTTATTTTTGGCAGCTTTTGCTTGCAAGGCATAAGTAAATACTATGGGACACCCACTCCCCAATAATGGGACTTATGTTTGTAATATGCTGTACTGCATGGCTCTTGTAAGGGGCATTGCAAGTTGCTCCATCCTAATTTTTGGCAGCTTTTGCTGGGAAAGCATAAGCAAATACTATGGGAGACCCACTCCCCAATAGTGGGACTTATGTTTGTAATATGCTGTACTGCATGGCTCTTGTAAGGGGCATTGCAAGTTGCTCCGTACTAATTTTTGGCAGCTTTTGCTGGGAAAGGATAAGCAAATACTATGGGAGACCCTCTCCCCAATAATGGGACTTATGTTTGTATTATGCTGTACAGCATGGCTCTTGTAAGGGGCATTGGAAGTTGCTCCATCCTAATTTTTGGCAGCTTTTGCTTGCAAGGCATAAGCAAATACTATGGGACACCCACTCCCCAATAATGGGACTTATGTTTGTAATATGCTGTACTGCATGGCTCTTGTAAGGGGCATTGCAAGTTGCTCCGTCCTAATTTTTGGCAGCTTTTGCTTGGAAAGCCTAAGCAAATACTATGGGAGACGCACTCCCCAATAATGGGACTTATGTTTGTAATATGCTGTACTGCATGGCTCTTGTAAGGGGCATTGCAAGTTGCTCCGTCCTAATTTTTGACAGCTTTTGCTTGCAAGGCATAAGCAAATACTATGGGAGACCCACTCCCCAATAATGGGACTTATGTTTGTAATATGCTGTACTGCATGGCTCTTGTAAGGGGCATTGCAAGTTGCTCCGTCCTAATTTTTGGCAGCTTTTGCTTGCAAGGCATAAGCAAATACTATGGGAGACCCAATCCCCAATAATGGGACTTATGTTTGTAATATGCTGTACTGCATGTAACGCGCCCCGTGGGCCGTGTGTACACGTTTGTGGGATACCCGGTGCCGGGTCTCTGGGTTCAGTAGTCTCCGTGGCGATGACCCAGTCACGTGGCTCAGGCTGGTCAAACCAGTGGCAGTTTTTCTTAGGTTTTGAGGTTAATTGTCCGACTGCGCCACCCGTGGATTGCGGTCAGGGAGTACAACCGCTGCGAGGCAGACCACTGAGGCCGGTGTTATTTGCGCAGCAGAGAATGGGATAACTCCCCACGGGAGGAGTATAGCCACAGGGCAGTGAGTGTGGATGATGGGGGTGATGGTGCACGAGCGCAGCAGGAACGACTCAAGAGTCTTTGCAGTGCAGTTCAGGGTCTTTTGACCCTCCCGGGAGTACTGGCTAGCATAAGAGGCCTGGTCAGTCTGTGAGCAAGCAGGAGTTCCCCTGGCCAGGTGGAGTTGTAGGCCTCCCCGCCTGTCTGCACTCTTCCTGGCTACCTTGCTGTAAGCGGGTAGAAATAGCCCACGTCCCTGAGTGTACCGTGTAGTGCTCACCCGTATGGCTGGTGACTTGGGGCCTTCTGTTAGCCTCCGCTCCACGACGGCGGTGCTTGTAACTTGCTTGTGACTGAGCCTCCGGGCTTCTATGGCCAGAGGACCTGAAATCCCCTGCCGGCTGTTTTCTGCTGCTGGATATATAAGTCCTCACAGCCTCGGACTCCTGTGTCCGGTTCCTATTGTCTTCTGCCAGGGCGAGCTCTGCTCAGCTTCCAGCCCCTGGTCTTTAGCTCCTAGCTCCTACAGAGCTCCTTGCTGTTACTTTCCCTTGCTCTCACTCTGACTCTGACTGTTCTCTGTTCTCTGACTCACTCAACCCCGCCCCAGATCCAGTTTATAAGGGCAGAATTCTCCCCTCCCAGGACTGGGGCAGGAGGATGTTGCATGTTTAAGGGATCCTGACCAGGAAACCTCCCACTTGCTCTCCGACGTAATATCTCTATTACTGTGGTGACCAGATCCCTGGGGTGCCACACATGGCTCTTGTAAGGGGCATTGCAGTTCCTCCTAATTTTTGGAAAGCCTTCCATTCACTGCTTAGGCCAACAGTGCACAGGAGACCCAGTTGCTATAAATGGAAAAAAAGGTTTAGCTAACGCCCTCTGACCTCCATGTCATTTCCAATGGGCATTGGAGTGCCTCGAAATTTTTGGTAGGCATTGCACTCACTGTATGCCCTATAACTGTGTAGCCGAACCGCTCCTTTTGTTACAGAAACATATCCTACAAGACATATCTGGTTGACTGGCCTGATATTGATGTGAATGGTCCCTGTTCCTCCTGCTCTTTCTCCTTTGCCACTACCTCATCCATCATTTATCACCTGAAGCTTTGTTTTAACGGGAGTCATAGAACTTGGATAGTAGCAGGAAAACATCCAGCAATCCTCGGAGGAGGTAGGATTTGCTCCAAAACGCTGACCACCTCAGGCCTAGCCGCTACTACATACATGCGCTTGCATTACAACAAAACAAAGAAGATGCTAACTTCTATCATCCTCATCATGCTCCTCACCTTGGCACTCTCAACTCCCCTGATGGAGAAGCCAGGGCCCACCGGAGGAGTCTGATAGTCCGGTGGGCTCGGCCAATGCTGTCCTAAAGCAGGCCAGGCTAAGAAAAGTGTGGGAAAGGTTACCGGGACAAATAGGGGTGGCTGGGGACCGAGTATGGACACCCGGCCACCCCCTGGAGGCTGGGGAGCAAGCGGGGACACCCGGCCACCAGGCGGCTGGGGACTGAGTATGGATACCAGGCCGCCGACACAGCCATGGCGTGGTGGCCAGATTCCGCCTCCACATGCCTAAAAGGCCCAATTTAAAGTGCAAGCAAGCAAGCAAGCAGTATGGTATTGCAGCCTGGGGGTGGGTGGGTGGCAGGCTGCATACTTGCACTTGCATTGCAAGGAATGGGAGAGGTACAATTGAACACTGCCCTGGAACAAGGACTTGAATGGGGATAGTTGCAAGTCTGCAACGACAGGTGCAAGGTGGGAGGCATCTTCGCATGTACCATGAACAGGGGTTTGGCATGCACACACTACAGCGGAATAGGCTCTCCTTCCCACTAAATGCACTGGGGAGGGCATAGGTAATGTTTTGGTATACGCGCTTAATCTTATGCATAAGGCACACCAGGACAAATAGGGGCGGCTGGGGACTGAGTATGGATACCTCGCTGCCGAAGCAGCCATGAGGTAGTGGCCAGCTTCGGCCTCCTCCAAACTAAAAGACCCCATTTCAAGTGCAAGCTAGCAGTATGGAATTGCAGTCTGGGGGTGGGTGGGTGGCAGGCTGCACACTTACACTTGCATTAAAAGAAAACATAGCAGATGCTAACTTCTGTCATCATCATCATGCTCCTCACCTTGGCACTCTCAACTCCACCGATGGAGAAGTCAGGGCCCACCGGAGGAGTCTGGTTCTCTGGTGGGCTCGTCCAATGCTGCCTAAAGCAGGCCGGGCTAAGAAAAGTGTGTGGGGGGATGTTCCAAGGAGAAATAGGGGCGGCTGGGGACCGTTTATGGACACCCGGCTGCCCTCAGGCGGCTGGGGACCGTGTGTGGACACCCGGCCGCGGGGCAGCTGGGGACCGAGTATGGATTCCAGGCCGCCAACACAGCCATGACGTTGTGGCCAGATTCCGCCTCCACATGCCTAAAAGGCCCAATTTCAAGTTCAGGCAAGCAAGCATTATGGTATTGCAGCCTGGAGGTGGGTGGGTGCAGGCTGCATACTTGCGCTTGTATTGCAAGGAATGGGGGAGGTACAATTGAACACTGCCCTGGGACTAGAACTTGCATGGGGATAGTTGCAAGTCTGCATCTTCTGATGCGGCAAGGATCACTTATGATGGGCACACTTTTAGACAGTGACCTGGGAGTCAGAGATGCTTCCAGGGGTCTTCCCCATGCTGTTCCCATGTCTTTTCAGCACTTTATGCATGTGTCACACAGCACATGGCCAGATAAGGTTGTAAAATGTTAAAATGACATTTCCCGGTGAATGCATTTGTCATAGCAAAAATGCATAAAAAATGCTACTTGTGAACATAGCCGAAGGTGTGGAGGAGTATTTTTGTTTTTGGTCATTTATTTTAAATTGTACACAAGTCTTTTCCCTGGAAAGGATGTTCCTTAACATATTTCACAGGAAAAAAGTTTCACTTTCGTTTTTGAACGTTTTATTGTGAGCCCGTAAAAGTGGCTTAATACCTCTGACCATGTTGTTGACAGCAGTGACCTGGGGGACAGAAATGCTTCCTGGGGCGATCCCCATGCTGTCCCCATGTCATTTGAGCACTGTCACTATCATTTTGGGCACTTGTTAGGCTTTTAAAAGACTGCCGGGGGTGCCACCGCAAAAATGCTCGAGTCTCCCATAGACTAACACTGGGCTCGTTGCTCGGGTCGAGCACCCGAGTATCACGGCGAGCTCGGCCTGAGCTTCGAGCACCCGAGCATTTTAGTGCTCGCTCAACAATAATCCTGTATTATACTCCAGAGCTGCGCTCACTATTCTGCTGGTGCAGTCACTGTGTACATACATTAATTTACTTATCCTGTACTGATCCTGAGTTACATCTTGAATTATACCCCAGAGCTGCACTCACTATTCTGCTGCTGCAGTCACTGTGTACATACATTACATTACTGATCCTGTACTGATCCTGAGATACATCCTGTATTATCCTCCAGAGCTGCACTCACTACTCTGCTGGTGCAGTCACTGTGTACATACATTATATTACTGATCCTGTACTGATCCTGAGTTACATCCTGTATTATACTCCAAAGCAGCGCTCACTTTTCTGCTGGTGCAGTCACTGTGTACATACCTTACAATACTTATTCTGTACTGATCCTGAGTTACATCCTGTATTATAATCCAGAGCTGAACTAGCAATTCTGCTGGTGCAGTCACTGTGTACATAAATTACATCACTGATCCTGTACTAATCCTGAGTTACATACCGTATTATACTCCAGAGCTGCGCTCACTATTCTGCTGGTGCAGTCACTGTGTACATACATTCCATTACTTATTCTGTACTGATCCTGAGTTACATCCCGTATTATGCTCCAGAGCTGCACTCACTATTCTGCTGGTGCAGTCACTGTGTACATACATAACATTACTTATTCTGTACTGATCCTGAGTTGCATACTGTATTATACTCCAGAGCTGCACTCACTATTCTGCTGGTGCATTCACTGTGTACATACATTACATTACTGATCCTGTACTGATCCTGAGTTATATCCTGTATTATACTCCAGAGCTGCACTCACTATTCTGCTGGTGCAGTCACTGTGTACATAACATTACATAGCTGATCCTGTACTGATCCTGAGTTACATCCTGTATTATACTCCAGAGCTGCACTCACTATTCTGCTGGTGCAGTCACTGTGTGCATACATTACATTACTGATCCTGTACTGATCCTGAGTTACCTCCTGTATTATACTCCATTGCTGCACTCACTATTCTGCTGGTGCAGTCACTGTGTACATAACATTACATAACTGTTCCTGTACTGATCCTGAGTTACATACTGTATTATACTCCAGAGCTGCACTCACTATTCTGCTGGTGCAGTCACTGTGTACATACATTACATTACTGATCCTGTACTGATCCTGAGTTACCTCCTGTATTATACTCCAGAGCTGCACTCACTATTCTGCTGGTGCAGTCACTGTGTACATACATTACATTACTGATCCTGTTCTGATCCTGAGTTACATCCTGTATTATACTCCAGAGCAGCACTCACTATTCTGCTTGTTCAGTCACTATGTACATACATTACATTACTGATCCTGCACTGATCCTGAGTTACCTCTTGTATTACTCTCCAGAGCTGCACTCACTATTCTGCTGGTGCATTCACTGTGTACATACATTACATTACTGATCCTGTTCTGATCCTGAGTTACATCCTGTATTATACTCCAGAGCTGCACTCACTATTCTGCTTGTTCAGTCACTGTGTACATACATCATATTACTGATACTGTACTGATCCTGAGTTACCTCCTGTATTATTCTCCAGCGCTGCACTCATTATTCTGCTGTTGCAGTCACTGTGTACATACATTACATTACTGATCCTGTACTGATCCTGAGTTACATTCTGTATTATACCCCAGAACTGCACTCACTATTCTGCTGGTGGAGTCACTCTGTACATACATTGCATTACTGATCCTGTTCTGATCCTGAGTTACCTCCTGTATTATTCTCCAGAGCTTCACTCACTATTCTGATAGTGCAGTCACTGTGTACATACATTACATTACTGATCCTGTTCTGATCCTGAGTTACATCCTGTATTATACTCCAGAGCTGCTCTCACTATTCTGCTTGTTCAGTCACTGTGTACATACATTACATTACTGATCCTGCACCGATCCTGAGTTACCTCCTGTATTATTCTCCAGAGCTGCAATCACTATTCTGCTGGTGCAGTCACTGTGTACATACATTACATTACTGATCCTGTTCTGATCCTGAGTTAAATCCTGTATTATACTCCAGAGCTGCACTCACTATTCTGCTTGTTCAGTCTCTGTGTACATACATTCCATTACTGATACTGTACTGATCCTGAGTTACCTCCTGTATTATTCTCCAGAGCTGCACTCCCTATTCTGCTGGTGCAGTCACTGTGTACATACATTACATTACTGATCCTGTACTGATCCTGAGTTACATCCCGTATTATACCCCAGAGCTGCACTCACAATTCTGCTGGTGCAGTCACTGTGTACATATGACTCTCCCCCTGGGCCGCGTGGGGAACCCGGAACCGGGCCTCTGGTGGGATGCTGGAGGTGGTAGTCTCAGTGTGGCGGCGACCCGGTCCGTGCCCAGGGCGGTCAAACCAGTGGCAGTCTGAGTGTGATAACAAATGTCCGACTACGCCACCCGTGGCTTGCGGTCAGTGGGGACCGCCACTGCGCTGCAGACCGCTGAGACTGATGTTGTATGCGCAGCCAAGTATGGGATAACTCCCCACGGGAGATGTATTGCCTCAGGGCAGCTAGTGTGGATGATGGGAGTGATGGAGTGAGCGTCCCAGTACTGATGGTGCTGGTGCGGCGATGAAACACAGAGACGTGTGGTGCAGTTCAGGGTCTTTACTGATGGAATAACGCAGATCCTCCCGGGAGTACTGGTTAGCAGTAGGGGCCTGGACAGTCTGTAAGCAAGTAGGATCTCCCCTGGCCAGGTGGAGTTGTAGGCCTCCCCGACTATCTGCACTCTTTCCTGGCTACCTTGCTCTATGCGGGTAGAAGTAGCCCACGTCCCTGAGTATACCGTGTGGTGCTCACCCGTATGGCCGGTGACTTGGGGCCTTCCGTTAGCCTCCTCTTCAAGATGGCGGTGCTGATCCCTTGCTTGTGACCGTGCCTCCGAGCTTCTATGGCCAGAGGACATGGAATCCCCTGCCGGTTGGATTCTGCTGCTGGACCTGGATGTCCACACAGCCTCGGACTCCGTGTCCGGGTTTAGTGTCTTCAGCCAAGGCGAGCTTTCTAGCTTCCAGCCTCTGGCACTCGCTCCTGCTCCTACAGCGCTCCTAGTTCTTGCTTTCCCTGTGTCTGCTGTCCTCCAGACCTGACTGCGTTTCTGTCTAGGACTTCACTACCTAATCCCGCCCCAGACCCAGTTTATAAGGGCAGATTCCTCCCCTCCCAGGTCTGGGCGGGCAGTGTTGCATGCTTAGGGCTCCTGACCAGAGAAACCTCCCACTTGCTCTCAGACATAATATTGCTATTACTGTGGTAACCAGACCCCTGGGGTGCCACATTCCCCCCTAGTAAATTTTAGTACTCCGGGACTAAACACATTTTTTAAAGAAACATAAATGCAGGGTATAACAATAATACAATAACATATTTACAAGTAGCTTTAGTTCTTTAAAGGTCACGGCGTGTCCGTAACCGGGTGTCCATATCACCCAAGGTGAAGTTTGTGAAACAAGAGGGCGTCCATGTCACCCAAGGTGAAGCTTTAAGCGAAGTAGAGGACCTGTCCAAAGCAAGCCCCCTGCGTTGGCCTTGGGCGTGGCTGCAAGGCTGAAGCTAGCTACTTTGGGCTGCAAGGAGGCCACGCCAGACAGGTTTTCTCTTCCGTGGTCTTCTTCGCAAGAGGCACCAAGGTGAAACTATCTACAAGAATTGTTCCGGTTATCCAATGTCCATAACCTGTTAGTCCAAAGAAATCTGCAGGGAAACTGAGAAACATAATTAATAACAGGCAACAATCATAAACCATAATCAGTTAAACAGATAAATTCACAGTGCATTAGTTTAGATTTTCCAGCGAGCGGGCATCTGACCTCTAGTGACTCTAGTGGACCTACGGAGCTCACTAACTGGTCCTGCACTACAGGGTGTAGGAGATGTTATGGGCAAGCTGGGCAGCTGTCTGCGTACTCTTTGGCTCACTAGGGGCACGGCAGGCTCACTACTAGCAGAGGGTTGATTCTCCTGGGCTGCTGGTATGGATTCTTCTGCCACCCGGGCCGGCTGCTCTTCCAGCTCTACCTGATCTTCTGTAGACACTTGAGAGGCTGGCTGGAGAAAGGTGAGGACGGGCTCCACGATAGCGTTGTTTACTTGTGTCCAGGACCGGGGAAAGTCTCTGAGTACGGTGCTGATCATTTCCTCCTTTTCCTCTACGGGTTGAGGGTCTTCCTGATCTTCATCCGTGCTTTGCAACTTCTCGGGGCACTTTTTCAGGTGGTCTCTGGAGACAGTGGCTGTTGTCTCTCCTCCATCCTTGCTGATGACGTACACCTTTGGATTATTGTGGCTTGAGGGCAGTATGGTGTACGGGTCCTTTTCCCACTGGTCGTCCAACTTATGGAGCCGCCTTTTTCTTTTCAAGACCTGCTCTCCAGGTACCAGGGGAACAGAGGGAGCATGTTGGTTATAAGTCCTCTCCTGCCTTTCTCTTGATTGACAGAGACTTCGCTCGACGCTCTCCTGCACTTTCCGGTACTGCTGCTGCCGTTCTGTATCCCAGTCTGTCTCTGGCGAGGAGTCCTCGGGTATCAGGACTCCCATATCCAGGTCAACAGGCAGCTTACCAGGTCTTGCTCGCATTAGGTAAGCCGGGGTACAGTTGGTGGAACCTACCGGGATGTGGTTATACAGTTCCACCAGATCGGGCAGTTTCTCAGGCCACAGACTGCGTTCTTCCAGGGGCAATGTTTTTAGCAGATCTATCACCACCTGGTTCATCTTCTTGCAGAGTCCATTGGTTTGGGGGTGATAGGGCGTTGTTCTTATCTTCTTGCAGTCATACAGGTTGCAGAACTCCTGGAAGACCTCCGCTTCGAAGGCTGGTCCTTGGTCCGTCAGCACTTGGTCCGTGTGGGCGGCAGAAGAGCAGCTGGAAGGCTCTGGCTGCTGTCTGAGCCGTCAGGTCTTTGACAGGGACCACCACCAGGAACCGGGAGTAGTGATCCACGATGGTTAGGGCGTAGACATACCCGCTTCTGCTTGGAGCCAGTTTAACTTGGTCCAGAGTGACCAGTTCCAGCGGCTGCCTGGTGAGGATGGGCTGCAGGGGAGTCCTCTGGTTAGCACGGTCCCTCCTTCTTAGATTGCACGGGCCACAGTCTCTACACCATCTCTCAATGACTCCTCTCATGCCTATCCAGTAGAACCGTTCACGCAGCAGGAGCTCCAGCTTCTTCCATCCAAAGTGCCCTGCCCCATTGTGGTAGGCCTCCAGCACCATAGCTGTGTCCCGTCTCGGTACCACAACCTGCCAGATCAGTTCATGTGTCCGGGAATTGACCATTCTGTGGCACAACTTCTCCTTGTAGAGAAACAGTCTGCTCTTCTCCGTCCACAGTTGCTTGGTCTCTTCCGGAGCGTCTGGGTCCAGGCGGGCGTCAGCCTGGGTCAGCATCTCCTTCACCATACGGACTGCGGGGTCACTGTCTTGCATCTCCACCCAGTTGTAGTGGGGTAAGGGGTTGAACGTAGCGGATCGCTGGCCCCTCACACGGTGGGAATACTGGGTAATCCCATGACGGTGGAACGCAGGGAGTTCGACCTCTTCCAGTTCTTCTGGATCTTCCCCTCCGTCTGGTAGGTTTGGCATCCTGGACAGGGTGTCCGGGTTGGTATTGGAGCGTCCTGCCCGGTATTTGATCGTGAACTCATAATTGCACAGGCGGGCCATCCATCTCTGCTCCAGGGCACCCAGTCTTGCAGTGTCCAGGTGTGTCAACGGGTTGTTGTCCGTGTACATGTTGAACTTGGAAGAGGCAAGGTAATGCTTGAAACGTTCGGTTACTGCCCACACCACTGCCAGGAACTCTAGCTTGAACGAGCTGTAATTCTCAGGGTTTCTTTCCGTGGGTCGCAGTTTTCGGCTGGCGTAAGCAATTACCCGTTCTCTCCCCTGCTGGATCTGGGACAGTACGGCCCCTAGCCCGATGTTGCTTGCGTCCGTGTGGAGGATAAAGGGCTGGCTTTAATCAGGGTACGCCAGGATTTCATCCACATTGAGGGCCATCTTCAGCTGGCGGAATGACTCCTCCGCTTTTCCCATTTGAAGGGTGGCTTCTGGTTTTTGGCCTTCCTGGACTGGCCTATCAGGAGATCCTGCATAGGAGCTGCCTTCTTGGTAAAACCGAGAATGAATCTTCAGTAGTAGCCTACCAACCCGAGGAACTGCCGCACTTCCTTTATGCTGGATGGTCTTGGCCAGTCCTTAATCACGGTGATCTTGTCAGGGTCGGGGGCTACTCCGTCAGCACTCACCACGTGTCCCAGGTACTGTACCTTTGGCTTCAGTAGATGACACTTTGAGGGTTTTACCTTTAGGCCATAGTTTGCCAGGGCTTCAAACACTTCTGCCAGGTGTTCCAGATGGTCCTCATAGGTCTTGGAATAGACGATGAAATCGTCCAGGTATAGTAGGACCGTCTCGAAGTTCCGGTGTCCCAGACAGCATTCCATCAACCATTGGAAGGTTCCTGGTGCGTTCCAGAGCCCGAACGGCATACAGTTAAATTCGCTGAGTCCCATCGGGGTGGTGATTGCGGTCTTCTCCCGGTCCGCCTCTGCTACAGGAACCTGCCAGTACCCGCTAGTGAGATCCAAAGTAGAGAAGAAGTTAGCAGATTTTAATGCAGCTAAGGACTCTTCTATCCTTGGTAACGGGTACGCATCTTTGTGTGTGATACGGTTGACCTTCCTGTAGTCTACACACATTCTCATGGTGTTGTCTTTCTTTTTCACTAAGACTAGTGGAGCTG
Organism: Phyllobates terribilis; assembly: GCF_046119375.1. Lineage (NCBI taxonomy): Eukaryota > Metazoa > Chordata > Amphibia > Anura > Dendrobatidae > Phyllobates > Phyllobates terribilis. The sequence continues at coordinate 1,187,028,581 of NW_027362761.1, read as the reverse complement.
CCCAGGGGCTACAGCTGTCCCTAATTACCCCAGCCTCCTTCATGTCTTTTAGCATCCCCTTGGCGTGTTGATAGTGTGCAGGGGGTACGGGTCGGTATCTCTCCTTTATGGGAGGATGGTCTCCCGTGGGGATGTGATGTTCTACCCCCTTTACTCGCCCGAAGTCCAGGGGGTGTTTACTAAACACTCTCTCGTACTCTTGAACCATCCGGTAGACTCCCTGTTTTTGGTGTGAGGGAGTGGAGTCAGTATCCAAATGCAGTTGCTGACACCAGTCCTCCATTGGTTTCTTAGAGCCGTTACCTTCCTCTGGTTGAGATGGAGGCAAGGGTTCCACGGCCTGTACAGAGTTCTGGTTGATGGTGAACAATTTGGCTAGCGTGGCATACCGGGGCAGGTATACTTCTCTCTCCCTGATATTTATGAAGTGGACGGGCACCCTCCCATGGCGTTCATCGACTACCCCCCTTGCTGTCAAAATGGTGGGCCTACTGTCTTAGTAGACGGGTTCTACCATTGCTTGATAGTCTCTACCTCTTAGACCAATAGCTGCCCGGCACCAAATCATCATCTCACTTTTCGGGGGCATGGCAATAGGGAACGGGTCACACATTCTCACCCTACCAATCTCACCACCAGATAGTTCCACTTGTTGCCGCTTCATCAGTGCCCGGATCTCTTTTTGGAGGACACGCTGCTGGCTGGAACTGGCATTCTTGGCAACCTCTTGCAAAATAAGAATCACCTCTGCAAGACAGTTTTCGATTACGTTAGTACCTAGGGTTATTTTTGGGTGACTCTCGCGACGGTCAATGTCCACAATGATCAGTCCTTGTGCCGGCAGTTCAACTTTACCGACCTTGATGATCACCTCTTTAAATCCTATCTGGGGCACGGGCTGACCATTGCTGGCTATAATGCTCAGGTCGTCATCTGGGTAGCGGGTTATGTCAAAGTCATTCCAGTACCGCTTGAAGAGCAGGAATGGGAGGGTAGTCACCTGTGACCCAGTGTCTAGTAGGGCACTCATAGGAATGCCATCCAGTACCACAGGCAAGACCGGACGTCCCCCTACGTATTTGTCATGCCAGTTCGATGGGCCTGAAGATCTTATGCCTGGGGGTTGGCCCTCTACCCCAGGTTGTGCCCGTTTAAATGACAGTACCTTGCCATATGTCCGGGTTGATTGCAGCGGCGGCAGATGGGTCGTTCGTCCTCGTTGTATCTGTCGCTGGATCTCCCTCTGGCCGGTGGGGTGCTCCTCAGTCGGCGCCACGGGACGTCCTCCAGTCCAGATGCCAGCTGGATCTTTCCTGGAGAAGAGACCTGTAAAGACTGCACAGTTCTGGTTAGCACGGCAACGCTCTTAGTCAGCTCTTGGACCTGATGGTGCAGGTCTGTAGCCGGGTCATTTTTCAAAGCCTGCGCATCAGCTCCAACAGGCCCTGCAGACAAGGGCGCCGTGTCCTGGTGATAAGTGATAGCAGGGCGCCTGTGGGTCACAGTGCCACCTGGTGCCGGTTCTCGGAGCACCCTGATGGCTCTGTCCTTGAACTGTGCAAAGTCCAGGTCAGGTTCCTGTAAGGCCATTGCCCGCAACTGGGTTCGGTGGGCATTGCACAGTAAACCCTCAATAAATTGTTCGGTCAACAGCTTGTCTTCATTCCCCACGCTGTCAGGGTCAACCTGCTTAATGGCTTTCAGGGCCTCTTGTAGGTTTAGAGCATAGTCTCTTATACTTTCATGTGCCCGTTGTTTGCACCCGTAAAATCTGAGCTTTATTTCGGCTGAGGTTCGGGTATCAAATGTGTCTTTCAGCCGGGCTAGTATTTCTCTGACAGTCCTCTTCTTCCCAGGTGACCAGGACTTCACCTCCCTTTGGGCTGCCCCGATTAACTGGGCCACCAGGATGCTTCCTTTTTTCTCTTCTGTGAGGGGGTATACCTGGAAGAGGCTATCCAGTCTTTCCCTAAAGTCACTTAGGGTATGTGACTCCCCTGAGTACTGTGGTAGCCAGGTTGCCCCCGGGATATAGGGCATGGTAAATGGCATGACCGCTGCAGCGGTTGCGATGGCGGCCGGTGTGGCGGTGGAGCTCCCCTCGGTATCCGACATCCTCCTCCCCCCCTAGTGGACCATGGCCTACCTTGCGATGCTCTTCTTCCGTAGGCCGCGGCTCCGCAGTCAATCGTCGGGGTAGAGGACCTGGCGTCGCGCTCGGATGACGTCAGCGTCGCTCTTCCTCCCTTCCAGGACCTTGCGCAGCATCAGTGCGTGGGGTGGAGCTTCGGATCTCGCGCGCTTTCGGCTTCCACGCCCCTCTTCTTCCCGTGCGGCATCCCGAAGATGGCGTCCGATGGCGGGAAGCGGCTGCGGATGGCGGGAAGACGGCAGAAGATGGCGGGAAACGATCCACGATGGCATCCGATGGCGGGAAACGACTCCGGACGGCGGGAAACTTTGCCACAGGTAAGTATAAAAGTCTTTTTCAGGCACGCAGTACCTGGTGGTTGCGTGGGGAACCCGGAACCGGGCCTCTGGTGGGATTGTGGAGGTGGTAGTCTCAGTGTGGTGGCGACCCGGTCCGTGCCCAGGGCGGTTAAACCAGTGGCAGTCTGAGTGTGATAACAAATGTCCGACTATGCCACCCGTGGCTTGCGGTCAGTGGGGGCCGCCGCTGGGCTGCACACCGCTGAGGCTGATGTTGTATGCGCAGCCAAGTATGGGATAACTCCCCACGGGAGAAGTATTGCCTCAGGGCAGCTAGTGTGGATGATGGGAGTGATGGTGTGAGCGTCCCAGTACTGATGGTGCTGGTGCAGCGATGAAACACAGAGACATGTGGTGCAGTTCAGGGTCTTTACTGATGGAATAACGCAGACCCTCCCGGGAGTACTGGTTAGCAGTAGGGGCCTGGACAGTCTGTAAGCAAGTAGGATCTCCCCTGGCCAGGTGGAGTTGTAGGCCTCCCCGACTATCTGCACTCTTTCCTGGCTACCTTGCTCTATGCGGGTAGAAGTAGCCCACGTCCCTGAGTATACCGTGTGGTGCTCACCCGTATGGCCGGTGACTTGGGGCCTTCCGTTAGCCTTCGCTTCACAATGGCGGTGCTGGTCCCTTGCTTGTGACCGTGCCTCCGGGCTTCTATGGCCAGAGGACATGGAATCCCCTGCCGGTTGGATTCTGCTGCTGGACCTGGTTGTCCCCACAGCCTCGGACTCCGTGTCCGGGTTTAGTGTCTTCAGCCAAGGCGAGCTTTCTAGCTTCCAGCCTCTGGCACTCGCTCCTTCTCCTACAGAGCTCCTAGTTCTTGCTTTCCCTGTGTCTGCTGTCCTCCAGACCTGACTGCGTCTCTGTCTGGGACTTCACTACCTAATCCCGCCCCAGACCCAGTTTATAAGGGCAGATTCTTCCCCTCCCAGGTCTGGGCGGGCAGTGTTGCATGCTTAGGGCTCCTGACCAGAGAAACCTCCCACTTGCTCTCAGACATAATATTTCTATTACTGTGGTAACCAGACCCCTGGGGTGCCACATTACATTACTGATCCTGTACTGATCCTGAGTTACCTCCTGTATTATACTCAAGAGCTGCACTCACTATTCTGCTGGTGCAGTCACTGTGTACATACATTACATTACTGATCCTGTACTGATCCTGAGTTACATCCTGTATTATACTCCAGAGCTGCACTCACTATTCTGCTGGTGCAGTCACTGTGTACATACATTACATTACTGATCCTCTACTGATCCTGAGTTACCTCCTGTATTATACTCAAGAGCTGCACTCACTATTCTGCTTGTTCAGTCACTGTGTACATACATTACATTACTGATCCTGTACTGATCCTGAGTTACCTCCTGTATTATTCTCCAGAGCTGCACTCACTATTCTGCTGGTGCAGTCACTGTGTACATACATAACATTACTGATCCTGAGTTACATCCTGTATTACACTCCAGAGCTGCACTCACTATTCTGCTGGTGCAGTCACTGTGTACATACATTACATTACTGATCCTCTACTGATCCTGAGTTACATCCTGTATTATACTCCAGAGCTGCACTCGCTATTCTGCTGGTGCAGTCACTGTGTACATACATTACATTACTGATCCTGTTCTGATCCTGAGTTACATCCTGTGTTATACTCCAGAGCTGCACTCACTATTCTGCTTGTTCAGTCACTGTGTACATACATTACATTACTGATCCTGTACTGATCCTGAGTTACCTCCTGTATTATTCTCCAGAGCTGCACTTACTATTCTGCTGGTGCAGTCACTGTGTACATACATTACATTACTGATCCTGTTCTGATCCTGAGTTACATCCTGTATTATACTCCAGAGCTGCACTCACTATTCTGCTGGTGCAGTCACTATGTACATACATTACATTACTGATCCTGTACTGATCCTGAGTTCCATCCTGTATTATACTCCAGAGCTGCACTCACTATTCTGCTGGTGCAGTCACTGTGTACATACATTACATTACTGATCCTGAGTTACATCCTGTATTATACTCCAGAGCTGCACTCACTATTCTGCTGGTGCAGTCACTGTGCACATACATTACATTACTGATCCTCTACTGATCCTGAGTTACATCCTGTATTATACTCCAGAGCTGCACTCGCTATTCTGCTGGTGCAGTCACTGTGTACATACATTACATTACTGATCCTGTTCTGATCCTGAGTTACATCCTCTGTTATACTCCAGAGCTGCACTCACTATTCTGCTTGTTCAGTCACTGTGTACATACATTACATTACTGATCCTGTACTGATCCTGAGTTACCTCCTGTATTATTCTCCAGAGCTGCACTCACTATTCTGCTGGTGCAGTCACTGTGTACATACATTACATTACTGATCCTGTTCTGATCCTGAGTTACATCCTGTATTATACTCCAGAGCTGCACTCACTATTCTGCTGGTGCAGTCACTATGTACATACATTACATTACTGATCCTGTACTGATCCTGAGTTCCATCCTGTATTATACTCCAGAGCTGCACTCACTATTCTGCTGGTGCAGTCACTGTGTACATACATTACATTACTGATCCTGAGTTACATCCTGTATTATACTCCAGAGCTGCACTCACTATTCTGCTGGTGCAGTCACTGTGTACATACATTACATTACTGATCCTGTATTATACTCCAGAGCTGCATTTACTATTCTGCTGTTCCTGAAGACAGAGAATGGCAAAGGCACATTCCTATACAGTGGTGTAACTTGAAGCTTGTGGGTCCAATGTTAAAACTCCAGCAGCACTCCCATCTATCATGGATCTTTAATAGTATTGATCGTCTCTTATTGGTGCAACTTCGCTTTTAACCCCACAGACTCCAGGTGTGACTGAAAGCCGTGCACCCACTATATATGTAACTAAAGCACGTGCATGCAGTGTGTACAGCAGCACATGGATCTCTATGGGTCCATATAATGTGGGTCATGGTACAGTACAATATCGGCATATAGCAGTAGGTGCTCTATTGCAGCAATGTACAAGACCAATCTATAACACATCTGTCTATGGTTCCTGAAATCTGAGTATCTGGAAAGAAAAGTTCATGCGGCTCCAGACGTGATTGGCGATAAAGTATTTTTTTTTTAAAAAAAGAAATATATAAATTACCTGTCCCTTTTTTTAACACCTCAAAATAATTCTGCAAAGTTGAAATCTGTGTATAAATATTAAAACCTGCTCGTTTTTAAGTCTCACAAAAGGAAACTGTCAGCCATCCAGCCCTTATCTATTCTAGAAATCCTTCCAGCACGAAGGTAAACAGCAGAAACCAAACCGTTGTGTGTTAAAGCCGTCACTCTTCAGGGACCACCTCGGGACCCTTATCATGCAATGTTTGCATCGCCGTCTCCCAGCTCTCATGAAAAATTTAGACGTCTTGATGCACTTAAGACGATCCCGTGTTCTAGTGTGGAAGAGACACGGATGAAGAAGCTTTCTGCGCCGACACAGATTGGATGAGCAGATTTTACTTAACTTTCAAAAAAAAAAAAAAAGTTTTTCGACTTTTCCTTTTTTTCTTGGATATTCTTTATTTCGCTGCCTGTTTATGGGATGAGACCTGCGGACATATTGTCATGCACAATGGTGCCCGTGACTTTTACTGCGGTAAAGTAAATGTATAAGAATTACATTCAATAAAAGGATTGAGGAATTTTCATACATAACGGAACCTTCAGGATTCTAATAATGTCTCTATGCTTGTAACTCTCAGGATCAAAGTCTAGCTTTAAAGGGCCAACCTCCAAATATCCAGTATGTCTGTTTTATGAAACCAATGCATCTCACATTAAAATGGAGCAACTTCTCTAATAGTCTTGATTAAAAATCTGCTGTCAATAAGCGTCAACAGTTCCTCTGCACATCTGTGTTTCCATGATAACAGACTACATTTAAATCTTGTGAAGTCAAAAACGGGAGTTATTTAACCTTCTTTTCATCACTTCGTCATAACATGATCAGTAGGCAATGTGTGCAGTACGGAGGAGTGTGACTGCAGGATCAGACTACGCAGAGTTGCTGTGTAGTCTGCTACCTTGTAGACACATAGAACCGCATAGTGTCACGATTCCTCCTCTCAGTAAGTGAGTGCTATGTTGTCCTATGGAAACTGGGTCATGCTGAGTGATTGACAGCTTGGTTCTCCGATTCTGTGATGGGCATGATGAGCTGTCAGTGCTTTGATTGAAAGCTCGGCTGTCCAGTCTGTGACTGGGAGGGGCGGGACTTTCTCCAGGTGTTCTGTGTTCTGGAGATTGCCCAAGCTATTTAACTGAGTTGCCAGATGTAGTTTGTGCTTCCTGTTCAGTGTTATCCTGATTCTGGTGTTCTGAGCGCTGATCTTCTGCTGCCTGACCCTTTGGACCGTGTTCTGACTATCCCTTTGTCTTTGATCCGCTTTCTCTTGGTATCGACCCTGGACTGTGACCTGAGTTATGCCATTATCTTTTCCCTTGGTATCTACGTTCTCTCTTGGTATTGACCCCAGAACGTCTGACTTTTCCTCCTTACGGTCTGTCCGTGAGTAGTGACTAGCGTCACACGTAGGGGCTGTAGATAAAATTATGTCATTAAAATTAGTTGCAAAATTTACATTTCAAGGCAATTTGGTTTAAAGAGTAGAGATGGCTATTTAAGATTTTTATGGAGAGTATAGGATGTTTTGCTTATAGCAGCCATTGAGATGAATCGTATACAGTGGCATGTAAAATTTTGTGCACCCCTGGTCAAAATTACTGTTGTTGTGAACAGTTAATCCCTTTTTCGCCCTTGGATGTATGAGTACGTCCAAGGTTGTATCTCTGCACTCCATGTGGGCTCCGGTGCGGAGCTTGCATATTTTTCTGCACATGAGAGCTGATCTGTACAGCTGACATGCGCCCCTTACAGCTGCAGGTGAAATCCGGTGGAATCGCGATCCACCCACGGATGTTAACTAGTTAAATGCCTCTGTCAATCTCTGACGGCGGCATTTAACTAACGCTTACGGGAAGAGCGTCACTAATCCCACCCATCGGCACCCGAGTCACATGATCGCGGGTCGCCAATGGTTTGGCATGGCATATGGTTGTCACTGCTAGTATGCTATGAGCGCTGCCCAGCAGTTGGCGCTCATAGCAAGTTAGCATTTTTGCTACACACAGCAGGGTTGAATCCCTGCTGTGTTTAACACAGGCAATCGGAAAATCGCAGCTTCTAGTCTCCCATGGAGATTATTGAACCCAGTGAAAAGTAAATCAAATTGTTTTTAAAAATATAAAAAAAATGTAAAAAATATAAAAGTTCAAATCACCCCCTAATAAAAAAATACAAAAAAAAAATCAAATATAAATATATGATATCGCCGCATTCAGAATCGCCCAATCTATCAATATATAAAAAGAATTAATCCGATCGGTAAACTGCGTAATGAGAGAAAAAATCAAAACTCCCGGAATTACAATATTTTTGGTTGCCACAACATTCCAATAAAATGCAATAACAGGTGATCAAAAGATCGGAGCTATTACAAAACTGTATCAATAAAAACGTCAGCTCGGCGTGCAAAAAATAAGCCCTAAATCAGCCCCAGATCCCAAAAAAATGGAGACACTACAGATCTCAGAAAATGGCAACTTTTATTCTTTTTGCAAATGTTGGAACTTTTTGTAAACACTTAAATAAAAAAGAACCTATACGTGTTTGGTATCTAGAAACTCAAAATGACCTGGAGAATCATAATGGCCGCTCAGTTTTAGCACTTAGTGAACATGGTAAAAAAAATAATAATAATTGTGAAATTGCACTTTTTTTACAATTTGTCCACACATTTTCCCATTTTCCAGTACATAATATGATAAAAACAATGGTGTCGTTCAAAAGTACAACTTGTCTTGCAAAAAACAAGCCCTCACATGGCCATATGGACAGAAAAATAAAAAAGTTATGTCTCTTGGAAGAAGGGGAGCAAGAAACGAAAGTGCAAAAATGGAAAATCCCAAAGTGGGAAAGGGGTTAAGCAAGTTGAAGATGAAATTGTCTCTAAAAGGCCTAAAGTTAAAGTTGACACATTTCCTTTGTATTTTAGGCAAAAAAAAAGATATTTTCATCTTTTACATTTTAAAATTTACAAAAATAAAAATGGGCCGATGCAAAAGTTTGGGCCCCCTGCATGGTTAGTACCTAGTAGCGCCCCCTTTTGAAAGTATCACAGCTTGCAAACGCTTTTTGCAGCCAGACAAGAATCTTTCAATTCTTGTTTGAGGGATTTTCATCCATTCTTCCTTGGAAAATTATTCCAGTTCTGTGAGATTCCTTGGTCGTCTTGAATGCACTGCTATTTTGAGGTCTAGCCACAGATTTTCAATGATATTCAGATCAGGGGATTGTGAGGGCCATTGCACATCATTTAGCTTGCCTTTTAAGGTAGACTATTGTGGATTTTGACGTGTGTTTAGGATTATTATCCATTTGTAGAAGCCATCCTCTTTTCACCTTCAGCTTTTTACAGATGGTGTTATGTTTACATTAAGAATTTGTTGAAATTTCATTGCATTCATTCTTCCCTCTACCTGTGAAATGTTCCCTGTGCCATTGGCTGCAACACAACCCCAAAGTGTGATTGATCCACCCCCATACTTAAGTGTTGGGGAGATCTTTTCTTGAAATTCTGTTCCCTTTTTTCTCTATACATACCTTTGATCATTATGACCAAAGAGTTCTACTTAGCCTCATCGGTCCACAGGACTTGTTTCTAAAATGCATCAGGCTTGTTTAGATGTTATTTTGCAGACTTCTGAGGCTAAATTGTATGGTGAGAATGCAGGAGAGGTTTTCTTCCTTGACTCTTCCATGAAGGCCATATTTGTGCAGGTGTCTCTGAACAGTAGAACAATGTACCACAACTCCTGTCTGCTAAATCTTTCTGAAGGTCTTTTGCAGTCAAGCGAGGGTTCTGATTTGCCTCTCTAGCAATCTTATGAGTGTAACGGGTCTGGGAGGCGGAACCTCTGAGCTACTATACAAGGGGGCGGTCCTTGTAAGGGAGCGGGTGGCGACCAGGGAAGACGGGCAGGCAGTCACAGCAGGTGACCGGGACAGTCTCTGAGTGAACGGGCTGGAGGTCACGGCAGTGACCGGGGCAGTCTCTGGATGAACGGGCAGGAGGTCACGGCAAGTGACCGGGGCAGTCTCTGGATGAACAGGCAGGAGGTCACGGCAAGTGACCGGGGCAGTCTCTGGATGAACGGGCAGGAGGTCACGGCAAGTGACCGGGGCAGTCTCTGGGTAAAGGGTTGGTACGACCTGTGGCGGCTGATGGTCGACGTGAGCTCCCAGGTGAGCAGGCGAGAGTCTCTGGATAAACGGGTGGTCACAGCATGTGACGGCGGAGCCTCCAGGAAGACCAACAGACAGGCGGCAGATGAGCGCTCCCAGGTGAGCGGGCAGAAGTCACTGGACAGGCGGGTGGTCACAGCACGTGACGGCAGAGCCTCCAGGTAGGCTAGCAGACAGGCAGCAGATGAGCGCTCCCAGGTGAGCGGGCAGGAGTCACTGGACAGGCAGGTGGTCACAGCACGTGACGGCGGAGCCTCCAGGTAGGCTAGCAGGCAGGTAGCAGATGTGCGCTCCCAGGTGAGCGGGCAAGCTGGTCCATAGACAGACTGACAGGAGTTGGAAGGCAGACCGTCGGACCTCAGGCTAGCAGGCAGGTAGCAGAATATCAGGCAGGAATAAGACAGCAAGCTGGCAGGAATCTGGCAGGCATCTGGCAGGTAACTGGCAATGGGACCTGAGGGCTGAAGCAGAGTAGTGAACAGTGCAACAACATTGCTCGGGCACCTCCATTTTGGAGGAGGTGCCTTATATATGGTGAAGTCCTCCGGCCATTGGCCGGGGACTCCTTAGGACGGCGCGCGCGGCCCCTTTAAGAGGGAGGGAGAGCGCGCGCGCCCTAAGCACAGTGGCCGGGAAGGAGCGCGCGCTGCCAGCAGAGCGGGAGGAGGACGCCGGGCACGGAGCAGAGAGGTGAGGGGAACAGCGTCCCTGCCTAGCAGAGGGCAGGGACGCCGGCGCTACAATGAGCAGCTCTCACTAAAATTTTGCTTGATCTTCCAGACCTTATCTTGACCTCCACTGTTCCTGTTAACTGCCTAACTGCCATTTCTTTATTACATTTTGAACTGAGGAAAGGGCAACTTGAAAACGCTTTGCTGTCTTCTAATAGCCTTCTCCTGCTTTGTGGGCCTCCACTTTTTCTTTTTCAGAGTGCTAAGCAGCTGCTTAGAAGAACCCATGGCTGCTGTTTTTTGGCATAAGGTTAGAGGAGGCTGGGTTTTTTAAAATTGGGAAATTTGCATCACCTGGCCTTTCCTAACGATGATAGCGAACAAGCCATAAACCTAACAGACTAATTAAGGTTTGAAACCTTGGTCAAAGTTATCTGGGCACACAAATCTCCAAGATTGCCCAAACCTTTGCATTGGCCCATTTTCCTTTTTGTAATTTTTCAAATGTAAAAAATTACAATATATATAGTTTTGTTGCCTAAAATACAAAGGAAATGTGTCATTTTTAAATTTAGGACTTTTAGGACTTTTTTTTCATCTTCAACTTGCTTAACTGATTACAATAACAGAAATTTTGACCTCGGGTGCCCAAACTTTTACATTATACTGCATATAATTAACTGAAATTTGATTGATTAATTTGGACAATGGCCACACATTAGATGCATTCTTGCTTTTAAGCTCAGTTTGCTTTGAACAGATGCGTATCAAGTGGGTTCATACAGTATCAGTGGGGCTATATCATTGGCGCAACCTGTGCAGCTGCAAAGGACCCCAGAGGTAAGGAAGCCCATTTCCAACTCCAAAGCAGATGTAAATGTGATGAGCTATGGACTTCAAAGGGCCCATATATTGTTCTTGTACAGGGGTCCTCTTGGGACTGTGTCCACTCCAGTATAGTACCATAGAGTTAGTCCACACCATGGCTGCGGTCGTCTTCTGCCGCTTTTTTATTGTCTTACTGGCTTCTTCAGCAATAATAGTCTTTATATGTATCTATAATTCCTCCGGCTTTCTTTCATCTGTGTTCAGTGATGTAAATCAATTGTGCGGACCGTTCCGAAATGGGAATCAAATCATAAATCGCAAAAAGTGGTGAATGTAAAGCGTAGCTTTTATGGCTAACTTTGAAATAGACTCTAAAACGGTCCAGATGGACCTAAAGTGCAGGAAATACAAAACATTAGAGGGCAATAGACCAGTGAGTGTATATTATAACCTCCACAAGATCCTAACCTCTTGTCAGGCCAATGTTTAATCCACTCCTATATGGTCCTCCACTTGCTAACCACAACTGTAAAGCAGCCAATGTGTAAATAACCTCCAAAGCATTCACTAGTCCTATATAGGCAACAGTTAATCACATTGAAAAAGGTCAGTATAAGATGATACACCAGGACAGAAAAAAAGGCATGTAATCATATTCGTAAAAAGCCCACACTGATACCAGATAATCAGGGAATATATAGTGGAACAGTCTCGCCATGATTAGTATTCAGGCCATGTATCCCTTTGTCTGTTTAAACTCCGAAGTTGAAAATAGCTTGTTGTCTAGTCACTTTGCACAACTTTAACAAGTATTTTGCTGTCAAAAATTGAGGAGCAGGTCCACAGTCAGCTCTTGGTCTTGTTTTCATGGTAATGATTTACGACCTCCATTTGGCAAACATATATGTAGTCAATCTGATTCTTATAGGCCCCATTCAGTGATGTCCATGTGTAGGTTCTCAGTTTGTGATTTGGAAGAAGGTGTTCAAAATTGACACTTGATTTGTCGTACAAAAGTCAATGAATCGTCATTCAACCACTTCGGTGGTGTTAGGCCCTAATTTAGAGAAATGTGAAAAGTCCTGGTTAGGTCTCCATCTCCTGGGTTGTCTGTACTGAAAGAGGTGTGAGTCTTATTTACACTATTTCTACTGTAGTGAAATTGATTACACTTTGCTGGCGTCTGCCACTAATTTTTGGAAATGAGGAGAATCCTGATTGGGTCTCCATCCATTCGGTTGACTGTAGTGGGAGAGGTGTCGGTCTCCTTTACAATAGTTATACTTTAGTGAAATTGATGCCACTTCGGTGGTGTTAGGCCCTCATTTAGGGAAATGTGAACACTCCGGACTGAGTCTCCATCTCCTGGGTTTGCTGTACTGGAAGAGGTGTCGGTCCTAATTATACTATATCTACTGTAGTGAAATTGATGCCACTTTGCTGGTGTCTGCCAATAATGTTTGGAAATGTGGAGAATCTTGATTGAGTCACCATTGGGTTTGGCTGTAGTCGATAAGTTCTTGGTCAACATTATACTAGTTCTACTCTAGTGAAATCAATTCTTTGCTGCAGATAATTTTGTCACAGGGTACACAAGATAGAATCGAAATTGGTTTTCTTAGTACCGTGGTATATAAAGCAGGCTATATTTCATCTTTCAATCGTTCTGTGCATATATTGTTCTCCATACAGGGGTACACATTAATAATGAGAGAGCACTAAATGTGCTCAACTTAGTGGTTCCACGATTTCTCAAAACCTACCCAGATCTGCCACAGCTGCTTGTGAAAGTACAATGTGTGTGTGCCCATTTGAGAAAGTCAGTCATAGCTTCCGTCACCCAGGCATTGCTTCAGCAGCATTTGCACCTTCCAGCTCACCGACTGTTGTGCAATGTCATCACATGTTGAAAATCAACGATGCAGATGTTGGGAAGGATCTGTGAGCAGCAGAGGGCAGTTGTTGAGTACCAGCTTCAACATGCCCAGGTCAGTCTCCGCACATAAGAGCTGATGAGTGGGCATGGATGTCTGTGCCGTCCTCCAAAACTTTGAGGACTCCAGCAAGATGGTGAGTGGCGATGACGCCATAACTAGCATCACCATCCCACATTCTCTGTCTACTGAAACGCTCGCTGCTCACAGTTAAAGAGGAGGCATTGCAGGCGGAGCAAGTAACTATGCAGCCCAGCCTCATCTCATCTCAATGCGGATTGGGTGATAATGAGGAGGAGGAGGAGGAGAACATGGACAGTCGTCCTCTTGGGGAGGACAGGGAAGTCTTGCCTGTCTTGAAAGTCTTGATACCACTCTTTCAGTCTGTGGGAAAGCTGTATGAGTTTCGCTTTATGACCTTCAGTTGCCTAAACCGTGGCTTTGCTTATGCATGTTATATCTCAAAACACCTTGCAGGTCAGGCCATTGTCCACATCTCTAGTGATTAAATTCAAGGCTTAAACAAACATCTTTGTCTGTGCCAAAGCACCCTCAAGAAGTGTGAGCTGATGTTGGAAGGACTGCCATTGCTTATGCAAGAAGATGCAATAGAGGACTTCCCAGGGGAAATAACAACTGGAGTAGATAGGGTTTCCCAAGTCCTTTCACCAAGCTAAAGAAAATTGCTGTGCTGAAAAACAACTCTCACTGACAAGCTGTGGACTGGCTCCGTCCTGTCCCTGGCCACATTCACTTGTCCACGTGTTTGTAGTTAGACAGTCCTTCCTAGTCAGTGCACTGGGGGAGGGGGCACAGGTAATATTCTGGGACCCATGCTTGTGGAAGGCGGGGACGACACCGGGAGAAATAGTGGCGGCTGGGGACCGAGTATGGAGACCCGGCCGCCGCCATGAGGTTGGAGCCTAAAAGGCAACATTTCAAGTGCAAGCAGCTGTCCAGAAATGTGGTAGTTTAGTATTGCGGCCTGTGGATGGGTGGGTGGCTGGCTGCATATTTTCTCTTGCATTCCAAGGAACAGAAAACTAAGGAGAAGGATTGCCTCTATCATCACAACCTGAAAGGTTTGCGCTATGAACTCTCCTGATGGATAAGCCAGGGCCCACCGGGGGATTCTCCATTTTTCCGGTGGGCCCGTCCAACCCTGCCAAGAAGCAGCCCTGGCTAAGAAAAGTTTGTGGGAAGGTTCCCGACACTTTGTGGCTGATTTTTCACTGTGGACTGGCTCTGTAACGTCCCTGGCCACATTCACTTGTCCATGTTTTTGTGGTTAGGCGGTCCTTCCCAGTAAGGGCACTGTGGAGGGCACGGGTAATGTTCTGGGACACAGGCTCTTCTCCATCCACACCTTTGGGCTGGGACAGCTCATAGTCTCATGGCTTTCAGTATCACCTCTATTCTGATAACACACAGATCTACCTCTCTGGACCTGATATCACCCCCTTATGTGTGTCCTGTATTTCATCTTTCTACTCTGCTAGATTTGTAAAAGTTAACATGGATAAAATGGAATGCATCATCTTTCCACCATCTCATTCATCTCCCCCAACTGACCTATCCATCAAAGTGAGTGGCTGCCCACTCTCCCCAGTCCCGCAAGCTTGACTCTGTCCTTCAAACGTCAGATCCAAGCCCTTTCCACTTGCTGCTGACTCCAACTCCAAAGTATCTTGGGGATCCTCACATTCCTCAACCATGCATCTAGAAAAACACAAGTGCATGCCCTCATCATCTCCCGTCTCTTTTACTACAAGCTCCTTCTCTGTGGCCTCCTTTCTACCACTCTCGCACCCCTCCAATCTATCCTAAAGTATGCTGGCCAATTAATCCATCTGTCACTTCACTATTCCCAGGCAACTCCCCTCTGTCAATCCCTGCGCGGGCTCCCTGTTGTCCAGACACTCCAGTTGAAAAGCCTAACTTTGGCATACCAAGCCATCGAAAACCTGTTTCCTCCATACATGTGTGACCTAGTCTCCCTGTACTAGCTACCTGCACGCAACCTCCCAACCTTCCAAGATCTCCTTCTCTACTTCCCTCTTATCTCTTCTTGTCACAATCGCATACAAGATTTGTCCGGTGCATCTCCGCTACTGTGTAACTCTGTACCCCAACACATCAGACAGTCACCTACCGTGGAAACCTTAAAAAGGAAGCTGAAGACCCATTTCTTGTAACAAGTGTAAAATCTGCGGTAACCCTCGCTCCAGCATACCGCTGCACTATTAGCTGTACCCTGACCTACTGTATCCTCCTCCATCTCTTGCAGATTGTTTGTGCGCCCTCGCTGACAGGGTCCCCTCTCCTCTTGTACCAGTCGGTAACCCCTTTTGACATTTTAACATGTAAAGTGCCACGGAATAAATGTGGCTGTCATTGTAATAATAATTATAGTACTTGTACTCTGGGTCAATTGATAGCACTTCCCTGGTGTCTACACCTAATTTGATGTGTTTTGGCTGCTTTTGGGCCCGTTTGTAGGTGTTGTATATGCATTTTTTTGGTCCCCACATTGACTCCTATGGGGTTTGGGAATGTTCGTCAAATGTTCGACGAATAAATTCGGCGAATCTCTATTTGTTCTTCGAGCTTTTCCGAACCGAACATTGAAATGTTCACTCATCTCTACACGGGAGGGAATTATAAGCTTTATGATTTTATCGGGGCCAAGCATAGGGTATGATATAGACTTGAGCAAGTAGTGGAAAACTTCTTTAACATTACGGTAGAAGTCTTAACTTATGCTGTTTTTTAATCTTGTTTGCAGCTTTTTGTTGGCTTTTTTATCAGCATATTTTAATTTTTATGCCAGCCAAATGTTTTTCTTTTTCTTTATGGTAGCTATTAAAGATTATGTATAAGAGAGCAGGGTTATTATTATAAAAAAATTTTTGTTATTTTTTTCTGCATTTTGTCCCTAGAGTTTTCTTTGTAGGACCTAATAAAAACACAAAAAGCAACTGTTTTAAGTGTTACAAAAATGATTAGCAAAGTTATTTTTTTTCATTTAAAAAAACAAAGAAAAACTAAAAAAAAGATATTACATTAAAATATGAAATTTCATGAATTACATATAAAAGTCAAATTTTTAAGGGACTTTTTTTGCTTTTTCAGAATCTCAAGAAGATCACGGGTTCATCTTTTATCTTTTTTTCTCGATCGGATTTATCTTCATTATTTTTATGCTGTCAATGTGTTATTTAGAAAGGATTTACTGAAGGATTGACCGCCACATCTTCCTGCTGCAATATGTTATATATAGTTCTACATAGAAACTAAATCGGGATCCTCTGATGGAAGATATTGATTTCTTCAGCCCTTCATCACACAATGATAAAATAATAATTATGTACACAGCGGATGATTAACGATGCCATAGTCCTCCCATTACTTTTCATTTCAATTTACATCGGCCAAAAAGTCAATAGTTGGCTGTGATTAACAAAGGTACCAATTGTTTATGGGCTGAGACTGGTGTAAAAGCCACCTTAAAAGAGCTTGGAAAATAAAATCTGTTGTATCTAAAGCAACAGAATCCGAAAACCATCACTGATCACCTATTTAAAATTCCTTTTTAAATAATATATATGTACATGTGTTAATTTATTTATATATATATATATATATATATATATATATATATATATATATATTTGTACTGTATATTTACATATACAATGCTTTGAAAAAATATTAATACCACGTGAACTTTTCCACATTTATTCACGTGACACACACATGAATATGCTTTGATCTAAACCCTCCATTTTAGCTCGGGCAGTCTGTTTAGGGCCATTGTCCTGCTGGAAGGTGAACCTCCACCTCAGTCTCGAGTTGTTTCCAGACTCTAACTCTGCCCATCTTCCCTGTCCTTTCTGAAGAAAGTGACTCTCCACAGCATGATGCTGCCACCACCATGTGTGACGGTGGGCATGTTGTTTTTAGGGTGATGTGCAGTGTTAGTTTTCACCCCATATACAGTTTTGCATTTAGCCCCAAAAGTTTTCCTTTGCTCTCATCTGACCAGAACACCTTCTTCTACATGATTGCTTTGTCCCCTATATGGCTTTTTGCAATTGCAAACAGGACTTCTTATGGCTTGCTTTCAAACATGGCTTTCTTCTTGCGAATGTTCAACAAAGGCCAGATTAGTGGACTGTATGACTAATAGTTGTCCTGTGGACAGATTCTCCCACCTGAGCTGTGGATCTCTGCTGCTTCTCCAGTGTGTCCATAGACCTCATGGCTGCTTCTCTAATTTGTGCTTTCCTTGCTGGGGATGTCAGTTTAGGCAGAACAGTTCTCTATGAGATGTTTTTATAACCCTACCCTGCAGTACTCTTTTCCACAACTTTATCCCTGACCTGTATGGTGTGCTCCTATATATATAATATATAATATATCCTTGTACTCATTATAGCTTTGCTATTTTCGGATACAAATTTTCTGCATAGACATATATTTGTCAAATTTGGGAACAACTCTAATTTTTTTTTTGTTTACTTAAATGTGTGCATTTGGAGATAAAAAATAATTTTTTCAATTTTTCTTTTTATTTTGCACTGATTGCCTTTTAAAGCCTCTGTGTTGCACTGTCTTTTGGTGGCTGCAGAATGAGTTTAACTGAGAATCCGTCCACAAACTAGTTCTGACTGGTCTAAACTGGAAAGTTTGTAACTCTTGCTTCTGCCTTTTCCTGAGCTCCCTTCAGCTGATTTCTGACCACAGGTTACATCAAAATTAAGTTTGCCAGGAAACAAAGAGATTGTAAAAGTAAAATGGTGCAACATTTTTACGAAACCCAATGCAAAAATGTTTTTTTGTCCAAAGGTAACCTCCTAGATAAAATGTTTTGTCACAGAGTTGTCCTGAAGCCACTCCTTGGTTATTTTAGCTGTGTGCTTAGGGTCATTGTCTTGCTGGAAGGTGAAATTTCAGCCAAGTCTGAGGTCCAGAGCACTTTGGAAGAGGTTTTCATCCAGGATATCTCTGTACTTGGCCGCATTCATGTTTACTTCAATTGCAACCAGTCGTCCTGTCCCTTAAACTGAAAAACACCCCCATAACATGATGCTGCCACCACCATGTTTCACTGCTGGGATTGTATTGGGCAGGTGATGAGCAGTGCCTGGTTTTCTTCACACATACAGTTTAGAATTATCACCCAAAAAATCTATCTTCATCTCATCAGACCAGAGAATCTTATTTCTTATAGTCCTTCATGTGTTTTGAGCAAACTCTATGCAGGCTTTCATACGTCTTGCACTGAGAAGAGGTTTCCATCGGGCTACTCTGCCATAAAGGCACGAATGGTGGAGGGCTGCAGTGATAGTTGACTTTGTGGAACTTTCTCCCATCTCCTTACTGCATCTCTGGAGCTCAGC
Source organism: Phyllobates terribilis (assembly GCF_046119375.1). Taxonomy (NCBI): domain Eukaryota; kingdom Metazoa; phylum Chordata; class Amphibia; order Anura; family Dendrobatidae; genus Phyllobates; species Phyllobates terribilis. Next base: position 1,187,009,886 of record NW_027362761.1, on the reverse strand, counting down.
CACAGGGATCTTGGGGTAATTCTTTACCTCTCTCACCAAGGCTCTTCTACCATGATTGCTCAGTTTGGCTGGACGGCCAGGTCTGGTGGTCTCAAACTTCTTACATTTAAGGATTATGGAGGCCACTGTGCTCTTAGGAACCTTGAGTTCTGCAGAAATTTTTTTGTAACCTTAGCCGGATCTGTGCCTTGCCACAATTCTGTCTCTGAGCTCCTTGGGCAGTTCCTTTGAGCTCATGATTCTCATTTGGTCTGACATGCACTGTGAGCTGTGAGGTCCTATATAGACAGGTGTGTGCCTTTCCAAATCAAGTCCTATCAGTTTAATTAAACACAGCTGGACTCCAATGAAGGAGTAGAACCATCTCGAGGAGAATCACAAGGAAATGGACAGCATGTGACTTAAATATGAGTGTCTGAGCAAAGGGTCTGAATACTTATTGTTACGGATCCGGGTGGTGGAACCTCTGTGCTGCGGTGCAAGGAGGGACCAGGAGGCGTAACTAGGTATCAACTCGGACTGACCAAGGTCACATGGCGGCTCAATTGACTCCGTGAACCAGGGAAGGACCGAGTAGAAGGACCAGGTGCTACTCTGGACCAGTCCTTTTATGAGAGCAGGTGACTCCCACAGGTCAGAAGGCAGGGACTGACTGGTACAGCAGATGAGCACGGCAGGCAGGCTGATGGGTTATCTGAGTAGACGGACTGGCAGACACCACGGGTAACTGGCAGGAGACTCCAGGTAGGCTGGCTGGTAGGCACGGCAGGTAACTGGTACGTTCTCCGGGTAGGCAGGCAAGTCTGGCCCATAGACAGACTGGCGGGTTTGGACTGGACTGCTAGTTAGGCTGGCGGACTGGACTGGTAGTCAGGCTGGCAGACTGGACTGATAGTAAGGCTGGCGGACTGGACTGGAAATCAGACTAGCAGCGGGACCTGAGGGCTGAAGCAGAGTTAGAACACAGAGCTACAACCTTGCACGGGCACCTCCATTTTGGAGGAAGTGCCTTTTATATGAGAGGTTCTCTGGCCATTGCCGGGGACTCCTTAGGACGGCGCGCGCGGCCCCTTTAAGAGGGAGGGAGCGCGCACGCCCTAAGCACAGGGCTCGGGAAGCTGCGCGCGCCAGCATCAGCAGCAGCAGCAGGACTGGAAGACACCAGGCCAGGAGTGCGGCGGTAATGGGGCCTGTCAGGGGGCAGAGACACCGATGCTACAGTACCCCCCTTTTATGCCCCCTCTTTTTTAGGCCTGAAAAAAAAATTTTAAGAAGAAGAGGCGCGTGGATGTTCTCCATGGGTTCCCAAGTTCTCTCCTCTGGGCCAAACCCCTTCCAATCCACCAGAAAAAGGGTTTTTCCTCTTACCCTCTTGGTGGCCAGTATGTTCTCTACCTCATAGACGTCCTCAGAGGAGACCAGAGCTGGGAAGGTACCTGGATCGTCGGAAAAAGAATTAAGAACAACCGGTTTGAGGAGAGATACGTGGAAGGAGTTGGGAATCCGTAAGGTGACCGGGAGTTTTAACTTGTAGGCCACTGGATTGATTTGCTTGAGGACTTCAAATGAACGGAAGAACAGTGGACCCAACTTATAGAAGAGTATTTTGAGACGAAGATGTTTGGGGGAGAGCCAAACCTTGTCTCCCAGACGGAATTGAAGCGGATCCCGACGACTCTTATCAGCATGTCTCCTCATCCTCTCGGAGGATTGAAGAAGTGCGGATCTAGTGTCCTCCCAAATGGTGGAAAATTCGCTGACCAGAGACTCCGCAGCAGGATTGCCCACTGAAGCGGAGATGGAAAACGGAATCCGGGGGTGTCGACCGTAGACCACAAAGAACGGGGACTTGGAAGAAGATTCGCTCTCATGGTTATTATAGGAGAACTCGGCCCATGGTAGGAGCTCTACCCAATCTGTATGGTGAGCGTTGACGAACTGCCGAAGGAAGCTGGTAAGGATCTGGTTGATACGTTCCACTTGGCCATTGGACTGAGGATGATAAGCAGAGGAGAAATCCAGGGTGACATCCAACAGCTTACACATAGCTCTCCAGAAGCGCGAAGTGAACTGGACCCCTCGATCAGACACAATGCGGAGGGGTAGGCCGTGGAGACGAAAGATGTGATGGATGAAGTCCTTAGCCAGCACAGATGCAGACGGGAGACCAGGCAGAGGGATAAAGTGGGCCATTTTAGAAAAGCGGTCAGCGACCACCAAAATGACAGTACAACTGGCAGAAACAGGGAGATCAGTAATAAAGTCCATAGCAATGTGTTGCCACGGGGCAACAGGTACGGGAAGAGGCAGGAGACGGCCAGCTGGAAGATGTCTGGGAACCTTGTTGCGGGCACAGGATGAACAGGCCTTGACAAAGTCTACAACATCCATGCGCAGGGAAGGCCACCAGTAATGCCGGGTAATGAGCAGGAAGGTCTTCCTCTGGCCAGCATGGCCGGCTAGTTTAGATGAATGACCCCAGTGAAGAACCTTCTTACGATCCGGAAAAGCTACAAACGTCTTATCGGTGGGAGATGAGAGAGGTCCAAGGGAGCCACATTGATCACTTTGGAGGGATCGATGACATGCATAGGCTTCTCCTCTTGATCGGAAGACAGGAAGGATCGGGACAAAGTGTCGGCCTTAACGTTCTTGTCCGCAGGGCGGTAATGTAGGGTAAAGTTGAAATGGTCGAAGAACAAAGACCACCGGGCCTGACGCGGATTGAGTCTTTGGGCATTTTGTAGATATGCCAGGTTTTTGTGGTCAGTGTAGATGACCACCGGGTGCATAGCCCCCTCTAGCAGGTAACGCCATTCCTCCAGCACCAATTTGATGGCTAGCAGTTCTCGGTCTCCTATGGAGTAGTTGCGCTCAGACGAGGAGAAGAGCTTGGAGAAGAAACCGCAGGTTACCATTCTCCCGGACGGAGATTTCTGCGTGAGCACCGCTCCGGCTCCGGAAGAGGAAGCATCAACCTCCAGAAAGAACTGTTTGTTGCAATTTGGACGGTGCAGCACCGAGGCAGAAGAGAAGGCTTGTTTTAAGGAGAGGAAGGCCTCCTCCGCTTCGGACGTCCATTCCTTAGGATTAGCTCCCTTACGGGTGAGCTTACCACGGGTAACTGGCAGGAGCCTCCAGGTAGGCATGCTGGTAGGCACGGAAGGTAACTGGTACATTCTCCGGGTAGGCAGGCAAGCCTGGCCCATAAACAGACTGGTGGGTTTGGACCATAGGCAGACCGTCGGGCTGGAGAGTGTACTTGGCTGGCGGAGGCATGTAGTCAGGCTGGCGAACTGGACTGGTAGTCAGGCTGGCGGACTGGACTGGTAGTCAGGCTGGCGGACTGGACAGGTAGTCAGGCTGGCGGACTGGACAGGTAGTCTGGCTGGCGGACTGGACTGGCAGTCTGGCTGGCGGACTGGACTGGTAGTCTGGCTGGCGGACTGGACTGATAGTCAGGCTGGCGGACTGGACTGATAGTCAGGCTGGTGAACTGGACTGGTAGTCAGACTAGCAGCGGGACCTGAGGGCTGCTAGTTAGGCTGGCGGACTGGACTGGTAGTCAGGCTGGCAGACTGGACTGATAGTAAGGCTGGCGGACTGGACTGGAAATCAGACTAGCAGCGGGACCTGAGGGCTGAAGCAGAGTTAGAACACAGAGCTACAACCTTGCACGGGCACCTCCATTTTGGAGGAGGTGCCTTTTATATGAGAGGTCCTCCGGCCATTGGCCGGGGACTCCTTAGGACGGCGCGCACGGCCCCTTTAAGAGGGAGGGAGCGCGCGCCCTAATCACAGTGCTCAGGGAGCTGCGTGCACTGGCATCAGCAGCAGCAGGAGGGCCTGAAGACGCCTGTCAGGGGGCAGAGACGCTGATGCTACACTTATGACCATGTGATATTTCAGTTTTTCTTTTTTAATAAATTTGAAAAAATTTCTACATTTCTGTATTCTTTTCAGTCAAGATGGAGTGCAAAGTGTACTTTAATGAGAAAAAATAAATAAACTTTTTAGAATTTACCAAATGACTGAAATGAAACTAAGGGTGAAAAATTTAAAGGGGTCTGAATACTTTCCGTACCCACTGTATATATGTGGTTGAGATATATAATCAGTGCTTTGCATGTGTAGCTTACTGTACATGTATTTTAGTACAAATTAAATTATTTTCTTAGAAAAATGACGTGGTATCCCCCGAAAATCTATTAACCAGCAGAGGGAAAGCAGACAGTTGGGGAGGATGTTTATAGCCTGGGAAGGCAGTAATACCCATGGAGCTTCCCAGACTATTAATATCAGCTCACAGCTGTATACTTTGCCTTTACTGGTTATTAAAATAGGGGACCCACCAAAAAATGACATGGTGCCCCACAATAATTAAAAATCAGCAAAGGCTAGGCAGACAGCTGCAGGCTGATATTAATAGGCAAGGAAGGAACTATGGATATTGGCCCCCTCCAAGACTAAAAACATCAGCTCTCAGCTGCCCTAGAAAAGGTGCATCCATAAGATGCACCAATTCTGGCGTTTAGCCTCCGCTCCTCACTCTTTCCCTGGTGCGGTGACAAGTGGCGTAATAAGGTTGTGGTTGATGTCAGCTGTCTACTGACAGCTGACATCAAGCCTAGAGGTTAGTAATGGCGGGGCATTTATAAGACGCCCACGTTACTAACCCTATAGTCAAATTTTGAAAAAAAAAAGAACCCCCCCCACCAATTAAGTACTATATTTGTAATACTGTAATGACACAGCACTGACTCCTTTATTGAATTAAACATAAAAAAAACCCTATACTCACATTTACGCCCAATCCATTGAGGTCCATGTCCTCGGTAAAAAAAATTAAATATTAAAGCTCTCACAAGTGAAGTGTACCTATGATAAAAATTACAGACTTCTCCATTCTTTGTAGGTGGGAAAACTTGCAAAATTGTCAGAGTATCAAATACTTATTTTCCCCATTAATATATAATCCTTAGACAAGTCAAAATGAGGCTCAGTATTGTGTGTGGCCTCCATGTGCCTGTATGACCTCCCTACAACGCCTGGGCATGCTCCTTATGAGGTTGCGGATGGTCTCCTATGGGATCTCCTCCCAGACCTGGACTAAAGCATCCGCCAACTCCTGGACAATCTGTGGTGCAACGTGACGTTGGTGGATGGAGCAACCGCACCAGCATATGGTCTCACAAGGAGTCTGAGGATCTCATCTCGGTACCTAATGGCAGTCAGGCTACCTCTGGCGAGCACATGGAGGGCTGTGCGGCCCTCCAAAGAAATGCCACCCCACACCATTACTGACCCACTGCCAAACCGGTCATTCTAAAGGATGTTGCAGGCAGCAGATCGCTCTCCATGGTGTCTCCATACTCTGTCACGTCTGTCACATGTGCTCAGTGTGAACCTGCTTTCATCTGTGAAGAGCACAGGGCTCCAGTGGCGACTTTGCCAATCCTGGTGTTCTATGGCAAATGCCAAGCGTCCTGCACGGTGTTGGGCTTTGAGCACAACCCCCATCTGTGGAAGTCAGGCCCTCATACCACCCTCATGGAGTCGGTTTCTAACCATTTGTGCAGACACATGCACATTTGTGGCCTGCTGGAGGTCATTTTGCAGGGTTCTGGCAGTACTCTTCCTGTTCTTCCATGCACAAAGGAGGAGGTAACGGTCCTGCTGCTGGGATTTTTGCCCTTCTATGGCTCCCTCCACTTCTCCAGGTATCTGCTCCATGCTCTGGACACTGTGCTGACAGACACAGCTACCCTTCTTGCCACAGCTCGCATTGATGTGCCATCCAGGATGAACTGCACTACCTGAGCAACTCTAGGGGTAATAGCAATGACAAAATGAAAAAGTGACAAAAACAACAGCCAAAAAGAATGAGAACAGAGAAATGTTCTGTGGTCACCTCCTGCAGAACCTATCCTTCATAGTGGGTATCTTGCTAATTGCCTATCATTTCAACCAGTTGTCTGTTCCTTTTGCACAACAGCAGGAGAAATTGATTCACAATCAGTGTTGCTTCATAACTGGACAGGTAGATTTCACAGAAGTGTTATTGACTAGGCGTTACATTGTGTAGTTTAAGTGTTCCCTTTATTGTTTTGAGCAGTGTATATTCTCCAACCGAACTAACAGTCCTTCTGACCTTCTGAGGACTAATCCAGCTGCATATATTCAGTGGTGATAGCAGGAATTAAGGAGGCAAGCAGTGTATGTGGCAGACTGCAGTGCATATAGTGCAAGAGGGTCCATTGTCTGCTGCTGCTGTTCTTACAGATATTTGTAGACATAGGTATCAGGGACCAGGGAAACATTTTTTTTTATCTTAATCCTGGTTATTTGCTTAAAAAGCAATCCAGAGTACACCATTTTTGTGCTCCATTTGCTAGTTCTCACTGCAGAATAAAGCCAGATCAGTTCCATATTTCAGCGATAAAAATCCATAAATTTAAAATGAACGTGGAAAATATTGGCCTCCTTTTCCATTCTGTTGCAGTGTGTCGGTCAAGCTCTTCACACTAGGTGTCTGTGAAGAATAGTATTAGCAAATTACAGGCCTGCTATTAAAAACAGTGGTTCTCTGTCAGACATAACACCTATAAGAGTGTTCCAAAATCAGACATTTCTTCCATTTTCATTCCGTTGCTGTGTGTCGGTCAAGCTATTCACACTAGGTGTCTGTGAAGGATAGTATTAGCAAATTACAGGCCTGTTATTTAAAACCGTGGTTCTCTGTCAGACATAACACCTATAAGTGTGTTCCAAAATCGGCCATTTCTCGTGAACGTGGAAAATATTATCCTCCATTTAAAATGGGCAAGGTGTGTGGCAAGGGATGGGGAAGTGGATGTGATGCTGATGGTGCATGTAGAGGCTGAGGACATGGCCGTGGGCAAGCTGAAATTGTGTCACAAAAAGCACCCACTTCTTGTCGCTCTTCCTTCCTGTCCCAATTACTAGGGGACAGCAGAACACCACTATTGAACACAGAGCAGTGTCAAAAGTTTATTGGTTGGATAGCAGATAATGCTTCCAGTCACTTAGCCACCACCACCACCCTGTCTTCCACACAGTCATGTCTCAGTAGCCGTGAGTCTGGACTGCATTTTCCTCACCCTGATCCTCCTTCCTCCCACCGTGCTGAGCGCCCGGAGACAAATGATCCCACACTTGGACATTCCGAAGAGCTGTTCACTTTTCCATTGTAGATTCGGGCCTCTCGCCCGGCTAGCTTCAAGCGAGTCAAGAGGAGAACACGTGTAGCAATTAGAGATGAGCGGTGTTCGACTCGAACTGTTCGCCAATCTCAAATTCGAGCTGTTTTGGGCGGTGTTCGAGCCGTTCGGCGAACACGAACGATTTGAAAAAAATTCGGCTGTTCGAGGTTATGTTCGATAACTGTTTGTGCACCAAAATCATAACTGGATTTTTTCTCAGTAATGCTGAAAATTAATGTTAATACGCAGTTTGAGTGTACAGCGGGGCGGGGGGAGGGGCAGGGGATGGATCTCTGCAGAAATAATGAAGATCTCCATTTTTTTTCTCTTTCCCGCATTTACAGTGGGGAGGTGCAATCTGTCAGCCTATCAGCAGCGTACACACGAAGCGAAGTGCTTTTTTTCACACAAGCAAAGGTATCTGTCATTGGCTGTGTATGTCACATGTCCTTGCCCTATAAGACCCAGCCATTTTCCCCATCGCCACCATTTTCTCACTGCTGCAGCTACGTGTTCGACCGCAGCCCTGTTGCTGTGTGCGCTATACTTTCAGTGTTAATTTCAAGCCAATTTTCTCTGAAATATACAGATAGCTTGGGAGTAGGGAATAGTCGTGATTGCAGTCCTTTTGAGGACTAGGTTCCAGCATTTCCTACGACTTTTAGCAGGCAGGTCTGTGCTCTTAAATAGACAGCTTGGGAGTAAGGACTAGTTGTAATTGCAGTCCTTTTGAGGACTAGGTTACAGCATTTCCTAGGACTTTTTGCCAGTCAGGTCAGTGACAGTGCTGTGCAAGTGTTTTTCACAGCATTTGGCTAAATCTAGCTAAGCAAATCATTTTTTGCCTCTTGCAGTGTGTGTTAGTCAGTGGAGTAGCATATCTGTGTTGCAAGCTACACCACCTGTGTATAGAATAAATTTTTTTTTACTGCACCTAGCCAAGTAAAACCTTTTGGGCATAGCATCATTCTATTAGGTCATCTATACTAAGCTCCACCAGCTTGCAAATTACTAATAATTTTTATCTGCATCTAGCTCGGAAAATAATTTTGGGCTTGTAGCAGTGTGTGGGACTTATTCTATTAGTCCATCTATACTAAGCTCCACCAGCTTGCAAATTACAAATAATTTTTATCTGCATCTAGCTCGGAAAATAATTTTGGGCTTGTAGCAGTGTGTGAGACTTACTCTATTAGTCCATCTATATTAAGCTCCACCAGCTTGCAAATTACAAATAACTTTTAGCTGCATCTTGTCTGGAAAATAATTTTGGGCCTGTAGCAGTGTGCGGTACTCATTCTATTAGGCCATCTATGCTAAGCTCCACAAGCTTGAAAATTAAAAATAATTTTTAGCTGTATCTTGTCTGGAAAATAATTTGGGGAATAGTAGCAGTGTGTGGTACTCATTCTAACCAACCATTTTAAGCAACTCTGAGGCAATTGATGGCACTTATGTGGTGTCTGTGCCACAAATTTTTGAAAAAAATTGAGACTCTTTTTGGAGTCCCCTTGCTTTGTTTTACGTGACATTGCCATCGTCAATTAGAGGTGGGTTGGGTCCCCCCCACCCCTTTTAACCGTAAGAAAATACGTACACTATGGCTTGGGGTAACACAGATGGTTGAGTCTGAAGAGCTGTTTACTCAGAGGTCTGCTCCAAAGCTTCAGTGTCTCCTAGTCAGCGTAGTAACCCTGCTGCGAAGCAAGCTGCACCGCCTGTGTATCTAATAATGATTTTTAAATGCATCTAGCCTAGGCAGACTGTGGGGACCCCTAACCAAACCCAGATGCTCAGCCCCCTAACGCCCTCCTTTCATTGACAATACAATCAATTAACTCTTACAACTGAATGGGTGTGGATCGGTCACAGCTTTATTAACTGTTTATACTCATTCCATTAGAAATGCATTTTATTTCTAAAATAATTCAGCTTGTTGCAGCATGCCCTGTGTCTCCAGTCTCCACAACAGCAAGTTGGCCAACAAGTGTAACTCTCCAACATGTCCTTTCTATTTCCAGGCCACAGAGGATCCTGCTTACTCGTATGATGGACTCCGACCCCCATCCATCACTCTTGACGCTTGTTCCACTCCGTCCTGGAGTCCTGACAGTAATATGTCCAGCGAAATATCCATTAAGTGAACACCGTCGGGCCGTATGAGGCCTGCTTTATCTCCTTCCAGTTGTCGGTGTCGTATCACAACGCAGCCTCTGTCTGTTATAAATTTTCCCATCCGAATATTTATTACCTGCCTTGTCCGTTTGATGGCCGTGATGTCTCACGCACCTTGCCATACTGCTCTCGGCACAATCTCTGACCATACTATAGTTAGTTTTGTGAAAAATTCTCTGAAGCGCTCAGTGTCTAGTTTCATTATTGCCATTAGTTATGCGCTCTTGTGATAAGCTATGTCGTTTCCCCCGGCCTGTATTACTAAGATGACCGAACCTCTTGCCTCTCTCCCTACCTTTATTACCTCCATTAGTACCTGTGGCCATTGCAGGCCTCTAATACCTCTCCAGTTCAAATATGTGTTATGAAACTCCAATTTCCTCCCGCCTGGGTGGACTTTCACCCTTCTTTCTGCACAATATATATATGAGTTCTTAATCATTGCATAGCAAAAAAACAGCAAGGAAGTGGTATTTATATGTCATGTCCTGCTATGCACCTGTTCAAGGCTGAGTTAATCAGAAATTTAAACACACATACCATGTTAAAATCGTATAGCATAGAAACAATGCATATAAATGTAAATAATCAAAAAGAAAATGAAAAGTAGAAAAAAGGAACATATATATAATAATAATCTATAAATGATCACTCATAATGATACATCAAATCATGTCTGATGTTTAAACCCGCTGGTACACGTGTATTTAAAGTATAAATCCACCAACTTTCTCTATTAAGGAGCTTTCTCCTATAATCATCCACCAAATCTCCACCAATCACCACGGCCCATGGAGGGGCCACCACAGTCAGTGAATCCTTCCTTATTTAGTATAGAGTCTACCAATACTTTGGGCATATTAGCCCTGCTGCGAAGCAAGCTGCACCGCCTGTGTATCTAATGAGAATTTTTAACTGCATGTAGCCTAGGCAGACTGTGGGGACCCCCAACCAAACCCAGACGCTCTGCATCTAACCCAGCCAATCATTTGCTAGTATTGCTAGTAGCAGAGTCGCATGGGCTCTAAACCTTGCATAGCCTGTGCATTTTTTCAGATCGCTAAGAATGACCCAACTCATGTTATCTGTAACATTTGTCACCAAAAGATAAGTAGAGGCCAAAAAATACATAGTTTGAGTACTTCATGCATGAACCATCACATGGATATGAAGCATAAGTTGCAGTGCGAAGCTCACTGTGCTACAATGCGGCCTAGCGGGCCGGGACAACCACCATCTGCCCCACCTGTTGTCACGCTGTCTCTGTGTACTGAAGGTAAGGGGCCTAAGCTGACCCTAAGCTGGGGCCCTGACTAATCCCTCTACCTGGAGGTACTGTTAAAGGTACAGAGGTCCAGGCCGCCAGCGTAACCCCTACCTCCTGAGGATCCCTGCACCTAAGTAATCTAGTCCTGAGAAGGACCCCTGATCACAACAAAAGGGGACAGGTAATAATATGCCCACACTCAGTACTTAGACGAACGAGACAGTACAAGGGTAAAACCAAAACCACCTTGCATACAAAAACTACACAACTACAACAGAGGGAACACCAACGGGAAAGGAGATAAATGATAAAGCGAGGAAGGGAAAAAACACTCCAAATACACTTAGCTCTGAAACTCCAAATACCACGATCCGCTCTGTTAGTCTGCATGAAATGCTTTCACCGACACTTCCCTAACAGACCGGCAGGCATTTGAAGGAGTCCCACTACAGCAGCATTGATTGCAGCTGGGCAAGGCAGGACCTCGTCTAGCACAGAGAGAGAGAGAGTTAACTCCCTCACTGCCGAAAAACACAAAGCACCAAAAACTCAGCTGCGAGAAGTCAGGCTGTGTAATCGTGACGATCTTCGTGGCGACACACCCGTGACACCTGTGTCATCCTGGGGAACTAAAAGCTACTGCGTAGTCTTTTTAAAAAATTTGAGGGAATTACCACGGGAATGGTTTGGAAGAGGTATAAGAGTTTAGGTAGGACGTTCATTTTTAGTATACTTATTTTGCCGAACCTGGAAAAATCCTTCACCGTCCAAGAAGTAAGATCTTTATGGAGTTGTTCAATAAAGGGCCCAAAATTAAGATAAAATAGACGGGAGAGGTCTCTATGAATACGAATTCCTAAGTATTTGATACCCTGTGAGGGCCAGGCAAAGGGAAAGTTGGACTGGATGGAATCCTGTATGGATTTGGGGAGGGAGACATCGAGGGCCTCAGACTTCGCTGCATTGATTTTAAAATTTGACCATGTAACAAATTGATCTATTTCAGCCATAACAGCAGGGATGGATATATGTGATTGAGTGATATATACTAGGACATCATCAGCAAATGCAGAGCACTTGTACTCGGTGCCTCCTACCTCAATCCACCTAATATTGGGTTTATCGCGAATTGATGAGAGCAGGTGCTCCATCACTAGGATGTATAAGAGAGGGGACAGATGACATCCCTGCCTTGTCCCATTGGTGATTATGATAGGTGATGAAAATGTTCCATTTATCTTCAGCCTAGCTGATGGATTGCGATACAGGGCCATGATTTTGGCTATAAAAGGATCCCCTAGACCCCTACCCCAAGCTTTTTAAGAGAATAATATATGGCGTGCCAGGAGACTCTATGGAATGCTTTCTCAGCATCCAACGAGAGTATCTAATTACAAATTTTTAACTGCATCAAGCCCAGGCAATACTTTGGGCCTAGTAGCAGTGTCTGCTAGTCAGCGGAGTAGCCACCGCCTGTAGATCTAATTACAAATTTTTAACTGCATCTAGCCCAGGAAATACTTTGGTCCTAGTAACAGTGTCTGCTAGTCAGCGGATTATCCCACCTGTTAAGCAAGCTACACCACCTGATGTTTGGACACTTAATTTTTTCAAAGGAAATGCTTCGGGCCCCCGGGACACTCAGTGAAGAGCATCGGGGAGGCACCCCAAGGCACAGGGGCTGGGACTGGCGGTAGGACGCCTTGCAGTGGACCGCCAAGCTCGATCCTTATAAAAGCTTTTTAACTGCAGCAGCTTTAGTGGACGTTACTGGAGCTGGAGTTCCTGCAGCTGCTGGCATCAGACTTGCCCTCCAATAGATCCTTGTAAAAGGATTTAAAGTGTACTCATTCAAATTACAGAGACAATTTAAATGAAAAAGCTTTGACCTGCCTCCACCGCATGGGGGCTCACTCGACCTACCAGCGGACAGGCCCCAGTATTGGGAGAGGGGGGCTGGCCGTCAGGGTCCACAGCAGCTCTGGCACAAACCCGGCGACACGGAGGTCGCACGGGCAGGAACGGACTGGCCGTGTCAGCTTCGCACTTTTTTGGTTTTAGAAGGCCATGACATGCCTATATCTGTGTCTCCCCCTCCTTTTACTCCTCCACCTCTTTTCTTTTCGCATGACTATATGTACTTGTCACTTTTCCATGTGTTAGTTGTGTCTTCTGAGCAGTTTGTCAGGTTTTGGACACCTTTGAAGGTGTTTTCTATGTGTTTCTATGTGTTTTTGTTTGCCTGCCATTGGTTTTAACGGTGTTCGACGGTGTTCGACGAACAGTTCGACGAACTCGAACACTACGGGGGTGGCTCAACTCTAGTAGCAATGCCCAAATATTTGAGCAGAAACTGTCACATGAAGGCGACGGTGGGAAAGTACAATTACTGTCTCAAGAGGTGGATGATAATGATGATGAGACACACTTGACAGAAAGTCAGGAGGAGGACCGGTATGCGGAAGTGGAAGACGAGTTGGTGGATAATATAGTAACTGAAGCAAGCTGGCAGGAGGACATACAGAGCAAGGACAGCAGCACACAGGGTGAGGGAGGTGTAGCACCACAACAGGCATGATGGAGCAGTGTGGTGGCCACAGACACAAGGCGGGAAAGTGTTCCTCGTAACGCCAACATGAGGGAAGTTGCCAGTACAACTGTCAGGTCTTCCCAAGTCTGGATATTTTTTAAAGACTCTGCAGAAAACCACAAAAAGGTCATTTGCACCACCTGCCAGGCCAGAATCAGCAGGGGGTAGCAAAACTAGCAGCCTGACCACCACCAGCATGATCAGGCACATGGCAGCAAAGCACCGGACTAAGTGGGCCGAACCCCAAGGTCCAGCAACAGTGTCTGCGGGTGACACCACTGCTTGTTTCGCTGTTGTACGTGAACGCCAATCCCCTGTCCATGACGCATGCCAAGATGTCTCCCGCCCTGCATCTGTCATTGAACACTCTCAACTAGCACCATCAGCAAGTACGTCCACGTCCTTGTCCCAGCGCAGCGTTCATTTGTCCCTACCCCTGTTCTTGGAACGCAAGCGAAAATATGCAGCCAACGCCCAACAGGCCACACTACTAAATTCACACATTTCGCAAATGCTTGCACTCAAAATGTTGCCTTTTAGGCTAATAGAGAGGCTTTCCATAACCTGATGGTTGTGGCCGTCCCTCGGTACTCAATCCCCAGCCGCCACTATTTATCCCCGTGTGCCATCCCCGCATTACATGAGCACGTGTACCACAACATTATACATGCCCTCAAAAATGCAGTTACTGGGGATGTCCACCTAACCATGGACACGCGGACAAGTGCTTGTGGGCAGGAACGGTACATCTCACTGACGGAACAGTGGGTTAATATAGTGGACCCAGTCGGACCTTGGGAAGAAACACGTCCTCTTGAAGCTGAGGATTGCAGGCCCTGGGTCAATCAGGGTTACCCCCACATTCTACAGCTTCTGCACCTCCTCCTCCTCCTCTTCAGCCTCCATCTCCGAAATGACAACATCAGTGGCAAGCTGGAATCACTGCAGCACTGCATCGGCCAAGCGGCAAAAGGCTGTGCTGAAGCTAATATGCTTAGGTGACAAACCGCACAACGCTGAAGAGTTGTGGACAGCTCTGAAAGATAAGGCATACCTCTGGCTGACACCGCTGAACCTACAGCCAGGCATGGTCGTGGAGAATAGCAATAATAGTAAGCAATAGTCGACGTCTCACAATCTCCAAGCTACTACAGATCCGGGATCTTTTTAAGTTACCGTAGTCTGTAATTTTTGGGATATCGTGTATCCCAGTGTCCATAAGTCCTGGGTGTCCAGGACTACGCTACTCGCCGTACTTGATCCCGCTAAGTTTGGAAGTCAGACTGGGACCTCTGTCTGAAAAGTGATGATGTTTGTGGTTTCACGGCCGGTGAACGCTTCCTTAGACACAAAGTACAAAAACTGTCGCTTGGATATAATAATAATAACAATAATAATAATAATAATAATATGGGTGATGTCACTCATTAATGGGAACTCCCGAAAGCCGAAAAACAGAAGACTATTTTACGCGTTCTCAGTTATCATTGAACTTGTGTTCGACAACCCCTGTAATGTGCTTTAGAATATTTCGTTAGTCTTACTTATCTTGCACTTATTATATGCTATGGTGTAAATTGTCCTTTTATCCAGATTGCTGAGCTCAGGACGAGTCTCTCATTCAGAAGGAAATCTGCAACAATCCTCTGTACAGATAAATTATTATCTGAAGGACGAATCCAAAATCCGACAGGGTACTTCTGTTTGAAGACAATAAATAATTAATCCAAAGAATGGCGTTTTGAAGTCGCAAAGGTAATAGTTGTGAATATTTTAATTACCAGTGTGCTAAGATACAGAAAAACAAGTCAGTGAGTCCATAGGAACAAATAGAAAAGCCACTGCTGGAATCTTTCAACCATAGATCGTTAATAATTAACTTAAGAACACAACAGTCATCTAACTGGGATTTAACTTTTCTTATTACGGTTGTTTATTAACTGTGAGTTAATTGGAGTATATAAAACATACCACAGTGAGTTTTTGCATTTTTTGATCCTCTGGCACTTCATCCATGCTCTAGGTGTAATGCACTTTTTTAAATAGGAAAAGAAGGCACATAAAAAAAAAATCATACTAATTTTTGCCATATAAAAATATCCTTTTGGAAATATTTTCTACAGTAAATTCTTACCAATCCTTCACCCTGGGCTTTGATTGATGTCTTTACCGTTGTGTTATGTCATGGGCATATTCACTGAAATTTGGTGCATGTGCCATATGTTCCCAACCTTGTTCATGGGCGATAGCCTCCATGCTTTGGACAATGATCTCACTGATATACTACACTTGTCGGTGAGGCCGATGTACACAACAGTGCAAGTAATGCGCATGTTCTGGCAATGTGCGGCTCATGCACAAGATCTCCATTCCAAAATAGGTGATAGAGCAGACTGGTGAAGCTCTCAGTGATGGCCAGAAAGGAAATATTGTTAAAGGAGTTGTCCACTTCTTGGTCAACCCCCTCTCATTTCCAATGTTTGGCCCGTTAGAATAAAAAAAAATTATACTCACCTTCTATGCTGGCGCTGTTCCAGTGGTGTTGGTCACTCATGTTCACGGGAGGTGAATATAATTTTTTCTAATTTAAGAGGGCTAAACATGGGGAACGAGAAGGGATTATTCCAGTAGTGGACAACCCATTTAATGCTTCACTGTGGAAAGCGGTAGCACTTGCCATGATTTGGACCAACTTTGGAACACTTGCCAGCTCTTTAGTATAATGAATTAAATTTAAAAAAAAAAAAAAAAAACTATGCTAAAAGTAGTTTGAATTTGTGTTTAGTTCCTTTTGTGAGACTGGAGCTAACATGTGCACAGTCACTTGCTGCGGATTTTCCAAGGTAAGGTAATAAGACACCCAAAAAATTTGCCAATCTCAATAGAAGATCAGTTAGTTTTGTGTCCACAGGCTTGATAGTAACTTCCTCTCCCTCAAGGTCTTTCAACCCTTTCACATACTGTACATTTTGGCGGTGTTACCAGGATATGAGAAAATAGTTGGGCCCAGAGGTCAATCAGAAGACAACTCCATATATAAGGAAAAGCCAAAGACTCATCATTTGGTCTGTCTCGTATGGTAGGATTGACAATTTGACAATATGTCCTGCTTGTGCATGTCTTCTATCTAGGTGTACAGTTGGCCCTCAGAATCATTTTGTCTACTGAGCCCAAGGAATTTGGTAAAACATTGGTGGGTTTTTTATTAATTTCAACAGGGGACTTCATACAAGCACCGTTCACTGTAGAAATCTTATTTGGGGCATTTTATTGGACTGCATCAACATAACCATCTCTTGTGTTGTCTAACCTGTCGATGTCAGGATTTCTGTTGCCTTCTACAGTTTGACCACTAGTGGCTGCTATTGTTCACTTTAATAATTGTGCTGCAGTTTCACTCCTTACCACTGGAAGCTGCTGTTGTGTTCTGCAATTGCCCTTTACCAAGATGGCGGATTCTGAATCTATGGAATTCAGCTTGTTTCCTGTTTGGATTTGCTTAAAGCCGCATGGATTTCTCACTTATTGCTTGAGTATAGTGTCTAGCTGTTGGCCAAGTTTCAGTCTCCAGCTTCTGAACATTCTTATCCAGACTGTTCTAATTTATCTATGGATTGTTTCCTACAAACTCCTTGCTATCTCCAAAAACATCTACTACCGCTTGCTGTTTCTGCTTGTGCCCCTTCAGCCACTGGTTTTCACAAGTACTACACCAGTATCGTAACAGTCGGATTGTTCTCATGGCAATACCCTTTTAACAATTAATGAACTACTCCCTCCTTTTCCAATCGCCATCTCTCACCTCCAATGTCTCAAAACATATTTGTAAAACCCCGAAGCTTTAATTCAAACATATCAATATCGCCATCCAAACCATTAATTTTTGGGAGCTTCTATTCCAAGACTTTTGGTGTCAGGCTCATTGCTGCTTGGAAAGTTGGAGAAAGTTAACGAGAGTTGATATAGCCGCTATTTTTATGTTCAGTGTCAGGAGGATCCAGGTGTTCAGTTCTTACTGTACTAATTTGTGTCTTTATATTACAGAATCGGAGCGCAGAACTGTCTGTCTACTGAGATTCATCTCCCCAGCCAATTATTGCTATGCGGAGAGCCATCGTCTCTGCACTTTGCTGTGTGATTTACAGAAGCAGATATATCATGCCGCACATTTACATACTTACCATCTGTCCTTGATTAACACTGACAGTTTAGGATTTTTAAAGACTGTAAAAAGTTTGTGTTTTTTTAGTTGATTTATTTTTTCGTAATTTTTTTGCTCTTTACAAAATTAAGCTTTTTACTTTATATATTTTTTTATTTCGTTTTAGAGGGTGCAACACACAACAATGACATTTTTAACTGTCCTAGAAATGAAATTTATGTAGTTGTGATGACATCTTGTGATATAATTATACTAGAAAGAGCACTAAACAAATCCACATTTTACACTTTATTTAAATGCATGTACTTTGCTGTAAATACTGCAATAAAGTTATTGTATATAGTGTTTTTACATAAACTTTATGACCAAATATATTGGGACACCTACAATCTGGTGCATTCATGGATGGAGAAACCACATGTCCCTTCTTCCTTGACATTTGAATGATTTTTTTTTAACCCCATCATAACGTTTCAATTTTTTTGTTTCTGCATTTTAAATTTTTCCTGCTTTTTCAAAAGCCATAACTTTTTTTTTTTTCATTTTTCCATCAATTAAATTTTTCCATAAGTCACTCCCGGTCCTGTCTCACAGGAGATAACTAACAAATAAAGTTGCCCTCTAGCGCTATATCTTTTGATATTTGTATACATAGGCTCTCTGACTGAACACTCCACCCCTAAGCCTCAGGCGGCCTTCCCATATACCTGTAGACTTCAGTCTATTAGAGGATTCACACTAGGTAGGTTCCCAGCAATGAGAATCGCCTTACCGCGGCTGCCGGGCACACATGAAGTGGCCAATTTATGCGCTAAGTATTCTCAATTATTCCTATTTTCTAGAGCAATAATGCAATTCAAATTTCATATATTTCATATTTGCATACTATATTGCTACAGAGTGCCACTTTATTTGTTAGTTATATATGGAGATGGATACTCTTAGAAAGCACCTGTACACACCTGTTTTCTGTTCTGGAAGTAATGGTCAGTCTTTTGATATTTGTTTAGGAGCGATGACATCAGTAATGTCATTGTCCATGAGACACTATCAGCAGTGACCTATGGTGTGTCATGCTCAGAACGACGCTCCATAGGTTGCAGGAGAGAATTGCTGAGTGTCGTGTGAACCACAATGGATTACGTCGGAGCTCCAGGGACTATTTTTTAATAATAAATGGGTGAACTAGGGAATGTATCAGGGAGTCTCTATTCAAATAAACTTTTTTTTTCCCTGTGTGTGTCTTTTTATTTTTAAATATGGGGTTAGTAATGGGGGTGTCTGATAGGCGCCTCTCCATTACTAACCCTAGAGCTTGATTCCAGCTGACATTACACAGCTGACATGAAACCCAAAAACTATTACCCCAATTGCCACCGCACCTGGGCAATCGGGAAGAGCTGAGGCTAAGTGCCAGAATTGGGGCATCTAATGGATGCACCATTTCTGGTGCGCCTAAGGGCTGGTCTTATTAAGCTGGAAAGGAGCCTTTTCTTCCCTTGAGAAAGGTGCCTGCTGGCACCGAAACGTGCGTTGGGACAGGACAAGATCTCTGGCGTGGAAGCTAGGTATATACTATATTACACTCATAATGGATTGATTTAACTTGATTTTTACATACTTCGATTCTGTCATTGAACTGGAGGCGAGGACTCTTATGGGCAGCATGGTTTCCTCATGTGATCAAATGCAACTTTGAGAACCACAGGTCTGGTCAAATTACCCTGCTCAACTTAGTTTTTTACTTTTGTATTTACATTGATGTGCATGTGACAGGGAAGATCCTGACCTTTGAGGTTACTATGGGCTCTCTATACTTGTCCTCATTCCTCCATTTTTGCTACCATGTTACATTAAGGCATTACCTGTGAGTCTTCCAATTAGCCTTTCTGCGAGCCTTACTGGTACCTCTGTATTATTGTTTGGAAATTTTTCCCTTGTTCTGAGCCCATGCCACTGGGCAGGGTTCTATATGATGTATTTTAAAATGTTTGTGTTTGTCTACTAATAAAATCGTATTTTTTCTAAATATGTGTTGTTGACCTCCTATGACTCTTAGTGGTTCTTTGTAGGTGTTCATGTATTGTGAGTCGGAGGGGTCAGTTATGTATTGGCCTGTCAGGAAAATTCTTTCTTTTGTTTATATCCATGAATCTTCAAAGCCTATTAATATCAGCCCTCAGCAGTCTGCTTTGCCTTAGCTAATTATTAAAAATAGAGGGGACTTCACGTCATTTTTTAAGAGTCCCCCTATTTTTAATAACCAACAAAGGCAAAGCAGACAGCTGGGGTCTGATATTAATAGACTTGGGGTCTGATATTAATACCCTTGGCTGGTTACACTAGGGTGATCCCACATAATTTTTTTACATGTATTTATTTATTAAAAAGTACAGTAAAATACACACGCAAGACACTGCTCCACTCTTCCACTTGGACCTCCGTCTCATGGTTCCAGATTATTATTTTTTCTATTTTTTGGTATTTCAAGCAATTTTCTTGTCCACATTTGTTTGCAGGGCAATTGTCCTGCTCTTCCCCCATTTTGCTTCCTTTTGCAGTATCCTAACCTTTACTAAGACCATTTTGCAGCCATTTTACAGCACCAAACTTTGGGTCACCATTGGCTTCGGTAACATCCCTGGCGGCGTGCTGGCATGGCTTACCATCCCCCACCATGCAAGACCGCCAACTTACCTCTCAGTCCAGGCTGCACACTTTGCTCCATTACTTGCTGTGTACATGTCTCTTGTCTGATTGCTTAGGGCGGCGGCCGTTACTTCCTGATTCTTAAAGTTACAGTGTGCGCAGTCCTAATGCGTCCCCAGCCTATTGCTGTGAGTCACTGGATACTTAAACCCCCTCCACCCAGTAGGAGGTGCCTGAGCAATACTTTCTTTCAGTGTGTTCTGTGCAACTGAGTTGCCAGGTTCTGTCCTGTATCTTGTCTGTTTCCGCCACCCTGTAGGCAGAGTACCCAGGGCCTTTTCCAGTATCTGTGACTTCTAGTCTTTCTGCCACCCTGGGGGCTGAGTACCAAGGCCTGTTACCTGTATCTGTGACTTCTAGTCCTTCAGCCACCCTGGGGGCTGAGTACCAATGCCCTTTACCGGTATCTGTGACTTCTATTCTGTTTCCGCCTCCCTGGGGTCTGAGTACCCAGGCTCGTTCCTGTATCTCGTTTTTGTCTGAACTGTGTCCTAGCCCTTTACCTGTTTGTCTCTATGTCCAATCCTTCCTTTTTCCTGCAGTGTCTGAACCTGTACCTAACTTCAACTCATTGTCTCTGTACTTCTGTTTGTGAGTTTTGTGTCCACTCGCTACTTCATTGCAAGTACCTTGTGTGTATCTGGTTCTAATTGTGCCATTTCCCTGCCTCCGTATCTACCTCCTGTGTTCTAGCTATCTTCCTGTGTTTTCCAGTCTGTTTCATGTGAACAGAGCCCTGTCCAGTCTGGCCGCACCTGCGGTTCTGCTCTGCTCCGCTTGTCCTCCGCGCCTGCGGTTCTGCTCTGCTCTGCTCCGCTTGTCCTCCATGCCTGCAGTTCTGCTCTGCTCCACTAGTTCTCCGCGCCTGCGGTTCTGCTCTGCTCTGCTTTGCTTGTCCTCCGCACCTGCGGTCCTGCTCTGCTCTGCTCCACTTGTCCTCTGCACCTGCGGCTCTGCTCTGCTTGTCCACACACCTGCGGCTCTGTTCCTGTATCCCAGTCTGTACCGGTCCCTATCCAGCCTGTTTTCCTACCTGCCAGTACCCGCCTGTCTGCATACCAGCCGTGCCTGCCAGTACCCACCTGTCTGCATACCAGCCGTGCCTGCCAGTACCCTCCAGTCTGCATACCAGCCTAACCTGCTCGTTCCTGCATTCCCCGGTGTGGGTCAACAGCTGTGACCGGGGTCTGACCTGGAGTAGCACCTGGGCCACCTCCCAAATCCCTCCTCGGACCACGGAGTTAATTAAGCCGCCATGTGTTTGGGGTCGGATCTGGCGAGGCCCTTAGTCACGCCCCTCCAGGCACTCATTGGTTCGTGTCCCAGTGGGACCACTAACACGCTCACGCCATTCAGTCCGGGCATGAGCGTAACAGCTTCTATGGAATTCAGGTTCAGGGTCAAGTCTTGGTATACAAACCGAACTTTGGACCAAAGTTTGGCTGAACCCGACAATTTCGAACTTCCACGGGTCTTCTCATCCCTATCAGTGTCCCAATACTTTAAGCCCTCCCCACAAAAGGTATTGAATTCGTGTCCTGAGAAAATGTCCTCATGTGTGGAGTGGGCTTCAGAGCTGAAGTCTCTCCACATGTATCTGATGATGACAATATGTCATAGCCAGCATCTGTCTCTAATAGCCACGGCAGGTGCAGAGTTCCCACCGCGACTGTTAACCATGTAAACACTGCTATATGTCTCTGACAGTGACATTTATATGTAAGATATGCTGGTGCCCGTGTGCTCGGACTCCCATAGGCTGCCTGTGATGTTTTTTGGATGGAATTGATGGTTTATAATGGCAGCCAGGAGTCTGTTGAAGACCCCTATTGCTGTCTTTTAGTTCCTCCTGTGAAGATCAGCCATGGGCAGTTAGTCTATGTCTAGTTTATGCTCCCGTAGAAGCATCTGTTGTATCAGGGACATGTAGGGAGAGTGCAGGACAGGTGAAGCGGGGGTGCCAAAACCTCGCTATCTAGGGTGCCAACCCCCACTGCAAGGCAGGGCAGTTAGACGATTATCTCAGGGTTACATAGGCCAAAGGTGGTATTACCTAGGAATGTTTAGCACTCCACAAAATAGCCTAATACATCGGTTTCTTATTTTGATTTTTCTATTCATCTGATACATCTGTTTCTTTGAGTCATGTTTTTTATCTGATACATTTCTGCTCCTATATAAGGGAGACAATATTGACAATATTAGTGTTGGTTGGTGGATTTATTCACTGAGTTTTTCCCAGTTATTCTGACCATTCACACTGTTTTGTTTTTGCTGTTGTGCACTTTAGGGTTTCTAGGTGTCTTTAATATGCAAATTGCCTTTGAGGCAATTTGCATATTCCTTTTCCCAGAGGAGCATTGCACAGGGAATAAGCCTCCTTACCTTGGCATGTCAAAGTCTGTATATCTCTCTCTACAAGGAGAAACATTACCCCTTTAGACCTAGGTGTTTTTTTTAAAGTTTATCATTAAAATACTAGTAAGGGTTATACAGGTGCATCTCACAAAATTAGAATATCATCAAAAAGTTAATTTATTTCAGTTCCTCAATACAGAAAGTGAAACTCATATATTATATAGAGTCATTACACACAGAGGGATCTATTTCAAGTGTTTATTTCTGTTAATGTTGATGATTATGGCTTACAGCCAATGAAATCACAAAAGTCATTATCTCAGTAAATTAGAATACTTTATAACAAAAGCTTGAAAATATTTTTTAAAAGTCAGAATGTTATCCTACTGAAATGTATGTTCAGTAAATGCCCTCAATACTTGGTCCGGGCTCCTTTTGCATCAATTACTGCATCAATGCGGCAATGTGGCATGGAGGCGATCAGCCTGTGGCACTGCTGAGGTGTTATGGAGGCCCAGGTTGCTTTGATAGCAGCCTTCAGCTCGTCATCATTGTTGGGTCTGGTGTCTCTCATCTTCCTCTTGACAATACCCCATAGATTCTCTATAATAGATTCTCTATGGGGTTAAGGTCAGGCGAGTTTGCTGCCAATCAAGCACAGTGATACTGTTGCATATAAACCAGGTATTGGTACTTTTGGCAGTGTGGACAGGTGCCAAGTCCTGCTGGAGAATGACATTTCCATCTCCAAAAAGCTTGTCGGCAGAGGGAAGCATGAAGTGCTCTAAAATGTCCTGGTAGACGGCTGCACTGACTTTGGTCTTGATAAAACACAGTGGACCTCCACCAGCAGATGACATGGCTCCCCAAACCATCACTGATTGTGGAAACTTCACACTAAACCTCAAGCAGCTTGGATTGTGGCCTCTCCACTCTTCCTCCAGACTCTGTGACCTTGTGGAGTGTGTCAATGACTGCCTTCAGGACATCTGTCAAGTCAGCAATCTTCTCCATGATTGTGAAGCCTACTGAAACAGACTAAGGGACCTTTTTAAATGCTTAGGAAGCCTTTGCATGTGTTTTTTGTTAATTATTTTAATTTACTGAACTAATTTAATGAACTTAGTCAAGGTATACATTCATGAGTAAAGCTATCTATACTCCTTATGAATTTTACGCTTTACGTATCAGGAAATAAAAAAAAAAATCTGCTACCTAGAATATCATAAATAAAACCTCAGATGAACAACAACACATGAAAAATTACACTGTGTCATTATTCATTTACCAAAATCTTGATCCACCCCATGAATAAATAGCTTGTAGAACCATGTTTAGTACATTTAACTAGTGTATAGATGTACAATCCTTTTGGGAAAATGTTTTATGGACAGATGAAATTAAACTAGAGCTTTTTCATAATCCATACCAACGATACATTTATAGACTAAATGAAGCTTATAGAAAAAGTACCTTTTTTTTCAGTGACAAATGGCGGAGTGGTCACAGTGTTGTGGTGCTGCTTTGCTGCCTCTGGCACTTATGGCCTTAAAGGGGTTGTCCAGTCTAAAATGATAAGTGTGCAGCCACTCTTTTTGACTGCAGACCTATCAATTCACCAGCGCATGGACTGTGCGCTGCGGGGATTCGCCGGTATCTGAGCTGGGACCACGTGGGTACATATGCATTATACATAACCCCGGCCAGAGCCCGAATAGTGAGCGTGGCCTCACTCACAGAGGACTGTATAAAGCTGTATTTCATAGCCAGCATCTGCCTGTAACAATAGACACCAGAGTCAGCTCTGATTGTTGCTGTTGACCATTTAGATGCTGCTCTCACTTAAATTTCCCTTTTTAAAAATAAGGACATTAAATATGAAACAATGAAAAAAATAAAATAAACATATTTGGAATTCTATTGTCCATAAAAGTTCAAACTATCAAAACTTGAAAAAAATTATTTTGATCTTTGCACTACCCTAAATAATAATATATTACAGTTGTAATTGAAACATAAACATATTGTATGTTTTCCAAAATGGTATCAAGAAAAAAATATACACTTTTTCATGCAAAAAGCAAGCCCTCACCCAACTCTATGGAATAATAATGAGTGAGCACTAAAATGCTCGGGTACTCATTGCTCAGGTGGAGCAAATCGCAATGCTCTAGTGCTCGACCCGAGCAACAAGCCCAATGTAAGTATAAGGGAAACTCGAGCATTTTTGCCGGCGGCCCCCCGTGGAGGTTTGGAGGGGCCTAAAAATTGGGCAAATCAATATAAAAAGTGCTGAAATTACATAGGAACAGCATGGGGAAGACCCCTGGAAGCATCTCTGACTCCCAGGTTACTGCTGTGAACAATGTTGTCAGAGTATTACACCACTTTTACGGACTCACAATAAAACATACAAAAATGAAGCAAAAATGGATTTTCCTGGGAAAAGTGTTAAGGGACATTCTTTCCAGGGTATTGACTTTTATATAAGCCAAAAAAAAAACCACAAAAATGCTACTCCACACCTTGGGCTATGTTCACACATAGCGTTTTTGATGCTTTCAACAGTGAAAAATACATTCACCGGTAAATGTCATTTTAACATTTTACTACCTTATCTGCCCATGTGGTGTGTGAGACATTATCAGACACATCCTTTTTCAGTTATGAAGGAGAGACTCTGACAGTCACAAAGCCTATTTTTATAGGGCCAGAAGTCGGCCCATACGATTGTTAGAGTGCCATCAGCCGGCTATGCCTTGTTGTTCCCATTATTAAGCAGCGGGTCTCCTATACTGTTATTGCATATGCAGTGACTGCAAGGTCATCCCAAAATTTGGAAAAACCCCAATACACCTTTGAAGGGACATAGAGGAGGGCTTCAGTTTAAAAAAATGTTCCCATTATTAAGGAGTGGGTCTCCTATACTGATATTGCATATGCAGTGACTGCAAGGCCTGCCCAAAATTTGGAAAAACCCCAATACCCCTTTAAAGAGACATAAAGAAGGGCCTCAGTTTAAAAAATGTTCCCATTATAAAGGAGCGGGTCTCCAATACTGTTATTGCTTATGCAGTGACTGCAAGGCCTGCCCAAAATTTGGAAAAACCCCAATAAACCTTTGAAGAAACATAGGGGAGGGCCTCAGTAAAAAAATGTTCCCATTATAAAGGCGTGAGTCTCCTATAGTAGTAATGCCCATGCAGTGACTTCAAGGGCTGCACAAAAATTGGACACACTCCAATACCCCTTTGAAGAGACTCCTCATTAAAAAATTGTTACCATTGTTAAGGAGTGGGTCTTCTATACTGGTAATGCCCATGTATTGAGTTCATGGGCTGAAAAACATTTACCCCTGGGGGGTAGACATGAACATACTGTGTAACAGACAGAATATTAGAGGTAGGCCTCTAAAAAAATTTCCCACAGGCATCATAAACACCCTTAAAAAAATTATGTGGGTGTTGCATCACGGTCACCCTGGTGATATGGTGGCGGAGGATGAGGAGAATGAGAAGGAATAGGAAAACAGAAAATAGACAAAATCAGGTAGCGTATACCCATGTCTGGGTGTGAAGAGGTGCATGGGAATAGACCTCCCAAAAAAAGACACTGGATTTGAATTTATGTTCCACTGCTATTGTCTTGTGGTGTTGAGAAGTCTGACCCAATCCAGCCCTTTTTCATTTTGATAAGAGTCAGCTTGTCAGCATTTTCAGTTGACAGGCGGATGTGCCTATCAGTTATAATTCCACCAGCGGCACTAAAAACCCGCTCTGAATAAACGCAAGTGGACCTCCAAGGTGTAGAGAGCCAGTTCATGCCACGTGTCTAGCTTGGATACTCAATAGTTTCAAGGTACTGAGTAATCATGGAGGACTCTGGTACAGTCGGCAAGGTAATCCTTCAGCATCTTCCAAAACTTTTTCCTGCTTGTCAGAATACCGCACACATAAAGGCCTGGGCGCTGGGAGGGTCTGAGAAAACTGTCCCACACCTTTGACAGTATTCCCTTGCCTCTGCTGCATCGTATTTGTGTCTCCCTCTCATGTACACCTTGATTGTCTAAGGAAATGTAACCTCTGCCGCCAGCGTTTTCAGATGGGAATATTTTAATAATTCCACAACAAGGGCCTTCTGGTACTGCAACATTTTACTAGACCTCTTCGCCGCCGGAAGGAGAGATACAAACTTTTCCTTGTAGAGTGGGTCTGGAAGTGGGACCAACTAGTAATTACTGTCGACCAAAATGTGTACAACATGATGGAAAAGGCAGAGGAACATAAAGTCAGTCATGTGTGCAAGACTTCCTCCTTCTCCGCTTTATCACCCAATCCATGTTGGTATGAGATTAGGCTGGTCTGAGTGGCATCACCCTGTATGGTTCCTTGCTCCATCTCATCTTGCTGCACCTGCAATGCCTCCTCTTTAATTGTGAGCAGTGAGCATTTTAGAAGACAGAGAAGCAAGATGGTGACACTAATTATGGCGTCATCGCCGCTCACCATCTTGGTGGAGTCATCAAAGTTTTGAAGGACGGCACAAATGTTTGACATCCACGCCCATTCTTCAGTTCTTCTGGCGGAGGCTGACCTGAATACCGACGGGCTTGCTGAAGCTGGTACTCAACAACTACCCTCTGCTGCTCACAAATCTTTCCTAACATCTGTGATGTTGTGTTCCAACCTGTGGTGACATCGCACAACAGTCGATGAGCTGGAAGCTGCAAATGCTGCCGAAGCATGGCGAGGGCAATGGAAGCTGTAAGTGACTTTTGAAAATGGGCACACATGCGGCATACTTTTTGACAAGCAGCTCAGGAAGATCCAGGTAGGTTTTGAGAAACCGCTGAACCACTAGGTTGAGCACATGGGCCAGGCATGGTACGTATGCAAGCTTGCCTAGCGTCAGAGCCGCCACCAGGTTCCGACCATTGTCACACATGACCATGCCTGACTGTAGGTTCAGCGGTGACAGCCACAGATCTGCCTGCGTTCTTACAGCTGTCAACAACTTTGCCGTGGTGTGCGGTTTGTCCCCTAAGCATATCAGCTTCAGCACAGCCTTTTGCCGTGTAACTGAGCCAGTGCTGCAGTGATTCAATCTTCCGACTGATGTGGTCATTTTGGAGATGGAGGCTGAGGAGGAGGAGGTGCAGGAGTTGTGGAATTTGGGGGCAACCCTGATTGACCCAGGGCCCGCAATTCAAGGCTTCGGAAGCACATGTTCCATTCCAGGGTCTGACTGGGTCCGGGCTTCCACTATATTAAGTCTTTAAAAAAGAGCCAGACTCTGGAAGACCTAACAGTTGGACTGGCAACTTCCGTTGTGTTGGTGTACCGGGGAACAGTTGCCTGCCTTGTGTATGTGGCGATCCCACTGCTTGACTTTGCTTGTTGTGGTGCTACACCTCCCTCCACCTCTGTGCTGCTGTCCTTGCTCTGCATGTCACCTTGCCAGGTTGGGTCAGTGACTTCATCGTCCACACCTCGTCTTCCATTTACGCACCCTGGGCCTCCACCTGATTTGGTGGCAAATTGTGTCTCATCATCATCATCCACCTCTTGCGACAGTTTCCCACCATTGCTTTCATGTGACCGTGGCTGCTCAAATATTTTGGCATTGATACAATCGATCTCCTCTTGCCCGGATTGAAATGGGCCGTGCGAGAGGCTTGAATCTATAAATGGAAAAGTAAACAGCTCTTTGGAGTCTCTAAGTGTGGGATCAGTTGTCTCAGGGCACTCAGCATGGTGGGAGGAAGGGGGATCAGGGTGAGGAATATGTGGTCCAGACTCACGGCTACTGAGACTGGACCGTGTGGAAGACAGGGTGGTGGTGGTGGCAAACTGACTGGAAGCATTATCTGCTATTCAACTAACAGTTTTTTCACACTGCTCTGGCTTCAAGAGTGGTGTTCCGTGGCACCCTAGTAATTGGGACAGGAAGGCAGTTTGACATGATGTTCGTGTTTCTTGTGCTCCCTCAGCAGGCACAGTTTTATCTTGCCCATGGCCTTGGCCTCTGCGTGAACCATAACCATCACATCCATTTCCCAGTCCCTTGCCACGTGCCTTGCCCATTTTAAATGAAGTGTAATATTTGGCCCGCTCCAAAAATTGTGATGATTATTATTAGTGATGAGCGAGCACTAAATGCTCAGGTACTCGTTGTTCGGGTCAACCAAATTGGAGTGCTCGGGTGCTCGACCCGAGCAACGAGCCCAATGTAAGTCTATGGGAAACTCGAGCATTTTTCAGGCGGCTCCCTCCGGCGGTGTGCAGAGGGCCTAAAAATTGCCCAAATCGATGGGAACAGTGCTCAAATGACATGGGAACAGCATGGTGAAGACCCCAGGAAGAATTTCTAACTCCCAGGTCACTGCTGTTAACAACGTTGTCAGAGTATTACGCCACTTTTACCAACTCACAATAAAACATACAAAAACGAAACCAAAATAGATTTTCCTGGGAAATATGTTAAGGAACATCCTTTCCAGGGTAATGACTTGTATAGAAGGCAAAATAAATAACCAAAACCAAATATACTCCTCCACACCTTGGGCTATGTTCATACGTTGCGTTTTTGATGCGTTTTTGCACTTTTGCATTGCTTTCAACCAAAACAAATGCATTCACCAGGAAATGTAATTTTAACATTTAACAGCCTTATCTGGCCATGTGGTGTGTGACACATCATCAGACACATGCATACAGGCGGAAGCTTTTCACAACCTCATGCCTGCGGCGGCTGGGTGTCCATACTCGGTACCCAGCCGCCACTATATTTCCCGGTATCGCCTCCGCCTTCCATAAGCACGGGTCCCACAGCATTACCCGTGCCCTCCCCAGTGCACTTACTGGGAAGGACCGCCTAACCACAAACACGTGGACAGGTGAATGTGGCCAGGGACGGTACGGAGCCAGTCCACAACTTTTTTTTACAGACAGTTGTATTTAGCTCGGTGAAAGGACTGGCATAGAGAGAAACCCTATCTACCCTGCATGTCATTTCTCACAGGAAGTCCTGTAATGCAGCTTCTTGCAGAAGCAATGGCAGCCCGTCCAACATCAACTCGCTCTTGTCGGTGGTGCTTTGACACACACACATCTTTCTTTGCGCATTTAATTTCTTGAATACAGATTTGGACAATGGACTGATCTCTAATGCGGTTTGAGAAATAACATGCATAAGCATGGCCGATCCATATTAAAAAAGCAGCCAAAGAGTGTCCGGGAACCTTCCCCCACACTTTTCTTAGCCAGGGCTGCTTTTCGGCAGGGTTGGACGGTCCCACGAGAGAATCCTCTGGTGTGCCTTGGCTTCTACCTCAGGAAAGTTCATGATAGCGCTAACTTTGCAGCTGCTATGGGGCTCTTGAGCGGGGGAGAAAGGTTAGCCCTCAGAATCAAATCCTCTGGTGGGCACAATTTTTTTCAATCTGAAACAGCTTCTCAGTGGGAGTTGTATTTCACCACAGCCATATTCTTTAGCTCGATGAAAGGACTGACTTAGAGGGAAACCGTTTCTACCCCGGCTGTCATTTCTCCATCACCAGGCTCCGCCCATTGTCACACACGACCATGCCTGGCTGTATGTTCAGCGGTGAGAGCAACAGATCAGGCTACTGTGTTACGGATTTCAACAACTCTGCAGCGCTGGCCGGTTTGTCAATTAAGCACTAAGCATGTTATTTTCAGCACAGCCTGTTGCCGCTTGGCCAAGGCAGTGCTGCAGTTCTGTCAGCTTGTGACTGATGTGTTCATTTCTGAGATGGAGGAGGAAGTGCATGAGCTGAACAATGTGATCACATTGTTGTTAAATTGATGACGCTGTTTTTTATACTAAAGAAAGATCCTATTGTTTGGTTTTTTTTAAGGTTTTTTTTTAAGACAAATGCATTCACCGGGAAATGTCATTTTAACATTTTTCAACCTTAGCTGGTGTGTGACACATCATCAGACACATCCTGTTTTATTTATGATGGAGGGACTCTGAAAGTCATAAAGCCTATTTTTATAGGGACATCAGATGGCCCTTACTATTCTTAAAAGGCCAGCAGTCGGCCCTAGCTATTGTTAGAGAGCCATCAGCCAGCTATGCTTTGTTGTTCCCATTATTAACAAGTGGGTCTCCTATACTGTTATTGCGTATCCAGTGACTGCAAGGGCTGCTAAAAATTTGGACACAACCAATACCCCTTTGAAGAGACATAGAGGAGGGTCTCAGTAAAAAAAATGTTCCCATTATAAAGGAGCGGGTCTCCTAGAAGTGGTAATGCCCATGCTGTAACTGCAAGGGCAGCCAAAATTTGGGAAAAACCCCACTAAGAATTTAAAGACACATAGAGCAGGGCCACAGTAACAAGGTACGACATGTTCCTATTAGAAAGGAGAGAGTCTGCTACACAGTTGTAGGGTATGCAGTGAGTCTAGCGGATGACTATTTTAAGAAAAACCCCACTAAGAATTTAAACACACATGGAGCAGGGCCACAGTAACAAGTACGACATGTTCCCATTAGAAAGGAGAGAGTCTGCTATACAGTTATAGGGTATGCAGTCAGTCCAATGGTTGACAATTTTAAGAAAAACCCCACTAAGAATTTAAAGATACACAGAGCAGGGCCACAGTAAAAAGGAGCGACAAATTCTCATTAGAAAGGAGAGAGTCTCCCATAGTGTTGGCCTATGCAATGAATGCAAGGGCAGCCAAAAATTTGGAGGCACTTCAATGCCCCTTGGAAGAGACGTGGAGGAGGGCCTCATAAAAAAATGTTCCCATTAGAAAGGAGCGGGCCTCCTATACTTGTAATGCCCATGCACTAAGTGTATGGGCAGACAAACATTAAGCCCTGAGGGGTAGACATGAACATACTGTATCAAAAATTTTTTTTACGGGCAACATAAACACCCTTTAAAAAAAATAGGTGGATGTTGCATCACGGACCACGGTCACCCTGGTGATATGGTGGTGGAGGATGAGGAGAAGGAGGAGGACAAGATCAAATAGCCAAAATCAGGAAGCGTATACCCATGTGTGGGTGTGAAAAGCTGCATGGGAATACACCTCTCAAGAAAAGACACTGGATTGGAGTTTATGTGTTATCATTCGGTGGTGTTGGGAAGTCTGGCCCATTCCAGCCCTTGTTCATTTTTATAAGAGACAGTCTGTCAGCATTTTCAGTTGACAGGCTGATTCGCTTATCAGTTATAATTCCACCAGCGGCACTAAAAACCCGCTCTGATAAAACGCTGGTGGCAGGGCAGGCAAGGACCTCCAAGGCATAGAGAGCCAGTTCATTCCACGTATCCAGCTTGGCACAGAGGAATCACGGAGTACGTTGGTACGGTCGGCAAGGTACTCCCTCAGCAACTTCCCAAACTTTGCACTCCTTGTGAGATTACCCCGCGCCTCAGGGCCTGTCTGATGGGAGGGTCTGAGAAAACTCTCCCAGAACTTTGACAGTGTGCCCCTGCCTCTGCTGGATTGAAGTTGTGTCTCTCTCGCCTGTACTCCTTGGTTGTCCAATGAAGTGTGCCCTCTGCCACCAGCGTTTTCAGATGGGAATTTTTTTAATAGTTCCGCAAAAAGGGTCTTCTGGTACAGGCCCATATTTGTAGACCTGTCTGCCTCAGGAATAAGAGATATAAAGTTCTCCTTGAAGCGTGGGTCTAGAAGTGTCACTAACCAGTAATGACTGTCACCCAAAATTTTGAAAACGCGAGGGTCATGGGAAAGACAGCGTAACATGAACTCAGCAATGCGTGCCAGACTGCTAACAGGCAAGACTTCCATGTCCTCACCAAGAGGATGACTGACCATGCTCTCCTCCTCCTTCTCCTCCTCTCTGTCCTCTGACCATCCACGCTGAACACGCGGTATGACAGCTGTGCAGGTAGTATCATCTGTATTGCATGAAACTAGCTCCTGTACTTCCTCCTCCTCCTCCTCTTCCTCATTGTCACACAATCCACATTGGGATGAGATGAGGCTTGGTTGTGTGTAATCACCCTGTATGGTTCCTTGCTCCATCTCATAGTGCTCCACCTTCAATGCATCCTCTTTGATTGTGAGCAGAGAGCGTTTCAGAAGACAGAGAAGCGGGATGGTGACGCTAATTATGGCGTCATCGCCGCTCACCATCTTGGTGGAGTCCTCAAAGTTTTGGAGGATGGTACATATGTCTGACATCCATGTCCACTCCTGAGGTCTTATGTGTGGAGTCTGAACTGAATACCGATGGCCTTGTTGATGCTGGTACTCAACAACTGCCCTCTTATGCTCACAAATCCTTCCCAACATCTGCAATGTAGAGTTCCAATGCGTGGGGACATCACACACCAGTCTGTGAGCCGGAAGCTGCAAACTCTGCTGAAACACTGCAAAGGCGGCGGAAGCTGTAACTGATTTACTAAAATGGGCACACAGGCGGCGTACTTTAACAAGCAGATCCGGCTTCTCCGGGTAGGATTTGAGAAACAGCTAAACCACGAGATTAAGCACATGGGCCAGGCATGGTACGTGTGTGAGCTCACCTCGCCTCAGAGCCGCCACCAGGTTCCAGCCATTGTCACACACGACCATGCCTGGCTGTATGTTCAGCGGTGTGAGCCACAGATCTGCCTGCTATTTCAGAGCTGTCCACAACTCTTCAGCATTGTGCGGTTTTTTCACCTAAGCATATTAGCTTCAGCACTGCCTGTTGCCGCTTGGCCGAGGCAGTGCTGCAGTGCTTCCAGCTTGTGACTGATGTGGTCCTTTCAGAGATGGAGGCTGAAGAGGAGGAGAAGGCTGAGGAGGATGTGGTGCAGGAGCTGTAGACCATAGGGGCAACCCTGATTGACCTAGGGCCTACAATCCTTGGCGTCGGAAGGACGTGTTCTGTCCCAAGGTCCGACTGGGTCCCGGCTTTTACTATTTTACCCAGTGTGCCGTCAGCGAGATGTACCCTCCCTGCCCACAAGCACTTGTACATGTGTCCGTGGTTAGGTGGACTTTACGGGTAACTGCGTTGTTGAGAGCACGGCTAATGTTTTGGGACAAGTGCTTGTGTAATGCGGGGATGGCACACCAGGAGAAATAGTGGCGGCTGGGGACCGAGTACCAAGGGACGGCCGCCGCCATCAGGTTGCGGAATGCTTCCGTCTCCACGAGCCTAAAAGGCAACATTTCGAGCGCAAGCAGTCGTGAAATGTGAGAATTTAGTAGTGTGACCTGTGCGGCGTTGGCTGCATATTTGCGCTTGCATTCCAAGGACTTGGGTATGGACAACTGAACGCTGCGCTGGGACAAAGACATGGACGTGCTTCCTGATGCTGCTACTTGAGAGTGTGCAACGACAGGTGCAGGGAAGGAGGCATCTTCGCATGCTCCAAGGACAGGGTATTGGCTTGCATCCACAACAGCGGAAGGAGCAATGGTGCCACCCGCAGACATTGTTACTGGACCCTGGGGTTCAGCCCACAAAGTCGGGTGCTTTGCTGCCATGTGCCTGATCATGCTGGTGGTGGTCAGGCTGGTCGTTTTGCCACCACTGCTGATGATGGCCTGGCAGGTGGTGCAAATGGCCTTTTTGGGGTTATCGGCAGAGTCTTTAAAAAACATCCAGACTCGGAAAGACCTAACAGTTGTACTGGCAACTTCCTTCGTGTTGGTGTTACGGGGAACGGTTGCCTGTCTTCTGTCTGTGGCCACCACACTGCTTCTTCCTGCCTGTTGGTGTGCTCTACCTCCCTCCCCCTGTATGCTGCTGTCCTCGCTGTGCATGTCCTCCTGCCAGGTTGGGTCAGTTACTATATCGTCCACCACCTTGTCTTCCTCTTCTGCACCCTGGTCCTCCTCCTGACTTTCTGGCAATTGTGTCTCATCATCGTCCACCTCTTGTGACTCTTTCCCACCGTCGCTTTCGTGTGACCGTGGCTGCTCAAATATTTGGACATCGGTACACGTGATCTCCTCTTGCCCTGCTTCAAGTTGATCGGGTGAGAGGCCCGAATCTATAAATGGAAAAGTGAACAGCTTTTAAGAGTGTCCAAGTGTGCGATCAGTTGTCTCTGGGTACTCGGCATGGTGGGAGGAAGGAGGATCAGGGTGAGGAATATGCGGTCCAGACTCACGGCTACTGAGACTTGACCGTGTGGAAGACAGGGTGGTGGTGGTGGTGGCTAAGTGACTATAAGCATTATCCGCTATCCAACCAACAACCTTTTGACACTGCTCTGGGTTCAATAGTGGTGTGCTGCGGTCCCCTAGAAATTGGGACAGGAAGGTAATGCGAGAAGATGTGGGTGTTTGTTGTGGCACAATTTTGGCTTGCCCACGGCCTTGTCCTCGGCCTCTGCATGTACCATTACCATCATGTCCAGTTCCCTGTCCCTTGCCACGTGCCTTGCCCATTTTAAATGGAGGACAGTATCTTCCACGCTCACTACAAATGACTGAGTTTGGAGAGAACTTATATGAGAGCCGTTTGACGGAGAAAACAGAGTTTTAAATACCTGGCCTGTAGGTAAGTAGTTTGAACAGCAAACTGCTGTGAATTGTTTCACTGACACACTGAAAAATTTTTTTAATGGAGGCCAGAAATGGCAGTATTTTCTGAAAACATTTATCTCATCCGTTTGACGGAGAAAACACAGTTTTAAATACCTGGCCTGTAGGTAAGTAGTTTGAACAGCAAACCAGTGTCAAAAACTTTGCTGACACACTGAAAAAAAAATTTAATGCAGGCCAGAAATGGCAGTATTTTCTGAAAACGTATATGTGATCTGTGTGACGGAGAAAACACAGTTTTAAATAGCTGGATTTTTAGCGCTGTAATATGGTAAGGACCTGGCTGTATTCTGCAGTGCCAACAAGCAAATGGCGCAGAAAGACAGTGTTCTCTGGATTGCTTTTTAAGCAAATTATGAGGATTAAGATGCAAAAAAAATGATTACTGGCCCCTGAGACCTGGACCTATTTCTAGAAATATAACAGCAGCAGAAGGCAGAACTGGAATGGAGCCTCTTGTCCTATGTGCACTGCAGTCTGCTATATACCCTGCCTGCCTGCCTATATACACTGCCTGCCTGATATCTCTACAGATGGATTAGTCCTCAGAAGGACTGTTTGTTAAGATGGATATGTGTAATGTACGGTGTTTCTCCCTACACTACCCAATACACGATTAAATCTCTCCCTGACACAGCAGCAGCTCTCCCTACACTGTATGATCTGGAGTGACTGTGACGAGCATGGCGGCGCCAGGTCTTATATAGACCTGATGCTGCTGTGCGGCCAGCCAATCACTGTAATGCCCACAACCAACATGGCTACGGCATTACAGTGCATGGCAGGCAATCCCTGCATGTTCATTGGCTCTCTAAAGAGCGCCAAACATGCAGGGAGGGGACAAGAGTTCCCGCCCGAGCAACCCGGAAATACTCGCCGAGTGCCGAGCTTGTCGAGCACCATGATGCTCGGGCGAGTACCGAGTAGTGGCGAGCGCGTTCGCTCATCACTAGTTGGCAGTCTTCCTGAAAACAATGTTCCCATCATTAGGAAGTGGGTCTCCCATACTGTTTTCCTATGCAGTGAAGCAACGGCTGCCAAAAATTTGAAGGAACTCCAATGACCCTTGCAAGAGACATAGAGGTTGGAAGGCCTCCTGAAAACAATGTTCCCATTATTAGGAAGTGGGTCTCCAGTACTGTTTGCCTATGCATTGAAGCAACGGCTGCCAAAAATTTGAAGGAACTCCAATATCACTTGCAAGAGACGTAGAAATGTTGATATGGTACATATGGTGGTGATATGGTGGTGGAGGATAAGTATGCAGAGAAGGAGGAGGACAAGAGCAAAGAGACAAAATCAGGAAGCGTGTACCCATGTCTGGGTGTGAAGACAGAGGTGCATGGGAATAGAGTTAGACCTCACAAAAAAAGACACTGTATTTGACTTTTTGTTACGATGCTATCATTCGGTGGTGTTGAGAAGTCTGGCCTAATCAAGCCCTTGTTCATTTTTATAGCAGTCAGCCTATCAGCATTATCAGTTAACAGGCGGATGCGCCTATCAGTTATAATTCCACCGGCGGCACTGAAAACCCGCTCTGACAAAATACTAGTGGCAGTGCAGGCCAGGACTTCCAAGGGGTAGAGAGCCAGTTCATGCCACGTGTCCAGCTAGGATACAAAATAATTATAAGGCACAGAGAAATCATGAAGGACGTTGGTACGGTCGGCAAGGTACTCCCTCAGCATCTTCCCCAACTTTTTCCTCCTTGGGACATAGGGGTGCATGGATTGACTTCTCCACAAGATGCCCTCATAACATTCACACACCTCCACCCTACCACCTCAGACCACCAGAGGGAGCCCGGATAGGGATATATATACTGGAGGGTGGAGTTAGGCAGGCAGTCTGTTGAGAGGAGCTCCTGCAGAAGCTAGACTGCAGTGGAGCCCAGTCAGTTCAGTCCAGACTCAGAGAGCTCGAGTTAGTGTGCCTAGGGCGTGCCGACGCCAAAAGAGCGGCGAAGCGCAGCGTGCCTGCTGCTGTGTGAAGCCTAGCGAGGGCCCCGAGCATGGCCGAAGGCGAGTGGAAGGAGAGTAACATAGGGGGCAGAGGAGCTTAACCAGCTCACCCCAAAACCATTTACTGGACACCGGGTCCGCGTCTGCAGGGATTCCTTACACCCAGCAGAAACAACCGGAACCCCGGGCAAACTATATGTCCCAGGAACACCAAAAGCTGATTATGTACCAGGGTCAGGAGTCACGGAGGCCCCAGAGACCAGGGAGTGTGAACTCCAACAGAAGGCCCTACCACCAGGTCAGCAGGTGCAAGACAGAGACCAAGTTAGGCCTAGCTCCAGGCAGGTCAGGAACTTATCAAGGAAAGGCAAGGAACAGGAGACCCTACACCCACTCACTGGGGAGAGTCCTGATATGCACCCTTCACTCTAAAGTGCCCTGGATCGTGCCTGAAACACCACCAGTAAAGATACTGAAGTGAACAGTCGTGTGTGTGCCTATTCTTCCTCTGACCCGGCTGGGTCCCCTCTGTCCTGCATCCCCTGACTTACGCTGCCCTGAGGCCCCGCTCCACCTGTGGGGAGCCGCACCAACAAAGCTGCCTAAACACCAGCCTCAGAGGACTGTCGCAGCGTTGGTGACCCTCACCAGACACCACAGGTGGCGTCACGAACATTTCCCTATCCCAATAACCTTCCCCCCTTATTTAAGAGTGACTCAAGGGTACAGGCCCAGGAGCCAACCACCGCGACATCCCCCAAGATCAGGCAACAACAAGGCCCGGGTGCCGAGTCGTCCCCATCCCCTGGACACGTTATCTGTTCCTGGCGTCACAAACAGGATTCCGTGCCCGCTGCAACGACGGAGTGTTGTGCCCGTTGCGCGCGAAGCCCCGGACACGCCTCATGCCTCGACGTCAAACCAGGAAGCGCCAGGCCCTGGAAGGAGACTCGGTGAGCGCTCTGACGTAGGACGCAAGCGACGCAAGGTCCTGAAGGAAGACCGTCACCTGCGGAGCTGCGGCCTACCGGAAGAAAAGAAGGTAGGCCACGGTTCGCTAGGGGAGTGCCTGAATGTCCGAAGAACAGCACAACGCCGGAGTACCGGTTAACGTCCCTGATAATCAACCCGCGCCCGGTGCCGAGCCCGCCGGAGCAGCCGCTCCACCAGCAGGGCTTGTAACCCCTGTCATACCCATGGCCCTACCGTACATCCCTGGAGCGAAGTGGCTCCCCCAGTACAGCAGCAAACCAGATACCCTGTCTGGATTCAAAAGGAAAATATGC
This sequence comes from Phyllobates terribilis, assembly GCF_046119375.1. NCBI lineage: Eukaryota > Metazoa > Chordata > Amphibia > Anura > Dendrobatidae > Phyllobates > Phyllobates terribilis. The sequence continues at coordinate 1,186,971,598 of NW_027362761.1, read as the reverse complement.
GGTATACTAGACATGTATTCTATGACAGGCAAGCAAAGAGCCGCTGTTGTATTGGGACAATTGACTGGTGCTGCGGAGCGAGAAGTAGAAACCTGGTCGGCCGCAGACCAGGAGTCAGTGTCCGCAATCTTTAAAAAGTTACAGACTGTCTTTGAGAATCGTACTGAGACAGACCTCCGGATGAGGTTCTACAACTGCTCTCAGCAACCGGAGGACAGTGTTCGGGACTATGCCTGGTGTTTACAAGGGGCCCTGCGAGCTCTGAGACAGGTTAGTCCAACCAGCATCAATAATGAAAATAGAATGCTGAAGGAACAGTTTATCTGGGGACTGAGGTCTCAAGAGGAGAGCAGGACTGTGCGTTGGTGGTCCCTGGATCATCCAGATACCACCTTTGACACCGGCTATAAAAGGACTGCAGCCCCTGGAAACAACTGCTATCCAATGTTACCAGGGTGGGGCCACCCCAGTGCCCGCAGCGTCCACCTTTTCCCCGGTGGCTGCTGAAGCCAAGGTGCAAGCAACGTCCCCTAGTGAGCTGGACAGCCTGCGCTCTGAAGTGCATCAGTTGAACAAAACCCTAACCACTGTCCTGAGTGCCCTGCAGCTGTGGACGGAGCCTGAGGCAGAAGGAAGGATTCTGCTAGCCGACAGCTCTGAGGATGTCCCCTGGATGAGAAGGAGGAGGAGGACAACGCCACCCCCTGGGAGGACCAGCGACCAACGCGGCCCGCTGAAGGACCCTGTCTGCCACCGCTGCCACAAGACAGGTCACGCCATCTGGAGCTGTCCTTTAAACGAGCAAACCCTGGGGCCGAGGGCTGACACCAAGGAGTAGACCCCTCAGGCCCATCAAACTGGTACTGCAGGTTCGTGGGAGGAAGACCTTTCCTGTCCATCGTGCTGGACGGCATCGCGACACATGCTCTGCTGGACACAGGATCTCAGGTAACCATCATGCCTGATGTCCTCTACAAAAGGTTCTGGTCCATAGACGAACTGCACCTACTAGATCCAAATCTTTCCGTATATGCCTCAAATGGCCTCCCCCTTAACCTAGTCGGGGTTAAGAATGTGGCAGTAAAGGTGGGAAGAGTGGAGCTGAAGGACCAGGGACTAATTGTAGTAGAGATTAATCCTGATGATACAGACTTGTATATGGTACTTGGCACAAATATTGTTAGTAACTGTTTGGGAGAAGTGTTGTTCTTGCTCCAACAGATAGCTGACACTGCCAGACCTGGTCAGAGAAGGGCGCTCCAGAAAGAGATCCGAGCCCTTATGTACCAGCAACAGGTAAAGCTAACAGGCGGTGAAATTGGTAATGTACGGGTGACAGACCCGGTACCCATTGTGATTCCCCCCGATGAGTGAAATGCTGATTTGGTGTAGAGCAGCAATAGGTCTCAAAGGACGGAGCTACCAGGCGGTAGTAGAGCCCCTTAGCTCAGAGCATAGACCTACACTCTTAACTGCCAGAGGGGTAATGGATGTACGCAATGGGAGGGTGCCCGTCTGTCTTCTGAACTATGGGAAGGACGAGGTTAGATTACTACGCTATGCCACTGTTGCCAAATTGTACACAGTAGATAACAACTCCATACACATGGTGGAGTCCTTAACCTCACCAGACGAAGTGGAGGATAATGACCCGGGAACCCAGGTGGAGGATTGGTGTCAACAGCTCCATGTTGGGACAGACACTACTCCTGCCCATCAGAACCAGGGTGTACACCGAGTGGTTCAGGAATACGCGCAGGTATTCAGTAAGCACCCACTTGACTTTGGGAGGATTAAAGGGGTACAACAACATATCCCCACAGGTGACCATCCACCCATCAAAGAACGTTACAGGCCTATACCACCAGCACACTACCAGAAGGCGAAGGAGATTTTGCACGACATGAAGAAGGCAGGGGTAGTAAGGGATAGTTGTAGTCCCTGGGCAGCTCCCCTAGTTCTAGTCAGGAAAAAGGACGGAAGCATGAGAATGTGTGTAGATTACAGACAAGTAAATCGCATTACACATAAAGATGCATACCCTTTAACACATATAGAGGAATCCCTGGCTGCCTTAAAGTCTGCAAATTACTTCTCCACCCATGACCTTACTAGTGGGTACTGGCAAGTAGCTGTTGCTGAGGAGGATCAGGAGAAGACAGCCTGCACTACCCCGATGGGACTCTGAGAGTTCAACAGTATGCTGTTTGGACTCTGCAACGCCCCCGGAACATTCCAGAGATTGATGGAGTGCTGCCTGGGACACCGCAACTTCGAGACTGTACTACTATACCTGGACGACGTGATAGTGTGCTCCAAAAAGTATGAGGACCACTTGAAGCACCGGGCGGAGGTATTTGAGTCGCTGTCCCAGTATGGGATGAAGCTGAAGCCCTCAAAGTGCCACCTGCTCAAGCGAAAGGTACAGTACCTGGGGAACATCGTTAGTCCAGAGGGAGTAGCTCCAGACCCGGAGAAGGTTACTGCCATCCAGAAATGGCTGGAGCCGAAGAGCCTCAAGGAGGTACGTCAGTTCCTGGGACTATTCGGGTACTACCGGAGGTTTGTGAAGGACTATACCAAGAAAGCGGCGCCTCTGCAAGACCTCCTGGTAGGACAGTCCCCCAGAGGCAGAAATTCCCTGTTCCAGTGGGGTAAGGAGCAAGCTTAATAGTTTAAGGTGATGAAGGAGATTCTGACCGGTGAAGAGATCCTAGTTTACCCTGACTACAGCCAACCGTTCCTGCTGTACACTGATGCCAGCAACAAAGGATTAGGAGCTGTACTGAGTCAGAAGCAGGATGGCTGAGAGAAGGTGATCGCCTATGCAAGCAGGAAGCTCCGCCCGACTGAGAGGAACCCAGAGAACTATAGCAGCTTCAAGTTGGAGTTCCTGGCCCTGGTCTGGGCCATCACTGAACGGTTCAAGCACTACCTAGCCTCCAGTAAGTTCACTGCCTTCACTGATAACAACCCCTTGACTCATCTAGAAACAGCCAAGTTAAGAGCCATGGAGCAGCGATGGATGGCTCGGCTGTCAAACTACCAATTCACTATTAAGTACCGGGCGGGCCGCAAGAACGCCAACACCGATGCCCTGTCCAGGATGCCTCACCATTCGGACACTGAAGAAGAAGTGGATGACCTGGAGGAGATTGAACTACCTGCCTTTCATCGGAATGGAATGGTCCACGAGCAACGAGCCTCCAGGGGGCATCGCGGTAAGACGTTAAACCCCCTGCCTCACCACAGCTGGATGGAGACCCAGGACAGCGACCCGGTTGTCAGCCGTATCAAGGAGCTAATAACCCAAGAAGGTTCCTCCCTGGAGAACGACGCGTCTCTACAAGCCAAGCAGCTGTGGAATGAGAAGAGCCGGCTGTTCATTTATAGAGAGAAGCTGTGCCGGAGGTACGTCAACCCCAAAACCCATGAGATGGTATGGCAGATAGTGGTGCCCAAGACAAACATTCAGATGGTGTTGGAAGCCTACCACGATCAGGCGGGGCACTTTGGCTGGAAGAAGCTAGAAACCCTGCTGAAGTGTCGGTTTTATTGGGTAGGAATGCGCAGTTCCATTGAGAGGTGGTGCCGGAATTGTGGACCCTGTAGCCTCAGAAGAAAAGACTACAGCAGCCAGAAGGCACCCCTGCAACCCATCAAGATGACTCGTCCCTTGGAGATCGTGGCCCTGGATCATGTCAAGCTGTCACCCAGCTGGTCAGGATATTCCTATGCCCTGACCATGGTGGATCACTACTCCCGGTTCCTGGTGGTCGCCCCCGTCAAGGATCTGACGGCAGAGACAGCAGCAAGGACGCTTCAGGCATACTTCTGCAGGCCCCATGGATACCCGGAGCAGGTGCTGACGGATCAAGGCCCAGCCTTTGAAGCCGAACTGTTCAAGGAGTTCTGCCATCTGTACGGGTGTAAAAAGATCCGGACTACACAGTACCACCCCCAAACCAACGGTCTCTGTGAAAAGATGAATAACATCGTCATCAACCTGCTGAAGACCTTACCACTAGAGGAGAGAAATCAGTGGCCAGACCTACTACCTGACCTGGTAGATCTGTACAACCACATACCTGTGAGTTCCACCAATTGTACTCCAGCATATCTCCTGCGAACAAGACCAAGGAAGTTGCCCATGGACCTGGAGCTTGGTGTAGTAGAACCAGAAGCAGATATGTCCACTGAGGACTGGGACATGACCAGACAGGAGCAGTACAGAAGAGTACAGGCCTGTGTCGAAGACAGTCTCACTCGGGTAAGGGACAAGCAGGAAGCCCACTACAATAAAAGTGTGCCCGCAGAACCATTCACACCAGGAGAAGTGGTGTTAAAGAGGAAAATGAGAAACCACAAACTTGATGACCAGTGGGAGAGAGAACCCTACACTGTGTTAAATTCAATATTTGATAACAAGAAGACCTGTTTGATTAGCAAAGATGGAGGAATAACGACTGCAACGGTATCTAGAGACCATCTGAAGTTGTGTCCAGACCTGCTAAAGCCCCAAGAAGAAGTGCCTCTCACCGTACCGGAGGAGCCTAAAGAAGCAGTACTCCATACTGACTTAGGAGATTTCCCAGAAGATTGGCCTCAACTATGAGGAGCAGTAATAATACCTGTGATCCACTTCTTTCAACAGCCAGAAGACCCTCCACAGCAAGTAGAATCTGTAAGTGCTTCAGAAGAGCCTGCTCAAGAAGAATCCCCGGAGGAAGGATCCCCGGTTAGAGCAGAGCAAGAAGGCCCAGCCAATGGTATACTTGCCAGTCCCGTAGAGAGGTTAAGGCAACCCTGCAGTCCCCCAACACTTAGAACTGACAGAATGGGGGGTAGTGCAAACACTAGTGCCTCACGCATCCCAGTACCACGTAAGTCGACACGTAGCACACGAGGTCAGACCCCTGTCAGATACAGAGAATAGAGAAGGAAACTCTGACAGTGTAAATAGTTGCTCCTGGGGCTTTATATTGTGCATTTTCGTTTATGAATTTCTTAACTTGTGCTTTGCCAGCCTAATGGACAATTTAAGTGATATGGACACTTCCCTTGTTATCTCTTGTTACCCGTAAGGGTATATAAAGAACTTTGTGGCTGAGGACTGTGTGCAGCCCAAAAACTGTTTGCTGTAAATAATTGCACTCCCTGGAGTGCCCCTTTAGGTGACCTCAGAGCAAAAACCTGTCTGGTGTGGCAGAAGTGGAGGTCCAACTCAGGATCGCCATGCCCTGCAGCCACCCCAGGGCCTACTTTGACGGTTTGCTTTGGACAGGTCCCTCAAGCTACCTTGTACTTTACCCGTGAGATGGACACCCTGTCAGGGGACCTCACCGGAACAGACTTAAATTCTGAGGTTGCTTATTGTATGTATGTATATATTTATTATTTATAATATTTTATTATGCAACGTTCAAGCAAAGTGCCTCCCATAAAGGGAAGAGCTATTGTTGTTACCTGTTATAAAAATTACTTCAGTCCGGGAGTACAGAGCTTTGCTAGGGGGGAATGTGGTGCCCTGCTGCGCATTGGTGCCACAGATCCCAGAGGGGTGCATGGATGGACTTCTCCACAAGAGGCCCTCATAGCATTCACACACCTCCACCCTACCACCTCAGACCACCAGAGGGAGCCCGGATAGGGATATATAAACTGGAGGCTGGAGTTAGGCAGGCAGTCTGTTGAGAGGAGCTCCTGCAGAAGCTAGACTGCAGTGGAGCCCAGTCAGTTCAGTCCAGACTCAGAGAGCTTGAGTTAGTGAGCCTAGGGCGTGCCGACGTTAAAAGAGCGGCGAAGCACAGCGTGCCTGCTGCAGTGTGAAGCCTAGTGAGGGCCCCGAGCGTGGCCGAAGGCGAGTGGAAGGAGAGTAACATAGGGGGCAGAGGAGCTTAACCAGCTCACCACAAAACCATTTACTGGACACCGGGTCCGCGTCTGCAGGGATTCCTTACACCCAGCAGAAACAACCAGAACCCCTGGCAAACTATATGTCCCAGGTACACCAAAAGCTGATTATGTACCAGGGTCAGGAGTCACGGAGGCCCCAGAGACCAGGGAGTGTGAACTCCAACAGAAGGCCCTACCACCAGGTCAGCAGGTGCAAGACAGAGACCAAGTTAGGCCTAGCTCCAGGCAGGTCAGGAACTTATCAAGGAAAGGCAAGGAACAGGAGGCCCTACACCCGCTCACTGGGGAGAGTCCTGATATGCACCCTTCACCTTAAAGTGCCCTGGATCGTGCCGGAAACACCACCAGTAAAGGTACTGAAGTGAACTGTCGCGTGTGTGCCTATTCTTCCTCTGACCCGGCTGGGTCCCCTCTGTCCTGAATCCCCTCACTTACGCTGCCCTGAGGCCCCACTCCCCCAGGGGGAGCCGCACCAACAAAGCTGCCTAAACATCGGCCTCAGCGGACTGTCGCAGCGCTGGTGACCCTCATCAGACACCACAGGTGGCGTCACGAACATTTCCCTATCCCAATAACCTACCCCAATTTTTTAAAAGTGACCCCAGGTTACGGGCCCGGGAGCCGACCACCGCGACATCCCCCAAGATCAGGCAACAACAAGGCCCAGGCGCCGAGTCGTCCCCATCCCCTGGGCGCGTCATCACCAACCAATAATGACTGTAACCCAAAATTTGGACAACGCGAGGGTCACGGGAAAGGCAGCGTAACATAAACTCAACCTTGTGTGCCAAACTGCAAAGAGGCAGACTTCCGCGTACTCAAAAAGAGGATAACTGATCATGCTCTCCTCCTCATCCACCTCCTCTTCCTCCTCCTCCCTGTCCTCAGGCCATCCAGACTGAACACACGGTATGATAGTTGTGCAGGTAGTATCATCTATAGTGCAGGAAACTAGCTCTTGTTCTTCCTTTTCCTCCTCCTCTTCCTCATTGTCACTGTAACATCCCTGGCGGCGTGCTTGCATAGTGCACCACCTCCCACTATGCAAGACCGCAATCTTACCTGTCAGTCCAGCCTGCAAATCTTGCTGAAGTTCATGCTGTGTGCATGTCTCTTGACTGACTGCTTAGGGCGGCGGCCCGGTTACTTCCTGATTCTTATAGCTGCTGTGGGCGCACCCCTAATGCGTCTCCAGCCTATTGCTGTGAGTCACTGGATATTTAAACCCCCTCCACCCAGTAGGAGGTGCCTGAGTAACACTAACATTCAGTGTGCTCCTTGGCTCTGAAGTTGCCAGGTCCAATTCTGCTTCTTGTCTGTTTCCGCCATCTCTGGGGGCTGCATACCCAGACCTGTTATCTGGGACTTCTTGTCCGTTTCCGCCATTTCTGGGGGCTGTATACCCAGGCCTGTTATCTCTGACTTCTAGTCTATCCCGCCACTCTGTGGGCTGTATACCCAGGCTCGTTCTTGTATCTCATTGCCATAGCAGTTCCTGTCTGAACTGTATCCTAGCCTGTTACCTGTTTGTCTCTATGTCCGTCCCTTCCCTTTTCCTGCAGTGTCTGAACCTGCACCTAACTCCAACTCGTTGTCTCTGTTCTTCTGTTTGTGAGTTTTGTGTCCACTTGCTACTTTATAGGAATTACCTTGTGTGTATCTGGTTCTGTTTGTCCCTTTTCCCTTCCTCCGTATCTTCCTGTATTTTCCAGTCTGTTCCATGTGAACAGAGCCCTGTCCTGTCTGCCTTGTCCACCGCACCTGCGGTTTCCCTCCGCTCTGTCTTGCCCACCGCTCCAGCGGTTTCTCTCCGCTCTGTCTTGCCCACCGCTCCGGCGGTTTCTCTCTGCTCTGAATTGCCCACCGCTCCGGCGGTTTCCCTCTGCTCTGCCTTACCCACCGCTCCGGCGGTTCCTCTCTGCTCTGACTTGCCCACCGCTCTGGCGGCTTCCCTCTGCTCTGCCTTACCCACTGCTCTGGCGGCTTCTCTCTGCTCTGACTTGCCCACCGCTCTGGCGGCTTCTCTCTGCTCTGCCTTGTTCACCTCACCAGCGGTTTCTCTCTGCTCTGACTTGCCCACCGCTCCGGCGGCTTCTCTCTGCTCTGCCTTGCCCACCGCTCCGGCGGCTTCTCTCTGCTCTGCCTTGCCCACCGCTCCGGCGGCTCCTTTCTGCTCTGCCTTGCCCACCACTCCGGCGGCTTCTCTCTGCTCTGCCTTGCTCACCGCACCAGCGGTTTCTCTCTGCTCTGACTTGCCCACTGCTCCGGCGGCTTCTCTCTGCTCTGCCTTGCCCATCGCTCTGGCGGTTCTGCTCTGCTCTGCCTTGACCACCGCACCTGCGGTTTTCACTCCGCTCTGCTTGATCACCGCACCAGCAGTTCCTCTCTGCTCTGCCTTGTCCTCTGCTCCGGCGGTTTCGCTTTACTCTGCTTGTCTACCGCATCTGCCGCTCTGTACCTATCTCCCAGTCTGTACTGGACCCTATCCAGCCTGCGCTCCAACCTGCTAGTACCTTCCGGTCTGCACTCCAGCCGTGCTTGCCAGTATCTCACTGTCTGCATACCAGCCGTGCTTGCCAGTGCCCATCTGTCTGCATACCAGCCGTGCTTGCCAGTGCCCACCTGTCTGCATACCAGGCGTGCTTGCCAGTGCCCACCTGTCTGCATGCCAGCCGTACTAGCCAGTACCCACCTGTCTGCATACCAGCTGTACTTGCCAATACCCACCTGCCTGTATGCCAGTCTAACCTGCCTGTTCCTGCATTCCCCGGTGTGGGTCAACAACTGTGACCGGGGTCTGACCTGGAGTTGCACCTGGTCCCTCTGCTCGGTTCCTCCTTGGTCCACGGAGTCAACTAGCTGCCATGCGACCTTGGTCGGATCGGGTTGATACTTAGTTACGCCCCTCCAGGCACTCCTCGGTTCATGGTGTGGCGCCCCTCAGGGTTCGGTCGCCACAAGGGGGGATACTGCAGCCTGTCAGCAGGTGTAGTGTCTCCACACCCAGGTAAGTAAGGTGCACTGGTCAGGACCCTGAATCTACATTCAACACTACACGCTCCTGACCTATGGGAGGCAAGTATGCACCATAGTGCTGCCTCAGCAGGATCACAAGTGGCGGAACCAAAAGTTAGGGGAACCATGTAGTGGGTGAAGGGTAGAACACAGTTTTAGTTTACACACATAATTTAATATATAATAGCCAGCCATCTTAAGCACAAGGTTCTTTGATTGTGGTCTTTGCAGCTGACAGTGGCCTTGTGTAGGAGCCTGCAGTGTGCTGAAGATGCACGGTCCTCGTGCTCTGACTTTGACACGAGGAGCGGGTATGAGTTAACAGTGTCTCTACTCCGGACAAGTTTCCTTGCTTAAGAAGGTCGGGAGCTATAGTGACAGCTCCGCAGGCAAAAGGATCCCAGGGAGCACGGGCGAAGCAGTGTACGCCACCTGTACTCTCCATTCTGGCCTGGCCAGAGGGACTCCTGCTGCAAGAGGGGTACCGGCCCCGATATCTGACTTTGCCACTTCACGTCTCTGTCAGAGAAGCCCGGTAGGCTACAGTGGATCCCGTCGGGTGACAGGCAGAACGGAATTGCCGCCTTACCCTATATCTGTGCATAGTCCAGAGGGAGACCCAGCCTTTGCACGCACACGGACAGGAGAGGTTCAAAGGGGACTGTTAGGAACACTCGGAGGGTCCTGATCGAGGTACCTGAATACCTTGGGTGCGCTGAGCCCTCATCCCTAGTGGCCGCAGTGATCCGTGAGGAGCAGGAAGATGCCTTACCGCTGCTTAAAAGAACTGTGAGTAAAAGACCTGGAAGACTATCCCTATGGCCTCTGGTTCCTTCATTTCTGCACTGCACCACCCAGCACCTGAGTGACCCAGGACTACTCTCCCCATCCTCCTGTCACATCTGCCCTGAGGCCCTGCTCCCCCTGTAGGGAGTTATAACATTGCCTGCTGCCGCTACATCCAGCCTCAGGGGACTGATAGCAGCGCTGGTGGCGCATCACCAGACACCACAGGTGGCGTAGTCGATAAATATCACTCAACCCTGAAAGCCCTTACATCCTTTTTAATGTGACGGCCCTGGGCACGGGATGGGTCCAGGCCACGGCTGCATCCCCTCAACATCTGACCCGGCTCCGAGTATCCCCCACCTTCCCAGGGCAGGGCTGTGAGCGTCACAATGGTACAGTGGGATCACTAATCACGCTCATGCCAGTCAGTCCGGGCGCGAGCGTAACAGTCACCCAATCCACGTTGGGATAGGATGAGGCTGGGCTGGGAGGAATCACCCTGTATGGTTCCTTGCTCCATCTCATCATGCTCCGCCTGCTAGGCATTCTCTTTAATGGTGGGCAGAGAGCGTTTCAGAAGACAGAGAAGTGGGATGATGACGCTAATTATGGTGTCATTGCAGCTCACCATCTTGGTGGAGTCCTCAAAGTTTTGGAGGATGATACATATTTCTGACATCCATGTCCACTCCTGAGGTTTTAAGTGTGGAGTCTGACCTGAATATCGACGGCCTTGTTGATGCTGGTAGTCAACAACTGCCCTCTTCTGCTCACAAATCCTTCCCAACATCTGCAATGTAGAGTCCAATGCGTTGGGACATTGCAGATCAGTCGGTGATTTGGAAGCTGCAAAAGCTGCTGAAGCACAGCAAGGGTGGCGGAAGCTGTAGCTGACTTTCTAAAATGGGCACACAGGTGGCGTATTTTGACAAGCAGATCTGGCAGATCTGGGTAGGTTTTGAGAAACCGCTGAACCACGAGGTTAAGCACATGGGCCAGGCATGGTACGTGTGTGAACTCGCCTCACCTCAGAGTCGCCAACAGGTTCCAGCCATTGTCACACATGACCATGCCTGGCTGTAGGGTCAGCGGTGTCAGCCACAGATGTGCCTGCTCTTTCAGAGCTGTCCACAACTCTTCAGTGTTGTGTGGTTTGTCACCTAAGCACATTAGCTTCAGCACAGCCTTTTGCCGCTTGGCCGAGGCAGTGCTGCAGTGCTTCCAGCTTGCGACTGATGTGGTCATTTCACTGATGGAGCCTGAAAAGGAGGAGAACGAGGTGCAGGAGCTGTAGAATGTGGGGGCAACCCGGATTGACCCAGGGCCCTGCAATCCTCGGCGTTGAGAGGATGTGTTCCGCCCCAAGGCCCGACTGGGTCCCGGCTTCCACTATGTTAACTCAGTGTGCCGTCAGTGAGATGTACCATCCCTGCCCACAAGCACTTGTCCACGTGTCCATGGTTAGGTGGACTTTTCCAGTAACTGCGTTGATGAGGGCACGTTTAAAGCTGTGGGACACGTGTTTGTGTTATGCGGGAACAGCACAGCGGGAGAAATAGTGGCGGCTGGGGACCGAGTACCAAGGGACAGCCGCCGCTATCAGGCTGCGGAAAGCATCCATCTCCACGAGCCTAAAAGGAAACATTTCGAGCGCAAGCATATGTAAAATGTGTGAATTTAGTATTGTGGCCTGTGGGGCATTGGCTGCATATTTGCACTTGCGTTTCAAGGACTGGGGTAGGGACAACTGAACGCTGCGCTGGGACAAGGACGTGGACATGCTTGCTGATGTTGCTAGTAGAGAGTGTTCAACGACAGGTGCAGGGCGGGAGACATCTTGGCATGCGCCATGGACAGGGAATTGACGTGCATGCACAACAGTGGAATAAGCAGTGGTGTCACGCTCACTCACTGTTGCTGGACCCTGTGTTTCGGCCCACTTAGTCTAGTGCCTTGCTGCCATGTGCCTGATCATGCTGGTGGTGGTCAGTCATCTAGTTTTGCTACCCCTACTGCTGCTGGCCTGGCAGGTGGTGCAAATGGCCTTTTTAGGGTTATCTGCAGAGTCTTTAAGAAATAATCAGACTCGGGAAGACCTAACAGTTGTACTGGCAACTTCTGTCATGTTGACGTTACGAGGAACGCTTTGCCGTCTTGTGTTTGCGGCCACCACATTGCTTCTTCCTGCTTGTTACATTGCTCTGCCTCCCTCCCCCTGTGTGCTGCTGTCCTCACTGTGTATGTCCCCCTACCAGGTTGGGTCAATTGCTATATCATCCACCACCTTGACAACAATTGCACTTTTCCTCCGTCGACTTTTTGTGACTATGGCTGCTCCAATATTTGGGCATCACTACACACATTCTCCTCTTGAATCTCTTGAAGCTGGCTGGGCGAGAGGCCCGAATCTACAAATGGAAAAGTGAACAGCTCTTCGGAGTGTCCAAGTGTGGGATCCGTTGTCTCTGGGCACTCGGCATGGTGTGAGGCATGAGGATCAGGGTGAGGAATATGCAGTCTAGACTCACAGCTACTGAGATTTGACCGTGTGGAAGACAGGGTGGTGGTGGCAAAGTGACTGGAAGCATTATCGCTATACAACCAACAACCTTTTGACACTGCTCTGGGTTCAATAGTGGTGTTCTGTTGTCCCCTAGTAATTGGGACAGGAAGGTCGAGCAACAAGATTTGTGTGTTTGTTGTGGCACAATTTCTGCTTGCCCATGGCCACGTCCTCGGCCTCAGCATGCGCAATCACCATCAAGTCCACTTCCCCATCCTTTGACACACACCTTGCCCATTTTTAATGGAGGACAATATTTTCCACATACACGAGAAATGGCTGATTTTGGATCGCAGTTATATGTGATACGTCTGACAGAGAACCACAATTTTAAACAGCAGGCCTGTAATTTACTAATATTATTCCACGTAGAGACCTAGTGTGAATAGCTTGACCGGCACACTGCAACAGAATGGAAATGAAAGAAATGGCTGATTTTGTATTAGTCTAATAGGTGATATGTCTGACAGAGAACCACAGTTTTAAATAGCAGGAATGTAATTTACTAATACTATTCTACACAGAGACCTAGTGTGAATAGCTTGACCGACACACTGCAACAAAATGAAAATGGAAGAAATGGCTGATTTTGGAACACTCTTATAGGTGATATGCCTGACAGAGAACCACAGTTTTAAATAGCATGCCTGTAATTTTCTAATATTATTCTACAGTATTACAGTAAATTGCCGTGGCCCCTGATATCTGGGGCTATGCCTACAAATATCTGTATTTATTACAGCAGCAGATAGGATGTTCAATGGACCCTCTTGTGCTGCTTCATACACTGCAGTCTGTACACACACACTGCCTGCCTGCCTAGTACTGACTATACGCAGCTTGATTAGTCCTCAGAAGGACTGTTAGTTCAGATGTGTACAGTATATTATATATGTTGTGGAATACATATACTAAATATAAAGAAGCAAATCTCTCCCTAATGCAGCAGAACCTCTCCCTACTCTGCCTGATTCCGGGGTACACTGTGACGAGCATAATGGCGTCAGGTCTTATATAGACCTGATGATGCTGTGCGGCCTGCCAATCACTGTGTTACGCTTGCGCCCGGACTGACTGGCGTGAGCGTGATAAGTGATCCCACTGGACCAATAACCGAGGAGTGCCTGGAGGGGCTTAACTAAGTATCAACCCGGTCCAACCAAGGGCGCACGGCGGCTCAGTCGACTCCGTGAACCTGGGAGGAACCGAGCAGAGGGACCAGGTGCTACTCCAGGTCAGACCCCGGTCACAGCTATTGACCCACACCGGGGAATGCAGGAACAGGCAGGTTAGGCTGGCATACATACAGGTGGATACTGGCAGACACGGCGGGTATGCAGACAGGTAGGTACTGGCAGGCACGGCTGGTATGCAGACAGGCGGGTGCAGACAGGCACGGCTGGAATGCAGACAGGCAGATACTGCCAGGTATGAACGCAGGCTGGATAAGAACCAGTACAGAATGGGATACCGGAACAGAGCCGCAGATGTGGTGGACCAGCAGAGCAAAATTGCAGGAGCGGTGAACAAGCAGAGCGGAGCAAAACCGCAGGTGCGGTGAACAAGCAGAGCGGAGCAAAACTGCAGGTGCGGTGAACAAGCAGAGCGGAGCAAAACCACAGGTGTGGTGAGCAAGCAGAGCAGAGCAAAACCGCAGGTGCGGTGAACAAGCAAAGCGGAGCAAAACCGCAGATGCGGTGAACAAGCAGAGCGGAGCAAAACCGCAGGTGCGGTGAACAAGCAGAGCGGAGCAAAACCGCAGGAGCGGTGAACAAACAGAGTGGAGCAAAACCACAGGTGCGGTAAACAAGCGGAGCAGAGCGGAACCGCCGGAGCGGTGAGCAAGCAGAGCAGAACAGAAGGTGAAGGCAGACAGGACAGGGCTCTGTTCACATGGAACAGACTGGAAAATACAGGAAGATGGTTAGAACACAGGAGGTAGATATGGAGGCAAGGAAAGGGGACAAGCAGAACCAGATACACACAAGGTACTTACAATGAAGTAGCGAGTGGACACAAAACTCGCAAACAGAAGTACAGAGACAACGAGTTGGAGTGAGGTGCAGGTTCAGACACTGCAGGAAAAGAGAAAGTACGGACATAGAGAGAAACAAGTAACGGGCTAGGACACTGTTCAGACAGGAACTGAACCGGGAACAAGATACAGGAACGAGCCTGGGAACTCAGCCTCCAGGGTGGTGGAAACCGACTAGAAGTCAGAGATACAGGTAGCGGCCCTGGGTACTCAGCCCCCAGGGTGGCGGGAACAGACTAAAAGTCAGAGGTACAGGTAGCAGCCCTGGGTACTCAGCCCCCAGTGTGGCAGAACAGACTAGATACTGGACAGGACCTAGCAACTCAGTTGCAAAAGACAAACTGAGTGAAGGTGTTGATCGGGCCCCTCCTACTGGGTGGAGGGGGTTTAAGTATCCAGTGACTCACAGCAATAGGCTGGGGATGCATTAGGACTGTGCACACAGTAGCTATAAGAAACAAGCAGAAAGCCGCGCCGACGCCCTAAGCAATCAGACAAGAGACATGGACACAGCAGGTACTGGAGCAAAGAGTGCAGCATGGACTGACAGGTAAGATTGCGGTCTTGCATGGTGGGAGGTGGTGCACCATGCAAGCACGCCGCCAGGGATGTTACACACTGTAATGCCCACAACCAACATAGCTACGGCATTACAGTGCGTGGCAGGCAATCCCTGCATGTTCATTGGCTCTCTAAAGAGCACCAAACATCCAGGGAGGGGACCTGAGTTCCCGCCAGAGGAACCCAGAAATTCTCACCGAGCTCCAAGCTTGTCGAGCACAGTGATGCTCGGGTGAGTACCGAGCAGTGGCGCACACGTTCGCTCATCACTAATTATTACCGCAGTAATAAGAGATCACGTCTGATGACCATGGTTTTAGGACAACCAAGTGTGAATAGGTTCAACAAACCACAGCTAACTGACTTTAAATGGAGAGTAATACTTGGCACGCTCAAAAAAATGTCAAAATTATTACAGCAGTAATATGGGATCATGGGTGATGACCACGGTTTTAGGAAGTGGCCTTATAGATGTGGTATTGGTCAGGGACCAAGTGGGAATAGGTTCAACAAAACACAGCTGGCTTACTTTAAATGGAGGGTAATATTTGGCATGCTCCACAAAATGTCTGTATTATTACCAAAGTAATATGGGATCACATCTGATTATGGAAAAGCTTCTGCTTCCACAAAAATCAAATAAAAAAATTCTGGCTGCATTCTGCTAACAAGCAAATGGAGCAGTGAAATGGTGTACTGTATTGCCTTTTAAGCAAATAATCAGGATTAAGAGCAAAAAAAAAAAATAGCCCTGATATGTAGGGCTATGGATATCTGTACCAGCAGCAGCAGCAGACAGAACGTGCAATGGACCCTATATTGCTGTATTACACTGTCCACAAACCCTGCCTAACTCCTGTTATCACCAGTAATATTTGCATCTGGATTAGTCCTCAGAAGGACTGCTAGTTCAGATGGATATATATATATATATATATATATATATATATATATATATATATATATATGTATATATATATATATATATATATATATATATATATATATACAGTATATATACACTACCGTTCAAAAGTTTGGGGTCATTTAGAAATTTCATTATTTTTTAAAGAAAAGCCCATTTTTTTTAAAGAAGCTAACATTAAATGAATCATAAATACACTTTATACATTGTTAATGTGGTAAATGACTATTCTAGCTGCTAACGTCTTGTTTTTATTGCAATATCTACATAGGTGTATAGAGGCCCACTTCCAGCAACCACCTCTCCAGTGTTTTAATGGTACACTGTGTTTGCTAACTGTGTAAGAAGGCTAATGGATGTTTAGAAAACCCTAGAAAACCCTTGCACAAGTATGTTGGCCCAGCTGAAAACGGTTTGGCTGATTTGAGAAGCTATAAAATTGACCTTCCTTTGAGCTAGTTGAGAATCTGGAGCATTAGATTTGTTTGTTCTATGAAGCTCTCAAAATTGCCAGAAAAAGAGAACTTTCATGTGAAACTCAACAGTCTATTCTTTTTCTTAGAAATGAAGGCGATTCCATGAGAGAAATTGCCAAGAAACTGAAGATTTCCTACAACGGTGTGTACTACTCCCTTCAGAGGAGAGCACAAACAGGCTCTAACCAGAGTAGAAAGAGAAGTGGGAGGCCCCACTGCACAACTGAGCAACAAGACAAGTACATTAGAGTCTCTAGTTTGAGAAATCGACGCCTCACAGCTCCTCAACAGGCAGCTTCATTAAATAGTACACACAAAACGCCAGTGTCAACATCTACAGTGAAGAGGCAACTCCGGGATGCTGGCCTTCAGGGCAAAGTGGCAAAGAAAAAGCCATATCTGAGACTGGCTAAAAAAAGGAAAAGATTAATATGGGCAAAAGAACACAGACATTGGACAGAGGAAGATTGGAAAAAAGTTTTATGCACAAATGAATCAAAGTTTGAGGTGTTTGGATCACACAGAAGAACATTTGTGAGATGCAGAACAACTGAAAAGATGCTGGGAGAGTGCCTGACGCCATCTGTCAAGCATGGTGGAGGTAATCTGATGGTCTGGGGTTGCTTTGGGCTGGTAAAGTGGAAGATTTGTACAAGGTAAATGGGATTTTGAATAAGGAAGGCTATCACTCCATTTTTGCAACGCCATGCCATACCATGTGGACAGCGCTTGATTGGAGTCATTTTCATCCTACAACAGGACAATGACCCAAAGCACACATCCAAATTAAGCATGAACTATTTAGGGAAGAAGCAGGCAGCTGGTATTCTATCTGTAATGGAGTGGTCAGTGCAGTCACCAGATCTCAACCCCATTGAGCTGTTGTGGGAGCAGTTTGACCTCATGGTACGCAGAAAGTGCCCATCAAGCCAATCCAACTTGTGGGAGGGGCTTCAGGAAGCATGGGGGTAAATTTCTCAAGATTACCTCAGCAAATTAACAGCTAGAATGCCAAAGGTCTGCAATGCTGTAATTGCTGCAAAGGGAGCATTCTTTGACACAAGCAAAGTTTGAAGGAGAAAATTATTCTTTCTAATAAAAATCATTATTTCTAACCTTGTCAATGTCTGGACTATACAGTCATGGCCAAAAGTTTTGAGAATGACACCAAAATTATATTTTCACATGATCTGCTGGCCTCTGTTTTTTATTAGTGTTTGTCTGATGTTTATATCACATACAGAAATATAATTGCAATCATATTATGAGTACCAATAGGTTATATTGACAGTTAGAATGAGTTAATGCAGCAAGTCAATATTTGCAGTGTTGCCCCTTCTTCTTCAAGGCCTCTGTAATTCTCCCTGGCATGCTCTCAATCAACTTTTGGACCAAATCCTGACTGATAGCAGTCCATTCTTGCATAATCAATGCTTGCATTTTGCCAGAATTTGTTGTTTTTTGTTTGTCCACCCGTCTCTTGATGATTGACCACAAGTTCTCAATGGGATTAAGATCTGGGGAGTTTCCAGGCCATGGACCTAAAATCTCTATGTTTTGTTCCATGAGCCATTTAGTTATCACCTTTGCTTTATGGCAAGGTGCTCCATCATGCTGGAAAAGGCATTGTTGGGCGCCAAACTGCTCTTGCATGGTTGGGAGAAGTTGCTCTTGGATGACATTCTGGTACCATTCTTTATTCATGGCTGTGTTTTTAGGCAAGACTGTGAGTGAGCCGATTCCCTTGGCTGAGAAGCAACCCCACACATGAATGGTTTCAGGATGCTTTACAGTTGGCATGAGACAAGACTGGTGGTAGCGCTCACCTCTTCTTCTCCGAATAAGCTGTTTTCCAGATGTCCCAAACAATCGAAAAGGGGATTCATCAGAGAAAATGACTTTGCCCCAGTCCTCAGCAGTCCACTCCCTGTACCTTTTGCAGAATATCAGTCGATCCCTGATGTTTTTTCTAGAGAGAAGTGGCTTCTTTGCTGCCCTCCTTGAAACCAGCCCTTGCTCAAAGAGTCTCCACCTCACAGTACGTGCAGAAGAACTCACACCAGCCTGCTGCCATTCCTGAGCAAGCTCGGCACTGCTGGTAGTCCGATCCCGCAGCTGAAACAGTTTTAAGATACGGTCCTGGCGCTTGCTGATCTTTCTTGGGCGCCCTGGAGCCTTTTTGACAACAATGGAAGCTCTCTCCTTGAAGTTCTTGATGATGCGATAGATTGTTGACTGAGGTGCAATCTTTGTAGCTGCGATACTCTTCCCTGTTAGGCCATTTTTGTGCAGTGCAATGATGGCTGCACGTGTTTCTTTAGAGATAACCATGGTTAACTGAAGAGAAACAATGATACCAAGAACCAGCCTCCTTTTAAAGTGTCCAGTGATGTCATTCTTACTTAATCATGACTGATTGATCGCCAGCCCTGTCCTTATCAACACCCACACCTTTGTTAATGGATCAATCACTAAAACGATGTTAGCTGCTCCTTTTAAGGCAGGACTGCAATGATGCTGAAATGTGTTTTGGGGGTTAAAGTTCATTTTCTGGGCAAATATTGACTTTTCAAGTACAGTAATTGCTGTTAAGCTGATCACTCTTTGACATTCAGGAGTATATGCAAATTGCCATTACAAAAAATGAAGCAGTAAACTTTGGAAAAATTACTATTTGTCTCATTCTCAATACTTTTGGCCATGACTGTATTTTCTCATCATTTTGCAACTCATTTGAAAAATAAAAGTTTGAGTTTTCATGGAAAACACAAAATTGTCTGAGTGACCCCAAACTTTTGAACGGTAGTGTATATATATATATATATATATATACATATACATATATACATATATATAAATATATATATATATATATATATATATATATATACAGTGGGGGGGAAAAAGTATTTGGTCAGCCACCAATTGTGCAAGTTCTCCCACTTAAAAAGATGAGAGAGGCCTGTAATTGATATCATAGGTAGACCGCAACTATGAGAGAGAAAATAAGAAAACAAATCCTGAAAATCACATTGTCTGATTTGGAAATTCATTTTCTGGCTCTCACAGACCTGTAACTTCTTCTTTAAGAGGCTCCTCTGTTCTCCACTCATTACCTATAGTACTGGCACCTGTTGGAACTTGTTATCAGTATAAAAGACACATGTCCGCAACCTCAAACAGTCACACTCCAAACTCCACTATTGTGAAGACCAAATAGCTGTCGAAGGACACCAGAAACAAAATTGTAGCCCTGCACCAGGCTGGGAAGATTGAATCTGCAATAGGCAAGAAGCTTGGTGTGAAGAAATCACTGTGGGAGCAATAATTAGAAATTGGAAGACATACAAGACCACTCATAATCTCCCTCAATCTGGGACTCCACACAAGATCTCATGCCGTGGGGTCAAAATGATCTCAAGAATTGGGAGCAAAAATCCAAAAACCACATGGGGGGACCTAGTGAATGACCTGCAAAGACCTGGAACCAACGTTACACAGGCTACCATCAGTAACACACTACGCCACCAGGGACTCAGATCCTGCAGTGACAGACGTGTCCCCCTGCTTAAGCCATTACATGTCCGAGCCCGCCTGAAGTTTGCTAGAGAGCATTTGGATGATCCAGAAGAGTATTGGGAGAAGTCATATGGTCAGATGAAACTAAAGTAGAACTGATTGGTAGAAACTCAACTCGTCATGTTTGGAGGAGAAAGAATGCTGAGTTGCATCCAAAGAACACCATACCTACTGTGAAGCATGGGGGTGGCAACATCATGCTTTGGGGCTGTTTCTCTGCCAAGGGACCAGGACGACTGATCTGTGTACATTAAAGAATGAATGGGGCCATGTATCATGAGATTTTGAGTGCAAACCTCCTTCTATCAGCAAGGGCATTGAAGATGAAATGTGGCTGGGTCTTTCAGCATGACAATGATCCCAAGCACACCGCTGATCAATAAAAGAGTGGCTTCGTAAGAAACATTTCAAGGTCCTGGAGTGGCCTAGCCAGTCTCCAGATCTAAACCATATAGAAAACCTTTGGGGGCAGTTGAAAGTCCGTGTTGCCTAGTGACAACCCCAAAACATCACTGGTCTAGAGGAGATCTGCATGGAGGAAAGGGCCAACATACCAGCAAGAGTGTGTGCCAACCTTGTGAAGACTTACAGAAAACGTTTGACCTCTGTCATTGCCAACAAAGCATACATAACAAAGTATTGAGATGAACTTTTGTAATTGACCAAATACTTATTTTCCACCAAAATTTGATAAAAATATCTTTGTCTGATTTGGAATGTGATTTTCAGGATTTGTTTTCTCATTTTGTTTCTCATAGTTGAGGTCGACCTATGATGTCAATTACAGGCCTCTCTCATCTTTTTAAGTGGGAGAACTTACACAATTAAGTGTGGAGTGTGGAGCCAAATCACCTCTCCTGGATCCGGTCAGAGAAGCCGCAGTAACTCAGATGAGAAAAATGGAAATTATGATCCAGCATATCAGGCTAGTTTCCTAAAATAAAGCATAGCTTTTATTGTGCCCATTAAAACATTGCTCCACACCTAATCATGGTCTCAAGGTCTCAGACTATGATTAAGACTTAAACGTCAAAACGCGTAGTTCTTGATGAATGTAGTGCACCATTTTGCACCATAGTGCACCATCTCCAGTCAGCGTTTCGCTGACTGGAGATATGACAGGTTCTTATGGTCAGTAATAACAGTAGTAGGATGTTCAGTCCCCTCCAACCAATGTCACCATTCTTTGAACGCCAATTTGATCGCCAAAAGTTCCCTATTACCCACGTCATAATTTCTCTCAGCCGAAGACAATTTTTTAGAATTTAAGGCGCATGGACGACATTTACAAGGGGACGGACCCTTAGACAACACAGTCCCAACCCCAACATCCAACACATCAACCTCCACAATAAAGGGTTAGGAAACCTCGGGTTGACTGAGTATAGGTGCAGTGGCAAAATTATTCTTTAAGGAAGAAAAAGCCTGGAGGGAGGCATCCGACCATTTGGAAAAATAAGACCCCTTCTAAGTAATTTCAGTAAGGGGTCTCACAATTACACAGTAAATTTGAATGAATTTCCGGTAAAAATGAGTAAAGCCCAGAAAGTGTTGTAGAACCTTCAGGTTCTCGGGAAGTTCCCAATCAAGGACTGCGCGGATCTTCTCCCTATCCATCCGAAAATCCGAAGATGACAACAAGTATCCCAAAAACTGTACCCCCTGAACAGCGAAAACACATTTTTCTAGTTTGGCATGAAGTTTATTATCCCTTAATATCTGGAGAACCTGCTTAACCTGCCCCCGATGAGTCTCAAAATCAGGTGAGAAAACCAAAATATCGTCCAGATAGACCAAAACAAACCTCCCCACCAAATGATGGAAAATATTATGCTGGAATATCTTAGGTGCATTGGTCAAACCAAAAGGCATAACCAGACTCTCGAAAAGTCCTTCCGGGGTATTGAATGCTGTTTTTCATTCTTCCCCTTCTCTGATTATAACCAGGTTGTAGGCTCCCCTGAAATCAAACTTGGAGAATACCTTAGCTCCCAGAACCTGGCTTAACAAATCAGGAATCAGAGGGAGAGGGTATGGATCACAGATGGTAATTTGATTTCATTCCCGGAAGTCTAAAAAGGGACGTAGACCGCCATCTTTTTTCTTCACAAAAAAGAACCCTGCCGTCACGGGCGAAGATGAGGGTCTGATATGACCCTTCTCCAGACTTTCCACAATGAAATCTTTCATGGCTTTCTCAGGGCCAGAAAGATTATACAGTCTGGATTTCGGTAGTTTAGCTCCGGGGGTCAGGTTAATAGGACAGTCATAAGCATGATGAGGAGGCAAATCTCTCAGAAAAACGTCCTCAAAACCAGACAGAAAAGCAGGTAAAATTTCCATAGAGACAGTAGAGAGGGAAATTTATAAACATTTCTAATGGCAGTAATCTCCCCATTCAATAATCTCCCCAGCTTGCCAATCCGCCAGCGGATTATATTTAAGAAGCCAAGGTATACCCAAGACAATCGATGTGGGAAGATTGTCCAGAACATAGTAAGGAATTATTTCTCAATGAACTGACCCCACCCTCAGTTTAACATTGTGTACATTCTGAGTAAATGCTTTCTGTGCAAGTGGTGCCAAGTAGAGATGAGCGTTGTTCGACTCGAACTGTTCGCCAATCTCAAATTCGAGCTGTTTTGGGCGGTGTTCGAGCCGTTCGGCGAACACGAACGATTTGAGAAAAATTTGGCTGTTCGAGGTTATGTTCGATAACTGTTCGTGCACCAAAATCATAACTGGATTTTTTCTCAGTAATGATGAAAATTAATGTTAATACGCAGTTTGAGTGTACAGCGGGGTGGGGGGAGGGGCAGGGGATGGATCTCTGCAGGAATAATGAAGATCTCCATTTTTTTTTCTCTTTCCCGCATTTACAGTGGGGAGGTGCAATCTGTCAGCCTATCAGCAGCGCACACACGGAGCGAAGTGCTTTTTTTCACACAAGCAAGGGCGTGTGTCATTGGCAGTGTATGTCACATGTCCTTGCCCTATAAGACCAAGACATTTTCCCCGTCACCACCATTTTCTCACTGCTGCAGCTGCGTGTTAGCCGGCACCGCTGTTGCTGTGTGCGCTGTACCTTGTTAATTTCAAGCCAATTTTCGCACAAATCTACAGATAGCTTGGGAGTAGGGAATAGTTGTGATTGCAGTCCTTTTAAGGACTAGGTTACAGCATTTCCTATGACTTTTATCAGGCAGGTCTGTGCTCTTAAATAGATAGATTGTGGGAGTAAAGACTAATTGTAATTGCAGTCCTTTTCAGGACTAGGTTACATCAGTTCCTATCAGTTTTTGCCAGGCAGGTCTGTGCCAGTGCTGTGCAAGTTTTTTTCACAGCATTTGGCTGAATCTAGCAAAGCTAATCCTTTTTGGCCTATTGCAGAGTGTGTTAGTCAGTGGAGTAGCCTATCTGTGTTTCAAGATATACCACCTGTGTATAGAATACCAATTTTTTTACTGCACCTAGTGAAGTAAAATCTTGTGGGCATAGCATCATTCTATTAGTCCATCTATACTGACCTCCATCAGGTTGCAAATTGAATATAATTTTTTTCTGCATCTAGCTCTGAAAAAATATTTGGGCTTCTAGCAGTGTGTGGGACTTGTTCTATTAGTCCATCTATACTGACCTCCATCAGGTTGCAAACTGAATATATTTTTTTTCTGCATCTAGCTCTGAAAAAATATTTGGGCTTCTAGCAGTGTGTGGGACTTGTTCTATTAGTCGATCTATACTGACCTCCATCACGCTGCAAATTCAAAATAATTTTTTGTCTGCATCTACCTCTGAAAAAATATTTGGCCTTCTAGCAGTGTGTGGGACTTTCTCTATTAGTCCATCTATACTGACCTCCATCAGGTTGCAAATTAAAAATAATTTTTATCTGCATCTACCTCTGAAAAAATATTTGGGCTTCTAGCTGTGTGTGGGACTTGTTCTATTAGTCCATCTATACTGACCTCCATCAGGTTGCAAACTGAATATAATTTTTTTCTGCATCTAGCTCTGAAAAAATATTTGGCCTTCTAGCAGTGTGTGGGACTTTCTCTATTAGTCCATCTATACTGACCTCCATCAGGTTGCAAATTAAAAATAATTTTTATCTGCATCTAGCTCTGAAAAAATATTTGGCCTTCTAGCAGTGTGTGGGACTTTCTCTATTAGTCCATCTATACTGACCTCCATCAGGTTGCAAATTCAAAATAATTTTTTGTCTGCATCTAGCTCTGAAAAAATATTTGGCCTTCTAGCTGTGTGTGGGACTTTCTCTATTAGTCCATCTATACTGACCTCCATCAGGCTGCAAATTAAAAATAATTTTTATCTGCATCTACCTCTGAAAAAATATTTGGCCTTCTAGCTGTGTGTGGGACTTGTTCTATTAGTCCATCTATACTGACCTCCATCAGGTTAAAAACTGAATATAATTTTTTTCTGCATCTAGCTCTGAAAAATATTTGGCCTTCTAGCAGTGTGTGGGACTTTCTTTATTAGTCCATCTATACTGACCTCCATCAGGTTGCAAACTGAATATATTTTTTTTCTGCATCTACCTCTGAAAAAATATTGGGCTTCTAGCTGTGTGTGGGACTTGTTCTATTAATCCATCCATACAGACCTCCATCAGGTTGCAAACTGAATATAATTTTTTTCTGCATCTACCTCTGAAAAAATATTTGGGCTTCTAGCTGTGTGTGGGACTTGTTCTATTAGTCCATCTATACTGACCTCCATCAGGTTGCAAATTAAAAATAATTTATATCTGCATCTAGCTCTGAAAAAATATTTGGCCTTCTAGCAGTGTGTGGGACTTTCTCTATTAGTCCATCTATACTGACCTCAATCAGGTTGCAAATTAAAAATAATTTTTTGTCTGCATCTAGCTCTGAAAAAATAATTGGCCTTCTAGCAGTGTGTGGGACTTTCTCTATTAGTCCATCTATACTGACCTCCATCAGGTTGCAAACTGAATATATTTTTTTTCTGCATCTACCCCTGAAAAAATATTTGGGCTTCTAGCTGTGTGTGGGACTTGTTCTATTAGTCCATCTATACTGACCTCCATCAGGTTGCAAACTGAATATAATTTTTTTCTGCATCTAGCTCTGAAAAAATATTTGGCCTTCTAGCAGTGTGTGGGACTTTCTCTATTAGTCCATCTATACTGACCTCCATCAGGTTGCAAATTGAATATAATTTTTTTCTGCATCTAACCCAGCCAATAGTTTTGGCCTAATACCACAGTTTGGCCACTCAGCTCTGCTCGGTTCCCATCCATTGTTTTTTTGTGCAAACAACTCCAGAGTTGTGAATTAGTTAACCACCAAAATGAGTGGAAAAAGGCCTGCTGCTGGTGGAAAGGGGAATTGGCGTGTTGGGAAGGGGAAAAAAGGTTGTGTCCGTGGGGTAGGTGTTAAAGCAACAGTAACATCTGCAGAAGAAAGACCATCTTCCAGCCAAACTAAAATGTCTACTTCTTTTAGCGGACAATGTGATAAGATCCCTTTCTTACGGCCACGCCAATCGCTACAAATTCCAGATGAGGCACAAAAACAGCAGGTGCTTCAACGGATATCAAGTGCTCCTTTAAGTGGCTCTCCTCCACATCAACTTCAACATCACAAATACTCCAGTCCTCAAAGGTGTCACCCCAATCGCACTTGCTTCCTCACAGCTCCCAAGTCTCCAGCTGCCCGTCTGAGTATGAGGTAGAACAGATGGTTGAGTCTGCAGAGCTGTTTACTCATACTATAGCCTGGGAATCAGAGGTCGACTCCAGCGCTTCTGTGAATCCAGACGAGGAAATGATCTGCACTGATGCCCAGAATCTTTATGAGTCGGATCCAGGACCAGACGCAGAAGGTTCTGACCATAATGTAGACCCTCATTCGCAAACTGTAACTCCTGTTGGTGGAGACAATGAGGAAGACGATGATGAGACTCAAATACCTGATTGGAGCGACAACTTTAGTTTTTTGTCAGGGCAGGAACAGGTTGGCTCTGAGGACGACGGGGGTGATAACGCACAGGGTGATGATGATGAGGTTGGAGATCCCACTTACTGTCAACCCACAGTCAGCCAAGAGATGAGGTCAGCAGAGGAGGTGGAGGAAGATGCTAGTGACGACGAGGTCAGGTTGCTCCTTCCTGGACAGAGACGTAGTACTGGAAGCACGTCAACAACTGCATCCTCAAACACTAAGCCTTGCATAGCCTGGGCATTTTTTCAGATCGATAAAGATGACCCAACTCGTGTTATCTGTAACATTTGTCAGCAAAAGCTAAGTAGAGGCCAAAAAATACATAGTTTGAGTACTTCATGCATGAACCGGCACATGGACATGAAGCATAAGTTGCAGTGGGAAGCTCAGTGTGCTACAATGCGGCCTAGCCGGCCGGGCCAACCACCGTCTGCCATATCTTGTGCATCCGCGGCCTGTTCATCCTCTGTGACTGGGGGGACAGCAGTCACACCTGTTTTGGGGCGCAGACCTGCCACCTCTTTACCCGCAACAGCCAGCGTGATTGGCAGGTCATCATTTTCTTTGGAGGTGGTAACACCAGCTGGTGTTGAGCGCTGTCCGACATCGATAGCACCACTTTTGGATCAAGGCAACCTAACATGTCCGCCTGCATCTTCCTCACAGACCGGCAGTTTGCCGGGGACACCCTTATCAACCCCGTCTAAGCACAATAGCCAGCCCTCGGTCCCTCAGATGTGGACAAGTAAAAGACCATTTCCTCCTAGCCATGAGAAAGCTAAGAGGTTGAATTTCACCATCTGCAAGCTCTTGGCTACAGAAATGCTGCCTTTCCGCCTGGTGGACATAGAGGATTTTCGAGACCTTATGTCCGTCGCAGTGCCCCAGTACCAGATGCCCAGTTGGCACTACTTCTCAAAGAAAGGTGTGCCTGCGCTCCACCAGCATGTCGCACACAACATCACCGCTTCTTTGAGAAACTCTGTGTGTGACAGGGTGCATTTAACCACAGACACTTGGATGAGTAGGCATGGACAGGGGCGTTACATGTCGCTGACTGGGCACTGGGTAACTATGGTGACAGCAGGTTAAAAGGGGCTGCTGTCCAAGTCTTGCCGTCCCCACGAGTTGTGCGTCAATCTCTTTATGTCAAAGTTCCTCCACTGCTTCTGCCTCCTCTACCTCCTTTCGGTCTTCCACCTGCACCCAAAGCCTGTCTGGTCATGCCACAAGCTTTCTAACTGCGCAGAAGGGATCCTGCACACCTCCTTACTATGCTGGCAGTAGGGCTCAACGTCATCAGGCGGTTTTTACTTTGAAATGTCTGGGAAATGTGAGTCACACAGCTGAGGAGTTGTGGTCAGCTCTGGAGAACCAATTTCATGAATGGTTATCTCCACTGGACCTGAAACCAGGGAAGGTCGTGTGCGACAATGCTGCAAACCTGGGTGCGGCCCTTCGCGGGGCAATGTTACACACGTGCCTTGTATGGCTCACGTGTTGAACCTGGTTGTCCAGCAATTTTTAGCCCACTATCCCAGACTAGATGGCCTTCTGCAGAGGGCACGGTCGCTGTGTGCTCACTTCCGCCGTTCGCATCCCGCAGCTCAGCGACTTACATCTCTACAGAAGTCGTTGGGCCTGCCACTTCACTGGCTAAAATGCGATGTGCCTACCCGGTGGAATTCAACTCTGCACATGTTGCAGCGACTGTGGCAGCACCGACAAGCCCTGGTGCAATACGTTCTGACGTATAGCCTGGGCCAACGAGATCCATACGTGGGGCAAATCACGCTGGAGGAGTGGTCTCAGATCAGGGACCTATGCACCCTTCTGCACAGTTTTGAAATGGCGACGAAGATGTTTATTGCTGACGATGCCATTATCAGCATGACTATTCCGGTGATTTACATGCTGGAGCACATGTTAAACAGAATTCGGAGTCAGGTGGTGGCACAAGAGGAGGTGGAGAAAGTAGAGGAGGAGGAGTTGTATGCGGAAGGGCTAACATCTGCAAGGTCCAGACGGTCGGCAGCACCAAGGCGGCAGGCATGTGAGGGTGGGGGAGATGGTTTTACCAGGGCGCATGGTAGCAGCCAAACTAGTGAGGAAGGTGCAGGAGCCCAGGAAGAAGTGGAGGACGAACTGATGGAAGACTCATCAGATGAGGGAGACCTTGATCACATTTCTGTTGTGCGAGGTTGGGGGGAGAGGACAGAGGAAGGAAGCATGATTGTTACCTCGCCACCAACACAACAGGGACTTGGTGCTCCTGGATGCGCAACACACATGAGTGCCTTCTTGCTGCACTACCTGCAACATGACCCTCGAATTGTGAGAATTAGAAATAATCCTGACTACTGGGTTGCCACACTGTTAGATCCCCGGTACAAAAGTAAATTTGCAGAAATTATTCCTGCCATAGAAAGGGATGCACGCATGCAGGAGTATCAGCAGAGACTGTTGCAGAATCTTACATGTGCTTTTCCACAAAACACCAGTGGTGCACGTAGTGAATCTCACAGTTCCAACTTGCCAACCGTGGGACCGTCAAGTGTTCAGCACTCAAACCGTAACAGAACCACAGTATCTGCTGGTAACATCAATTTTGCGGAATCATTTCACCACTTTTTTAGCCCATCCTTTGCAAGGCCACAGGAGACAAGAAGTCTGACACATAGTCAACGCCTAGAGACGATGGTACAGGAGTATCTCCAAGTAAACATTGAAGCCATGACTGTGTCACTGGACCCTTGCTCTTTTTGGGCTTCCAATCTGGATAAATGGCCGGAGCTAGCCATTTACGCCTTGGAGATCTTGTCATGCCCCGCAGCCAGCGTTCTGTCTGAACGTGTGTTCAGCGCTGCTGGTGGTGTGCTGACAGATAAGCGCACGCGGCTCTCCACTGATAATGTAGACAGACTCACGTTCATAAAGATGAACAAATCATTGATCCGAAATGACTTTTCTACCCCTGTGTCATCCTGGGGAGAGTAAAAGCTTGATGATTGGTTAAAATCACCCTACCAACCATTTTAAGCTTTCAAATTACTAATCATGTTTATCTGTATCTTGGCTGGAAAATAATTTGGGCTTTGTAGCAGTGTGCAGCACTGATTCTATTAGGCCATCTATAATAAGCTCCACCAGATTTAAAATTACTAATCATGTTTATCTGTATCTTGACTGGAAAATAATTTGGGCTTTGTAGCAGTGTGCAGCACTGATCCTATTAGGCCATCTATACTAAGCTCCACCAGATTTAAAATTAATAATAATTTTTAGCTGCATCTAGCCCGGAAAATAATTTTGGGGCTCCGAGATGCGCAAGACACATAAGTGCCTTCTTGCTGCACTACCTGCAACATGACCCTCATATTGTCAGAATTCGAAGTAATCATGACTACTGGGTTGCCACACTCTTAGATCCCCCAAACTTTTCGATCAACCTTTTCATTTTAATAAAGACCAAAAAAATGGTCATTTTTGAAATTATAAGCATTAGCAGGTTATTAGAAACTGAAATCAAACAGTTTTCAACTCAAAACTTTATTCTAGGTGATGTTACATTTTCACATAGGACCCCTTGTTCGAAAGGAGCTTCTGAACTCTCTCGTCCATTGAATTTGTCAGGTTTTGGATGGTTTCTGCTTCAATTGTTTTGCATGAGGACAGAATACCCTCCCAGAGCTGTTGCTTAGATGTGAACTGCCTCCCTCCATCATAGACACTCCTTTTAATGATGCTCCAGAGGTTCTGAATGGGGTAGAGGTCAGGGGAGCATGGGGGTCACACCATAAGTTTGTCCCCTTTTATGTCCATATCAGCCAGAGATGCAGATGTTTTATGTGCAGCATGAGATGGTGCATTATCATGCAAAAAAATGATCTTGCTGTGAAATACACGGTTCTTCTTCTAGAACCATGGCAGGAAGTGCTGTTTGAGAAAATCCACATACATTATGGAGTTCATCTTTAGCGCCTTCAGGGATCCTAAAGGGGCCGACAATCTCTCTCCCCATGATTCCAGCCCAAAACATTACTCCACCTCCTCCTTATTGGCGCTGTAGCCGTGTTTGCGTGGGGTGTCCATCAACCAGCCATCCTCCACTCCATCCATCTGGACCATCGAGCGCTGCACGGCACTCATCCGTGAACAAAACAGTTTTGAAATCAGTCTTCATGTAATGTTTGGCCCACTGGAGCCGTTTCTGCTTGTGTGAAGTGGATAGAGGAGGTCGACAGGATGGCGTATGCACAGCTGCAAACCTCTGAAGGACCCTGCATCTTGTTGTTCGGGGGACGTTGGAGGCACCAGCAGCTTCAAAAACTTGTCTGCTGCTATGACAAGGCTTTTTTGCCACTGCTCTTTTAACCTGACGTAATTGCCTGTAGGAAAGAGTCCTCAATTTGCCCTTATCAGCACGCACACGTGTGTACTGTGAATCAGCTACATACTTCTTGATTGCCAAGGCACTTCATCCTGATCATCGCACAATGTTGATTGTAGTCATGCCTTGACCTAAACACTCCACAATTTGTTGCTTCTCAGCAGCCGACACATCCTTTTTCTTTCCCATTTTGGCAGAAAATGTAGGCTGCTTAATAATGTGAGACAGCCTTCTTAAGTAGTCTTGCCTTTCATTGGACACACCTGCCAAACTAATTAGCACAGGTGTCTGCAATTGCTTACAGTGATATAAAGAGCCCTGACACACATCACCATCAATGAGTTTAACTGACAAACAAACAAATTCTTCCCTTATCACTCCTAAACACTTTTTGCATAATAATTTGGAACACAGTGTACATGTGCTTTTCCACAAAACACCAGTGGTTCACGTAGTGAATCTTACAGTTCTAACTTGCCAACCGTGGTCTGTATGGAGTTGTTCAATAAAGGGCCCAAAATTAAGATAACATAGATGGGAGAGGTCTCTATGAATAGGAATTCCTAAGTATTTGATACCCTGTGAGGGCCAGGCAAAGGGAAAGTTGGACTGGATGGAATCCTATATGGATTTGGGGAGGGAGACATCGAGGGCCTCAGACTTCGCTGCATTGATTTTAAAATTTGACCATGTAACAAAGTGATCTATTTCAGCCATAACAGCATGGATGGATATATGTGATTGAGTGATATATACTAGGACATCATCAGCAAATAGAGAGCACTTGTACTCGGTGCCTCCCACCTCAATCCACCTAATATTGGGGTTATGGCGAATTGATGAGAGCAGGTGCTCCGTCACTAGGATGTATAAGAGAGGGGACAGAGGACATCCCTGCCTTGTCCCATTGGTGATTGTGAAAGGTGATGAAAATGTTCTGATGCACCCCCTGGGCCTTGGGACACCCGGAGCCGGACCCTTTTTGGTGGATGCTGTTGTTTGTAGTCTTCGTGGTGGCGACCCGGTTCCGTGGCTCAGGGTGGTCAAACCAGTGGCGGAACTATTTATGTGGTTTTGATGTTTAAATGTCCGACTACGCCACCCGTGGATTGTGGTCAGAGTGAACCGCCGCTGCAGGGCAGACCGCTGAGGCTGGTGTTGTGGGTGCAGCAGAGCGTAGCATAACTCCCCACGGGAGGAGTATAGCCTCAGGGCAGTGTATGCGGAGGATGGGGGTGATGGTGCAGGGCAGCAGCAGTAACGACACGGAGTCAGTGATGCAGTCCAGGGCCTTTACTCACAGTTCTTATTATCCAGAACACGTCTGCAGGTAACGGCTGCCCACGTCGTACTGTGCTCACCAGGTGAGGGGCTCAGACAACTCCCAGATAACTTTGGAGGGCTTCACAGGACCCCCTTTGTGTGTCCTTTGTCTGGCCTTTCTTACCAACACTTCTGTCCGGCTGCCTCGGGCCTCCTCTTGGTAAACTTGGCGCCAGTTTCCCTGACCCTATGTGGTGCCTTCCTAGCGGGTGGAGCGAGGGGCTGCGCCACATAAAATGTCACAGCCTCCGGTTTCTAGCTGAGGGTCGTTTCCTGCCTCCACTAGTTTCGGGGACCGGTCTCCCCCTTTGGCCTGACCCCTCCACGCAGGTGGATTCGGGCGTGCGGTGGCGACTCACCCGTCCGCACCCCTGGGATCCCTTCATTCCTCGTTCCTGGAGCCTTCTCCGCTCCTCTTCCTTCCTTCTCCCTCTTCCAGGCCTGGGCCTCTGTTACTAGGCCCGCCTCCGGAGCAGAGCTCATGCAGAGCCCCTGCTCCCTGCCACTTCTGCTCAGACTTCTCTGCACTGAACCAAGATGGTGCCCACCTTTTATACTCCCTTCTCAATGCACCCAGGAACTGCTTCCTCCCTGCTCCTGCACTACAGGGTTCCCCTTCCTCAGTGTTCCCTCCCCCCACTCCAGCCAGGGACAGGGACTGTCGTGCCCATCTCAGAGGCATATTGGTCGCCCTGCCCCACGGAATTTGTGGTGTAATGCATGCAGGTGTCGGGTCCTGATCCACACTCCATCCGTACCTGAGAGTGAGATATCACACCTCTGGGTGAGGTGCAATTCCTCTGTAGCAACCGAGCCCTCAGGGTGCTACAGTTCCATTTATCTTCAGCCTAGGTGACGTATTGTGATACAGTGCCGTGATTTTGGCTATAAAAGGGTCCCCTAGACCCCTACCCCAAGCTTTTTAAGAGAATCATATATGGCGTGCCAGGAGACTCTATGGAATGCTTTCTCAGCATCCAAGGAGAGTATCTAATTACAAATTTTTAACTGCATCTAGCCCAGGAAATACTTTGTGCCTAGTAGCAGTGTCTGCTAGTCAGCGGAATATCCCGGCTGTTAAGCAAGCTACACCACCTGTAGTTTGGACACTTAATTTTTTCAAAGGAAATGCTTCGGGACCACGGGATACTCAGTGAAGAGCATCAGGAGGCACCCCAAGGCATAGGGGCTGGGACTGGCAGTAGGATGCCTTGCGGTGGACAGCCGAGCTCGATCCTTATAAAAGCTTTTTAACTGCAGCAGCTTTAGTGGACGCTACTGGAGCTGGAAGTACGCGGCTGCTGGCATGAGACTTGCCCTCCAATAGATCCTTGTAAATGGATTTAAAGTGTATTCATTCAAATTAGAGAGACAATTTAAATTAAAAAGCTTAGAGCTGCCTCCACCACAGGGGGGCTCGATCGACCCACCAGCAGACAGGCACCAGTATTGGGAGAGGGGGGCTGGCTGTCAGGGTTCACCGCGGCTCTGGCACAAACCCGGCGACACGGAGGTGGCACGGGCAGGAGCGGACTGAACGTGTCGGCTTCTCACTTTTTGGATTTTAGAAGGGCATGACATGCCTATATCTGTGTCTCCCCCTCCTTTTACTCCTCCACCTCTTTTCTTTTTGCATGACTATATGTACTTGTCACTTTTCCATGTGTTAGTTGTGTCTTCTGAGCAGTTTGTCAGCTTTTGGACACCTTTGAAGGTGTTTTCTATGTGTTTCTATGTGTTTTTGTTTGCCTGAAATTGGTTTTAACGGTGTTCGAAGGTGTTCGACGATCAGTTCGACAAACAGTTCGGCGAACACACGGGTGTTCGACGAACCGAACCGAACTCGAACTCGCCACCGCACGCCCGAATCCACCTGCGTGGAGGGGTCAGGCCAAAGGGGGAGACCGGTCCCCGAACTAGTGGAGGCAGGAAACGACCCTCAGCTAGAAACCGGAGTCTCTGACATTTTATGTGGCGCAGCCCCTCGCTACACCCGCTAGGAAGGCACCACATAGGGTCAGGGAAACTGGCGCCAAGTTTACCAAGCCGGACAGAAGTGTTGGTAAGAAAGGCCAGACAAAGGACACACAAAGGGGGTCCTGTGAAGTGCTCCAAAGTTATCTGGGAGTTGTCTGAGCCCCTCACCTGGTGAGCACAGTACGACGTGGGCAGCCGTTACCTGCAGACGTGGTCTGGATAATAAGAACTGTGAGTAAAGGCCCTGGACTGCATCACTGACTCCGTGTCGTTACTGCTGCTGCCCTGCACCATCACCCCCATCCTCCGCATACACTGCCCTGAGGCTATACTCCTCCCGTGGGGAGTTATGCTACGCTCTGCTACGCTCTGCTGCACCCACAACACCAGCCTCAGCGGTCTGCCCTGTAGCGGCGGTTCACTCTGACCGCAATCCACGGGTGGTGTAGTCGGACATTTAAACATCAAAACCACATAAATAGTTCCGCCACTGGTTTGACCGCCCTGAGCCACGGAACCGGGTCGCCGCCACGAAGACTACAACCACCAGCATCCACCAAAAAGGGTCCGGCTCCGGGTGTCCCAAGGCCCAGGGGGTGCGTCAGAACATTTTCATCACCTTTCACAATCACCAATGGGACAAGGCAGGGATGTCCTCTGTCCCCTCTCTTATACATCCTAGTGACGGAGCACCTGCTCTCATCAATTCGCCATAACCCCAATATTAGGTGGATTGAGGTGGAAGGCACCGAGTACAAGTGCTCTCTATTTGCTGATGATGTCCTAGTATATATCACTCAATCACATATATCCATCCATGCTGTTATGGCTGAAATAGATCACTTTGTTACATGGTAAAATTTTAAAATCAATGCAGCGAAGTCTGAGGCCCTCGATGTCTCCCTCCCCAAATCCATATAGGATTCCATTCAGTCCAACTTTCCCTTTGCCTGGCCCTCACAGGGTATCTAATACTTAGGAATTCCTATTCATAGAGACCTCTCCCATCTATGTTATCTTAATTTTGGGCCCTTTATTGAACAATTCCATACAGACCACGGTTGGCAAGTTAGAACTGTAAGATCCACTACGTGAATCGCTGGTGTTTTGTGGAAAAGCACATGTACACTGCGTTCCAAATTATTATGCAAAAAGTGTTTAGGAGTGATAAGGGAAGAATTTGTTTGTTTGTCAGTTAAACTCATTGATGGTGATGTGTGTCAGGGCTCTTTATATCACTGTAAGCAATTGCAGACACCTGTGCTAATTAGTTTGGCAGGTGTGTCCAATGAAAGGCAAGACTACTTAAGAAGGCTCTCTCACATTATTAAGCAGCCTACATTTTCTGCCAAAATGGGAAAGAAAAAGGATGTGTCGGCTGCTGAGAAGCAACAAATTGTTGAGTGTTTAGGTCAAGGCATGACTACAATCAACATTGTGCGATGATCAGGATGAAGTGTCTTGGCAATCAAGAAGTAAGTAGCTGATTCACAGTACACATGTGTGCGTGCTGATAAGGGCAAATTGAGGACTCTTTCCTACAGGCAATTACGTCAGGTTGAAAGAGCAGCGGCAAAAAAGCCTTGTCATAGCAGCAGACAAGTTTTTGAAGCTGCTTGTGCCTCCAACGTCCCCGGAACAACAAGATGCAGGGTCCTTCAGAGGTTTGCAGCTGTGCATACGCCATCCTGTCGACCTCCTCTATCCACTTCACACAAGCAGAAACGGCTCCAGTGGGCCAAACATTACATGAAGACTGATTTCAAAACTGTTTTGTTCACGGATGAGTGCCGTGCAGCGCTCGATGGTCCAGATGGATGGAGTGGAGGATGGCTGGTTGATGGACACCCCACGCAAACACGGCTACAGCGCCAACAAGGAGGAGGTGGAGTAATGTTTTGGGCTGGAATCATGGGGAGAGAGATTGTCGGCCCCTTTAGGATCCCTGAAGGCGCTAAAGATGAACTCCATAATGTATGTGGATTTTCTCAAACAGCACTTCCTGCCATGGTTCAAGAAGAAGAACCGTGTATTTCACAGCAAGATCATTTTTCTGCATGATAATGCACCATCTCATGCTGCACATAAAACATCTGCATCTCTGGCTGATATGGGCATAAAAGGGGACAAACTTATGGTCTGACCCCCATGCTCCCCTGACCTCTACCCCATTCAGAAACTTTGGAGCATCATTAAAAGGAGTGTCTATGATGGCGGGAGGCAGTTCACATCTAAGCAACAGCTCTGGGAGGGTATTCTGTCCTCATGCAAAACAATTGAAGCAGAAACCATCCAAAACCTGACAAATTCAATGGACGAGAGAGTTCAGAAGCTCCTTTCGAACAAGGGGTCCTATGTGAAAATGTAACATCACCTAGAATAAAGTTTTGAGTTGAAAACTGTTTGATTTCAGTTTCTAACAACCTGCTAATGCTTATAATTTCAAAAATGACCATTTTTTTGGTCTTTATTAAAATGAAAAGGTTGATCGAAAAGTTTGGGGGATCTAAGAGTGTGGCAACCCAGTAGTCATGATTACTTCGAATTCTGACAATATGAGGGTCATGCTGCAGGTAGTGCAGCAAGAAGGCACTTATGTGTCTTGCGCATCTCGGAGCCCCAAAATTATTTTCCGGGCTAGATGCAGCTAAAAATTATTTTTAATTTTAAATCTGGTGGAGCTTATTATAGATGGCCTAATAGGATCAGTGCTGCACACTGCTACAAAGCCCAAATTATTTTCCAGTCAAGATACAGATAAACATGATTAGTAATTTGAAAGCTTAAAACGTTTGGTAGGGTGATTTTAACCAATCATCAAGCTTTTACTCTCCCCAGGATGACACAGGGGTAGAAAAGTCGTTTCGGATCCATGATTTGTTCATCTTTATGAACGTGAGTCTGTCTACATTATCAGTGGAGAGCCGCGTGCGCTTATCTGTCAGCACACCACCAGCAGCGCTGAACACACGTTCAGACAGAACGCTGGCTGCGGGGCATGACAAGATCTCCAAGGCGTAAGTGGCTAGCTCCGGCCATTTATCCAGATTGGAAGCCCAAAAAGAGCAAGGGTCCAGTGACACAGTCGTGGCTTCAATGTTTACTTGGAGATACTCCTGTACCATCGTCTCTAGGCGTTGACTATGTGTCAGACTTCTTTTCTCCTGTGGCCTTGCAAAGGATGGGCTAAAAAAGTGGTGAAATGATTCCGCAAAATTGATGTTACCAGCAGATACTGTGGTTCTGTTACGGTTTGAGTGCTGAACACTTGACGGTCCCACGGTTGGCAAGTTGGAACTGTGAGATTCACTACGTGCACCACTGGTATTTTGTGGAAAAGCACATGTAAGATTCTGCAACAGTCTCTGCTGATACTCCTGCATGCGTGCATCCCTTTCTATGGCAGGAATAATTTCTGCAAATTTACTTTTGTACCGGGGATCTAACAGTGTGGCAACCCAGTAGTCAGGATTATTTCTAATTCTCACAATTCGAGGGTCATGTTGCAGGTAGTGCAGCAAGAAGGCACTCATGTGTGTTGCGCATCCAGGAGCACCAAGTCCCTGTTGTGTTGGTGGCGAGGTAACAATCATGCTTCCTTCCTCTGTCCTCTCCCCCCAACCTCGCACAACAGAAATGTGATCAAGGTCTCCCTCATCTGATGAGTCTTCCATCAGTTCGTCCTCCACTTCTTCCTGGGCTCCTGCACCTTCCTCACTAGTTTGGCTGCTACCATGCGCCCTGGTAAAACCATCTCCCCCACCCTCACATGCCTGCCGCCTTGGTGCTGCCGACCGTCTGGACCTTGCAGATGTTAGCCCTTCCGCATACAACTCCTCCTCCTCTACTTCCTCCACCTCCTCTTGTGCCACCACCTGACTCCGAATTCTGTTTAACATGTGCTCCAGCATGTAAATCACCGGAATAGTCATGCTGATAATGGCATCGTCAGCACTAAACATCTTCGTCGCCTTTTCAAAACTGTGCAGAAGGGTGCATAGGTCCCTGATCTGAGACCACTCCTCCAGCGTGATTTGCCCCACCTCTGAATCTCATTGGCCCAGGCTATACGTCAGAACGTATTGCATCAGGGCTTGTCGGTGCTGCCACAGTCGCTGCAACATGTGCAGAGTTGAATTCCACCGGGTAGGCACATCGCATTTTAGCCGGTGAAGTGGCAGGCCCAACGACTTCTGTAGAGATGTAAGTCGCTGAGCTGCGGGATGCGAACGGCGGAAGTGAGCACACAGCGACCGTGCCCTCTGCAGAAGGCCATCTAGTCTGGGATAGTGGGCTAAAAATTGCTGGACAACCAGGTTCAACACGTGAGCCATACAAGGCACGTGTGTGACATTGCCCCGGCGAAGGGCCGCACCCAGGTTTGCAGCATTGTCGCACACGGCCTTCCCTGGTTTCAGGTCCAGTGGAGACAACCATTCATGAAATTGGTTCTCCAGAGCTGACCACAACTCCTCAGCTGTGTGACTCACATTTCCCAGACATTTCAATGTAAAAACCGCCTGATGACGTTGAGCCCTACTGCCAG
This sequence comes from Phyllobates terribilis, assembly GCF_046119375.1. NCBI lineage: Eukaryota > Metazoa > Chordata > Amphibia > Anura > Dendrobatidae > Phyllobates > Phyllobates terribilis. Next base: position 1,186,933,513 of record NW_027362761.1, on the reverse strand, counting down.
CATAGTAAGGAGGTGTGCAGGATCCCTTCTGCGCAGTTAGAAAGCTTGTGGCATGACCAGACAGGCTTTTGGTGCAGGTGGAAGACCGAGAGGAGGTTGAGGAGGCAGAAGCAGTGGAGGAACTTTGACATAAAGAGGATTGACGCACAACTCGTGGGGACGGCAAGACTTGGACAGCAGCACCTTGTCCTGCTGTCACCATAGTTACCCAGTGCCCAGTCAGCGACATGTAACGCCCCTGTCCATGCCTACTCGTCCAAGTGTCTGTGGTGAAATGCACCCTGTCACACACAGAGTTTCTCAAAGAAGCGGTGATGTTGTGTGTGACATGCTGGTGGAGCGCAGGCACACCTTTCTTTGAGAAGTAGTGCCGACTGGGCATCTGGTACTGGGGCACTGCGACGGACATGAGGTCTCGAAAATCCTCTGTGTCCACCAGGCGGAAAGGCAGCATTTCTGTAGCCAAGAGCTTGCAGATGGTGAAATTCAACCTCTTAGCTTTCTCATGGCTAGGAGGAAATGGTCTTTTACTTGTCCACATCTGAGGGACCGAGGGCTGGCTATTGTGCTTAGACGGAGTTGATAAGGGTGTCCCCGGCAAACTGCCGGTCTGTGAGGAAGATGCAGGCGGACATGTTAGGTTGCCTTCATCCAAAGGTGGTGCTATCGATGTCGGACAGCGCTCAACACCAGCTGGTGTTACCACCTCCAAAGAAAATGATGACCTGCCAATCACGCTGGCTGTTGCGGGTAAAGAGGTGGCAGGTCTGCGCCCCAAAACAGGTGTGACTGCTGTCCCCCCAGTCACAGAGGATGAAGAGGCCGCGGATGCACAAAATATGGCAGACGGTGGTTGGCCCGGCCGGCTAGGCCGCATTGTAGCACACTGAGCTTCCCACAGCAACTTATGCTTCATGTCCATGTGCCGGTTCATGCATGAAGTACTCAAACTATGTATTTTTTGGCCTCTACTTAGCTTTTGCTGACAAATGTTACAGATAACACGAGTTGGGTCATCTTTATCGATCTGAAAAAATGCCCAGGCTATGCAAGGCTTAGCACCCATGCGACCTGAAGAGCCACCACGACTTGTGGTGAGAGGCAGAGTTGTGTTTGAGGATGCAGTTGTTGACGTGCTTCCAGTACTACGTCTCTGTCCAGGAAGGCGCAACCTGACCTCGTCGTCACTAGCATCTTCCTCCACCTCCTCTGCTGACCTCATCTCTTGGCTGACTGTGGGTTGACAGTAAGTGGGATCTCCGACCTCATCATCATCACCCTGTGCGTTATCACACCCGTCGTCCTCAGAGCCAACCTGTTCCTGCCCTGACAAAAAACTAAAGTTGTCGCTCCAATCAGGTATTTGAGTCTTATCATCGTCTTCCTCATTGTCTCCACCAACAGGAGTTACAGTTTGGGAATGAGGGTCTACATTATGGTCAGAACCTTCTGCGTCTGGTCCTGGATCCGACTCATAAAGATTCTGGGCATCAGTGCAGATCATTTCCTCGTCTGGATTCACAGAAGCGCTGGAGTCGACCTCTGATTCCCAGGCTATAGTATGAGTAAACAGCTCTGCAGACTCAACCATCTGTTCTACCTCATACTCAGACGGGCAGCTGGAGATTTGGGAGCTGTGAGGAAGCAAGTGCGATTTGGGTGACACCTTTGAGGACTGGAGTATTTGTGATGTTGAAGTTGATGTGGAGGAGAGCCCACTTAAAGGAGCACTTGATATCCGTTGAAGCACCTGCTGTTTTTGTGCCTCATCTGGAATTTGTAGCGATTGGCGTGGCCGTAAGAAAGGGATCTTATCACATTGTCCGCTAAAAGAAGTAGACATTTTAGTTTGGCTGGAAGATGGTCTTTCTTCTGCAGATGTTACTGTTGCTTTAACACCTACCCCACGGACACAACCTTTTTTCCCCTTCCCAACACGCCTATTCCCCTTTCCACCAGCAGCAGGCCTTTTTCCACTCATTTTGGTGGTTAACTAATTCACAACTCTGGAGTTGTTTGCACAAAAAAACAATGGATGGTAACCGAGCAGAGCTGAGTGGCCAAACTGTGGTATTAGGCCAAAACTATTGGCTGGGTTAGATGCAGAAAAAAATTATTTTGAATTTGCAACCTGATGGAGGTCAGTATAGATGGACTAATAGAGAAAGTCCGACACACTACTAGAAGGCCAAATATTTTTTCAGAGCTAGATGCAGAAAAAAATATATTCAGTTTGCAACCTGATGGAGGTCAGTATAGATGGACTAATAGAACAAGTCCCACACACTGCTAGAAGCCCAAATATTTTTTCAGAGGTACTGTAGATGCAGATAAAAATTAGTTTTAATTTGCAACCTGATGGAGGTCAGTATAGATGGACTAATAGAGAAAGTCCGACACACTACTAGAAGGCCAAATATTTTTTCAGAGCTAGATGCAGAAAAAAATTATATTCAGTTTGCAACCTGATGGAGGTCAGTATAGATGGACTAATAGAGAAAGTCCGACACACTACTAGAAGGCCAAATATTTTTTCAGAGGTAGATGCAGAAAAAAATATATTCAGTTTGCAACCTGATGGAGGTCAGTATAGATGGATTAATAGAGCAAGACCCACACACAGCTAGAAGCCCAATATTTTTTCAGAGGTAGATGCAGAAAAAACTATATTCAGTTTGCAACCTGATGGAGGTCAGTATAGATGGACTAATAGAACAAGTCCTACACACTGCTAGAAGCCCAAATATTTTTTCAGAGGTACTGTAGATGCAGATAAAAATTAGTTTTAATTTGCAACCTGATGGAGGTCAGTATAGATGGACTAATAGAGAAAGTCCGACACACTACTAGAAGGCCAAATATTTTTTCAGAGGTAGATGCAGAAAAAAATATATTCAGTTTGCAACCTGATGGAGGTCAGTATAGATGGATTAATAGAACAAGACCCACACACAGCTAGAAGCCCAATATTTTTTCAGAGGTAGATGCAGAAAAAACTATATTCAGTTTGCAACTTGATGGAGGTCAGTATAGATGGACTAATAGAACAAGTCCCACACACTGCTAGAAGCCCAAATATTTTTTCAGAGGTACTGTAGATGCAGATAAAAATTAGTTTTAATTTGCAACCTGATGGAGGTCAGTATAGATGGACTAATAGAGAAAGTCCGACACACTACTAGAAGGCCAAATATTTTTTCAGAGGTAGATGCAGAAAAAAATATATTCAGTTTGCAACCTGATGGAGGTCAGTATAGATGGATTAATAGAACAAGACCCACACACAGCTAGAAGCCCAATATTTTTTCAGAGGTAGATGCAGAAAAAAATATATTCAGTTTGCAACCTGATGGAGGTCAGTATAGATGGACTAATAGAACAAGTCCCACACACTGCTAGAAGCCCAAATATTTTTTCAGAGGTACTGTAGATGCAGATAAAAATTAGTTTTAATTTGCAACCTGATGGAGGTCAGTATAGATGGACTAATATAGAAAGTCCGACACACTACTAGAAGGCCAAATATTTTTTCAGAGCTAGATGCAGAAAAAAATTATATTCAGTTTGCAACCTGATGGAGGTCAGTATAGATGGACTAATAGAGAAAGTCCGACACACTACTAGAAGGCCAAATATTTTTTCAGAGGTAGATGCAGAAAAAAATATATTCAGTTTGCAACCTGATGGAGGTCAGTATAGATGGATTAATAGAACAAGACCCACACACAGCTAGAAGCCCAATATTTTTTCAGAGGTAGATGCAGAAAAAACTATATTCAGTTTGCAACCTGATGGAGGTCAGTATAGATGGACTAATAGAACAAGTCCCACACACTGCTAGAAGCCCAAATATTTTTTCAGAGGTACTGTAGATGCAGATAAAAATTAGTTTTAATTTGCAACCTGATGGAGGTCAGTATAGATGGACTAATAGAGAAAGTCCGACACACTACTAGAAGGCCAAATATTTTTTCAGAGGTAGATGCAGAAAAAAATATATTCAGTTTGCAACCTGATGGAGGTCAGTATAGATGGATTAATAGAACAAGACCCACACACAGCTAGAAGCCCAATATTTTTTCAGAGGTAGATGCAGAAAAAACTATATTCAGTTTTCAACCTGATGGAGGTCAGTATAGATGGACTAATAGAACAAGTCCCACACACTGCTAGAAGCCCAAATATTTTTTCAGAGGTACTATAGATGCAGATAAAAATTAGTTTTAATTTGCAACCTGATGGAGGTCAGTATAGATGGACTAATAGAGAAAGTCCGACACACTACTAGAAGGCCAAATATTTTTTCAGAGGTAGATGCAGAAAAAAATATATTCAGTTTGCAACCTGATGGAGGTCAGTATAGATGGATTAATAGAACAAGACCCACACACAGCTAGAAGCCCAATATTTTTTCAGAGGTAGATGCAGAAAAAACTATATTCAGTTTGCAACCTGATGGAGGTCACTATAGATGGACTAATAGAACAAGTCCCACACACTGCTAGAAGCCCAAATATTTTTTCAGAGGTACTGTAGATGCAGATAAAAATTAGTTTTAATTTGCAACCTGATGGAGGTCAGTATAGATGGACTAATAGAATGATGCTATGCCCAAAAGATTTTACCTCACTAGGTGCAGTAAAAAAATTGGTATTCTATACACAGGTGGTATATCTTGCAACACAGATAGGCTACTCCACTGACTAACACACTCTGCAATAGGCCAAAAAGGATTAGCTTTGCTAGATTCAGCCAAATGCTGTGAAAAAAACTTGCACAGCACTGGCACAGACCTGCCTGGCAAAAACTGATAGGAACTCATGTAACCTAGTCCTGAAAAGGACTGCAATTACAATTAGTCTTTACTCCCACAACCGATCTATTTAAGAGCACAGACCTCCCTGATAAAAGTCGTAGGAAATGCTGTAACCTAGTCCTTAAAAGGACTGCAATCACAACTATTCCCTACTCCCAAGCTATCTGTATATTTGTGCGAAAATTGGCTTGAAATTAACAAGGTATAGCGCACACAGCAACAGCGGTGCCGTCTAACACGCAGCTGCAGCAGTGAGAAAATGGTGGCGACGGGGAAAATGGCTTGGTCTTATAGGGCAAGGACATGTGACATACACTGCCAATGACACATGCCCTTGCTTGTGTGAAAAAAAGCACTTCGCTCCGTGTGTGCGCTGCTGATAGGCTGACAGATTGCACCTCCCCACTGTAAATGCGGGAAAGAGAAAAAAAAATGGAGATCTTCATTGTTCCTGCAGAGATCCATCCCCTGCCCCTCCCCCCACCCCGCTGTACACTCAAACTGCGTATTAACATTAATTTTCATCATTACTGAGAAAAAATCCAGTTATGATTTTGGTGCACGAACAGTTATCGAACATAACCTCGAACAGCCGAATTTTTCTCAAATTGTTCGTGTTCGCCGAACGGCTCGAACACCGCCCAAAACAGTTCGAATTTGAGATTGGCGAACAGTTCGAGTAGAACAACGCTCATCTCTAATCAAGACGTATTGCCAAAGACATGGCAGCCTCCAAGGACTGAGGGGTTTCATATACTGCCAAGGCATCTTTTAACCTTACAGTAAGCCCCTCACAAAATTTACTTTTAAGGGCTGAGTCAATCCATTTGGAATCCATCGCTCATCTACAGAATTCCGAACTGTAGGTTTCCACTAACTGATTCCCCTGCTGAAGATGACGTAGCCTAGACTCAGCCAAGGCGACTCGGTCAGGGTCATCATAGATGATGGCCAGAGCTCCGAAAAACCCCTCCACAAACTGGAGACAAACCGAGTCCTGCGGTAACAAAAATGCCCATGACTGAAGATCTCCCTGCAATAGACAGATCACAATACCAACCCGTTGCTCCTCATTACCGGAAGAGTAAGGATGAAATTTGAAATACAAATTGCATACCTCCTTAAATATAAAAAACTTGTCCCTACCTCCTGAAAACCTGTCCTGGAGGGCAACCTTGGGTTCAGGCTGGACAGGCCTAACTGCAGAGACCCCCACATTGGTGACTTGTAACCGCTGATGCTGCTGCTGTACCTCACCATGGAGGTCATTCACCTACAGAGACAGCCTGTGCAGCCACTTTGCAAGCTCTGTGAGGGGCTCAGGGTGGTACTTGTGGCGAGGGGCTGCTGCGTTCCCACACCCTGGCTCCCTGACAAAGGCAAATGTCCCAATTCTCCTGTGCTGTGCGTGTGGTGTTTAATAGTCACATTTCGGTCGCAGATCTCTGCTGCCTTCGGTTCTTCCACCTCAGGAACCACCGCACACACATTTAGTGACTTCCATTCCATTTTATAAAAAAAAGAACTTTATTTGAACACTTGAAATCAACTTCTTACAGCATGCAGCATTGATCACATACTTTTCCAGGGTTACCGTCCATTGCACCGCATGTAATGATGTTCACTGTCCGTTTGTCCTGAGCTGTCCCTTCCATAGTCGACCTTCTTGGCCTATGAGACACTCACAGCTCTAAGAGTCCTGTACTGTCTTCTCTATCCTATGTTCCGTCCGACTTCCCCTTTCTGGGAAGATTTCTGAACACACACTTCTCTGTGGCTCCTGTGGACCGCAGGCCCCGAATGTTAAGGAAATATCTGCTTCATAGTTTCTGACTGACGTTTCCCTGCTACTGGACAGACCGTGCCCCTGGTACCCCCTGGACCACCAATGGCTGCTTTCTCACATCTCTCTCCCTCTCACTAGAACTGCCTGTAATTAGGAAGTGTCCCAGTTCTTCACTGAACCTGCTCCTCCCACACTGGAGCAGTTCCTAAACCCCTTAATTCTTTTCCTAACTTATAACTACATCTTCTCTAAGCTATAGTGCCCACCTCAGCACTACTCTTCTATTAATCTAACACTCTCTCTTCACTAAGCTATACTCTACCTGCACTAACCTATGGCAGTATGTCAGTTAACCCAGTAACTGACACATCAGACAGTTTGTCATAACACAATCCCACATATAAAACAGAGTATACATAATGTGTATAAAGAGGGGAGAGGCGCATGACCATCCCGGTTATCCTCTTACATTCCTCCCTCCTAAAACATGGTCGTCCCGACCATGACAACTCCAATGCACATTTAAAACATTCAACAGATATGTTTATATTAAAATGCACGGTAGATTAATACACTTTAATCACTGCTTCTCGTTGGTCAATCTTGACCTCTGTCCCACTCGGTTGGGACTCTGGAAAACAGTTCAAGTCTTTTTCTTAAGACCTGCCATTTTGGTCCACTTTAGTAGTTGCCCTTACACACAGGGGCAAAAGTCCTTCAACCCGGCATGCATTTTGGGTCGTCCAAAGAACTAAACGGGTCCGACTGACCCTAGTCCCTCCACTGTAAAGGACTAATCATAAATGTTCAAGTACCTTTAAAAAGGAGTTCGTCTGACCCCTGTCCCCTTGCTCCTGGGACCTACAAAAAAATGTCTATCACAGTCCCATTGGCCAACAAATCCTGCTCCGGGTTTATCTAACACAGGAAGTCCTTGTTAAAAACACAATGGCACACTGGCCAAATTACATCAGCTCCGACAATCCTAGAGCAGTGACCCGGCACGGTCTGTCTGGTCGTCCTGATAGTTTGCTGGGTACGGCCCCTTTAAGACTGGTGGGCTGCTCCTATAGCAAAGTAAAACCAGAGCACAGTCTATGGAGCAGTTGCACACAGTCCATTAGTGTGGTAGGTTTAACTCTATCAGGGTTCAGTCCCATAATCCAGCAGGGGAAAGCGCAACAGGCGCAAGAACTTGGAGGGAGGGAAAACAAAGAAGAAAGATTCTTTTCTTTCAACTGTGGCCGGACTGGTCAGCACCAATTCCTCTTGGTGCCATTAGGGCTCCTTGCCCTTTAAGAGACGCAGAACAGTCTCATTCATTTATTTTTTTTTCAGTGAAAGTAGCACAAGAGACACTTTTAAAGTGGCCGCTTCACTCGGGGATTCCCCTCTGACTGCCATAATGGGCCACTCCCTGGCCTTGAATGTAGGTGATGGTTGACCCAGAGGATGAGCCACTGGAAGCAGACCCTCCGCTGCTGCTCTGACTTCTTGTCTCCGATGCTGACAGGCTCGGGACTCTGACTGCACACTCTCCTGAGATATCTCCCAGTGACTCATGCACAGGGGATGCTTCTCTGGTGTAACATACCTGGCGGCGTCCTTGCATAGTGGTCCATCTCCCACTGTGCAAGAGCGCGCACTTGGTCTCCAGTCCAGAATGTCTCTCTGGCTTCCCTCCATGCTGTCTGTTTGTGTCTGTTTCTGCTGCTTAAGGGCGACGCCCGATCACTTCCTGCTTTTTGTACCTGCTGTGGGTCACACCTCTTGTGCGTCCTCAGCCTATTGCTGTCTGTCACCTGGTATATAGCTCAGCTGCTCCCATCTATCCCTGCCTGAGCATAGTGTTTCTTTCAGTGTGTGCTTGCACTCTGAAGGTGCCAGGTCCCGTTCTGTGTTCTCTTGTCTGCCTTTCCTGGAGGCTGTATTTCCAGGCCTGTCTGAACACGCTCCTAGCCTGTTCCTCCTGCCTTCTAGGGGCCGATTACCTAGACCTGTTCCTGTATCTTGTCTGACCTGTCTGAACACGCTCCTAGCCTGTTCCTCTCGCCTTCTAGGGGCTGATTTCCTAGACCCGCTCCTGTATCTTGTCTGTCCTGTCTGAACACGCTCCTTGCCTGTTCGTCCTGCCTCTCTGGGGGCCGTATTCCCAGACCCGCTCCTGTATCCCGCTGCAGTGTCGGTCTCCTCCGTACACTCAGTTCCAGTCTGAACTCTCTCCTATCCTTTACCTGTTTTGCCTCTATGTCCGTTCCCTTCCTTTTTCTGCAGAGTCTGAACTCGTACCTAACTCCTGCTTGTTGTCTCTGTACTCCCGTTTGTGAGTTTGTGGTCCACTCGCTACTTCACTGCAAGTACCCTGTGGGTGTCTGGCTCTGCCTTTCCCTTCCTGTCTGTTCCGTGTGAACAGAGCCCTGTCCCCCCTACTCAGCCTAAAGGGGGGGGTACTGTAGCGCTGGCGTCCCTGCCCTCTGCTAGGCAGGGACGCTGCTCCCCTCACCGTTCTGCCCGTGGCTCCGGCAGTCCTGTCCTGCCCTGCTTCTGCCCGCTGCTCCGGCAGTCCTGTCCTGCCCTGCTTCTGCCCGCTGCTCCGGCAGTCCTGTCCTGCCCTGCTTCTGCCCGCTGCTCCGGCAGTCCTGTCCTGCCCTGCTTCTGCCCGCTGCTCCGGCAGTCCTGTCCTGCCCTGCTTCTGCCCGCTGCCCCGGCAGTCCTGTCCTGCCCTGCTTCTGCCCGCTGCTCCGGCAGTCCTGTCCTGCCCTGCTTCTGCCCGCTGCTCCGGCAGTCCTGTCCTGCCCTGCTTCTGCCCGCTGCTCCGGCAGTCCTGTCCTGCCCTGCTTCTGCCCGCTGCTCCGGCAGTCCTGTCCTGCCCTGCTTGTGCTCGCTGCTCCTGCAGCCCTGTCCTGCTCTGTTCTTGCCCACCGCTTCGGGCGTTCCCTCTCTGCTGTGGTTGTCTACCGCATCTGCGGTTCTGTGACCCAGTCTGTACTGGGTCTTAACCTTTCTGTGCTCCAGCCCGTCCTTTCGGCCAGTACCTCCCTGCCTGCATACTCGCCTGTATCCACCCATCTGCATACCTGCCGTGTTTGCTTATATCCACCAGTCTGTGCCAGCCTAACCTGCCTGTTCCTGAGTCCCAGTGTGTACTGGGTCCTATCCCGCCTGTGTTCCTACCTGCTAGTGCCTCCCTGTCTGCACTCTAGCTGCGCTTGCCTTTACCCGCGTGCCTGCCTATACCCTCCAGTCTGTGCGCCAGCCTAACCAGCCTGATCCAGTAATCCCTGTGTGGGTCAACCCCCGTGTCCGGAGTTTGACCTGGAGTAGCACCTGGTCCCTCTGCCCGGTTTCTCCCTGGTGCACTGGCGTCGTATGCCGTCGTGCCATCTTGGTCGGATCGGCCAGATACTTAGTCACGCCCCTCCAGGCACTCTCCGGTTCATGGTCCAGTGGAATCACTACAATCACACGCACACGCCGCTCAGCCCGGGCGTGTGCATAACAGCATGCTCAGGCCATGGTTCCCGTTGAGCCCCACGCCTTCGCTCTCTGAGAAGTTTTCCAGCGAATACATGCATTAAAATAAATAAATAAATATTTTTTTTTTCCTTTAGCTGAGTTCCAGGCGAATTACGCACCCGTCCAGATGGATCTATCTGCTCTCGTTCCCGCGGATCCGCTACGTTATTATGGGGATCCTAGACAAAGTCGTGCATTTGTGGAGCAATGCATGCTACACTTCAAGTTCTACCCTCTATGTTTTCCCACTGATCGGGTTAAGGTGGCATTCATTATGTCTTACCTGGCGGGTGATGCCTTGGAATGGATCAACCCCCTATATGAAACACAGGATCCGATCCTCCTGGACCTAATGGCCTTCCTGGTGGCCTTTCTAATGGTCTTCGATGATCCTAACCCGGAGGCTCCTGCTGAAGCTTCACTTCCCAATATCCCGGAGCAGCCCCAATGGGTAATGTGTGTGGGTAGCGCAATAGTCCTCCAGCCCAATGAGACTACTGCCCACCCAGAATCCTCACAGGGTGACTACACTTTCCGGAATACTTCTCCCAACCTCAAGAGGCAGTCCAGACGTGCTAGACGTAGAGGCAAGCCGTCACGCCAGGGTCTGTCCTCCCTGAGACCTCCTGACCCCAACCTTGAAGTCCCTACTGAAGCTTCATCTCCCTGTATCCCGGAGAAGCCCCAACGGGTAATGTGCGTGGGTAGTGCACCAGTTCTCCTGCCCGAAGAGACTTCTGCCCATCCAGACTCCACACAGGAGAACTTCCTGCACCCGGCATCAGATGCTTCACCCACTTTAACCGGTGTGCATGTCCAAGGATGCTCCAAAGCTGTGGTTACCTCAGAGTCTGTGCACCTCTACTACCTGGCGGAGGACCCCCTGTTGCCTCCTGAATCCTCCGGGATACCACTCGATGACAAATGGAGAGAGAATTCTCCACACCCGGTACTCGATACTTTGTCCGCTTCGTCCTGTGAGCCTGACAATGGGTACCCCAAAGTGGTAGTTACCCCCGAGTCTCTACACCCCTCCGACCAGGCGGAGGACCTCCAGTTGTCTCCTGAACCCTTCGGGGTGCTACCTGGTAGCGAAAGGACAGAGACTCTCCTATACTCTGTACCTGATACCTCGCTCGCTTCGTCCAGTGAGTCCAACCTAGTGTACTCCGAAGCAGAGGTTACTCCCGAGTCTCTACACCCCTCCGACCAGGCGGAGGACCTCCAGTTGTCTCCTGAACCCTTCGGGGTGCTACCTGGTAGCGAAAGGACAGAGACTCTCCTATACTCTGTACCTGATACCTCGCTCGCTTCGTCCAGTGAGTCCAACCTAGTGTACTCTGAAGCAGTGGTTACTCCCGAGTCTCTACACTCCTCTGACCAGGCGGAGGACCTCCAGTTGTCTCCAGAACCCTTCGGGGTGCCACCTGGTGGTAAATGGACAGAGACTTTCCTATATCCTGGATCTGATACCTCGCTTGCTTCGTCCAGTGAGTCCGACCTAGTGTACTCTGAAGCAGAGGTTACCCGTGAGTCTCTACACCCCTCTGACCAGGCGGAGGACCGCCAGTTGTCTCCAGAACCCTTCGGGGTGCCACCTGGTGGAGAATGGACAGAGACTTTCCTATACTCGGTACCCGATACCTCGCCTGCTTCGTCCAGTGAGTCCGACCTAGTGTACTCTGAAGCAGATGTTTTCTCTGAGCCTCTGCACTCTTCTGACCCGGCGGAGGACCTCCAGTTGTTTCCTGAATCCTCCGGGGTACCACCAGAAAACAAAGAGACAGTGACTTTTCCTCATTATGTACCTGATAACCCGTCTATTTCTTCCTGTGAGCTTGACAAGATGTACCTCGAAGCAGAGATTACCCCCAAGTCTCTGTCCCCCTCCAACCCGGTGGAGGACTTCCAGTTGTCTCCTGTACCCTCTGGGGTGCCATCTGAAAATATGTGGAGAGAGACTTCCTTGTGTGCTGTTCCTGGTACTCCACCCGTTTCGTCTGTTGCTAAGGGTGGCTGGATGGGAGGTAGCATCCTAGCTACCCAGAGGAGACCAGTTTTTCCGGTGGACAGTGGAAGTGATCTCTTCGAAGTGAAGAATTGGCCCTCGAATTCCCTGCGGAAGATTCTGGCAGGCCTGAAGAAGAGGGGGCGTAAGGGGGGGGGTACTGTAACATACCTGGCGGCGTCCTTGCATAGTGGTCCATCTCCCACTGTGCAAGAGCGCGCACTTGGTCTCCAGTCCAGAATGTCTCTCTGGCTTCCCTCCATGCTGTCTGTTTGTGTCTGTTTCTGCTGCTTAAGGGCGGCGCCCGATCACTTCCTGCTTTTTGTACCTGCTGTGGGTCACACCTCTTGTGCGTCCTCAGCCTATTGCTGTCTGTCACCTGGTATATAGCTCAGCTGCTCCCATCTATCCCTGCCTGAGCATAGTGTTTCTTTCAGTGTGTGCTTGCACTCTGAAGGTGCCAGGTCCCGTTCTGTGTTCTCTTGTCTGCCTTTCCTGGAGGCTGTATTTCCAGGCCTGTCTGAACACGCTCCTAGCCTGTTCCTCCTGCCTTCTAGGGGCCGATTACCTAGACCTGTTCCTGTATCTTGTCTGACCTGTCTGAACACGCTCCTAGCCTGTTCCTCTCGCCTTCTAGGGGCTGATTTCCTAGACCCGCTCCTGTATCTTGTCTGTCCTGTCTGAACACGCTCCTTGCCTGTTCGTCCTGCCTCTCTGGGGGCCGTATTCCCAGACCCGCTCCTGTATCCCGCTGCAGTGTCGGTCTCCTCCGTACACTCAGTTCCAGTCTGAACTCTCTCCTATCCTTTACCTGTTTTGCCTCTATGTCCGTTCCCTTCCTTTTTCTGCAGAGTCTGAACTCGTACCTAACTCCTGCTTGTTGTCTCTGTACTCCCGTTTGTGAGTTTGTGGTCCACTCGCTACTTCACTGCAAGTACCCTGTGGGTGTCTGGCTCTGCCTTTCCCTTCCTGTCTGTTCCGTGTGAACAGAGCCCTGTCCCCCCTACTCAGCCTAAAGGGGGGGGTACTGTAGCGCTGGCGTCCCTGCCCTCTGCTAGGCAGGGACGCTGCTCCCCTCACCGTTCTGCCCGCTGCTCCGGCAGTCCTGTCCTGCCCTGCTTCTGCCCGCTGCTCCGGCAGTCCTGTCCTGCCCTGCTTCTGCCCGCTGCTCCGGCAGTCCTGTCCTGCCCTGCTTCTGCCCACTGCTCCGGCAGTCCTGTCCTGCCCTGCTTCTGCCCGCTGCTCCGGCAGTCCTGTCCTGCCCTGCTTCTGCCCGCTGCCCCGGCAGTCCTGTCCTGCCCTGCTTCTGCCCGCTGCTCCGGCAGTCCTGTCCTGCCCTGCTTCTGCCCGCTGCTCCGGCAGTCCTGTCCTGCCCTGCTTCTGCCCGCTGCTCCGGCAGTCCTGTCCTGCCCTGCTTCTGCCCGCTGCTCCCGCAGTCCTGTCCTGCCCTGCTTGTGCTCGCTGCTCCTGCAGCCCTGTCCTGCTCTGTTCTTGCCCACCGCTTCGGGCGTTCCCTCTCTGCTGTGGTTGTCTACCGCATCTGCGGTTCTGTGACCCAGTCTGTACTGGGTCTTAACCTTTCCGTGCTCCAGCCCGTCCTTTCGGCCAGTACCTCCCTGCCTGCATACTCGCCTGTATCCACCCATCTGCATACCTGCCGTGTTTGCTTATATCCACCAGTCTGTGCCAGCCTAACCTGCCTGTTCCTGAGTCCCAGTGTGTACTGGGTCCTATCCCGCCTGTGTTCCTACCTGCTAGTGCCTCCCTGTCTGCACTCTAGCTGCGCTTGCCTTTACCCGCGTGCCTGCCTATACCCTCCAGTCTGTGCGCCAGCCTAACCAGCCTGATCCAGTAATCCCTGTGTGGGTCAACCCCCGTGTCCGGAGTTTGACCTGGAGTAACACCTGGTCCCTCTGCCCGGTTTCTCCCTGGTGCACTGGCGTCGTATGCCGTCGTGCCATCTTGGTCGGATCGGCCAGATACTTAGTCACGCCCCTCCAGGCATTCTCCGGTTCATGGTCCAGTGGAATCACTACAATCACACGCACACGCCGCTCAGCCCGGGCGTGTGCATAACATCTGGGATTTACGCCCTCACTTTGGGACACTGCCAGCTGTACTGCGGCCAACTGTGGTTCAGGCTGGTTCATTGCCTGCTTCTGCTGCTCTGCCTCCGGTAGGATGGTGACGGCCACTGCATATGGGCCTCGGGGCCCATACTCTTTAATGAAAGACACCCGACTGCCAAATAGTAAGGGGCCACGGCCGAGAATAGATCCGGCATTAACATACACCTTTTCCTGGATGAACCCATAGCCTCAGGGGCAATCGTAGTGCCGCACTAGGCCGTACGTGACGCGGCCGGCAATAGCTCCTCCCTCCGGGCGTTGCAGTTCTTCTCGTATGTGGCACTCTCATGGCTTCTTCTCTGCAATCACCCCTGTAATCCATTGGGCCTCTTCCTCCCCAGGGACTCTCACCACTTCCTGATAAGTAGGGGCTGGGGGCTGGGTACAGGACCCAGGTCAGGACTCACCGCCGCCATGGTCACCGGAGCCGCCTCTCTGTTATCTGCCGGCACCGCCGCTGTAATTGTTCCTCCAGCCACCCAGTTTGGTACCGCCATCTCTCTTGCTTCCTGGCACATCATCACGAGTGCCTTTACTGCCTCTGCCAGTGGCACGATATCCCTCTGCGGGTGTGCATATTGGAAACAGCTAGGTACGAATAAAATGCCATCTTCCATTGGATATTCGTGCAGATCGAAGACTCCCCAGCGGCCTCTGGGTCGTTTCTCTTCCACCTGAAGCTGACTGCGCTGCTGCCAATCCATGCGACCGAGGCTTCCGCGATACGACATGGTATGCAGCTGTTGCTACCTCACTGTCTCCTTCAGCAATGGCCCGCACTACTTGACACGAGGGATCCTCCCTCCAGGCACTGCCCTTCCGTGGGTGGAGCCGCCTCCACCAATTCCTCCCACTCTGACTCTGTTTCTGGGATCTTCTATGGTGGGCAGGGTTTCTTCTTTCTTCACTGCGTCCACCGCAGGCGGGCACCACTCACAGGGGGCCGCAGTCTCAGCCGGCCCGATGTCCATGCCATACAGTTTTTCGGGCCGTTTTGTGCTCAGGACGCCCACGATGGGCGGAACTATCGGTACCCTCCGCGCCATCATCCGCCATCTTTACTTTCACTGAAATCTTCCCCGCAACTGTCGTGTTCTTATGATGCATGATTTCGTCCTGCCGACTATGACTCGCCCCCTGGGCCGTGGGGCACTCGGATCCAGGCAGTAGGGGAACGATGGGAGTAGTAGTGGCAACCCGGTTCCGTGGCTCAGGGTGGTCAGGCCAGTGATAGTCCGTTATGTGCTGTTGATTATGTCCGACTATGCCACCCATGGATTTGCGGTCATTAGGAACCGCCGCTGCAAGGCAGACCGCTGGGGCTGATGATGTATGCAGCTGGGATGGTGTGACTCCCCACGGGAAGAGTGTGGCCCCAGGGCAGTGTAGTGGATGGTGGGAGTGATGGTGGTGAGAGTCCCAGTGCTGATAGTGCTGGAGGAGCAAGGAGCACACAGACGACAGGTTGCAGTCCAGGGTCTTTACTAGAACAGGTAAACTGACCCACAAACAGTCCCGGCTAGGAGGGGACCTGGATGTCTGAGAGCAATGGGGAAATTGGCCCTGGTCAGGGTGAGGGTGTAGGCCTACCATGCTTTCTGGGCTCCTTCTGGCTATCTCCTCTATATAGGGTAACAGCCCACGTTTCCGAGCTTTCCGTGCACTCTCGCCTGTATGGCCTGCGACATGGGTTCCTTTCTGCTCCCGGCCTGGTACGGCTGTGCTGGTCCCTTCTGTTGTGGCAGAGCCTCCAGGCTTCTTAGGCCAAGGAATATACAGTCCCCTGCGGACTGGTTATCTGCTGTAGGATGTGGAATCCTCCCAGCCTCAGACACCAAAGTCTGGTAAATCAAGTCCTTTATCTGCCAAGACAGGCTCACTTCGCCTCTTGTCTCTGGCTTGTGGCTCTCCTTCTGCCACACTTCGTCTTAGAGTGCAATACAGCTGTCCCTCTCTGCTCTGGACACTTCTCAGTGCTGAGACAGGTCGTCCAGTTCTCTCTAACCCTGCCTCCAGTTCCTGCTTTTATAGGGGCAGCCTTCTCCCCCTACTGGCCTGTGACAGGAGGTATTGCATGCTAATGTTCCCCTGACTAGAGAACCTCCCCCTTGCTCTCAGTCACAGCTGAGGCCAGGCCAGGGTGACACATTCCCCTCTAGTAAAATTTAGTACTCTGGGACTAAACAGTAAACAAAGATAATATACATAACTATAAAACATTATCAGGAAAGTGACGCACGGATTGAGTTCTTAAGGTCTGTGACCGGGTGTCCATATCACCAACACAACGGGGAGACCTAACCAGGTGGGGGTCTGTCCTACCCCAAGTCCTTTACAATCTTAGTTCATTCCTTGGTTAGGCTCCGAACACAGTCCATACAAGGTCCCGGTTACAAAAAGTCCAGAACCTTTGAGTCCTTACGGTAACTGCAAGAAACTGAAATACAGAATTACCAAACATGCATGTAACTTGGCAAACATTTCAACATTTGGCAACAGGGTTATTTACAATTTTAGTGCACCCTATATTCTCCAGCGAGCGGGTATCTGCCCCTTTGTGCTCCTGGTTGACCTCCTTAACCCACTGTCTGGTGGTGGACCGACCTGTCTTTCCCCACTAGCGTTAGGGGTACAGCTACCAGCTGGGTGTACAGGTAGGGCAGGCAGCTGTCTGCGGGTCCTTTGGCTTACCGCAGGGATGGCAGGCTCACTGTCAGCAGAGGGTTGACTCTCCTGGGCTGCTGGAACAGGCTCTTCTGCCTCTGGAACTGCTTGCTCCTCTTCACGTTCCGGCTCTGGTGCAGGTTGTTGCGCAGTCGGTTGCAGGAAATGCAGGACGGGTACCACTATGGCATCGTTTATCCGAGTCCAGGACTGAGGGAACTCTCCGAGAACGGTGCTGATCAATTCTTCCTTGTCCTCTGCGGGTTCAAGGTCACTTTGATCCTCTTCTGCACTACGGAGTTGCTCGGGGCATCTTTTGAGGTGGTCTCCTCCGTCCTTGGTGATCACGCACACCTTCGGGTTGTCGTGATCAGACTGCAGTACAGTGTAGGGTTCCCTTTCCCACTGGTCGTCCAACTTGTGAAGCCTTCTCTTTCGCTTCAGGACCTGCTCACCAGGTTCTAGGGGACCAGCAGGGGCGTGTTGGTTGAAGAGTTTTTCTTGCCTCTCTCTCACCTGGGCCAGGCTTTTCTCCACACTCTCCTGTACCTTCTTGTACTGCAGTTGCCTTTCCGTATCCCAGTCCGCATCCGGGGAGGTGTCCTCAGGTGTCAGGACTCCCATCTCCAGGTCTACGGGCAGCTTACCTGGTCTGGCTCGCATCAGGTAAGCCGGGGTGCAGTTGGTAGCATTCACCGGGATATGATTGTATAAGTCTATCAGGTCCGGCAGTTTTTCTGGCCACAGGCTGTGTTCCTCCAGGGGCAACGTCTTCAGGAGATCAATGACTATATTGTTCATCTTCTCACACATCCGGTTGGTTTGTGGGTGGTAAGGCGTTGTCCGAATCTTCTTACAGCCATAGAGGTTGCAGAACTCTTGGAAGATTTCAGCCTCGAATGCTGGACCCTGGTCTGTCACGACCTGTTCCAGATACCCGTGTGGATGGCAGAAGTATTGCTGGAAGGCTCTGGCCGCTGTTTGGGCTGTCAAGTCCTTTAACGGGACCACCACTAGAAAACGGGAATAGTGGTCCACAATTGTCAGGGCGTAGATGTATCCTGACCAGCTTGGAGCCAATTTGACGTGGTCCAGAGCTACCAGCTCAAGAGACTGCGTGGTGACGATGGGCCTCAAGGGTATCTTCTGGCTGGCACGGTCCTTCCTCCTTAGGTGACAAGGGCCACAGTCTCTGCAACACTTTTCTACAGCCCCTCTCATGCCGACCCAAAATAACCGTCCTCTTAGCAGGAACTCCAGTTTCTTCCAACCGAAGTGCCCCCTCTGTCATGGTAAGCCCCCAGGACCATAGCTGCATCCCGCCTTGGAACCACTATTTGCCAGGTCAGCTCGTGCGTCCGGTGGTTGACAATCCTTCTGCACAGTTTGCCTTCGTAGAGGAACAGCTTGCTCTTCTCTTTCCATAGCTGCTTGGCTTCCTCTGGAGCATCGGGATCCATGCGGGCATCTTCCTGGGTCAGCAGATCTTTCAACAGGCGGATGGCAGGGTCACTATCTTGGGTCTCGGCCCAGCTGTGGTGAGGTAGGGGATTGATCATCACGGTTGTTAGATCCTCCTCCTTCACGCGGTGGGAGTATTGAGCGGCTCCATACCGGTGAAACGCGGGGAGTTCTACCTCCTCCAGCTCTTCTGGGTCTTCGTCACCTTCAGGTAAGTGAGGCATTCTCGATAGAGCATCAGTGTTGGTATTGGTTTTGCCTGCCCAGTACTTGATCACGAAGTCATAGTTGGAGAGACAGGCCATCCACCGCTGTTCCAGGGCACCCAGTCTCGCATTGTCCAGGTTTGTCAACGGGTTGTTGTCCATGTACACGGTGAACTTTGCGGAGGCCAGGTAATGCTTGAAGCGTTTTGTTACGGCCCACACCACCGCCAAGAATTCTAACTTGAAGGAGCTGTAATTCTCCGGGTTCCTCTCGGTGGGTCTCAGCTTCGGGCTGGCGTACGCGATCACCCTTTCTCTGCCATGTTGGTTTTGGGACAGTACGGCTCCCAGTCCCACATTACTGGCGTCTGTGTGGAGAATAAAAGGCTGGCCATAATCAGGGTAGGCCAGGATCTCATCCCCCGTGAGGGCCATCTTCAACTGGCGGAAGGACTCCTCTTCCGGTTTATCCCACTTGAAGGGTGGCTTTTGACTTCTGGACTTAGACTGTCCGATCAGGAGGTCCTGCATAGGAGCTTCCATCTTAGTGAACCCGGGGATGAACCTTCGGTAGTAGCCTACCAACCCGAGGAACTGTCTCACCTCTTTGATGTTCGAGGGGCTTGGCCAGCTCTTGATTGCCGTGACCTTGTCAGGGTCGGGGGCCACTCCTTCCGCGCTTACCACGTGCCCTAGGTACTGGACCTTTGGTTTCAACAGGTGACACTTCAATGGTTTCACCTGCAAGCCATAGCCTGCCAGGGCTTCGAACACCTCGGGGAGGTGCTTTAGGTGGTCCTCGTAGGTCTTCGAATAGACGATCACGTCGTCCAGGTAAAGGAGGACCGTCTCGAAGTTTCGGTGCCCTAGACAGCATTCCATCAGCCGCTGGAAGGTCCCTGGTGCGTTGCAGAGCCCGAAGGGCATACAGTTGAACTCAATCAGTCCCATCGGGGTGGTGAAGGCGCTCTTCTCCTTGTCAGCCTCTGCCACAGGATCCTGCCAGTACCCCCTAGTAAGGTCCAAAGTAGAAAAGAAGTTAGCTGATTTTAGTGCGGCTAAAGACTCTTCTATTCTAGGCAGCGGATATGCGTCTTTGTGGGTGATACGGTTGATTTGTCTATAGTCCACGCACATTCTCATGGTGCCGTCTTTCTTTTTTATCAGAACCAAGGGGGCTGCCCAGGGGCTACAACTATCTCTAATGACCCCAGCTTCTTTCATTTCTCTCACCATACCCTTGGCGTTCTGATAATGAGCAGGGGGTACAGGCCTGTGTCTCTCTTTTATTGGTGGGTGGCTCCCGGTGGGGATGTGGTGTTCTATCCCCTTTACTCTGCCGAAGTCTAGCGGGTGCTTACTAAAGACTCTCTCGTACTCCTATACCACCCGGTAGACTCCTTGTTTTTGGTGCAGGGGAGTGGAGTCAGCACCCACATGGAGTTTCTGGCACCAGTCCTCCTTTTGTTTCTGGGAGCCATTACCCTCCGCCTGTGGAGATGGGGGCAAGGGTTCCACGGCCCTGATAGCTTTGTGTTCGACAACAAACAGTTTGGCAAGTGTAGCGTACCTGGATAAGTGTACCTCTCTCTCCCCAATGTTGAGAATGCGAACGGGCACCCTCCCATGACGAACATCAACCACCCCCCGGGCTGTCAAAATGGTGGGCCTGCTGTCTGAGTACACGGATTGGTAGTCTCTACCTCTCAACCCGATTGCAGTTCGTCACCAGATCATCATTTCACTTTTGGGAGGCATGGAAATGGGGAATGGGTCACTCATTCTTACTCTACCGATCTCACCACCAGACAGTTCTACCTGCTGCCGTCTCATCAGGGCTTTTATCTCTTTGTTGAGGACTCTCTGTTGGCTGGAACTAGCATTTACCGCCACCTGTTGTAGAATTACAATTTCCTCTGAAAGACAATTTTCAATCACGTTAGTACCCACAGTTATTTTAGGGTGACTTTCACGACGGTCAATGTCCACAATAATTACTCCCTGTGCCGGTAGTTCAACTTTACCAATTTTAATGGTCATCTCCTTGAACCCCATCTGCGTCACGGGTAAGCCATTACTGGCGATGATGCTCAAGTTACTGTCTGGATACGGTGTGATATCAGCATCAGTCCAATACTGCTTAAAAAGTACATAAGGGATAGTGGTTACTTGCGACCCAGTATCCAGCAAGGCGCTCATGGGGATACCGTCCAGCACCACGGGTAAAACCGGGCGCCCCCCAACGTACTTATTATGCCAATTGTAAGGGCCTGGTGATGTTATGCCTGGGGGTTGGCCCTCTGCCCCAGGTTGGACCCGTTTAAATTACAGTACCTGGAAATGTGTCCGGGCTGGTTGCATCGACGGCAAATGGGCTGTCCATCCTCTGCGTAGTGGTCTGTGGGCCTCCCTCGGAACGACGGGATCCTCCTCTGTCGACGCCACGGGACATCCTCCGGACTTGAAGCCAGCTCGATGGGTCTTGATGGGTCCTCTTGTAACGCCTGGAAGGTCCTGGTCAACGCCGCGACGCTCCTGGTCAGCTCCTGGACTTGGTGGTGCAGGTCTTTTGACGGGGCTTGGTTCAGGGCCTGTGCATCAGCCCCCACAGAGTCCATAGGGGAGGGCGCTGCCTCCTGGTGGTAGGTGAGAGCAGGACGTCGGGGGTTTATAGCGCCACTGGTTGCGGGTTCACGGAGCACCCTTATGGCCCTGTCTTTGAATTGGGAAAAGGTCAGGTCAGGGTTCTGGAAGTTTATGAGGCACAGCTGGGTCCTGTGGGCGCTAGACAGCAGACCTTCTATGAACTGTTCTGTTAGCAGCTTATCCGTTTCCTGCACACTGCCAGGGTCAGTTTGTTGGATAGCCCTCAAGGCTTCCTGCAGATTTAGGGCATAGTCTCTGATGCTGTCCTGTTCCCGCTGCTTACATCCATAGAACCTCATTTTGATTTCAGCGGAGGTACGTGTGTCAAAGGTACCCCACAGCCGGGCCAGAATACCCTTCACAGTCCTCTTCTCCTCAGTGGGCCATGACTTTACCTCCCTTTGGGCTGCGCCAGTTAACTGCCCTGTTAGTATGCTAACCTTCTGTTCCTCTGTCAGGGGGTAGACTTGGAACAAACTGTACAGCCTTTCCTTAAAGTCAGTTAGGGCATGGGGCTCCCCTGAATACTTAGGCAGCCAGGCCGCTCCAGGGATGTAGGGCAGGGAAAATGGCAACACCGCTGCTTCAGCTGCGTTGGTGGAAGTGGGCGCCTCTGTATCCGACATCTTCCTCCCCCCTAGTTAAGCGTGGCCTACCTTCCGACGATCCTCTTCTGTAGGCCGAGGCTCCGCTGCTGCTGCTCTGGACGAGGACCTTGCGTCGCGTCCTGATGACGTCAGCGTCTCTCTCTCTCCCTTCCAGGACCTTGCGCAGCGTCGGTGCGTGGGGCGGAGCTTCGGATCTCGCGCGGTTTGGACAACCACGCCCCTCTTCTTCCCGCGCGGCGTCCTGAAGATGGCGTCTGATGGCGGGAAAACGGCTGAAGATGGCGGGAACCGACAGAAGACGGCGGGAGACGGCTGGAAATGGCAGTAAACGGCTCCGGATGGCGGGAAACCTCTTTTCAGGTACGTGTACAGTCTCTTTCAGGCACGCAATACCCGTTTGTGGCGGGTTGGTTACAATCCTGCCGACTACGCCAAAGCTGACTCGCCCCATGGGCCGTGGGGCACTCGGATCCGGGCAATAGGGGAACGATGGGAGTAGTAGTGTCAACCCAGTTCCGTGGCTCAGGGTGGTCAGGCCAGTGGTAGTCCGTTATGTGCTGTTGATTATGTCCGACTACGCCACCCGTGGATTTGCGGTCATTAGGAACCCCCGCTGCAAGGCAGACCGCTGGGGCTGATGATGTATACAGCTGGGATGGTGTGACTCCCCACGGGAAGAGTGTGGACCCAGGGCAGTGTAGTGGATGGTGGGAGTGATGGTGGTGAGAGTCCCAGTGCTGATAATGCTGGAGGAGCAAGGAGCACACAGACGACAGGTTGCAGTCCAGGGTCTTTTCTAGAAGAGGTAAACTGACCCACAAACAGTCCCGGCTAGGAGGGGACCTGGATGTCTGAGAGCAATGGGGAAATTGGCTCTGGTCAGGGTGAGGGTGTAGGCCTACCGTGCTTTCTGCGCTCCTTCTGGCTATCTCCTCTATATAGGGTAACAGCCCACGTTTCCGAGCTTTCCGTGTACTCTCGCCTGTATGGCCTGCGACGTGGGTTCCTTTCTGCTCCCGGCCTGGTACGGCTGTGCTGGTCCCTTCTGTTGTGGCAGAGCCTCCAGGCTTCTTAGGCCAAGGAATATACAGTCCCCTGTGGACTGTTTATGTGCTGTAGGATGTGGAATCCTCCCAGCCTCAGACACCAAAGTCTGGTAAACTAAGTCCTTTATCTGCCAAGACAGGCTCACTTCGCCTCTTGTCTCTGGCTTGTGGCTCTCCTTCTGCCACACTTCCTCTTAGGGTGCAATGCAGCTGTCCCTCTCTGCTCTGGACACTTCTCAGTGCTGAGACAGGTCGTCCAGTTCTCTCTAACCCTGCCTCCAGTTCCAGCTTTTATAGGGGCAGCCTGCTTCCCCTACTGGCCTGTGACAGGAGGTATTGCATGCTAATGTTCCCCTGACTAGAGAACCTCCCCCTTGCTCTCAGACACAGTTTTATTATACTTGTGGCATCCAGGCCAGGGTGACACAACTACGCCAATTTTTTGAGGGGCTCAGGGTGGTACTTGTAGCGAGGGGCTGCTGTGCTTTAACACCCTGGCCCCCTGACAAAGACAAATGTCCCAGTTCTCCTGTGCTGTGCGTGTGGTGTGTAACATTCAAGTTTCGTTCGCAGATCTCTGCTGCCTTTGGTTCTTCCACCTCAGGAACCGCCACACACACATTTAGGGACTTCCATTCCAGTTTATAAAAGAAGAACTTTACTTGAACACTTGAAATCAACTTCATACAGCATGCAGCATTGATCACATACTTTTCCAGGGTTACCGTTCGTTGCACCGCACGTAATGATGTTCAATGTCCATTTGTCCTGAGCTGTCCCTTCCATAGTCGACCTACCTTCTTGGCCTATGAGACACTCGCAGCTCTAATAGTCCCGTACTGTCTTCTCTGTACTATCTCCCGTCCGACTTCCCCTTCTGGGAAGATTTCTGAAACACACACTTCTTTGTGGCTCTTGTAGAACGTTAAGGAAATATCTGCTTCACAGTTTCTGACTGAAGTTTCCCTGTTGGGGTACCAACAATTTTTACCACGTGTGTACATAATGTGTATAAAGAGGGGAGAGGCACATGACCATCCCGGTCACCCTCTTACAGCTCTGCAACTGAACCCATACCAAGGGAGAAAGGAAAAAAAAAGGTGCACACCCAAAAACATACAGAAAAAAAAATGTCAGTATTTTTTTTTCCTTTTCAAAACGTGTTCTGCCGGCTGTAATGTCACGCCAGGTGTGGTAATGACTTAGTGCAACACAGAGGGAAGAAGGAAATGGAGCCAAGACACTAGGGAAAGGGGGAAGTGGAGACCTCCTAATCTGGTCTAGTGTCACCCTGTCTCACCTACCGTCCCTATATTGCCTCTTCAGCAGTCGCCACACGCTTGCCTCGCCCTGTCTTTCCCTGGCATATGGCTAAGGCAATGGATGGGAGAATATGAGCACTGGTCGATCTCTACTAAACTCTATAGACAACAAGGATAGACAAACAGAGGGAGAATGCATAGCTTAGAACGACTCCAGACAAATGCCTAACACATTTCCCCTAATGATGTCCCCATAAATATTTACAGTTATATGAAAAAGTTTGGGCACCCCTATTAATCTTAAGCTTAATGTTTTATAAAAATTGGTGTTTTTGCAACAGCTATTTCAGTTTGATATATGTAATAACTGTTGGACACAGTAATGTTTCTGCCTTGAAATGAGGTTTATTGTACTAACAGAAAATGTGCAATCTGCATTCAAACAAAATTTGACAGGTGCATAAGTATGGGCACCTCACCAGAAAAGTGACATTAATATTTAGTAGATCCTCCTTTTACAAAAATAACAGCCTCTAGTCGCTTCCTGTAGCTTTTAATGAGTTCCTGGATCCTGGATGAAGGTATTTTTGACCATTCCTCTTTACAAAACAATTCCAGTTCAGTTAAGTTTGATGGTCGCCGAGCATGGACAGCCTCTTCAAATGATCCCACAGATGTTCAATGATATTCAGGTCTGGGGACTGGGATGGCTATTCCAGAACATTGTAATTGTTCCTCTGCATGGATGCCTGAGTAGATTTGGAGTGGTGTTTTAGATCATTGTCTTGCTGAAAGATCCATCCCCTGCGTAACTTCAACTTTATCACTGATTCTTGAACATTATTGTCAAGAATCTGCTGATACTGAGTGGAATCCATGTGTCCCTCAACTTTAACAAGATTCCCGGTGCCGGCATTGGCCACACAGCCCCAAAGCATGATGGAATCTCCACCAAATTTTACTGTGGGTAGCAAGTGTTTTTCTTGGAATGCTGTGTTTTTTTGCCGCTATGCATAACGCCTTTTTGTATGACCAAACAACTCAATCTTGGTTTCATCAGTCCACAGGACCTTCTTCCAAAAAGAAATTGGCTTCTCCAAATGTGCTTTTGCATACCTCAGCCGACTCTGTTTGTGGCGTGTTTGCAGAAATGGCTTCTTTCGCATCAATCTCCCATACAGCTTCTCCTTGTGCAAAGTGCGTTGTATAGTTGACCGATGCACAGTGACACCATCTGCAGCAAGTTGATGCTGCAGCTCTCTGGAGGTGGTCTGAGGATTGTCCTAGACTGATCTCACCATTCTTCTTCTCTGCCTTTCTGATGTTTTTCTTGGCCTGCCATTTCTGGCCTTAACAAGAACTGTCCCTGTGTTCTTACATTTCCTTACTATGTTCCTCACAGTGGAAACTGACAGGTTAAATCTCTGAGACAGCTTTTTATATCCTTCCCCTGAACAACTATGTTGAATAATCTTTGTTTTTGTAGCGCTGGCGTCCCTGCCCTCTGCTAGGCAGGGACGCTGCTCCCCTCACCGCTCTGTTCCGTGCCCGGCGTCCTCTCCCCGCTCTGCTGTCAGCGCGCGCTCCTTCCCGGCGTCCTCCTCCCGCTCTGCTCTCAGCGCGCGCTCCTTCCCGGCCCCTGTGCTTAGGGCGCGCGCGCGCGCTCTCCCCTCCTCTTAAAGGGGCCGCGCGCGCCGTCCTAAGGAGTCCCCGGCCAATGGCCGGAGGACTTCATCATATATAAGGCACCTCCTCCAAAATGGAGGTGCCCGAGCAATGTTGTTTGCACCTGTGTCTCACCTGTGCTTCAGCCCTCAGGTCCCGTTGCCAGTTACCTGCCAGTTACCTGCCAGTTTCCTGCCAGTTTCCTGCTAGTTACCTGCCTGATTCCTGCCTGAATACTTGTTACCTGCCTGCCTGCCTGAGGTCCGACGGTCTGCCTTACAACTCCGGTCAGTCTGTCTAAGGACCAACTTGTCCGCTCACCTGGGAGCGCACATCAGCTACCTGCCTGCTTGCCTGAGGTCCGACGGTCTGCCTTACAACTCCGGTCAGTCTGTCTATGGACCAGCTTGCCCGCTCACCTGGGAGCGCTTCTCCGCTACCTGCCTGCTTGCCAGCCTGGAGGCTCCGTTGTCACGTGCTGTGACCACCAGCTATCTCAGAGACTCTTGCCCGCTCACCTGGGAGCGCTTCTCCGTTACCTACCTGCCTGCCAGCCCGGAGGTTCCGCCGTCACGTGCCGTGACCACCTGCTATTCCAGAGACTCTCGCTTGCTCACCTGGGAGCACACGTCTACCATCTGCCTGCTAGCCTACCCGGAGGTTCTGCCATCACAGGTCGTACCTACCCCTTACCCAGAGACTGCCCTGATCACTTGCCGTAACTCCCTGTCCGTTCACCCGGAGACTGCCACCCGCTCCCTTACAAGGGCCGCCCCCTTGTATAGTAGCTCAGAGGTTCCGCCTCCCGGACCCGTTACAGTTTGCTCGGGCCATGGAACCCGGTGGCACCCAAGCTCCCTCGCTCTCGGACCTCTGTCTTGAACTGTCCCGTCAGAGGTCCCAACAGGAGGCCATCCTGGGTCACCTGCGGAATGTTAATACTCGCCTGAACACTCTGTCTGATCCACCAACAACCTCCGCCAGTGCCATATCTTGCAAACCGGCAGCTCCGCTGCCCACTAATACTATGGTATCCTACCCCGGACCCCGGCTCTCTGCACCTCCTCGCTTCGGAGGCGACCCCGTCCAGGCTCGAGGCTTCATAAATCAGTGCACCCTGCACTTTGAACTTTTGTCCCATCAGTTTAATTCCGACCGGGCCAAAATTGCCTTTATCATGTCCCATCTCACCGGGGAGGCCCTGGCCTGGCTAAATCCTCTATGGGAGAGAGGAGACCCCCTGGTGTCCAACTTGCCTGCTTTTCTCTCGGCTTTCCGGAAAGTCTTCGACGAACCCGGACGGAAGACCTCATCCGCATCCTCTCTGCTACGCCTCCGTCAGGAGGGTCTCACCGTGGGCCAATATGCCATACGGTTCCGCACCCTTGCCTCGGAGCTGGCCTGGGATAACGACGCTCTGGTATCCGTCTTCTGGGAGGGTCTGTCCGGTCGTATTAAAGATGAACTTGCTGGTCGGGACATTCCTACCTCTCTCGATGATCTAATAACCCTTGCCACCCGGATTGACCTACGGTTCCAGGAGCGTGCCAAAGAGGTCACCCGTGAGAGAAGGATTCCACGTTTAGCTCCTACTCTCCAGAAACTCGTAATTCCCTCCATCTCTCCCCAGGTACACTCTCCTGAGCCTATGCAGGTCGACCAGACCAAGATGGTCAAAACCCGTCAGGACTCACGCCGTGCCGAGGGGAGCTGCTTCTACTGTGGCAGTAAGGAGCACCGGATCCGTGCCTGCCCGGAGAGGTCGGGAAACGCCTGTGTCTAGGTTCGCTCAGAGAGGTCCACCTAGACAAGAATAAATCCTCTCCATCCCTGCTGTTGTCAGTTTCGATCATCTACGGGGAGAACCGTTATTTCGAACTAGCCCAACTTGACTCTGGAGCAGCCGGGAACCTTATTTCACAGTCCCTGGTTGAGAAATACCGCATCCCCACCAAACCTCTGGCTGTACCCTTGTCTGTCGCTGCCGTGGGTGGGGGCCTCTTACCTCGCCCCATTCAACTCATCACCGAATCCATTACCCTGCAGGTGGGAATGCTGCATTCTGAAAGTATCTCCTTTCATGTTCTGCCTGGACTCTCTCACGCCCTCTTGCTAGGTCTGCCCTGGCTCCAGAGACATGCACCCGTGCTAGACTGGCAAACCGGAGAGGTCCTTCGCTGGGGACAAGACTGTCATAAAACCTGCCTGGTTCCCGTCCATCCCGTCCGTCCCTCTCCTACCCCAGCTAATCTACCTGGACTTCCGATTCCTTATTGGTCTTATGCAGATGTCTTTAATAAAAAGGAGGCAGAGACATTACCACCACATAGACCATACGACTGTCCCATCGATCTGCTACCCGGTACTACTCCTCCCCGTGGGCGTATCTATCCTTTATCCGCTGCTGAGACCCGGTCAATGTCCGAATATATTGAGGAGAATCTGGCCAGAGGATTCATCCGGAAATCTACCTCCCCGGCGGGAGCAGGCTTCTTTTTCGTTAAAAAGAAGGACGGCTCTCTCCGTCCCTGTATAGACTATAGAGGCGTAAACCTGATCACGGTGAAGAATAAGTACCCCCTTCCGCTCATTCCAGAATTATTTGATCGCCTGAGGGGGGCTAGGATCTTCACCAAACTGGACCTTCGTGGGGCGTACAACCTGGTTCGTATTCGTCAGGGGGATGAATGGAAGTCGGCATTCAACACCCGGGACGGCCACTATGAATACCTGGTAATGCCCTTTGGTCTCTGTAACGCTCCTGCCGTCTTTCAAGAGTTGGTCAATGACATCTTCCGGGACCTTCTCTACTCCTGCGTAGTAGTGTACCTGGACGACATCTTGGTCTTCTCTCCGGATCTCCAGACTCACCGGAGGGACGTTCGTCAGGTCCTGCTCAGGCTAAGGCAGAACCATCTCTACGCTAAATTTGAGAAGTGCCTCTTTGAGCAGACCTCGCTTCCGTTTCTGGGCTACATTATCTCTCAGACCGGCCTACAAATGGATCCTGAGAAACTGTCTGCCATCGAGAAATGGCCCCGACCGGAGGGGTTGAAGGCCATTCAGCGATTCCTGGGCTTCGCCAACTACTACCGCCTCTTCATACCACACTTCTCTTCCCGGACGGCTCCAATTTCTGCGCTCACCCGTAAAGGTACTAATCCCAAAGAGTGGCCACCCGAAGCAGAGGAGGCCTTTCTTTCCCTTAAACAGGCCTTCTCTTCCGCCTCGGTGCTGCATCGCCCAGATGGCAACAAACAGTTCTTCCTGGAGGTTTACGCCTCCTCCTCTGGAGCCGGAGCGGTACTTACTCAAAAATCATCTTCCGGGAGGATGGTAACTTGTGGCTTCTTCTCTAAACTCTTCTCCTCCTCTGAGCGCAACTATTCCATAGGAGACCGAGAGTTATTGGCCATCAAACTGGCATTGGAGGAGTGGCGTTACCTGCTCGAGGGGGCTCTTCACCCGGTAATAATTTACACTGACCACAAGAACTTGGCTTACCTCCAGCATGCCCAGAGACTTAACCCGCGCCAAGCCCGGTGGTCCTTGTTTTTTGCTCGTTTTGATTTTGTCCTTCATTTTCGCCCGGCTGACAAAAACGTCAAGGCGGACGCCTTGTCTCGGTCCTTTCTGGTGTCTGATCTCGAGGAGGATCCGAAACATATCATCGATCCCGCCAGAGTAATGCAGGTGGCTCCCGTGAGTCTAAATCGTCTTCCTCCTGGTAAGACGTTCGTACCTGTACCTGATCGGGAGAAGATCCTACACTGGGGTCATTCGTCTAAACTAGCTGGCCACGCCGGTCAGAAAAAGACCCTCCAGCTTATTACCCGGCACTACTGGTGGCCTAACCTGCACAAGGATGTAATAGACTTTGTTTCTGCCTGTGTGTCCTGCGCCCGCAACAAAGTTCCGAGACACCTGCCGGCCGGCCGCCTCCTACCTCTGCCAGTACCTGCTGCCCCCTGGCAGCATATAGCGATGGACTTCATTACTGATCTACCCGTCTCTGCCGGTTGTACGGTCATTTGGGTGGTCGCTGACCGCTTCTCCAAGATGGCTCACTTCATTCCACTGCCAGGTCTTCCGTCTGCACCCGAGCTGGCTAAAGACTTTATCCGCCACATCTTCCGTCTTCATGGCCTGCCCCGTCACATCGTGTCGGATCGTGGGGTACAGTTCACTTCCCGTTTCTGGAGAGCCACTTGTAAATTGCTGGACGTCACCCTGGACTTCTCCTCCGCTTACCACCCACAGTCTAATGGTCAAGTGGAGCGGATCAATCAGAACCTGACCAGTTACCTTCGGCACTTCGTTAATGCCCACCATTCTGACTGGGTGGATCTCCTGCCATGGGCCGAATTCTCGTACAACAATCACGAGAGCGAGTCTTCCTCCAAATCCCCGTTTTTTGTAGTCTACGGTCAGCATCCTCGGATCCCGTTTCCCGTCTCCACCTCGGCGGACAATCCGGCTGCGGAATCTCTTGTTAACAAATTTTCCTCCATATGGGAGAGTACCCGGTCCGCACTCCTTCTCTCTTCCGAGCGTATGAAAAGACACGCTGACAAAAAACGTCTGGACCCTCCTCAATTCCGCCCTGGGGATAAAGTCTGGCTCTCGTCCAAATATGTCCGGCTCAAGATCCCTTCCTATAAGTTAGGGCCTCGGTTCATCGGCCCACTGGAGGTCATCAGTCAGATCAACCCGGTGGCCTATAAATTGAAACTCCCGGCCAACTTACGGATCCCTAACTCCTTCCATGTGTCTCTCCTCAAACCTGTGGTGCTTAACTCTTTTTCCAAGTCTACAGGTACGCCTCCTGCTCCGGTTTCTGCTGAGGACGAGTTTGAGGTAGAGAACATTCTTGCCACCAAAAGGGTAAGAGGAAAGACCTTTTTTCTAGTAGATTGGAAGGGGTTTGGTCCTGAGGAGAGAACGTGGGAGCCCCGGGAGAACATCCATGCCCCTCTCATCCTAGCTAAATTTCTGTCTGGCCTAAAAAAGGGGGGGCCTAAAGGGGGGGGTACTGTAGCGCTGGCGTCCCTGCCCTCTGCTAGGCAGGGACGCTGCTCCCCTCACCGCTCTGTTCCGTGCCCGGCGTCCTCTCCCCGCTCTGCTGTCAGCGCGCGCTCCTTCCCGGCGTCCTCCTCCCGCTCTGCTCTCAGCGCGCGCTCCTTCCCGGCCCCTGTGCTTAGGGCGCGCGCGCGCGCTCTCCCCTCCTCTTAAAGGGGCCGCGCGCGCCGTCCTAAGGAGTCCCCGGCCAATGGCCGGAGGACTTCATCATATATAAGGCACCTCCTCCAAAATGGAGGTGCCCGAGCAATGTTGTTTGCACCTGTGTCTCACCTGTGCTTCAGCCCTCAGGTCCCGTTGCCAGTTACCTGCCAGTTACCTGCCAGTTTCCTGCCAGTTTCCTGCTAGTTACCTGCCTGATTCCTGCCTGAATACTTGTTACCTGCCTGCCTGCCTGAGGTCCGACGGTCTGCCTTACAACTCCGGTCAGTCTGTCTAAGGACCAACTTGTCCGCTCACCTGGGAGCGCACATCAGCTACCTGCCTGCTTGCCTGAGGTCCGACGGTCTGCCTTACAACTCCGGTCAGTCTGTCTATGGACCAGCTTGCCCGCTCACCTGGGAGCGCTTCTCCGCTACCTGCCTGCTTGCCAGCCTGGAGGCTCCGTTGTCACGTGCTGTGACCACCAGCTATCTCAGAGACTCTTGCCCGCTCACCTGGGAGCGCTTCTCCGTTACCTACCTGCCTGCCAGCCCGGAGGTTCCGCCGTCACGTGCCGTGACCACCTGCTATTCCAGAGACTCTCGCTTGCTCACCTGGGAGCACACGTCTACCATCTGCCTGCTAGCCTACCCGGAGGTTCTGCCATCACAGGTCGTACCTACCCCTTACCCAGAGACTGCCCTGATCACTTGCCGTAACTCCCTGTCCGTTCACCCGGAGACTGCCACCCGCTCCCTTACAAGGGCCGCCCCCTTGTATAGTAGCTCAGAGGTTCCGCCTCCCGGACCCGTTACAGTTTTCAGATCATTTGACAGTTGTTTTGAGGAGCCCATGATGCCCTCTTCAGAGGAGATTCAAACAGGAGAACAACTTGCAAGTGGCCACTTTAAGTAGCTTTTCTCATGATTGCATACACCTGGCTATGAAGTTCAAAGCTCAATGAGGTTACAAAACCAAAAAAAGTGCTTTAGTAAGTCAGTAAAAAGTAGGTAGGAGTATTTAAAACAAGAAAATGATAAGGGTGCCCATACTTATGCACCTGTCAAATTTTGTTTGAATGCAGATTGCACATTTTCTGTTAGTACAATAAACCTCATTTCAAGGCAGAAACATTACTGTGTCCAACAGTTATTACATATATCAAACTGAAATAGCTGTTGCAAAAACACCAATTTTTATAAAACATTAAGCTTAAGATTAATAGGGGTGCCCAAACTTTTTCATATAACTGTATTCCTCCACTATTGTCCCCTCACACATTTCCCCTCCAAACTGTCTCCTTAAACTTTTCTCCCTCATACTCTCACCTTACACTTTTCTCTCCATATACTGTCTTTTTACACTCCCTTTTTACTGTACTCTCACACTCCCTCCCATACTGTCTCCTCACACTATCTCCCCTAACTGTCCCCTCACATGACCCCCATACTGTCTCCTGACAATATCCCCCACATAATTTCTTCTCATACTACTTTCCCATAACTCCCCCTCCATACTGTACTCTCACACTTTGTCCCCTCACAGGTTGCCCCAATAAAACTCCTCTGTTTCTTTGTCTCCATTGGAGAGCTTACCTTATCCACCGACGTCCTCCTCTGCAGCATATGAGTGATGTCAGTAGCGTGATCAGTTAATCTGATCATGCTACTGATATCACATTGGCCCAGAAAGTGCCAGCAGTTAGAGTTTCAATTGTACTCGCGCCTGTAATATGGGAGTACAACTGTGTGCAGAGATTTGGCGTTTTACATATTCTGTGAGCCTGATGTCAGAGAATGGCCATGTCACACTCCTAAGGGGCCACCACCTGGGGAATACCTAAGACAGCTGCATTAGGCAGCACAACAGCTCCTCTTGCTGCCTGCACCTGGGGAAAAATCCCAGGCAGCCATCGCCTAGTAATGCACCTGTCTTAAAGCAGCAATGTTGTACCCAATTACAAAAGTAAGAGGGATATTTGTCAGACAATTTTTTTTTATTTTAACCCCTTTACCACCTTGGTTTTTTTTCCGTTTTTGTGGTTTTGTTTTTTGCTCCCCTATTTCCAAGAGCCATAACTTTTTTATTTTTCCGTCAACATGGCCGCATGAGGGCTTCTTTTTTGCAGGACGAGTTGTACTTTTGAACGACACCATTGATTTTACCATATCGTGTACTGGAAAACAGGAAAAAAATTCAAAATGCGGTGAAATAAAAAAAAAAGTGCAATTCCACAATTGTTTTTAGGTTTATTTTTTACTTTGTTCACTAAATGCTAAAACTGACCTGCCATTTTGACTCTCCAGGTCATTACGAGTTTGCAGATACCATACTTGTATAGGTTCTTTTTTATTTAAGTGCTGAAAAAAAATGCAAAGTTTGTAAACAATAAAAAAATGGTGCCCTTTTACGAAACACATAGCATCTCCATTTTTCAGGATCTGGGGTTGGGTGAGGGCTTATTTTTTCAATCAAACAATCTTGGGTTAGATACAGTGTTTTGATCACCCGTTATTGCATTTTATTGCAAAGTCGCGGCGACCAAAAAAAACCATAATTCTGGTGTTTTGATTCTTTTTTCTTGTTACTCCGTTTACCGATTGTATTAATTATTTTTAAGTTTTAATAGATCGGGTAATTGTGAATGCAGCGATACCAAATATTCGTATTTTTTGTTTATTTTTTATTGTTTTATTTTTAATGGCGCAAAAGGGCGGGATTTGAACTTTTATATTTTTTTAATTTGTTTTAGATATTTTTTTTTTTAATTCTTCTTTTTACTTGCTTCAGTAGTCTACATAGGAGACTTAGGCGAGGCTTCAGCCCTGCTGTGTGTAGCAGAAATGCTCATCTGCTATGAACGCCAGCCACGGGGTGGTGCTCACAGCAGATCGGAAATGTTAACCAAAGGGGCTTCCTGCAGACCTCGGGTGATCATGCCAACCCGTCGGCACCCCGTGATCATGTGATAGGGATGCTGATAGGCAGAGCCAGTTACTTGCTTCCGGAGCGGC
Organism: Phyllobates terribilis; assembly: GCF_046119375.1. Classification (NCBI taxonomy): domain Eukaryota; kingdom Metazoa; phylum Chordata; class Amphibia; order Anura; family Dendrobatidae; genus Phyllobates; species Phyllobates terribilis. The sequence goes on along the minus strand of NW_027362761.1, from coordinate 1,186,899,466 downwards.
CATGTTAGATGCCGCTGTCGGAGTTTGACAGTGGCATTTAACATGTTAATAGCCACTGGTGGATCTCAATTCCATCCACGGCTGAAGAAATTAACTGTCATGTGCGAGAAAAGATGCAGGCTCAGCGCCAGAGCCCGCATCAAACAGAGGGAGGCGACCTATGCTGTACCTATACGTTATAGGTAGTAAAGGGGTTAAAAATCCTAAAAATTCAATATGTGTTATAGGTTACCATCCTTTTTTCCCTAGCCAGATAGGTTGGGGTCTCTCTGACATTACTATGGCTGTGTTGCATTAATGAGCTGAAAACGAGTTCACTACACCCCTAGGAGCCTGCCTAGTGTTACACACCTATTTTCTGGGCAATTAGAGCCTTTGCATTATTGAGATTTGCGGCAAATCAAATTTCGGGGGAAAATTTGTCGAACCCAATGAACTCGAATTTCAAAAGATATATAGTATTGTTGAGCGAGTAGGTTTCATTAACCCTTTCGGCGAGCACGCTCGGGTGCTCGTCAAGTATTTTGGCGTGCTTGGCATTTCTTTTACTGTCGCCGCGCCTACAAGTGTCACGGCTGTTAGACAAATGTGACACATGCAGAGATTGCCTGTTCAACAGTCAATCTCTGCATGTGTCATAGCTGTCTGACAGCCATGAAAGTCACTTGCAGGCGCGGCGAAAGTAAAAGAAATGCCGAGCACGCCAAAATACTTGGCGAGCATGAAAGGGTTGATGAAACCTTCTCGCTCAACATTAATAAATAGATATGATAATGGAGAGATAAATATAAGGATGATAGACATGCAAAATATACAACAAATCAAAGGAAAGAACTGCACTGTATATAGTATATACCTGCCTGACGATTAAAGATGAAAAAAAGTAACAGTGAAACAAGTCCAAGTATAGTCAGACGCAGAATAGAATAGCTGGATGAGTTACACCTAGCTGAACAAAAGCAAATCAAATGCACTGATTTATTCTTACCCCCTTCCCTCCCCACCCCAATCATTGACTACATCCCTCTCGAATGCACAGCGGCAGCTCATGTCACAGATGGCTTGTGTGCGTTTCAATAAAGCTGATTAAGAAAAAAGAAAAAAAAAAAGAAAAATGGTAGCTATTGAGCATAGAGGGGAGTGGCGGAGCTGAGCTCAGCTGATGCTGGCTCCTGGAGACCAGAGCTCACATACAACACATTGGAGCTGTCACTGGAGAGGAGAGCAGAGCCCCACTGCTGCTGCTGGTGTGTACGCTCACCCTGCCACACAATACAATATACCCCCTGCAAACCTGCCTGCAATAAACACACTGCCCTCTAAAGCCTGTGGGATTATATTCTTATAATATACCAGGAGGAGGCAAGTGCAAGCACCAACGAGGTGAGTAGTTGTGTGCATGCATCCATCCTACTCTCCATGCAAATGTCAGATGTCTGGGTACCAGAGGATGAAATGGAATTTGCAATTTTTTACAATTTTTTTTTTTTTTTGCAATTTTTTACAATTTTTTTTTAGATTGTTGCAAGCATTAGCCGGTCTCCATGAGCACAGTACGATACTCAACAATGGTCCTCTTGCCTGGTGTGATTTCATTGCAGGCAGGCATGTTGGAAGGATGCTGATCTGATGGGGAGGGAGGGGGGATCTGGCTGATGATGTACAGGGAAGAGCGCTTTTCCTTTCTTTATTCCCTCGTGTTTCTCCTTTGTGATGGGAATAATATAACAGCAGACATCTGCACGTCTCTTTCCCCTTTGCCTCTTTCACAAACCTACCCCCCCTCTCTAGTAACACCCCCTTCCATCCATTGCCTTATACCGACCAGCTGGCATTAAAAATGCATAAGGGGGGGGGGGTTGAATTGTGCAATTCAGGCCTCGGAATTAATTATTTTTTTGTCTTTTTTTTTTGGAAGGATTTAAACCACCCGCTTAATATTGGTTTTTAGAATGTCTTACATTCCGGGGATTGTAGGTTCAAGAAGAGGAGGAAGTATTTTAAATAAGTGACAAAATCTTTAAATCTATCTACAACTTTTTTTTATCATGTATCATCATTTTTCAGATTTTTTTTACTTTTTGGTTCTTGCAATTCTGATTTACAGATGATTAAAGAGGATACTCATGATTGATTTATTTTGTTTCCTGTGTTGCCTCATTTGCACTTTTGTGTTCTCAGCCGATACAATGTGCGCTATTCTTTAATATTTAGCGCCATTTCAAGCACTTCCAGGAGTTTTCCTCTGTGTTCTGTAGTCTGACTCCTTATGTGAAGTCTTCTTGTTCCAGGCTGTGACTGAGCTTACAGAAAGGGTACCCAGAACTTCTTCTTGTGTATACCTAGAAATTTGCTATTCCTTATGAAGATAGACACTCGTACATGTTCACCAAAGACATTTTTTTATTATGTTATTTCCATTATTATTTTATTATATTTATATTTTTTTATTAATAATAATGGTATATTGGTAGTTTGCATTATTATTATTAGTAGTAGTAGTAGTTGTTGTGCCTTATTATACTCATGTTTAATTATTAGCTTTTTATTAATACATTTTAAGGAAATATTATTAGTAGTATTAGCTGATCATTACACACTTGTTTATTACTATTATTATTTTGTGATATATTATTGGTATTATTAGCTTATTATTATTTATTTTAGTGATTTATTATTGCTATTTTTAGTTGTCTATTAATGATAATAACTGTCATCATTATGTTTTTATTTATTATTGCAGTTATTGTTTTAATGGTATGTTATTGGTTTTATTAGCTAGTCCTTAATTATTATTATTATTATTGTAATTTAGTATAGTAAATAAGTAATAGTAATATTATAAGCTGCCCATTTATTATTATTATTATTATTATTATTATTATTATTATTATTATTATTATTATTAGATTTATTATTGGTGTTATTTGCTGGCTATTAATTATTATTACCATTAGTATTATTATTGTAATGTATTGCTGGTGATTTAAGCTGTCCATTTATCATTATTATTATTACTAGATTTATTGTTGGTATTATTAGCTGTTCATTAAATATTATTATTAGATTTTTTATTATTATTTTTATTATTATTATTATTAGCATTATTAGCTGTCCATTAAATATTGTTATTATTATTAGATTTATAATTTGTGCTATTAGCTGTCCATTAACTATTATTATTATTAATTTATTATTATTATTATTATTATTGTTGTTATTGGCGCTATTAGCTGTCCATTAACTATTATTAATATTATTATTATTATTATTATTATTATTGGCATTATTAGCTGTCAATTGAATATTATTTTTATTATTATTATTTTTGGCGTTATTAGCCATCTATTAAGTATTATTATTATTAGATTTATTATTGGAGTTATCAGCTGTCCATTAAATATTATTATTTATTTTTTATTTTTTTTGATTTCCATGAAGTATTATATAACAGCTGGCTATGTTGTCTCTGATGCTCATATGTTCTCCTTGGCTCCTGGAGCACTGGGATGAGCCGGCCATGGTGGTTCAGGGTTGACTCATCACTCTATTCAGCACATAGTTTAGTCATTGCTGTGTCTCATCAGCGTCCTCGCTGGCCTGTGATGGGTCACTGTTGTGAATACTCCAGAGAGGGAGCATTATGTTATTGCTGATGTAGATGTCATCGCTGGTGCTGTTGATTTTGCCTTTTAGTATTATGCATCCTGAGTATCAGTGTGTTATTGAGCTTATCTATACGACTGTCTATAAATAATCTTGATTTTTCTAGGGTCGATACAATAAGTTTTGCTTTTTATGTCCGGTTTTGTTGAATCATCATTCATTTATGCTCTGCCCTACATTCCTCTAATCGACTCTACTTTTTTGATTCGCTTGTAAATTTGTGCAATTGATTGGCAATTCGATTGGCCGCCATATTGAAGGACTGGTAGATCAGACGGATCGAGTTGATGAACGCATGACTGGGTGTCCCCATGTTTAAAGATCACAATATTTTCATAATCGACGTTGTTACTGTGAATAGAATCTTGTGTTTGTTTTACTATGAGGTTTGTATTGTTTTTTTTATCACTTTGACTTCTTGTCATTATCTTTGGGTATGATATGATTATCTTAGGCATCTTGTAACATTATAATGGCTCAATAAACAAATCCCATGAGGAGCCTGGGTTTGGTGCCCAACTTTTTGGCCTTTTCAGGCTACCAAAAAAATCAAATGGCGTCTACTGTAATTTTTTTTATCAATGTACTAATGTTTTTGGGAGTATCAGCAAGTCATTACTGGAACGATATGCTATCCTCATGTTTTTTTCTTTGGTTATGACATGGATGTGATGAGATATCATGGGTGTCATGTGACAACATAATGGGTCAATCGACAAATACAATGAGGAGCCTAAAGTTGGTGCCCAACTCTTTGGCCTGGTGTCGACAGACATTGATGAAATCTCATATGACTGGGCTACTTGAAAAGTCAAAGGGCTTCTACTCTATTCTTTCTATCAATGTAGTAATGTATAATTGAGTTCATTAGCAAGTCGTTACTGGAACCTTATTTTCACTTTATGTTTTTATCTTTGGGTATGACACGGATGTGACAAGATATCATGGGCATCTTGCAACAAATCCAATGAGAAGCCTGAATTTGATGCCCAACTTTTGGCTTGGTGTCGACAGACATTGGTGAAAACTCTTATGATCAGGCTACCAAAAAGTCGATGGGCATCTACTGTATTTTTTTTATCAATGTAGTAATGCTGTTGGGATTATCAGCAAGTAGTTACTGGAACATTATGTTAATCTTATGGTTTTTTCTTTGGTTATGACATGCATGTGACGAGATATCATGGGCGTCTTGTGACAACATGATGGTTCAATCGACAAATCCAATGAGGAGCCTAAAGTTGGTGCCCAACTCTTTGGCTTGGTGTTGACAGACATTGATGAAATCTCTTATGACCGGGCTACTTGAAAAGTCAAAGGGCTTCAACTCTATTCTTTCTATTGATGTAGTAATGTGTAATTGGGTTTATCAGCAAGTCGTAACTGGAATCTTATGTTAACTTTATGTTTTTATCTTTGGGTATGACACGGATGTGACGAGATATCATGGGCGCCTTGCAACAAATCATATGAGAAGCCTGGATTTGATGCCCAACTTTTTAGCTTGATGTCGACAGACATTGGTGAAATCTCTTATGACCGTGCTACCAAAAAGTCAAAGAGCGTCTACTGTATTTTTTTTTATCAATGTAGTAATGTTGTTGGGATTATCAGCAGGTCGTTACTGGAACCTTATGTTAACTTTGTATTTTTATGACACGGATGTGATGAGATATCATGGTCATCTTGCGACAAATCCTATGAGGAGCCTAGATTTGATGCCCTAGATTTGATGCCCAACTTTTTGGCTTGTTGTCCACAGACATTAATGAAATCTCTTAAGACGGGACTACTAGAAAAGTCAAAGTGCCTCTACTGTATTTTTTTCTATCAATCTAGTTAGTAATGTGTAGTTTGGTTTATCAGCAAGTCGTTCCTGCAACCTTTAGTAAAATTTTTGAAAAATCACAAATGTGAGAATTGTAAAACGAATAATTCCCCATCACTTTATGGCAAAAAATGAGAATTACAGTAACTATGTTATTAATATAACTTTAAATCAAAGTAGACACAAAGGAATGCAAAAACAACCTTAGAGGGGTAAAACAAAACTTTTCCTAGGGGACTGGATGTGTAAAAAATAATAACTCCGTCATACTCAGCCATCGTCACCCACCTGCCTTGATCCAGTGCAGGCCTCTTCGTAATCTGCTCTTACACAGGAAGAGGAGACATAACCCTTCCACCAACCGCCAGACTGCGACCAGGAGACATGGAGAAGAGCGTCATCATAAAAATTCCGATGACGCATTGCTGAAATCACCTGACCACTGCAACCAATCACAAATTACAGTTGTCCTGCTGCTGGTGGAGAAAAGTCTCTTCTTTTCCTGTGTAAAGCAAATCACAGAGAGGCTTGTGTGGAATCCAGGTGGGTGACAATAGAAGAGTATCATTTAGTAATTTTTTACTGTTCCAATACACCTAGGATCCTTCATTTTGCCTGGACAACCCCTTTAAGTTACATCTGCAATAAAAAAAGAAAGGCCAGTACTTACCTAAACTTGTAGACATTGTGTCACAAGTATCCAAGAAGAGGCCTCCAGGACATATTTTGGTTCAACCTTTATCTAAGGAAGAGCCTAAATGTGTCACCTGTTTCATGCTTTTAGATTTAAAAGAAGAAGAGTAAGTGGCGGCCTTTCGATGAGAAAGCCATACTGCCAACAGGTCTTCTGCACAAAAGAAGTTTGTTTTCAAATGTTCATAATCTGATTTTTTTCAAAGAGTTTGAGTTCTTTATCGACTTTTTGTAAGACGTCCTTATTTGAAAAGTCAACGCAGGATGAACGTTTTCTTATATGTAGGGGGCATGAATATTAGAAACATTATGGTTTAAAGTAGACCTGTCATTTACCATAAATATTGTTAATCTTTTGCTTGTTCCTGAGATATAACTCAAGCTTCCCTGTACACAAATCTAGTTTCTTTAGCCAAATAGGCGTGCTCCTCAAGAATACCCCCATAGAGAAGAGTTGAAGACCACACCCACTTGGCTAACAAGAGTAAATTTACATAGCGGTAAAAAGGAACTATATGTCCAGAACTGAGAGGCGCAAGAACAAAAAATAAATACTACCACATTCAGAAGACCAGCAAAATTTACAATCAAAAATTACATATGTGTGGCAAGTGATAGGTGGTATTTAACCCCTTTACAATCTTTGACGAATATTTATGTCAAAGGTCGTGTCCCTGACTTTAATGTGGGCTCCAATGATCAGCGCGCATCTTTCCGCACACTTGATGGCTAATTTAATTAGCCATCAAGTGCTTTAAACAGCCACCTTCAGCTGTTAACCAGTTAAATCTGGCTGTCAATCACTGACACCAGGATTTAACATGCGCCAGCCGAAAGCGAGTCACAAATCCCACTCATCGGCTCCCCCCCGAGGGCCTGTCATTGCGATTCTTCTGTGAATGCCGGCTCTTGGCCGGCGTTCATGGGAGATCGTGATTTTTGCTATATATAACAGTGCTGAAGTGATGGCAGCTTCAAGTCTCTTAATGTACTATTAAATCAGGTAAAAAAGTGAAAAAAAATATAAAAAAATATATATATATATATATAAAAAAAAAGCAATATGCAAATTGCCTCTTCAGAGAAAAAGAGGACTTGTACTTTATAGCGCCACCTATCGGAAGCAGCAATCCTACAAGTCACAATCAACCCTTTAACCAGTCGTGCAATATGACTTAGGATAAAAGCCAAATCAGAATCTCAATTTGCAGACACGGTGTTTCGGGCTGTTGGCCCTCGTCAGTGCAAAGTATGAGAACTGATTTGGCTAGGTGAGAGGCTCTGGAGTGAGGTCTAAGGGGTAACACACCAGCTCTGGCAAAAAACACAAAAGTTCAAATCACCCTCCTTTTGCCTAATTGAAAATAAAATAAAAAAAAATATAATAAAAAAATCACAAATATTTGGTATCTCTGCGTTCAGAAAAATCCAATCTATCAAAATGTAAAAATAAATTAATCTGATCGGTAAACGGCGTAATGAGAAAAAAAAATCAAAACTTCATAATTACAGTTTTTTTGGCAGCCGCAACATTGCAATAAATTGCAATCAGAGGCTATCAAAACATTGTATCTACCCCAAAATGGTATCAGTAAAATCATCAGTGCAAAAAATAAACCCTCCCCCAGCCCCAGATCCCAAAAAATAAAAACTCTGCGGGACTTGGAAAATGGCAATTTTTTTTTTTTTACAAATTTGGGAATTTTTTTCACCACTTAAATAAAGAAAAATCTATACATTTTTGGTATCTGCAAACTTGTACTGACCAGGGGAATCATATTGTTAGGCCAGTTTCACCATATAGTAAACATGGGAAATTAAAAACTTAAATGAGAAATGTGGATTTGTACTTTTTTTTGCAATTTCACCACACCTGGAATTTTTTTCCTATTTTCCAGTACACTATATGGTAAGATGAATGGAGTTATTCAAAAGTTCAACTCGTCCTGTAAAGAACAAGCCTTCATACGGCCATATTGATGGAAAAATAAAAAGTTATAGCTCTTGGAAAAAAAACGAAATATGTAAAATGAAAAATCACAAGGTCACGAAGGGGTTAACAAAACAAATTTGGCCCTGTTGGAGGTTCCATTTTCCTATTTTACACAATTTCATAGATATTTTTTTGCCTACTACTTTTTAGAATTCCAACCACTGTGTCTTTTTAGATCGTAACGTAAACCAATAAGGTCTGAGAAATTGTATCTTCACAGGTGTAGTAATTTAGTTTTTGAACAGGTATAATAGCTTCATTCACCTATTTTAACACTTCAATTTTATATGCCTAATTTTATGATTTTTCTAACATGGGTCTGTCAGTGGTCGCCTGGCAGCTCTACAGTGACTACCATAGATAATCTTAGCACAAATCACTTTGGTTACCAGATTTCGGGGTTTGCCCAGGCCTTTACTCTTTAAAACCCTGTACTGTACTGGTCTTACACAGGGGCCCCAGGGTTGGGGCCATGTAGATAGCTGCTGTGTGGTGGTACAGGTTGGCAGGAAGAATGATTTAATAGCTGGGTCAGAACCAGGAGGTACATGTAGGGACAAAATCATAAAACAAGAGAATAGTCAGTAAACAAGCCAAGGTCAGGATCAGGAATATCCACTTAGAATTAAAGAACAAGGCACAGAGGAGTTCATTATATCTAGTCAAATTGTAACTGGTAGTGGACATCTGGATTTCTGGAGCCTAAATAGTTTGCAGCCCCCAGAAGGAAGCAAACACTGAAAGAAGTTAACTCTTGAGCTCTCAGCTTGGACGAACCTAATCCTGGAAGACACAGAAGTAGAGTTGTCGCCGTCGCCCCACGTAATGCCCCAGTAACAAAAAACTGATAAGGGAAAGGCAGGCACCCATACAGGTAGAGGAATTCCAATTTAGCTACTCTTCTGAAAGTGACAACTGAAAGTGATTACCTACAAAGTATATATGGTTATAGTCTGGAAAATTAGCATTATATATTCTGAGGTCAGCATTTGTGTCAATTTACTGGAGATCAACAAAGCGATTCATAGCACCTTGGTCCAGCGGCAACGTCAATATTCTGTGCCAACTAAATTGTCTCCTAACCACTGGCAACTATGACTCCTCTTTTGATTAGCTGGTCTGGCACCATGTCATAGTTGTGATGTGACACACAAGATGCCCGCAGGTAGGATGTGGTTCGCAGAGCTCCTGTAATCACAAAATACTGATCTTCCTGCAGAACCAAGGTCCTGAGAATATATTCACTTTCCTTTTCTCTTTACCCATCATAGAATTTTTTTTTTTATTGAAAATAACCCTAATTGTGATGATCTTCTAAAATTATTTTAGGGTTACCAATAATTAGAAATGATAAAGAGGTATAAAGACCTCTTTATCATCAGTTCGCATTTGCATTTTGGTTCCCATTCCAATTGGTAAACACACCACAGTGCTTGACTCGTCACTAGATAGAGACCATCATTGCCCAGTGGACCTCTTTAAATGGTGCATGTTAAGTCCCAACAAAGTCATTGTAAAACTATCCATCAAAAACATCAGAATCACCAGAGACTCTTAATTTTACCTCCAACATTGATGTCTCATAGAGGCTTAAGCCTTTAGCAAACTTAACAAACCAAGATCATTTTGTCAACTACATTTATATTCTGTAGCAAAGCCAGGAAGGACTGGGTTAAATCCTATCACTGCAGATCTTGATTGGATGCTCCTGGCTAGCTTTCACTAAGAACCAAGACCTGTGTTCACTAAGTATATCAGTCTGCTGGATGTTGATCAGAGTCGAGTGTGCTACTGGTGAGTGACCAGCAAAAATGTGAGCTGTAGCTGTGAGAAAGATGTGCCTGGGCTTCTCTCTGAATAGAAACTGTGTGGCTCAGCTAGGAAAGCTGAGCAGTCTGTGTGTTGGAGCTGCAGAGAACTGTGTGGAAGCTGCAGCCTGTTCAGTCTGAACTGTGCACGGAGTTGAATATTTTTGTTTGGTGCTGGAAGTTGCTAGAGCTCAGGCTGAAGGTGATACCGAGACATAGTAGGACCATACCTCTTTTGTGTACAAGGTTTGCTCTGGGAGAAAGAACTGTAATCTATTCAGGTGAGCCCACACTAACATATACGTGCTTGCTGAATGAACTTTTTATTTGTTTGTTTTACCTTTGTGCCTAGAAGTGTCCATGTTTGGACCAAACCGCATTGCCTGTGTGAACACTACCTGAGAGCGCGTATCCCTACAATTCATAAGAGCTTGAAGGTGATAGATTTTTCCCCCTGGGTTGCTTCACAATTAAGTAATAAAAAATAAAGAGAGTTCCCAAAGGTTGATACATTTTATTGGCTAGCTGAAAAGATGATGACAAATAACAAACTTTTGATACTACTTAGGCAGTATAATAGCATGGGGGAAGCCAGTGACCCCCGAGTCATTTGCCAGTAGAATAGCATGGGGGAAGCCAGTGACCCCCGGGTCATTTGCCAGTAGAATAGCATGGGGGAAGCCAGTATAATTCAGTTCTGGTCTAAGCATTGCTTTAGGGTTAGGGTTAAGTTTAGGATTAGGCTTAGGGATAGGGTTAGGGGAATAAACGTTTTACATAAAAAAGGAACAAAAATAGCGAAAAATGTATGAAACAACACATAATATTTTATTTTTAGATATTTTAGCAAAAAAGCACAATTAACCACGAGGCGTGCAAGTAGAAGATAAAACGCCATTTGGTCCTATGCAGCGCTAAAACTATTAGGCCTATGAGCCTGAGGATCTAAAAATTAGAGAATTTGCATAGGGGCATGAAAAGGGGTTTCAGGCTTGGCTTGGGGTTCAAGTCTGCAGTCATGCTATGGGGCTGCAGACTTGTGAATCCTCACAGCATGCAGTGTGCGAGCTGTCAGGATTCTCAAGATGCAAAAATGGACTGGTGCGTGACCTCAAGTATGAATATGCATACATGGGGTCCTGTGCTGACTAGACTTGTGCAGTCTCACTAAATACAAGTGAATTGCACAAGGACAGACATGTCTAATCCGAGTGTGGTGGGAAGTATGCAAATCGCATACTTGTAGTCACATGACTGCCCAGTCCCGGCACCAGCACTGGAGAATCCTGACATTGCGTTGCGTATGTTATCACATAGAGTGACTGCAGACTTGAGCCTCAAGCCTGGACAACCCAATTAGGAGCTTTGAGTTATGTTGAAATACCTGAGTTATTTGCGTCCCCTTTCCCCTTTAGACAAGAAACAATCATAAGAAAATTACCTATTGTATAACTCAAGTTTTGTGTTAAATGTATTTTTTTATGTTTGGCAAGGAATTATTTTGCATATCACAATCAGTATTAAAATAAAAAATTGGAAATTTTGGCATTTTTACTTTGGCCACTGGGGCTTTTTTAGATGATGATTTTCTATAGTTTCAGGAAACAACACATGTACATAGTCATAATAAACAAAATCTTACTTTATCTTTTCTATTCAAGCATCTAATGAGCTGTGACATCATCTATTACGATGGGTGCTTCCTGTGTTATCAGCTGTATATAGAGGTGTCACCATAATCCTGTCTCTGATGATAATGAAACTGCTGTAAACACTTCCTGAAAGGATAGGAGATATGAGTCTAAAATAGCCCCAGTGGTCAGTGTGAAAATTACACCATTGCTAATTTTGTTTTTTTATGGTCGTGGTATGAAAAAAAAGCATTGCCTATTTTTTTTTTTTAAATACAACTATGAAAAAAAAACTGATAGGTAATTTCCCGATGAATGCTTCCATCTAATACTTCTAGAAATTTTTGTTGGATAGTTAAACTATTTTATAAAAGTTATATAAAGCTATCAGTCTCATAGCAGATATTGACAATTTCTCCAAAGAACAGTTGGAATTTCCATAAAGAAAGTAAGTCTGAGAATTCCTTGACTTTGCAGTGACTTCGGCAACTGAATAAATCATGGTAAATTTATCAAGTCTGCTGCCAAGTCATTCCATATCAATGTTGCGTTAAATGTCACCTACTGGAGCTGCAGATATCCACAAATAATAAAATGTATAGTGTATGCATTCAGTATAAGGTACAATATGTGTATTTTTATAAAACTCATTTTTGAAATTGAATATTGTTAAAAAATTGGCACTATTTTGCTTTTACAGGATTTTTTTCTGCTCATTGCTGTCTACAGAATGAGTTAACTGAGAATCGGGCAGTGAGCGCTTTCTAAAAGACTCTTTTTTCAGACAATTTCTGTACTCAACTTGGCTAATTTACGAGCACAGAATTCTGCTCAACTTTCATGTGGTTATAAATCAGCACAAAGGAGTTCAAAAGCAACAAGAGAAGATTTCCAAACTCTCAGTCACCACAAGCTCACTGCCAGTTTCTCAGTTCACTCATTCCGCAGCCAGAAACATGTGGGAAAGTACAGAAATTGTAAACAATGACATCCAATTGCAAAAATATTTTTTTAGCCCAAAATGGATGCATTTAAGTAAAATAATGTTGCAGAAGGCGTCCATATCCTGTGACCAAGAGCACAACTCTTCTGTGTGGTTCTCAGGTTAGTTAGGACCCATTGTTGACAGCTTTCAAATCTCCACCCAAGTTTTCAGCTGTTGAGTGGAGTTCCCCTTTAAGGACAGAAAAAGGGACAAAATGCACAACAAGGAAAAGCTGCAGACAGGCAAAGTATATCATCATTTTTTGGCACTGCTAAAATGAAAAGATTCTTAAAGAGCATTATCACACACATTACTATTATTGTTATTTTATGCTTTCATTTGGATCTCTTTTTGCTTTGCTCTGCAAATCCTGTTAGTAGATGTTATTACAAACGTACTACTGCAATGCTGGTCAGACGGCAATCTCACGTATAACAGTTATTGGATTTTTCAGAATATAATGCTTCTTATTTGTATAATAATTGGCTATTTAGAATATTATAATATCATAGCGTGGATTTTACATTATGGATTATAGTGGAACTAAAGAGCTTGTACAATAGCAGCTCCGTATTAAAAGAGGAACACCAGTCAGGAACACAATGTATTGTACATGTTCAGGCTTAAACAATATATTCTTGTTCTAGAGGGAAATATTGTGTTATATTGTTGTACACAGGAGCAGTATTATAGTAGTTATATTCTTGTACATAGGAGCAGTATTATAGTAGTTATATTCTTGTACACAGGAGCAGTATTATAGTAGTTATATTCTTGTACATAGGGGCAGTATTATAGTAGTTATATTCTTGTACATAGGGGCAGTATTATAGTAGTTATATTCTTGTACATAGGGACTGTATTATAGTAGTTATATTCTTGAACATAGGGGCAGTATTATAGTAGTTATATTCTTGTACATAGGGGCAGTATTATAGTAGTTATATTCTTGTACATAGGGGCAGTATTATAGTAGTTATATTCTTGTACATAGGGGCAGTATTATAGTAGTTATATTCCTGTACATAGGGAGCAGTATTATAGTAGTTATATTCTTGTACATACGGGGCAGTATTATAGTAGTTATATTCTTGTACATGGGAGCAGTATTATAGTAGTAATATTCTTGTACATAAGAGCAGTATTATAGTAGTTATATTCTTGTACATGGGAGCAGGATTATAGTAATTATATTCTTGTACATAGGAGCAGTATTATAGTAGTTATATTATTGTACATAGGGGGCAGTATTATAGTAGTTATATTCTTGTACATAGGAGCAGTATTATAGTAGTTATATTATTGTACATGGGAGCAGTATTATAGTAGTTATATTCTTGTACATAAGAGCAATATTATAGTAGTTATATTCTTGTACATGGGAGCAGTATTATAGTAGTAATATTCTTGTACATAAGAGCAGTATTATAGTAGTTATATTCTTGTACATGGGAGCAGGATTATAGTAGTTATATTCTTGTGCATAGGAGCAGTATTATAGTAGTTATATTATTGTACATAGGGGGCAGTATTATAGTAGTTATATTATTGTACATAGGAGCAGTATTATAGTAGTTATATTATTGTACATGGAAGCAGTATTATAGTAGTTATATTCTTGTACATAGGGGCAGTATTATAGTAGTTATATTCTTGTACATAGGGGTAGTATTATAGTAGTTATATTCTTGTACATACGGGCAGTATTATAGTAGTTATATTCTTGTGCATAGGAGCAGTATTATATTAGTTATATTCTTGTACATAGAGGCAGTATTATAGTAGTTAAATTCTTGTACATAGCGGGCAGTATTATAGTCGTTATATTCTTGTACATAGGAGCAGTATTATAGTAGTTATATTCTTGTACATAGGGGCAGTATTATATTAGTTATATTCTTGTACATAGGAGCAGTGTTATAGTAGCTATATTCTTGAACATAGGGGCAGTATTATAGTAGCTATATTCTTGTACATAGGAAGCAGTAATATAGTAGTTGTATTATTGTACATGGGAGCAGTATTATAGTAGTTATATTCTTTTACATACGGGGCAGTATTATAGTAGTTATATTCTTATACATAGGAGCAGTATTATAGTAGTTATATTCTTGTACATAGGGGCAGTATTATAGTAGTTATATTCTTGTACATAGGGGCAGTATTATATTAGTTATATTCTTGTACATAGGAGCAGTGTTATAGTAGCTATATTCTTGTACATATGGGCAGTATTATAGTAGCTATATTCTTGTACATAGGAGGCAGTATTATAGTAGTTATATTAATGTACATGGGAGCAGTATTATAGTAGTTATATTCTTGTACATACGGGGCAGTATTATAGTAGTTATATTCTTATACATAGGAGCAGTATTATAGTAGTTATATTCTTGTACATAGGGGCAGTATTATAGTAGTTATATTCTTGTACATAGGGGCAGTATTATAGTAGTTATATTCTTGTACATAGGGACTGTATTATAGTAGTTTATTCTTGAACATAGGGGCAGTATTATAGTAGTTATATTCTTGTACATAGGGGCAGTATTATAGTAGTTATATTCTTGTACATAGGGGCAGTATTATAGTAATTATATTCCTGTACATAGGGAGCAGTATTATAGTAGTTATATTCTTGTACATACGGGGCAGTATTATAGTAGTTATATTCTTATACATAGGAGCAGTATTATAGTAGTTATATTCTTGTACATAGGGGCAGTATTATAGTAGTTATATTCTTGTACATAGGGGCAGTATTATAGTAGTTATATTCTTGTACAAAGGGACTGTATTATAGTAGTTATATTCTTGAACATAGGGGCAGTATTATAGTAGATATATTCTTGTACATAGGGGCAGTATTATAGTAGTTATATTCTTGTACATAGGGGCAGTATTATAGTAGTTATATTCTTATACATAGGGGGCAGTATTATAGTAGTTATATTCTTATACATAGGAGCAGTATTATAGTAGTTATATTCTTGTACATAGGAGCAGTATTATAGTAGTTATATTCCTATACATAGGGGCAGTGTTATAGTAGTTATATTCTTGTACATCGGAGCAGTATTATAGTAGTTATATTCTTATACATAGGAACAGTATTATAGTAGTTATATTCTTGTACATAGGGGCAGTATTATAGTAGTTATATTCCTGTACATAGGGAGCAGTATTATAGTAGTTATATTCTTGTACATACGGGGCAGTATTATAGTAGTTATATTCTTATACATAGGAGCAGTATTATAGTAGTTATATTCTTGTACATAGGGGCAGTATTATAGTAGTTATATTCTTGTACATAGGGGCAGTATTATAGTAGTTATATTCTTGTACAAAGGGACTGTATTATAGTAGTTTTATTCTTGAACATAGGGGCAGTATTATAGTAGTTATATTCTTGTACATAGGGGCAGTATTATAGTAGTTATATTCTTGTACATAGGGGCAGTATTATAGTAGTTATATTGTTATACATAGGGGGCAGTATTATAGTAGTTATATTCTTATACATAGGAGCAGTATTATAGTAGTTATATTCTTGTACATAGGAGCAGTATTATAGTAGTTATATTCTTATACATAGGGGCAGTATTATAGTAGTTATATTCTTGTACATCGGAGCAGTATTATAGTAGTTATTTTCTTATACATAGGAACAGTATTATAGTAGTTATATTCTTGTAAATAGGAGCAGTATTATAGTAGTTATATTCTTATACATAGGGGCCAGTATTATAGTAGTTATATTCTTGTACATAGGAGCAGTATTATAGTAGTTATATTCTTATACATACGAGCAGTATTATAGTAGTTATATTCTTATACATAGGAGCAGTATTATAGTAGTTATATTCTTGTACATAGGGGCAGTATTATAGTAGTTATATTATTATACATAGGGGCAGTATTATAGTAGTTATATTCTTGTACAAGGGGACAGTATAATAGTAGTTATATTCTTGTACATAGGGGCAGTATTATAGTAGTTATATTCTTGAATATAGGGGCAGTATTATAGTAGTTATATTCTTGTACATAGGGGCAGTATTATAGTAGTTATATTCTTATACATAGGGGCAGTATTAGAGTAGTTATATTCTTGTACATAGGGGGCAGTATTATGGTAGTTATATTTTTGTACATAGGAGCAGTATTATATTAGTTATATTCTTGTACATAAGGGACAGTATTATAAAAGTTATACTTTTGCACATAGGAGCAGCATTATAGTAGTTATATTCTTGTACATAATGGACAGTATTATAATAGTTATATTCTTGCACATAGGGGCAGTATTATGGTAGCTATATTCCTGTACAAATTGGCAGTATTATGCTAGTTATATTCTTGTACATAGGGGGCAGTATTATAGTGATTTTAATCTTGTACATAGGGCCCGCCGGCCACGACCAATCAGCGATATTGGCGCCAAATGTAAAAACCACTGTGCTGATTGGCCGCACCCGCCGGCCTCGACCAATCAGCGATATTGGCGCCAAATGTAAAAACCGCTGTGCTGATTGCTCACAGCCGCCGGCTGCAACCAATCAGCGATATTGGCGCCAAATTTAAAAACCGCTGTGCTCATTGATCGCGGCCGCCAGCCACGACCAATCAGCCATATTGGCGCCAAATTTAAACACCGCTATGCTGATTGGTCGCGCCCGCCGGCCGCGACCAATCAGCGGTATTGGCGCCAAATTTAAACAGGCTGTCCATCCCTCACTAACACGGTTCGCTGATTGGTTGTGGCCGGCGGCCGCGACCAATCAGCGATATTGGCACCAAATTTAAAAACCGCTCTGCTGATTGGTCGTGGCCGGCGGCCGCTACCAATCAGCGATATTGGCGCAAAATTTAAAACCGCTGTGCTAATTGGTCGCGCCCGCCGGCCTCGACCAATCAGCGATATTGGCGCCAAATTTAAAATCCACTGTGCTGATTGCTTGCGCCCGCCGGCCGCGACCAATCAGCGATATTGGCGCCAAATTTAAACACCGCTGTGCTGATTGCGCCCGGTGTACCGCATACATATTCTAGAATACCCGATGCGTTTGAATCGGGCCACCTTCTAGTAGTACTTATATTCTTGTACATAGGGGTCAGTATTATAGTAGTTATATTTTTGTACATAGGGGCAGTATTATAGTAGTTTTATTCTTGTGCATAGGAGTAGTTTTATAGTAGTTATATTCTTGTACATAGGGGGCAGTATTATAGTAGTTATATTCTTGTACATAGGGACAGTATTATAGTAGTTATATTCTTGTACATAGGGGGCAGTATTATAGTAGTTATATTCTTGTACATAGGGAGCAGTATTATAGTAGTTATATTCTTGTACATAGGGGGTAGTATTATAGTAGTTATATTCTTGTACATAGGGGGCAGTATTATAGTAGTTATATTCTTGTGCATAGGAGTAGTTTTATAGTAGTTATATTCTTGTGCATATAGAACAGTATTATAGTACAATCGCTGTCATTTTTCTTCACTACCATTTAAGAAATAGTGTAAGTCAAAGCAGCACCCTGTAAAAAGACAAAAATGTTTCTGTGCTTCAGTCTGTGATATGGTGGAAGCATCATTTACAACAAGCATTTTTATAATTTCATTTGAGGATATATGCATTGCTGTTTGTATCTTAGCAATATCCTAATACTTATATTAATGTGATTATCAGGGAGATCTGGATTCAGCTGAAATGTTGCCCATCAAGTAAACTGCCATCTACAGTGCTGCCCACCATTATTCGCACCCCTTCATTTTTTTCATATATGGTACAATATCTTCAGAAATAAATGGAAATGTACTAAAGTTATATCCTCAGGATTTTTTAATTAGTGGTCCAAAGTAATACAACAATAAAACATTGTTTTCAACTTCAATGTTGCATTTTCAAAGAAGAAACAGAATAACCAGGATGTTCAGCAATAAAGCCCCCCTAATTAATACTTGGTTGCACACCCTTTGGCATTGCTGACAGCTTCCAAACGTTTCTTGTAGCCATCTATAAGCTTCTTGCATTTCTCAGCTGGACTTTTCTCCCACTCTTCTTTTGCAGTTTGTTCCAGCTCTTGAATGTTTGCTGGGTTCTTTTTCCCAATGGCAGATTTCAGCTCACCCCAAAGATTTTCAATGGGATTGAGGTCAGGACTCATTGCTGGCCATTTTAAAACAGTCCAATTTTTATTTTTCAACCATTCCTGTGTGCTTTTGGATGTGTGCTTTGGGTCATTGTCTTGCTAGAGGACCCATGATCTTTGAATCAAACCAAGTTTTCTTACACTGGGTAGGACATTTCGCTCTAAAATCTCTTCATAATTCTCTGATTTAATGATTCCTGTGATACGACCAAGGCCTCCAGTATCAGATGCAGCAAAGCAACCCCACAGCATTATAGATCCTCCACCATGCTTAACTGTTGGTAAGGTGTTCTTTTCCTTATAAGCTTCATTGCACCGTCTGTAAACAAACTGTTGCTTTGCATTGCCAAAAAACTCTATTTTTGTTTCATCTGTCCACAAAATATTTTTCCACAAGGATTGTGGTTGGTCAAGGTACTCTTTGGCAAAGATTTATCGTTCCTTTTTATTTCTCTTCTTGAGCAATAATTTGTTCTTCCTTGGCTTTCGCCAAAACCATGACCCTAGACTGTTCCAGGTTGGCCTTCAGGTCTCTGAATGTTTGACGTGGTGTTTTATCACCACTCGCAACAACCTTCAAAGACATCTCTTGTCAATTTTCCTCTCTCACCCACGTCCAGGGTTTTTCTTGACGGTTTAATGTTTGGCAAACTTCTTAATTACATTGCATACTGTTGAAACTGGGATAACAAGGTCTTTGGAGATGGCCTTATACCCTTTGGAAGTCTTGTGTTTGGTAATAATAGCAGTTCTGATGTCCTCAGACAGCTCCTTTGTCTTCACCATTGTGACAAAGGAACAGGGACTACCATGTGGTTTTTTGAAATACTGAAGCCTTCATTCATTGGTTAATACATGTCACATGGGCACCGACAATTAATCACAGGTGAATCTCTATGGTCATTTATCACAGGCGAGTCAAAATGTGTTTCCAGACTAAATTAATGTAGAGGGTACCAATATCAGTGACACAACAAGCTTTAGGTTTTTCTATTTTTCCCTCCCATTGTTTTCTCTTCTCTATTTAACATGAGTGCTCTATACTAAAAAACTGCTTCATTTGATTCATTTTTTTCAGGAGATATTCCACATTATGCACTTAAACATCAAGGGTGGCAATAACGATGAGCAGGACTGTTAATGTAGAGGATGCATTATGTAAGGGGAGGGGACATTATAATTTTGTTTATCGCCTGTTATCCTAATGTGAGATCTTTAACTGCATTATATGTTTTTTTTTTTTTTTAATTTTATGCGCTCTTGAGATCCTGCTTTAATTGAACTGACAATGTGCGGTACTCAGCAGTCGCATGAGGAAAGCCTGATGCCGTTGTAGTTTGTGCATGTATAACAATGGAAGTAAGGAGCTGATAAAAGAGACCTGTCAGGCACAGAGGCGTAGCCAGGAGTTTTGGCTCAGGAGGGGGGCGAAACTTCCAATTGAGCCCCTAACCAGGTAGCCCTGATTACAGCCCTAATAGTGGATGTAGAAGAACCTCAGCTGAAGGCCGCATTGTTACTAAAAAAATCTCTATACAAAGACCAGCACTGATATTACTGCCATATGGTGACCATATATTGATAGATACCAGTCCTGCAGAACATATAAGAGATTACAGTACAGTCATAGACAGTAACTTACAGATGATTTTCTTTCTGGTAGAGTCATTCATTTTTTCCGTCTTTTCCATCTGACCCAGACCGACATGACAACTTCTCCATCCAGGACTCATGTGCAGAGGTTACAACAAAGACACATATGACTTCTCACATTTCAGGCACGGTCTCCATCTATTCCCAACCTGCACAAACTCCTCATCCTGCTGATACCCCAATACTGAGCCGCTGCTGCCATATTTGTCCCTCTTATTGCGCCTACTGTGTGGTACTGTGTGCCCTATAAATGATAAAACAACCCTCTAGAATATATTAATGCAGTGTGCAAGTGCCCTAGAAAACATTGCCCACATTTTACCTCCTAGAAAGTAATAATGCCCCCTGTGTGCCTCTTTGACAATCACAATAGCCTGAGTTCCAATATATCAATAAGTGCCCACTGAACAGTTAATAATGTCCTGAGTCTCCCCCCTGTACAGCTCCCCTCTACACAGTAGGATGCTCTCTTGTACATATTTTAATGCCCCCTCATTGTATAGTATCCCCCACACAGTATACTGACCCCTTAGTAGCCCCCAA
This sequence comes from Phyllobates terribilis, assembly GCF_046119375.1. Taxonomy (NCBI): domain Eukaryota; kingdom Metazoa; phylum Chordata; class Amphibia; order Anura; family Dendrobatidae; genus Phyllobates; species Phyllobates terribilis. Next base: position 1,186,878,505 of record NW_027362761.1, on the reverse strand, counting down.
ACTGTTTGATGGCCCCAACACTGTATAATAGCCCCCACACTGTACAAAGACCCCACATCAACTCCTATACACAGCTTAATGATCCTTGCACTGTATAGTACCCCACACAGTATAGTGACCCATTAGTAGCCCCCAAACTGTTTAATGGCCCAAACACTGTATATTGGTCCCCACACTGAACAAATACCCCACATCTGCTCCCACACTGTATGACGGCCCCCTCACTGTAATCCCCACACTGTTTGATGGCCCCCTAAATGTCATCCATACACTATCATGCACTCCCCATGGTCCTTCATACAGTATAATGTACTTCCTATAGGCCCCCATAAAGTATAACGCACTCATCATAGTCCTACATACAAAATAATGCCCACCCCAAAGTCCTCTACAGTTCCCTCCCCATAGTCTTCCATGTCGTATAATGCACTTCCCATAGGCCTCCATACAGTATAATGTACTCCCCATAGGCCTCCAAATAGTATAATGCACTCCCCATAGTCCTCCATACAGTATAATGCACTCCCCATAGTCTTCCATACAGTATAATGCACTCCCAATAGTCCTCCATACAGTATAATGCACTCCCCATAGTCCACCATACAGTATAATTTAATCCTCATAGGCCTCCATACAGTATAATGCACACCCATGGTACTCAATACAGTATAATGCACTCCCCATAGGCCTCCATATAGTATATTGCACTCCCCATAGTACTCCATATAGTATAATGCACTCCCCATAGTCCTCCATGTAGTATAATGGACTCCCCATAGGCCTCTATACAGTATAATGCACTCCCCATAGGCCTCCATCTAGTATAATGCACTCCCAATAGTCCTCCATATAGTTTAATGCACTCCCCATAGGCCTCTAAATAGTGTTATGCACTCCCCATAGTCCTCCATACAGTATAACACACTCTCCATAGTCCTCCACACAGTATAATGCATCCCCATAGTCCTCCATACAGTATAATGCACCCCCATGGTACTCCATACAGTATAATGCACCCCCATAGGCCTCCATATAGTATAATGCACTCCACATAGTCCTCCATATAGTTTAATGCACTCCCCATAGTTCCCCATACAGTATAATGCACTCCCCATAGTCCTGCATCTAGTATAATACACTCCTGATAGTCCTCCATATAGTATAATTCACTCCCTATAGGCCTCTATACAGTATAATGCACTCCCCATAGTCATTCATCTAGTATAATGCACTCCCCTTAGGCCTCCATATAGTATAATGCACTCCCCATAGGCCTCTATACAGTATAATGCACTCTCTATAAGTCTCCATATAGTTTAATGCACTCCCCATAGGCCTATATATAGTATAATTCACTCCCTATAGGCCTCCATACAGTATAATGCACTCCCCAGAGTCCTCCATATAGTGTAATGCGCTCCCCATAGGTCTCTATATAGTATAATGCACTCCCCATAGGCCTCTATATGGTTTAATGCACTCCCCATAGTCATCCATATAGTATAATGCACTCCCCATAGGCCTCTATATGGGATAATGCATTCTCCATAGGTCTCTATATAGTTTAATGACTTCGCTGTAGTCCTCCATACAGTATAATGCACTCTCCATAGTCCTCCATCTAGTATAATACACTCCCCATAGGCCTCTATATAGAATAATGCACTCTCCATAGGCTTATATATAGTATAATGCACTCCCCATAGTCCTCCATTCAGTATAATGCACTCCCCATAGGCCTCTATATAGTATAATGCACACCCCATAGACCTCTATACAGTATAATGCACTCCAAATAAAAAAAATACAATGCTCCCCTCTTATCCTCATTCCCCTTTTGCACCAGTCTCTGCATTCTGAGCGCCCGCACATCTCAGCACAGCGGGCGCCATGAAGTGGGTCACCGCGCCAGCTGTGCTGAGACGTCATATCCAGAGGTGGAATGATGGGAGAGGAGGTTACTGCTGACCCTCCCTCTCTCATCATTGCTTTCAACTGTCTCAACATCCAGGATGTTGATACAGTTGAACTTGCGATGACGGGTGGGAAACCTGGTGCTTGCACAAGGCCCCACCCCGGCTCACGGGCCCCATAGCAGCTGGATAGTTTAACTACGCACATCAATATAGTTAGAAGAAGCGTAGCTCTGGGTGGGCCCCTCAGAGCGTGGGGCCTGGGGGTTACCACACCCTCTGTTTAGGCATCAAGTGCTGAGTGTGGATGTAATTTTTAGACCAACATTTTGAGAGTTTTGATGGATACAGGACTAGAACAGCTTTTCAATCATGAAAGTGTCAAAGGGCTGTAGGCTGGAGTGAACTTGTTTATCACAAGAGAGTAGGTGGACTGGATTCTGGAGTGAGTGGTAAAGAGTCTGTGGAACGCGTCATAGCGGGTCATCTTTACTGCTGAGAGATGCCATGGGAAGATCTAGATAATGTCATACATGATTAGATGGAGCTGGGGAATAGAATTGTTTCCACCTTCAAGTAGTGGGCTTAGGTGGTCTTTACTTTGGACAAGTTTTTGAGGGATTTGGCTGAAGAGTTTTGGGATAAGTGTTTTTTTTTTTCAGCTCTAGAAGGTGTCAGGTTTGGAAGGTCTTACTGGTGACTTTCAGTCAGTCCGGAGAAGAGCAAAGGTTTGAGACAGTTTATCCAAAGAGTGACTCTAGTCGGGTCAGAGAGAGATGAGTTAAGTTTCATCTTCGGAGGAACGATGTAATGACTGGTGCTTTGTAGGATTTTGGCTGCTCTGTGATGTGGCCGGGACGCAGCAGAATGAAAGAGGTTAATCGGGAGGCTGGATTACATCTTGAGAATTCGAAGGAGAAACCCTTGTTACATTGTAAATAAAAATGGAAACCATTACTAGTTTACAGGCACACACTGGATCCATATCTAGGCTATGGCCCCTGTAAAATTTCTGGACTTTCCCAATGAGGACAGAAGGGATAAGTGTTTTTCTCCCTTTCCTATTCATGACTCGTGTCATGGCAGCACACAGAAGTCATAAAGTGTAATAAGAACAACCTGGTCCCCTAAATGCTAATAGGTTTTATTTTAGAGCTCCTTACATCCTGCAGCTCTCCTTACATGACTGTGTGCATGATGACCCACTCGGTACTAAGATCTAACATGGTGCTATTCTTTGCTTCTCGGTACCTTTCACATCTACCACCCTCATTTCTAAAATTCTTTCGAACCAATATGTGTTTTTCTCCTTCCCGCTGAATAGTGACATTCTTTGATTGCTCATGTATTTTGAGGACACATACTCACATCCTCTGTGATATGCTGATCCCATTCGGTAAGCCCAGCTGGAAATCGGAGACCGAAAAAAAAAAAAAAAGGAAGCTTTCATTTATTTGTAGTCATTTGGAAACTTGTGTCCGTCTGAAAACTGGAAACAGGTCATTTTTTTCTGGCATCCACTTGGAATTTTTCATATATCGTCGTCAGGGGGGCCCTTGTGCTTGAATTGATAGGACAGAGAATGCCACATGTACAGAAGATTGTAATATTATTACTCCCACTGGCCTCCGCCAGGTCTTTAATGAGCCATGCATGGTAAGTGAGACTCTGTGCCTGCTGGCTTTCTATATGCCATCTTTATCTCAAGGATCTTCAATTGTGATTGTGCACCGTAGATAGATGGGTGTTGTGAGAGCTGCGGCCATGCAATCACCTAACATTGGACATCATGAAATATAGATTTTTTTTTGGGCATAATATGGCACTTCAAAGCTAGGATCCATGAGATAGGATAGGCAAGATACCCCTGGATCGCTCTGCTGACTCAAGATGTTCCTGTTTTACAAAAATGACATTTTAGTCAATCCCACGTGACTGACTAAAAAGGGTCTCATAACATAAAGAAAAAAAAAAGTTATAAAATATCACAAACTACCTGTGACTAGCCAAGAGGGCTCCTGAACAAATAAAAAAAAGCTTTATCCAACACATGCCCTATTGCAACTTTTTGGCTCCACAAAGGGCCTTTCTCAATCCTTGAGTGCTTGATTAATCTAGAAAAATATTTAGATTTGAGAGTCCTCAGTGGTTGATACCTTTTAATGGCTAACTGAAAAGATGGTAACAGGTTGCAAGCTTTCAAGACTACTCAGGTCTCTTCATCAGGCCTGATTACTAGCCTGATGAAGAGGTCTGAGTAGTCTCGAAAGCTTGCAACCTGTTACCATCTTTTCAGTTAGCCATTAAAAGGTATCAACCACTGAGGACTCTCAAATCTAAATATTTTTCCATCTACTGGCTAACACGGTACAAAACAAAAAAAATAATATATATATATATATATATATATTTTTTTTTCCCTGTATCATGATTAATCTAGGAAGTCCTCCTTCAGAATAAGATGTATTCTATTCCTTCCCTTTTTTAGACTATAGTTAAGTAGGTGGTTCTGATGTCAGGCGTAGTCATGTAGTCCTGATGTTAGAAGCCAGCTCCCGTGGCATCCGGCGCATGTGGCTCTACTGGCTTTGGGTTTTTCTGCACACTGTGACGGATGCCGCTGGAACTGGCTTGTAACGTCACGACTGCATGACTCCAAGGGAGACAAGGACAGCTTACTTGTCACTGGTGGAATGCGCTACTTTATTCCTTCTTTTCCTTTATTTTGCAAAGCCCATTTTTTGAAAGTCCATTCTTAAAGGGGTTTTCTAGGGTCAAATGAAATTGCAGACTGCAGAATTGTGACAGTGCGCAACGTGTATTGTTATGCTTGTGTATCAATTTACTCAGGAAAATAGGTTATATACTAAAAACTACAATTGACCCTGCTGCTTCTTGTACAGACTAGATATCCTGACACCGCAGTCTCTAGTGGTGCCTGTGGGTACAGAGATACACCAAACCACAGACTAGGAGATGACAACTCGGACCTAAACAGCTTAAGGCTGTGTGCCCTCTATGCGTTTTTTAAGCGTTTCCGCAGTGGCAATTCCGGCGCAGAAACGCTTAAAAAACGCTTGGTAGAAGGTCTGCTATGTTCCCCAATGATAATCCGCATGTGCTGTGGACATGCTGCGGAAATTTCCGCTGCGGATTATCATTGCGGAAAAATCCGCAGCAATACCAATTATTTTGCGTAATCACGGCGTTATCGCCGCCATTGACATGCACTGAATCGCTTAATATCCTCATCACTACATGTGCACATGCGGATATTAAGCGATTCAATGTGCCGATGGTACCCGGGTCTGGAGAAGAGGAGACTCTCCTCCATACCCGGGTACCATAGTACCTGTAAAAAAAAAAAATGTAAATTAAAATATACATTATACTCACCTTCTGATGTCCCCCGGTCTCCATAGTGATGCGTACTGGCTTTCCGGCAGCTCGCGATGGTCTAAAAGGACCTGCCATGACGTCATATAGTCATGTAACGGGTCACGCGACCGCTGACGTCGGCGGTCGCGTGACCTGTCACATGACAATGACGTCATGGAAGGTCCTTTTAGACCACCGCGATCCGCCCAACACACCGGATGCACCAGAGGAGACCGGGGGCCATCGGAAGATGAGTATAATATTTATTTTTTATTTTTTACCATTCTTTTACTAGAACTTGGTCACACTATATAAATCCATGCCGGTTGCATGGATTTATATAGTGTGACCAAGTTGTCAAGCAATTTCCAAGTGATGCTAAAATCGCTTGGAAAGCGCTTGACAACCCGCATGCGAAATCGCATGTGAAAAACGCTTTACTTATGCTTGTCCCTGGCAGGAAAAACGCATTTAAAATCCGCATGCGTTTTTTCTGCCATGGAGATGCAGAAACGCTCAGGAAAAATCCGGAGCATTTCTGCATCGTGGGCACTTCGCCTAACTGCTTAAAACATTGTCAAGTTTCTTCACGTTCCTCCTAAAGAACCAGAGGGCAGAGCAGAGTGTGAATTACCTACAAGAGGAGAAGTGTGCTGAACAAAGGAAAGATACCAGAGTGAGTAAAGTAAATAACAATATAGCAAACAAAGAATAAAGCAAGTACTGTTAACAAATATACTGCCTACTCCCTATTGATAAACAGAAGATAGGTTCAAAGTGTAACAAAGAAACAGCAAAGCGAAAACCCCTAGCTGGAAAGTCACAGACTTGTTCCAAGACAATCAATAGATTGTCAGGACATCTAAATGAATCTATCACTAGCAGAAAAACTGGTGGATAGAATATAAAGTTGCACCAAAAGGGGGTGCTAGACAAACAAATTAAAACACCTGCGTTAAGCTAAGCAGACTGCGGTCAGAAAACGGAACCAAAACACCCAGACAAAAGGTGTGTCTCCTGTGGCTCATGAGAAAGAGAAGCCAAACAAAAAACACAAGCTCAAAAAATCAAATCCAGGAGCATGACACACTCACACTGTCACAATTCCATTGTCTTCCTCGTGTGGGAGAGAAGCTAGGTGAGTCTAGCTGTCACATTAATGTTAGTATGCAAATTGAAAACATACAGTCACGTGATCATCCACCACCCATAGGGGTAACACAGGTGAATTAGTCAGGACAACCCCTTTAATAGCCCCGGGATGCAACATAAAGCAAAACTCTATTTTTTTTATTTTTGACAAGTCTCTGTTGATAGAGTACAATAGATTAATCGATTCACCCATTTTCCTCATAAATTTGGGAAAACAAAATTTCCAACGTTGTCAATTTTTTTCATTAATGCTTCGCAATCTGCTACAAATCAGCAAAATGGAAATCAGGCAAAACATTTATTCCCTCCTTACCACCAGGAACCTGACATTTACTACCATGTTGTACATAATGAATATTGTCATATATGATCCATGTAATAAGACATCATTATGTAGTCCGCAGCCCAAACAAAAAAGAAGACACTTCAGCTTATAAAGGGTTCATTTGCAAGAGGAAGATATTACAGCTTCTAAAGGGTTTATCTACTACAGCAAAGATTATTTCAAAGGGTTAAACAAGCTTCTTCTCAAAGGATTATCTGAGTTTCTTACTATAAACACACAGAGCCCGCAACAGACAACCTGATGAGAAGATGTGACAGGTTTTATGTCTGTAGCTGTTTCTTCTAGCCCTCTCCTCCTCCTCCTTCTGCTTCTCCAAATTACACAGGAATCCATCTTACATTGCTTCATTTATCACTGCTAGGGATGAGCAGATCAGTGGATGTTCGGGATCATCGGGATTGACCAAACTTTAGTCCAAAGTTCTGACCGGGTACCTGAACTGTACTCAAACTTGAACCCGAACTCTCTCTCTCATCCAAACTTCGAACACTAAAACGGACTTCCGGGAGAAGTCCATGTTTGAATTCAGCACTGGACACTAAGAGTCCGGTATGAACCCCTAGGAGTCCAGTATGAACCACGAACTTTACAGTTCGGGTTCGCCCATCTCTAATCACTACCTCCAGCATGAAGACAGCCATCTACATCTCTCCTTGTTTAAACATTGCATAAATTGTAACACTCTGTGGTATCCTGCAGCTCGAAGACAGATAATCTCACCCAGCTGTTAAGATAGAGAGACATTGGAGAGCCTGACTTATGTTGACTTTGCCCTCCCTATCTTAAAAAAACAGAGTTATTACTAAATAAATATTAATATTTGAGAAAGTGTATGTTTTTGTTTCCCTTTACCTCCTAAAGTTTCCCAGGAGGTGATAGGTCTTCTCTAAAAAGGAACCTCTCACATGGATTGTCTACACTAAACTACCACCTCCACATTGCTCCTTGGCTGGCCATTTTCTTGAATATTTACATTTTACAGGTTGCAATCCAGCATGATTGATGTGCTAAGGTCTAAAGAGACTAGAATAGCTCCTAGACGGTGTAGTTAACCCCACGTAATCTGTGCACCACACATGAGCCGGAAATAATGAAGCTAAGTGCCATGGTACAACACTGACTCTCCTTATCCCGACCCATGCACAGTGCTAAGATGAAGTTTGGGCACATGCTGGAAAAAAAGACTAATGAAATCTTATGGAAGCCTGACAACTTGCATATGATGTAAATCAGAGACTTAGTCACCAGATCTGTACATAAATACAATTTCTAGGTATTATGTAGAGTCTTGTATAGAAGGCTTGTGTATCTTTATGAAACCAGTGAGCCAAGGAGGCACTGTTGAGCTCTCATGAGTCTTTGCTCGGCTTTTCTTGTCATTATTTCCCACCAGGCACCTTCTGTCGGAGGTTGGTGTTCAGTTGCTCGCTTGGGAGATCAGATCAATATTCCGTAGTGAATGCCATTGCTTTAGTGGTATCGACAAGACCCATTCATCCGGATCTTATATTTTCTTATAAAAGTTGTGTTCTTTCATTGGCCATAGTAATCAATTTCACAAACCATGAAAAGTAAGAAAACTCTTCTTCATTTTTTTCAAAATTTAAATACACCAAGATGTATTCTACAACCTCCAGGAATAGGAAAGACGAAGTTTTGTCTTCTTGAAATGGAAGGACACAATTTGTTTAATCCGAAGCTAAAGAGAGCATCTCTTACATATTAACATGTGTCTAGACTCTCCCAACCTCTTAAAGTAGGGCAATAAGGTTTCATAAATGGAGATGTGCCTGAATAATCTGGATTTAACTCTAGACTTGGCTACAAAAATAAATATTGTATAACTTAAAGTTAGTAAAAGATCAATAAACTAATTGATTTCAAAGTCACAGAAAGTTCATCATGAATAGTGGAGATAGGATTTAAAGGGGGTTTACAGGATAAGACACTTTTTTTTCAATCTGTTGGATGAATGTGACAATGTATCTGTTTTTGGAAGTCAAATAAATTAAAGGAAATGGGGTTAAGCTGCAGTGCCAGACACAGCTTGTGGGACTGTTTTTGGTAGAAAACAGCCATGGTTTTCTTATCCTATATTATCTTTATGGTGCTTTTTGGTCAAGAGTAGATTGAAAGGGAATCTGTCACCAGATCTTTGCTATGTAATCTGAGAACAGCATGATGTAAGGGCAGCGACCCTGATTCCAGTGATGTGTCACTTACTAGGCTGTGTTTTTCTATTTCAATAAAATCAGTGTTTTATCAGCAGGAAATTATCACTAGAGGACTAGGTGTCTCCTGCCTCCTGGTCCAACCACGCCCCCACCTCTGATTGGTCGCTTCCTGAGTATTTCCAGCAAGCTACCAATCAGTGGTGTGGGCGGGGTTATAGACAACTCAGCATTCCGTGCTCTGCTACATCTGCAGCAGATTCTATTATAACTGAGGCACCCAGTAAACTAAGTGATACATCATTGGAATCAGGGTCTTGGTTTGTACATCATGCTGCTGTCAGATTACATAGCAATAACTTGCTGACCGATTCCTGTTAAAAAATAATTCTGCATTATTAAGAATTTGTATTTAATCCTGTTGTAAAATGTCACATGAACATTTTGTAAAAGTGCAGCTATCAATGTCTAGTTACTGCAGTGACAGATAAGGCAGTCCATTTACCAAGGAACTAAACGAAAATTTAGTTCAAGAGATTGGCTATGTTCTTCTTGTCTCATTTCTTGGCCACTATTGTTATTATTTTTTTTTTAGAGTGGAGCGAAACTCCCAAAAATAAATTCAGGCAGATTAGGATGGAAGATTAGATTCTCATAAAATAGAAATAATGCACATCGAATCTACTGGAAAAGGGTTAAAAAATAATAAACTCTTATGATCACGCCCTCCCACACCTGTCCCGCCGCCACTCCTCTTCCTTCTTCACTATCTGTTCTTCCTGCCCATTCGGTCACAAAGGGCACGATGAATATCATTAGGAGCCTCGTCAGTGGCTGCGCCTTCCAGAAGAGGGACATGTATGCTACATGTGTCTATATGTGGCCACCCAGTGGTGGTGATGTGGACTTCATCCTGACAAGGGATTTGCTAAAATTTCACGATCCGTGTATTGAATTTTTATTATAGGAAATTGTAGTGCTTCCCCTTCAGGACTCAGCCTATTTTGACCCTAAAGACCTTGGCATTTTTGTCAATTCTGACCAGTGTCCCTTTACGAAGTAAAAACTCTGGAACACTTCAACGGATCCTAGCGATTCTGAGACTGTTTTTTCGTGATATATTGGGCTTCATGTTAGTATTAAATTTAGGTCGATAATATTCGCATTTATTTGTGAAAAAATCAAAAATATGGCAAAAATTTTGAAAATTTCACAATTTTCAAATTTTGAATTTTTATTCTGCTAAACCAGAGAGTGATGTGACACAAAATAGTTAATAAATAACATTTCCCACACGTCTACTTTACATCAGCACAATTTTGGAAAAAAAAAAATTTGGTAGGAAGTTTGAAGGGTTCAAAGTTCATCAGTAATTTTTTTTTTTTCCAGCAAAATTTACAAAACCATTTTTTTTAGTGACCACATCACATTTGAAGTCCCTTTGAGTGGTGTACATAACGTCACATGGACACTAGACCCAATCAGATCTGGGGTTGCGGGGGGTGACAGAGCTGACACTCCCCCCAGCCAATGGCTGATGCTATATGCATCAGGCCATGCCCAGATCATAAATATTTCACCAATTTCCATTGGTGAAATATTTAATTCATCCCAATTGGCAGTTTCACTGAAGTGAAAGTGAATCTGCCTATCGGAGGGGTCCTAGGCACGGGGGGGTTAAACCACCCCCCGTGGGGTCAACTACAGGTTGTCCAGTTGCAGTAGCAACTGTGACACCTGAGCGACCTCGCTCGCACGCGCTGCAGGGGCGCGATCCCTCCATGTCACAGACGCTGTGACATGGGTCGGGAACGCATCAGTTTCCATGTCACAGACGCTGTGATACGGGTCAGGAAGGGGTTAAATAGAAACTGTACTTTCAACTAACTTTAAATAAATCAAAAGTACAGGTCGGTGGTGTAACTTGAAGCTCATGGGCCCCAATGTAAAAGCTCCAATGGGGCCCTCAATTATTGTAAGTCTTTTATAGCATTGGTCTTTTTATATAGACCAAAGGGACTTTTTGGCCCCCTAGGCTCCAGGGCCCGGGTGTGATTGCAAACCCTGCACCTTTTATAGTTAAAGTTTAATAAAATAAACTCTATAATACAATGCATCTTATCTGAGAAATTTCCATTCTCCACTTTTCAGCTACTTTTTCTCCCCCTCCTGCCTCCAGATTTCACGATTAACTCTGAAAAAAACAGTTCAGGTCTTTTCCTCAAGACGAGACAAACTGCCAACAAAGTGAGATGTCAAGTTTCACCTCCTGTTATACTCTATGGAGGAGCTGAGTGAGAAAAAGGTAGAGGAAGACATAGAAAGATCATGCTGAGGCCAAAGCTGGATTCACAGCTACACTGCTCAGTACTGCTGTATGAGGTCTGCCACGCTGCTGTTTTTGTTTGTGTCTGTGTGCTAAGGAATAAAATAAAGGAATCCTTCTCTGTGTTTCGGAGAGATGATAACAGCTTGTCTCCTCCACCAGCTCAGAGACAATTGCATATTAAGAGATGGAGTTCGCAAAGAGGAAAACTGGTTTACATGTAGCATACAAATCATATAATGGCCACAAGTGATGTTATTTCTCAGCCTAAAGTATGGTTAACCACTAACAAAGTTTACGAAAAGGTAAGGGCGGGCTCATCTGTAGAAATAGACATCTGGGTGTTACCATTGCCTTTATCAATAGGTTATGTCACTACACTGTCATCATTTATTAGATAGTATCAGCCTATATAGGGAAACACCCATTTGTTAAATAGAATAGTTACACCAATGTCATCTTTTAAATACATCCCCAAGAGGATTAACAGGGGAATAGTTTAATTCAGAGTTAAAAAAAAATATATTTAATGAAAACAGATGTGTCAAGAGAGCCTTTGTAGAAGATATTACACCTGTATGACCATTACCAGGACTCCTTTATAGGACAGTGCGGTGCGGAGAGTTTTCCATCGCGTACATCATGCACACTCCTGGTATTTTCATTTCATTTATAGTGAAAAATGCTTTGATTTACGTTTCCCTCCGAGCAGTTTGCTTGTGGATAATGTCTACCCAGGAGTCCAATGATCGGAGCATTTGCAATTTCCATCCCCTCGTCGACTACAGTAAACAGCCGCATTGGCCGTATCCAGACGACCACAATAATCCGTCTGGAGCGCAGTCTTTTTGCAAATATTAACTTTTTTCTTCTCGCCATGTGAAGTAAATGCCAGCGGGTGTAATGAAACCTGCAAGATTGCAAAATTTACATGGAACACACGCTTGCCAATAAGATGCAACTGGGATCCATCACTGACCAAATGATATCAGGTCAGCGAATTTGAAGGTCAGGTATGATACAATGCAAGATCTCCATATTCAGCGACTCCAAGCTTATATCATATCTTCTTGTATATAGTGATATGGGCTATGCTGATATAACCTCGGAAACGTCTATGTTTAATTATATACATATATATATATATGTATGTATATATATGCTGGTGCAACTTGGTATAACTTTTATATATTACATATGTATTACTGGTATAACCCGAGTATTGTCTGTGTATAATAATATATGTACAGCAGATATAACCTAAGTATGGTCTCTATATAATTGTTCATGTACAGCTGGTATAATCTGGGCATCATCTGTATATACTTACGTTTAGCTGGTATAACCAGGGTGTAGTTTGTATAAATTATACGTGTTCAGCTGGTATAACCTAGGAATCTCCTGTATATGGTTATATATTGCAGGAAAGCAGGAGGTGAGATCCTGGATGGTAAATATGTGTTGGTAATGTAAGCTGTACCAGTAACAATAGGTTATTGAGAGGGTTTAATATGACTGGATTTTAGGTCCAGGTTTTTTGAGTAACAATAAGAACCTCGATGTAAGAAATCGATTTTATGAGCCAGTCCAGGGTTTATAGGCTATTAACAGCAGCTGGGTTAGCTCAGCAGTGTGGAGTCTGTTGAGACAGGAGAGTTGCTGGTTAATCTGCTCTGCAAAGAGAGGTGTACAGGAGAAAAAAGAGAGGTGTTTGTTTGGTGAACACGTTTCATAAAAGTGTGAGCTGCTACTGGGAATACATAGGTTGGAGAGGCTGCGACATTTATTTTGTTTCATTCTATCTAACCACGAATGTTGGCACCCTAATATGATGACATGGCGCCCCAGCTCAACAATGAGTGTCCCTGGTCCTTTGTTCTGGGACTTATGGGCTAAAGCTGTGGCGCCCACTGATCCAGTATACAGACAGAAGTTGGCTATGGTAGCAAAGTCACTTGATATAAACAGTGAATTTCGTTGCACTGTACTGGCTAGAGAGGAGAATGAGGAAGAATCCCCTAAAGCCAAGGTCACTGACCTAGAAGAGTCCCAGGTCAACTTTGGAACTGCCCAGTTCAGTGACTTGATGGTGAAAAGTACTCTGGAAAATATAACAGTTTAGAATGGAGACCCCAGGCAAAAGGCAGAGCTTCCAGTTAATCTGTTCTGCAGAGAGAGTTGCACAGAAGCCAAACAGAGAGGTGTTGGTTTGGTGAACACATTTCTTACAAGTGTGAACTGCTGCTGGGAATACCGAAATTGGTGAGGCTGCTGCATTTATGTTGTTTCATTCTGCCTAAAGAAAATAACTTTATGTTATTCATACTGAAGGCAGGATGTAAAGTTTATGATAGACAATAAACTACTTGCTGTTTTGATATCAAACCCTGTGCCATGTGTATCAAAGCTGTTACACGAGTGCGTGAACTTCTACAATATGTACAGCTGATACAATCTGGGTATCTCTGTATATAATTATATATGTACAGCTGGTATAACCTGTGCATCTCTTATTTATATTTATACAGGGTTGTCCAAAAGTAGGTGGACAGAAAGTGTAATAAGGTTATGAAGGGGGAAATTTATCAAACATCAATTGCCCTTAGTAACCAATCAGATTCCACTTTTCATTCCTCACAGACTCTTTGGAAAATGAAAGGTGGAATCTGATTGGTTGCTAAGGGCAACTGAGCCAGTTTCACAGATCTAGTTTTCACAGATAGATCTCCCCCAAATCTGTTTTCTTTTCAGATAATTCAGATAACAACATAATAGCAAATTAATTTAAATACAGATCAAAGAAAATGGATTTTAACAGAGTATTGGAAATCTCAAAATGCTGAAACTGTTAGAGCAAATTGGGTTGAAACATTTGGTACTCAAGCCCCAAAGAGACAAACCATTTACCGCATTCGTGACAAATTCAATGCCACCGGCTCAATCCTAATGCTCAAAAAACTGGTCGACCCAAAATCATCTGTACAGAAGATAATAAACAACTTGTTGCTGAAACATTTGTTCAGAGTCCAAAAAAGTCCACCAGAAGAGCCTCTGTGGAATTGGGAATTTCTCGAGCTTCAATCATGCGAATCCTGAAATCTATTGGGTGGAAAGCTTATCGTCCACGTCTAATTCATGGTTTATTGGAGGATGATCCAGACAGGCGGCTGCAATTTAGTGAGATTATGCTTAACAAAACTGAAGAAAATCCAGTAATTTTAGATAACATTATGTGGAGTGATGAAGCTTCTTTCCCATTCTCCGGCCATAGTAACAGACATAATTGTATTTACTGGGATAATGTGAACATGCATTTAACATTAGAGCAACAACTAAATGAGCCTGGTGTCAATGTTTGGGGTATTTCAAGTTTTGGTGTTTTAGGACTAATATTTTTTGATGGAACAGTCACAGGAGATAAGTATCTCGAAATTCTAATGAATCAAGTTGTTCCCCAGTTACAGCAACAGCCTAATTCAAATGACCTTTATTTCCAACAAGATGGGGCCCCTCCACATTATTCAAGAGTGGTCCGCGAGTATCTCGATGAAACATTTCCTAATAAATGGATTGGCCGAAGAGGCCCACTTGATTGGCTGGCACGTTCACCAGACTTGACCCCAATGGATTTTTTCTTTTGGGGAGTACTCAAGGACAAAGTTTTATAGTCGAAAACCAAAAAGTGTCAGAGATTTGAAAAATGACATAAGAGACGCATTTCAAGAAATTAATACCCAAAGAACCTTGTGCAAAAAAGTTTGTCAAAGCGAAAGAGGCGACTTCAAAGCTGTGCAAATTGTACTGGAAAACAGTGTGAGCGTCTGCGCTGATAACATTTAAGGGCTTTTGTATTATTGATGAGAATAAAATTTAATTGTCAATGTTATGCTTGTGTTAGCAAATATAATTTTATATAGAAATCAAAATAAATGTTATTGTTTTCTGTCCACCTACTTTTGGACCACCCTGTATATATATATGTATATATATAAATACACTGCTCAAAAAAAAGGGAACACTCAAATAACACATCCTAGATCTGAATGAATGAAATATTCTCATTGAATACTTTGTTCTGAACAAAGTTGAATGTGCTGACAACAAAATCACACAAAAATCATCAATGGAAATCAAATTTATTAACCAATGGAGGCCTGGATTTGGAGTCACCCCCAAAATTAAAGTGGAAAAACACACTACAGGCTGATCCAACTTTGATGTAATGTACTTAAAACAAGTCAAAATGAGGCTCAGTATTGTGTGTGGCCTCCTCGTGCCTGTATGACCTCCCTACAATGCCTGGGCATGCTCCTGATGAGGCTGAGTATTGTGTGTGGCCTCCACGTGCCTGTATGACCTCCCTACCATGCCTGGGCATGCTCCTGATGAGGTTGCGGATGGTCTCCTGTGGGATCTCCTCCCAGACCTGGACTAAAGCATCCGCCAACTCCTGGAAAGTCTGTGGTGCAACGTGACGTTGGTGGATGGAGCGAGACATGATGTCCCAGATGTGCTCAATCAGATTCAGATCTGGGGAACGGGCGAACCAGTCCACAGCTTCAATGCCTTCATCTTGCAGGAACTGCTGACACACTCCAGCCACATGAGGTCTGGCATTGTCCTGCATTAGGAGGCACCCAGGGCCAACCGCACCAGCATATGGTCTCACAAGGGGTCTGAAGATCTTATCTCGGTACCTAATGGCAGTCATGCTATCTCTGGCGAGCACATGAAGGGCTGTGCGGCCCTCCAAAGAAATGCCACCCCACACTATTGTAACGGGTCTGGGAGGCGGAACCTCTGAGCAACTCTACAAGGGGACGGTCCTTGTGAGGAAGCGGGTGGCTCCCAGGGAAGACGGGCAGGTAGTCACGGCAAGTGACAGGGACAGTCTCTGAGTAGAAGGGCAGGTAGTCACGGCAAGTGACAGGGACAGTCTCTGGGTAGAAGGGCAGGTAGTCACAGCAAGTGACAGGGACAGTCTCTGGGTAGACTAGCAGGCAGGTAGCAGGTGAGCGCTCCCAGGTGAGCGGGCAAGAGTCTCTGGACAGGCAGGTGGTCACGGCAAGTGACGGCAGAGCCTCCAGGTAGGCTAGCGGGCAGGTAGCAGGTGAGCGCTCCCAGGTGAGC
Source organism: Phyllobates terribilis (assembly GCF_046119375.1). Lineage (NCBI taxonomy): Eukaryota > Metazoa > Chordata > Amphibia > Anura > Dendrobatidae > Phyllobates > Phyllobates terribilis. The sequence goes on along the minus strand of NW_027362761.1, from coordinate 1,186,862,089 downwards.
GGGCAAGAGTCTCTGGACAGGCAGGTGGTCACGGCAAGTGACGGCAGAGCCTCCAGGTAGGCAAGCAGGCAGGTAGCAGGTGAGCGCTCCCAGGTGAGCGGGCAAGAGTCTCTGGACAGGCAGGTGGTCACGGCAAGTGATGGCAGAGCCTCCAGGTAGGCAAGCAGGCAGGTAGCAGGTGAGCGCTCCCAGGTGAGCGGGCAGGCTGGTCCATAGACAGACTGACAGGTGTCGGAAGGCAGATCATCGGACCGCAGGCTTGCAAGCAGGTAAGCGGATATCAGGCAGGTATCAAGCAGGAATCTGGCAGGTAACTGGCAACGGGACCTGAGGGCTGAAGCAGAGTGAAGGCTTTGCAACAACATTGCTCGGGCACCTCCATTTTGGAGGAGGTGCCTTATATATGGTGAGATCCTCCGGCCATTGGCCGGGGACTCCTTAGGACGGCGCGCGCGGCTCCTTTAAGAGAGGGGGAGCGCGCGCGCGCCCTAAGCACAGTGGCCGGGAAGCAGCGCGCTCTGCCAGCAGAGCGGGAGGAGGACTCCAGGCACGGAGCGGAGAGTTGAGGGGAACAGCGTCCCTGCCTAGCAGGAGGCAGGGACGCCGACGCTACAGTACCCCCCCCTTTAGGCCCCCCCTTTTTTAGGCCAGACAGAAATTTATCAAGGATGAGAGGGGCATGGATATTCTCCCGGGGCTCCCACATTCTCTCCTCAGGACCAAACTCCTTCCAATCTACCAGAAAAAAGGTTTTTCCTCTTACCCTTTGGTGGCCAGAATATTCTCTACCTCAAACTCGTTTTCAGCGGAAACCGGAGCAGGAGGTGTACCTGTAGACTTGGAAAAAGAGTTAAGTACTACGGGTTTGAGGAGAGATACATGGAAGGAGTTAGGGATCCGCAAGTTGGCCGGGAGTTTCAATTTATAGGCCACTGGGTTGATTTGTTTGATAACTTCTAGTGGGCCGATGAACCGAGGCCCTAACTTGTAGGAAGGAATCTTGAGCCGGACATACTTGGACGAGAGCCAGACTCTATCTCCAGGACGGAATTGTGGAGGATCCAGGCGTTTTTTGTCAGCGTGTTTTTTCATCCGCTCGGACGACTGAAGGAGTGCGGATCGGGTACTCTCCCAAATGGAGGAAAATTTGCTAACGAGAGATTCCGCAGCCGGATTGTCCACCGAGGTGGAGACGGGAAATGGGATCCGAGGATGCTGACCGAAGACTACAAAAAACGGGGATTTGGAGGAAGATTCGCTCTCGTGATTATTGTAAGAAAATTCGGCCCATGGCAGGAGATCCACCCAGTCTGAATGGTGGGCATTTACGAAGTGCCGGAGGTAACTGGTCAGGATCTGATTGATCCGCTCCACTTGACCATTGGACTGTGGGTGTTATGCGGAGGAGAAGTCCAGGGTGGCGTCTAGCAGCTTACATGTGGCTCTCCAGAAGCGTGAGGTGAACTGAACCCCACGATCCGACACGATGTGGAGGGGCAGGCCATGGAGACGGAAGATGTGGCGGATAAAGTCTTTAGCCAGCTCGGGTGCAGACGGGAGGCCTGGCAGGGGAATGAAATGAGCCATTTTGGAAAAGCGGTCAGCGACCACCCAAATGACCGTACAACCGGCAGAGACAGGGAGATCTGTTATAAAGTCCATAGCTATATGCTGCCAGGGAGCAGCAGGTACTGGAAGAGGAAGGAGGCGACCGGCTGGCAGGTGTCTCGGAACCTTGTTGCGGGCGCAGGACACACAGGCAGAAACAAAGTCTATTACGTCCTTGTGCAGGGTAGGCCACCAGTAGTGCCGGGTGATAAGCTGGAGGGTCTTTTTATGACCGGCATGGCCAGCAAGCTTAGATGAGTGACCCCAGTGTAGGATCTTCTCCCGATCAGGTACCGTTACGAACGTCTTTCCGGGAGGGAGACGATTTAGACTCACGGGAGCCACCTGCATTACTCTGGCGGGATCGATGATGTGTTTAGTTTCCTCCTCAAGATCAGACACCAGGAAGGATCGGGACAAGGCGTCAGCCTTGATGTTTTTGTCAGCCGGGCGAAAATGAAGAACAAAATCAAAGCGAGCAAAAAAAAAGGACCACCGGGCTTGGCGCGGGTTAAGTCTCTGGGCACTCTGGAGGTAAGCCAAGTTCTTGTGGTCCGTGTAAATTATTACCGGGTGAAGAGCCCCCTCGAGCAGGTAACGCCACTCCTCCAATGCCAGCTTAATGGCTAATAACTCTCGGTCTCCTATAGAATAGTTGCGCTCTGAAGAGGAGAAGAGTTTGGAGAAGAAGCCGCAAGTTACCATTCTCCCGGAAGACGATTTTTGGGTAAGTACCGCTCCGGCTCCAGAGGAGGAGGCGTCAACTTCCAGGAAGAATTGTTTGTTGCCGTCCGGGCGATGCAGCACCGGGGCGGAAGAGAAAGCCTGTTTTAAGGAAAGAAAGGCTTCCTCAGCTTCGGGCGGTCATTCTCTGGGATTAGTGCCCTTACGGGTAAGCGCAGAGATTGGGGCAGTCCGGCAAGAGAAGTGCGGTATGAAGAGACAGTAGTAGTTGGCGAAGCCCAGGAACCGCTGAATAGCCTTCAACCCCTCTGGTCGAGGCCACTTCTCGATGGTAGACAGTTTCTCAGGATCCATTCGTAGGCCGGTCTGAGAAATTATGTAGCCCAAAAACGGAAGCGAGGTCTGCTCAAAGAGGCACTTCTCATATTTGGCGTAGAGGTGGTTCTGCCTGAGCCTGAGCAGAACCTGACGAACATCCCTCCGGTGTGTGGGGAGAACCGGAGAGAAGACCAAGATGTCGTCCAGGTACACCACTACGCAGGAGTAGAGAAGGTCCCGGAAGATGTCATTGACCAACTCTTGAAAGACGGCGGGAGCGTTACAGAGACCAAAGGGCATTACCAGGTATTCATAGTGGCCGTCCCGGGTGTTGAATGCCGTCTTCCATTCATCCCCCTGACGGATACGGACCAGGTTATACGCCCCACGGAGGTCCAGCTTGGTGAAGATTCTAGCCCCCCTCAGACGGTCAAATAATTCTGGAATGAGCGGAAGGGGGTATTTATTCTTCACCGTGATCTGGTTAAGGCCTCTGTAGTCTATACAGGGACAGAGTGAGCCGTCCTTCTTTTTGACGAAGAAGAAACCTGCTCCCGCCGGGGAAGTAGATTTCCGGATGAATCCCCGGGCCAGATTCTCCTCAATATATTCTGACATGGATCGGGTCTCAGCAGCGGACAAAGGGTAAATGCGCCCATGGGGAGGAGTAGCGCCGGGCATCAGGTCGATTGGGCAGTCGTATGGTCTATGAGGGGGTAATGTCTCTGCCTCCTTTTTATTAAAGACGTCCACATACGACTAATAAGGAGCCGGAAGACCAGGTAGATTGGCTGGAGTAGGAGAAGGACGGACAGGATGGACGGGAACTAAACAAGTCTTATGGCAGTCCTGTCCCCAGCGAAGGACTTCTCCGGTCTGCCAATCAAGCACGGGTGCATGTCTCTGAAGCCAAGGTAGGCCTAGTAAGAGGGCGTGAGAGAGTCCAGGCAGAACATGAAAGAAGATGCTCTCAGAGTGCAGCATTCCCACCTGCAGGGTTATGGATTCGGTGATGAGTTGGATGGGATGTGGTAAGAGGGCCCCATCCACGGCAGTGACAGATAAGGGTACAGCTAGAGGTTTGGTGGGAATGCGGTATCTCTCTACCAGAGACTGAGAAATGAGATTTCCGGCAGCTCCAGAGTCAAGTTGGGCTAGTTCAAAATAATGGTTCTCCCCGCAGATGATAGAGACCGACAGCAACAGAGATGGAGAGGGTTTACTCTTGTCTAGGACGACCTCTCTGAGCGATCCTAGACACAGGCGTTTCCCGACCTCTCCGGGCAGGAACGGATCCGGTGCTCCTTACTGCCACAGTAGAAGCAGCTCCCCTCAGCACGGCGTAACTCTTGACGGGTTTTGACCATCTTGGTCTGGTCGACCTGCATAGGCTCGGGTGAGTGCGCCTGGGGAGTAGCGGGAGAAGTGACAGGTTTCTGAAAGGTAGAGGCTAGACGTGGAAACCTCCTCTCACAGGTGACCTCTTTGGCGCGTTCCTGGAACCGGATGTCAATCCGGGAGGCAAGAGTTATTAAGTCGTCGAGAGTGGTAGGTATGTCCCGACCGGTGAGTTCATCTTTAATACGGCCGGACAGACCCTCCCAAAAGACAGACACCAGGGCGTCGCTATCCCAGGCCAGCTCCGAAGCAAGGGTGCGGAACCGTATGGCATATTTGCCCACGGTGAGATTTCCTTGATGGAGGCGTAGCAGAGATGATGCGGATGAGGTCTTCCGTCCGGGTTCGTCGAAGACTTTCCGGAAAGCCGTGAGAAAGGCTGGTAGGTTGGACACCAGGGGGTCTCCTCTCTCCCATAGAGGATTTAGCCAAGCCAGTGCCTCCCCCGTGAGATGGAACATGATGAAGGCTACTTTGGCCCGGTCGGAGATAAACTGGTGGGACAGGAGTTCAAAGTGCAGGGTGCACTGGTTTATGAAGCCCCTAGCTTGAGCAGGGTCGCTTCCGAAGCGTGGAGGTGTAGAAAGCCGGGGTCTGGGGCAGGATGCCATGGTATTGGTGGGCAGCGGCGCTGCCGGGCGGCGAGTCATGACACTAGCGGTGGTTGCTGGTGGAGCAGTCAGAGTGTCCAGGAAAGAGTTGACATTCCGCAGATGACTCAGGATGGACTCCTGTTGGTACCTCTGACGGGACAGTTCATGACATAGGTCCGAGAGCGAGGGAGCTTGGGTGCCACCGGGTTCCATGGCCCGAGCAAACTGTCAAGGGTCTGGGAGGCGGAACCTCTGAGCAACTCTACAAGGGGGCGGTCCTTGTGAGGAAGCGGGTGGCTCCCAGGGAAGACGGGCAGGTAGTCACGGCAAGTGACAGGGACAGTCTCTGGTTAGAAGGGCAGGTAGTCACGGCAAGTGACAGGGACAGTCTCTGGGTAGAAGGGCAGGTAGTCACAGCAAGTGACAGGGACAGTCTCTTTGTAGACTAGCAGGCAGGTAGCAGGTGAGCGCTCCCAGGTGAGCGGGCAAGAGTCTCTGGACAGGCAGGTGGTCACGGCAAGTGACGGCAGAGCCTCCAGGTAGGCTAGCGGGCAGGTAGCAGGTGAGCGCTCCCAGGTGAGCGGGCAAGAGTCTCTGGACAGGCAGGTGGTCACAGCAAGTGACGGCAGAGCCTCCAGGTAGGCAAGCAGACAGGTAGCAGGTGAGCGCTCCCAGGTGAGCGGGCAAGAGTCTCTGGACAGGCAGGTGGTCACGGCAAGTGACGGCAGAGCCTCCAGGTAGGCTAGCAGGCAGGTAGCAGGTGAGCGCTCCCAGGTGAGCGGGCAGGCTGGTCCATAGACAGACTGACAGGTGTCGGAAGGCAGACCGTCGGACCGCAGGCTTGCAAGCAGGTAAGCGGATATCAGGCAGGTATCAAGCAGGAATCTGGCAGGAGACTGGCAGGTAACTGGCAACGGGACCTGAGGGCTGAAGCAGAGTGAAGGCTTTGCAACAACATTGCTCGGGCACCTCCATTTTGGAGGAGGTGCCTTATATATGGTGAGATCCTCCGGCCATGGCCGGGGACTCCTTAGGACGGCGCGCGCGGCCCCTCTAAGAGAGGGGGAGCGCGCGCGCGCCCTAAGCACAGTGGCCGAGAAGCAGCGCGCGCTGCCAGCAGAGCGGGAGGAGGACGCCGGGCATGGAGCGGAGAGGTGAGGGGAACAGCGTCCCTGCCTAGCAGGAGGCAGGGACGCCGACGCTACAACTATTACTGACCCACTGCCAAACCGGTCATGCTGAAGGATGTTGCAGGCAGCAGATCGCTCTCCACGACGTCTCCAGACTCTGTCACGTCTGTCACATTTGCTCAGTGTGAACCTGCTTTCATCTGTGAAGAGCACAGGGCGCCAGTGGCGACTTTGTCAATCCTGGTGTTCTGTGGCAAATGCCAAGCGTCCTGCACGGTGTTGGGCTGTGAGCACAACCCCCATCTGTGGATGTCGGGCCCTCATACCTCCCTCATGGAGTCGGTTTCTAACCGTTTGTGCAGACACATGCACATTTGTGGCCTGCTGGAGGTCATTTTGCAGGGCTCTGGCAGTGCTCCTCCTGTTCCTTCTTGCACAAAGGCGGAGGTAGCGGTCCTGCTGCTGGGGTGTTGCCCTCCTATGGCCCCCTCCACGTCTCCTGGTGTACTGGCCTGTCTCCTGGTAGCGCCTCCGGCCTCTGTACACTACGCTGACAGACACAGCAAACCTTCTTGCCACAGCTAGCAGTGATGTGCCATCCTGGATGAGCTGCACTACCTGAGCAACTTTTGTGGGTTGTAGAGTCCGTCTCATGCTACCACGAGTGTGAAAGCACAACCAACATTCAAAAGTGACCAAAACAAAACAAAACAGAACCTACCTGCAGAACCACTCCTTTATTGAGGGTGTCTTGATAATTGCCAATAATTTCCATCTATTGTCTATTCCATTTGCACAACAGCATGTGAAATTGATTGTCAATCAGTGTTGCTTCCTAAGTGGACAGTTTGATTTCACAGAAGTTTGATTTACTTGGAGTTATATTCTGTTGTTTATTTTTTTGAGCAGTGTATATATATATATATATATATATATATATATATATGTATAAATATATATATATATATATATATATATATATACTGTGTGTATATATATATATATATATATATATATATATATATATATATGTGTGTGCCATGGAATAAATCTAATAATAAATAATAATAATATATATACAGTTGAAACCAGAAGTTTACATGCACTATATAAAAAGACACATCTGCATGTTTTTCTCAATATCTGACATGAAATCAGAATAAACCTTTCCCGTTTTAGGTCAATTAGGTTTACCATAATTTTTAATATTTGTCAAATGCCAGAATAATGAGAGAGAGAGAATTTTTTAAGGCATTTTTATTACTTACTGCAAAGTCAAAAGTTTACATACATTCCATTTGTGTGATTAGAGTCCAATGGGCCCCGATGCAAAATTTGGACAAGGGTCCCCACCTACATGTTCATTAGATGTATGGGCCCTTGTAGCATTCCAGATCCTATGAAGACATACCTGTTCGCCCCCAATGTAACAATGTCCCTCATTCTGTAATAATGTCCCCAATCCTGGCCCCTGATTGTGCAATAATGTCCCTAATCCTGACCCTTTCCTGTAATAGCATCAACCATCCTGTACCCTTTCCAGTTATAATATTCTCCATCCTGAGCTTTTTTCTGGTATAATTCTCCCCATCTTGGGTTCTTCCAAGTTATAATGCCCCCCATCCTGTTATAATGTCCCCCTTTCCTGGTATAATGTCCTCAATCCTGAGCCCCTTTCTGGTATAATGTCTTCGATCCTGGACCCCTTCCTGTAATATATGTCCCCAAACTGGTATAATGCTACCAATCATGGACTGCTTCCAGTAATATATGTCCCCCATCCTGCTATACTGACCACCATCTTGTGTCCCTTCCAGTAATATATGTCCCCTATTGTGCTATAATAACCACCATCTTGTGTCCCTTCCAGTAATATATGTCCCCCATCATGGTATAATGCCCCCCATCCTTGGTCCTTTCCAGTAATATATGTCTCACATCCTGGGCCCCTTCTTGTAATATACGTCCCTCATCCAGGGTGCCTTCAAGTAATATATGTTCCTCATCAGGGTATAATGTCCCCCATCCTGGACTTCTTCCAGTAATAATGTCCCTGTTCTGCTCATCTGCAACAAATGTAAAAAGACCCAAACAATTCTTCTCACCTTCCCCGCTCCCATGTCGTGCGGCATCCTCCTCCATAGTGGGCCATAGTTGGCGCAAGAGCGAGCAGCTGACTTCAGTGTGCAAGTGACAGGCAGTGACATCACAGTGTCTTGCACGCCAAGGCGCCAAGGTCAGCTGCCGGCCTTTGATTGACCAGCAGCGTGTATTGCAGTGTAGGGACCCGGTGGGTCTCTGCACTTCAATACAATTCAGTGTTTTCAGACAGACATCCAGCCGAAACAGCTTTCTGATATCGGCAGACCCCACTCCAACACGGTCTGGTCGTGGTCGACCTCACTGCGACCACCATCGTTATGCCCCTGTTGGGTACCCACAAATCCTACAAATACTATATATTTGTATTCCAGCATTCAAGTTATCTCTTCAAAGAGGTTCATGAATGTTTATTCACTTTGGACCTCTCATAGATTTTCATATTTAGAGGCAACGTACATCTAATGCTCCTTATGATGTAAAATTAACAGAAATTAAAAAAAAAAAAAAACATAAAAAGTTAGATATAAAGGAGCGTCTTCAGAATCAAGATTTCACCATTTGTCAAACAAAAGGATTTCACGCAGCTGCCCCTTGCTTTTATGTACTCCAACATCCCTGCTATTCAATGTGACACAATGGTGACTATAGTCCATTTGCAGACATGGCAGTACAATGGGATTGTCAACGTCTTCAGCTACGTCGTCGCTATAACCTTTGCATTCATCTCTTTCCTATAAATACAGCATTTAGCCTTCTGTTTAATTACCGATCTATATTCTACAAGGCTTTTTCCGTCAGAAAGTCTGTGCTGCCTGCTGGGATTCTCGCTGTTTAGTGGGATTTAAGTGTACTTGTATACCCAGTGTTTTCTGTGTATTTTTTTTTAGATAGTTTTTTATGTCTAAAAGTCAAGTTTTCTTACGAGTTTTAGATTTTGTAATTAGTTTTGCATACAAAATCCACCGTTCAATTGAAAAATAAACTGAAACCTTTTAGGGACGAAAAAGAAAAACTAACTAAAATAATGTGGTTACATAAATCTGCACACTCTTAAACTATTACTTTATTGAAGTTCCCTTTGAAATTCATGACAGAATTCAGTCTTTTTGGGCCCAGTGTCTATCAGGATGTGTCCACTAAAATTGCCAATATTTGCCCACTGTTCCTTGCAGTATCTTCAAATGTGTCAAATTGCAAGGTCATCTCCTATGAACAGCGTCCTCTTCTGATAACCCACAGATTTTCAACTGGACTTAGGTCTGGGCTCTAGGTGGGCCAATCCAAAACTTTAGTCTTCTTTTGGAAAAGCCATTGTTTTGTGATTTGGAGGTCGTTCAGGGTCGCTGTCCTGATGAAAGGTGAATTTCCTCTTCATCTTCAGTTTTTTAGCAGAGGCCTAAAGGTTTTGTTTCAAAATTGACTGATATTTGGAACTCTTCAGAATTTTCTCCAATTTGTTTAAAGCCCCAGTTCCAGCTGCTGAAAAACATCTTCAAACAATAATTTTGCCTCCACCATGCTTCGCTGTGGATATGCTGTTCTTTGGTGATGTGCAGTGCTGGCTTTGTGCAAAACATACCTTTTCCTGCAGGTCCTGTAATGTTGCTGTAGGCCTCTTGGAAGCATTCTGGAACAATTTTCTTCTCATCTTTTCATCAATTTTTGAGGGACATCCAGTTCTAGGTAATGTCATACTGTAGTGCCAAATTGAAGCCACTTCTTGATGACCATCTCCACAGTGCTCCATCTTATATCTAATGTCTTGAAACAATTTTGTCCTCATTTCCTGTCTGATAACTTTCACCAATGAGATCCCTTTGCTGTGTTCTAAGCTGTTTACAGACCATGGACGGTGGCGTAAAATGCAACTAAGAAAAAGGCAGGATAATCCTCCTAAAACAGCAAATCTTTATATGGGGTTAATCATAATCGCTGTAAATGATGGCGGCCGTGCACTGACTACTATGTATCATGAGATTACATTTGATTGGTTAATTTTGAACACAATCACATCCACAATAATGAGAGGGTGTTCACACTTATGCAACCATATTATGCAAGTTTTGTTATTTTTAATTTCTTCTTCTAAACGATTTCAGTTTGTTTCTCAACCGTATTGTACAAATTATGGGTGACATTAAGTGCGGAAAAAAAAGTTCTGAATAATTCTTCTTGGTATTTTAACAGTGATGTGTAGACTTTTCACATCCACTGTAGGTGCAAACGATAACATTATCATTGAGGAATTGGCAAAGTGTGAATTTTGCCAAAAGAACCAATCATAGACTATGGGTTCAGGAATACAACTTTTTAAAAAGAGATGGGTTGATCCTTGTGAGGTACTTCATTTCCATAGGATAATCTAAATGTTTCGTAGTTGAGACTGAGCAAGATATTAACAAATGATGTCACTCATCTGTCTTCCTCGCTCACTATATAATACTATAGAGACCACTACGCACAAGTATGGCCTCAATGCCAACCACTTCTCCCCACCACTATGTTTATACTTTCAGCCAGTAACAGTTGGCACATCCCGACATTTATGGGATGTCTTGCACTTGACTCAGACATTTGTATTTCATGGTCCATGTGCGAACTGGAATTTCCAGGCCATCCTCAGATCTACTAACCTAAACTAGCAGCTTAATCTATTCCTATTAGGTTGTTAGTTCCAGTTAGAAGATAGACCATGTATTACGGTCATCTGAGCTCAGTCTTATGGTTCTATCATATTTTTAATTTCTCTAAACTATCCATTTAAAGGCAGTTAATTATATTGTATATACTGATGAGGCTTCCAAAAACCTAACTAAAAATGGTGAGGAATGTTCTCAACCAACACATTGTTTGAACTAAAAAGTGAGGAATGTTCTCAACCAACACATTGTTTGAACTAAAAATGGTGAGGAATGTTCTCAACCAACACATTGTTTGAACTAAAAATGGTGAGGAATGTTCTCAACCAACACATTGTTTGAATTAAAGGATATTCATAGCTCCAAAGGTGGGGAGTCCAAGAGACCTTTAAATAGTTAAAATATTTCCAACTATATTAATCCAGATACAGACATTAGATAGTTGTCAGCCAGATATTTGTTGGGTTGACAGGTATATCTCTAGAATCTCCCATGGACATAAGAGAGGAAAAAGGAGAAAGCCTCTGAAGAACACCTATCTCCTGAACGTCCAAATGATCAGTCATTGAAATTCCAAATGCTTGTTCCTTCCTTTCCCAAAATCATACATCAGGAAAGAGTTGAGCGGTCCCCATACACATCACTTGGTGGGCTGAGCTCACTATAATTAGCAGGTTCGGCAGGATTTCATCCACTGTGTATGAGGACTCTCTTTACTGCTTGACAGATCACAGTTTTAACAGGCACAGATACACATTTTCGTATTTTTTCTCTCCTTATTACGCCCTCGCCCAATAACTCCCTTTTTCAACAACCCTTAGTTCATCAGCACTTTCATCAGATCCTTCATCTATAAAGTAACTTAAAGTCTCACAAAAGAAAGAAAATATAGTTTCCTCCCCCGAGGAGCAGTTCTACTACAGATTCATGGCAATAAGTGTAAAGTATCAAGCTCAAGCTTTGTAGACATATTTCTTTAAATATTTCCTGGCCTAAATAATATTGATAAAGAACTGAGAAAAAATCTTGATTGCTTGAGCTGGATTTGTGCACACAATTATCTTTTATACATTTTTCTTGTTGACTTGTAATCCTCTGGATTTATGCTGCCTTTTTTTTTCCCTTTAATATTCCACTATCGGTATATTGGTTTTGTGACCAGACAGCCCTAAAGACCCTGAATACTCCAGTGACTGATCTATTGGCTTTTGTAGGATTTCCATTTGTTTTTTTTTTAAGGTTGTTTTAATTTTTTTATCACTTTCAATGATTTTTTTAAAGGTAGAATAATTTTGAGATCTTTTAAAACAATAGCATTTCTGTGCTTATTGAAAAAGTTTAGGAAACACAGCCCAAAAAGAATCCGGGAGATAGAATATTTATTTAAGTTTTAATTATAAGTAAGCATATTCAAAGATTATTAACGAGTAGATACTAACCATATCAGTTACAATGGAGAAGAAAGAATCGTCTACTAGCAAAAATGTCTTCTGTAGTCACTTACGCACAAGATAGCATTGATGTGTGTGATGCTACAGAATTACACTCCAGAGCTGCGCTCACTATTCTGCTGGTGCAGTCACAGTGTACATACATTACATTACTGATCCTGTACTGATCCTGAGTTACATCCTGTATTATACTCCAGAGCGGCACTCACTATACTGCTGGTGCAGTCACTGTGTACAGACATTACATTACTGATCCTGTACTGATCCAGAGTTACATTCTGTACTATTCTGCTGGTGCAGTCGCAGTGTACAGACATTACATTACTGATCCTGTACTGATCCTGAGTAGTGTTGAGCCACCCCCGTAGTGTTCGTGTTCGGTTCGGTTCGTCGAACACCTTAGAACACCGTCGAACACCGTTAAAACCAATGGCAGGCAAACAAAAACACATAGAAACACATAGAAAACACCTTCAAAGGTGTCCAAAAGCTGACAAACTGCTCAGAAGACGCTCTCTTTAAAAAAGCCGGCCGGCAATTCAGCAGCGGCATACACCGGTACCCGACAATTTAGACAAGAAGGAATAGAGCATCACACATAGATTAGATAGATAGAAACATGTCAGGCACACATATAAGAAGCACAGTGACAGTGTTGCTTATTGTACTTGTCATTTAGTGTAAAGGATTTATTTAAAAAAAATAATAGTGTTTTCATGCACCGTCTCTTTAAAAAAGCCGGCCGGCAATTTAGCATCTGTACCCGACAATTTATAACAGAAACAATAGAGCTTCACACATAGATAGATATAAACATGCCAATCACATATATAATAAGTACAGTGATAGTGTTGGTTACTGTACTTGTCATTTAGTGTAAAGGATTTATTTAAAAAAATAATAGTGTTTTTATGCACTGTCTCTTTAAAAAAGCCGGCCGGCAATTCAGTACCCGACAATTTAAAACAGAAAGAATAGAGAATCACACATAGATTAGATAGATAGAAACATGTCAGTCACATATATATGAAGTACAGTGACAGTGTTGGTTACTGTACTTGTCATTTAGTGTAAAGGATTTATTAAAAAAAATAATAGTGTTTTCATGCACCGTCTCTTTAAAAAAGCCGGCCGGCAATTCAGCATCTGTACCCGACAATTTAGAACAGAAAGATAGAGCATCACACATAGATTAGATAGATAGAAACATGTCAGTCACATATATAAGAAGTACAGTGACAGTGTTGATTACTGTACTTGTCATTTAGTGTAAAGGATTTATTTAAAAAAATAATAGTGTTTTCATGCACTGTCTCTTTAAAAAAGCCAGCCGGCAATTCAGTACCCGACAATTTAGAATAGAAAGAATAAAGAATCACACATAGATTAGATAGATAGAAACATGTCAGTCACATATATATGAAGTACAGTGACAGTGTTGGTTACTGTACTTGTCATTTAATGTAAAGGATTTATTAAAAAAAATAATAGTGTTTTCATGCACCGTCTCTTTAAAAAAGCCGGCCGGAAATTCAGCATCTGTACCCGACAATTTATAACAGAAAGAATAGAGCTTCACACATAGATTAGATAGATAGAAACATGTCAGTCACATATATAAGAAGTACAGTGACAGTGTTGATTACTGTACTTGTCATTTAGTGTTAAAATAAAGGATTTATTTAAAAAAAAATTGGCGTGGGAGTCCCCGTAATTTTAGGCTCTAGCGGAGGTTAAGCAGACGGCTGGGGCAGATGTTTGAAGCCTGGGAAGGGGGTAATACCCACGGAGCTTCTCAGGCTACTAATATGAGCCCCCAGCTGAATACCTAGCCTTTACTAGCTATTAAAATGGGGGACCCCCCAAAAAAAATGACGTGGGGTCCCCCCTATTTTAATAGCTAGCAAAGGCTAGGCAGACAGCTGGGGGCTCATATTAATAGCTCAGGAAGGGTGCCATGAATATTGGCCCCCTCCCAGGCTAGAAACACCAGCTGTCAGCCGCCCCAGAAATGGCGCATCCATAGGATGCGCCAATTCTGGCACTTAGCCTCGCTCTTCCCACTGCCCTGTAGCGGTGGCAGTGGGGTAATAGGGCTGGGGTTGATGTCAGCTTATAATGCCAGCTGACATCAAGCCCAGATTAGTAATGGAGAGGCGTCTATAAGACACCCCCATTACTAACCCCATAGTCAAAGTTACAAAAAAACACAACACCCAGAATAAAGTCCTTTAATTGAAATAAACACACAATTCTTTATTGTTCTAAATTAAACCATACTTACCATCACACCCATTCCAGCTGAAGCCAACGATCTCCTGCAATAAAAGTAAAATAATAAAGCAACATCATCCTTACCTTTCCATGGTTCCCACGACAGCTTCAGCTCTGCTACATCGAGATGACAGGCTGGACCGCAGCAGAATGCTGCCATCCAGCCTGTCATCCCGCAGACACTGAGAAGCGCAGGCATGCTTGCGCTCCTCAGTGTCTCGCTGTGACGGCATAAAGATGAGCCGAGGTCATGTCCAATGAACTCGGCGCATCTCATGCACGTCACTGACAGCGTGGGAGAATTCTCCTGCACTCAGCGCTTCATCGTGAGAATTTTCCCACGCTGTCAGTGACGTGCATGAGGTGAGGTCATGTCCAATGAACTCAGCTCACCTCATGTACGTCACTGACAGCGTGGGAGAATTCTCCTGCACTCAGCGCTTCATCGTGAGAATTTTCCCACGCTGTCAGTGACGTGCATGAGGTGAGGTCATGTCCAATGAACTCAGCTCACCTCATGTACGTCACTAACAGCGTGGGAGAATTCTCACGCTGAAGCGCTGAGTGCAGGAGAATTTTCCCACGCTGTCAGTGACGTGCATGAGGCTGATATTTAAATTTGGCGCACAAATCGGTGATTGGTCGCGGGCAGCGTCCGCGACCAATCAGCACTGTAGTGTTTAACTTTGGCGGCAAGATCAGTGATTGGTCGCGCGCCAATACCGCGACCAATCACCGATTTGGGCGCCACATTTAAATATCGGCCGTGACCAATCAGCACAGCGTTGTTTAAATGTGGATCCAAGATCGGTGATTGGTCGCGGCCGATATTTAAATTTGGCGCACAAATCTGTGATAGGTCGCGGGCAGCGTCCGCGACCAATCAGCACAGTAGTGTTTAACTTTGGCGGCAAGATCAGTGATTGGTCGCGGTCAAGACGGCGACCAATCACCGATTTGTGCGGCACATTTAAATAGCGGCCGCGACCAATTGGATGTCAGCGCCGCTCCCCGGTCCTCCCTTCACACCCTAGCCGCATGGATGTCAGCGGCGCTGCCTGTGCGGATACTTCCGCTGCGAGAACCCGGGACATGAGCGGGCGCTCGCAGCAGAAGTATCCCGACCCGCAGCGCCGCTCCCCGGTCCTCCCTTCACACCCTAGCCGCTGATGTCCCCACAGTATCCGCATGGTGTTGCAAAAGTCCGGACATTTGTGTTAAAAATCGCTGATTGGTCGCAGGCGCTGCCCGCGACCAATCACCGATTTGGGCGCCAAATTTAAATATCAGCCGCGACCAATCACCGATTTGGGCGCCAAATTTAAATATCCTCCGCGACCAATCACCCATCTTGGCTCCACATTTAAACACCGCTGTACTGATTGGTCGCGGACGCTATTTAAATGTGGCGCCAAAATCGGTGATTGGTCGCGCCCAGCGTCGGCGACCAATCAGCACAGCGGTGTTTAAGTGTGGAGCCAAGATTGGTGATTGGTTGCGGCCGATATTTAAATTTGGCGCCCAAATCGGTGATTTGTCGCGGGCAGCGCCAGCGACCAATCAGCGCTTTTTAACACAAATGTCCGGATCTTTGTAACACCATGCGGATACTGTGGGGACATCAGCGGCTAGGGTGTGAAGGGAGGACCGGGGAGCGGCGCTGCGGGTCGGGATACTTCTGCTGCGAGCAGTCGCTCATCTCCCGGCTTCTCGCAACGGAAGTATCCGACCAGGCAGCGGCGCTCCCCGGTCCTCACCAATACGATTAGCTGATTGGTCGCGCTCTCCGCACGCGACCAATCAGTGATCTTGGCGCTAAAGTTAAACACCGCTCTGCTGATTGGTCGCGGACGCTGCCCGCGACCAATCACCGATTTGGGCGCCACATTTAAATAGCGGCCGCGACCAATCAGTGAGCTTGGCGCCAAATTTAAACAACGCTCTGCTGATTGGTCGCGGACGCCAGACGCGTCCAATCAGTGAGATTGGCGCCAAATTTAAACAACGCTCTGCTGATTGGTCGCGGACTCCAGCCGCGACCAATCAGCGAGATTGGCGCCAAATTTAAACCCCGCTCTGCTAATTGGTCGCGGATGCCGGTCGCGACTAATCAGCATTATTGGCGCCAAATTTAAACACCGCTCTGCTGATTGATCGCGGTCGCCGTCCGCGACCAATCAGTAGTATTGGCGCCAAATTTAAACCCTGCTCGGCTGATTGGTCACAGTTGCCTTCCGCGACCAATCAGCGATTTTGACGCCAAATTTAAACACCGCTCTGCTGATTGGTCGTGGCCGGCGATTGCGACCAATCGGCATTATTGGCGCCAAATTTAAACCCCGCTCTGCTGATTGGTCGCCACCGCCGGCCGCGACTAATGAACATTGTTGCCGCCAAATTTAAACACCGCTCTGCTGAATGGTCGAGGTCGTGACCAATCACCATTATTGGCGCCAAATTTAAACACCGCTTTGCTGATTGGTCGCGACCACAACCTATCAGCATTATTGGCGCAAAATTTAAACCCCGCTCTGCTGATTAGTCGCGACCGCCGGCCGTGACCAATCAGTGATATAGTCGCCAAATTTCAACACCGCTTTGCTGATTGGTCGCGGTTGCTGGCCGCGACCAGTCAGCGATTTTGGCGCCAAATTTAAACACCGCTCTGCTGATTGCGCCGGGTCTGCCGCATACATATTCTAGAATACCCGATGCGTTAGAATCGGGCCACCATCTAGTTTCATGAAATAATTTAAAAAAAAATTGATGTGGGGCTTCGTCCTATATTTGTGTCCAGCCAGGTACAGCAGGCAGGAACGGGCTGCCCCCAACCACCAGCTGCCTATTTGTACCTGGTCGGACACAACAATATAGGGAAGCCCTTTTTTCCTTAATTATTTCATGAATTTCATGAAATAATTTTAAAAAAAAATACGTGGGGCTTCGCCCTATATTTGTGTCCAGCCAGGTACAACTAGGCAGCTGGGGGCTGGAATCTGCAGCGCAGGGAGGCCCAAGCTTTCTGGGCCCCACCCGCTGCAAATTGCAGTCCGCAGCCACCCCGGAAAATGGCGCGTTCATAGAAGCGCCATCTTCTGGCGCTGTACCCAACTCATCCAGGGCCCTGGTGCGGTGGCTCACTGGGTAATAAAGGGCTTAGTGCCAGCTTGGCATTATCAGCTGGCCCTAAGCCCGAAATTCATGGGGTCACGCCAATATTAGACATGACCACTATGAATTTCTAGTAAAGTATTTAAAAAAAACACAACACCCAGAAAAAAGTCCTTTAATTGAAATAAACACACAATTCTTTATTGTTCTAAATTAAACCATACTTACCATCGCGCCCATTCCAGCTGAAGCCAACGATCTCCTGCAATAAAAGTAAAATAATAAAGCAACCTCATCCTTACCTTTCCATGGTTCCCATGACAGCTTCAGCTCTGCTACATCGAGATGACAGGCTGGACCGCAGCAGAACGCTGCCATCCAGCCTGTCATCCCGCAGACACTGAGAAGCGCAGGCATGCTTGCGCTCCTCAGTGTCTGGCTGTGACGGCATCCAGATGAGCGGAGGTCATGTCCAATGAACTCAGCTCACCTCATGTACGTCACTGACAGCGTGGGAAAATTCTCCTGCACTCAGCGCTTCAGCGTGAGAATTTTCCCACGCTGTCAAGTGCTGAGTGCAGGAGAATTCTCCCATGCTGTCAGTGACATGCATGAGGTGAGCCGAGTTCATTGTCGGCTCATCTTTATGCCGTCACAGCGAGACACTGAGGAGCGCAAGCATGCCTGCGCTTCTCAGTGTCTGCGGGATGACAGGCTGGATGGCAGCGTTCTGCTGCGGTCCAGCCTGTCATCTCGATGTAGCAGAGCTGAAGCTGTCGTGGGAACCATGGAAAGGTAAGGATGAGGTTGCTTTATTATTTTACTTTTATTGCAGGAGATCGTTGGCTTCAGCTGGAATGGGTGTGATGGTAAGTATGGTTTAATTTAGAACAATAAAGGATTGTGTCTTTATTTCAATTAAAGGACTTTATTCTGGGTGTTTGTGTTTTCTTTTAACTTTGACTATGGGGTTAGTAATGGGGGTGTCTTATAGACGCCTCTCCATTACTAACCTGGGCTTGATGTCAGCTGGCATTATAAGCTGACATCAACCCCAGCCCTATTACCCCACTGCCACCGCTACAGGGCAGTGGGAAGAGCGAGGCCAAGTGCCAGAATTGGCGCATCCTATGGATGCGCCATTTCTGGGGCGGCTGACGGCTGGTGTTTCTAGCCTGGGAGGGGGCAAATATTCATGGCACCCTTCCTGGGCTATTAATATCAGCCCCTAGCTGTCTGCCTAGCCTTTGCTAGCTATTAAAATAGGGGGGACCCCACGTCATTTTTTTGGGGGGGGTCCCCCATTTTAATAGCTAGTAAAGGCTAGGTATTCCGCTGGGGGCTTAAATTAGTAGCCTGGGAAGCTCCGTGGGTATTACCCCCTTACCAGGCTTCAAACATCTGCCCCAGCCGTCTGCTTAACCTCCGCTAGAGCCTAAAATTAAGGGGAACCCCACGCCAATTTTTTTTTAAATAAATCCTTTATTTTAACACTAAATGACAAGTACAGTAATCAACACTATCACTGTACTTCTTATATATGTGACTGACATGTTTCTATCTATCTAATCTATGTATGATGCTCTATTCCTTCTATTCTAAATTGTCGGGTACCCTGCTGAATCGCCGGCCGGCTTTTTTAAAGAGACGGTGCATGAAAACACTATTATTTTTTTTAATAAATCCTTTACACTAAATGACAAGTACAGTAACCAACACTGTTACTGTACTTCTTATATATGTGACTGACATGTTTCTATGTATCTAATCTATGTGTGATTCTCTATTCTTTCTATTCCAAATTGTCGGGTACCGGTGTATGCTGCTGCTGAATTGCCGGCTTTTCATGTTTCACTGTGAGCACTGTTCCCATCGATTTGGGCAATCACTGTAATGCCACAACCACCATGGCTGTGGCATTACAGTGAGTGGCAGACAATCCCTGCATGATTTGTGCTCTAAATAGCGCCAGACATGCAGGACAAGCTTTTGGTGCACGAACAGTTATCGAACATAACCTCGAACAGCCGAATTTTTTGCAAATCGTTCGGGTTCGTCGAACAACTCGAACACCGCCCAAAACAGCTCGAATTTGAGATTGGCGAACAGTTCTAGTCGAACACCGCTCATCTCTAATCCTGAGTTACCTCCTGTATTATACTCCAGAGCTGCACTCACTATTCTGCTGGTGCAGTCACTGTGTACATACATTACATTACTGATCCTGTACTGATCCTGAGTTACCTCCTGTATTATACTCCAGAGCTGCGCTCACTATTCTGCTGGTGCAGTCACAGTGTACATACATTACATTACTGATCCTGTACTGATCCTGAGTTACATCCTGTATTATACTCCAGAGCTGCACTCACTATTCTACTGGTGCAGTCACTGCGTACATACATTACATTACTTATCCTGTACTGATCCTGAGTTACACCCTGTATTATACTCCAGAGCTGCACTCTATTCTGCTGGTGCAGTCACTGTGTACATACATTACATTACTGTTCCTGTACTGATCCTGAGTCACATCCTGTATTATACTCCAGAGCTGCACTCACTATTCTGCTGGTGCAGTCACTGTGTACATACATTACATTACTGATCCTGAGTTACATCCTGTATTATACTCCAGAGCTGCACTCACTATTATGCCGGTGCAGTCACAGTGTACATACATTACATTACTGATCCTGTACTGATCCTGAGTTACCTCCTGTATTATACTCCAGAGCTGCACTCACTATTCTGCTGGTGCAGTCACTGTGTACATACATTACATTACTGATCCTGTACTGATCCTGAGTTACCTCCTGTATTATACTACAGAGCTGAGCTCACTATTCTGCTGGTGCAGTCACAGTGTACATACATTACATTACTGATCCGGAGTTACATCCTGTATTATACTCCAGAGCTGCACTCACTATTCTGCTTGTGCAGTCACTGTGTACATACATTACATTACTGATCCTGTACTGATCCTGAGTTACATCCTGTATTATTCTCCAGAGCTGCTCTCACTATTCTACTGGTGCAGTCACTGCGTACATACATTACATTACTTATCCTGTACTGATCCTGAGTTACACCCTGTATTATACTCCAGAGCTGCACTCACTATTCTGCTGGTGCAGTCACTGTGTACATACATTACATTACTGATCCTGTACTGATCCTGAGTTACATCCTGTATTATACTCCAGAGCTGCACTCACTATTCTGCTGGTGCAGTCACTGTGTACATACATTACATTACTGATCCTGTACTGATCCTGAGTTACATCCTGTATTATACTGCAGAGCTGCACTCACTATTCTACTGGTGCAGTCACTGTGTACATACATTACATTACTTATCCTGTACTGATCATGAGTTACATCGTGTATTATACTCCAGAGCTGCACTCACTATTCTGCTGGTGCAGTCACTGTGTACATACATTACATTACTGATCCTGTACTGATCCTGAGTTACATCCTGTATTATACTCCAGAGCTGCACTCCCTTTTCTGCTGGTGCAGTCACTGTGTACATACATTACATTACTGATCCTGAGTTACCTCCTGTATTATATTCCAGTGCTGCACTCACTATTCTGCTGGTGGCGTCACTGTGTACATACTTTACATTACTGATCCTGTACTGATCCTGAGTTACCTCCTGTATTATACTCCAGAGCTGCAATCACTATTCTGCTGGTGGAGTCACTCTGCTCATACATTACAGTACTGATCCTGAGTTATATTCTGCATTATACTCTAGAGCTGCACTCCCTATTCTGCTGGTGAAGTCACTGTGTACATACATTACAATAATGATCCTGTAGTGATCCTGAGTTACCTCCTGTATTATATTCAAGAGCTGCACTCCCTATTCTGCTTGTGTAGTCACTGTGTACATACATTACATTACTGATCCTGTATTATACTCCAGAGCTGCACTCACTATTCTGCTGGTGGAGTCACTGTGTACATACATTACATTACTGATCCTGTACTGATCCTGAGTTACCTCCTGTATTATACTCCAGAGCTGCACTCACTATTCTGCTGGTGCTGTCACTGTGTACATACATTACATTTCTGATCCTGTACTGATCCTGAGTTACATCCTGCATTATACTCCAGAGCTGCACTCACTATTCTGCTGGTGCAGTCACTGTGTACATACATTACATTACTGATCCTGACTTACATCCGGTATTATACTCCGAGCAGCACTCACTATTTTGCTGGTGCAGTCACTGGGTACATACATTACATTACTGATCCTGAGTTACATCCTGTATTATACTCCAGAGCTGCACTCACTATTCTGCTGGTGCAGTCACTGTGTACATACATTACATTACTGATCCTGACTTACATCCTGTATTATACTCCAGAGCTGCACTCACTATTCTGCTGGTGCAGTCCCTGTGTACATACATTACATTAGTGATCCTGAGTTACATCCTGTATTATACTCCAGAGCTGCACTCACTATTCTGCTGGTGCAGTCCCTGTGTACATACATTACATTACTGATCCTGAGCTACATCCAGTATTATACTCCAGAGCTGCACTCACTATTCTGCTGGTGGAGCCACTGTGTACATACATTACATTACTGATCCTGAGTTACATCCAGTATTTTACTCCAGAGCTGCACTCACTACTCTGCTGGTGGAGTCACTGTGTACATACATTACATTACTGATCCTGATTTACATCCAGTATTATACTTCAGAGCTGTACTTTCTCTCACTTTCCTGTGAGCCCCTTGGAGATGAAAGCCCCTGGTCAGGTACACTGTACCCCCTTGCTGATTATCTGTGCCTTTTTTCTGCAGTCTGCAATGTGTGTACAGTTACTTATAGTGAATGAATAGTAAAATATTTGCTCTGCAGTTTTTTACTTTAAAGTCTTTAAACTATTTAAATCCTCCTCTTGGATCCAGTGCACTTACTTTATTACTTCTCTTTTTACTTTACTTACTATGTTTTATTTGTCGTCAACCAATTGGGAAATCTGGTGATTTCCTTTATGACCGAGTGCAGCAGATACTTAATATTATGACTGAGGTCTGATGACCCTATGGCTTTGCTCGCTGAAATCAGCGGCGCTGTACACAAAGCTCAGATACTCGGCGGTGTATTTGTGCAGCTCCTGACCGGCCTCTTTCCTATTAATCCCGTCCTAGTTCAGTAATCATCTGCTTCACTCTTTGCTCTTGGCTCGATATCCATCATAGATTATCCCCTACGCCTCCATGTAAGTTCTCCTTACAGGAGCGCGTGGTGGTGTAAATTATGTATGTCCACGCGCCTGATACCCTCACAGTCTATATATCTTAAATACCACTTCTCATAATATCTCTTCTGAGCCGAGACCCTTTTTGTCTTACGTTATCATTTATTTACAGGGTGTAAACATATAGGCTGCAGTTTATCACTAAAGTCCTGCTTTGCACATTGTAATGCATTACTGGGATCGCCTCTCCTCCGCTCCTGCGTAATGCCATAGCCTGAAAATGGAAAGCTGTTCCTAGAAGTACAGATGAGACTAAAATTGACATCGGATCGCTACAGTCATTGCTTAAAAGTGTTGGCACCCTTCAGATGGTTGATATGGTTCGACAATTTTGGTTCTCTTGTCCTCAGACAGTTCTCTTCTCCTCTTTCTGTTCTCCATGCTTAGTGTGGCACACACAGACACACAATGCAAAGATTGAGTCAACTTCTCCCCTTTATATCTGGTTTCTGGTGTGATTTTCATATTGCCCACACCTGTTACTCGCTACAGGTGAGTGTGAACGAGCATCACATGCTGGAAACAAAGTTGTTTACCCAGAATTTTGGAAAGGTGGCAACAATTTTGTCCAGCCCAGTTTTGGGGTTTTGTGTGAAATAATGTCCAATTTGTCTTTTTTTCTCAGTTTCTTTTCTGTGTTGTTCCAATACACACAAAGGAAATAAACATGTGAATAACGAAACATGTGTAATCGCAATAATTTTCTGGGAGAAATACTTCATTTTCTGAAACACTTTTGGCCATGACTATGTATTCTATACATCATCTTTTTGAGGGGGATTTGGAGAGTTTTCACTCCCAAGCCTCCTAAAAAAAACCTTTGAGTGCACTACCCTGAAGTTTTTGGTGCAGTTTTTGTAGCAGAAACTGTCTATATGCACACTGACTTTTTTTTTAGGAATTTTTGGAACAGAAAATGGCTCTGTGCATATGGAATATTTTTGCTAACTCAATTTTAGAAAGAACTGAGCAGAACCACCAAGTTTTTGAGGAGTTCTGCATTTTTTGAGGAGGATTTGAAGAGTGGCTATGTGCACACAACATCTTTTTCAGGTGGATTCTGTCACCGAAACGAACTATAAAACCTATCAAAAAAACATTTAAAAGAATGAACATGTTCATTACTATGTAAAAACACTCGAGCCGAATAAAAGAAGTGAACGGATTATTCTTCTGGTGCTTAGAAGAAGTTCTGCACATCAAAATACAAGTCAATGGGAAAGCTCAAAAGACATCCCAGAAGATGACCGGATATTTTTTGGAGCGTTTTGACATTATTTTTGCTTTATAAACAACTAGCCTTTTTTTCATTGTTCAATGGAGTGGAAAAACCATGGAAAACCCTCCAAATAAAAGCAACTGAAAAAAGTCTGAAAAAAAGGCTCAAGAAATGACCAAAAAAATATCATAAAAGATGCTTCCGGAAAGAAAAACTCCATAGTTTCCCGAAGGGTCTTCTGCTTTAAAAACTGGTTGGGCTTGCCTGAGATTAAAAAAAATAGTCTGTACGTAACCAATTTCTGCTCCCAAAACTCCTTAAAAGACCGGATGCAACGCACAGACAAATACAAGGCAGAAGTAACCAATGAAACTTTATTTCTCTGATGTGGAGGGAAATTGAGGTAACTATAGCAATGACAAATAATGATAAACAGGAAAATTGCAGGATGAAATATACAAAATCAAACATACAATGAATCCTCAGGTTCACTCTAACTATTATAACAGTCTCTTGTTATTTGTTCTTATAGCCTTTGACAAAGGGGATGATCCCTGTACTATAAAAAGTCACTGTACTATCTCTTCTTCTATCACAGGCCCTAGTGGTGGTCTCCGGTTCTTCCCGCTAGGCTGCAAGTCCTCCTGACAAAGTCTAACAAGGCTCGCTAGGCCGCCTTCACTTCAATCATCCCCTGTCCTGTCTATTGAACTAACCCAGACCAACCCCTGTACCGTACATCAGTGCTGGAAGCACCGACCCGGCTCACTCACACATCCCGTTCACCACCGCGAGCATCCACCCCCGAATGGAGTTTTCTCCTGAATCTTCGCTGATTGACCGATGGCCGATGCCTGCCGGTGGGATGAGGGCTGGGCCTCTGCTCTTGACTGACGTAGTCTGGACTCCAGACGCGTCTGGATTCTGAAACTTGCCAGGCGCGGATCGGGTCTTCACTGGTGTTGTCTGTATTTTGGAACTTGTTTGGTTCCTCCTGGGTTCCGCTTCCAGGCACGCCCCAGCCCGCTGCCTCTGGCTTTCTGCCGCAGCCTGTCAACTTGGTCTCAGCATCTTCCTTGATAAACAATCTACCCGTTCCTTCACTTGGCGCCAAATCTTCTCCCATTTTTGGCATGCTTTTTATGTAAGGGAATTGCATCAGTAAGGTCACCTGACCTGATGTTCCATCCAAACTCTTCCTCCCTGAAACTCTCCCTCTTCTGGTTGGTTCCACAGGGTCTCGCTTAGACAGTAGATGGCTGTCTTCTTGCACAAATGCCACACAGCGCTAGGGATTCTCATGTCTTATGTTGCACCTTCTTACATGCACATAGCCACTGAGTGGATACTAAGCAGAAAGACT
The DNA here is from genome assembly GCF_046119375.1 of Phyllobates terribilis. NCBI lineage: Eukaryota > Metazoa > Chordata > Amphibia > Anura > Dendrobatidae > Phyllobates > Phyllobates terribilis. Next base: position 1,186,836,900 of record NW_027362761.1, on the reverse strand, counting down.
TCAAATTGTCCTCAAAAACTCAAAACTCCTCAAAAACTTGGAGATTCTGCTCAGTGTCTGCTCCGAAAACTTTGCAAAAAGACTCTACGTACACATATCCACTGAGCGGAAACTCCAAGTTCTTGAGGATTTGGAGAGGGTCCGCTTTGTTTTTGCTCAGAATTTCTGCTATAAAAATGACTCAAAAAAACTCTGAGTGCACATACGCTAATGCAAAAAAACCACAGGTTCTCTAGAGAAAGAAAAACACTTTGTAATATCTCTCCACTCTTTCCAAGAGATGAGGGTCCTGAACAGAAGACCTCCCATCTATTAACTTGTCAAGGAGCTATGATGTACAATTTCCGCACAGGTCATGTACATGTGTTATAGAGCAGTTGCATAATGTGGGTGCTGCTGTTTAACCATCATTGCCTCTGTTAAACCCCCAGCAGCTGTACTTAAATGGATAGCTAACTGAAGCACTTGCGCAATGGCTCCCATTGGCCCCTCCATGAGTTGATTTCATTGCCAGTTATAGGTTTATCCTGACCCTGGTTTAGTCCAATTACTTCTGCTTCATTTATCCCACATGTGATATTACTAACTAGCTTGTGTCTTGACTATTCTATAGCTAGACAATTTTGTTCCTATCCTGTCTTCTTGGTAAGGACCCATCTTTCTGACCATGTTCTAGCAACCTTTTCCACCAGCCAGAAGGCATTTAGTTGACTCAACCCAGGGAAACCTGCTCGACAGAGTGGCTTGTGCAAAGCTTGTCCATGGAAGCCCTTTCAAGCCTACTGTCGGTGCTCCATCATAATGGGTAGAAAAGGCTAACCAAACTTCTTGCCTTAAAGAGCTCTACAGCTGGTCCAAAAAATGTTTCATAAAAATTTGCAAATTTGTCCCTTCAGAGCGGAAGAAGACTTGGACTCTAGCGCCACCTATTGGAAGTAGCAATCCTACATGTCAATATTGACCCTTTACCGTGCCTTATAATATTACTTAGGATAAAAATCAAACCAGTATCTCAATTTGCAGGCACAGTGTGTAAGGGTATTGCCCCTCATCAGTGCAAAGTATGAGATCTGATTTGGCTGAGATAGATGTTAAGACTGGGACCTAAGGGGTAAGTTTTCGCCTTATGGAGAGTGACATGCCAGGTCTGGCATGTCAGTATGAGGAGGCTTAAACGCTTTGCATGCTCCTTTGGGAAATTAAGTATGCAAATTGTCTCTTCAGAGATAAAGAGGACTTGAACTCTATCGTGCCGCCTATTGGAATTAGCAATTCCCTCATAAGTTCAAATTGAGATTCTGATTTGGCATTTATCCTAAGTAATATTTCTTATTATTTTTCCTGGATGACAGCCATGTATTATGCATTTCAGGGGTATAATGTTTTTTCGTATTGAGACTAACACCTGCACGATCATGAACATGGAAAGCTTGTTTCACGATAGTCAGGCTATATAAACAGGCTGTCAATAATCCAACAAACCAGAAAAACACTTTTTCGTCGGGTGAAATGATCTTTTATACTGCACAAAAGACCATCACTTTATGCAGCGCATCGTCATCTGTAAACAGGACTTGCACTGCCAATAACAATGGAACCCTGTGAGCACTGAGTGGTCTATTACAGATCACTTATTGTGCATATAAAGTGCATCTGGAAACGAGCTACTAAACAATCGCTGGCCGGTTAAACATGTTGGCAGCCGGCAATCGTTTAACACTGTGCAGCGTGAATGTAACAGTGATGAATCCTTGAAAAGTATACTAGACGAGAGAATGCAGAGTGTCTACTGCTACCTAATGGAAGTAGCTATTGGTTGATATCTGACACTTGAGTGCCAAACCAGACTCTCCTCTATAAGAAAGAGGCACCCATCTGCAGACAGCTGTTTCTCAGCTCTTGCTTCCGAGGCTCTTGTTGCGCTCACTGTTATGATAGTCTAGCAACTCACTCAGGAAAATAAGTAACACGCTAAAAACTGAAACGGACCCTGCCGGTTCCTGTACAGACTAGAGATCTTGACCCTGCAGTCCCTAGTGGTTCCTGTGCGAGCTGAGATAGCCCTAACCACAGACTAGAAGATGGCTACTCTGATCTATGATGCCAAAAGGCTGTCGAGCGCTTAATGGTCCTTCTAAAGAACCGGAAGGCAGAGCAGAGTGCACATTAACTACAAAAGGCAAAGCGTGCTGAAGAGAAAGAGATCCCAGAGTGAGTAAAACAATTCACAAAATAAAAAAATAAAGCATTAAGTACATACTGTTAGAAAACACGCCGCCTACTTCCTAAAAAGAAACAGAAAGTAGGTGCAGAATAAAGAACATAAACAGCAGAGAGATAAACCCTAGCTGGTCTTTCACTGACTGGCTTAAACTACAGTAGTAGTGGGAATCCAAATGAGACTATCATCAGCAGAAAATACCAGCAGGGGAAAAGTATATAAAGCAGCACCCGAAAGATTATAGGAAAGACAAATGAGTAAATGAAAACACTTGTTACCCTAAAAAGCCTGAAGCAAGGATAACAGGAACTAAACACCCAGAGAAAAGGTGTTTCTGCTGTGGCTCGGCGGACAGAGAAGTCAACCACAAAGCACAGGCTCAAGGGTTCGAATCCAGAAGCATGACACTCACAAGTGCAGAGCAGCATACTATTGGCTGGGTGGGATGCCTTATATGTAGGTCTAGAGTAGGAGTGAACAACCAGCTTCCTGGAGGCCACATGTGGCATTCTATGCCATTCTGTGCAGTACCCAACCAACTGGTTACAAAAAATGCTTGCCTGTGTGTGGCTGTTTGGATATAGTGTCCATATCATAGAAAAGAGAGGTGGCACAGGTTCATCTTAATACCACCCCCCCAATACATTTTAGGAGGATGGGATACTTTGACTGCTCTATGGTACACCAGTAAGATATATATGTGAGTTTTAAAGGAGGCTCGTCATCCATCCGTTTCTGAATGTGGAGAGACCTTTCCCTCTCCTAAGTGCTCATTGGGGGTAATGAGGATCCCCATGGTTCCCAGAGGTGCAGGTTTATGGACAGCTATCAGGCATTTATGGCATATCATTTTGATATGTTACAAGTCTTGATAAGGAGTCGCACGTTGTCTAGGTGGCATTAGAGAGGCGTCTTTCTTCTGAACGACAGATGATTCGCCTATCCACAACGCATTGCTCTTCCGGACTAGCGGTTCCGAGATTACCTGTCGTGTTTGACTGAGTTATTGTAATTCTTCTGTGTAATTCCCATGGAGAATAATTTAGGTGAGAGATATTCTAATTCCTCATTAAATAGAGACGGTAAATTCCGGGTTCTTACTCGTCTCTAGTCTGTAGGTGCAGCTGGCACGGGTGCACAAGAACAATGATGATGTGGATATACATACAATTTCTCACGTCTTAATTCTGCTCATTGGGCTCCAAGAAATCTGCATTACAACATCATTAACATTCACTAAATCAAAGCGAAGGATTTTAATCACACATTTTGGCAAATGCTTGATAAGTCTATCGCCCTCTACTAGGCAATCCCCACCGGATCTCTTCTCTGCTCTTCGGAAACATTTCCCTTCTACACTTGATTTTCTGCCACCTTGGATTTTCTGAAGAAATCTCCGCATTCAACCAAAGGAAGCAAAAAAGAGGAAAAACTGATCAAAAGACAGATGAGAAGAAATGTACGAAGCTTCACTCATAAAGAAAACATCTTGTAGGGCATAGGACACCACTACTCCATATCCTGCTAGGAACCTATACACTATAAATCATACGTGCTAATATTGATAAAAGGAGATGCTGCACATCACGGGGTGAAGAATGCCATTAAGATATTTGGCACCATAATCACATCCTCCATCTTCGAAAGCCTAAATCCCTTTAAAGTCTCTGTTGACTATAAATATAATGAAAAAAAAAATGAATATATATCTATATATGTGACGCTCACAGCCCTACCCTGGGAGATGAGGGAACTCGAAGCCGGGTCAGATGTTGGGGGAAGCAGTCGTGGCCAGGACCTGTTCCGTGCCCAGGGCCGTCACATTAAAAAGGATGTAATGGGCTATCAGGGTTGAGTGGTTGCTATCGACTATGCCATCTGTGGTACCTGGTGAAGGCCACCAGCACTGCTGTAGTCCTCTGAGGCGGGATGTTGTAGCAGCCGTCGTTGATACTACTCCCCACAGGTGGAGCAGGGCCTCAGGGCAGAGACGAGGATGGAGGGAGTTGTAGTGAAGGGGGTCTGGTGCTGTGCGGTGCGGTGCAGAAATAAAGAGTCCGGAGGCCATAGGGGTTGACTTCCAGGGTTTTTACTCACGGTGGAGAGTACAGCTGCAAGGCTTCACCCTGCTCCTCACGGAGTTCTGCGGTCACCAAGGACGGAGGTCCGACAACCTCCGAGTAATTCAAGTGCTTAATCAGGACCCCGCACCAGAGTGTTCCTAAACTTCAGACTGAGTCCTTTCCTGTCTGTGTAGGTAGGCCGGGTCTCCCTCTGGACTACGCTCAGAAAAAGGGTACGGGTGCCTGCTCCGCTCCTTCCGTTACCCGGTGGGATCCTCTTGGCCTGCCGGGCTTCCCTGACTAGGACGTGGAGTAGCAAAGTCAGGTATCGGGTGTCGGTACCCCTCTTGCAGCCGGAATCCCTCTGACTAGGCCAGAATAGCGAGGACAGGTGGCGTATACCGCTCCGTCTGCATCCCCCTGGGATCCTTTTGCGGTGGAGCTACACTCCTAAGCTCCAGGCCTTCTTGGTCATGGTCCTTGACCGGGTAGAGACATACGTTAACTCCAACCTGCCCCTCGACCCAAGGCCAGAGTCCGAGGGCCGTGTCTCCATCCGCTGCAGGTTCACCCAGAAGCCACGTTCAGGGATGGAGATCACAATCAAAGAACCATGAGCCCAAGATGGCTGTTTATTAAATATCAATTATTAAGTGTAACTAAATAGTGCGTCCTCCGCCCTCACCCACTAAATGGTTCCCCTTATCTCTTGGTTCCCCAGTCTCCCATTTTCCAGTAGGGGCAGCACACTAGTGCCTGCTAGCCCCCTCTGGTGGGAGAAGTGTGGTGATGGACGTGAAGGTGGGGTCCTGATCATTGCACTGTTCTTACCTCGAAGGAGGAACACCACACCCCATTGAAGAGGTGCAGCATCCCTGTGGCCGTCGAACCCTCAGGGGCGCCACATATATATAATTATATACAATATAAATACATATAAGATACATGGACACCATTAGGAGAATAATGAGTGCAGCTCTGGAGTATAATACAGGATGTAACTCAGGATGAGTACAGGATCAGTAATGTAATGTATGTACACAGTGGCTGCACCAGCAGAATAGTGAGTGCAGCTCTGGAGTATAATAAAGGACGTAACTCAGGATCAGTACAGGATCAGTAATGTAATGTCTGTACACAGTGACTGCACCAGCAGCATACTGGGTGCAGCTCTGATCAGCTGCTAGTCAGTGTGCTGATTACGGGTGTGGTGGCTGCAGATCCTGCTGTGAGTTCCTGATCTCTGAGAACCAACACCTCTCCACCTGGGGACCTGCTCTCTCTCTTTCCCGGAGGGAGAGCTAGTTTCTGGGATGAGTGAAGGAGCCAAGTCCCAGGCTTCTGCTTCCCGAACCAGGCCGGCGGGGGGCAGAAGAAACCAGCAACCGGCCTGCACATCAGAGGACTCGGGGGTGAGACGCTGCACCAGGAGTCGCAGCAATGTGGCTCCTACTCCCCCCGGGATTGTGGAGACCCCCAGAAGCCGCAAGGCTTCCAGCATGGAGGAAAAGCCTGACAGCGGCGTGCAAGATGGCGCTCCTTCCGGAGGAAAGCTGAGTGCTCACGGAGGTGAGGCCGACCTCCCTGAGGGGGGGTGGGCGCAGCAGGGACCCCGGGAGTCTGTGTCCACCTATGCCTCCCGGGTCATGATCCGCCTCCGTGAGTATGAAGATGCCAGTAAGCTCATCAGGAGGCTCCGGGAGGAGCTGCGCTGCACAAGCGCCAAAGCTGCAGGGGCCTCCAAACCAAGGAAGGCCAAGCTCCAAGCCGAGGTAAAAAGACTGAGCAGTGAAATTCAACGCCTGGAACTTAGGAAAGCTGACATCAGGGAGCAGAGTGGTCATTTCAAAGAAAAACTTATAAATGAAGACCGCTACAGAGAAATGGCTGATACCAGAGAGCAAAGGCAGATGGGGCTGCAGCCTGAGAGCCAGGTGGATGATGAGAGTGATGATGACCAGCAGGAAGCCCCACCTGGCAGCCTGCAAAGTCACCCGCAGGCCACGTGCAGCGAGATCCCTGCAGGACAGGCGACAGTGACATCCGGTCGCAGTTCTGCCGGCTCTGGGGAGGACAGTGACAGCAGCGGCCAGGGAGGGGCGCTAATGGCGGAGATTAAGCTCCTGGAGTCCCCAGTGTGCCTCCAAAACTTCCATCTTGGTGACGATCTACCAGAAGAGGCACCTGGGGGCCACAAAAAGGCAAAGAAGACCAAGCCAAAGATGCAGGAGGCGGTAAGATACGTATATGCCCCCCTCCCTGTACCCCCTGAGTCGGCGGCAGGCTCAGCTCGCTGTATAAGCCCCGTTGCCCAGCCCTGCCCGGGTTCTGCTGTGGATCCGGTGCAAAGGCGCGGGGAGATTACAGAGCGCGGTAGTGAGGCGCAGAGCTCCGTCTCTGCTTGTAGTAGCGGGGACGCAGCAGGAGGTGCATCAGCCGAGAGGCTGGACAGTGAGGGCGGCCCGGCGGCGGGCGTTACATCAGGCCACGATGCTGTGGTGCACTCCTCAGTGGGAGGGGGGAGCAGCCCGGTGTCGGGGGCAGCTCCGGTAGCCTCGGCGCCTCTGAATGCTGTTGCCGCTGATCACTTAGTTGAGAAGTGGCGGCAGTGTGAGGGGGCAGTTGGGGCTGAGTGTTCCGGTCCTCCCACGAAAGTGCTATTTTGTGTTGGCGTCGCTGGTCCGGAAGATCCTGATGCTAAAGATCAGCGGCGCCTAACTGCAGCTAGAGATCAGCGGCACATTATACCAAATGCCAAACAGCGGAAATTACCGACCGATGATGTGGAGGGCACACATGAGACCGGAAGTGAGGTCGCCTCCAGTTCTATGGAGGTGACTGAGCCCCTTGTGCCTGATGCGGAGATCAAAAGGTCATCCACCATTGTTACTGGTCCAGCAGGAATGAATGTGGTGGTGGAGGTGAATGAGGATAATTCATTGTCTGGTTGTGTGGTTGCTGGTTTGGTGGAGGGTGAGATGGAGGTGGGTAATGGTGATACTGTTGGGGCTGACGTGGTCACTGGTCCGGTTGCCCCCCCGGGGGTGGCAACACCTGTCCGGAGTTATGCCAGTGTCACCTCCGGGGCAAATAGGGCATCCTCCTCGTCTCCGGGCTTTGGGGACGGCATGTTGCAACGGCGCCTTCTGGAGGCTCTAAAGAAGGGTCGAGAGGTTGATCTATCCTTCTGGATAGAGAGGCATGGCCTCGGGGCCTTCCGAGAGCAAAAAGGGGGAGATACATTGTGGTCCCTCCCAACAGCCGGGCCAGGCAGTGTGCGTAGGAATGTGGTCCGTCTTCGGTGGAGGGGCAGTGATGCATGTCCGCCAAGGTCTAAAGTTGTGGAGCTCCTGCTGAGGATGGGCTTCAAGGCGATTGACATCTACGCCTTGATACATCCCTATTCCACGCCTGAGTTTGATGTCAGCTTTGTTCGGCCGGAGGGGCTTGAGCTCTTCTGGGCGAATTATGAGTTGGCAAAAAATGAGCCCGGCTGGCGAGACTTTGCCGTTCAGGCAGTGTCTCGCCAAAACCAGATCAAGAAAGTGACCATGATGACTCGTAACGAGTCGCTTTCTTGCTATAACATCATGACGTGGCTTGGTCGGTATGGAGAGGTGGTGGAGATGCCAAAGAAAAACCGTGATGAGTTTGGTATCTGGTCAGGGGCCTGGACGTTTATGGTAAAACTTAAGCGTTCAGGTGGTACGGTTGCCCACATTCCATCGTCTGCCTTCCTGGGTAGGGATCGTATCCTGGTCTTCTACCAGGGGCAACCGAAGCTCTGTCACAGGTGCGGCGACCCCACACACTTCAGTGCAAACTGCACCGTGCAGAAATGCGCGTTGTGTGGGGGTGTCGGCCATCTTGCCGCCTCTTGTGTGGAGATTAGGTGCCACCTGTGTGGTGAGTTAGGCCACCCATTCAGCCGTTGTCCTCGCTCCTTTGCTAATGCAGTCGAGACCCCGGTGGGAGCAAGCCGTGAGGCCGATTCTGCTGGGGAGGGGACTAGCAGGGGTGGGGGAGCTGAGGGGCCAGGGAAGAAAAGCAATAAAAAGACGCCTGCCCAGCTGAGGCGTCTAGACAAGCGCAGACGGGAGAGGGAGCGGGGCGAGCCCCAGACTACCGGGGCAGCCCCTGTCCTGGATGCCAGTCTTGCTGCTGAGGCCCCGAGGGATGATGAGTTGGATGAGGAGGTCAGGAGGATCCACAGGGAGGAAACTGCCTCTGCTTCAGGATCCTCCCATTATGAAAGTATGGATGAGGATAATAAGCGGTGGCTAGAGAACAAGCGTAAGCTCGGCACCAAAAAGAAGAAAAAGAAGGGAGATAAAACATCTTCTCCCGCTCTGACCAAGGTACCTAAGGAAGGTAAAACCGACTCCCCTCTAGTTGGTCTTTCTAACCGGTTCCAAGCCCTTGATAACATCTCTTCCTCTGAGGAGGAGGCTGAGGGTAAGGATCCGGCTTCAGCGGAGCTTACAGGGGGCGCCGAGTCTCCTTCTCCTGGGGATGCAAGGTCCTTGGGGGGAGGGACTGGCCCAGAGTCCGGAGACGAGGACGAAAAAAGAAGGAAAAATGTGGGAATGGACACCTCTGTGTCATTAAAGAGGGGGAAGGATTCCTCCTCTGAGGCAGAGGATAAGGGGAGTGGGAAGAAGAAAGCCATCTAACTCAATCACCAATGATGGCGGTACCCACTCCGTTGACGCTGGCGTCCATTAATGTCGCCAGCATTAAGTCAAACATGGCTAGATTTGCGGCCTTTGATTTTCTCAGCCGGGTTGAAGCTGACATTTTCTTTTTGCAAGAGACCAGGCTGCCAAATATGGCAGAGGTGTTTATAGCTAAGAGGGAGTGGAGACTCGGGCCCTCCTATTGGTCTCTTGCGGCCGAGCCGTATAGCGGAGTGGTGGTCCTTTTTACCGCACCGGTAGAATGCCAACGGGTTATTGAGTTAGAAATGGGGAGGTGCCTGATATTAGATGTCCTCATGAAGGGACAAGAGCTTCGGCTCATTAACATCTATGGTCCCCAATCTAAATGGGACCGGAAGTGTCTCTTTATGAGGATCAAGCCCTACCTTTTTACGAGTCGGCAGGTCATCTTTGGAGGGGACTTCAACACTGTCACGAGGCCCCGGGATAGAGGAGGTTCCAGAGACAAGCTGACTTATGATAGCGTCGCCCTTAATAGTATAGCTAGTGAGGCTCGCCTGGTGGATGTCCACATCCGGCACACCGCAGGCCACGAGGGGTTCACCTATCATAGAGGTAACTGTAGGTCCAGGATAGACAGGTTTTATTTAAAGGAGGAAGCCGTCTCTTCAGCAGTATCTATTGTTGAGGTGGAGTTCTCCGATCACTGTTTGATTTTGTTTTCCCTGAATGTTACAGAGACCCCCCGGATGGGAAGAGGCTTTTGGAGGCTCAATTCGTCTCTCTTGGAAGAAGCGGAGATAAGACAGTCCTTTGAGGATTTTCTTCAGAGCCAGGTACCCTTACTGGATCTTTGTAGTAGTAAGTCAGAGTGGTGGGAGATGTTTAAGAAAAGGGTGGCGAGATTCTTCCGCCAGCTCTCGAGCCTCAGGAACCTGGACAGGTACCGCCTGTATCAGGGCCTGAGGAGGAAACTCGAGCATCTTGTCTCAACTGGAGGTAGCCGCGAGGAAATCTCCAGAGTGAAATCTTTGCTAATGAGGTGTCAGTATGATAGACACGCATCTTTGGTTTTTGAGAGGGATTACGGGAAGTACCGCTCGCCCGACCCTTACAGAAACTGCAAGATGTCAGTGAATAGTAAAGTTGTTACAGGACTGGTTGACACTGCGGGGTCCCTGAAAAGATCCAGATCAGGGATCCTGGAGGTCGTCAGATCCTTCTACTCGCACCTCTTGGGGAAGAGGGATCTGGAATGGGATGAGATATCGGCTTTTCTGGCTGAAGCTGTCCCCGAACCAGGGGTAGACCCCTCTCTTGGCGTTTTGACAGAGATGATCAGGGAAGAGGAAGTTAAGTTGGCGATTGAAGGGCTTGCCCTGAAGAAATCTCCCGGTCCGGATGGCTTAACATCTGAATTCTATAAGACCTTTAACGACGCCTTGGTTCCCCTCTTGACTGAGGTATTCAATGAGTGTCTTTCCTCGGGCACTCTGCCAAAGTCAATGAGGAGGTCTGCCCTGATCATCTTGTCAAAGGGTAAGGACCCATCTTGCATTGAGAATTGGCGTCCCATAGCGCTTCTCAATGCAGACAGGAAGGTTTTGGCAAAGGTGCTGTTTAATCGGCTGGTGAAATTTGCACCCCAGCTCCTTTTGGGGGCCCAGCATTGCTCTGTTCCGGGCCGCAGTACAATTAGTGCTGTACTCTGTGTCCGAAAGGCGGTGGAGCAGGGTAGGGCTGGCCACTGGAAGGGGTACATGCTGTCATTGGACCAGGCAAAAGCGTTTGATCGGGTTAATCATGAGTACCTCTGGTCTGTCCTTCTGAGGTATGGCCTGCCGGGGGGGTTTGTTGATTGGCTTAAGACCTTGTACTCTGGGGCAGAGAGTTTCCCGCTTTTGAACGGTTGGATTGGCAGCTCTTTTGAGGTTGGGTGTGGTGTTCGCCAGGGTTGTCCCTTGAACCCGCTACTGTACGTGTTTGCGATTGACACACTTCTTAGGAGGGTGGAGCGTGGACCGTTGGCTGGGATCGGGATGGACCGGGCAGCACCGGAAGCCACTCTGAGAGTAGTGGCGTATGCCGATGACGTCACAGTTTTGTTTCCTCTGATGGGGAGGCAGAATGGCTGATGTCAGAGGTAAATCGCTACTCGGAGGCATCCGGGTCTAAGATCAACCAGGATAAGTGTGAGAGTCTCTGGCTGGGAGGAGGAGATCCTGGTTTTGATCTCCCGGACACCCTTCCAGAACCCAAAGTCTCTGCAAAAGTTCTTGGCATCGAATTTGGCCAGGGGGATTACCCCAAACAAAATTGGGACAGCAGGCTAGAGATCGCCACTCAGAAGGTGAACCAATGGAGGGGTTGGTCTTTGACCCTAAGGGAAAGGGTAAACCTGATCAAAACTTACCTGCTCCCTTTGCTGATCTATCTGGGCAGTGTGTGCATCTTGCCAGAGCCTCTCTGGACTCGGGTCTACAGTTTGTTCTTTCAACTGTTATGGGGGAATAGACTGAACCTGGTCAAGAGGGAGGTTACTTACCATACGAGGAGACTAGGAGGGTTGGGTATGGTCAACCCTGTGGTATTCCTTGTGAATACCTTCATTAAGATCAATATTGCAAACCTCTGGAAAGAGAGGGCTCCTCCGTGGGTATTCTCCTGTAAGGGATGGTTTCAGCCTTTCTTCCAGGAATGGGAGACAGGAGGGCAAGTGAAGGATCTCCGCACACCGCATGGACATCTCCCGGCTTACGCTACCGTGGTTCTGAAGGTAATTCGCCAGTGGGGTCTGAGAATGTGGGAGGTCAGGACTCTGCCAAGGAAGCTGCTTGACAAAAGGGTTCTGTTGACCCATTTTCAGAGGCCTCTGGCGCTCAGGGATTGCCCAAGTCGGGATCTTGGGGTGGGTCTGCATCTTTTGAATTCTATCAGGATCCCCTCGAAGGTTTGGGACTTGGCTTGGCGCTGCTTCCATGGGAAACTGTGTGTGAGGGACAATCTGAAGTGTAGGAGCTCTGAGGACAGGAACTGTCCTCGGGAGCATTGTGGTACCATGCTTGAAAGCATGGACCACTTCCTGCTTCGTTGTCCCTTTAACACAGAGGTGTACAACAGGGTGGGCGCCTCCATTGGCTGGCCCCGGCTGGCCGGTCTCTCTTATGCGGAATGGGCCTATGGAGCATTCGGGGACCTGGGTGGTCGGGACCGTTGCACCTTATTTCTAGTTAGCACAGTGGTTAGGTATCACACGTGGAACGCACGGTGCTTAGTATCGACGCAGCGGAAAATCCTCCCAGTGGACGATGTGTTTAGGACCATACTCGGTGACCTGGTGAAGGTGCGTTCTCTGGAGTATGAGAGACTGGGTACAAGGAGGGCCGCTCTCCTCTGGAGGGGCTTTTCTTTTAGTGTGCCCTAGTCTGGTCATCTCCTCTCCTGGTGGTGGGCTGCTGCTGACACCATAGATTTTTGTTTTATTGATCAGTAGACTGTGATGTAGGGCTGCAGGCGCCGAACTTGGGCTTTGTCAGTTGTGGTTATTGTATTGTTTGTTTCTGTATATATTGTATATATGAGTTTGGGTGTAGGTGTTAGGTTGGGTGGAGGGAAAAGGGGGGAGGTGGGTTCATCTTGTGGGACACTGGTTATTTGGGTGAAAAACTGGCACTGCCTGATCTGGCCTATGGACGTTGGACATGGACTGAGGCATGAGCCGCAGGACCAGCTCTCAGGTCAGTGCCGGGGAGGGACTGGTGGGCTCGAGTGTGGGGTGTTTTGTTTTATCTTGTATATATTTGTATAGTTAGCATTTATTTTATTTTATTTATTTAAAAAAAAAAAAAAAAGAATGTATATATTAGTTTGTATATAATTTGTCGGTTATTGTTTATTATATTGTTATTATTTGTTTGGTAACCGGACCAGATGTCATGGTGTAGGTAGTTACTATTCTGTATATATGTATAATATGTGTGTGAGGAGAGAGGGAGCGGCTGGACCAGTTCATTACATTGTTTATTTTCTGGTTATTAATTTTGTTATGTTTCTGTTATTATTATTGTTATGTTTTTCATTTTTATAATAAAAGATCTACAGGATGTAACTCATGATCAGTAATGTAATGTATGTACACAGTGACTGCACCAGAAGAATAGTGAGTGCAGCTCTGGGGTATAATACAGGATGTAACTCAGAATCAGTACAGGATCAGTAATGTAATGTATGTACACAGTGACTGCACCAGCAGAATAGTGAGTGCAGCTCTGGGGTATAATACAGGATGTAACTCAGGATCAGTACAGGATCAGTAATGTAATGTATGTACACAGTGACTGTTCCAGCAGAATAGTGAGTCCAGCTCTGGAGTATAATACAGGATGTAACTCAGGATCAGCACAGGATCAGTAATGTAATGTATGTACACAGTGACTGCACCAGCAGAATAGTGAGTGCAGCTCTGGAGTATATTATAGAATGTAACTTAGGATCAGTACAGCATCAGTAATGTAATGTATGTACACAGTGACTGCACCAGCAGAATAGTGAGTGCAGCTCTGGGGTATAATACAGGATGTAACTCAGAATCAGTACAGGATCAGTAATGTAATGTATGTACACAGTGACTGCACCAGCAGAATAGTGAGTGCAGCTCTGGGGTATAATACAGGATGTAACTCAGAATCAGTACAGGATCAGTAATGTAATGTATGTACACAGTGACTGCACCAGCAGAATAGTGAGTGCAGCTCTGGTGTATAATACAGGATGTAACTCAGGATCAGTACAGGATCAGTAATGTAATGTATGTACACAGTGACTGCTCCAGCAGAATAGTGAGTCCAGCTCAGGAGTATAATACAGGATGTAACTTAGGATCAGTACAGGATCAGCAATGTAATGTATGCACACAGTGACTGCACCAGCAGAATAGTGAGTGCAGCTCTGGGGTATAATACAGGATGTAACTCAGGATCAGTACATGATCAGTAATGTAATGTATGTACACAGTGACTGCACCAGCAGAATAGTGAGTGCAGCTCTGGAGTATAATACAGGGTGTAACTCAGGATCAGTACAGGATCAGTAATGTAATGTATGTACACAGTGACTGCACCAGCAGAATAGTGAGTGCAGCTCTGGTGTATAATACAGGTTGTAACTCAGGATCAGTAATGTAATGTATGTACACAGTGACTGCACCAGCAGAATAGTGAGTGCAGCTCTGGTGTATAATACAGGTTGTAACTCAGGATCAGTAATGTAATGTATGTACACAGTGACTGCACAAGCAGAATAGTGAGTGCAGCTCTGGAGTATAATACAGGGTGTAACTCAGGATCAGTACAGGATCAGTAATGTAATGTATGTACACAGTGACTGCACCAACAGAATAGTGAGTGCAGCTCTTGAGTATAATACAGGATGTAACTCAGGATCAGTACAGGATCAGTAATGTAATGTATGTACACAGTGACTGCACCAGCAGAATAGTGAGTGCAGCTCTGGAGTATAATACAGGGTGTAACTCAGGATCAGTACAGGATCAGTAATGTAATGTATAGTATGTAGAGAGTGAATCATGAGCAGAATTGTGAGTGCAGCTCATGAATATAATAGAGGACATACAATATATTACAGATCAGTAGAATTTAATTAATGAAATATATTCATTATTTTAGCCAAGCATGGATGTATGTTGAGAGGTGTACTCTTTTTAAGTCTTTTATTTTCCCAAAGTCATTATATCTCTTGGACTAGGAAACCTCTGTCCTTGGATTACTTGTTATTTAAGAATATGCAGCATTAACAACATTTCCATTAAACTTACATTTGCCAATTGATATCTACAAGGCTTTAAAGTGTAAAGTGTTTCCCCGGATTGCGAGTAATGTGCGGTGATTATCATTCAGATTCTGCTTTCTTACCTAGAAGGTGTAATTTATGTGAAGACATGGGAAAGAAAAATATACAGGATCTGGTAAATTGCATGTCACAAAATGACCCATGTAACGAAAAAGAGAAAATCACTTCTTAAAAATATATAATCTGATATAATATATTATAATGATGGGATAAAAGGCGAGGGCACTGCGGTACTGCATGGGCGTCACTCCTTATGGGAAATTACTGCCTGGCGGGAGATCTAGACTAGTGTTGAGCCACCCCCGTAGTGTTCGAGTTCGGTTCGGTTCGTCGAACACCCGTGTGTTCGCCGAACTGTTCGTCGAACTGTTCGTCGAACACCTTCGAACACCGTTAAAACCAATGGCAGGCAAACAAAAACACATAGAAACACATAGAAAACACCTTCAAAGGTGTCCAAAAGCTGACAAACTGCTCAGAAGACATAACTAACATATGGAAAAGTGACAAGTACATATAGTCATGCGAAAAGAAAAGAGGTGGAGGAGTAAAAGGAGGGGGAGACACAGATATAGGCATGTCATGCCCTTCTAAAATCCAAAAAGTGAGAAGCCGACACGTTCAGTCCGCTCCTGCCCGTGCCACCTCCGCGTCGCCGGGTTTGTGCCAGAGCCGCGGTGGACCCTGACGGCCAGCCCCCCTCTCCCAATACTGGTGCCTGTCCGCTGGTGGGTTGAGCGAGCCCCCCTGTGGTGGAGGCAGCTCTAAGCTTTTTAATTTAAATTGTCTCTCTAATTTGAATGAATACACTTTAAATCCATTTACAAGGATCTATTGGAGGGCAAGTCTCATGCCAGCAGCCGCGTAATTCCAGCTCCAGTAGCGTCCACTAAAGCTGCTGCAGTTAAAAAGCTTTAATAAGGATCGAGCTCGGCTGTCCACCGCAAGGCATCCTACTGCCAGTCCCAGCCCCTATGCCTTGGGGTGCCTCCTGATGCTCTTCACTGAGTATCCCGTGGTCCCGAAGCATTTCCTTTGAAAAAATTAAGTGTCCAAACTACAGGTGGTGCAGCTTGCTTAACAGCCGGGATAATCCGCTGACTAGCAGACACTGCTACTAGGCACAAAGTATTTCCTGGGCTAGATGCAGTTAAAAATTTGTAATTAGATACTCTCGTTGGATGCTGAGAAAGCATTCCATAGAGTCTCCTGGCACACCATATATGATTCTCTTAAAAAGCTTGGGGTAGGGGTCTAGGGGACCCTTTTATAACCTGTATCGCAATACGTCACCTAGGCTGAAGATAAATGGAACTGTAGCACCCTGAGGGCTCGGTTGCTTCAGAGGTATTGCACCTCACCCAGAGGTGTGATATCTCACTCTCAGGTAAGGATGGAGTGTGGATCAGGACCCGACACCTGCATGCATTACACCACATTGCCGTGGGGCAGGGCGACCAATATGCCCCTGAGATGGGCACGACAGTCCCTGTCCCTGGCTGGAGTGGGGGGAGGGAACACTGAGGAAGGGGAACCCTGTAGTGCAGGAGCAGGGAGGAAGCAGTTCCTGGGTGCATTGAGAAGGGAGTATAAAAGGTGGGCACCATCTTAGTTCAGTGCAGAGAAGTCTGAGCAGAAGTGGCAGGGAGCAGGGGCTCTGCATGAGCTCTGCTCTGGAGGCGGGCCTAGTAACAGAGGCCCACCCCTGGAAGAGGGAGAAGGAAGGAAGAGGAGCGGAGAAGGCTCCAGGAACGAGGAACGAAGGGATCCCAGGGGTGCGGATGGGCGAGTCGCCACCGCACGCCCGAATCCACCTGCGTGGAGGGGTCAGGCCAAAGGGGGAGACCGGTCCCCGAAACTAGTGGAGGCAGGAAACGACCCTCAGCTAGAAACAGGAGGCTGTGACATTTTATGTGGCTCAGCCCCTCGCTACACCCGCTAGGAAGGCACCACATAGGGTCAGGGAAACTGGCGCCAAGTTTACCAAGAGGAGGCCCGAGGCAGCCGGACAGAAGGGTTGGTAAGAAAGGCCAGACAAAGGACACAAAAAGGGGGTCCTGTGAAGCGCTCCAAAGTTATCTGGGAGTTGTCTGAGCCCCTCACCTGGTGAGCACAGTACGACGTGGGCAGCCGTTACCTGCAGACGTGGTCTGGATAATAAGAACTGTGAGTAAAGGCCCTGGACTGCATCACTGACTCCGTGTCGTTACTGCTGCTGCCCTGCACCATCACCCCCATCCTCCGCATACACTGCCCTGAGGCTATACTCCTCCCGTGGGGAGTTATGCTACGCTCTGCTGCACCCACAACACCAGCCTCAGCGGTCTGCCCTGGAGCAGCGGTTCACTCTGACCGCAATCCACGGGTGGCGTAGTCGGACATTTAAACATCAAAACCACATAAATAGTTCCGCCACTGGTTTGACCGCCCTGAGCCACGGAACCGGGTCGCCGCCACGGAGACTACAACCACCAGCATCCACCAAAAAGGGTCCGGCTCCGGGTGTCCCAAGGCCCAGGGGGCGCGTCAGAACATTTTCATTACCTTTCACAATCACCAATGGGACAAGGCAGGGATGTTCTCTGTCCCCTCTCTTATACATCCTAGTGACGGAGCACCTGCTCTCATCAATTCGCCATAACCCCAATATTAGGTGGATTGAGGTGGGAGGCACCGAGTACAAGTGCTCTCTATTTGCTGATGATGTCCTAGTATATATCACTCAATCACATATATCCATCCATGCTGTTATGGCTGAAATAGATCACTTTGTTACATGGTCAAATTTTAAAATCAATGCAGCGAAGTCTGAGGCCCTCGATGTCTCCCTCCCCAAATCCATATAGGATTCCATCCAGTCCAACTTTCCCTTTGCCTGGCCCTCACAGGGTATCAAATACTTAGGAATTCCTATTCATAGAGACCTCTCCCATCTATGTTATCTTAATTTTGGGCCCTTTATTGAACAACTCCATACAGACCACGGTTGGCAAGTTAGAACTGTAAGATTCACTACGTGAACCACTGGTGTTTTGTGGAAAAGCACATGTACACTGTGTTCCAAATTATTATGCAAAAAGTGTTTAGGAGTGATAAGGGAAGAATTTGTTTGTTTGTCAGTTAAACTCATTGATGGTGATGTGTGTCAGGGCTCTTTATATCACTGTAAGCAATTGCAGACACCTGTGCTAATTAGTTTGGCAGGTGTGTCCAATGAAAGGCAAGACTACTAAGAAGGCTGTCTCACATTATTAAGCAGCCTACATTTTCTGCCAAAATGGGAAAGAAAAAGGATGTGTCGGCTGCTGAGAAGCAACAAATTGTGGAGTGTTTAGGTCAAGGCATGACTACAATCAACATTGTGCGATGATCAGGATGAAGTGTCTTGGCAATCAAGAAGTATGTAGCTGATTCACAGTACACACGTGTGCGTGCTGATAAGGGCAAATTGAGGACTCTTTCCTACAGGCAATTACGTCAGGTTGAAAGAGCAGCGGCAAAAAAGCCTTGTCATAGCAGCAGACAAGTTTTTGAAGCTGCTGGTGCCTCCAACGTCCCCCGAACAACAAGATGCAGGGTCCTTCAGAGGTTTGCAGCTGTGCATACGCCATCCTGTCGACCTCCTCTATCCACTTCACACAAGCAGAAACGGCTCCAGTGGGCCAAACATTACATGAAGACTGATTTCAAAACTGTTTTGTTCACGGATGAGTGCCGTGCAGCGCTCGATGGTCTAGATGGATGGAGTGGAGGATGGCTGGTTGATGGACACCCCACGCAAACACGGCTACAGCGCCAACAAGGAGGAGGTGGAGTAATGTTTTGGGATGGAATCATGGGGAGAGAGATTGTCGGCCCCTTTAGGATCCCTGAAGGCGCTAAAGATGAACTCCATAATGTATGTGGATTTTCTCAAACAGCACTTCCTGCCATGGTTCAAGAAGAAGAACCGTGTATTTCACAGCAAGATCATTTTTTTGCATGATAATGCACCATCTCATGCTGCACATAAAACATATGCATCTCTGGCTGATATGGACATAAAAGGGGACAAACTTATGGTGTGACCCCCATGCTCCCCTGACCTCTACCCCATTCAGAACCTTTGGAGCATCATTAAAAGGAGTGTCTATGATGGCGGGAGGCAGTTCACATCTAAGCAACAGCTCTGGGAGGGTATTCTGTCCTCATGCAAAACAATTGAAGCAGAAACCATCCAAAACCTGACAAATTCAATGGACGAGAGAGTTCAGAAGCTCCTTTCGAACAAGGGGTCCTATGTGAAAATGTAACATCACCTAGAATAAAGTTTTGAGTTGAAAACTGTTTGATTTCAGTTTCTAATAACCTGCTAATGCTTATAATTTCAAAAATGACCATTTTTTTGGTCTTTATTAAAGTGAAAAGGTTGATCGAAAAGTTTGGGGGATCTAAGAGTGTGGCAACCCAGTAGTCATGATTACTTTGAATTCTGACAATATGAGGGTCATGCTGCAGGTAGTGCAGCAAGAAGGCACTTATGTGTCTTGCGCATCTCGGAGCCCCAAAATTATTTTCCGGGCTAGATGCAGCTAAAAATTATTATTAATTTTAAATCTGGTGAAGCTTTAGTATAGATGGCCTAATAGGATCAGTGCTGCACACTGCTACAAAGCCCAAATTATTTTCCAGTCAAGATACAGATAAACATGATTAGTAATTTTAAATCTGGTGGAGCTTATTATAGATGGCCTATTAGAATCAGTGCTGCACACTGCTACAAAGCCCAAATTATTTTCCAGCCAAGATACAGATAAACATGATTAGTAATTTGAAAGCTTAAAACGGTTGGTAGGGTGATTTTAACCAATCATCAAGCTTTTACTCTCCCCAGGATGACACAGGGGTAGAAAAGTCGTTTCGGATCCATGATTTGTTCATCTTTATGAACGTGAGTCTGTTTACATTATCAGTGGAGAGCCGCGTGCGCTTATCTGTCAGCACACCACCAGCAGCGCTGAACACACGTTCAGACAGAACGCTGGCTGCGGAGCATGACAAGATCTCCAAGGCGTAAGTGGCTAGCTCCGGCCATTTATCCAGATTGGAAGCCCAAAAAGAGCAAGGGTCCAGTGACACAGTCATGGCTTCAATGTTTACTTGGAGATACTCCTGTACCATCGTCTCTAGGCGTTGACTATGTGTCAGACTTCTTGTCTCCTGTGGCCTTGCAAAGGATGGGCTAAAAAAGTGATGAAATGATTCCGAAAAATTGATGTTACCAGCAGATACTGTGGTTCTGTTACGGTTTGAGTGCTGAACACTTGACGGTCCCACGGTTGGCAAGTTGGAACTGTGAGATTCACTACGTGCACCACTGGTATTTTGTGGAAAAGCACATGTAAGATTCTGCAACAGTCTCTGCTGATACTCCTGCATGCGTGCATCCCTTTCTATGGCAGGAATAATTTCTGCAAATTTACTTTTGTACCGGGGATCTAACAGTGTGGCAACCCAGTAGTCAGGATTATTTCTAATTCTCACAATTCGAGGGTCATGTTGCAGGTAGTGCAGCAAGAAGGCACTCATATGTGTTGCGCATCCAGGAGCACCAAGTCCCTGTTGTGTTGGTGGCGAGGTAACAATCATGCTTCCTTCCTCTGTCCTCTCCCCCCAACCTCGCACAACAGAAATGTGATCAAGGTCTCCCTCATCTGATGAGTCTTCCATCAGTTCGTCCTCCACTTCTTCCTGGGCTCCTGCACCTTCCTCACTAGTTTGGCTGCTACCATGCGCCCTGGTAAAACCATCTCCCCCACCCTCACATGCCTGCCGCCTTGGTGCTGCCGACCGTCTGGACCTTGCAGATGTTAGCCCTTCCGCATACAACTCCTCCTCCTCTACTTCCTCCACCTCCTCTTGTGCCACCACCTGACTCCGAATTCTGTTTAACATGTGCTCCAGCATGTAAATCACCGGAATAGTCATGCTGATAATGGCATCGTCAGCACTAAACATCTTCGTCGCCATTTCAAAACTGTGCAGAAGGGTGCATAGGTCCCTGATCTGAGACCACTCCTCCAGCGTAATTTTCCCCACCTCTGGATCTCGTTGGCCCAGGCTATACGTCAGAACGTATTGCACCAGGGCTTGTCGGTGCTGCCACAGTCGCTGCAACATGTGCAGAGTTGAATTCCACCGGGTAGGCACATCGCATTTTAGCCAGTGAAGTGGCAGGCCCAACGACTTCTGTAGAGATGTAAGTCGCTGAGCTGCGGGATGCGAACGGCGGAAGTGAGCACACAGCGACCGTGCCCTCTGCAGAAGGCCATCTAGTCTGGGATAGTGGGCTAAAAATTTCTGGACAAACAGGTTCAACACGTGAGCCATACAAGGCACGTGTGTGACATTGCCCCGGCGAAAGGCCCACCCAGGTTTGCAGCATTGTCGCACACGGCCTTCCCTGGTTTCAGGTCCAGTGGAGACAACCATTCATGAAATTGGTTCTCCAGAGCTGACCACAACTCCTCAGCTGTGTGACTCACATTTCCCAGACTTTTCAATGTAAAAACCGCCTGATGACGTTGAGCCCTACTGCCAGCATAGTAAGGAGGTGTGCAGGATCCCTTCTGCGCAGTTAGAAAGCTTGTGGCATGACCAAACAGGCTTTGGGTGCAGGTGGAAGACCGAGAGGAGGTTGAGGAGGCAGAAGCAGTGGAGGAACTTTGACATAAAGAGGATTGACGCACAACTCGTGGGGACGGCAAGACTTGGACAGCAGCCCCTTGTCCTGCTGTCACCATAGTTACCCAGTGCCCAGTCAGCGACATGTAACGCCCCTGTCCATGCCTACTCGTCCAAGTGTCTGTGGTGAAATGCATCCTGTCACACACAGAGTTTCTCAAAGAAACGGTGATGTTGTGTGCGACATGCTGGTGGAGCGCAGGCACACCTTTCTTTGAGAAGTAGTGCCGACTGGGCATCTGGTACTGGGGCACTGTGACGGACATAAGGTCTCGAAAATCCTCTGTGTCCACCAGGCGGAAAGGCAGCATTTCTGTAGCCAAGAGCTTGCAGATGGTGAAATTCAACCTCTTAGCTTTCTCATGGCTAGGAGGAAATGGTCTTTTACTTGTCCACATCTGAGGGACCGAGGGCTGGCTATTGTGCTTAGACGGGGTTGATAACGGTGTCCCCGGCAAACTGCCGGTCTGTGAGGAAGATGCAGGCGGACATGTTAGGTTGCCTTGATCCAAAGGTGGTGCTATCGATGTCGGACAGCGCTCAACACCAGCTGGTGTTACCACCTCCAAAGAAAATGATGACCTGCCAATCACGCTGGCTGTTGCGGGTAAAGAGGTGGCAGGTCTGCGCCCCAAAACAGGTGTGACTGCTGTCCCCCCAGTCACAGAGGATGAAGAGGCCGCGGATGCACAAGATATGGCAGACGGTGGTTGGCCCGGCCGGCTAGGCCGCATTGTAGCACACTGAGCTTCCCACTGCAAATTATGCTTCATGTCCATGTGCCGGTTCATGCATGAAGTACTCAAACTATGTATTTTTTGGCCTCTACTTAGCTTTTGCTGACAAATGTTACAGATAACACGAGTTGGGTCATCTTTATCGATCTGAAAAAATGCCCAGGCTATGCAAGGCTTAGCACCCATGCGACCTGAAGAGCCACCACGACTTGTGGTGAGAGGCAGAGTTGTGTTTGAGGATGCAGTTGTTGACGTGCTTCCAGTACTACGTCTCTGTCCAGGAAGGCGCAACCTGACCTCGTCGTCACTAGCATCTTCCTCCACCTCCTCTGCTGACCTCATCTCTTGGCTGACTGTGGGTTGACAGTAAGTGGGATCTCCAACCTCATCATCATCACCCTGTGCGTTATCACACCCGTCGTCCTCAGAGCCAACCTGTTCCTGCCCTGACAAAAAACTAAAGTTGTCGCTCCAATCAGGTATTTGAGTCTTATCATCGTCTTCCTCATTGTCTCCACCAACAGGAGTTACAGTTTGGGAATGAGGGTCTACATTATGGTCAGAACCTTCTGCGTCTGGTCCTGGATCCGACTCATAAAGATTCTGGGCATCAGTGCAGATCATTTCCTCGTCTGGATTCACAGAAGCGCTGGAGTCGACCTCTGATTCCCAGGCTATAGTATGAGTAAACAGCTCTGCAGACTCAACCATCTGTTCTACCTCATACTCAGACGGGCAGCTGGAGATTTGGGAGCTGTGAGGAAGCAAGTGCGATTGGGGTGACACCTTTGAGGACTGGAGTATTTGTGATGTTGAAGTTGATGTGGAGGAGAGCCCACTTAAAGGAGCACTTGATATCCGTTGAAGCACCTGCTATTTTTGTGCCTCATCTGGAATTTGTAGCGATTGGCGTGGCCGTAAGAAAGGGATCTTATCACATTGTCCGCTAAAAGAAGTAGAAATTTTAGTTTGGCTGGAAGATGGTCTTTCTTCTGCAGATGTTACTGTTGCTTTAACACCTACCCCACGGACACAACCTTTTTTCCCCTTCCCAACACGCCTATTCCCCTTTCCACCAGCAGCAGGCCTTTTTCCACTCATTTTGGTGGTTAACTAATTCACAACTCTGGAGTTGTTTGCACAAAAAAACAATGGATGGGAACCGAGCAGAGCTGAGTGGCCAAACTGTGGTATTAGGCCAAAACTATTGGCTGGGTTAGATGCAGAAAAAAATTATATTCAATTTGCAACCTGATGGAGGTCAGTATAGATGGACTAATAGAACAAGTCCCACACACAGCTAGAAGCCCAAATATTTTTTCAGAGGTAGATGCAGAAAAATTTTTTATTCAGTTTGCAACCTGATGGAGGTCTGTATAGATGGATTAATAGAACAAGTCCCACACACAGCTACAAGCCCAATATTTTTTCAGAGGTAGATGCAGAAAAAAAATATATTCAGTTTGCAACCTGATGGAGGTCAGTATAGATGGACTAATAGAGAAAGTCCCACACACTGCTATAAGGCCAAATATTTTTTCAGAGCTAGATGCAGACAAAAAATTATTTTGAATTTGCAACCTGATGGAGGTCAGTATAGGTGGACTAATAGAACAAGTCCCACACACTGCTAGAAGGCCAAATATTTTTTCAGAGTTAGATGCAGAAAAAAATTATATTCAGTTTGCAACCTGATGGAGGTCTGTATAGATGGATTAATAGAACAAGTCCCACACACAGCTACAAGCCCAAATATTTTTTCAGAGGTAGATGCAGATAAAAATTATTTTTAATTTGCAACCTGATGGAGGTCAGTATAGATGGACTAATAGAGAAAGTCCCACACACAGCTAGAAGCCCAATATTTTTTCAGAGGTAGATGCAGAAAAAAAATATATTCAGTTTGCAACCTGATGGAGGTCAGTATAGATGGACTAATAGAACAAGTCCCACACACAGCTAGAAGCCCAAATATTTTTTCAGAGGTAGATGCAGATAAAAATTATTTTTAATTTGCAACCTGATGGAGGTCAGTATAGATGAACTAATAGAGAAAGTCCCACACACTGCTAGAAGGCCAAATATTTTTTCAGAGCTAGATGCAGATAAAAATTATTTTAATTTGCAACCTGATGGAGGTCAGTATAGATGGACTAATAGAGAAAGTCCCACACACTGCTAGAAGGCCAAATATTTTTTCAGAGCTAGATGCAGATAAAAATTATATTCAATTTGCAACCTGATGGAGGTCAGTATAGATGGACTAATAGAACAAGTCCCACACACAGCTAGAAGCCCAAATATTTTTTCAGAGGTACTGTAGATGCAGATAAAAATTATTTTTAATTTGCAACCTGATGGAGGTCAGTATAGATGGACTAATACAACAAGTCCCACACACAGCTAGAAGCCCAATATTTTTTCAGAGGTAGATGCAGAAAAAAATATATTCAGTTTGCAACCTGATGGAGGTCTGTATAGATGGATTAATAGAACAAGTCCCACACACAGCTAGAAGCCCAATATTTTTTCAGAGGTAGATGCAGAAAAAAATATATTCAGTTTGCAACCTGATGGAGGTCTGTATAGATGGACTAATAGAATGATGCTATGCCCAAAAGATTTTACTTCACTAGGTGCAGTAAAAAAATTGGTATTCTATACACAGGTGGTATATCTTGCAACACACATAGGCTACTCCACTGACTAACACACTCTGCAATAGGCCAAAAAGGATTAGCTTTGCTAGATTCAGCCAAATGCTGTGAAAAAAACTTGCACAGCACTGGCACAGACCTGCCTGGCAAAAACTGATAGGAACTGATGTAACCTAGTCCTGAAAAGGACTCCAATTACAATTAGTCTTTACTCCCACAATCTATCTATTTAAGAGCACAGACCTGCCTGATAAAAGTCGTAGGAAATGCTGTAACCTAGTCCTTAAAAGGACTGCAATCACAACTATTCCCTACTCCCAAGCTATCTGTAGATTTGTGCGAAAATTGGCTTGAAATTAACAAGGTATAGCGCACACAGCAACAGCGGTGCCGTCTAACATGCAGCTGCAGCAGTGAGAAAATGGTGGCGACGCTGGAAAATGGCTTGGTCTTATAGGGCAAGGACATGTGACATACACTGCCAATGACACATGCCCTTGCTTGTGTGAAAAAAAGCACTTCGCTCCGTGTGTGCGCTGCTGATAGGCTGACAGATTGCACCTCCCCACTGTAAATGCGGGAAAGAGAAAAAAAAAATGGAGATCTTCATTGTTCCTGCAGAGATCCATCCCCTGCCCCTCCCCCCGCCCCGCTGTACACTCAAACTGCGTATTAACATTAATTTTCATCATTACTGAGAAAAAATCCAGTTATGATTTTGGTGCACGAACAGTTATCGAACATAACCTCGAACAGCCGAATTTTTCTCAAATTGTTCGTGTTCGCCGAACGGCTCGAACACCGCCCAAAAGAGCTCGAATTTGAGATTGGCGAACAGTTCGAGTAGAACAACGCTCATCTCTAATCGAGACAAATAATAACTACACGTGATTTGGGGAATATTCCGTTCTGTTACTGAGACTATTTATTATACTTTATTCTTGAGCAAATGTTACCATCCCTCCTCCAGCACTATAGCCAGTGGTGTGCAGAGAAATAACAGTGCCCCAAAGAAAGAATAAGATTCCCCTTCTTCCAAAAAAATATTGTTCTGCATCCATCCAAGAGCTTTATCACTTAAATTCTTCACTTTAGACAATCCCTAGACTTGATCACCTAGTGTCACACTACTGCCATGGGACCAGTGTTCAGCTGTAAACCTATAAAAAATAAGAGTACATTTTCTCTGCAGCGACCTCAGAGGAGAAACAGAGCATTACTGATTTACAGTTAAAAGTAATGAGTTATCTATATAAAGTAGGACAGAACAGGTTCTCTGCCCATGAGAAAAGGATCCTGAGCTCCCAAATATAATAATTTGGTTATGAAAGTTGTTTTTTAATGTTGGACAAACCCTTTAAGGTCTGAAGTTACTTTGACTTTTGCTTCCCTTCTTAGTGGTGTAGCTATAGTGGCCACAATTGCCAAAATTGCAAGTATACATCACAAGCTTGGAAAGGTCCCAATCTCCATCCACACTATAAGGGCGGTTTCGCACATCCAGATATTTTCAGTACCAGAAAAACCCGTACCTGAGATATCCATGTCCATGTGTCTGGGTGCACCTGTGTGCCGCATTATGAGTACACATACCAGTGTTTAGGAATCAGCGGTACAGTTTGCACTGTTCACAAGTAGTGTTGAGCCACCCCCGTAGTGTTCGTGTTCGGTTCGCTCTGCAGTGTCTATGAATGATGGCATGCTGGATGGCAGCGCTCAGCTGTGATCCAGCCTGTCATCTCAATGCCATCCCAGCGTGGGAGAATTCTCCTGCTCAAGCGCTAAGCACTGAGAATTCTCCCACGCTGTCAGTGACGTGCATGAGGTGAGCCGAGTTCATTGGACATGAGCTCACCTCATGCACGTCACTGACAGCGTGGGAAAATTCTCCTGCACTCACCGCATGCGCAGGAGAATTTTCGCACGCTGTGAGTGACGTGCATGAGGTGAGCTGAGTTCATTGGACATGAACTCGGCTCATCTGGATGCCATCACAGCCAGACACTGAGGAGCGCAAGCATGCCTGCGCTTCTCAGTGTCTGCGGCATGGCAAGCTGGATGGCAGCTTTCTTCTGTGGTCCAGCCTGTCATGTGAATGTAGCAGAGCTGGAGCTGTCTTCGGAACCATGGAAAGGTAAGGATGATGTTGCTTTATTATTTTACTTTTATTGCAGGAGATCGTTGGCTTCAGCTGGAATGGGCGTGATGGTAAGTATGGTTTAATTTAGAACAAAAAAGAATTGTGTGTTTATTTCAATTAAAGGACTTTATTCTGGGTGTTTGTGTTTTTTTGTAACTTTGACTATGGGGTTAGTAATGGGGGTGTCTTATAGACGCCTCTCCATTACTAACCTGGGCTTGATGTCAGCTGGCATTATAAGCTGACATCAACCCCAACCCTATTACCCCACTGCCACCGCTACAGGGCAGTGGGAAGAGCGAGGCTAAGTGCGAGAATTGGCGCATCCTATGGATGCGCCATTTCTGGGGCGGCTGACGGCTGGTGTTTCTAGCCTGGGAGGGGGCCAATATTCATGGCACCCTTCCTGGGCTTTTAATATCAGCCCTCAGCTGTCTGCCTAGCCTTTACTAGCTATTAAAATAGGGGGACCCCATGTCATTTTTTTTGGGGTCCCCCATTTTAATAGCTAGTAAAGGCTAGGTATTCAGCTGGGGGCTGATATTAGTAGCCTGGGAAGCTCCGTGGGTATTACCCCCTTCCCAAGCTTCAAACATCTGCCCCCGCCGTCTGCTTAACCTCCGCTAGAGACTAAAATTATGGGGAACCCCACGCCAATTTTTTTTTTAATAAATCCTTTATTTTAACACTAAATGACAAGTACAGTAATCAACACTATCACTGTACTATATATGTGACTGACATGTTTCTATCTATCTAATCTATGTGTGATGCTCTATTCTTTCGGTTCTAAATTGTCGGGTACCCGTGTATGCCGCTGCTGAATTGCCGGCTTTTAATGTTTCACTGTGAGCACTGTTCCCATCGATTTGGGCAACCACTGTAATGCCGCAACCACCATGGCTGTGACATTACAGTGAGTGTCAGACAATCCCTGCATAATTGGTGCTCTAAATAGCGCCAGACATGGAGGACACGCTTTTGGTGCACGAACAGTTATCGAACATAACCTCGAACAGCCGAATTTTTTGCAAATCGTTCGCGTTCGTCGAACGACTCGAACACCACCCAAAACAGCTCGAATTTGAGATTGGCAAACAGTTCTAGTTGAACACCGCTCATCTCTATTCACAAGTGCCGTGTGCTGAAAGTTGACCTCATCATTGTCCCTTGCTCGTACTGTGATCAGCACGAGCAAGGGACAATGTTGGGAGTAGTATTCTGCTCCCGCAGTGTCCATGTGTAAAAATAAGAATAAAATAATAAAATCCTTATACCCACCTGTCCAGAGATGTCCCCCATTGTAATCCTTTGACTGCTGACGCCGAGGAGTTGGGGAGAATGAGCCACTCCAGCGAGCGGCTCCGGAGTTGCGGTGAGCTCAGGAGTGGAGTCCTGTCACTCAGTGAGCTCCACTCTCACTGGAGCAGCTCAATCTCCCAGTCGTCAGCGGACGTATGTATTACAGAGGGTGACATCTCTGAACAGGTGAGTATAAGGATTTATTATTTTATTCTTACTTCTACACATGGACACTGCGGGAGCAGACTACTACTCCCTTGATCACAGCACGAGCAAGGGACAATGATGAAAGCAGTGTTCAGCACCTGGCGCTTGAGAAAAGCGCTGTCACACTGATGACACACGGATGTCATCCGTGTATATTTTACAGACCGTGCATCTTGTAAAAGACGGACATGTCAGCGTGTGGAGCACATGGACACACGGTCCGTGGAAACACACTGACATATGCACAGACCCATAGATTTGAATGGGTCTATGTGTGTCAGTGTCTCTGGTACGTGTGAAAACTGTTACCACACGTACTGGACACACTGACGTGTGAAAGAGGCCCAACTGACTAGACTGCTGGTTGACGGTGCATGGAAAAACACTTAGAGGGGTTGTTCAGAACCTTAAAGTAATAATCCCCTACCAATCCCTTACCATTTTTTTAATTTGTGCTGTGCACCTACAAGAGACCCAGAAAACAGCTGAAGTTATGGGTTCATCACAGCTGTGATGAAAAGTTTTGTTGTGGAAAGTTGGGCTGTTTGCCACTAATTATGGTAACTATGGAGGTTGGCCAGGTGGTTGACCAACATAGCAGGTGCAAAGTTTGACAACTGGCTTACTCCTTAAGTAATGACAAGGTCAGTACAGACAAAGGCTAGAGATCAGGCAGGACTACGATGACTAAGCAGTCCCATTGGTTATGGGGGTAGGTGTGTGAATGGTGGCCACGAGGCCTTCAGTTCTTCTAATTCGTTATGCCACTTACCTTATGTGCAGGGCATTGCAGTAGCTTAATGTAGTATTGTTCTCCTGATTCGTTATGCCACTTACCCCATGTGCAGGGCATTGCAGTAGCTTAATGTAGCATTGTTCTCCTGATTCGTTATGCCACTTACCCCATGTGCAGGGCATTGCAGTAGCTTAGGTATCCATAGTTTCAATCATTCATATAGTGACAGTTAGCTCTTAGTGGTCGTAACCATGGATACCTAAGCTACTGAAATGCCCTACACATCGGGTAAGGGGCATAGTGAATTTTAAAAACTATACTACATTTCTAATTAGAGGGATTTGCTAGTATTTTTATTATTATTATTATTATTACTATTATTATTATTATTATTATTATTAAATCTACTGCAAATTGGGATGTGATCTTGGAGTGGGAATACCCATTTAAGCAAAGTTGGAGCATTGTAGAATTGCAGAATGTTCACTGTTTGAATGACCTTATTGATGGTGCGTCCCCCAGAAGGCATGGGCACAGGAACAGAGAAGCCCACACGACGCTTGGATGCTATGATCAAAAGCGAATGCATCATCTAAAGCAGGTTGACAGAAGAAGCTTCTTTGGTGTTACCTATTAATAATTAACCTCTCAGTGTAACAATAAAGCAATAATGCTCGTAACAATTATTCCAGAACATTATGTAATTGATCAAACAATCACAGCTACTATTTTACCAGTGGATAAAAAATAAGGTGAAATTGATTTGAATAATAATCCTGTACAATATGCAAAAACGAGGTGAAACATGCCTTTGGGCTTTTAGGCTTGGCCACTGATCAGGAAAGCACTTGGATGAACTCTTCTTTTGAGCTGAAGGGTTTGTGTGATTCTAACCTTAGTATGACCTTAGCTTTGCCTGTAGACTTTGCCTAAGTCTTGCTCCTTTGGACTCGTCACTTAGTTCTTGAAGGACCTTTTGGTTTTGACCCTCGGTTCATCTTCTGGTTACATCTCAGTCTCATCCCCTGGTTTGTCCCATCTTCTTCTCTTCCTGACGATGACTCTTGGATTTGTTTCTGACTCTTTGGGGAGTTGAATACTTTTAACTGTGAGAAAGCATGGTCTTGATGCCCTCAGCCCCCTCACAACCTGTTAAAACTCCCTTTGATGCACATAATATGCTCATGATTTGACCCTATTCTCAAGCTCTAGAATTTGATATCAACATTTGAAGTCAACATTTTGGATTAGTAGAACCATGGAACTCAATCCCTAGAGTCTTCCCTAGACCACCTGAGATCCTCACAATAACCTATGAACTGTCCCAGACCACCAGAGATAATGTAATTAACTCTGTCACTGGCCTGGGCCACCAATAAACTAAGATTAACCTTTTCACTACCTTAAAGATGTCAACACACCTTTACTGCCATTGACTACCAGGGACACTTCCAGAGAGTTTTACATTACCGTAGACCACCAGTGATACAGAACCAAACACTGTAAGTGACTTAGACCACCAAATATACTAACAATACCAGAAATTCTCATATGAACCCCTTTACTGCCTTATACTGATGTTTACAATCTTACTCTCATAGACCAACATATAGTCTGACACTATCACTTTCTCCGCCCTACGTCACCAGGATGCTGAAACTAACACCGTTAATGCGAATTACCATTAGCACTGGTGGGTGGTGGTAAGTAAAGCACAGTGTGTATCAGGAAAAGTTTTCTGAAAGGGACAAATCTCTTTAACTTCTTCATTAACCTAGAAAACCAGGGATACCAGTGAACCCTCTCTCTGCCCTAAACGACCAAGGATTCAGAAAATAACCATATGCGTAGATGCATGATTGCTCCACGTACGTGGGCTATTATTATTATTTATTTATTATTCATTATTTTTCCATACTGTAATGCCCCTCCCCCATGATGATATCCAAGGCTTCACCTACATGACCTAACTCTGAGCGGGACTCCTCTCTATATAACATTGTTGATACATTGTTGTCAGTGAATAGAATATTTTTTCTTCTTCCTTTGTTATGCCTCGAGAGCCTCCTAGCGAGATCATTGATCTTGTGCTCAATAAAATCACAAAGTATTCTTCATTTTTCCCGGCTGACGATGGACTCGTCAGCCGGGCTTCTGTGGCTCGTTACAAATTGGGAAAATGACAGTGTGACTACCTCGAGATAACAATGAGGAGCCAGATATTGCTGGTGACCACTCGGTAGATAAATTAGCGGTGACATCCATTTACACCTACCGTATGGGTTCCTGTCATCTAATCTGACCTACATGTCTATTGTTTTATGTGTTTTTTTTTCTTTTTGTTTTTTTTTTTGCTACTCTTCTGTCTATGTTCTCCTAGCCCTGGGCTCAAAAGTAATTACTACAAATCCTCGAGAAGCTGGAGTTCACCGTGATATGAGGTGGACTCCGTCACCACCACACACCAACATAACATAATTTATGGTCAATTACTGTAGAGAATCAAGAAGGAAGAAAAAACTATCAACAAAGAGTTCCGATTAAAAGCGAATCCATTCTTCATGAGATAATAAGCCATGAATTTTATTACCTTCTATACTGGTGATATACTGGTGTGCGCTCTCCTGCAGCTCCGCTCTTCATTGGCTTCGTCCTGTCCTCATCTACCCTCATTACATCCAGGCTGCAGTGTTTTTATATATAAAAAATAGCAAGTTTCTTTATGAATGCGTTCAATGAATGCATAGGATTGAAATGTATCATAGGGTGGATGACATTATCCAGATTTCTCCATCAGAATTGTTAGTGGTAAGTTCAACAGGTGCCACCAAGTTCATGTTTATGGTCAGTGACTGGGAAACCTTCTGAAGACATCAGCCACCCAGAACCAAAGAATGGATGGATAAGCAGCACCAGTGTTATATATGGTCACTATGACTTGTCCGTATATAGGGCTTAGAGTTTATGATGGAGTTGGGGGGTATACAGTTAAAAGGACTGTACAGTTGACTCCACCCATGAACTGAAAGTTGAAAAAAATTGGATGACTTTTTATGGGATTGTCACGAGTTATATGTGTTGGGTGAGGTGGATCCTCTGAGTCAAGGGTCTTGGTTGGCACCTGGGCAATGGGTGTTGGTGCCACAAGCGATGAGGCAGACAGGACATGGATAGCAGACAGGAGACCATTAACAGAGGTACTGAAAGCTGCAGACAGATAACTCAGGGACTGGACGCCGCAGACAGACAGGTGACGTCCTGAAGACCACAGGAAGTTTGCAGAGTTACTGAATGCTGCATGCAGATTACAGGGTTATTGAAGACCTCGGGCAGATTACAGAGTTACCGAAGAGCTCAGACTGATTGCAGAGTTACTGAAGACCTCAGAAAATTGCAGAGTTACTGCAGACCATACGCAGACTGCAGACTTAAAGGGGTTGTGCCACGAACAAAAGTATTTTTTAATCAATATATCTTGGAATAATAATAATTCCACAATTGGATGTGTTTAAATAAAATGTTCCTGTGCTGAGATAATCTTATAAATGTGCAGATCTGTAGATTAAAATATACTTTTTTTTTTCATGGCACAACCTCTTTAAGGACTGGAATTCACAGGCAAACAGGAGGCATCATGAAGATAACAAACAGGCAACCGACAAAATTCCGGAATAACAAGAAAGTCCAAATAACATGGAAGCCGCAGACGGCTAAGAGATGTCTTGGAAACCACCGGATACGCAGCAGAGATCCAAGAAGAATCGACTCAGGTAGCAGGCAGAGCTCCGTAAAAACTAGAAAGTCTGAAAACAATGGAAACCGCAGGCATATAGTAGACATCCAGGAAAATGTAGCCAGTTAGCAGTGGTACTGACAGTCACAGAAATGTAACGCAGGGACTGGAAACCACAGGCGTCTTGGAGACTGTGGACAGGAACTGTACCCAGACAAACTAAAAGTCATACTAGAAAGTCTTAAAATCAAGACCCAGGTGTGTGTATTGGGAGGTCTTATATAGGCCTAGGAAATAAACATATGAGAGTACGCTTGTCTACTTGCAAAGCTCAACGTAGAGCACAAGAAAGTCTAGCGGACCAAATGCGATCGCAGATAGGTGTGTAACAACATATGTTTTGAGTCATCCCAACTATCCTTCAAAATATTATGTCAGGCAAAAGAAGGACTGGGTATGCTGAATTTTCCATATGCCTGATCTTTCAGTTCTCAAGGGAGATAAGCCTCTTCCAAAGATGTCTGTCAGGGGCTTATGGCTCATTTGAAGCCAATAGTTATACACATATCAGATAATCGGCAGGCTATTTAATATGTATTGGGTCCTCCCAACAATCCTTCAAAATGTTACATAAGGCAAAAGAAGGATTAGGTTTGCTGAATATTCAATATGCCTGATCTTTCAGGTCCGAATGGAGATAAGCCACTGCGTTCATCTGAACGTTCCAAACACTCTACAGGCAATAAGACTGTAATGCAATATCCTGCTCAGCAGGTGACCAGAGGGACTGGCTAAGTATCTACAGATAAGCGGGGGTCCAAGAAATTGGACCACCACTCATCTTATAATTATCAGATCCAAGTAATATACTGTAACTTTCAATGATATTTTATTCTGTTGAGTGCTACTTTAAGGCCACCAATTTGGTGTCAATGACATCACACCCTTTCTTACATAATGGCATAATCATGCTTGATGTATGGCTGTATTGGTAGCATGCCTGCATATAATTTATACTATAGCTATAGCCGCTCCCTACAGAAATCTGTCCTTCACACCCTGCACTTTACTACCGCTTTCTTCTTGTTTCCTAAATTCTCCAAATGTTCTGTTACACCACCACATGGGGCTAGAAAATTGGACTGGACATCAAGATGTCTAAACACCATAGTTCATCAAAAAAGAAGCAGTGAGTGGTGCGGGGAAATCTAGAAATATGAGGCCTCTCTTTGCACCTACAGTCGAAGACCTGAATTAATTAATTAGATGCAAATTGAACTAATGTAATGTCCAATTTTTAGAAATTTTCTGAAACCTTTCAATTTGAATAATTTATGATTTGCTTTCAGTGTATCACCAAAAAATGACTGCCAAAATTTTGCACATAGCAGATTACATCAGCCAGGGAAGACTCACATGACCGGATGGGCTTCCCCATAATAACTTATCACATTGGATGATATAGCACAATCAATCAGGATAAACTTTCATAGCCAGTATAAAAGCAAAGGCAGAGAGTGTAGCAACTATTTTGGAGCGAATCTGGATAGTGAGAGGAACGTCACAGCTCAGAGCTTAACCTTAGAGTGAGAAAGCAAATAAATCACAGAATAAATTGTACAGATAGTGTGTGACAGGACAGCGATAAAGAATGGTTACCATCTGTTTATCCATAGCCATATATGTTGAGATCACGTTGAAATTACTTAGCTGAGTTTGTTTTAAAGAGCTTGTAAAAGGGTTTTGATTCTCATGGTTTCTTTTAAGGGCAATAGGAGGATTTGTAGTACTACCAATTCAGAATGCACAGAATTTTTAAAAAAATTAATTGAAGCTCGCAAACACCAATTTTAATAGATTCGCTCATCTCGACCAAGTAGATGACTTAAATGTAGAACGTTATGTCCCTTTAAATTCCTTTATAATCGAACAGCTGCCAACCTTCTAAATCCTCCAACTTGACTGAAAGCCAACAGGACCAAAACCGTGGCCTCCATAAGGAAATACGACAGGGTCGTCCCAACGTTCCCAATTATATAAGGATTAGCGGCTCTTGATTCACTGTTTGTTCCGCGCAAATTACGTCGTCTCTGTCAAAATACTATAAATATTTGGTAATGAAAGATGTTACGTGGATGGTTGTTCTCACAGCATCTCGAGCTGGAAAGGAGACCCGGCTGCCGATGCCAAGAGAGAAGGAGGATTTTCTAAAAAGCTGATAGTCGATAGATGAATGAGCTTCTCCATGGTGTTAGCGGATAATAGAGCCAATAAAATATCAGCATTTACACCGGGATAGAGAAATACTGACGATAGGGACAGAGAAGTCTCAGTTTCTGATGAACGGTTCCAGACGGCCTTTCCTGGACCATACTTCTCCTCCTCATTATAGATTGGCACAGATGATGTTAGCATTTACGGGAGGTTTAGTTGCCATAATATTATAAGATTATGATCAGACATGGGGAAAAATATCCCATTTTTAATCCTTCTTAGTTCACTGATGTGGTCCCAGCAAGACAAATCCTTGGCTCAGCCTTTGCTGGAGGGAGTTGTCATATTGTAAGGGTCTGCGATGGTGGTTCTCCTGGACAAAATGGACATTTAGGCCTCATTCAGACATCCATTTTTCTCACGCACGGACCGATTATTTTTATCAGACTCTGATCAGAGATTGGCCCAAGTATCATCAGTTTTTGTAGTACGTGGAGGAAAAAACAATTCTTGACCTTGTCCATTGGAACCATCCGTGAAAATCGGACTGTACTCCAACGTCATCTGAGTGCGGTCAGATTTTTTCCACGGACCCATAGACTTGCATTGCCAATTTTGATCCGGAGCTCGGATCAAAATCAGACATGTCTCTGTCAACCCACTCGGTCCTCGAAAAATCACAGACATGTGAATGACCCCATAGACTATCACAGGTCCAAATGCTATCCGTGAAAACCATTTATAGCACTAGTGCGAGAATATCGGACAGCTGAATGATGCCTTACTTTGGGCAGAGCCTCCTATGTAAGCCCTAATATGGTTTTTGTCCAAAAGTTCTGGTCCTAGGAAAATAAGAAAAAATAAACGCTTGACCCTTAAGGACCAAAATAACTCAGCACTTAAGGGGTTAAGGTCTGGAAATATTTTTTTCTTTCAGTCTTTCCACTATCTCTTGTTTCTTGTTTTTTTTTGCTTGTTTTATGTTTTTACAGCTTTACATGTCTAATCCAAATAAAAAAAAAAATAATGGAGTAGCTTTGATAAAATGATTTTAAAATATATATGGTTTTTTTGTATTAGTATCCAGAGCTGCATTCAAAATTCTGCTGTGATTTCCAAAGTGGTTAAAAAAATGGGTTTTATTTTCAGGACGCAATTATGGTCAGCCTTATCTTCTGACAATTTTGGTGAAGGGCTTAAAATTTTCACAATTCAAAACCATTACATTGTGTCCAACCTGCTCACAAAAACCCTCGACAGCCTGCAGTCTACATCATAACTCCTCGGTGGCCAAACATAGAAAGTTACAGCTTAAACATCTCCTGACAGAGTATCACACAATAATGGGTTTCTTTTTAAAAGTGTGTGCTACCAAGAGGTAGATTTGTTGACCCAAGAGGAAAGAAAGAGACGTCTGTAACTCAATTGATTTCCCAGTTACCTAAAGATAACGATATGGAGGAGCTAACTTTTGGCACAATTTTGTGCCAAAAAAGTGTCTTTGGCCAAAAAATTTAATCAAATGTATCTTATTAGTCTCTGGGTTCTTTCTAAAAAGAAGGTGAGTGAAAAAAAATATATAATTTATCTCTCCCTGGCCCTCACCTTGTCCATGCAGATCCCTACTTGGTTGTTCCTTTCTGGTCTTCATTCATAACCCACCGGTCTTCTCGCCATTTGTCCCTTTGGGTCTTTGATGTCTTCAGCGCCCACTTGACCTTGTGACATTAGGATGTCGCAGCCCAAGAGTATATCATATATCATATGAGGTCTAGACTGACTGTCATGGCGTACAAGGGTTTGCGTCGTTGACCCAACTGGATGAGTAGCACAAACAAGACTGGCGGCTCATGAATGAAGAATTGGACTGTAATGACCTGCACAATCCAGGTGATATCTCCAGAGAGTCAAGTGTTAATTTATTAAATTTAATTTTAACTCTTTTTCAGCCTTTTTGAATCCAAAATAATGATGACCAACTGACCACCATTTAGATTTGCACAATTTTTTTAACTAAAGTTCTAGATGATTTCAATTTGCCTAGAATCAATTTGTTTATCTCTAATAGAACACACAGGCAAAAATCAGACGTGTGAATGGGGCCAAGGTCCAGTCATTTCTTCTTGTAGATGAGTCCAGGAAGAATTTTCTGTAAGTTACAGCAGCCATTATTAGCTTTTAATTGGCAAATTCAGCAGAAACTCAAGGAGATGTTACGGTAAGATGTTAAAAACGTAGGGTAGGTGCACACAACCGTTTTAACTCAATCCAAGAAAAGTGGTCCGGTTATTCTGATCTGAGTTTGTTCAGAGTGGCATTAGTTTTTCTCGGAGGTGGAAAGAAAAAAAAAAATATCACCCTCACCATGAAAATGGGACCGCACAAGGATATCATTCGAGTGTAGTCCGATTGTTTTCGCAGACCCATAGACTTGCATTGTCGATTTTGATCTGACACTTGGATAAAAATTGGATATATGCACAGCCCCGTAGAATATCATAGGAACAAATGCTCTCCGTGAAAAACTTAGATAGCACTTGTCTGTGCAATCGGGTATGTGCACAAGTCCCTAAAGGGTTTCTCCATATCTGGAGATTACTTTTCTGCAGTTTGGTTTCATCCAAATGTTGCACCTATTCGCTTTTACAGACTCTTTGCACTTTCAATTTTGATGTGGTCTGTGGCCATATATCGGCTTAAATGAGCTAAAAAAGAGGGATAAAAGAGTTACAAACTTTCCCATTAGACCAGACTTGAGCAAAGTGCAGGCCGCAGGCCATATCCAGCCCTCTGGCTGTTCTAGTCAAGCCCGTGGTCCGAGATACTGTATATATGGAGTCTGTGTGGGGGCTCATACTCTATATAGGAGGCTATGTGGGGGCTCATACTGAATGTAGGAAGCTATGTAGGGGCTCATACTGAATGTAGGAGGCTATGAAGCCCCTAAAGGGTTTCTCCATCTCTGGAGATTACTTTTCTGCAGTTTGGTTTCATCCAAACTTTCCCATTAGACCAGACTTGGGCAAAGTGTGGGCCGCAGACCACATCCAGACCCCTGGCTGCTCTAGTCAAGCCCGGGGACCGAGATACTGTATAAATGGAGTCTATGTGGGGGCTCATACTCTATATAGGAGGCTATTAAGGGGCTCATACTGAATGTAGGAGGCTATGTAGGAGTTCATACTGTGTGTAGGAGGCTATGAAGGGACTCATACTGTGTGTAGGAGGCTATGTGGCGGCTCATACTGTGTGTAGGAGGCTATGTGGGGGCTCATACTGTGTGTAGGAGGCTATGTGGGGCTCATACTGAATGTAGGAGGCTATTTGGGGGCTCATACTGTATGTAGGAGGCGATGGGGGCTCATACTGTGAGTAGGAGGCTATGTGGGGGCTCATACTGTATGTAGGAGGCTATGTGAGGGCTCATACTAAATGTAGGAGGCTATGTAGGGGCTCATGCTGTATGTAGGAGGCTATGTAGGGGCTTATACTGTGTGTAGGAGGTTATGCGGGGGCTCATGCTGTATGTAGGAGGCTATGTGGGGGCTCTTACTGTATGTAGGAGGCTATGTGGGGGTTCATACTGAATGTAGGAGACTATGAGGGGGCTCATACTGTGTGTAGGAGGCTATGTGTGAGCTCATACTGAATGTAAGAGGCTATGTTGGGGCTCATGTTGTTTATAGAGAGGCTACAGTATGTGTGGGCTCTTAAGGTATATAGTGGGTCGTGTGCAGGCTCATATATTATATAGAGGGATGTCAGCATACTTAATTTTGCTCTGTATTAAGTGATGCAATTAGTATAAATAATTATAATTAATATGATAATATTAATGTTGAGAAGAATTCATTTCAGCTTATTGGTTCGCCCCTCCATAACACTCACAGTCTCTCACGTGGCCCCTCAGGAAAATTAATTGCCCACCCAAGCATTAGACCATCAGAACTCCCTGACTGATTCTCAGTGAACTCAACCTTCAGCCAGAATTACAGAATTCAAAACACAGGTTATAGAAAACAAACAGTGACAAAATATGTAATGAAACCCAATAGCAAAAATGTGTTTTTCTTTTGCCAAAATTGTTCCGCAACTTTTTTGCCTTGTTATAGAAAAACTCCAGACAAAACTACTACATGAAGACATATCCCCCAATTTCTCTGCGTTTGGCCAACAAGTGGGTAGGCTTATCCAAATTTGCATGGAAATGTGTGTTGTTTGCCTTTTTTGGGGTGTGATGGGATTCCGCTGAGCTCAGCAGAGACAGTTTTTCATCCTCCACCCATGCAGAACAAGCACAAGGCCAATTGTTTGTCTAGACTGATTTGATAATTATTTCTATATTTTAACCTCTCGTTGCACCTAACATGTATAGCAGATAATCCCTCCACGGTAAACACTTGATATAAGTGGACGCACTTCAATGCGATTGTTGACACCTCACATCCTCCTTCAAGTTATACTCGAATCCATCAATAAAATGATTTATTTTGCTATTATTTCCGTGCATAATATCCGCACTTAGCGAGTGAACCCGCTGCTCTGGAGACACGTTACCCTCCTAAGCTGCTGATTCAAACAGTCATTAAAATTCTGCAGTCGGCCGCCTCTGCGACACAAAGCGCTGCCATATTGAACTATTCTCAATCCTTTGCTTGTGAATAGCAAGAAAAACAAATATTAGGAATCCGGAGCCGGCGTCTCCTTCATCAGTAATGTGTCCTGTGACGCGCGAGCCGCTACAAAGGCTGAAGATGAGAAGTATGGGAAGAGGAAGGCTCCTGCGCAGTCAGTGATATCACACACCGCGGAGGCAGCGGAGCGATGGGGACAGGGGGCGAGCGGGCCTGGAGGCGAATGTAATGGGAACATATCAACACAAAATCACCTATTTGAATGAAATGTAGTTTATAAACATTTTGGCAGTGTTTTATTATCATGTAACAATCTGTATAAAAAAAATTTGAAATCTTGCAATTTTCACACTGCGAATGGAACTATTATAAACTCGCACTTCTTGTTCTTTACAGAAAGAATTTTAACAGCCTCATTATCATAACAGGCAAGATTACAATGAGAGGTAACATGTCTATACACAGGTGATAACTCAGGATCCACCATTCACAATAGGTGGTATCACAGCTCACCTCCTCCTCCTCCTGTACAATGGCTGATAACACCTCTATGTACAGCAGTTAACTCAGGATCCACCATTCACAATAGGTGGTATCACAGCTCACCTCCTCCTCCTGTACAATGGCTGATAACACCTCTATATACAGCAGATAACTCAGGATCCACCATTCACAATAGGTGGCATCACAGCTCACCTCCTCCTCCTGTACAATGGCTGATAACACCTCTATATACAGCAGATAACACAGGATCCACCATTAACAATAGGCAATGTCACAGCTCACCTTCTCCTCCTCCTGTAAATGTCTGAAAACCCCTCTGTGTACAGTAGATAACACAGAATCCACCATTCATAATAGGTGATGTCAAAGCTCACCTCCTCCTCCTGTACAGTGACTGATATCACCTCTATATAGATCTAGATATCACAGGATCCACCATTCACAATAGGTGAGGTCACAGCTCACCTCCTCCTCCTCCTGTAAATGGCTGATAACCCCTCTATATATAGTAGATAACACAGAATCCACTATTCACAATAGGTGATGTCACAGCTGATCTCCTCCTCCTCCTGTACAATGACTGATAACACCTCTATATACAGTAGATAACACAGGATTTACCATTCACAATAGCTGATGTCACAGCTCACCTCCTCCTCCTGTACAATGACTGATTACACCTCTATATACAGTCGACAACACAGGATCCATCATTCACAATAGGTGATGTCACAGCTCACCTCCTCCTCCTCCTATACAATGACTGATAACACGTCTATATACAGTAGATAACACAGGATCCACCATTCACAATAGGTGATATCACAGCTCACCTCCTCCTCCTGTACAATGACTGATAACACCTCTATATACATTAGATAACACAGGATCCACCATTCACAATAGGTGATATCACAGCTCACCTCCTCTCCCTCCTGTACAATGACTGATAACTCTCCCTCCTGTACAATGACTGATAACACCTCTATATACAGTAGATAACACAGGATTCACCATTCACAATAGGTGATGTCACAGCTCACCTCCTCCTCCTCCAGTACAATGGCTGATAACACCTCTATATACAGCAGATAACACAGGATCCACCATTCACAATAGGTGGCATCACAGCTCACCTCCTCCTCCTGTACAATGGCTGATAACACCTCTATATACAGCAGATAACACAGGATCCACCATTAACAATAGGCAATGTCACAGCTCACCTTCTCCTCCTCCTGTAAATGTCTGAAAACCCCTCTGTATACAGTAGATAACACAGAATCCACCATTCATAATAGGTGATGTCAAAGCTCACCTCCTCCTCCTGTACAGTGACTGATATCACCTCTATATAGATCTAGATATCACAGGATCCACCATTCACAATAGGTGAGGTCACAGCTCACCTCCTCCTCCTCCTGTAAATGGCTGATAACCCCTCTATATATAGTAGATAACACAGAATCCACTATTCACAATAGGTGATGTCACAGCTGATCTCCTCCTCCTCCTGTACAATGACTGATAACACCTCTATATACAGTAGATAACACAGGATTTACCATTCACAATAGCTGATGTCACAGCTCACCTCCTCCTCCTGTACAATGACTGATTACACCTCTATATACAGTCGACAACACAGGATCCATCATTCACAATAGGTGATGTCACAGCTCACCTCCTCCTCCTCCTATACAATGACTGATAACACGTCTATATACAGTAGATAACACAGGATCCACCATTCACAATAGGTGATATCACAGCTCACCTCCTCCTCCTGTACAATGACTGATAACACCTCTATATACATTAGATAACACAGGATCCACCATTCACAATAGGTGATATCACAGCTCACCTCCTCTCCCTCCTGTACAATGACTGATAACTCTCCCTCCTGTACAATGACTGATAACACCTCTATATACAGTAGATAACACAGGATTCACCATTCACAATAGGTGATGTCACAGCTCACCTCCTCCTCCTCCAGTACAATGGCTGATAACACCTCTATATACAGCAGATAACACAGGATCCACCATTCACAATAGGTGATGTCACAGCTCACCTCCTCCTCCTCCTGTACAATGACTGAAAACACCGCTATATATAGTAGATAACACAGAATCCACCATTCACAAAAGGTGATGTCACAGCTCACCTCCTCCTCCTCCTGTACAATGGCTGATAACACCTCTATATACAGCAGATAACACAGGATCCACCATTCACAATAGGCAATGTCACAGCTCACCTCCTCCTCCTCCTGTAAATGGCTGATAACTCCTCTATATACAGTAGATAACACAGAATCCACCATTCACAATAGGTGACGTCACAGCTCACCTCCTCCTCCTGTACAATGACTGATAACACCCCTATATACAGTAGATAACACAGGATCCACCATTCATAATAGGTGATGTCACAGCTCACCTCCTCCTCCTCCTCCTGTACAATGACTGATAACACCTCTATATACATGTAGATAACACAGGATTTACCATTCACAATAGCTGATGTCACAGCTCACCTCCTCCTCTTGTACAATGACTGATAACACCTCTATATACAGTAGATAACACAGGATCCACCATTCACAATAGGTGATGTCACAGCTCACCTCCTCCCCCTCCTGTACAATGACTGATAACACCCCTATATACAGTAGATAACACAGGATCCACCATTCACAATAGGTGATGTCACAGCTGACCTCCTCCTCTTGTACAATGACTGATAACACCTCTATATACAGTAGATAACACAGGATCCACCATTCACAATAGGTGATGTCACAGCTCACCTCCCCCTCCTGTACAATGACTGATAACACCCCTATATACAGTAGATAACACAGGATCCACCATTCACAATAGGTGATGTCACAGCTCACCTCCTCCTCCTCCTGTACAATGACCTGATCGTTTCGTGAAACATGAAAAACAAAATGATCAAAATGTAAAAAAATATACGTATTTAGCATAAAAATACAATTTAAACATTAGTCTTTTTCTGATGACACCTTCTCTTTAAGTGGAGGCAATAAAGTGAATTGTCCACTATCATGTACTGAAATATGGCAGCTGCTGTAGAGCAGAATTTCATGATACTCTGTTGGGAGAGGTTTATGCTACATGTGTCTATGCGTGGCCACTCCGTGGTTGTGAGGTGAGCTGCGGCCTGTAGAGGTTTTTTTTCTAGTATCTTGCAACAATATATTGAATTTGAGATATTTTAGTTCTTAGCTAAGTTTGCA
The DNA here is from genome assembly GCF_046119375.1 of Phyllobates terribilis. Classification (NCBI taxonomy): domain Eukaryota; kingdom Metazoa; phylum Chordata; class Amphibia; order Anura; family Dendrobatidae; genus Phyllobates; species Phyllobates terribilis. The sequence goes on along the minus strand of NW_027362761.1, from coordinate 1,186,793,232 downwards.
GAAGTAGAAGAATGGGGATGTCTGCACCAGTAATAATGGAGGACTATGTGTTTGCCCATCCACATTATCGAACATTCATTGAAGGTCAATCTATTCAGCACCACAAGGCTGAAAGTCAATGGAGGGTGGGCAAGGACATGTGTTAGTAAAGTGTTATTTCCACTGAATTGTGACAAATGTGCATTATAGACCCACATCCATATCACACCGCGCAGCACATCTGACTGTCGGACGCTGTTTTCCTATTTCCGGATTCTGCGGCACATCTTGTGCCTATGTACTATTCTTTTGATCCCACTATTGTGGGCTTGTGAATAGTTTCTATATTAGTTCTTCTGAACAGATAAAGAAAGAAAAATGTGTTGGTTCGGTAATTGTATCTTCATGTTCTTCTGTCTGCTGTGAGTATAGCATGTAATATCCCTCAAGAGAAGACAATAGGTTCAGAGAAATAGTATAAAGAGGTATAAGACACGAGGTAGATATATGGAAATGAGAGAAATAGATAGATAATGCTTGAAACTCTGGATACTGGCAATTAACTGGATCATCTTGGGTAGTGCATTCCAGAAAACCAGTGCAGCACAAGAGAAGCCCTTGAGATGGGAGTTGGAGGTTTGGATTATAGAGCCAAAACCAGGAGTGGGTGATAAATGCAGAATTGGTGCACTTGTTTCTATTATACCTTTTCTCTCATTGTTCCTCACCTAGTTTGGGCTCCGACTCCTGAGAAAAAATACTGACCGAATACTGACCAAATACTGAAATTGGGCCGTGGCCTTAGGTCACTAGCGGAAAAGAGAGGACTGGTAGGGTGATAAACAGAGATGAAGGAGGACATGCAGGGTGGCGCTGAAGTATGGAGAGCTTTGTGTGTAAGACTGATAAGTTTATATTGGATTCTGTAGCGGATGGGTAACCCGTGTAATGACTGGTACAGGGTCGAGGCACCGGTGTAGCGGCTGGACAGGAATATGACCCTGATTGGTGCATTCAGGATGGATTGTAGAGGGGAGAGTTTAGTAAAAGAGAGACCGATTAGTAGAGCGTTGCAATGGTCCAGGCGATAATGAATCAGAGCAACAGTAAGAGTATGTCGAGATGAATGTATTAAATTAGTATCAGGAGAAATTTGGGTCCTTAAGAAAATTATGATAAAGCTGAGGATCGACTTATCTGTAGTGATGGGGGAAACCTGTAGATGCTCAGGTACGGTGTGTTCGGCAGAAGATTTAAGAAAAGTTGGGTTCGGGTACCAGAACATAATTTACCGCCGATCAGAGCTGCCGATGTTTCTCGCGCTGTCACACAGATGACAGATTGGGAAACACCTGATGTTCAGGGTGCCATACCTGAACAGTAACACAGACTTCCTGGAGAACTCCGTGTTCGGGGTCCGTGCACAGACGCTAGGTGTTCGGTAAGGACCCCGAACTTTACTGTTTGGGTTCGCCCACCACTACACATCTGTATTGTGTCAGGAAGACAATTTCCGGCTATCTCAATACCAGGTGCTGCTCACCAGCGATGGAGAAGAGGGAGACTTTTGTATCAGTCGGGTTTTCAGATTGGTCAGAGGCAATATCAGGTCAGGTTAGCGTGTCTGTATATAAAGTGCCGCCATGCGGATGGGATTATGGCGATACATGTAGCTCGGATACGTCTGCATATTACACAGTGTCTTCCATTCTGTGTACATATTGATCCCCTTGCTGCATTGTATGATGGAGATTTAGTCCTCGCTGTCATTGATTTTCTATTCTCTCCTTGCTAATAACTGTCGGGGGAGCGTTTGTGATAATCTCCCTTCTGCTGCTGTCATCGTACAGCGCTGTCAGGACGAGGATATGCAGAGAGAGAGACACTCTTTTTTTGCTCTTTGTCCTGGCTGGTGAATGGTGGTCCTGAGATGTGAAGCCCCTTGATAACATCCACACATCCTAAATGAACCTATGGAAACTTCTCTTCTTGGAGCCTCTTTATAAAGAGTCAACAAATATCCACCGGACATGAACACTCTGAAAACTGCCGAGTGCACTCATCATACGACCTGGTGAGAATGAGAGGCGTGATTAGGGTCTCAGTTCAGGGGGGAGAGACATATGAGTGGGCCCCTAACCAGTTAATCCAGATTTCAACTACGGTGGTGAACCCTGATCGTGGGTATACGGGAACCTTGGCAGATGACAGCGCCATTACAGAAAATACATTTCTATACAAAGACCTACACCGATATTACCACCACATGGTGACCATAAAGTTGTAGATACCAGTCCTGCAGAACATATAGAGATTACAGTACAGTCACAGATGGTGACTTATATCTGATGTTCTTTCTGTTTGAATCGTTCACTTTTCCCGTCTTTTTCATCTGGCCCAGACCGACATGACAACTTCTCCAGCCAGGACTCGTCTGCAGAGATTACAATGGAAACACATCTGACTTCTCACATTTCCTGCACTGTCCCCATCTGTTCCCAACCTGGACCAACTCCTCAATCTGCTGATACCATAATGCTGAGCCGCTGCTGCCGTATGTGTCCCTATTACTGCACCTGCTGTGTGGCTCCTCTTACGGCCCCATATAATAATGCCCACCACTGTGCCCCTTATATAGTAATAATGCCTCCTTTGTGCCCTCTAGATTTTAAAATCACCACCTAGAAAATATTAATACCCTGTGCAAGTGCCCTAGAAAACAGTGTCCATTTTTTGCCCCTAGGATGTAATGATGCCCCATGTGCACCTTTAATGGTCACAATACTCTGTGCACCCCTATAACAGTAATGCTTCCTAACTTCCTACTTAAAATTTAATAATGTCCCCTGAGTCCCCCATGTACAGTTCTCATATACACAGTATAATGCCCCTACTGCTATCCTATACACATTATAATGCCCCACAGCTCCCCTATACACAGTATAATGCCCCACAGCTCCCTATAGAGAGTATAATGAGCCCACAGCTGCCCTATATGCAGTATAATACCCCCATTGATCTCCTAAACACAGTTTAAAGCTCCACAGCTCCCCTATATACAGTATAATGCCCCACAGCTCCCCTATACACAGTATATTACCCCACAGCTCACCTATACACAGTATAATGCCCCAACAGCTCCCCTATACACTATAATGCCCCACAGCTCCCCTGTACACAGTATAATGCCCCACAGCTCCCCTATACAAATTATAATGCCCCACAGCTCCCCCTATAAACAGTATGATACCCACAGCTCCCTTATACACAGTATAATGCCCCACAGCTCCCCTATACACAGCATGATGCCCACAGCTCCTCTCTACATAGTATGATCTTCCCACAGCTCCACTATACATAGTATTATGTTCCTGCAGCTCCATTATACAGAGTATGATGTCCTCACTCCACCCCCAAAACAGAGTATATTGCCCCTCACAGTAGTCCTCACCCTGAATAATGGCCCTCACACTGTATGATGGCCTCCTCTGTAGTTTCATACTTTATAATGGCCCTCACAGTAGTCCCCACATTAAGGACCCCTACATTAGCTCCCATACTGTATGAGGGCCCCCACAATAGTCCCCACACTTTATTATGGTCCCCACATTAGTACCAAAAGTATATATTGGCCCCCATATTAGCCCCCATACTGTGAGGGGCCCCAAAATAGTCCCTACATTATATGATGGCCCTCACATTAGCTCCCACACTGTATCATGACCTGCACACTTTTAGGGTCCCCATAGTAACCCCTCCCTACTGTTTGAGGATCCCCACACTGTATGATGCCCCCACAGTCTCACCAAAAATTTTAAGTAAAATAAAAATGTCATATACTCATCTAATCCAGGATGCCAACACATTGATGTCCCTGCCGCTCTCAGCCACGGCAGGATGATGCGATGATGCAGTGACCTAGGCGCCAGCGCATGCACAGGACTTCAGAGTCCCGACGTGGCACAATGACATCTCCGTGATGGGACTCTGACCCTCCATGCGTGTGCTGGAGACTCCACCATTGCATCATCCTGCGGGGACTGAGAGCAGTAGTATCGGGTGATCGTGTCTTCCTGGGTGGGCCCCTATAAACGTGCGGCCTGTGGCAACCACCCCCTCTGCACCCCCCGGTAGCTACGCTGATGGTGAACATACTCCCTTTAATCAGGACTTGATACCAGGTCTAAAGGGGCCAGTTTTTGCTCTAATTTTATTTCTGTTACTTTCCTCTGTCGTACGGTTCCATAAATATGGGTTTAATTTTTATGATCTTTACCAAAGGGATGTGGCTGACATGACTCCTTGGGGGCATGTCCGCATAATTACCCAGTGAGACCTTGCCCCTCTACCCAGGAAAAGAAAAACGTTGCTCAAAATAAAAGGCCCATTTCTGTGGAACCATATGGCGGATTTACAAAAAAAATTAGAATATTTAAGGGAGCGGTGGAAATAAAATAAGAGTAAATACTGGCCACTTTACAGCTGGTGACAGGTTCTCTTAAGCACAGCATATGCAGCTACAGGAAATGTACAAAATCATTGACCGTAAGTTACATAATGTCTCCTGTACAATAGACTGCCTCTTCAGACTACACAGACTTGTTTTACCTCGTTTAGGCAGCAGACAGCAAAAATCTGAATGAGCCTCATCCCAGCTAAAGTTCTGCCAATTTTTTAGAGGATTGTTGCTTTGTCTTGTGCACATTGAATGCTCTGAATACCCTGCCCCTCCATTTCATTACACAGACACGGTCTTAGCCATGTATTGTGTTATTTGTGGAGACCACCGGCTGGCAAAGAAAGATGTAAAGACTCGGGATTGCTTCCTTGGAAAATAAAAAAGTCATGAAAATTTGCTAACCTCTAGGAAAAATAATGCTATCTCTGTAGTGCCACATAATGGAGATGAAACCCTATAAGCCAATGTCTTCCCCTTTGAAGGTGTTGTCAATCATTAGACAATCTTTTTGACAACACCTTCAACACCTTCTCGCACAACTACATAATACAGTGAGCAGCCTCCGTTGCCTAAATGTGACACCATGGCAGCATCGTCTCCAGAGTTGTCTCCCGTCGGGCACATCTGGGACGTCATTGGTTGGTGATTACACAGGAGCTGCCAGCAGAGGATCTTGATGATTTGTACAATCAGCAGCAGAACCTTCCTCAGACGACCATTAATAACCTCACTGATAGCAGCAGAGGCTGAAGGGGCCGGGATTTCGGCACGTGGCTCATACTCCAGGATGAAGAAATCGAGATACTTCGAAACTTTTGTTTTCCATTTTTTGCTGTTCATGCAAATGTCTCTTACAAATGAGGTTATTACAGGAAATCTGACATGCTATTCTGTTATTATGTTTCCCTCCCACAAGTCTTGAATCCCTCTGTTTTTATATGATTGTTCTACCGACATCGCTTTGCAGAGCGTATCAGCTCCCCGTTTGGTGATTTGTTCTATTTATTAGATTAATTAGATTTTTATGTATATGTGCCAAGACGGGTAGCTGTAATATTTACACTTTTTTTTGCTAAATGGAACGTTAATAAGAATCTGACTAAAAGGAAAGTCTTCCTTCAGTGCTTGATACCTTTTAATTTCTAAAGGCTCATTGAGTTGTCCATGAAAATCGGTCCGAGATCGGTTTGCAATGCATGGACTGACCATGACTCTCTCGGGACAGCCTCGTAGAAGACTAGTGATGAGCGAGCGTGTTCGCCTCTGCATCGGGGTGCTTGGGTGCGCTCGTTACTCAATCGAGTATTGTGGGTGATTGAGCGCCATGCTAGAGTCCGTTTCCACATAAACTTGCATTAGATGCGGTAAATCTGCAGTTTACAAAAAAACACATGTGTTTACGCAGGTGTTTTTAGCCTGGTTTAACCTAATAAATAATTAAATAATTTAAAAAACTAATGTGGGATCCCCCCCTATTTTTACCAAGCAGCCAAGGTAAAGCAGACAGCTGTGAGCTGATATTATCAGGCCGGGAAGGTCCTTGGTTATTTGGCCCTTCCCAGCCTAAAAGTACCAGCCGCAGCTGCCCTAGAATTGGTGCATCACATTAGATGTGCCAATTCTGGTGCTTTTCCCGTCTCTTCCCGATTGCCAGTCTGAGTGTCTGAGCTGCTTAATTCGAGCACCGAGCACTCAAGCATTTCAGACCCACTACTAGTCCGTGATTTATCGGTCCGATTATGGACTGATGTGCAAGGATGTCTGAATGTGCCATAGCTGAAAATATGGTAACAGAATAGCAGCTTTCCAGACTCCAGGTCTCTTCATCAGGCATCTAAAGAGTCACAGATTTATACTCAACGGGACACCAAATAATGTGGTAAATAAGACAAGTGACATGAAGCAGAACTATCTGTGTGGGAGGGGGGGAAACAGTTGTCAGTAAATATTGGAGCAGTTCATAGATAAGGAGTGTGAAAGTTTTATTGTCCCCTGGTTAAGGGTCCGGAGTTGTGATGCCCCCAAAGGTTTGAAGAGCACATTCCTTAATTGATGTAGAAAGACATAAATCCATGCGACACATTCATACTTGCTCTGGAGTGTGTAAAAGGTTGTCATAAGTTTGTACTCCCAGACTCTTCAGTCTCCCTGGGTTGTGACGTTTCCTTTCAATATCAGCAACAGAATTGTTTGGCCATAGGTAGATCTATTCTTTTTTCTTTTCTTCTGTGGCTATGAGAATTCATCCTTGTTCTAAGCTTTTGTCCTGTCTCCCCCACATACAGACCCCCGGTTGGACATTTGGTATATATAATTAAGTACAACCCATTAGATAAAGTACCTGGGATCTTGCAGTCCTGACGTGAGCTGGGGATCTTTATCTTGTCCGTTGTCATTATATACAGAGTTTTTCCATTTTTTTCTGGTTTCACGGGAACGTTCCTGTGTGTTCCATTTATTTAGGGCTCATTCACAAGTCAATTTTCACGTCCCGTTTTCCTTACAGATAGCACTTTTTCCTATGACGGTCTATGAGGCTGTTCACATTCTCGTGATTATTTCCGGACTGAGTGGTTGAAGCAAAATCTCCGAGACACGTCCCATGTTGATTTGCATGTCGGATCAAACTCGCCAAAAACCTATGGGTCCGTAAAAAAATCTGACTGCATTCGGATGCCATCTGTGTGCCGTCCTTTTTTCATAGACTGATAGATAGGAGAAGGGGAGAAGGTGGGGAAAACTTTTTTGTCTCATCAGTAAAAAAGACAAACAAATGGAACTCTGACCGGACGCTGATGATGATCTCTGGTGAAACTCTCCATAAATATGCGCCTACCAGCACCTGATATCTCTGTCCTAGGATTACCCTCACCAGATGTATTACTTAAGATATAGAACATGCGCCTTGTTAGACCTATAGGACTCCAATATGGACGGTGTATTCATATTGAATATGCAGATCCGCGTCTCCCTGATCGAGGAGCCACTTATGTCTATTAGACGACACCTGCGGTTAAATGCTTGGTGCTTAACTATCTCTGCACTTTACTATATGACTGGTGCGTTGTGCCCACCGACCTTTCACACTGCTGCAATTATAATAAATCTATAGCTTGATTGGATGTTGTTAGATTTTTACTGAGCTACAGGATATAATATCGATCAGATCTGATTGATCTGTGGAATCGTGATCATGTCTGACACCTATAGAAGATTGTTACACCCTGTATTCACTTATCAATGACTTTATATCTTACCGCTGGACACATCGGCTAATAACAGATGTCTGCACTTTTTGTATAAATAGATTCCTACTGATTCAATTGTTTATTTTAGATAAATAGATATAGTTAAAACCAGAAGTTTACATACACTATATAAAAAGACATACGCATGTTGTTTTTCTCAATATCTGACATGAAATCGGAATAAACCTTTCCCATTTTAGGTCAATTAGGTTTACCATAATTATTAATATTTGCCAAATGGCAGAATAATGAGAGAGAGGGAATGTTTTAAGACATTTTTATTACTTACTGCAAAGTCAAGAGTTTACATACTTTTCATTATTATTTGGTACCATTGCCCTTAAACTGAATGACTTGGGTCAAACATTTGGGATCTCCTTCCACAAGCTTCTCACAAGAGTTGGTGGGCATTTGGGCCGATTCCTCCTGACAAAACTGATGCAACTGATCCAAGTTTGTAGGTCGCCTTGCTCGCAGCCTTTTCAGCTTTGCTCATACATTTTCAATAGGATTGAGATACGGGCTTTGTGATGGCCACTAGTGTTGAGCCACCCCCGTAGTGTTCGGGTTCGGTTCGGTTCGTCGAACACCGGGATGTTCGAGGAACTGTTCGTCGAACACCTTAGAACACCGTCGAACACCGTTAAAACCAATGGCAGGCAAACAAAAACACATAGAAACACATAGAAAACACCTGCAAAGGTGTCCAAAAGCTGACAAACTGCTCAGAAGACACTCTCTTTAAAAAAGCCGGCCGGCAAATTCAGCAGCGGCATACACCGGTACCCGACAATTTAGACAAGAAGGAATAGAGCATCACACATAGATTAGATAGATAGAAACATGTCAGTCACACATATAAGAAGCACAGTGACAGTGTTGGTTACTGCACTTGTCATTTAGTGTAAAGGATTTATTAAAAAAAATATTAGTGTTTTCATGCACCGTCTCTTTAAAAAAGCCGGCCGGCAATTCAGCATCTGTACCCGACAATTTAGAACAGAAAGAATAGAGCTTCACACATAGATTAGATAGATAGAAACATGTCAGTCACATATATAATAAGTACAGTGATAGTGTTGCTTACTGTACTTGTCATTTAGTGTAAAGGATTTATTTAAAAAAATAATAGTGTTTTCATGCACTGTCTCTTTAAAAAAGCCGGCCGGCAATTCAGCATCGTAACCGACAATTTAGAACAGAAAGATAGAGCATCACACATAGATTAGATAGATAGAAACATGTCAGTCACATATATATGAAGTACAGTGATAGTGTTGGTTACTGTACTTGTCATTTAGTATTAAAATAAAGGATTTATTATTAAAAAAATTGGCGTGGGGTTCCCCTTAATTTTAGGCTCTAGCGGAGGTTAAGCAGACGGCTGGGGCAGATGTTTGAAGCCTGGGAAGGGGGTAATACCCACGGAGCTTCCCAGGCTACTAATATCAGCCCCCAGCTGAATACATAGCCTTTACTAGCTATTAAAATGGGGGACCCCCCCAAAAAAATGACGTGGGGTCCCCCCTAATTTAATAGCTAGCAAAGGCTAGGCAGACAGCTGGGGGCTGATATTAATAGCCCAGGAAGGGAGCCATGAATATTGGCCCCCTCCCAGGCTAGAAACACCAGCCGTCAGCCGCCCCAGAAATGGTGCATTCATAGGATGCGCCAATTTTGGCACTTAGCCTCGCTCTTCCACGCTGCCCTGGTGCGGTGGCAGGGGGTAATAGGGTTGGGGTTGATGTCAGCTTATAATGCCAGCTGACATCAAGCCCAGGTTAGTAATGGAGAGGCGTCTATAAGACACCCCCATTACTAACCCCAAAGTCAAAGTTAAAAAAAACACAAACACCCAGAATAAAGTCCTTTAATTGAAATAAAGACACAATCCTTTATTGTTCTAAATTAAACCACACTTACCATCACGCCCATTCCAGCTGAAGCCAACGATCTCCTGCAATAAAAGAAAAATAATAAAGCAACCTCATCCTTACCTTTCCATGGTTCCCACGACAGCTTCAGCTCTGCTACATCGAGATGACAGGCTGGACCGCAGCAGAACGCTGCCATCCAGCCTGTCATCCCGCAGACACTGAGAAGCGCAGGCTTGCTTGCGCTGCTCAGCGTCTCTCTGTGACGACATCCAGATGAGCCGAGTTCATGTCCAATGAACTCGGCTCACCTCATGCACGTCACTGACAGCGTGGGAAAATTCTCACGCTGAAGCGCTGATTGCAGGAGAATTTTCCCACGCTGTCAGTGGCGTGCAGGAGGTGAGCTGAGTTCATTGGACATGAGCTCACCTCATGCACATCACTGACAGCGTGGGAGAATTCTCCTGCACTCAGCACTTCAGCGTGAGAATTTTCCCACGCTGTCAGTGACGTGCATGAGGTGAGCCGAGTTCATTGGACATGACCTCGGCTCATCTTTATGCCGTCACAGCGAGACAGTGAGGAGCGCAAGCATGCCTGCGCTTCTCAGTGTCTGCGGGATGACAGACTGGATGGCAGCGTTCTGCTGCGGTCCAGCCAGTCATCTCGATGTAGCAGAGCTGAAGCTGTCGTGGGAACCATGGAAAGGTAAGGATGAGGTTGGTTTATTATTTTTCTTTTATTGCAGGAGATCGTTGGCTTCAGCTGGAATGGGTGTGATGGTAAGTATGGTTTAATTTAGAACAATAAAGAATTGTGTCTTTATTTCAATTAAAGGACTTTATTCTGGGTGTTGTGTTTTTTTTAAATACTTTACTAGAAATTCATGGCGGTCATGTCTAATACTGACATGACCCCATGAATTTTGGGCTTGGGACCAGCTGATAATACCAAGCTGGCCCTAACCCCTTTATTACCCAGTGAGCCACCGCACCAGGGCCCTGGATGAGTTGGGTACAGCGCCAGAAGATGGCGCTTCTATGAACGCGCCATTTTCCGGGGTGGCTGCGGACTGCAATTTGTAGCGGGGGGGACCCAGATTCCAGCCCCCAGCTGCCTAGTTGTACCTGGCTGGACACAAAAATAGGGCGAAGCCCCACTTCAATTTTTTTTAATTATTTCATGAAATTCATGAAATAATTAAGAAAAAAAGGCCTTCCCTATATTGTTGTGTCCGGCCAGGTACAAATAGGCAGCTAGTGGTTGGGGGCAGCCCGTTCCTGCCTGCTGTACCTGGCTGGACACAAATATAGGGCGAAGCCCCACTTCAATTTTTTTTAATTATTTCATGAAATTCATGAAATAATTAAGAAAAAAAGGGCTTCCCTATATTGTTGTGTCCGGCCAGGTACAAATAGGCAGCTGGTGGTTGGGGGCAGCCCGTTCCTGCCTGCTGTACCTGGCTGGACACAAATATAGTGCGAAGCCCCACTTCAATTTTTTTTAATTATTTCATGAAATTCATGAAATAATTAAGAAAAAAAGGCCTTCCCTATATTGTTGTGTCCGGCCAGGTACAAATAGGCAGCTGGTGGATGGGGGCAGCCCGTTCCTGCCTGCTGTACCTGGCTGGACACAAATATAGTGCGAAGCCCCACTTCAATTTTTTTAAATTATTTCAGGAAATTCATGAAATAATTAAAAAAAAATTGACGTGGGGCTTCGCACTATATTTGTGTCCAGTCAGGTGCAGCAGGCAGGAACGGGCTGCCCCCAACCACCAGCTGCCTATTTGTATCTGGCCGGACACAACAATATAGGGAAGCCCTTTTTTTCTTAATTATTTCATGAAATAATGTAAAGAAAATTGACGTGGGGCTTCGCCCTGTTTTTGTGTCCAGCCAGGTACAACTAGGCAGCTGGGGGCTGGAATCCGCAGCGCAGGGAGGCCCAAGCTTTCTGGGCCACCCCCGCTGCAAATTGCAGTCCGCAGCCACCCCGGAAAATGGCGCGTTCATAGAAGCGCCATCTTCTGGCGCTGTACCCAACTCATCCAGGGCCCTGATGCGGTGGCTCACTGGGTAATAAAGGGGTTAGGGCCAGCTTGGCATTATCAGCTGGCCCTAAGCCCGAAATTCATGGGGTCACGCCAATATTAGACATGACCACCATGAATTTCTAGTAAAGTATTTAAAAAAAACACAACACCCAAAAAAAAGTCCTTTAATTGAAATAAACACACAATTCTTTATTGTTCTAAATTAAACCATACTTACCATCACGCCCATTCCAGCAGAAGCCAACGATCTCCTGAAATAAAAGAAAAATAATAAAGCAACATCATCCTTACCTTTCCATGGTTCCCATGACAGCTTCAGCTCTGCTACATCGAGATGACAGGCTGGACCGCAGCAGAACGCTGCCATCCAGCCTGTCATCCCGCAGACACTGAGAAGCGCAGGCTTGCTTGCGCTCCACAGTGTCTCTCTCTGAGGGCATCCAGATGAGCCGAGTTAATGTCCAATGAACTCGGCTCACCTCATGCACGTCACTGACAGCGTGGGAAAATTCTCCTGCACTCAGCGTTTCAGCGTGGGAGAATTCTCACACTGAAGCGCTGAGTGCAGGAGAATTCTCCCACGCTGTCAGTGACGTGCAGGAGGTGAGCTGAGTTCATTGGACATGAGCTCACCTTATGCACGTCACTGACAGCGTGGGAAAATTCTCCTGCACTCAGCGCTTCAGCGTGGGAGAATTCTCACGCTGAAGCGCTGAGTGCAGGAGAATTCTCCCACGCTGTCAGTGACGTGCAGGAGGTGAGCTGAGTTCATTGGACATGAGCTCACCTTATGCACGTCACTGACAGCGTGGGAGAATTCTCCTGCACTCACCGCTTCAGCGTGAGAATTTTCCCACGCTGTCAGTGACGTGCATGAGGTGAGCCGAGTTCATTGGACATGAACTCGGCTCATCTGGATGTCGTCACAGAGAGACGCTGAGCAGCGCAAGCAAGCCTGCGCTTCTCAGTGTCTGCGGGATGAGAGGCTGGATGGCAGCGTTCTGCTGCGGTCCAGCCTGTCATCTCGATGTAGCAGAGCTGAAGCTGTCGTGGGAACCATGGAAAGGTAAGGATGAGGTTGCTTTATTATTTTTCTTTTATTGCAGGAGATCGTTGGCTTCAGCTGGAATGGGCGTGACGGTAAGTATGGTTTAATTTAGAACAATAAAGGATTGTGTCTTTATTTCAATTAAAGGACTTTATTCTGGGTGTTTGTGTTTTTTTTAACTTTGACTATGGGGTTAGTAATGGGGGTGTCTTATAGACGCCTCTCCATTACTAACCTGGGCTTGATGTCAGCTGGCATTATAAGCTGACATCAACCCCAACCCTATTACCCCCTGCCACCGCACCAGGGCAGCGTGGAAGAGCGAGGCTAAGTGCCAGAATTGGCGCATCCTATGAATGCGCCATTTCTGGGGCGGCTGACGGCTGGTGTTTCTAGCCTGGGAGGGGGCCAATATTCATGGCTCCCTTCCTGGGCTATTAATATCAGCCTCCAGCTGTCTCCCTAGTCTTTGCTAGCTATTAAATTAGGGGGGACCCCACGTCATTTTTTTGGGGGGGTCCCCCATTTTAATAGCTAGTAAAGGCTATGTATTCAGCTGGGGGCTGATATTAGTAGCCTGGGAAGCTCCGTGGGTATTACCCCCTTCCCAGGCTTCAAACATCTGCCCCAGCCGTCTGCTTAACCTCCGCTAGAGACTAAAATTAAGGGGAACCCCACGCCAATTTTTTTAATAATAAATCCTTTATTTTAATACTAAATGACAAGAACAGTAACCAACACTATCACTGTACTTCATATATATGTGACTGACATGTTTCTATCTATCTAATCTATGTGTGAAGCTCTTTTCTGTCTGTTATAAATTGTCGGGTACCGCTGCTGAATTGCCGGCCGGCTTTTTTAAAGAGACGGTGCACGAAAACACTATTATATTTTTTAATAAATCCTTTACACTAAATGACAAGTACAGTAAGCAGCACTTTCACTGTACTTCATATATATGTGACTGACATGTTTATATCTATCTAATCTATGTGTGAAGCTCTATTCTTTCTATTCTAAATTGTCGGGTACCGGTGTATGCCGCTGCTGAATTGCCGGCTTTTCATGTTTCACTGTTGTCACTGTTCCCATCGATTTGGGCAATCACTGTAATGCCACAACCACCATGGCTGTGGCATTACAGTGAGTGGCAGACAATCCCTGCATGATTGGTGCTCTAAATAGCGCCAGACATGCAGGACACGCTTTTGGTGCACGAACAGTTATCGAACATAACCTCGAACAGCCGAATTTTTTGCAAATCGTTCGGGTTCGTCGAACAACTCGAACACCGCCCAAAACAGCTCGAATTTGAGATTGGCGAACAGTTCTAGTCGAACACCGCTCATCTCTAATGGCCACTCCAAAACATTGACTTTGTTATCCTTAAGCCACTTTGTTACCATTCTGGCAGTATGCTTCAGGTCATTGTTCATTTGGAAGACTTATTTCTGCCCAAGCTTTATCTTCCTGGCTGATGTCTTGAGATGTTGCTTCAGTATTGCCCCATAATCTTCTTTTCTCATGATGGCATGTATTTTGTGAAGTGCACCAGTCCCTCATGCAGAACAACAACCCAACAACATGATGCTGTCACCCCCGTGTTTCACAGTTGGGATGGTGTTCTTAGGCTTCCAAGCTTCTCTCTTTTTCCTCCAAACATAACGATGGTCATTATGCCCAAAAATTCAATTTTAGGTTCATCAGACCACAGGACATGTCTCCAAAAATTAAGGTCTTTTTTCCTGTGTGCATTTGCAAACATTAATGGCTTCTTTCTGGGAGAGTGGCCTTTCAGCCCATGTTGATACAGTACTCGTTTCACTGTGGATATTGATACAATCTTACCATCATCTTCACGAGGTCTTTTGCTTTTGTCCTTGGGTTGATATGCACATGTCAGACCAAAGCATGTTCATCTCTGGGACACAGACCCTGTCTCCTTCCTGAGCGGTATGTTGGCTGGACATTTCCATCTTGTTTATACTTGCATATAATTGTTTGTACAAATGAACGAGGCCCCTTCAGGTATCTTGAAATTGTACCCAAGGATGATCCAGACTTGTGCAAGTCCACAATTCTCTTCCTAATATCTTGGCTGATTTCTTTCCCATGATGCTACACAAAGAAGCAGTGTGTTTCAGGTGTGAATTAAAATATATTCACAGGTGTGTCTTTAATTAACACAGATGTTGCCAAACAACTTATCAGAAGCTTCTAAACACATGATATCATCATATGGGCAGTCCAGAATTATTTAAAGGCAGAGTAATCTTAGTGTGTGTAAACTTTTGACTTTGCAGTCAGTAATAAAAATGCCTTAAAACATTCTCTCTCTCATTAGTCTGGCATTTGGCAAATATTAAAAATGATGGTAATCCTAATTGACCTAAAACGGGAAAGGTTTATTCTGATTTCATGTAAGATATTGAGAAAAACATGCAGATGTGTCTTTTTATATAGTGTATGGAAACTTCTGGTTTCAACTGTAGCTCAGAAAAAAAGAGATTCGGGTACTGTTACCTTGCAAAGAACTCAAGAGATTCAGGTGCTGATTCCTTGCTAAAAACTCAAAAGATTCAGGTACTGTTACTTTGCTATGAACTCGAGATTTTCAGGTACTGTTACCTTGCAAAGAACTCGAGAGTAGTGTTGAGCGAGCGTATATTGTTAACACTTTCGACTAGCACACTCGGGTGCTCGCCGAGTATTTTCGGCGTGCTCGGCATCTATGTTAGTGTTGACTCGGCTGCATGTGTCACGGCTGTTAGACAGCTGTGACACATGCAGGCATTGCCTAACAAACGGGCAATCCCTGCATGTGTCACGGCTGTCTAACAGCTGTGACACATGCAGCTGCGGCGACACTAACATAGATGCCGAGCACGGCGAAAATACTCGGCGAGCACCCGAGTGTGCTAGGCGAAGGAGTTAACAATATACGCTCGTTCAACACTACTAGAGACATTTGGTACTGTTACCTTGCCAAGAACTAAAAAGATTTGTGTGCTGTTACCATGATAAGAACTCAACATATCCTGTAGTGTTACCTTCCTAAGAAATCAGGAGATACGGGTACTATTACCTTGCTCAGAACTTGAGAGATTCAGGTATTGTTACCTTGCTATGCACTTGCGTACTACTACCTTGCTAATGTGACACACAAAGCCATGAACCCTGTACCCCAGGCATGGGTTGGATCCTTCTTGTTGTCACATGGCGGGTGGTGGCTGTGCCCCGCGCCTGGCGCTCTGGTGCAGTGAAATATGCACACTGCTGTGGGTGTGCAGGGTTAATGCAGATAGTGCTCTGTCCCCATACCTTTATGGTGTTTGGTGGCATTGCCCGTCGTGCTGGTGTGGTGGAGAGAGGCAGGAGAGTCAGCAGGTCGTTTTAACAGTAAACCAGGTGAACTCTAGTTAGACAGCAACTAAAAAGGTTCACAGCCATAGATGGTATAACATGGTTCAGATGACCAAAGTTCCACAGGCAAAGATACAGATACCGGAAACGGCACATATGAGGTGTGATAAACAGCGAGTGCAGTCAGAGCCTATCCCGCTGTCCAAGCGGACATGACAGTTTTTCTCCATCCCGCTGGAGTGACTTTCCCCAGCGGACCCCAACATCCCTGCTCCCTCTAACCTTCATTGTTTAGCAAGATGCCTATATTCCCATCCACGATATGGAGGTCTACCCTCCAGGCCAGTACTCTTCCTGAGGCTATGGTGTACGATTTCCATTCGGCTTTGTGTACTCTGGAGGCCCAGGGAACTCCTTCTGCCTTTCGGGTGCTAGTCCTTAGGCTATCCTACTTGTTTTCTTTAAGTCAGTCTGTCACCATATGGCCCATAATTCCCTTACATGTTTTGTGGCTGTCCTCTTCTCTATGATTGCAGCAGTTTTGGTACATCCAGCTACACCCACCAAAGTACTTTTCTAATTTAGGAGCTCAATGAGGAGATTAACTATTTAACTACCTGAGATGGTATAATAAGTACTGAATCAGAGTGAAACACATAGTAATAATACAAATGCCTACCGGAACAATACAAAACTTCAGTATTATAAATAACATAATAAAACATTATTGTAATATCAAACTTTGGGGTATTTTACTAAGAACGAGAGAGTTTTGGGCTAAGAACCCCAGAGATTTGGATTCTGTTACATTGCTAAGAACTTTGAGAGATTCAGGTACTGGCACCTTACTAAGAACTCAATATAATTGGATACTGTTACTTTTCTAAGAAATCGTGAGATTCGGGTAAAATTACCTTTCTAAGAGATTCAACTAGTGTTAACTTGCTTAGAACTTAAGACATTTGGGTACTGTTACCTTGCTAAGAGCTGTAAAGGTTTGGGTACTGTTGCTTTGCTAACAACTAAAACGATTTTGGTACTGTTACTATGCTAAGAACTCAAGAGAATCTGGGACCTTTACCTTGCCAAGAACTCAAGAGATTTAGGGACAGTTATCTTGCTAAGAAATCAAGAAATTCGGTACTGTTACTTTGCAAATAAATCGTGAGATTCTGGTAGTTACCTTGCCTAGAACTTGAGAAATTTTGGTACTGTCACCTTGCTAAGAACTTGAGAAATTCAGGTAGTGTTACCTAGCTAAGAACTCTGAAGATTTGTGTACTGCAACTTTGCTAAGAACTCAAGAGATTCTGGTACTGTTACTTAAGTAAGAATTCAAGAGTTTCTGGTGCTGTTACCTTGCTAAGAACTTAAGACATCTGGCTACAATTACCTTGATAAAAACACGGAAGATTCATGTGCTGTTACCTTGCTTAGAATTTGAGAGATTCAACTACAGTTACCTTGATAAGAACTCATAAGATTTGTGTGCTGTTACTTTTATAAGAACTCCAGTGATTCGAGCACTATTTCCTCGCTAAGAACTTCAGTGTTTCTGGTTCTGTTACCTTGCTATGAACTCCAATGATTCAGTTACTGTTAACTTGCTACCAACTTCAGTGATTTGGCTACTGCTACCCTGCTAAGAACTCCAGTGATACCGGTTCTATTACCTTGCTAAGAACTCCAGTGATTCCGGTTCTGTTACCTTGCTAAGAACTCCAGTGATTCAGGTTCTGTTACATGGCTAAGAACTCTAGTGATTTGGATACTGTTACCTTGCTAAGAAATGTAGTCATTCCGGTTCTGTTATCTTGCTGAGAACTCCAGTGATTTGCGTACTGTTGCTTAGCTAAGAATTCCAGTGATTCAGGTACTGTTGCCTTGCTAAGAACTCCAGTGATTCTGGTTCTGTTACCTTGCTAAGAACTCCAGTGATTCTGGTTCTGTTACCTTGCTAAGAACTTCAGTGATTCTGGTTCTGTTACCTTGTTAAGAACTCAATGATTCAGGGACTGTTACCTTGCTAAGAACTCCAGTGATTCAGGTTCTGTTACATGGCTAAGAACTCCAGTGATTTGGATACTGTTACCTTGCTAAGAAATGTAGTCATTCCGGTTCTGTTACCTTGCTGAGAACTCCAGTGATTTGCGTACTGTTACTTAGCTAAGAATTCCAGTGATTAAGGGACTGTTACCTTGCTAAGAACTCCAGTGATTCATGTACTGTTACCTTGCTAAGGATTCAAGTGATTCAGGTACTGTTACCTTGCTAAGAACTCCACTGATTTGTGTACTGTTACCTTGCTAAAAATGCCAATGATTCAGGGACTGTTACCTTGCTAAGAATTTCTGTGATTCAAGTACTGTTTTATTGCTAAGAACTCCAGTGATTCAGGGACTGTTACCATGCTAAAGATTCAAGTGATTCAGGTACTATTACCTTGCTGAGAACTCCAGTGATTCAGGGACTGTTACCTTGCTAAAGATTCAAGTGATTCAGGTACTGTTACCTTGCTAAGAACTCCAGTGATTTGTGTACTGTTACCTTGCTAAGAATTCCAGTGATTCGTGTACTGTTACCTTGCTAAGAATTCCAGTGATTCAGGTACTGTTACCTTGCTAAGAACTCCAGTGATACCAGTTCTATTACCTTGCTAAGAACTCCAGTGATTCGTGTACTGTTACCTTGCTAAGAACTCCAGTGATTCGTGTACTGTTACCTTGCTAAGAACTCCAGTGATTCGTGTACTGTTACTTTGCTAAGAATTCCAGTGATTCAGGTACTGTTACCTTGCTAAGAACTCCAGTGATTCAGGTTCTGTTACCTTGCTAAGAACTCCAGTGATTCAGGGACTGTTACCTTGCTAAGAATTCCAGTGATTCAGGTACTGTTACCTTGCTAAGAACTCCAGTGATTCAGGGACTGTTACCTTGCTAAAGATTCAAGTGATTCAGGTACTGTTACCTTGCTAAGAACTCCAGTGATTCGTGTACTGTTACCTTGCTAAGAATTCCAGTGATTCAGGTACTGTTACCTTGCTAAGAACTCCAGTGATTCAGGTACTGTTACTTTGCTAAGAACTCCAGTGATTTGTGTACTGTTACCTTGCTAAGAAATCCAGTGATTCATGTACTGTTACCTTGCTAAGAACTCCAGTGATTCGTGTACTGTTACCTTGCTAAGAACTCCAGTGATTTGTGTACTGTTACCTTGCTAAGGATTCAAGTGATTCAGGTACTGTTACCTTGCTAAGAACTCCAGTGATTTGTGTACTGTTACCTTGCTAAGAAATCCAGTGATTCATGTACTGTTACCTTGCTAAGAACCCCAGTGATTCGTGTACTGTTACCTTGCTAAGAACTCCAGTGATTCGTGTACTGTTACCTTGCTAAGAACTCCAGTGATTCTGTGTACTGTTACCTTGCTAAGAACTCCAGTGATTTGTGTACTGTTACCTTGCTAAGAACTCCAGTGATTTAGGTACTGTTACCTTGCTAAGAACTCCAGTGATTCAGGGACTCTTACCTTGCTAAAGATTCAAGTGATTCAGGTACTGTTACCTTGCTAAGAACTCCAGTGATTTGTGTACTGTTACCTTGCTAAGGATTCAAGTGATTCAGGGACTGTTACCTTGCTAAGATCTCCAGTGATTCAGGGACTGTTACCTTGCTAAGAATTCAAGTGATTCAGGTACTGTTACCATGCTAAGAATACCAGTGATTCAGGTACTGTTACCTTGCCAAGATCTCCAGAGATCCGGGTGCTGTTACCTTGCTAAGAACTCCAGAGATCCGGGTGCTGTTACCTTGCTAAGATCTCCAGAGATCCGGGTGCTGTTACCTTGCTAAGATCTCCAGAGATCAGGGTGCTGTTACCTTGCTAAGATCTCCAGAGATCAGGGTGCTGTTACCTTGCTGAGCAATTACTCCTT